>NC_067244.2:202178717-203428717 GCF_019359855.2 Lolium perenne
GAAATTTCCATGTTTGAAACCAAAAACCACATATCTTCATGCATGCGCTTGACTTCATGAGACAGAGTTTAGTGTTAGGGGTAGATACATGATTTCTCTCGTTTGAATATGTCTAGACCTTGTTTATCAACTTAATTGAATGCTTACTATATGACATAAGAAGACTATGTGCCTTGATTTTTCATTTTTTTAAAATTTTGCCCATTTGAATCTTGGCCAAATCCTAGGTTTGACCATGATTTAAACAAGTTTAAAACATGAATATGAAAAATTAAGTATGTATCCTTCGTAGTCACTCCAAAATGAAGCTCTTGAGAGGGGTTTTGAAATTTCCATGTTTGAAACCAAAAAACCGCGTACTTCTCTTCATGCTTGACTTCATATATAAGACAGAGTTTGGGGATAGGGGTAGCTTGATACATGAATTTTCTTGTTTGAATATGTCTAGACCTTGTTTATCAACTTAATTGAATGCTTACTAGATGACATAAGATAACTATGTGCATTGGTTTTTCATTTTTTTGAATTTTTATGCCCATTTGAATCTTGGTCAAATCCTAGGTTTGACCATGATTTAATCAAGTTTAAAACATGAATATGAAAAATTAAGCATCTATCCTTCTTAGTCACTCCAATATGTAGCTCTTGGGAGGGTTTTTGAAATTTCCATGCTTGAAAACCAAAAACCACTTTTCTTCATGCATGCTTGACTTCATAAGACATAGTTTACGGTTACGGGGTAGATACATGATTTTCCTACTAGTTTGAATATGTCTAGACCTTGTTTATCAATTTGATTGAATGCTTACTATATGACATGAGCAGACCTTGGTTTTAATTTTTTTATACCCATTTGAATCTTCGTCAAATCGTAGCTAGGTTTGTTGACCAAGATTTGAACAAGTTTAAAACATGAATATGAAAAAGTAAGCATGTATGCGTCTTAACTAGTCACTCCAAAATGAAGCTCTTGGGAGGGTTTTTGAAATTTCCATGATTGAAACCAAAAACCACTTCTCTTCATGCTTGAATTCATAAGTCAGGGTTTAGGGATATATAGGGGGTAGATACATGATTTTTCTGGTTTGAATATGTCTAGAGCTTGTTTTTCAACTTGAATGCTTACTATATGACATACGAAGACTATTTGCTAACGGAGGGAGTAAGCACTCTAGCTATGAAAAGTACCAAACGATGCATACCAAAATGATTTTTTAGAGGAATACTAGTTCGGATTATATAATTTTATATTAGCAGGCCAAAATCGAACCCCGTAGTTGGATTTTCAGAAATTGATCCGTAGTACTGGGCAAAACCCTAGTTTAGCTTATTTAATAATAGATTCGTAGGTCGATTTTTTTATGTTATTATTATTATTACTAGGCAGCACATGTGTTTGCCCGTCCAGTGAAACTCTTTCATTTCATTTTTCTTTTCCGCAAGGTCGGGAGTCGGAGGAAGAGGGATCACACGGGAGGAGACGAAGGGAGAGCAGTCACGGGGCCCCACTTATTTATGGTGTCTATCCTTGTTCTGGGGATGTTGACTGTTGTGCAGGGGTGTCAGGGCGCCGGGGGGTGCGAGCGAGCGAGAAAGGCCGAGAATGAGAGAGATGTTTTTTTTAGAGGGACAACCGAACGATCCTGAAGGACCCAGATTTCCAATACGCATCAGAGCGGAGTTTACAGCAGGACACAAAATAAACATGAAATTACATCTAAATCCCTAAGATTTACATGGTAGACCCCATGCTGAAAGCAAGAAATGCGATCGGGTCCTTAATAGGCACCGTCCGGATTGATCCTCGTCGGAGCCGGGGACGAACCACTTGGCGCGACCAAATCGCCATGGCTACAGAGCCTGCACACCATGGCCTACGAGCTGAGCTAGAAACGACCTGCCAAAACCGGCAGCCAACGGAGGTGGATAACTGGAGAGAGAGAGAGAGAGAGAGAGAGAGAGAGAGAGAGAGAGAGAGAGAGAGTTGATGCTTCTCTCTTGACAAAGAAGATGGCCGGGAGTTTGCCTACCTAGCGTACGTGACTTGTGCTCACTGAAGTGTGGGACCTCACGCATGGGAACGACACGTAAGTGACAGACTTGTTGCTCTAATAACTCGGGTGATCATTATACTGTATTAGTACATAGTTTCCTATGGATCCTTCTTAGTCACTCCAAAATGAAGCTCTTTGGGAGGGTTTTTGAAATTTCCATGTTTGAAACCAAAAATAAGAAGACTATGTGCCTTGATTTTTCATTTTTTAAAATTTTGCCCATTTGAATCTTGGTTAAATCCTAGGTTTGACCATGATTTAAACAAGTTTAAAACATGAATATGAAAAATTAAGCATCTATCCTTCTTAGTCACTCCAATATGTAGCTCTTGGGAGGGTTTTTGAAATTTCCATGCTTGAAACCAAAAACCACTTCTCTTCATGCATGCTTGACTTCTTCATAAGACAGAGTTTAGGGTTAGGGGGTAGATACATGATTTTCCTGGTTTGAATATGTGTAGACCTTGTTTATCAAATTAATTGAATGCTTACTATATAACATATAAGAAGACCTTGTTTTTTTTGAACTTTTATACCCATTTGAATCTTGGTCAAATCCTTGGTTCCACCAAGATTTGAATAAGTTAAAAACATTAATATGAAAAAGTAAGCATGTATGCTTCTTAGTCACTTCAAAATGAAGCTCTTGGGAGGGTTTTTGAATTTCCATGTTCGAAACTAAAAACCACATATATTCATGCTTGACTTCTTGAAACATAGTTTAGGGTTAGGGGTAGATACATGCATGATTTTTCTTCTTTGAATATATCTAGACCTTGTTTATCAACTTAATTGAATGCCTACTATATAACATAAGAAGACCTTGTTTTTTTATTTTATTTTTAAATTTTTATACGGATTTGAATCTTGGTCAAATCCTAGGTTTCACCAAGATTTTAATAAGTTTAAAACATGAATATGAAAAAGTAAGCATGCATGTATGCTTCTTAATTAATCTCCTCGAAATGAAGCTCTTGGGAGGGTTTTTGAAATTTCCATGTTTGAAACCAAAAACCACATATCTTCATGCATGCGCTTGACTTCATGAGACAGAGTTTAGTGTTAGGGGGTAGATACATGATTTCTCTCGTTTGAATATGTTTAGACCTTGTTTATCAACTTAATTGAATGCTTACTATATGACATAAGAAGACTATGTGCCTTGATTTTTCATTTTTTTAAAATTTTGCCCATTTGAATCTTGGCCAAATCCTAGGTTTGACCATGATTTAAACAAGTTTAAAACATGAATATGAAAAATTAAGTATGTATCCTTCGTAGTCACTCCAAAATGAAGCTCTTGAGAGGGGTTTTGAAATTTCCATGTTTGAAACCAAAAAACCGCGTACTTCTCTTCATGCTTGACTTCATATATAAGACAGAGTTTGGGGATAGGGGTAGCTTGATACATGAATTTTCTTGTTTGAATATGTCTAGACCTTGTTTATCAACTTAATTGAATGCTTACTAGATGACATAAGATGACTATGTGCATTGGTTTTTCATTTTTTTGAATTTTTATGCCCATTTGAATCTTGGTCAAATCCTAGGTTTGACCATGATTTAATCAAGTTTAAAACATGAATATGAAAAATTAAGCATCTATCCTTCTTAGTCACTCCAATATGTAGCTCTTGGGAGGGTTTTGAAATTTCCATGCTTGAAAACCAAAAACCACTTTTCTTCATGCATGCTTGACTTCATAAGACATAGTTTAGGGTTAGGGGGTAGATACATGATTTTCCTACTAGTTTGAATATGTCTATACCTTGTTTATCAATTTGATTGAATGCTTACTATATGACATGAGCAGACCTTGGTTTTAATTTTTTTATACCCATTTGAATCTTCGTCAAATCGTAGCTAGGTTTGTTGACCAAGATTTGAACAAGTTTAAAACATGAATATGAAAAAGTAAGCATGTATGCGTCTTAACTAGTCACTCCAAAATGAAGCTCTTGGGAGGGTTTTTGAAATTTCCATGTTTGAAACCAAAAACCACTTCTTCTCTTCATGCTTGACTTCATAAGTCAGGGTTTAGGGATATATAGGGGTAGATACATGATTTTTCTGGTTTGATATGTCTAGACCTTGTTTATCAACTTAATTGAATGCTTACTATATGACATAAGAAGACTACGTGACTTGTGCTCACTGAAGTGTGGGACCTCACGCATGGGAACCACACGTAAGTGACAGACTTGTTGCTCTAATAACTCGGGTGATCATTATACTGTATTAGTACATAGTTTCCTATGGATCCTTCTTAGTCACTCCAAAATGAAGCTCTTTGAGAGGGTTTTTGAAATTTCCATGTTTGAAACCCAAAACAACTTCTCTTCATGCTTGACTTCATAAGACAGAGTTTAGGGTTAGGGGTAGATACATGATTTGTCTGGTTTGAATACGTCTAGACCTTGTTTATCAACTTTAATGCTTACTATATGACATAAGAAGACTATGTGCTTTGGTTTTTCATTTTTCTGATTTTTTTTATTTTTGATGCCCATTTGAATCTTGGTCAGATCCTAGGTTTTACCAAGATTTAAACAAGTTTAAACATGAAAATGAAAAGGGAAGCATTTATCCTTCTTAGTCACTCTAAATGAAGTTTTTGGGAGGTTTTTGAATTTTCCATGTTTGAAACCCAAAACCACTTCTCTTCATGCTTGACTTCATAAGACATAGTTTAGGGTTAGGGGTACATACATGATTTGTATGTTTTGAATATGTCTAGACCTTGTTTATCAACTTGAATGCTTACTATATGACATAAGAAAACTACGTATGTGCTTTGGTTTTTCATTTTTCTGTTTTTTTTTGAATTTTCCGCCCATTTGAATCTCTGTCAAATCCTAGGTTTGACCAAGATTTAAACAAGTTTAACACGTGAAAACGAAAAGGTAAGCATGGATCCTTCTTAGTCAATCCAAAATGTACCAATTGATAGATGTGTTAACTTTGCTTCATGGAAAAAATAATGTCATGTAAATGAGTTAACTTGGATTTCCTACCCTTGAATCCATAGGAAACTTTGTTCTAATGCACTATAATAATCAACCGAGTTTTTACACCAACAGGTCTGTCACTTACGTGTGGTGCCCATGCGTGAGGTCCCACACTTCAGTGAGCACAAGTCACGTGCAATAGGTACGCAAACTCCCAGCCATTTTCTTTGTCAAGAGAAGACGCATCAGGATGCGTATTGGAAGTCTCTGGGTCCTTCAGGATCCTTCGGTTGCCCCTCTCACAAAAAAAACAAATCTCTCTCATTCTCGGCCTCGCTCGACTCGCTCGCTCTCTCGCTCCTCCTGCTCACTGACAAACCCTGGACTACTGTCAACTTCATCACCCGTAAAAGGGGAGACACCATAATGCTCTCCCTCCTTCTTCTCTCCTTCCGAGTGATCCCTCTTCCTCCGAGTTTCACTCGACGGGCAAACACATATGTGCTGCATAGTAGAGTAATAATAAAAAGGTACGTAGAAAAATCGACCTACGAATCTATAATTAAATAGGTTAAACTAGGGTTTTGCCCAATACTACAGATCAAGGTTCAAAAAAATCCAACTACGGGGTTCGAACAACCCCATTTCTAATCAAAGAATTTTTTCGACGTCATCCAAATGGCCTCAAACTATAGCATGGGCGGATCCAGACTATAGCATGGGTGGACCAAGATAATTTAAACAAGTTTAAAACATGAAAATGAAAAGGGAAGATTGTATCCTTCTTAGTCACTCTAAAATGAAGTTTGGGGAGGTTTTTGAAATTTCCATGCTTGAAACCAAAAACCACTTCTCTTCATGCTTGACTTCATAAGACAAAGTTTAGGGTTAGGGGGTAGATACATGATTTTTCTGGTTTGAATATGTCTAGACCTTGTTATCAACTTAATTGAATGCTTACTATATATATGACATAAGAAGATCGACTATGTGCATTGGTTTTTCATTTTATTGTTTTTTTTAATTTATGCCCATTTGAATCTTGGTCAAATCCTAAGTTTGACCATGATTTAAACAAGTTGAAAACATGAATATGAAAAATTAAGCATATGTCCTTCTTAGTCACTCCAAAATGAAGCTCTTGGGAGGGTTTTTGAAATTTCCATGTTTGAAACCAAAAACCATGACTTCTCTTCATGCATGCTTGACTTCATAAGACAGAGTTTAGGGCTAGGGGTAGCTAGATACATGATGTTTCTGGTTTGAATATGTCTAGACCTTGTTTATCAACTTAATTGAATGCTTACTATATGACATAAGAAGACTACGTGCCTTGGTTTTTCATTTATTTTCATTTATTTTGAATTTTTATGTCCATTTGAATCTTGGTCAAATCCTAGGTTTGACCATGATTTAAACTAGTTTAAAACATAAATATGAAAAATTAAGCATCTATCCTTCTTAGCCACTCCAAAATGAAGCTCTTGGGAGGGTTTTTGAAATTTCCATGATTGAAACCAAAAACCACTTCTCTTCATGCTTGACTTCCTAAGTCCGGGTTTAGGGATATATAGGGGGTAGATACATGATTTTTCTGGTTTGAATATGTCTAGAACTTGTTTTCCAACTTGAGCTTGTCTAGAGCTTGTTTTTAATTTTTTTATACCCATTTGATTCTTCATCAAATCCTAGGTTTGTTGACCTAGATTTGAACAAGTTTAAAACATGAATATGAAAAGGTAATCATGTATGCTTCTTAATTAGTCACTCCAAAATGAAGCTCTTGGGAGGGTTTTTGAAATTTCCATGATTGAAACCAAAAACCACTTCTCTTCATGCTTGACTTCATAAGTCAGGGTTTAGGGATATATAGGGGGTAGATACATCATGATTTTTCTGGTTTGAATATGTCTAGAGCTTGTTTATCAACTTAATTGAATGCTTACTATATGACATAAGAAGACTATGTGCCTAGATTTTTCATTTTTTTAAATTATGCCCATTTGAATCTTGGTCAAATCCTAGGTTTGACCAAGATTTAAACAAGATTAAAACATGAAAATGAAAAATTAAGCCTTGATCCTTCTTATTCACTCCAAAATGAAGCTTTTGGGAGGTTTTTTTGAAATATCCAGGTTTGAAACCCAAAACCACTTCTCTTCATGCATAGTTTAGGGTTAGGGGTAGATACATGAATTTTTGGTTTATAGTAAGCATTCAAGTTGATAAACAAGGTATAGACATATTCAAACTAGAAAAATCATGTATATACCCCCTAAGGCTAAACTCTGTCATATATATGAAGTCAAGCATACAAGAGGAATGGTTTTGGGTTTCAAACATGGAAAATTCAAAAACCCTCCCAAAAGCTTCATTTTTTGAGTGAATAAGAAGGATCCATGCTTACTTTTTCATTTTCATGTTACTGACTTGTTTAATTCTTGGTCAAATCCTAGCAGGTTTGACCAAGATTCAAATGGGCATAAAAATTCAATAAAGAATTCAAAAAATGAAAAACCAAAGCACATAAGCTTCTTAAGTTATAGTAAGCATTCATGTTGATCAACGGAGTCTAGACATATTTAAACATTAAAAATCATGTATATACCCCAAACCCTAAACTCTGTCTAATGAAGTCAAGCACGAAGAGAAGTGGTTTTCGGTTTAATTTTTTTTGAATTGTTATGCCCATTTGAATCTTGGTCAAATCCTAGCAGGTTTGACCAATATTTA
Organism: Lolium perenne; assembly: GCF_019359855.2. Lineage (NCBI taxonomy): Eukaryota > Viridiplantae > Streptophyta > Magnoliopsida > Poales > Poaceae > Lolium > Lolium perenne. The sequence goes on from NC_067244.2 coordinate 202,186,453, forward strand.
AACAAGTTTAAAAACATGAAAATGAAAAGTAAGTTTGGATCCTTCTTATTATTCACTCCAAAATGAAGCTTTTGGGAGGTTTTTTTAATTTTCCATGTTCGAAACCCAAAATGATATCTCTCCGTGCTTTACTTCATAAGACAAAGTTTAGGGGTAGGGGTAGATACATGATTTTTCTGGTTTGAATATGTCTAGACCTTGTTTATCAACTTGAATGCTTATTATGTGACATCAAAAGACTATGTGTTTGGTTTTTTTGAATTTGTTATGCCCATTTGAATCTTGGTCAAATCCTAGGTTTGACAAAGATTTAAACCAGTTTAAAACATGAAAATGAAAAGTAAGCCTGGATTCTTCTTAGTCACTCCAAAATGAAGCTTTTGGGAGGTTTTTTAAATTTCCATGTTTGAAACCCAAAACCACTTCTCTTAATGCTTGACTTCATAAGACAGAGTTTAGGGTTAGGGGCCAAGTATATACATGATTTTTCTTGTTTAAATATGTCTAGACTTTGTTTATCAACTTGAATGCTTACTATATGACATCAAAAGACTATGTGTTTGGTTTTGATTTTTTTGAATTTGTTATGTCCATTTGAATCTTGGTCAAATCCTAGGTTTGACCAAGATTTAAACCAGTTTAAAACATGAAAATGAAAATGTAAGCCTGGATTCTTCTTAGTCACTCCAAAATGAAGCTTTTGGGAGTTTTTTCAATTTCCAATGTTTGAAACCCAATACCACTTTTCTTCATGCTTGACTTCATAAGACAGAGTTTAGGGTTAGGGGGTATATACATGATTTTTCTGGTTTGAATATGTCTAGACTCGTTGATCAACTGTAATGCTTACTATATGACATAAGAAGCTTATGTGCTTTGGTTTTTTTTTATTTCTTTTTTGAATTTTTATGCCCATTTGAATCCTGGTCAAATCCTTTGTTTGACCAAGATTTAAACAAGTTAAAACATGAAAATGAAAAAGTAAGCCTGGCTCCTTCTTAGTCATGAAAATGAGTTAACTTGGCTTTCCAACCCTTGAATCCATAGGAAACTTTGTACTAATGCAGTATAATAATCACCCGAGTTTTTACACCAACAGGTCTGCCACTTACGTGTGGTGCCCATGCGTGAGGTCCCAAACTTTAGTGAGCACAAGTCACATGCGGTAGGCAGGCAAAATACCCGATCAATCCGGGCGGTGGCTGTTAAGGACCCGATCGCATTTCTTGCTTTCGCATCGGGGTCTACCATGTAAAAGTTTGTTCCTTTTGGATGCATCACTCGTATTTGCAAGTTTTTTGGGGTCCCGCAAATTCAGGGTAGCATCATGCCCCCTTCCCACGCCAACACAAACAGAGTTCAACACAACCTAATTAAGCAAGGTTCAACACAGACATAGTTCAACAACCCCTAATTAAGCTAATAGGTTCACCACAAACGCTGTCGAGCAAAGAAACATAAACAGAGTTCAACAAAAGATGCTGCTTTTGAAGCAGTAGGAGAGACAAACATGCACAACGATTACGGAGTATATTTACCATCTTCTTCCTGTCGCCTCCTCCCGGTCCCGCTTCTTACGCTTCTTGCTGCCCATACCTTTAATCTTTGGTGGCTTGGGGTTGGGAGGAGGCACACGACCGGTCTCGATAGCTTGGTTCAATTTCTTCCTTAGGAATAGCCCATAGGCCATGTGGTTGGCTATGAAGCCGGATCGGTTAACAGTTTCCCCAACTTTGAGACAGCCGGACCCACCGGCTTCGGCATCTTGCAGACGCTTCGAAAGTCAACCTTTATGCTCTTTGTGCGAAGGGGCAGCTGTTCTGGCACCGATCCAGGGTTCACTCCAATACTTGTCGAACTTCCCGCCTTAAGCTTGTTGAGAGTGGCCCTGGCCTTCCTATGACGCGACTCGACATCGCTGTCAACCTCATCAGTAGCAACCTAATACATGCCAAATAAACAGGTGAAGCAAATATGTAGCAGTTGCAACTAATAATGAATATGAATCTAAAAGATTCTGACGCTAATTCAAAACCCTATAGCGCAAAAAAAGAGGGAGAGACCATAGAGCAAATCGATACAGGGCTATGTTGAATAAGGGAGAGAGGTGAATCGGATGTGAAGCAAATATGTAGCAGTTGCAACTAATACTGAATATGAATCTAAAAAGATTCTGACGCTAATTCAAAACGCTATAGCGCAAAAAAAAGAGGGAGAGACCATAGCGCAAATCGATACAGGGCTATGTTGAATAAGGGAGAGAGGTGAATCGGAACATACTTCCTCCCCTCGTCGACGATATTCTCGTCGAAGGTCGGCGGCGGCGGTTCAAAGATGAGTTCAACCTCGTCCTCGTCATCTAGGGGATGCTTCCCAAGAGAGTGGACCCATCTACCAACAGCATCAGATGCCGATGAGCGACCGATGGCCCGACCTTCGGCAATGGCCTCCGCTTCGTCTTTGGCATCCGCTGCGGCGATGATCGCCGCCGTTGCGGCCATGCGTGCTGCGGTCGCGGCTCTGGACGCCTCCTCTGCGGCTAAGGCCAGCCGCGCGGCTTTCGCTTTCGCTGCGTTGACGGCGTCGGTTGGGCTCTCCATCGGTGGAATGGGAAGGGGAAGTGAAGAGAGGGTTTTTCCTAGTCCGTGGAGAGAGGGAGAAGTGTGGACGTGAAATGGATAATCGACGATATTTCAAGATTTGGGAGACATAGCACGAACGGGCAGATGACAGCGCGTGGGTGCATTACCTCATACTGCCTCTGTCCTAGAAAGAGCGTACGTGTGGGTTTTCAAGGCATATTAAGGATTTTATTATTACCCACACACATTTATTTTGTACTTCTCTACAGTGTTGACCGTGCTACTACTATTTGTGTTAGTGCGCCAAAAACAAAATGTTATTTTCTAAGTGCCAAATTAATCTAGGGCGTTGGTTGTGAACCGGTGAACAAAAAAAGAGATAGCCCAAAAGAGGAACACACCAAGGTACAAAAACTAGCATATATGCATGTTTCTATGTACATATATATGACCCTGGGTTTGTAGATAAAAAACATTCATATATGCGCTTACTATTAATATACATAAGTTTATGCTGATTCTCTTGGTTTAGGTATATATATGGTTAGGCATCACTACTAATTCAGAAAAAACAAAAATGTAACCCTTCAAGTGAAGTCATTTTAAGTGACCTAACAACTAAAATTCATATATAGGATTTGTATAGGAATTATGTAGGATTTAGATCACATGTGAATTTTCCCCACACTAGTTGTTTGATTCATAGGAACATATCCTATAGGAATCTTGCAGTGCAAATCCTATAAGAATAAAACATTAGGTCATACCTCATGGAAAATTTCCTTTGGCACAATCAAACACAACTCATCTTCCTATATGATTCAACTAGCCATTAAATCTCAATCCTATGTTTTTCATATTTCTATGGTTTTCCCATCCTATGAATCAAAGGAGCCTTAGGGCTTATATCTTTTTTTAGAAATGCAAACTATGTTAAGATTGGCCAAGTTTTACGAAAAACCTTTAACATGCAAAATACAAAGTTGAGTCATTTCGTTTGAATCGGAGGGAGTACATTTGACGTTATGGTACTATTTGGCAGCTGCTTGGCACTGTATTTTTTTCGAACCAAACTTCCCCCTTCATGAAGCTTTTATTTTAGCTTCAGTGACTTGATACATCCATATATCTAGACAAAGTTGAGTCAATTCATTTGAATCGGAGGGAGTACATTTGACTATATGGGTATTGTTTGACAACTTGCTTGGCACTGTCTTCTTTTTCGAACCAAACCGCCCCCTTCACGAAGCTTTTATTTTGGGATAGAGCTTCACTGACTTGATACTTCCAAGTCTCACAGTGACTTGGTGCCACCATCCACCATCCATCTCAGATCCAATGTATGCGATCGACTTAGAATTTAAACTAAATAATTATTATAATTGCTCAGAAATATTTCAAGAACTTCCAGTTAATCGTGCATATTTCGATTTATATTTTGGTGAAGTTTTATTCGATTTGAATCAAAGGTTTGTGAGCAAATATATACTCCCTCCGGTTCATATTAATTGACTCTAATATGATGTACTAGACACATTTTAGTTCTAGATACATCCATATTGAAGTCAATTAATATGAATCAGAGGGAGTATTTAGTTTAAACTAGTGCTCGTATACGTAAAAAGCTCTTTAATCACAAACTAATCGTCCGAGTGGGATGAAATATTCACAGATTTTAGAACAAGGCATCTACATTTTACTGGATTTTTTTCATAATTTTTGTTTTTAGGTTCGAAATAAGAGATAGTTTGGAACGTTGGATCTCAAATGGTTGGTAGATGGTGGCACCAAGTCACAATGAGATTTGGAGACTTCAAGTCACTGCAGCTCTGTACTTTTATTTTGACAAACTGAGCATTTGGTGCATCTATGGTTGCGTACGGCCGACGCCGTTTCTTAGCAAGGAAGTTCTTCCTATAAATAGTAGTATCCATACTCCACTCCAAGGCATGTATAAAAAAAAGAACCCATCCCGTTCTCGTTTTCCCGATCACTCTTCTCTGAAGATGGAGGAGGCCCTCTTGTTGTGCCCCCTCTCTTGCTGCCCTTCAAACCCCCCATATCCAAGGTCGCTCCCTTCCGATTTCATTCTTAGGTTCACCTGTGAGAAATGTCAATGACAACTGATGCCACGTACGTTGTTCTGTGCAGTGCAAGGGCGGTCATATGGGCTGTCGGCGCTGCGTCGGCGAGCTTGCGCCGAACCCGTGCAAGAAGTGCGAGCAGCCGGCGAGGTTGCCGCCATCGAATCGATCTGGGGCAAGATTGCCGCCGTCGAATCGATCTGGGGCAATGGTCAAGTGCGTCGGCTGCCAGAGCTTGGTCGCCTCCACGGAGTCCTACAAGCACTATATCGCGTGCCCGCATGGTCCGTGCGGCTGCACAGAGGCCATCAATACCGGCTGCAGCTTCACCGGCCCGCCGCGGGAGCTCCTGGTACACCTCCAAGCATCCCACTCCATCCCAGTGTTTACGTTCCAGTATGGCATACCCGCCTGGTGCATAGTTCGTGTTCCGGTACAACCGCGGGGACACCTGTTCATCGGCAGTGGGGAAGAAGACGACAGCGTGTTCGCCATCACCGTTGGCGCGCTCGGCCCGACCACCATTGTGTCCTGTGTGTGCATCAGGTTGGCCGCGTGCTTGTTTCCGATGTACAAGGCGCAGCTGCTGGTGATTGGTCCGCCGGCGCCGGCGACGGCTGGGACCAGTGACCTCTCGACGGACACCTTGATGGCGGTAATCGAGCCGACGAGCTCCCCGACGCCTAGCTCGATCATGTTGCAGCAGCTCACTTCTTTCCTGGCGGTGCCGCCCGTTACGCGGCGTAATGGAGGGCAGCGTGTGTTGCCTATCTGCGTTTGCATCAACAAGAAGGTTATATAATAATCTTCGTTTAGTCATACTGCAATGTAGTTACTCGAAGATCGGAGGGAGTAGTTTAGTTCGAAGTAGGGTTCGTTCGGATGTATTTTGGACTTGTATAGTAGTACTACTACTCCAGAACTATTAGCTAGCTAGTTGGAGTGCTAGAATGCAGCTCGGAGTATTATAGTATTTTGGCAGTACTACTAGTATATGTATGTGACTGCAAATTCAAACTAAAATGGAGTATTTCTTGCTAATGTTGTTCTTTTGGAGTCATCATTTTTTTCTGAACGTGTTAACTATGCTATTGTCTAAGGATTCGTTTAGATTTCTTTGGTTGAATTCATATTTCGTCTCTTCCTAATTTGGCAAAACTGCACTGTCATGGGCATTCTTACAAGGTCGCTGAAGTTTCGAAGTTTCTTAATGTATATTGCGTAGGGTGTACCCCCTTAACATGGATCTGTTGCATTTTGGGTTGTATTTTTTTGGCAATTTTCAGGACCATAAAATAGCACGCCTTCAGTTGAAATTTGAATTAGTGGCCGATACTAGCATGGAGTAGCCACGGAGTCGTAGTTGATGGCGAGAAGGTTGATGCCTTGCTAGGTTGGTGTACGTTGCAAAAAGAACAAGGTTGGTGTGTATTTGTTTTATTTGTTCACCATAATACTGACATGGCCATCGATTTGATTAGACAACACAAGCATGGGATGTTTCACTTATTTATTGTAGGAAGCACGATTAATGTTCTGTAATGATGGGGCTACTCCTATAGTCCGTCTGCTCCTACTCGGGTGTCGGGTCACGATCACACTCTCCTCTTTTTTGAACACATTCACACTCTCCTCGAAGCTGAGTAGGCGGGGAGTAGCGTCTCGGTTCACCTCTCATCGTCTATCCCCACTCCGCCCAGCTTCCATAGCACGCGCTGCGTCTCCGCCATGGCGCTTTCGCATCCTATCCAGCGGTGCCCGGTTTGAGAGCCTCTGTTCTCCAACTCAAACCCCACCTCGCCGCCATTGATCGCCATCTCTCTCCCAAAGTTCGAATCAATAGATCTCCCAAGAAAATACCAACCCCATTGTACCACCCGCCTCATTGCGATGGCGAAATCGAGCAGGGTCTGTGGATCTGGGCTGTTTCACAAGGTGTTTACGGAAGGCCCCCTTGAAGTGCTCATCAGCCAGTGCGACGCCATCACCGCCGCGTCCCTAGTCGGTTCCTCCAAAAGTATTCTTCAGTCAGCCAAATACAGTGCCACTCTGCCTGCTTCTCAGCCGTTTGGCCTTCCGTGTGTTCTTTGTTGTGACCCAGCGGATAAAGCATGGGTGTTCAAGGAGGATTTGCCGGTGCACAGCAAGTGCAAACTACTGCCGCTGGACAAGTTCTCCTATGATGGCCTAATGCCACACGGTAAGGATGAGGAGCGGGCAGGCGCCAATGGAGATTGGATCGCCATGGTTGGCCCCGAAGGCAAGTGGAACCTCCTCAATGTCTACACTCATCGCAAGATTAAGCTTCCATCTTTGAGGAAGAAGTTGGAAACCACACGCAATCCACTTATATTCGAGTATCAGCGTTCTGCTATTCAACTGCAGAAGATAGCTATTTGCCAAGTTCCTACAGTTGCTAGGGGGTATAAAGATTTCTCCCTTGTCGCAATCTTCGACTTTGCAATTGCCTACCTCCATGGCGAATATCCTCGTACATGGATATTTCTTGAAAACCAGTTTCAGTACGGCGCCATATACTGCGATGCAATTATACATAACAGACTTGTGTTCGCCGTTACTGAGCTTGGAAATGTTTATGCATGGGATCCTAATCAATTTGGTAACATTTCCTCCCTATCTTTTTTATATACGTAACTTATATCACCTCTTATTTGTTGAACTGTCTTGGCATCTTTTGGCTTAAAGGAATTCCATAGGCGCACACCATAACCCTCTTGTGGTATGGACATATTTAGAATTTAACATCTATAGGAATTTTAGTATGGTCTAATGTGCATGTTGTTCCTTAGGAAAAAGGCCCCCTAGTAATTAAGTTTCTTTATTATTACTCCCTAGAAAATTTAAGGTAGAGTAGAAATAGAATCAATAAAGCTGCCATGCAATATTGATAAAGACTTTCATTTGTTTATATTCCCCCGGTTCTAGAGAATAAGGAGTACTATATTCAAACCATCTAAAATTTAGACCAATATTTTGGGGAACATGTTTTTAATCCATATGAAGTTTTACCAAGATGTTCGAAATATATTTCAAACCATCTTATGTTCGACCATTATTTTTTAAAGTACTAGTATTGGCATCCCAATATCAAATCAATATCACTAGTAGATAAATCATGAAATATATTTTCATGTGATGTGTTCTTTCCTTTTTCAAGGTCCTATAGTGCTCCCTGCTCCATTCATTCCGTGGACGGCTGGATTTGATATCGATGATGATTTTGACTTTAATAGTCGTACGTGGTGGCTGGCAAGATCTCAAGATCGTTCTAGACTTCTCCTGGTCTATGCACGTGGCGCAATGGATTTTGACGCTGACGGTGCTCCAACTTATTATGATAGTATCCCTTCTGTCCATTGCGGTCATGTTGTTCACAGCTATTCGGGGTATACCTGCATGGTATTCTCGAATGACACTAGTCGGTTACTTCCAGCCAACCCGTGGGAAAGCGTTACTAATCTTGGAGACTATTCTATGTTCCTTGGGTTGAACTATCCGATTTTCATGCCAGTGGGTGGTGCAACATTTCCCCCAGGATATTTGACAAGAATAAACTGCATCTACACCACGCCTCAGACCATTGGCTCTCAGTTTGACACATCACATCAAGAAATTTTCCGCTTCAGTCTAAATGGCGAAGACCACCAAAGCATCTCTTTCTCAAGCAGCGGTCCAGGGGCCAACTGGCATACGGGGTTTTGGTTCATCCCAAGCTACACCAACGCGCTAGACTGGAACAAAGACAATCAGAGTTAGGGATATTTATGTAATAGTAGGATCATACTACTAGCTAGCTTAGTTGGTCTTGACTCCTATTTAACTATTTATAGCTAATGGACTTAGGTGATTAACTGATGCTATTTGCATGAACCGAGGTTCTTCTTTTAATTTGATCAAATACGGTCTATGCACATGCATGGTTGTTTGGCTGTTTCAGTGTCCCTAGAGGCATACATATATACTGTTATTTAGCAATCTTTATTACAGTACAAAGGTCTTAACCTCATGGTTCACAGAAAATATAAACGTAGATCAACCATCTAAACATAGAAGACATTCTAGTGTATGATTCTTACATATACACATCAACATCCTATCAGAAAATCTTAATGTGAAATGTAAAAGATGTAAAAACACGTGCATCATTCTCTAGCCGATTGAACCCAAAAACCAAATCGTGGTACTTCATAGTTGATTTGTATGTAGGACAATATACAGATCCAATGCGAAGCCATGGGTATCACTCGCATGACGTAACCATATTTCACATGGTTGGAGGTACTCCATATGGCATTTAAAATCATTCCTTGTCCTTCATATGGCCCTAAAAATAGTACAGTTGGATTTGTGGGTTTTAATTTTTTATTAACACACTCAATTGATTGCCCAAACATTGATTAATAATATTATTAAGGGGTGTGATGTTGAAAGCCATAAGAACAATGTGCCAAACAATCTTTGCTAGCGGACGGTAAATGTATACCCATCAGAAATAATCAGCAGATGTGCATGTTTCTTTGGTCAGAATAACTGCTGCACCATCTTAAAAGTAAATGGCATGACCATTTATTTGATTTGATAGCGTGCAGCTAGATGGCGTACATTACTATCTCTACTTCCTTGGGTCGCCCAAATCTGGAGTACTAAAAGCAAATCCTGGTGATTCATTTGACAAGACAACACAGATGCGTCCAAATTTCTCCGCCCATATTATTATAGTAATATACGAAATCTGGAGTGCGTTGCCTCGTTGCCTTCCAAGAGAAGCTGCATTCCTTGCCAAAAAAGAGAGAGGCTGTATTTATAACTACCTCACCGGCCGCCACTAGTACAAACCATCACTCCCTCTCCACCTCCACCTCCATCTCTTCCCTAGTAGCTCCACCTCCATATCGGCGACGGACCACAATCGCGCGGCTTCGACTTCCTCTTCGATGGCGGCGGCGACAGAGGCGTGAGGCACCTTCTCCGCGGCGCATCACTCATCCTCGTCCCGCGGCAACAATGGCTGTATGTGAAATCACCATACCCTTGTGTATGGTAGAGATGATGATGTGCGGATAAAATTTTATTGGCGGTTGCTCATCCTTGTTTGAATATTTGGTGTAGATTCACATCTAGGGCAGGGTGTCAAGCGGGGTGGGTAGCGGGCTAGCTAGTTTCAGTGCGAGTGCTTTAAATCTGCTCTAATCTCAACCACTATTTGCTCTAATTTTCTGCTTTGCGGGACGATTCGCGGACGCCGCTTGCAACCCTAATCTAGGGTATTGATCCTAGTTTAGTAGACTACTAGGATTTACATGCCAATTTGTTTTTAGACTAGATCCGGATATTTGTCAATACTACTACGTACTTCTTCCGTTCGTATTTAATTGACTCTAGTTGAAAGCATCGACAGTTCATTTTCTTCTCTCCCTCGCGTCGACTAATTAAAACCGAACAGAGGGAGTATTAGGAATCCATGTGCATCCGTACTACCAGTAAGGTATTGCGTTGTTGCAGAGGCTCAGTGTAATCAATATCTTTCGATATTAATATACTCACTTTATCAGAAAATAAATTAGTAATCCATGTTCAAACTTGCTAGTTTGATCGACGTTTGATGATGATTTGTGAGGCCATGTATGGGCCTAGTTTGTTTTGCCGGGTGGTCGTAGGCTGATGATTTATTTTTTTGCTTGGTCGATCTGTGGTCGTTCCATGGCCACTTGCTGATTAAGCATTACTAGAATCAACAATTTTTTGCTTGTCTGGTGATTGGAAGTGTATGCGCTAGCACCATCGCACGATGATTAGTCTTAATGGAGATGCGGATGTCGATCAAGAGGGAGAAACATATCTTGATCATGCATTTCTCACGAGATTACTTGGTGATTGGAAGTAGAATCCACAATTTGTTTTGCAAACTTCTCAACATATGCATATATTCAATGAATTGGCTTTATGTGATCAATAGTACTTCTTATTGCAGATGGATGGAGGGGAAAGAGCGAAAAAACCGATACTTAGTGAGATGACTTCTCATTCGTGACTTCGATATCCCGGATAACAAGGTAAATATATAGAACGACGATTCGTAGGTGATAAAAGCAGAATCCACAATTTGCCGTGCAAACTTCTCAACATATGCATATATTTGATTAATTAGTTTTATGTGATCAATAGTATTACTTATTCCAGATGGACGTAGGGGAAGGAATGAAAAAGCGGATGCTATGTGAAATGACTTCTAAATCTGTGTGTTCGATATCCCGAGATGACAAGGTAAACATATGGACCGACGCTTGTTTTGCCGCTGCCTGTTAGATGGCTAGATGCTCTGGTCTAATTTCTGTTCATGTGCTTATTATTGCAGAAACATAGAGTTGAAGAAAACTCTATATTGTGCGATGACAAAGGTGAAATGGCATGCCGATCTTTTAAACCTCCGACGCCACCTTGTTTCTTGTCTATGGAGACTGATGCGAGTGGACCTGAATGCGATGAGCCTATACCTGGCATCATCGTGCCACATGAAGAAGGTTGTGGATTGGGTTTACCCCTGCTGTAGAAACGGTGGTGCAGCTGGAGCTGCTAGTGTAGAGCCTCTAGTGAACGGTGTCGCGCCACGGGAATTCTCTCGAATCGGAGCAAAACGGTTTACCTATTGTCAAGACCGATTTAAGCGGTGCTGATCCGGAGTTGCTACCGATGATCCTGCACCCGAAGGAGGTTTTGTATTGGTAGAACCCGTCATGACTATGCCCACAAGATCGACTTGGTGGTGGACCTGGAGCTGGTAGGGTAGAGCCTCTAGCGAAAGGTGTCGTGCCACGAGAATCCTCTGAAGTGGATATTGGTGGTTTACCCTCTGTAGAGACTAGTGGTCTACCTGGAGCTGGTATTGTAGAGATTTCAGCAAACGGTGCTGTCCCACCCGACTCCTATGAACTAGAGCATGTACCTGATGTGCCTTCTGTAGAACCTGACGCACCTGTAAGTAGTGGTGATGATTCCGCTGAATCTGATCAAGAAGGATCTGCATCTCTAGGACAAGATGTCAGCTGTCATTCACCTAAACCTGAGCTGAAGTCAGTAAGGTAGCTTATATAGCACGGACTGTCCTTCAAGCTCTAAAGATCCAGTTGGGTGGTTCACAGGACCAGCTACTCCAAGCCATTGTCACTACAAAAGACCAGCCAGCATGCTTCGTCATCTCCTGCATACTGTTTGACAAGTGAAGCACCGCAATCGCGCATTGTTCAATCCCATCAGCATGGAGAGAGGAGCTATGTTTATGTCAAGATGATTCATGCTGATTTGGTAAGGTTCCATGATAAGATGTATGGGTGGGGTGAGGCAAGAGCCACATTTTGCAGCATTCACACAGTCTTCGCTCTTGATCCAGACCCCATGGATGCTTACCCAGTGGTGCAGCTGTCCTGACTTGATATATGTTTTATGATCAGTATGCTGCTGTCGTGGAACTGTGATGTGGAGCTACCTTTCTTATGGTTTCTAGGCTTTTGGTTTCAACATGTATTATGGAGCTTACCTTAGGACTTTCGCATGCGTTTGGCTGTTGACCTGTAATGTTTGTGGTTGGTTGTCTAATCTACTTGGCACAATCACATTGCAAAGGCAAATGTTCCTTTTCTCTTTAATTGTTATTATGACTTATGTGTTATAACCAGGCAAGAATATGCAATCTTGGTTCTCTGACCGATATATATGTACACACAACTTTTGTTCACATAATAACACTTACACGGGAAAAGAGTAGCTTTCTCTGTTGGACAAACACCAAACCACAAAAGGGTAACAACACAATATCCAAACTAGGTACGGCACCTGTTGAGCATACATGACTTTTGGCGTAAAATCACGTTAACCAACACTAGCATCATCTTGTTCTTTGCAAGGTGCTATGCTTATCAGTCTAATCCCAATACACCACCTACTTCAGGTGGCACGATGATGTCAAGTGCGGACTCACCGGTACCAACTCTCTTGCATCGAGTCTCCATTGAATGTACGCCATCGCTGCAGAGACACCATTAGCAATGCAAGCTGAAGGTGTTCTTATCCTCATATCAGGATCACATAATACAGGTGTCAAGCTTCAGGCACGAGCCAACACCAGAAAAAGTCCGACCGAGGATAGCTAGGAAAAAAACAGGAAGCTCTTTTTTGAATCCCACGCTGAACATCTTTTTTAACTAATTAGGTAAGCTCCTGCCGAGAAACATATTACAGCAACTCCAAAGGTGGCTCTATATTTTGGCGCTGTGGGCTGAATGGCCGATCTTGCGCATGGAGCCGGCAATAGCTTCACCGGAAGCTGCAAACTGTGGCGGCCAAATGCAGGGCTGAAACAGCGTATTTTCGAGGCACTATAAATGCGGCGCCAAAAACAGAATATAATGAAAAATAGAGTGCAGAAAACAGAAGATCAAACAAAGACTAGAAATAGACATAAAATAGGATAAAATTAGCTTGATAGATACTCCGTAGTTCATATTTTTACAAAGTAGTGCGATAAAACTAAACTAAAACTCGACATTCGACGAGTCCGGTGTCGTGCCCGACACCGGATCCGACGAGAAGAGGTCAATCCAACAGGGGTCGTCCTCGCCAATGGTGGTCGGCCCGGCGAGCTGCGCCGATGAAGGCCCGCTCGTCGCCTTCTCCGCCCTCCGTCGTGCGCGGTCCTCCTTCTTCGCTGCCCGCCTCGTCGCCTTCTCCGCCCTCCGTCCGCGGAAGTGCTCGTTCTCGGCGGCAACGTCCTCGGGGAAGCGGGCCGCCCACTCGCGCGCCGCGCGCTCGTCCCGCTCGGCGATGCGCAAACGGCGCTCCGTCTCGCGGCGGCGGTGCTGTTCCTCCCGTCTAACGATGTACAGCGGCGGCGCGAGATCCTCGGCCCGCCGGCGCGTCCACACGTCATGGAAATTCATCGACGATCGCGGGCGCCCGAGCCGCCACGCCACGGCGTCGTACGCGCGCGCGGCCTCGTGCGCGGTCTCGTAGGTGCCAAGGCCGATGCGCTCGCCGCCGTCACGTATCTCCGCGTAATACGTACCTTTGGGGTGCGCGCGGGCGCCCGAGACGCGGCAGTACCGCGAGCTCGACGCGAGACGAGGCATGGCGGCGGCGGCGGAAGCGGAGCCGCGGCGGCGATATTAGGCGCAGATGGGCAAATTTCAGCAACCCGTGTCCATCTTTTTTTTTTTTGGCAGGATTACGCCATGTACCACCTTCCAATTAGTAAATAGTACTCGTTCAGCCTTCCCCTGTTGGGCCCAATATTTCACTTTGGGTTGCCAACGGCCATCTACATGGTAATTGCTCTCGGCCTACTTGCTCCGGCTGTCGAAGCCCAATAACTACAAATGGGCCTTTCTGCTCATGCAATTTCGGCCCTTTTCTAATGAAACACAGATCCTATGAATGGCAAAAGAAAAAAAACGCGGAGATTCTACATAAAAGTTGTTTTTATTTATTTTGAATTATTGGGTTCCAATTTTTGAAACTGCTCATGCCCAATATGAAAATCCTTGTTCGCTCCATACCCACGTGGATAACGGTATTTTTAATAATTCATAAAGTGGATTTGAAATTTAAAACATATCCAAATAATTCCATGATTTAATCTATCAACTTGCAAGATCTTGGAGAGAAAAAGCTTGTATTAGTCTGCAGAATCCTCACCGTTTCAAAGGCGGAAGTGGATCAAAAGAAAAAAGGAAGTAGCCAGAAATTAGGGGTCAAAAATAACTCCAAGAAATGTAACTTTTATTGTTCGTAGAGGATGACATGCGGGACCCATGAGCCAGCAGCTTACTCAACGTTTCAAAGGCGGCATGAGATCGGAAGAAAAAGGCAAGTGACCAAATATCAGGAGCCAAAAATAATCCAAGAAATGAAACTTATTGTACATAGAGGATGACATGCGGGTCCCATTTTGTAGCAGCGGTTTCAGCGTTTCAAATGCGGTTTGAGATCAAAAGAAAAAGAAAGTAGCCAGAAATTAGGGGTAAAAAACTCCAAAAAAAGAAAGTTGATTGTACATAGAGGATGACATGCGGGTCCCATGAGTCAGCAGCTTACTCAACGTTTCCAAGGTGGCAGGGGATCAAAAGAAAAAGGAAATAGCCAAAAATCAGAGGTGAAAAAAAAACCAAGAAAAGAAATTTTATAGTACATAGAGGATGACATGCGGGTCCCATGAGCCAGCAGGTTCCTCAACGTTTTCAATGGCCGGTGGGGATCAAAAGAAAAAGGCAAATAGCCAGAAATTAGGGGTAAACAATAAATCCAACAAAGGAAAGGTTTATTGTTCATAGATGCTGACATGTGGGACCCATGAGCCAGCAGCGTCAAGGCAAGTGACCAAAAATCAGGGGTAAAAAAATCCAAGAAAAGGAACTTTATTGTACATAGAGGATGACATGTGGGTCCCATGAGCCAGCACCTTACTCAACGTTTCAGAGGCGGCTTGAGATCGAAAGAAAAAGGAAAGTGACCGAATATCAGAGCTAAAAATAATCCAAGAAAGGAAACTTTTATTGTACATAGAGGTTGACATATGGGTCCCACTAATACAAGCTCTTTCGCTCGAAGATCTTGCAAGTTGATTGTACATAGAGGATGACATGCGGGCCCCATGTGTCAGCAGCTTACTCAATGTTTCCAAGGCGGCAGTGGATCAAAAGAAAAAGGAAATAGCCAAAATCGAGGGTGAAAAAATAAATCCAACAAAGGAGAGGTTTATTGTCCATGGAGGCTGACATCTGGGACCCACGAGCCAGCAGCGTCCTCTACGTTTAGAAGGCGACTGGGGATCGAAAGAAAAAAGGCAAATAGCCAGAAATTAGGGGTACAAAATAACTCCAAGAAAGGAAGTGTTTATTGTTCATAGAGGCTGACATGTGGGACCCATGAGCCACAAAGTCTTCAACGTTTCAAAGGCAGCGGGGGATCAAAAGAAAAAGGCAAATAGCCAGAAATTAGGGGGTACAAAATAACTCCAAGAAAGGAAGTGTTTATTGTTCATAGAGGATGACATGCGGGACCCATTTAGCAAGCGGTCTCAACGTTTCCAAGGCGGCACGGGATCAAAAGATCGAGCAAGTAGCGAGAAATTAGTGTTCACTAATAACTCCAAGAAACGAAAATTTTATTGTTCCTAGAGGATGACGTGCGGGACCCATGAGCCAGCAGCTTACTCAACGTTTCAAAGGCGGCATGAGATCGAAAGAAAAAGGCAAGTGACAAAATATCGGAGACAAAGATAATCCAAGAAAAGAAAACTTTATTGTACATAGAGGATGACATGCGGGTCCCATTTAGCAGCGACGGTCTCAACGTTTCAAATGCGGCTTGAGATCAAAAGAAAAAGAAAGTAGCCGTAAATTAGGGGTAAAAAACTCCAAGAAAGGAAAGTTTTATCGATGAGCCACAGAGTCCTCAACGTTTCAAAGGCGGCAGGGGATCAAAAGAAAAAAGGAAATAGCCGAAAATCGAGGGTGAAAAAAACCAAGAAAATGAACTTTTATAGTACATAGAGGATGACATGCGGGTCCCATGAGCCAGCAGGTTTTTCAACGTTTCAAACGTGGCATGAGATCGAAAGAAAAAGGCAAGTGACCAAATATCAGGAGCCAAAAATAATTCAAGAAAAGAAACTTGATTGTACATAGAGTATGACATGCGGGTCCCATTTAGCAAGAAGCGGTATCACCGTTTGAGAGGCTGCACGGGATCGAAAGAAAAAGGCAAGTGACCAAATATCGAGCCAAAAATAATCTAAGAAAAGAAATTTTACCGTACATAGAGGATGACATGCGGGTCCCATTTTGCAGCAGCGGTCTCAACGTTTCCAAGGCGGCACAGGACCAAAAGAAAAATGAAGTAGCCGTAAATCGGGGGTGAAAAAATTCCAAAAAAGAACGATTTCAATTGGGCTGCATGTGGACATCCGGGCATTCGAACTATCCCGCCGGGCCTTTTGACTCGTACAATTTCAGCCCACTCCAAAACAGGATAGTTCGGATTTTTCTAAAAAACAGAAAGTCCTATGCTTCGCAAAAACAAAAACAAGGAGATTGACATATAAATTTGTTTATGTAAAAATAAATATTTAATTTATCCATTGAAATAGCTCAGAGCGCAATACACCGTTTATTGTCTCGCAAAATAATCAAGATATCACATGTTTCTTGTACGGGGAGGCCGACATCGGGGACCCATGAGCCAAGAGCGTCGTTTTAAAGGCGGCGGGGGATGGAAAGAAAAAATAAACCAAAAATCTGTTGGTAAAAAATCCAAGAAAAGAAACATTTTCGTTCTGAGAGGATGACATGCGGGACCCATGAGGCAGCAACATCCTCAGCGTTTATTGTTCATAGAGGCTGACATGTGGGACCCGTGAGCCAGCAGCGTCCTCAACGTTTTAAAGGCGGCAGGATATCGAAAGAAAAAATAAGCCAAAAATCATTTGGTAAACAATATCCAAGAAAAGAAACATTTACCATTCTGAGAGGATGACATGCGGGACCCATGAGGCAGCAGCATCCTCAACGATTCCAAGGCGGCAGGGGATCAAAGAAAAAAAAAGGAAATATCCAGAAATTAATTAGGGGTTCAAAAAAATCCATCAAAGGAAACTTTTATTGTTCATAGAGGATGACTTGTGGGACCGACCCGCCAACAGACGTCCTCATCGTTTCAAAGGGGCAGGAGATCAAAAGAAAAAGGCAAATAGCCGTAAATTCGGGGTCAAAAATAACTCCAAGAAAGGAAACTTTTATTGTTCGTAGAGGATGACATGCGGGACCCATGAGCCAGCAGCTTACTCAACGTTTCAAAGGCGGATGAGATCGAAAGAAAAAGGCAAGTGACAAAATATCAGGAGCAAAAGATAATCCAAGAAAAGAAACTTTATTGTACATAGAGGATGACATGTGGGTCCCATTTAGCAGCAGCGGTATCACCGTTTGAGAGGCGGCAGGGGATCGAAAGAAAAAAGAAATTGCCAAAAATCAGAGGGTGAAAAAAACCAAGAAAATGAACTTTTATAGTACATAGAGGATGACATGCGGGTCCCATGAGCCTGCAGGTTCCTCAACGTTTCAAACGTGGCATGAGATCGAAAGAAAAAGGCAAGTGCCCAAATATGAGGTGCCAAAAAAAATTCAAGAAAATAATGTTGATTGCTAATAGAGGATGACATGCGGGTCCCATTTAGCATGCAGCGGTCTCACTCGTTTGAGAGGCGGCAGGGATCAAAAGAAAAAGGCAAGTGAACGAATATGAGGTGCCAAAAATAATCCAAGAAAAGAAAGTTTTATAGTACATAGAGGATGACATGCGGGTCCCATTTAGCAAAGCGGTATCACCGTTTGAGAGGCGACAGGGATCAAAAGAAAAAAGAAATTGCCAAAAATCAAAGGGTGAAAAAAAACCAAGAAAATGAACTTTTATAGTACATAGAGGATGACATGCGGGTCCCATGAGCCTGCAGGTTCCTCAACGTTTCAAACGTGGCATGAGATCAAAAGAAAAAGGCAAGTGAAAAAATATTAGGAGCCAAAAATAATTCAAGAAAATAAAGTTTTATAGTACATAGAGGATGACATGCGGGTCCCATTTAGCAGCAGCGGTATCACCGTTTGAGAGGCGGCAGGGGATCGAAAGAAAAAGGCAAGTGAAAAAATATGAGGAGCCAAAAATAATTCAAGAAAAGAAAGTTTTATAGTACATAGAGGATGACATGCGGGTCCCATTTAGCAGCAGCGGTATCACAGTATGACAGGCGGCAGGGATCGAAAGAAAAGGTAAGTGACCAAATATGAGGTGCCAAAAATAATGCAATAAAAGTAAGTTTTAAAGTACATAGAGGATGACATGCGGGTCCCAAGTTAGCAAGCGGTATCACCGTTTGAGAGGCTAGGGGATCGAAAGAAAAAGGTAAGTGACCAAATATGAGGTGCCAAAAATAAAATTCAAGAAAAGAAAGTTTTATAGTACATAGAGGATGACATGCGGGTCCCAGTTAGCAGCAGCGGTATCACCGTTTGAGAGGTGGCAGGGGTTCAAAAGAAAAAAGAAATTGCCAAAAATCAGAGGGTGAAAAAAACCAAGAAAATGAACTTTTATAGTACATAGAGGATGACATGCGGGTCCCATGAGCCTGCAGGTTCCTCAACGTTTCAAACGTGGCATGAGATCGAAAGAAAAAGGCAAGTGCCCAAATATGAGGTGCCAAAAAAAACTCCAAGAAAAGAAAGTTGATTGCTCATAGAGGATGACATGCGGGTCCCATTTAGCTGCAGCGGTCTCACAATTTGAGAGGCGGCAGGGATCGAAAGAAAAAGGCAAGTGACCAAATATCAGAGCCAAAAATAATTCAAGAAAAGAAAGTTTTATAGTCCATAGAGGATGACATGCGGGTCCCATTTAGCAGCAGCGGTATCACCGTTTGAGAGGCGGCAGGGGATCAAAAGAAAAAGGCAAGTGACCAAATATGAGGTGCCAAAAAAAAATCCAAGAAAAGAAAGTTTTATAGTACATAGAGGATGACATGCGGGTCCCATTTAGCAGCAGCGGTATCACCGTTTGAGAGGCGGCAGGGGATCGAAAGAAAAAGGCAAGTGACCAAATATGAGGTGCCAAAAAAATCCAAGAAAAGAAAGTTTTATAGTACATAGAGGATGACATGCGGGTCCCATTTAGCAGCAGCGGTATCACCGTTTGAGAGGCGGCAGGGGATCGAAAAAAAAAGGCAAGTGACCAAATATGAGGTGCCAAAAAAACTCCAAGAAAATAAAGTTGATTGCACGTAGAGGATGACATGCGGGTCCCATTTAGCAGCAGCGGTCTCAACGTTTCCAAGGCGGCAAGGGATCAAAAGAAAAAGGAAGTAGCCAGAAATCAGGGGGTCAAAAAAAATCCAAGAATAGAAAGAATTTTGGTTCATAGAGGATGACATGCGGGACCCATGATCCTGCATCGTAAACGGCTCGATCGGAGAACGTTGAACGAGATGGCGCGATCGAGAAAAAAACAATGCCAGAGAGGCTGCCATCTGGGCCCTACATCCCTCGGCGGTGCGGATTTGCGTTGACTCGGCCGGCGAACCCGAGATTTCGAGATGCACCACGTCCCGGGCCACCATACGCGACGTTTTGGCCGCTTTCGTCGGGCTAGGTGGCCTCAAAAACGAGAAAAAAAAAGTTTTGACATGCACCACGGAGGGACCAAAAATCGTCGGCCATGGTACACCAGCAACCACGGCGCGACTTCAACTTCGTCGGCCATGGCAACTTTTCTTGTAGTGGTTAGGCCTTACAAAGGGTTGAAGGATCCAGCGGCGCGTAGGGTGTAGTTTGCTAGCCCTAGACAGGATGTTCCGGGGATCAACCTCGTGTTGGTTTTTAGGCCCTGTCTAGGATCGGCTTACGATCACCGTGCGCGGCCGCGAGGCTCAATCACGAGTAGGACGTTCCGATTATGCGGTGAAAACCCTAAATCGTCGTAGATCGTTTTAGCTTTATCTTGATCAAGCAGGACCACCATATATTCGTACACCTCGTGCGAATCATGGGTGGATCGGCTCTTTGAGCCGATTCTGGACAACCGAGAGCCGATCGAGGCTCGTATTTAATGTTTACGTGTATGCCATGCAGGAAACTAAGCGAGGCATCTCCATCACCTTCCTGACCAGGTATAGGTCAGGTGGCACGCCCTTGCACCAGCATCGGACGTGCGTGCCGGAGTCTTTGCGGGCCGTCGCTCGGAGGGACCAGGGCCAGCCGCAGCCCTAAGTTGCTCCCGGCTCTCCTGTGTTGCCCGTCGTTGCTCGCCGGTGGGTTTCTGACCGCAACACATTCTGGCACGCACGGTGGGACAATCTTCTACATCAACCACATCGCCATCTACATCTGAGATGGCGGACGGCACCCCAGTCACGTACGAGGATCTGACCGAGGAGCTCAAGAAGAAGTATGACGAGGTCAAAGCGATCCTCGAAGCCGACCTCATCGGCTCTTTTCACAGAACCCGCTCACATGGCGTCAGGTGGAAAGGGTTCTCACCTGAAGGCGCGCTCGATGGAGTGGACCTGTCCGCCCCGTCAGAAGAACGCACCAGGTCCCTGCGTCAGGAGATTAGCTATATGGTGGCTCACTCGCTGCACCGCCATTCTGAGAGCCTGGTGAACACGTTGGAGCGTGTCGCTTTTCGGATGATCCAGGAAATCATGAGGCATCAGTACTCTCCTTTAGGACCAGCTCTCGGGACTTACCAAGGAGAGATGCCACTCCAATCCCGTCCACCGCTGCCATTCACGTTGACAACACCAGAAGTGCCGAATTCGCCGGCATACGCCGTCGACATGGTGGAATGCACATACCCCGGGAGGTACCAGCCAAGATTCTCGTTCAACATCAACATGGTAGGACTTGGGCGCCACCCTGGTAAGGACAGAGACGAGGGCAGCTGCTCTCATAGCGAGGACAAGGAGGGAGCCGTTCCACGCGATCGGTCCCGACACTTCCAAAAAATCCTGGTTACGATCAAGATGAAGGCCGATTCCAGTAATCAGCCCGTATTATCCGTGCCACACGCTCTCCCTGCATTTGGTGTCGACCTCACGGGTGACGGGAAGTTAGGGTATGGGTTTACATCGGCTGATG
Source organism: Lolium perenne (assembly GCF_019359855.2). Lineage (NCBI taxonomy): Eukaryota > Viridiplantae > Streptophyta > Magnoliopsida > Poales > Poaceae > Lolium > Lolium perenne. The sequence goes on from NC_067244.2 coordinate 202,207,813, forward strand.
AGCTAGAGGAAGTCGACATCGGTCCCGGGGATAAGCCGCGACCAACTTTTATCAGCAAGAAGTTAGATCCACAGCTCAGGGGTCAAATGATAGCTCTGTTAAAAGAATACCCAGATTGCTTTGCATGGGATTACACAGAGATGCCTGGGTTAGACAGGAGCATCATTGAACATCGGCTCCCCCTTAAGAAAGGATTTCGGCCGTTCCAACAACGAGCACGTCAGATGAGGGCCGAAATTCTGGAAGAAGTCAAGAAAGAGATCGAGAAGATGTTGGCCGCCGGGTTCATCAGGCCATGCAGGTATGCTGAGTGGATCTCCAGTATCGTTCTTGTAGAGAAGAAGAACGGTCGATGGCGTGTGGCCATCGATTTCCGAGATCTCAACAGAGCCACTCCAAAAGATGAGTATCCGATGCCTGTGGCAGAAACATTGATCAATGCAGCTGCTGGCCACAAGGTGTTGAGCTTCATGGATGGCAACGCCGGCTATAACCAAATCTTCATGGCTCCAGAAGATATACACAAGACCGCATTCAGAGTACCAGGGGCAGTAGGCTTGTTTGAATATGTAGTCATGACCTTTGGATTGAAGAATGCTGGTGCAACGTACCAACGAGCCATGAATTATATATTTCACGATCTGATCAGCAAGTTGGTGGAAATCTACATCGACGACGTGGTAGTCAAATCTGTCTCCATGGAGGGACACTTGGATGATTTACGACGCATCCTAGACCGAACTCGGAAGTTCGGACTAAGAATGAATCCGAAGAAGTGTGCTTTTGGTGTGACGGCTGGTCAATTCCTAGGTTTTCTGGTTCATGAACGGGGAATTGAGATCGGCCTGAAAAGTCAAGAGGCGGTGCGTACCATGCAGCCGCCCACCACGAAGAAGGAACTCCAACGCCTCATCGGCAAGATCAATTTTGTCCGACGATTCATCTCTAATCTGTCAGGACGAATCGAGCCGTTCATGGCACTGGTGAAAACTAAATCTGACGACGAGTTTCATCAGCAGAACAGAAGAGCGTTCGATGAGATTAAGCGGTATCTGACGACGCCGCCTGTGCTAGTTCTGCCCCAACAAGACAGGCCGTTCTACATCTACTTGTCAGTAGCTGACACGTCCATCGCTTCGGTGGTGGCGCAACTCTACGAGGGTGTTGAAAAGGTCGTTTTCTACCTCAGCATAAGGATGTTGGACGCGGAGACAAGGTATCCTGAGGTCGAGAAGCTTTGCCTCTGCCTGTTCTTCACCTGCACCAAGCTTCATCACATCCTTTTGACGGCAGAGATCATCGTCATATGCAAGTCAGACGTTGTCAAGCACATGCTGTCGGCCCCTGTTTTGAAAGGCCGACTTGGTAAGTGGATGTTTGCGTTGTCAGAGTTCGATCTTCGGTATCAGCCTGCGAAAGCAGTCAAGGGGCAAGCGTTGGCCGATCTTATAGCTGAACGGATCAGTACCAATATAGCAGCACTGTCTATACGTGCATGGGCTATGTTCTTCGATGGATCGGCTTGCGACGATGGTTGTGGCATCGGCATTCTGCTCGTGTCGCCTCGGGGGGCAGCATACTCCTTTTCCATCAGACTATCTACCCCTTGCACCAACAATGTCGCGGAATATGAGGCAGTGTGTAAGGGAATGGAGTTGCTACTGGAAGCCGGGGCGAAGGTAGAGAGCTTTTTGGAGACTCCAAGTTGGTGATTAACCAGCTCACGGATGAATATAAGTGCGAGAGTGAATCGCTTTTCCCATATTGGATGGAATGCCGTGAGTTGATGACACAGTTTCGGTACATCAACTTTAATTGGGTCCCAAGATCCCAAAACACCGAGGCCAACAATCTCGCACAAATGGCGTCAGGCTATATAGACATATCTGACGGGTCAGAAGTTCAGGTGCAGTTCCTGGAACAGGATGATTGGAGAGCCGAAATCTTCAATTACTTAAAAGATTCGGCTCGGGGGGCACCTAAACGGATAAGATACAAAGCCATGAAGTATGTCCTCATAGGAGACGACATGTTCTACAGGACGTTGGAAGGGTTACTACTCAAGTGCCTGGGACCAACTGAGTCTAATCGGCTCTTACATGAGGTGCATGAAGGCGCCTGTGGAACTCATCAGTCGGCTCATAAGATGAAGTGGCTAATTAGGCGATCAGGGTTTTATTGGCCCACCATGCTTGAAGATTGCTTCAAGTACTACAAGGGGTGCCAAGCGTGCCAGATGTTCGGGAAGATTCAGATGGTACCCGCATCAGCAATGAACCCTATCATCAAGCCTTGGCCGTTTCGAGGGTGGGGCATGGATATGATCGGCAAAATCCATCCGGCGTCGAGTAAAAAACATGAATGGATATTGGTTATCACAGATTACTTCACCAAGTGGGTGGAGGCCGTCCCTATGAAGAAGGTGAAATCAGAAGATGTGATCAAGTTTGTGAAAGAACACGTCATTCATAGGTTCGGGATTCCCCAAACTATCACGACCGATGGAGGTTCGGTCTTTATTTCTAAAGAATTCAGAAAGTTCTGCGATGACATGGGGATTAAGCTGATCCGATCATCTCCATACTATGCTCAAGCCAATGGGCAAGCTGAAGCGTCCAATCAGAGCCTGATCAAGCTGATCAAGAGAAAAATTGACGAGAACCCTAGGGATTGGCATGAAACATTGTCAGAAGCTTTGTGGGCCTACCGCATGTCATGCCACGGAGCTATAAAAACTTCGCCGTACCAGCTCGTCTATGGACAGGAAGCCGTATTACCTTGGGAAATTACGGCTGGATCAAGACGTGTCACGTTTCAGGATGATCTAACGGCGGAAGAATATGCAGCTTTGATGAGTGACACTATTGAGGACGCAACAGAACTTAGACTTTGGTCGTTGGAGAAGATTAAAGAGAACAAAGCCAGGGTAGCTCGTGCATACAATAAGAAGGTTAGACCAAAGGAGTTTCAAGTTGGTGATCTAGTATGGGAAGCTGTGTTGCCATTAGGAACCAAGGACAAAGCATATGGCAAATGGTCTCCTAATTGGCACGGTCCGTACAAAGTTGTCCAGGCCTTGAAAGGTAATGCATACATGCTGGAGCAGTTGGACGGCGTTAAGTTCCCAGTAGCCGTCAATGGTCAACACCTCAAGAAGTATTTCCCAAGCATGTGGGATGATGGGCAGTGAGGTATGGAGGCCGATTTTAAATCGGCCAGTTAAAAAAAAATCAATCATAGCCGATGCACAGACATCGACTTGAGAAAACATGCGGAGACAACAGTATGCGAGTACAACCGATGCACGGGCATCGACTTCAGAATAATAAAAGCCGATACATTGCTATCGACTCTAGAGGAATAAGCTCGATTAAGCGGGTTAACAGATCGGTTTCAGACCGGAAGTCACGATGTTTGGGATGAATCTCCTAGTGAGTTGCTGAGGAGTTCAATCTGCGCGTTTAAGGTTGGAGGATGGTTTGGACGTGAGTTAGACCTATTGGACCACGTGATTAGGCAACGGCTTGGCCTCAAATCGCGTTTATAATGCAAGCCGATGCCCTGCCATCGGCTCTCTGTACAGCGACTTCGTTCGACGATCGGCAAAGTTGACAAGGAAGCAAAATTAATCGAGGAATATTTTCTTCATTAATAGAGGGATTTCTTACAAAGAAAGAGCCGATTTCTCAGAGGAGAGAGAACAAAAGCCGACTACTACTACTAGTCCCTAATCTAAGGGCCGTTGCTCCCCTCGTCGTCGTCGCTGCCGCCGACGCAGCTGCTGAAAGGCTCCTCATCGGAGCTCCCGTAGCCTTCTACGGGAGCCTCATCTTCCTCATCGTCGTCATCGCTGTCGTCGTCCCACCAGGTGCGGAGGCACTTCGCCGGTGGGTAACCTTCGAGGGAGTCATCGTCGTCCTCCTCCGCCTCTTCCTCGGAGGAGGTGAAATCGTCCCAGGAGAAGCGGTCGTCCTCGCTCGCCGCCTCCTCTTCCCCTTCGACGAGGAATCGAAGGTCGCCCTCTCCGTCGGTCAATGATTTGTCATCCTCGGACCAGATGGAGGAATCGTGTTCCTCCTTGTCCCACGTCATTGGGTCGAGAATGTCGTGCGCCGCCAATGAGCCCCACTCCGGCGTCGGCTCGCGAGATGAGGAAGAGTCGGAGAAGACCGACGAGGCGGAGGAGGAAGAAGAAGAGGACATGGCTACGGGAGATTGGGGATTTTTGGGTGCCGATGGCCAGAACAGAGCAAGGGGATGAAGTGGCAAACTGCTCAGAGCGGTTAAATAAAGGGGATATGGTAGAGATTCAATGCCACAGCAGTTTCCGAGGAGGCGGTGCCCAAAAAAAAAAACAACGGTCAAATCACGCAGAAAAGTTGAGAAGGCAGGGCATCATGATGAAGGATGCTGCGACGGTTCTGCTCTGCCACGACATGACCCGACGAAGAGAAGCAGAGTGATTTTGGAATTATCAATTCCAAAACCAGGGGGGCATGTGTTATCACCAGAATTTGACCGAGTCAGAGGTGGGCTGCGATCAAGATGGGCTTGAAGATTATATATGGAAGAATATATGTGAATCGGCTTTATATGCAAAGTTTGGGCTAGTTGGCCCGTGTATCTGTAATATAGTAGGATACGTATCGATTAGTTAGAGTTTGTCTCGTGCACGGTTGGGATTATTCCCACGTTAGAAAGTCTACGGACTATAAATATGTATCTAGGGTTTATGGAATAAACAACAATCACGTTCACCACAAACCAATCTGGGCGCATCGCCAACTCCCTTGTCTCGAGGGTTTCTTCCGGGTAAGCATCATGCTGCCTAGATCGCATCTTGCGATCTAGGCAGTATAAGTTTATTCGTTGTTCATGCGTTGCTCGTACTGAAGCCTTTTTGATGGCGAGCAACGTAGTTATCTTAGATGTGTTAGGGTTAGCATTGTTCTTCGTATCATATGCTATCGTCGTGCAACCCTTAGACATCTAGCCGCCCTTACGCCTATCTTAGGCGTAGGGGCGGCACCCCGCTTGATCATTATTTAGTAGATCCGATCCGTTATGGTTGCTCCTTGTTCTTCAAGGATTAGTTTAATATCTGCATAGTTAGGCCTTACAAAGGGTTGAAGGATCCAGCGGCGCGTAGGGTGTAGTTTGCTAGCTCTAGACAGGATGTTCCGGGGATCAACCTCGTGTTGGTTTTTAGGCCCTGTCTAGGATCGGCTTACGATCACCGTGCGCGGCCGCGAGGCTCAATCACGAGTAGGACGTTTCGATTATGCGGTGAAAACCCTAAATCGTCGTAGATCGTTTTAGCTTTATCTTGATCAAGCAGGACCACCATATATTCGTACACCTCGTGCGAATCATGGGTGGATCGGCTCTTTGAGCCGATTCACAGGACAACCTGAGAGCCGATCGAGGCTCGTATTTAATGTTTACGTGTATGCCATGCAGGAAACTAAGCGAGGCATCTCCATCACCTTCCTGACCAGGTATAGGTCAGGTGGCACGCCCTTGCACCAGCATCGGACGTGCGTGCCGGAGTCTTTACGGGCCGTCGCTCGGAGGGACCAGGGCCAGCCGCAGCCCTAAGTTGCTGCCGGCTCTCCTGTGTTGCCCGTCGTTGCTCGCCGGTGGGTTTCTGACCGCAACAATAAGTTCATAAGAGACCACATACCACGGTACGAGTAAAGAGTACTTGTCAGGAGACGAGGTTGAACAAGGTATAGAGTGATACCGATGATCAAACCTCGGACAAGTAAAATATCGCGTGACAAAGGGAATTGGTATCGTATGTGAATGGTACATTCGATCACTAAGTCATCGTTGAATATGTGGGAGCCATTATGGATCTCCAGATCCCGCTATTGGTTATTGGTCAGAGAGAAGTCTCAACCATGTCTACATAGTTCACGAACCGTAGGGTGACACACTTAAGGTTTGATGTTGAAATGGTAGAACTTGAATATGGAATGGAGTTCGAAGTTTTGTTCGAAGTCCCGGATGAGATCCCGGACATCACGAGGAGTTCTGGAATGGTCCGGAGAATAAGATTCATATATAGGAAGTCATATTCCAAGTTTGGAAATGATCCGGTGCATTTATGGCAGGTTCTAGAAGGTTCTAGAAAAGTCCGGAAGAATAGCACTATGGAAGGTGGAGTCCCGGAGGAACTCCACTAGCATGGCCAGCCAGCCCTAAGGGGAAGGAATCCCAGGTGGATTCCACCTGAGGTGGCCGGCCACCCCACCTAAGGAAAAGGTTGGAGTCCCACCTTGGGTAGGACTCCCTCCTTGAGTAGGTTTCCCACCTTTGGGAAGTTTTGGTGTTGGGGTCTTATTCGAAGACTTGGACTACAACTCTTGGGGCTTCCACCTATATAATGAGGGGCATAGGAGAGGGGGATGACCACCACAAGCCCATAGCTTGGCCGCACCCCTAGGTGGCCGGCCACCCCCTCTCCCAAACCCTAGCCGCCCCCTCTCTCCTCCTCTTCTCCCGCACGCTTAGCGAAGCTCCGCCGGAGATCTCCACCGCCACCGCCACCACGCCGTCGTGCTGCCGGATTCAAGGAGGAGCTACTACTTCTGCTGCCCGCTGGAACGGGGAGAAGGACATCGTCTTCATCAACACCGAACGTGTGACCGAGTACGGAGGTGCTGCCCGATCGTGGCACCGTGATCAAGATCTTCTACGCGCTTTTGCAAGCGGCAAGTGATCGTCTACCGCAGCAATAAGAGCCTACTCTTATAGGCTTTGGAAATCTTCAAGGGTTAGTCTTGATCATCCCCTCGTTGCTCCCGTCTTCTAGATTGCATCTTGGCTTGGATTGCGTTCTCGCGGTAGGAAATTTTTTGTTTTCTATGCAACGAATCCCTACAGTGGTATCAGAGCCGTGTCTATGCATAGATGGTTGCACGAGTAGAACACAATGGTTTTGTGGGCGTTGATGCTCTTGTTGTCTTTAGTTTGAGTACTTTGCATCTTTGTGGCATAGTGGGATGAAGCGGCCCGGACTAACTTTACATGACCGCGTTCATGAGACTTGTTCCTCGTTCGACATGCAACTTGTATTGCATAAGAGGCTTTGCGGGTGTCTGTCTCTCCTACTATAGTGAAGATTCAATTTACTCTTCTATTGACACCACTAGTATCACCGTTGTGGTTCATGTTCGTAGGTAGATTAGATCTTACTCGAAAACCCTAAACCACGTAAAATATGCAAACCAAATTAGAGACGTCTAACTTGTTTTTGCAGGGTTTGGTGATGTGATATGGCCATGATGTGATGATGAATATGTATGAGATGATCATTATTGTATTGTGGCAACCGGCAGGAGCCTTATGGTTGTCTTTAAATTTCATGTTGAGTAGTATTTCAAAGTAGTTGTAATAGTTGCTACATGAGGTGAACAACCATGAAGACGGTGCCATGAACCTTGACGCTACGCCGACGATGATGGAGATCATGCCCGTTGATGATGGAGATCATGTCCGTGCTTTGGAGATGAAGATCGAAGGCGCAAAGACTAAAGGGCCATATCATATCACATATGAATTGCATGTGATGTTAATCCTTTATGCATCTTATTTTGCTTAGATCGCGACGGTAGCATTATAAGATGATCCCTCACATTAATATCAAGATAATAAAGTGTTCTCCCCTCGTATGCACCGTTGTACAGTTCGTCGTTTCGAAACATCTCATGATGATCGGATGTGATAGATTCAACGTTCACATACAACGGGTGTAAGCCATGTTGCACACGCGGAATACTTGGGTTTGCTTGACGAGCCTAGCATGTACAGACATGGCCTCGGGACAACGGAAACCGAAAGGTTGAACACGAGTCATATGGATGATATGATCAACATGATTGATGTTCACCATTGAAGCTACATCATCTCACGTGATGATCGGTTTTGGTGTAGTGGATTTGGATCGTGTACCACTTAACAACTATGAGGGATGTTGTATTAAGTGGGAGTTTATCAGTAATTAGATTAAAACATGAACTAATTATCATAAACATAGTCTGAGTAGTATTTTGTATTAATTTTGTAGTATTGACATCCGCTTTCTACCATGCGCTAGTCTTGTTATTGAGATAGAAATACTGTTAAAATCTGACAAGAAACTTTACGGATTGGTACCGTATTGTTAAAGAATCAAGTATTGATTAAATCCTATTGCAAACTTTTAGGTAAACCTCACATTGTTGATTCAAAGAGCTATGGTTTCAATTAGTACCTAAAGTTATCTTGTCTCCGTGAAACTTGAAGTTCAAATTTGTTTGAAAAGTAAGGAGCTGAAAATTTAGTTTTCAGAAATAATCAAGGTATGAGATATATGTGATATCTAAGACCTTATTGCAAGATGATAGAATATAAATTTGGTGAGACTACATAAACTCATAAGTTTTATGGGAATGTATGAAGGTTGAAGACGCCAGGCGTCACAATCCTCCAACTATTGGGGCACTAATAATATTCGCATATCCATGAAGTTATCATCCTTAGTATGCACTGTTGCTAAGACTCGTCGTTTCGAAGCATCACGTGATGATCGGGTGTGATAGATTCTACGTGTGCATACAACGGGTGCAAGCCAGATTTGCACATGCGAATACCAAGGTTAAAACTTTACGAGCCTGGCATGTACAGACATGGTCTCGGAAAGTCGTCATGATATAATGGATAAAATTATGAGTGAAATTGTTCATCATATTACAAAGTTACTAATAGTGAAATCTAAAACACTTGTCATATGATGATCAACTTAAAGTAAGAACCTCAAGGTTATTGGTATTTGACCAACAAACCTAGAAGTTAATAATGTTAAAGTGTTTTTCTGAATAATGAGGAAAGCTAAAAGAGAAACTGCAAAAGATATTTTGGAAAAAATAAAAGAAAAGACTAGAAAGTCTAGCTCAGGTGTATATAAATGATATACATGTTATGGTTGTATTCCTAGTTAAGTCACACTATGAAATTCTTGGGTATTAGTACTATATTGGTTGGTATGAAATGTCATACAAAACAACGCAATACAAGAATACAATGGCCTAAGTGACTGACAAGGAATATGATAGGAATGCACGTCTGGAACAAAATAAAGTGTTATTATGTTCGTCGTTAGCATTCTATCTAGCCCTTAGAATTTATAATAAAGAACTTAATAATTGTTATTTTGCTCTGGTCAAATGAAAACAATGAGTTGTTCAAATTATGACATTAATCTATGTATGATGGATAAGTTAATATAAATCTTAATGGTGAAACACACATACATAACACTGACGCTAAAATGCCATAAGGCAAATGATTTGAATTCCACTTATTTGTGGAACCGCTATTTAGGTCATGTTAGAAAGGAACGCATGAAGGAACTCCATGTAAATGGATTTTTGGAGTCATTTGATTTTTGAATCATTTGGCGCTTGCAAATCTTTTCTAAAGAGAATGATTAAAATACCGTTCATAGGCCAAGAGTTGAACGGGCAACTAACTTAGTGGAAAAATACATGATGATGTATGTGGTTCACTAGACATAGTTGTGTGCGGGAGATTCTTCTACTTCATGAAAACTTTCAACAATGAATTGAGTATATGTGGATATATTCGATAAGGAAGAAGTTTGAAATTTTTGAATGGATTCAAATAAATTTCAATATGAAGTGGAAATCATCGTAATAGAAAAATCAAATATCTATGATTGGATCATGGTGGAAATATTTGAATTACGAGTTTTAGCAAACATCTAAGAGAGTCATGAAATTGTTTTACAACTCACGTTTCTTGGAGTATCATAATGATGATATAGTATCCGAGAGATGTATCCAAACCTTGTTGGATTAATGATGAGATAAAATATTATGACGCCATTATATTTTTGTGGATTATGCTTTAGTGACTACCGCTTTTACACTAAATAGAGCATCATCATGATCCGTAGAAATGACACCATACGAGTTATGGCATGGGTATAAACCCTAATAGTCCTTTCTTTAAATTTTGGTCTAAAAGTTTACAACCAAAATCGGATGAATGTCTTTGTTGGTTATCCCAGAGATTTAATTGGGAATTTTTTCCCACGAGACAAAGACAAAAGTGTTTGTCAATGTTTCTTATTTCCGAGAAATTGTTTCTAGTGAAGTATTTGAGTGGGAGGACAATATAATTTGATAAGGTTTATGAACCTGAGCATAATGATCAGAATAGCGCAGCATCGGAATTGGTTTCGGAAACGGCCACGACGATCATGGCTCCCATGACTACAAAGTGTTTTAGCCATGGAGATCAAAGCATATATTGAACCTTGTAGGTATGGTTTACTTTGTGATCAAATACATGATTTGTGGACAAAGCATTGATTTTGAACAATGATAAACCAACTACAAACAAAGAAGTTATGATGGGCCCTGACTCCGTTAAAATGGCTATACGCCATAAAATCCAAGATAGATGAATACTTTTTGAAAGTAAATAGATCTATAAAATTGATGGACTTGGATGAAATATCCTTGAAGAAGCTCGACTTGTTGAAAAGTTGTTTACAACAAAGTTCAAAGAGTTGACTACGATAAGATTATATCTTCCGTAGCGATGCTTATTGTCTATGTGGATTGTTCTAGAAATCGCTACATATTTCTTTATGAGATTTGCTAGTAGGATGGCAAAATACACTACTTAACAGAAGTGTGTATTAAAGGTGTATACAAGATACAACCAATTGTTTTGCTAGTCCGTAGAATACTAGATAGGTATACGAACTTCAATTGGATGAAGTGAGTATCACGGAGTTGGAATCTTCACCAGATGAAATAGTCAAAGAGTTTTTGATTTCATCAGAGACAATGAAGAGGCTTGCATTTGCAAGAAATTAAGTGGGAGCGCTGAGACATATTTATAATACTTTATGTAGATGACATATAGTTGGTTATAAATGATGTAATTGTATACTTGATTAAAAGATTTCATTGAGAATTAACTTCAATGAAAGGATATGGACTGAAACAAATTTAGTGTCAAGATCTATGAAGATAGATTGAAACACATAAATAAGTTTAAGTCAAAGTACATAGGATGGATATTGAAGTAGTTCAATATAGAAATATTAAGAAAATGTTCTTGTCATGTGAAGGTTTAACAAGACTTGAGTGTATCTGACACTCAATGAGTAAAAACACATGAGTGATTATAGATCACGAATAATATGTACACAATCAGATGTCCTATGCTCTAAAAGTGTTATGAGCATGTACCAGAATGATTCATGTGATGATCATTGAAAAACAGTAAGAATATTCTTGAGTACTTAAGAAGAACCAAGTATATATATATATATAATTTTGTATGGAGAAATGACAAACAAATCGCTGTAAGGTGTTACACCGATATTGGTTTTGTCACATATAAAATATAATTTCAATCTCAAATTTGACTAAGTGTTGTTTAAAAGGTAGCACAATGAGTTAGAAGTTGTCTATGTTAGATTTAGAAGAGTTCTAAATATTGTGACGGATTCTACAAACGAAAGGCAGAGTATGTCATTATTTTGACAATGATTGAGGATGTTAAGTCAAGAAGTTCTTTGAGGACTTGGTGTAGTTCCGATAGTGTCAGAACTTTGAAGCTATATTGTGTGTGACAATATTAGTGACATATTTCAGACCGCGGAATTAAGGTTCCACCAGAAGACCAAACATATTTAATGCCGACTCATTTGGAAATGAGTGATGCGTTGAGACGCAAATGAATTACAAAATACATACGGTTCTGAGCATGTCAGATCCGTTGACTAAAACCTCTCTCGTGAGAAAAACATGATAAAGCACCGAAAGGCCAAGGTGTTATATCTTTACAAATGTAAACTAGATTATTGACTCTAGTGCAAGTGGGAGACTGAAGGAGATATGCCCAAGAGGCAATAATAAAAGTGGTTATTATATATCTTTATGTTTATGATAAATGTTTATATATCATGCTATAATTGTATTAACCGAAACATTGATTCATGTGTGATATGTAAACAACAAAGAGTCCCTAGTATGCCTCTTAACTAGCTTGTTGATTAATGGATGATTAGTTTCATAATCATGAACATTGGATGTTATTAATAACAAGGTTATATCATTGTATGAATGATGTAATGGACACACCCAATTAAGCATAGCATAAGATCACGTTATTAAGTTATTTGCTGTAAGCTTTCGATACATAGTTACCTAGTCCTTATGACCATGAGATCATGTAAATCACTTATACCGGAAAGGTACTTTGATTACATCAAACGCCACTGCGTAAATGGGTGGTTATAAAGGTGGGATTAAGTATCCAGAAAGTATGAGTTGAGGCATATGGATCAACAGTGGGATTTGTCCATCCCGATGACGGATAGATATACTCTGGGCCCTCTCGGTGGAATGTCGTCTAATGTCTTGCAAGCATATGAATAAGTTCATAAGAGACCACATACCACGGTACGAGTAAAGAGTACTTGTCAGGAGACGAGGTTGAACAAGGTATAGAGTGATACCGATGATCAAACCTCGGACAAGTAAAATATCGCGTGACAAAGGGAATTGGTATCGTATGTGAATGGTTCATTCGATCACTAAGTCATCGTTGAATATGTGGGAGCCATTATGGATCTCCAGATCCCGCTATTGGTTATTGGTCAGAGAGAAGTCTCAACCATGTCTACATAGTTCACGAACCGTAGGGTGACACACTTAAGGTTTGATGTTGAAATGGTAGAACTTGAATATGGAATGGAGTTCGAAGTTTTGTTCGAAGTCCCGGATGAGATCCCGGACATCACGAGGAGTTCCGGAATGGTCCGGAGAATAAGATTCATATATAGGAAGTCATATTCCAAGTTTGGAAATGATCCGGTGCATTTATGGCAGGTTCTAGAAGGTTCTAGAAAAGTCCGGAAGAATAGCACTATGGAAGGTGGAGTCCCGGAGGAACTCCACTAGCATGGCCGGCCAGCCCTAAGGGGAAGGAATCCTAGGTGGATTCCACCTGAGGTGGCCGGCCACCCCACCTAAGGAAAAGGTGGGAGTCCCACCTTGGGTAGGACTCCCTCCTTGAGTAGGTTTCTCACCTTTGGGAAGTTTTGGTGTTGGGGTCTTATTCGAAGACTTGGACTACAACTCTTGGGGCTTCCACCTATATAATGAGGGGCATAGGAGAGGGGGCTGACCACCACAAGCCCATAGCTTGGCCGCACCCCTAGGTGGCCGGCCACCCCCTCTCCCAAACCCTAGCCGCCCACTCTCTCCTCCTCTTCTCCCGCACGCTTAGCGAAGCTCCGCCGGAGATCTCCACCGCCACCGCCACCATGCCGTCGTGCTGCCGGATTCAAGGAGGAGCTAATACTTCCGCTGCCCGCTGGAACGGGGAGAAGGACGTCGTCTTCATCAACACCGAACGTGTGACCGAGTACGGAGGTGCTGCCCGATCGTGGCACCGTGATCAAGATCTTCTACGCGCTTTTGCAAGCGGCAAGTGATCGTCTACCGCAGCAATAAGAGCTTACTCTTATAGGCTTTGGAAATCTTCAAGGGTTAGTCTTGATCATCCCCTCGTTGCTCCCGTCTTCTAGATTGCATCTTGGCTTGGATTGCGTTCTCGCGGTAGGAAAATTTTTGTTTTCTATGCAACGAATCCCTACAAAAATAACATTTGTCACCCCTGGAACATTTGGGTAGGAAGAAAAAAAATACAGATTCTTTTTACCAGATCAGAATGAGATCAGTGCAAATCTGTACAAACCCAGCACGACCAAGCGAAAACCAGCAGGAATAGGAATAGGCATTACGACCGGAAAATCAAGAGAAATCAAACACATCAGACGACTGCGGCGCGCTCGATCAGATAGATAGAAGTCGGCTTCTTGGGCACGGGACGGCACCGCCACCGTGGTGGTGATGGGTCTTGCTGGTGGGGCCGTAGGGCCTCTCGGAAGACGAAGACGGAGCCGGGGCTGCCCCCACGACGGCCAAGCGCCGCATCAGCTCATGCCAACCACGGCCAGTGCGTCCCGCTGAAGATCTTACCGGCCGAAGGTCTGGACGCGGGCCATGCGCCGGTTCGACTCACCGGCCGCTGCGCCCCGCGGAATCCCTCCACCACACGAGCTAGCTCGAGCTCAAGGGCGCATGCCCGCACGACCACGCCGGCAACATCGACGACAAGGCCCTAGCCGGCGCAGCCCGGTCACCCGCCACCGTTGGTGCCATGGCTGTGTCGGCGGCGAGCTTCTCTGGGGAGTTCGAGCTGCTGTTCGGCATGAGAATTAACCAATATGCACGAAATTGAGTTTATTGATGAAAAAATGTGTTTACTAATTTTGTGTTCCAAAATTATTGATTTTGACTATCCCATCATTGATTATTTTGGAGTACTCCCTGATACGTCTCCGACGTATCGATAATTTCTTATGTTCCATGCCACATTATTGATGATATCTACATGTTTTATGCATACTTTATGTCATTATTATGCGTTTTCCGGAACTAACCTATTGACGAGATGCCGAAGGGCCAGTTGCTATTTTCTGCTGTTTTTGGTTTCAGAAATCCTAGTAAGGAAATATTCTCGGAATTGGACGAAATCAACGCCCAGCATCTTAGAATCCCCGGAAGCATCCAGAACAGCCGAGAGTCGCCAGAGGGGGCCACAGGGGCCCCAGATGATAGGCCAGCGCGGCCCAGGCCCTGGCCGCGCCACCCTATGGTGTCGTCGCCTCGTTGACCTTCTGATGCCGCCTCTTCGCCTATATAAAGGTCCCAGACCTAAAACCTCGATACGGAAAAGCCACGGTACGAGAAACCTTCCAGAGCCACCGCCATCGCGAAGCCAAGATCTGGGGGACAGGACTCTCTGTTCCGGCACGCCGCCGGGACGGGGAAGTGCCCCCGGAAGGCTTCTCCATCGACACCACCGCCATCTTCATCACCGCTGCTGTCTCCCATGAGGAGGGAGTAGTTCTCCATCGAGGCTCGGGGCTGTACCGGTAGCTATGTGGTTCATCTATCTCCTATGTACTTCAATACAATAATCTCATGAGCTGCCTTATATGATTGAGATTCATATGATGATGCTTGTAATCTAGATGTCGTTATGCTAGTCAAGTGAGTTTTACTTATGTGATCTCCGGAGACTCCTTGTCCCACGTGTGTAAAGGTGACAGTGTGTGCACCGTGTGGGTCTCTTAGGCTATATTTCACAGAATACTTATTCACTGTTATGAATGGCATAGTGAAGTGCTTATTTATATCTCTTTATGATTGCAATGTGTTTTGTATCACAATTTATCTGTGTGCTACTCTAGTGATGTTATTAAAGTAGTTTATTCCTCCTGCACGGTGTAATGGTGACAGTGTGTGCATCCATGTTAGTACTTGGCGTAGGCTATGATTGTGATCTCTTGTAGATTATGAAGTTAACTATTGCTATGATGGTATTGATGTGATCTATTCCTCCTACATAGTGTGAAGGTGACAGTGTGCATGCTATGTTAGTACTTGGTTTAGTTGTGTTGATCTGTCATGCACTCTAAGGTTATTTAAATATGAACATTGAATTGTGGAGCTTGTTAACTCCGGCATTGAGGGTTCGTGTAATCCTACGCAATGGTGTTCATCATCCAACAAGAGGGTGTAGAGTATGCATTTTTCTATTCTGTTATGTGATCAAAGTTGAGAGTGTCCACTAGTGAAAGTCTAATCCCTAGGCCTTGTTCCTAAATACTGCTATCGCTTGTTTACTGTTTTACTGCGTTACTACTGCGTTACATTACCGCTTGTTTATCGTCCCGGGCAAAGCACTTTTCTGGTGCCGTTGCTACTGCTCATATATATATTCATACCACCTGTATTTCACTATCTCTTCGCCGAACTAGTGCACCTATTAGGTGTGTTGGGGACACAAGAGACTTCTTGCTTTGTGGTTGCAGGGTTGCATGAGAGGGATATCTTTGACCTCTTCCTCCCTGAGTTCGATAAACCTTGGGTGATCCACTTAAGGGAAACTTGCTGCGGTTCTACAAACCTCTGCTCTTGGAGGCCCAACACTGTCTACAAGAATAGAAGCACCCGTAGACATCAAGCTATTTTCTGGCGCCGTTGCCGGGGAGGAAAGGTAAAAGGCACTCATACTCCGGTTCCTGTGTAACAAGATTTTTTCAAGGCGTCATTGTGTTTGTGCTCGAAGCTATTTCCTTTTGATCCTGCAATTGCATCTTTTTGTTTCTTGTTTACACTAGTTTGGCATAATGGAAAACAACAAAAATATGAGAGATCTTTATGAACTTTATCTTGAATTAGGACATGATGTGTTTGAAGAGAGAATTAAAAAACCCATGGAACTTTATATGCATGCTAATGGGAATGTTATTAATATGAATGCTTTGAACACTATTGTTGCTAATGCTATGGAAAATTCTAAGCTTGGGGACGCTGGTTTTGATGAGCATGATCTTTTTAGTCCCCCAAGCATTGAGGAGGATATTTTCTTTGATGATACTTTACCTCCTATTTATGATGATTATAATGATTGTAGTCTTTTGGTACCACCTGTTATGGAGGATAAATTTGATTATGATTACAATATTCCTCCTATATTTGATGATGAGAATAATAATGATAGCTACTTTGTTGAATTTGCTCCCACTATTACTAATAAAATTGATTATGCTTATGGGAGTAGCAATAATTTTATGCATGAGACTCATGATAAGAATGCTTTATGTGATAGTTATATTGTTGAGTTTGCTCATGATGCTACTGAAAGTTATTATGAGAGAGGAAAATATGGTGGTAGAAATTTTCATGTTACTAAAACACCTCTCTATGTGCTGAAATTTTTGAAACTACACTTGTTTTATCTTCCTATGCTTGTTACTTTGCTCTTCATGAACTTGTTTATTTACAAGATTCCTATGCATAGGAAGCATGTTAGACTTAAATGTGTTTTGAATTTGCCTCTTGATGCTCTCTTTTTCTTCAAAAACTATTTCTTGCGAGTGCATCATTAAAACTGCTGAGCTCATCTTAATGGCTAAAAAGAAAGAACTTCTTGGGAGATAACCCATGTGTTTATTTTGCTACAGTGCTTTGTTTTTATTTTGTGTCTTGGAAGTTTTTTACTACTGTAGCAACCTCTCCTTATCTTAGTTTTGTGTTTTGTTGTGCCAAGTAAAGTCGTTGATAGAAAGGTTCATACTAGATTTGGATTACTGCGCAGAAACAGATTTCTTTGCTGTCACGAATCTGGGAAAAAATTCTCTGTAGGTAACTCAGAAAATTATGCCAATTTACGTGAGTGATCCTCAGATATGTACGCAACTTTCATTCAATTTGAGCATTTTCATTTGAGCAAGTCTGGTGCCTCAATAAAATTCGTCAATACGAACTGTTCTGTTTTGACAGATTCTGCCTTTTATTTCGCATTGCCTGTTTTGTTATGTTCGATGGATATTTCGATTCCATTGACTTTCAGTAGCTTTGTGAAATGTCCAGAAGTGTTAAGAATGATTATGTCACCTCTGAACATGTATATTTTTGATTGTGCACTAACCCTCTAATGAGTTGTTCTAAGTTTGGTGTGGAGGAAGTTTTCAAGGATCAAGAGAGGGAGATGATACAACATGATCAAGGAGAGTGAAAGCTCTAAGCTTGGGGATGTCCCGGTGGTTCACCCCTGCATATATCAAGAAGACTCAAGCGTCTAAGCTTTGGGATGCCCAAGGCATCCCCTTCTTCATCGACAACATTATCAGGTTCCTCCCCTGAAACTATATTTTTATTCCATCACATCTTATGTGCTTTTCTTGGAGCGTCGGTTTGTTTTTGTTTTTGTTTTGTTTGAATAAAATGGATCCTAGCATTCTTTGTGTGGGAGAGAGACACGCTCCGCTGTAGCATATGGACAAGTATGTCCTTAGGCTTTACTCATAGTATTCATGGCGAAGTTTCTTCTTCGTTAAATTGTTATATGGTTGGAATTGGAAAATGATACATGTAGTAAATTGTCTTGGATAATGTGATACTTGGCAATTGTTGTGCTCATGTTTAAGCTCTTGCATCATATACTTTGCACCTATTAATGAAGAAATACATAGAGCTTGCTAAAATTTGGTTTGCATAATTGGTCTCTCTAAGGTCTAGATAATTTCTAGTAAAGAGTTTGAACAACAAGGAAGACGGTGTAGAGTCTTATAATGTTTACAATATGTCTTTTATGTGAGTTTTGCTGCACCGGTTCATCCTTGTGTTTGTTTCAAATAGCCTTGCTAGCCTAAGCCTTGTATCGAGAGGGAATACTTCTCATGCATCCAAAATACTTGAGCCAACCACTATGCCATTTGTGTCCACCATACCTACCTACTACATGGTATTTCTCCGCCATTCCAAAGTAAATTGCTTGAGTGCTACCTTTAAAACAATTCAAAATTTATCACCTCTGATTTGTGTCAATGTTTTATAGCTCATGAGGAAGTATGTGGTGTTTATCTTTCAATCTTGTTGGGCAACTTTCACCAATGGACTAGTGGCTTCATCCGCTTATCCAATAGTTTTGCAAAAAGAGCTGGCAATGGGATTCCCAGTCCCAAATTAATTAACAAAAATAGACACTCCTCCATGGTATGTGATTGTTGGACGGCACCCGAAGGATTCGGTTAGCCATGGCTTGAGAAAGCAAAGGTGGGGAGGAGTGTCATCATAATAAAACTAAAATAAAAAGGCACTCCTTCATGGTATGAGATTGTTGGCAGGCACCCGAAGGATTCGGTTAGCCATGGTTTGTGAAAGAAAGGTTGGAAGGAGTGCCACCCAAAAATAAAATAAAATGGGAGCCTTTGAAGGTTTGTCTGGCAAGGGCGTTAGAGTGCCCACTACCATTCGTTGACAACAACAAACACCTCTCAAAACTTTACTTTTATGATCTCTATTTGTTTTCAAAAACCAAAGCTCTAGCACAAATATAGCAATCGATGCTTTCCTCTTTGAAGGACCTTTCTTTTCACTTTTATTGTTGAGTCAGTTCACCTATTTCTCTCCACCTCAAGAAGCAAACACTTGTGTGAACTGTGCATTGATTCCTACATACTTGCATATTGCACTTATTATATTACTCTATGTTGACAATATCCATGAGATATACATGTTACAAGTTGAAAGCAACTGCTGAAACTTAATCTTCCATTGTGTTGCTTCAATGCCTTTACTTTGAATTATTGCTTTATGAGTTAACTCTTATGCAAGACTTATTGATGCTTGTCTTGAAGTACTATTCATGAAAAGTCTTTGCTATATGATTCATTTGTTTACTCATGTCATATACATTGTTTTGATCGCTGCATTCACTACATATGCTTTACAATAGTATGATCAAGGTTATGATGGCATGTCACTCCAGAAATTATCTTTGTTTATCGTTTACCTGCTCGGGACGAGCAGAAACTAAGCTTGGGGATGCTGATACGTCTCCGACGTATCGATAATTTCTTATGTTCCATGCCACATTATTGATGATATCTACATATTTTATGCATACTTTATGTCATTATTATGCGTTTTCCGGAACTAACCTATTGACGAGATGCCGAAGGGCCGCTTGTCAAGTCATTGTTTTTGGTTTCAGAAATCCTAGTAAGGAAATATTCTCGGAATTGGACGAAATCAACGCCCAGCATCTTAGAATCCCCGGAAGCATCCAGAACAGCCGAGAGTCGCCAGAGGGGGGCCACAGGGGCCCCAGATGATAGGCCGGCGCGGCCCAGGCCCTGGCCGCGCCGCCCTATGGTGTCGTCGCCTCGTTGACCTTCTGACGCCGCCTCTTTGCCTATATAAAGGTCCCAGACCTAAAACCTCGATACGGAAAAGCCACGGTACGAGAAACCTTCCAGAGCCGCCGCCATCGCGAAGCCAGGATCTGGGGGACAGGACTCTCTGTTCCGGCACGCCGCCGGGACGGGGAAGTGCCCCCGGAAGGCTTCTCCATCGACACCACCGCCATCTTCATCACCGCTGCTGTCTCCCATGAGGAGGGAGTAGTTCTCCATCGAGGCTCGGGGCTGTACCGGTAGCTATGTGGTTCATCTCTCTCCTATGTACTTCAATACAATAATCTCATGAGCTGCCTTACATGATTGAGATTCATATGATGATGCTTGTAATCTAGATGTCGTTATGCTAGTCAAGTGAGTTTTACTTATGTGATCTCCGGAGACTCCTTGTCCCACGTGTGTAAAGGTGACAGTGTGTGCACCGTGTGGGTCTCTTAAGCTATATTTCACAGAATACTTATTCACTGTTATGAATGGCATAGTGAAGTGCTTATTTATATCTCTTTATGATTGCAATGTGTTTTGTATCACAATTTATCTGTGTGCTACTCTAGTGATGTTATTAAAGTAGTTTATTCCTCCTGCACGGTGTAATGGTGACAGTGTGTGCATCCGTGTTAGTACTTGGCGTAGGCTATGATTGTGATCTCTTGTAGATTATGAAGTTAACTATTGCTATGATGGTATTGATGTGATCTATTCCTCCTACATAGTGTGAAGGTGACAGTGTGCATGCTATGTTAGTACTTGTTTTAGTTGTGTTGATCTGTCATGCACTCTAAGGTTATTTAAATATGAACATTGAATTGTGGAGCTTGTTAACTCCGGCATTGAGGGTTCGTGTAATCCTACGCAATGGTGTTCATCATCCAACAAGAGGGTGTAGAGTATGCATTTATCTATTCTGTTATGTGATCAAAGTTGAGAGTGTCCACTAGTGAAAGTCTAATCCCTAGGCCTTGTTCCTAAATACTGCTATCGCTTGTTTACTGTTTTACTGCGTTACTACTGCTGCGTTACTACTGCTTGTTTACTGTCCTGGGCAAAGCACTTTTCTGGTGTCGTTGCTACTGCTCATATATATATTCATACCACCTGTATTTCACTATCTCTTCGCCGAACTAGTGCACCTATTAGGTGTGTTGGGGACACAAGAGACTTCTTGCTTTGTGGTTGCAGGGTTGCATGAGAGGGATATCTTTGACCTCTTCCTCCCTGAGTTCGAAAAACATTGGGTGATCCACTTAAGGGAAACTTGCTGCTGTTTTACAAACCTCTGCTCTTGGAGGCCCAACACTGTCTACAAGAATAGAAGCACCCGTAGACATCACTCCCTCCATACCGGATTAATGGGCAATTACGCACTTTGACAACATGTTTAACTACAAATTTGATCAATAAAATATGAGATATATGCCATAAAAATTATATCATTGGATTCGTATTCAAAAAATGTTTCTAATAATATAATTTTTTGATATATATTTTATATTTTGTTAACCAAATTAGTAATCAAATTTATTTCTCGAAGTGCGTATTTGCCCATTAATCCGGTATGGAGGGAGTGCCAATTGACTATTTCCATCCTCTCCCCTTGAGTATCGGTTGAAGTAGCATTAAAAACACGGATAATGCATGTTGTATTCCTATTCCAGAAATCAAACCAACCGTATTCATTGGGGGCTATATTAAATCCGAATTTCAGACAACCTATTCGACGCAGCTGATTACATCCTCGCGCGTTACCAGGTTTCAAAAGTGCGGGTCGGTCTCTAGGTGGGTTATGTTAGGGCATGTACAATGGTATGGAAGGCACATCTTCTCTTAGTAGTCCATGTCATCTAGAAAAGACGTTAATATTAGTGGTGCAATGCATTATCTCTTATTGTTATCCCTTACAATAAATGAGAATTAATTATTTCTAAAAAGAAATTGTGTGGCTAAGGGAATGCAAGTCGTACAATGGGGAAAATAGCTTTCTCTTATTTCATAAGAGATCATCCCTTAGCTAAGGGAAGACAACCTTCTCTTTCTTACTTCTCTCTCCTCCAACTAAGCAAAAATCTGATGTGGCAAGTCTAAGGGAAGGCTCACGTCACCGCATTGTACATGCCCTTAGGATAATTTGGCTTCCGCTACATTTATGAGATAAAGTAGTATCTATACTACCATATCTGTCGGATATCCGTTCAATTAATACCCTCATTTACATCCATAACTAGCAAAATTTTAAAAAATGACATACCATATCCTAAAAAGCAGACAAATTTGTGCTCAGGTGTTCTGCTCTTGTAACTAAGCCTTCTAGACAGGCATATTTTCTGCACCTTCTTCTCGAGAAAGAGATGAGAAAAAGAACAAGCATATTACGCGCACTGAAACTGGGAACGGATTGCTCGGCCGTGCAAAAACCGCAAGCTCGTGAATTTGACCGGCGCATGAAAGCGTGCTTGACCCACCGGTGAGCGGTGAAGAGCCCCGGATGGCGCCATGGCGGCTCACGTGCAAGGGAGCCGGGAGGAAGCCGCTGGGAAGCTTCATGGGCTGGGAGGTATCGCCGGCCGTGTCTGTGGCAACCACGGCGCCACCACCGACCACCTCGGCATGCTGCCCACAAGATCCAATCTCTCATCTGTGCTCGAGCCTAGTATATACTCCCCTTCCTCTTTGGACCACACTGCTCGAGGAACTTGGGCCTGTGTGAGTCCAGCTTGTGCCACTTACAGCCGGACCCACCAGGGCTTGACATGTGGACATCCATTACAGATTTGTTGTCCTACCCTAACAAATTTCTCTTCCGTACTCGAAGACGATTTATTTGAGGAAAGAACAGCCGTGCTCGTGCATACGGCCCGTACAGTCCGTGCTGTCTGGATCTCCATTAGTCCACTAGCACCTGTGTTCCATTTAGTTAAGCACGATTTCTGGACATTTTTCAGGTGGTCCGGGCGATGGCTGATGGAGTGGTGGGAGAGACAGCACATTTCGAGCTTACCAAATGCAGAACTGAATCTCAGGTTTGCATGGCCAGAACACGCATATGCACGTCAACAGCAGCATCGCCGGCGCAAGGCAATATTACCAAACCACTAACAACACGAAGCATGTAGGAGAAGAGCCAGGGGGAGACCCTAGCGCCGTTTTTATTTATCGTACACGACCATGTTTACAGAGCATGTAGGGAGCACGCTGATCCCTCCATGGCTCCATCAGTCCTCACTTCTTCAGCACCCATGCATTATTCAAGTCATGCCCACCTCTTCAACATCACAGGCTGCAGCACGCGAGCTCAGTTCTCGTGATCCCACACCTCCGATGCGCTCTTGTACGGCCCGTGGGTCTTGTTCACGAACAGCTCCTCTCCGGTCAGCACACGCTTCTGCAACACCAGGGATTATTCACGTTATCACATCAGACTGGAACGGATACTTGCTGCTAACTTGACAGGGTTTGTGTTGTGTAGTTTTTCCATAGTGCAGCAGGACTCCTACTGTACGAGTAGTTAAGAACTGACAACACTAAGCAGATCGAGTGATGCTCTATCTGAACACCACATTGTTTTTCACGCGTGAGCTGGCTTCCGCCTGCAAGATACCCTGAAGAAACGACTAACTAAACATAGTATGCAGCACATAAACTAGCTGATGGGCCAACTGCGGACTCTAGATCCGGCCTACTGCTTTGCATTACCATATTTAGTGTTACAGATTTCTAGGGAACATAGATCTCGTTTCACGTTCGGGTGGGTAGGCGCATCAAGTGTCTTCTGCTCTCCTCATTTTACCGATGGCTCAAACATTTTCAAATAATGTCAATCTTAGACAGAAAGTAAATGCGCAACAGTCGGAATGTACCAGCCTCACTCACCTCATCTTTGATGCCGCACAAGACCTGGAAGTCTTCTTCGGGGATCTCCCATCCAAACACCTGGATATTCTCCTTGATCCTCTCATCTTTACTTGATTTCGGGATAACACTCGTTCCCCTCTGCAGAGCCCACTTGATGAGCACCTGCCCTGGGGTCTTGTTTAGTTTGTTGGCTACCTGCAGTTTCAATAGTTGAATTAAGCTATACATTATTTGAATAGCTTGAACTGAACAAAAAAATGACTTCTGAATATACATACCTTTTCAACAACAGGGTCATGAGCAAGGTTCTTCTCTGAAGAACCCAATGGAGAGTAAGCCTGCAAACAAGAATACCATTAAGCGCTTTTGTTTCCGAAATGAAAAAAGCTGCTTAGGTATAATATCAGAGATGTCACATTATCATGTCCATTTTTCAGAGGAATAACTTACAGTAACATGGATTCCACGCTTCTTGCATGCCTCAAAAATCTTATCGTTCTTCCAACCAGGGTGCATTTCCATCTGCCAAGTTAAGCGAATAAAGGGTCAGAAAAATAATTCCGATATTTGGACTACTCATCAAGTTTGAGAGTTCACAACCTGGCATACTGCCGGTGCAATTTTTGCACATCGTAGCAGCCGGTCCAGCTTGGTCACTGTGTAATTGCAGACGCCAATGTTCTTAACTAGTCCATCTTTCACAAGGTTTTCCATTTCCTTCCATACTCCCTCCATGTCGAATTCTAACACTTCCCCAGCTTCCGGAGGCTGGTGTGCCCCATCTTTTAGTCGGAACGGCCAATGGATCTGCATCCATTAGGTAAAATTAAGAGTTTTCGCTATAAGCAGATTCTGTATAAAAATGCATGTGAAGTATTTTTAAAGAAGGCACATCGTATGAAATATTTAATCAGACCACATATATGTTCATCGGTGAAGTGCAAAACCGCGCTACGAACTATTTCTAGCATGTAATATGGACAAACATGCATTTGGGGTGCATGTGTAGTGGGCTCTAAGAAAAACTTAAAGTACTCCCTCGGTCTATAAAAGGATGTCGAAGATTCGTCTAAATTCGAATGCATCTATACACTAAAAAGTGTCTAGATGCATCTAAATTTAGACAAAACTTTCGACATCGATAGAGGTAGTATTATAAGATAACACATACCAGACATAAGCACTAATCAGGGTAAGTTAGTTGCAAACAAAATAAGGCATTTTTTTGCGGCAAGACAAAATAAGGCATTAGTTGTGATTTCTTACAAGGTAAAGATCAATATAATCCAACTGTAAATCCTTGAGTGTGTTCTCCAATGCTGGTCGCACCCTCTCAGGAGTCAAGTTTGTGCACCTAGAGCAGACAAATATTGATCAAAAGTCACATATTACAAACACACTATTATGTTACTGACAATTAATTTTACATCAAAGGACAATCTATGGTTGTGCACACAAGTACCATAGTTTTGACGTCACGAACAAATCTTTCCTGCCGATTCCATTTTGCATTGCAGCCTTAAGCCCTTTGCCGACCTGAAATCAACATAGGGTGTTCAAAGACATGTTTAACCGCTAGCCTAGTACAGAAACAGAGTGTCCCTTTAATGTATATACCTCCTTTTCTATGCCATATTGAGCAGCTGTGTCGACATGCCTGTATCCAGCCTGCAGTAACCATATATTCAGATTATTACAGAGTTCTACCGGTTTCTGTAACTGTGCCCACATGTCTAGACCAAGAAGCTGCAGTAACCATGAACAGAAATTTCCTAAGATGTTGCAGCTTCTTGGTCCAATAGTAGCACGATATCATGACTTTTCTGAATTCAGACACTGCCCCAAGAGCACGGAGTCACTGAACGTACTTCCCCAGAACAGACCAGGATAATGGCATGATGATGTTACCTCAGTGATGGCTGTTTGAACAGAGTGAGCAGTATCGGAGCCGGCTCTCCAAGTGCCTAATCCAACGGCCGGCATAGCATGCCCGCTCTTGAGAACAAAGTGATCTCTCTCTGCCTGCCCCATTGCCTTTGCACTCGCCATGATCTTGTCACTCTAAACCTCTTTTCTGACTGGTGTCTCTCCTTTCTTGTCTTCTTGGGCAACTTGTTTATTCCAGAGGGGATGTGGCTTCGCACCTCAATATATAGAGAGGAACTTCTAGGAAGAGATGCCACGTACATCTGTATCCATGGACAGATGGCGAGAGAACTCCACCTAAAGAACATCTGTGTCCCATGCAACGGTGCACGAAGCACGGATTGCACTGGAAGAACTTGCCAGAACCCACAGGTGTCCAGCAACACAACAAAAGTTAACAGTTAACCGATGGTACCAGAAATGAACATGCTTACCTACCTTATTTCTCTGGACGGTGACGAGGCTTGATTAGACTCTGGCAAATCTGGCCTTATATAGCAAGCAGAAAGGTTTGGCTGCAACAGGTCAGACCTTCCAAACTTTGTACTGTATCATCAACCCAACGTTCTTTCAAACTAAATCTGAATTTACGTCGTGGTTAAGTTACAAATGGCATCCCTTGCTGCTGCGAATCCACTAGATACTGATGGTGTCCTCCTTGAATATGTTCTTTCACACTAAATCTGAATTTACAGCATGGTTAAGTTACAACTGACAGCCCTTGCTGCTGTGAATCCACTAGATACTGATGGTGTCCTCCTTGAATATGTACAGAGTACAGATTACAACAATATATTTATATTTACTCTAGAGAAATGACTATTAGCTGACAACAACAACATCACAGCCTTTGTTCCAAGCAAGTTGGGTCGGCTAAAATGACTATACTTGAAAATATAGTAATTTCTGTTTTCTCCCAAATACAAAATTCCACTCCTTTTTGATTCAGGAGTGAGGCTCAACATTGTCTTGATCCTATCTGGTTATGGACTTTGAAGGCGCCGCAAAGTGACCAAATCACTTGGTCAGATCACTCGATTGGTCAATATTGCTGTTGTCATCCGAATTTTGTACTTCTGTTCTACCGCCCTCTAACTGGGACACTTCTAGCTGGGATGTTTCAGGTGGTGTGGGAACCTCTTCAGAAGGAAGCGGTTCCTTGATCTTTTGTAGCCCAGTGTACCGAGCCAGATCAACCCATTGCTGCAGAAAACAGAATTGTTAGTAAGGAGAAAGGCAGAGGTACCAATATGTGTTAGGGTTAGGGACCTTCATTGTTATTGTGTTTGCTTGAAAGATAAAAACCGATGTAGATTACTTCCTAAGATAGCATATAAGCAATAAATATTAAGGAAGTTCAGAAAATGCATAAACTAATAGAGAGAACTAACAAATAGTGAAAGGATGACTAATCTTTGTTACATCATAATTTGTCTCGTCTGAGTGCCGAGCTAGCAGCACTATGAAACAAAATAGGAATGGAAAATTTAAATGGACATTACTCTTCTCCAGTTTTTCTTTATGAAAATTATGTTGCATTGCACAACGAACTTGAGAGTGTTCTGTTTGTTTAGTGTAAACAGTTTAAGAGTAGTAGAGTACAATATGCTACCAGCAACTAAAGATGAAGAAGTGACCAACCTGAGTTCCCAAGTATGAGTTAACCGTCCTTGCAACAAAGGACAAGAGACCAGCAAGAAATGGCTGATTATAGCGAGTTGCCAAGCTCTCTCCTAGCCGATGCTCCAATAAGCCAGCAATGATCTTCAACATAAATATAAAAATATAGATAAATTGCCCTAGAACTGAAGTAGTAGATACACTTCATTTTTTTTAATTTAGTAGATATGGTCTCCTAGTACAGATAAGTATGTGACAGGAAAATCACTGAACAATAATACTTCCCCACTCGTAAGGCAGTAAAGCTTGGTTTAGGACTATTTTATATACAGACAAACAAACAAGAGCGGCGTTTTGGCTCTACGGTGCATATGCTCCCTTTATTTAAAATGTATTTTACACGTATTTTGAAATGTCAAAAAAAGTCCAAAAATATATGTCGAGTGGACATCTTCACAACCTATGTGCCGACCAAGTCGTTTCACAAAAAACCGACTTTATGCGTGGCGTATGTAAAAAAGACAAAGGTGAGGAAGGTTCAGGGGCTTACTGGCTAGCACATGTGATGGTGTGCTAGATAGCCTGAGTTCGACACTCACTTCTATCTTAATAATTTAGAACAACAGGTTTCCTCCCCTGTTGGTTCATTTTTTAAAAGGAAAAGACAAATTTCGGTGCTAAAATAAGGGTTTACACGAGACACTTTTCTTTTGTCTTTGTTACACATAGCACAAAAATTGTCGGTTTTTTTACGTGCGCACATAGAATGTGCATATGTACGCGTGAAATATATTTTCGGAATTTTTTTCACATTTTGAAATGTGTCTTTTTGGTAAAGGGAGCATATGCAGCTGAGATCAAAAGTGAATTTCGGCAAACATTACCAACATACTAAGATATATGCCGTTATTACCACATTCTGGAGCATGGTTACAAATAAACAAGATGTTTCAATTTCCGTTGAACTGAGACTTAAACGCAGAGAAGGTTATTTACAAGCAATACATTTAAATAGTGATCAGGGTTCATGATGGTTAGTTAGAGACTTTGGGTGCCACTCCGGTAGAAAGAGATTTGAAGTAGAGATTTCATACTTTCATAAGTAAACATAACCTAGGCCTTTCAACTGACAGCAATTAAGCTCATCAAATAATTTACCTGATACCGTAAATTTGCTGATGTTCCAAGAAAGCAACCATAAACAGCTGCTGACTTCAAAATAGGAGCTCTCTTTCGCCCTGTTTGCGCACTCACTGAAGGTTTCAGAACTCCTCGAACAGCATACAGGAGATCTGAGGAAACTCCAGCCCCAACACTAGAAACAAACCCGACACCAGCAAGTTTTAGACCGCCGATTATTACTGCTGCAACCCTCTGGTTCGTATTCCAATTCTGACCAAAGGCATTCTTCTGGAACGCATTATCTGGCAATGATCCCAAAAGGCCTTTGACAAAGTCCAAGCTCTGACCAGAGTCATTATCAGTATAAGAAAGCACTGAAATAGTTGGAGCAGGAAGCCACACTGTAAAGAAATCGACAACAGAGCCTCTGACAGTATCAGTGATGACATAGTCAATTTCTTCAAAAAATCGTCCTTTCCGTCTTTCGTACTGTGCTAACAGAGTGGTTGTAATTGATATAGCCTCTTCAATGGCTAGTCTTTGAAGGAATTTGGGGTCTGCCAGCAATCTTTCCCGGAAGCCCTGCAGAAGTTGACTGACTTAATGAATTTTTGTATAAGGGATTCATATTTTTTTATGAATAGCTTACAGCAGTTATTATGTTTCTAAATCGATAATGCATGTGCTTCAATGAGGCATTCCCAGAAACTAGATAAACTAACAAGATACATGGAAAGGACTAAGGAGCAAAACGAAATTAATGGCATAGTTTCTTTACTTGGAATCGGTGAATCAGTTCAGTCATAACGGGGTATTTCTCGAGGTCAAAGAAGTTCTGCAATATCTCAGGAGAAACAACTCCAAGATCTAATCCTTTCTGAAGATCCTGCGATAGTTCAGTAAAAGAGTAGCATTATCCAGCTGATAAGGAATATGATAGTGCCATAACATCAAAACGTTTTGGCTACAGAAAAGTTTTTACTAATACAGCTCTGACCATGGCTAGTTTCAACAAATACCTGAGGTAAAGCTTCCGGCCTCCTGCCAGCAGCATTCATAACTCTAGCAATTTCAGCACGGTCAAAGCAGTTTCTACTGCAAGGTTTAGCCGCTGAATACCATAAGAAATCAGCAACTGGAATTTCACCTTCCCTCCTTATACTTTGTCTTTCAGGATCAAGAAGTACCACAACTTGTTCTTTCTTTGCTATCTTTTTAGATATTCTGGCAGGTACACCAATACCTCGTGGCCCATATATAAGATGACTGGCGCCCGTCACAACAATTAGCATCCCTGAAGGACCTCTGTCTTTAAGTTCTTTCATAATTATCTGAGACATGGTATAGTCATCAACTACCCTTGCCTGTGCTGATAAATATGAGTCCGGACCAAAAGAAGAGTCGCGGGTTGATGTGATCTTGTCTATCAATGACCGACCCGAGATAGATGTAAAACCAGAAATGAAGCCAGAGCCTGCTGGAGGAGCATACGCCTTTCTTTCTGCTTTTGAAAGACCACTAATCCCCTCTGCTTGGACAGTTCTTTTCACCTACTCAGTATAGATAATTTAAATTATATATGGTGGACTAGGATGGAACTTGGAAGCATATATATTCATAACATAAAAAATACAGAAAAGAAAGTCATAGATCAAACAGAATGTACACCATAACAGTGTATATAAAATCGTACATCATGGTTTTGCATAACAGGACCATACAATATACTTTACGCCAAATTGTCTGGCACCTCGATAGCAACATGCCTGCTAAGAGGTTATGCAGAGAGACTGTTTCATGGGATGTGGCACAAGATTTAAAATGTATAGCATGGAATGTATATTCACGCGTATGCATTAAGGAAAAAAGTTTGCAGGTGAAAAATATTAAGACTTGGATAGGTGCTGCAGCATGGAGTTACTAAACAAATCTGTAAAAAAATTGTGCTATTGTATCGACGCTAAACAGAATATCTCAATCACCTGCAGTGGGGTTCCACAAGCAACAAGCTTAATTCCATTATCACGGCAGAAATTAAGAAGAGGTTCGTATTCCTGCCAGCGCTCTGCTGGCCAGTGCACCGTGTACAGCTTTAAGGTGCTGCCATCAATCCTACACAAAGCATAAGCTTGCAAGTGTTATAAAAATGAACTTAAGCCTTACTCAAGAATGCATTTTCATTTGTAGGCAATGAACTTATTTTCTGGAAGATGAAATCAATATTAGGACTTCAATGAAGTCCATGTGCATTAAAACCCTCTGGCTTAGATTGTGATAGGAATATTACGCTGTTAATTAGAAGCAGAGATTTAACTCACAGAAGTTGCATTATTCTTACAGTAACGGTTGGGCGTCAAGGAGCAAAAGATGCATAGCTTATCCATCTATGAAATGGACACCAAGTGTATTTCATCTAATGAAAAAAACTTTGGAACGAAAACAAATCAAATGGTAATAGATTAGCCCCGTAGATAGGGTTAACGATAATAGCTATTTAGTCCATTGCTCGTCTTACAACAAATAGGAAAGGTGCAGACAAGTCCACAGCCCCACATCACGAATCAGCACTCCAAGTTAAAGGTAGCTAAATCCCAAGCTCAATCTGTTACCCAAACCGATCTGAACCATCCATAATGCCATATGACTGTGATGGTTCCAGGTGATACAGTTGTTCGGGTATGATCCTCGCAATCTCTTGTTAGTCGCACATATGACATTATTATGTTCCTAAATGGTGATGGAAATTAGAGTGATCAGAGTTCATTTCTACCCACACCCATCTCCTGTCCTCAGACAACGATATGCCAAATTGCCAATGAATCATTACATGAACGCAATGTCAACAGAGCTGAAATTCTCCCTCCAAATTGTTTGGATATTATAGCTTAATTAAAAAAAAAGGTAGAGCATAAGAGCAGCGCACCTTCCGGTCATGAACTGGTCGAGCTGCTGCTGGAGGTCGCAGGGGAAGGCCTCGAGCGCGAGGGCGAGGCCCCTCTGGGCCTCCTTGCAGCGGCCCGCGAGCTTCTTGACGATCTCGAGCTCGAGCACGCGGTCGTCGGGGTCGGGCACGAGCTCGGCCTCGCCGAGGTACACGACCTTCGCGGCCGCCAGCTTGTCCCACACCCGGGGCCTGGCCTCCTTCCCCACCGCCTGCGGCTCCCCGATGACGGTCGCGTCGTACACCCTCGACATGGGCGACTCGTCGGGCTGCTTCGGCTCCGGTGGTGGAGGCGGCGGGGTGGGGGCCGGAGGATCGGCGGGAGGAGGTGGTGGGGACGCCACTTCATCGGCGGCGGCGGAGGGGAGCGGGCGGAGGATGGCCGAGGCGGCGGCGAGTGAGGGGACGAGGAGTAGGAAGTCGCGGCGGGAGGAGGCGGAGGCGGATACGCTGCGGCGGGGAGAGGTGGCGGCGACGGCGCCGGAGGTGAGGGGCTTGGCGCGGAGGCGGGAGCTCGGGGACGGGAGGAGCGGTTTGAAGGGGGCGGCGTTTCGGGACATGCTCGCGGCCGAGCTGCGGTTGTGCTTCTGCTTCGAGGTAGCAGAGCAGCGATCTCTGGCTCTGCACAACTTTCCTCGCTTATTTTTGTGTGATGGATAAACACGCTTATATTTTCTGACCGAAGAATTTCAAAAATAAGCAACAATTCAGAGGCTGAACTAGAGGCCACATCATGTAGCTAGGTATCAGGCCATCCACATCGATAAAGATTCCTACTGGACAAGAGGACGAGGCAAGCAAGGTGCAGATAACAACACGCTACTCATTCTGGCAATCCGATCCAGAGGCAAGATTCAACTTTCCTGACAAATAGTACAACGAAATGGCCAAATGGGCATACATGACAGAAGTGGACAACTAGGTTATGGGAAGCCTGTGTGGATAAGCAGACACCAGCCACTAGCTCGTCAGCCAGCCCAGTCAGCAAAGGTACGGAAAACGGATTAGTTGTTGTACCACTCGCCGCAATTAAATTTCACGCAATTGTACAGAACTCAGTTGTCATTACAATGAAACCAGGGTGGCAAAACTGTTGAGAACAAGAAAGGTTGTGTCGGTGTTAAAATCGGAGCAACATAGGTCGATCAAAATCCACTGCTATGCTATCACTGTACACAAATCCGCCGCATGCCTGAATGGCTGCATCAGTTAAAATCAGAGCAGCATCAGTTGCTCCTGTTTGCAAATACTTTAGTTTCCTCTGCTACCTTTCCCCACATAGTGGCAAAATGGTCCGAATACGAAACCTGCGAGTAAGTAAGTACATAAGAAGACAGTTAGTTTTCGTTAAACCAATGTTGTTAGATCTCTATGTTTTCTTCTGTCCATCAGCAACTATATATTGCAGTTTCTGCGATGAATTTCCTGCTCCTTTCATACCTGGTTTACTACAAATCCTTTCAGCATCTCGA
Source organism: Lolium perenne (assembly GCF_019359855.2). NCBI lineage: Eukaryota > Viridiplantae > Streptophyta > Magnoliopsida > Poales > Poaceae > Lolium > Lolium perenne. Next base: position 202,240,610 of record NC_067244.2, read on the forward strand.
TAAGATCCCGGCGCCTATCATTGTCAAACCTTCTAATTTCAATCATGTTGTTTTCCTGCATTATAATATATAAGAAGTTAATAAGTGCAAGACAAAACAGAATTCGTTCGGATACAGCATGGATTCAAAGTTCAGTAACAAACACTCCTAGCATTCCCAAAGTTCTGCAAATCGATGTGCCAGCTCCACTCACGAAATCAGCCTGCAGACGTTTTCTAACTCAAAAAATGATCCTAAAGTTCGTAGCATGGTTTGCCAGCCCGAGACTACATGTTGAAAGTCCAAAGAAGAAGCATATCTGCTCCATTAGCAGAATCTTAGCAAACCCACAAAGACAAAGACCACCTTCTAGGGTCTCTTAAAGTGAAGTACTGATACATTATCATACAAAACCTAGTATTCATACTTAACATCCCTGAATAGCCATTAAAATTTTTGGGAAGCTCTAAAGGGTTGCTTCTAGAACTCAACTAACACATTACATCTGGATTAGCATGGATAGTTTCACTAGCTAAAACTCGTTATCCCCAGCTGTAGCTATGCTATGATAAAGAGGAGCATCAACAAGAATGACTATAAAACCATCCTTGGCTAAAATATTGTTTTACGAGTAGCTAAACTATATGCTTTCATAAGTATGTGGGTTGGTAGCTAAATTATTGCAATTGAACTATCAGAATAATCTAGCTACCAACCCACATCATGGTGACAGCAATCCTAAATTTTATTCTAATTTTCAAAGGCAGGACACAGAAAAATTCTGAATTAACTTGAACAAACTGCTTTCTAGTTGGTACTTTCTATGAACATAGACCAAAAGCCATGCAGTTGAACTAGTGTAAAGTGATGCCAGTATAAAAACAAGGGTGATTTATAGTTATGATGTTTACATCAAACTAAATGTTGCTCATACCTAATACTATTTGAAACCCTCACAAGAAAATAAACTTTTTTGCATAAGTATGTGCATGTACTGTCTTGGTCAACAGACTTGGTTGAGGAAATGCAGTTAGAGTAATTAAAAACTATAACCGTGAGCTGATTTTCATTAATAAGCAATGCCAAAAGAAAAATATTACTTCACATTTTTTGGCAATTACCTTGATACTTTCATATTCTCTAAGAGCGTTGTTTTTCGCTTCTTCTGTTGCGCTTATTGTTTCTTTTAATCCTTCTATCTTCTGATACCGGGTCCATTCCTGACCAATACCTCTTGATGATACAGATTCAAGTCTTCCTGCCCTGGTGTGCAAGAAAAATAGATCTGCGGACAGACTTTGCACATGTTGTAAAGCGTTTGAACGATCAGTAAATGCATGATGAACAGATATCATCATCTCCAAGTAATCGTGGATACTATCCTGCAAGTCATAAGTAATTCACTGTTATAATGAAATGCATAAGAAAATTCAAGATACGCTCCCTTTAAGTTTGTGGTATATGCACATACCAGGTGATGTACAATTTCAGAATTTAATTTTGCGTGAGATCTGCTGAACTTGACAACAGAATTTGCAAAATTGTGGATATAAACAGCTCGTCTTTTCTGGGAAATACATGTTGCCTGCTCCCTTTCAAACTTTGCCAGCTTAAGCAATGTCATTCCCAAATGAGCTGTAGTTGTTCGAAGATCATCCTGAGCTTTAACAAGTGATTCTGCCTACATAAAATGTAAAATTAGAAGATGATAATAGCACTTTTGTGGACCAATCTGAATAGTTTCACTTAAATGGTGAGCGAAATTCCAAGACTTGTTCAACAGATAATAAAAAGGAAGTGCCGAAGGTGGAACATAGTGCATTTCTATACCTAAGTTCTTATGTAAAATATCTATTCAGAGGCAACCATGCAATATGTCATGCTATCTACTAGGCATCATAAATTTCACAATGTTACTACTGTTTTGTTAATAGTTGCCAGACCCAGCTCAGCAGATGGCCAGACTGTAAAACCAGTCTCGACAGCGCAACCAGGCAAGGCTGGTCCAGCCCATTGGATTCTTACTATGTTTTACTTACAAAATTAGGTCTAAACAGGCCAGTTTTCAAGTGGCCCAGCGAGTTGAACAGAAACCCTAACAGACCATTCCCTCAGAAACCAAAAAAAAAGTGGAACCAGGCTTTGAGCCCAGCACATGGCAATGCAAAGGTAAACTACGCTACATGGAACATTGTTTGTTGTTGTGGACACGCAATATAAGTCATCAATACGAAGTACCAACAGCATGCATCTATATTCAAATACTCTTATAAACATACATAAATTATGTAGTCCGAAAAGTGAACTGAGAGACTAGACTAATTTCCAGGTCGGTGGAAAGGACGGTCTAGTAACGCCCCTTCTGATAGGCCAATTTGTCAACTCCACAGAAAACAAAACTTAATTATCATCCTTTTGCAAACCACGAAGAATTAGATAAATACCATTAGACTAGACTAAAGTAACCCTTTTTTTTTAGGTTTAAAGTAACCTAATTATCCATTAGAAAAATGAAGGTAAAACGGTCCACATAGGAATTTCGTTTGGTTGATGGAAGTGTGTTCATGTCTGTTGGCTGCAGCTGGTTCCTCTCAAAGTAAGTGAAGGCGGGAGCTGACATAACTCACAAAAAGAAGGACCGAAAGAGTGTAGCCTTCTCTACACAAATACATTATTAGATATTTAAAGATGAACCGGACGAACTGAGATCAGAAGTTATCAACAACAGATCACAGGATCTCGCATGATTCTGTGTCAGAATTTTCTGCTATGACTACATATGTTGGTAAAACCTAAAACTATCAAATGCCGATAATGTCAAAAAGTAGCCAAGGATTGTAACCAACACAAACAAATTGAAAAGATAGTCCCTACAATCACGGGCGGAAGCAGCGTCCCTATCACCCGGCGCTTGCCCGGGCTTGGTCGCTGCTCGCATGTTGCAATCGATCCTATTTCATGGAGTTTTTAGACTGTTCATGATTTTGCATACTTGAAAATCATCTCCAATTTCCACCGCAACGCGCCAGGAATCAACTAGTTCGAATGTGTTGTGAACTTGTGAAGATTGGAATGTCTTTGTGAACGTGTAATGTATTTTATTCGTATTTCCACATTAAACATATTATTAAAACATTATTTGCTCTCTGAGATTTTTTTAGTTGCCTTCCAGCGCGTCCAGGGCAAATTTCTGGGTCCGCCTCTACCTACGATAATGTTAAAAGTAGGTGTTGTATTCCTATCTGTGGTGGTGGTCCATGGTTCGACAGCGCTCAGACGGCCACGCGCCGTTCCGTACTTAGATCTGCCCTACGTGATTCAGTATGCAACAGATTCCTATGAGCATGAGGCTGGTTAATCTACTTGTTAGCTTTGGTATATGACCTAACATATATCGCAAATTGTATTTACACGACAGTGATGCTCCAATCAGAGAAGCAAGCAGATGGCAGTGCTCTGTACCTGCTGAGACGTTGTGGTGAGCTGCTGCTGCAAGTCCTGGAGCCTAGACTTGTGCAACAGGAATTCCGTATCAGTCTCCTCCTCGACCGGCGGCGGCTTGGTCGCGACCAACCCGTTCACCACGGTCTGCCTCAAATCCTTGAACATCCCAAACAGGTCCCTCCCGGCCTTGGCGGGGACCTGCTGGATCGCGGCGTTCACCGTGGTGGCCCAGTACCGCGGCGCCCCCTCGCCCTGGAAGGCGGGGGCGGCGCCGGGCTCGGTGAGGAAGGCGCGGAGGTCGGGGCTGGCGCCGACGGCGGGGTGCGCGGCGAGGCGGCGCAGGTAGCGCTGCAGCGCGGTGCAGCGCTGGATGACGAAGTCGTGGCGCTGCATGACCTGCCCCTCGACCAGGCTCTTGTCGGGCCGGGCCGGCACGAAGACGCCGCGGTGCGCCGCGGCCAGGCGGTCCGCGAGCGCCACCACGTCGCGGAAGCGGCGGCGCACGCGGAACTCGCTGCCGGCGCCGTCGGCGCCGTCGGCGCCGGCAGCGAGGCGGGTGGTGACGAGGTAGGAGAAGTAGCTCCCGGAGCCCGGGATCACGCCGGCGGGCCCCGCGACGGGCTCCGCGTGCTTCTTCGGGTCGGAGACGGTGATCAGGGCGTACTCGGAGGGCGAGTCGTTGGAGGCGGCGGATGGGGCGGCGCGCGCGCTGGGGGCCGGCGGCGCGGGGGCGTCGGCTTCGTCGGAGGAGGAATCGAGGAAGTCGTCGATGACGAAGGGCTCGTGGTGCTTGGCGGCGCCGTTGGAGGAGGAGGGCGGGCGGAGGAGCGGGTCGGTGGAGGGCGAGGAGGAGGCGGAGTCGAGGGCGAGAATCTCGAGGTCGTCCGCGGCGGTGGCCGGCGGCGAGGGCTCGGCGGCCATCATGGTGGGGGGCGGGTGGGGTTTGGGAGGATTTAGACGGCAAGATGGGGAGATCTGAACTGAGAGGAAGGAAAACAGGAACCGATCGGGGCAGTCGAGGAGCGGAGGCAGGCCGGACTCACGGAGCTGGGTGGTGGCGTGGCGTGGCGTGTTCCGCCGCGGGTATGCGTAAGGGAGGGGGCAGCCCGGCGAATCTCGAAGAGGCGGGGGACTGGGCAGTCAATGCCAGGTGGGGCCGGGCTATGAACAACCAACCAGGACCGTTTATCGACGTCGATATTGTGTTCGTATCTGATGCCACACCAACACGCGTATGATGGTGCTAGATGTCGATAACCTTTGCGAAGTCATCAAACAACTTTTTATCTGTCTGTTTCCCGTTTCAACACGTGCGACAGCCCCTTTGTGCCCTCCGTCCCGTCCCGGTCAAAGGCGAAATACACAAAGGTACTGTAGTACATTCTTCAACGGCAACCACTTGAAAATTAAGATTAAAATGCGTATGGTTGAATATATCCATTCCTTTATCAAACATACTCTGATCAACATGCGTATGGTTGCAACTGGAGTTTTTGCTCCATGTATTCATGTATGTAGACAGAAGTTTGCTGCCAAAAAATACTCCAGTTGCAAGAAGCAAGAATACTGCAGAACTCATCAATATGTACAGTTTTCAGTATCATCGAATCTGTATTCGGGGCACTCATTCTGTGAGCTCCAGTCTGGTTGTTGTCTATATAAACAAAAACGGATATACTAGATTACAGAAGCACGACAACCAACCTAGCCTGCTCAATCCACCAGGTAAGAGCTGGTAATGGAATCATCACAAAAGGCAAACCAGAAACATTATTCATGGCATCAATCAGATAAATCTATCTCTAATTCAAGGACCCCGGCAATCGTGTGGAAGTCCATGCTTCCAGTATAATCAGCTTTAGTACCAAATGTACGGTCATTTGGCACCTCAAGAGGCAATGCTGATGTAAACATATGTCAAGAACCAACACCTTTAACTAGGTGGATTTACTCCTTACAATAGAATCATTCTTTGCTTTTGTACCCCTGTCTAAAACTAGGTGTCTCAACGTTATCTAGATACAGATGTATCTTTAACTAAAATGCATCTAGATACAATGATACATCCATATCTAGATAAAAGTGAGACACCTATTTTTAGACGGAAGGAATATTAAAAATAAAAGCTTCATAAGACTAGGCAGGTGTGATTAAAAAATGCTCAATGATGTGCACATAGGAGTGCTTTAGCAGCTACACATGCAAAACCAGGCACTCTAATGCATCAACAATAATATTCTTGGTTCATAGGAAAAGCCTCGCGACAAAGGACCTTGTTCATTAGGAATTCAGCATTCTTAACAAAAATACAGATAAACTTTTAGATGGTTTGGCATGAATTTGAAGCTCCTCAGAGGCTTACCGTATCTGTTAAAACAAAGGAGACAGCAAGAGCCTCAAAACAGAAGGGAAAACCCAGAAAAGTCAGATGCAGAGCTCTAGTCTCATCCCAGAGATATAGCACTACCATGCTGTAATCTCAAAATAACATGAAGCCAAGTGCATGATGATGCCGCACACCATCATCTTATTCCACAAATCAGCTATTAAGTATTAACATACCACAACTATTGGGTACTATTAACATACCACATATATTGGTATTGACTGCAACACTACACCAGTGTAGTAATGCAACCAGTACACACTGATATCCAGCAAAAAATAGCTAGTACAATTATTTAATCAACAAAATCAGAAAAAACTAACATTCATTAATAATCACAAATAAACAGATAAATTAGGAATTCAGCATTCTTAAACAATAAACAGATAAATTTGGCAGGACTTGGCAAACTTAGAAAGAAAACCAATCGCTGGGCTCTAGTATAATCCAAGAGCAGTAGCACTACCGTACAGCAATCTCGAAATAACATAAACCCAAGTTCATGCTGATGCAGCACACCATTATCTTATTCCTCATATCAATCTATAAACATACCCCAGCTTGGAAAAATACAGATCGTCACACATCTTTGTTGACTACAACACTACTACACCAGTGCAGCATTGGAATATCAGCTAGAAAATACTCAGACATTCATCATTATAATCACAAAGTAAACAACAGATGCACCAAAGGATTGCAGTACTACATTTGTTTCATTACTCCAAAGAACATACCATCTACATAATTGATATAGTTAACCATCATACATTTCATGTCTTGAACGCTAAACTTCATCACAACGTGAAACTTACAAGGGATAGGTGTGCATATATTGGTAACAGTCGGCGCAATCAATCAAGTTCAACAATGGATCAATAGATCTGTAACTACAGAGCGATGAACCGGAGAGGAAATAGGGCACAGCAACAGCAGTATCAGATCTAGAGTAACTCCAGTGCAAGACGAACTTCTCGAGCCCAAAAAGCCTACCAGATCTTGTCGCCAGCCGTCTCAAACCCTAGATCCGGGTGCCCCGAGGAAGGATAGCAGACCCTGGGCCGCGCTGTTGGGGTTGGCCGCGTCGGCGTCGTCCAGGAACAGGTCCTCCGGCATGCGGAAGGCGCCGTGGGCGGCGACGATGGCGGCGCCGACGAGCATCCCGGAGATGATGAGGGAGGCGACGGGGGTGAAGAAGAAGGCGACGATGGAGGCGCCGACGAGCCCCAGCAGCGTCTCGCGGTCGGAGAAGGTGCGGCCGAAGAGCGCCACGGGCTGGTCGGAGGCGCGGAAGATGTAGAGGAAGCACCAGGCGGCGAGGACCCCGAGGAGGATGAGGAGCGAGAAGGGGTGCGCGAGGAGCGAGGCCCCGAGCGCGAAGGCCACGACGGCGGTGTAGTTGACGCGGAAGTAGGTGAGGTTGCGGCGCAGGCGGGAGGTGGCGTCGGAGAGGGAGTCCGGCCGCGAGAAGGCCGAGCGGTCGACCATCTCGGCCCACGGGCGCCGGTCGGAGAGCGAGCGCCGCGCCGAGTCGGAGATCCGGCTCAGGAAGAGGCGGAACGCCGGCGTGGCGATCGGCGCGTCGGAGCCGGCGGCGGCTGCCGAGCCCGCGGCCGTGGGGTTGGTGACCGGGAGGAGGGGCGGCGGTGTCGGCGCGGAAGCCATGGCTGAGCTCTCGGAGCAGATCTCGGCGTGCTCTCCAACAATCGGGAAGGGTTGCTGCAGAAGTGGTGGTTGCCTCTTTGCCTGGGTCCTTCCGCTTCGAGTTATTCTTCCTTGGTTTGCTCTGTAGGATCGACGGCACGTTAGGCTGTTACGAGGGTCCACATGTCAGTGTATACCTCGTTTTGCTCGATGGAGTGTTTTGAGCATTTCGTCGGCTGAAGGAATGAGGGTTTTTTTTCTTCAGAGTGGCTGAGAGAATGAGGGCATCTCCAAGTTTGCGTCGGCTCGTGGACGTCATGCGGCCTAGGACGATCGTTTGCGTTGGGGGTATCTCCAGCGGTGCGGACGTATTTTTTTAGCGGAGACAATGTCAAGGTCGTTAATGGCGTTTTACGTGGGACTTCCACCGGCGATTAACTGTTCTCGCGCGGCGACGATCGTTCTCGTGCGTGCCCAACACATTGGCAACTTTCGCCGGTGTTTCGCGTGCACGGAAAACGACCTGCGCGGCAACGCGGTTTCCCGCCCCGTCGTGGCTATATATGCTGGACACCGGCGGGGGTGACGGGCACACCTCAAGCTAAACCGTAGGATCCATCCATGGCCGAGCACAACTTTAGCTGGGATCAGGTAGTTCAGATGTGCCGCTACGCCCACCCGGAGGAGGACGAGGAGCTAGTCGCGCCGCCGTTCAGGCCGACCAGCTGGACCTGGAGGCGGCTGACACGCGTACAGCACGCGACCGTTGGGAACCCCAAGTGGAAGGTGTGATGCGTACGGCAGTAAGTTTCCCTCAGTAAGAAACCAAGGTTTATCGAACCAGTAGGAGTCAAGAAGCACGTTGAAGGTTGATGGCGGCGGAGTATAGTGCGGCGCAACACCAGGGATTTCGGCGCCAACGTGGAACCTGCACAACACAACCAAAGTACTTTGCCCCAACATAACAGTGAGGTTGTCAATCTCACCGGCTTGCTGTAACAAAGAATTAGATGTATAGTGTGGATGATGATTTTGCAGAAAACAGTAGAACGAGTATTGCAGTTGATTGTATTCGATGTTAAGAATGGACCGGGGTCCACAGTTCACTAGAGGCGTCTCTCCCATAAGAATAAGCATGTTGGGTGAACAAATTACAGTTGGGCAATTGACAAATAAAGAGGGCATGACCATGCACATACATGTTATGATGAGTATTGTGAGATTTAATTGGGCATTACGACAAAGTACATAGACCGCTATCCAGCATGCATCTATGCCTAAAAAGTCCACCTTCAGGTTATCATCCGAACCCCCTCCAGTATTAAGTTGCAAACAACAGACAATTGCATTAAGTATGGTGCGTAATGTAATCAACGAATATATCCTTAGATATAGCATTGATGTTTTATCCCTAGTGGCAACAGCATATCCACAATCTTAGAGGTTTCTGTCACTCCCCCAGATTTAAGGAGACATGAACCCACTATCGAGCATAAATACTCCCTCTTGGAGTTACAAGCATCTACTTGGCCAGAGCCTCTACTAGCAACGGAGAGCATGCAAGATCATAAACAACACATAGATGATATTGATAATCAACATAACATAGCATTCACTTATTCATCGGATCCCAACAAACACAACATATAACATTACAAATAGATGATCTTGATCATGTTAGGCAGCTCACAAGATCCAACAATGATAGCACAATTAGGAGAAGACGACCATCTAGCTACTGCTATGGACCCATAGTCCAGGGGTGAACTACTCACTCATCACTCCGGAGGCGACCATGGCGGTGAAGAGTCCTCCGGGAGATGATTCCCCTCTCCGGCAGGGTGCCGGAGGCGATCTCCTGAATCCCCCGAGATGGGATTGGCGGCGGCGGCGTCTCTGGAAGGTTTTCCGTATCGTGGCTCTCGGTACTGGAGTTATTATCGACGAAGGCTTAAATAGGCGGAGGAGGTAGGTTTAGGGGCGACGCGAGGGGCCCACACAACAGGCCGGCGCGGCCAGGGCTTGGGCCGCGCCGCCCTGGCGTGTCGCCGCCTCGTCGCCCCACTTCGTTTCCTCTCCGGACTTCTGGAAGCTTCGTGGAAAAATAAGATCCTGGGCGTTGATTTCGTCCAATTCCGAGAATATTTCCTTACTAGGATTTCTGAAACCAAAAACAGAAAACAAGAATCGACTCTTCGGCATCTCGTTAATAGGTTAGTGCCGGAAAATGCATAAATATGACATAAAGTATGCATAAAACATGTAGGTATCATCAATAAAGTGGCATGGAACATAAGAAATTATCGATATGTTGGAGACGTATCAGCATCCCCAAGCTTAGTTCCTGCTCGTCCCGAGTAGGTAAACGATAACAAAGATAATTTCTGAAGTGACATGCCATCATAATCTTGATCATACTATTGTAAGCACATGTAATGAATGCAGCGATCCAAGACAATGGTAAATGTAATGAGTAAACAACTGAATCATATAGCAAAGACTTTTCATGAATAGGACTTTCAAGACAAGCATCAATAAGTCTTGCATAAAAGTTAACTCATAAAGCAATAATTTCAAAGTAAAGGCATTGAAGCAACACAAAGGAAGATTAAGTTTCAGCGGTTGCTTTCAACTTGTAACATGTATATCTCATGGATATTGTCAACATAAAGTAATATAATAAGTGCAATATGCAAGTATGTAGGAATCAATGCACAGTTCACACAAGTGTTTGCTTCTTGAGATAGAGAGAAATAGGTGAACTGACTCAACATAAAAGTAGAAGAAAGGCCCTTCGCAGAGGGAAGCATCGATTGCTATATTTGTGCTAGAGCTTTGGTTTTGAAAACAAGAAACAATTTTGTCAACGGTAGTAATAAAGCATATGCATCATGTAAATTATATCCTACAAGTTGCAAGCCTCATGCATAGTGTACTAATAGTGCCCGCACCTTGTCCTAATTAGATCGGATTACCTGGATTATCACCGCAATACATATGTTTTAACCAAGTGTCACAAAGGGGTACCTCTATGCCGCCTGTACAAAGGTCTAAGGAGAAAGCTCGCATTGGATTTCTCGCTTTTGATTATTCTCAACTTAGACATCCATACCGGGACAACATAGACAACAGATAATGGACTCCTCTTTAATGCTTAAGCATTCAACAACAATTAATTTTCTCATATGAGATTGAGGATATTTGTCCAAAACTGAAACTTCCACCATGGATCATGGCTTTAGTTAGCGGCCCAATGTTCTTCTCTAATAATATGCATGCTCAAACCATTCAACTCATGGTAAATCGCCCTTACTTCAGACAAGACGGACATGCATAGCAACTCACATGATATTCAACAAAGAGTAGTTGATGGCGTCCCTAAAAGGATCGTATGCCGCACCTAGAGGGGGGGTGAATAGGTGCTAACCAATTTTTAGTTCTTTTTCAATTTAGGCTTGACACAAAAGGTAAATTCTCTAGATATGCAACTAAGTGAATTTACCTATATGACAAGGCTAACAACTAAGCAAGATATATCTAAGCAATATAGAGATAGAGTGGGATAGAGGTAACCGAGAGTGGAGCACGCGATGACACGGAGATGATTCCCGTAGTTCCCTTCCTTTGCAAGAAGGTACGTCTACGTTTGGAGGAGTGTGGTTGCTACGAAAGCCAAACCAACAGCCACGAAGGCTTCACTCAGATCTCCGGTGAGCAACGCCACGAAGGCCTAGCCCACTTCCACTAAGGGATTTCCTCGAGGCGGAAACCGGGCCTTTACAAGGTTCTTGGGGCACACATCCACAACCAAATTGGAGGCTCCCAAATCTGTTACAACACAACAAATCAACAAGCATACATCAACAACAACCACTAGGGATCCAAAGAGGAACACTAGCAAGGGGGGCCTCAAGCATAAGAGGGGGAAATGAAAAACGCTTCGGTGAGGATGTAGATCGGGGTCTTCTCCGTCGATTCTCCAAAGCACAAGGGATTTGGGTGGTTGAGGAAGGAGATCCGATGGATTTGATGTTCTTGGTGGCTCAACAATGGTGTATGTCTTTTTAGGAGGGGGAATGAGCAACCCTAGCACAATGGAGAAGAAGCCTTTAAGTAGAAGCGGCTGAACCAGTCGTTGGAGCCGTTGGAGAGGGGTGGCCGGTAGTACCGGCCAGTTTGGGCCGGTACTACCGGTCCTAGGCGCGCGCGAGGCCACCAGGAGGAGGCCACGTGGCCAAGGAGCTCGGTCCGGGAGGGGGGGCCGGAGCCTCCGGCCGGGGTACCGGCCGAGGTACCGCCGGGGCTCCAACCCCCCTGGATGTTTACTGAGACGCCCCCCGCTTCCCCGGTACCATGGGCGGTACCATGGCCGGAGCCTCCGGCCGTGGCCAGGCCGGCGGTACCGCCCAGGCACCCGCTCCCTCTTCTCTTTTCTTTGCTTTTCTCTTCTTCTTCTTATTTCTTTCTTTCTTCTTTCTCTTCTCCTTCTCATTTCTTTCTTTCTTCTTTTCTTTCTTTTCTCTTCCGATATCTTGCATACTCTTCACTCTTTAAGCATCTAGAGAATGTAATAACCTACAAATCTTATAAACCGAAATGTTCAAATATTATCATTGTCATCAACACCAAAACTATATATAAAATGAGATATGATCTTTCAATCTCCCCCTTTTTGGTTTCTTGATGACAATATAAGATTTGCAAAAGATGAGAGTATTTGAGCAGAGAAAATATAAGATTTGCATAAAAGGCTCCCCCTAGACATGTGCATCTAATAGAATTAACATTTGAATGAGAGGCACATAATCTAGAATCAAACTACTCAAGTAAATATGAATCACCAACAAGTGCAAAGATGCTTAGTAAGCAAATAAATTCATCACTTGTATAGAGAAGAGACAACCATATGTGAGTAAAGACAAGTGTTGAGTTTAGAGATCATACCACATGAAGTTCACTTAGTCTTTACCATAGATAGATAGATAGATAGTGTCTCATACATAAATAGATAGCCCCTATGTCTCACACACATAGATAAGGTGCATAAAATAAGATAAGTAGTTCTCAACAATAGATAACCATAAGTCACAAGCATAAAGAGTCAAAGAAAACGCAAGCTTGTGACTTCCCATGCAAATCCCGAACCTAGTAGAACTCTTCTCCCCCTTTGACATCAAGATGCCAAAAAGGTTGAAGAGCGATGCTACCGTCCCTAGTCATCAAGGAAGTCCTCGGCAACATCGGAGTCGACATCATAGGAGGGACCATCCTCGCCATCAGACCACTGGCTATGAGCAGAAATCCACTGAGGCTTCGGAAGGATATTCTCTTCAGATCCTGGAGGAGACACTTCCACACCAAGCTTTGCCATGATGCTCTTCTGACGGCGTCGAGCTTTCTTCTCTGCCACATAGGCGTCATACATGCGCTCCTGAATATCCAGCTGGAGGCAGAAGGTCTTCTTTACCTTGATCTTGAGTTTGGTGTACCAAGAGGGCTCGAGCATGGGATCATATGCGGAGTGAGCCGGAGGCCCCCCAAGGGCCATATGAGGAGTAAAACCATCAAGGAGTCTAATGCCAGCAAACCGGCGATCAGTGGGAGGATCTGCAGGACCTACTGAAGGAGGTGCTGAGGCAGAAGGTGCTGCTGAGGCAGAAGGAGCTGCTGGGGCTGAGGTAGAAGCTAGGAGCTCATGATCTTTGATAAGAAGGTTCTTGCGTTTATGAACAGTGAGTGAAGAGAATGGTTCCAGAATGGCACCCTCAAACTTCTGACGCCACACCTCAGAAATAAGCTTCATGATGAAGGGACCAAAGGCGGGAGACCTCTTCTCAACCATACGCAGGAAAATCTGGTTCCACAGGCAATCCATGACATCCATCTTCACACCCTTGCCCTTCCGGAGATGAGTTTGAAGCATCAAGTCAATGACAAAAGAATGGATCTCATCAACATTACCCACTTTGACGGCAACAGTCTCACGGTAGATGCGAAGCATAATATCATAGACGGGTTGGAGACCGGAAGTGAATCCAAGCTTGCATCGACCGGGCATATAGAGCGGCTCAAGAACATCTTTGGTGCTTGCATTAGACTGCCCATGAAACCTCCAACCACTATCAGTGTCATGTTCACAATCTTCCGGAAGAGGATAGCCAAGAATCTGTCCAAAGGTGCTCCAAGTGGTAGTGAGTACCTCATCACGAGTCATCCAAGTGATGGAGCGAGCATCATCCTCATGAAAATAGACTGTGGCAAAGAACTGAGTCACAAGGTAAGGATCATAGTTGCATTGGAAAGTCATAATGGGAAGCAAACCAAACTCCTCGCAAATACCAAGAGCTTCATGAAAGTAGGCATCCTTCTTCAAATGGTCAATGTTGATATACCGTTGATCAACTACCTTCACCTTGTTGGGAGGATAGACTTCATTGAATATGCGTTCTTGAACCTCGGTGTAGAAGTGGCGGTTGTGGGTGCGAGAAGACCGAGGCCCCAAATAGGGGTTAGCGGTGCGAATAGCCATGTATGCATGAAGGCGGACGCTGCCATAGGACTCAATAGCCTTTTTCCCTTTCTTCTTATTTGCCAAAGAAGCACCACGCGCAGTAGTGGCACGGGGTAACACTTCATCTTGTTCAACAAAATCATCCTCAAGGGGCGGATCCCCTCTCCTCTTCCGACTAGCACCTGTGAAATAGACGAACAGAGCCGAGGGAAATATGGGATAAGGGCACAAGCTCATCTCAACTAAACAAAATTTTGACCCAAAATACACATGCATGATGAGAAAAAAAAATAAGGCCACACACAATGGGTAGAAAAAAAATGCTACATAGTAGAGGTTAACGGTGCTACATACTAGAGGACATAGATCAGCAATAGATACAACCTCTTAGAGTAAGATTTAGCCAAAAATCTAAGCATGTAGAACCAATAACCAACACACATGTGAGCCAAAAATACGAGCAAAATACACGGGGGGAGAGGCTAATACCGGGAGCCATGGAGGAGGAGGGGTGGGGGAAGGCTCCCACGGAGCCGATCCGACCGGAGATGGCCGGAGAGTGGCCGGGGGAGCACGGGGAGGCGGCAGGGGCGGCCGGGCGGCTGGGTGTTTGGAGCCTGGGGAGGAAGGGCGAGTGAGGAGGGATTGGGGAGCAGGGCTCGACCCGCCCGTACTTGGGGGCACCGGCCCGAGGCCGGCGGTAGTACCGGCCAGGCCCCAGGCGGTACTACCGGCCTGGTCAGGCCCGGGTCGGCCAGCCCCCGCCCCTTGGGTTTTTTTTTTTTTTGTTAAGCAAAATCCCCCTTTTTTTTAAAAAAAAAAGACACCCTCTTAAAACAAACAATTTTGATATGCATTTTTTTGAGACGAGCTTGTGCAAGATATAGAATGTTTTAGAGGTGAGAGAATGGCTTAGGGTGGACACAAAGAGGGGTAAGGTAATATGAACTCAAGTTTGCAAGGAGCAAATCAATAGAAGCCAGACATTGAGCCAATTCCCCTAAAAACAAAAGATAGGCAAATGAAGTCCAACAAAGATCCAAATTACTCCAACTCTTCATAAAGAAGAGTGTGGTGGCCTAGGCCACCATATATGAGTGTTATGGCATGGCACCGCGAAGATATATCTTGGGCCCAAAAACCACTACTCATCATTGAAGCTCACATATCATCATATGATATAAAGAGAATGATTTCTTAATGTTGGCATTATGGGGGGAGGGATAGCTCAATAATTTAAACCGCACTCCCCCTATTTCCGTGCCTACATCTAAACCAAATAAAGTTTTGAGACGGAGGTGTGTTTGCAAGATGGTCAAGCTATACTCCTTGAATCAATGATATTTAGCTCATTCCTCAAATAAGAGAACCTTGCTTCATCAAGAGGCTTCGTGAATATATCGGCAAGTTGATCTTTGGTAGGAACATAGATAAGCTCAATATCACCACGGGCAACATGATCCCTAATGAAATGATTCCGGATCTCAATATGCTTCGTTCTTGAATGTTGCACCGGATTATAGGCAATCTTGATGGCACTTTCATTGTCACATAATAGAGGCACTTTGTCACAAATGACACCGTATTCCTTTAAAGTTTGCCTCATCCATAACAATTGAGTGCATCCACTTGCGGCGGCAACATATTCGGCTTCGGCGGTGGAGAGAGATATGCAATTTTGCTTCTTAGAAGACCAACACACCAAGGACCTACCAAGGAATTGGCAAGCCCCGTAAGTTGATTTCCTATCATCCTTGTCACCCGCCCAATCCGCATCGGTATATCCATTGAGAATAAAACTTGAGCCTTTGGGGTACCAAATACCATATCTTGGGGTATCAACCAAATATCGAAAGATTCTTTTGAGAGCCATCATGTGGCTCTCCTTAGGAGAAGCTTGATACCTTGCACACACACCAACACTCAACACTATGTCCGGTCTAGATGCGCAAAGGTAAAGCAAGGACCCAATCATGGAGCGATATACCTTTTGATCCACCTCTTTACCATTGGGATCTAGTGCAAGATGACATTTGGTAACCATAGGAGTGGCCACACCCTTCAACTCGGTCATCTTGAACCTCTTGAGCATGTCTTGGAGATATTTTGCTTGGTTGATGAAGGTTCCTTCTCTCAATTGCTTGATCTCAAAACCAAGGAAAAACTTCATCTCTCCCATCATAGACATCTCAAACCTATCGGTCATAAGCTTTGAGAATTCATCATTGAAAGCTTTGTTAGTAGAGCCAAAAATAATATCATCAACATATAATTGGCAAACGAAAAGCTCCCCATTGACCCTCTTAGTAAAAAGAGTGGGGTCGATTAGCCCAACATCAAACCCACGGTCTACCAACAATTCCTTAAGGTGCTCATACCAAGCTCTAGGAGCTTGTTTGAGACCATAAAGTGCTTTATCAAGCTTGTAGACATGGTTAGGAAAGTTGATATCCTCGAACCCCGGGGGTTGCTTAACATAAACCTCTTCATGCAAAGGACCATTAAGAAAAGCACTTTTCACATCCATTTGTTGTAACTTAAAGTTATGATGCGATGCATAAGCAAGAAGGATACGGATGGACTCAAGACGAGCCACGGGAGCATAGGTCTCTCCAAAGTCAATCCCTTCAACTTGAGAGAAACCTTGAGCCACCAATCTTGCCTTGTTCCTCACAATATTTCCAAACTCATCTTGCTTGTTCTTGAATATCCATTTAGTGCCTATAACATTGCGGCACTCCTTTGGCTTCTCTACTAAGGTCCACACTTTGTTGCGCTTGAAGTTGTTGAGTTCCTCATGCATAGCTTCCACCCAATCCGAATCTTCAAGGGCTTCAAAAACTTTCTTGGGTTCCACTACGGAGATATAAGCATGATGATTGCTAAAGTTAGCCAATTGCCTTCTTGTGGAGACTTTTGCTCGAACATCACCAAGGACCTTGTCATGAGTGTGTCCACGAATTTCAAGGGTCCTTTCTCTTCTTGCTAAACGACGGGCCTCGATCTCCTCCTTGGTTCTTCTAGGCCTTGGAGGTGTCACTTGATCAACTTGATCATTTGGGTCCCCGTCTTGACCTTCAACTTGAGCAACTACAATCTCTTGTGGGTGCTCAACATCATGTGCTTGATCTTGGACATCATTTGGTGCGGAGCAAATATCAAATGGATACTCGTCGGAACCATCATGAATTCTTGGTTGATCATGACCTTGATCTTGTCCTTGATCTTGTCCTTGATCTTGTCCTTGATCTTGCACACTAGAGGGAGGGTTTTGTTCTTGTTCTTGGGTTGGTGCATCATTTGCTTCACTTGATGGGGTTTGTTGATGTTGAGAAGATGAGGGCTCCACCGTGGTAGAGCATAGTCCTTCCCGAGACGCCACACCGTGTCCCTCAATGGGGCGGAAAAATCCCACACCCATTCTTACTATGGCATCTTGAGGTATTTCATCACCTGCACAAACATCAACTTGCCCCACTTGGGAGCCATCATTTTCTTCGAACTTCACACTACAAGATTCAATGATAATCCCGGAGGATACATCAAAGATTCTATAAGTGTGAGATTCGGCACCGTAACCAACAAATATACCCTCCAAAGCTTTAGGAGCAAATTTAGACAAACGAACCCCTTTGATTTTGTAGAAACACTTACACCCGAACACCTTGAAGTATGAGATATTAGGCTTGTTCCCGGTGAGTATTTCATATGGAGTCTTGTTCAAGCCCTTGCGGAGATAGAGCCGGTTGGAGGAGTGACAAGCGGTGGAGATGGCTTCGGCCCAAAAGTTATAGCGGGATTTATACTCCGCCATCATAGACCTTGCCATATCCATAAGAGTCCGGTTCTTCCTCTCCGCAACACCATTTTGTTGAGGGGTGTAAGCAGCGGAATATTGATGACGAATCCCCTCATCACTAAGAAAATCATTGAGTGTGTAGTTCTTGAACTCGGAGCCGTTGTCACTTCTTATTGCCATAATGAGGAGGTTGTGTTGGCGTTGCACCTCGGTAGCAAAGTCAATGAATATTTGTTGAGTCTCATCTTTCGTCTTGAGAAAGTAGACCCAAGTGTATCTTGAGTAATCATCAACAATCACCAAGCAATGTTTCTTCGCACCAAGACTTGCATGAGTAACGGGACCAAAGAGATCCACATGAAGGAGCTCCAAGATCCTCTTGGAAGAGATGATGGTCTTGCTGTTCGACGTGATTTTGTACCTAGCAAATGAAAATCACGTAGCATTTTGGGTGTGCAATACACGTATAAATACACATGACAGGGCGGCCGTACAAGCTACCTATGGCTGCTTATGCTGCTCTCTTATTTAAATATGTTGGCTATATACAGGCACATCGATCAATCCATTGCTAGCTCTCTATGCACGCAGGGCTTTCACAGCACATGGGTCATGTATCTACTCGTGCATGTACATGGGGGTGTACAAATTACGTATTCTACCCAGGCTGAAGGATGGAAATGGCCGAAGCGTCTAGTGCACGATCGAGCATGTTCGTGCCTTGCACCAGGGTCGTGTCATGCGCACCTGGAACCACCCTCGTGATGATCAATATCGGTTCGGTTTAGCTGATGGATATGGTTGGGCGAGCGACGGAAGAGATAAACATGTCTCCCGCAGCCAAGCCATAAAAAAAGCAACGGCTCAACAACTTGAACGACGCCCGCCGCGCGGCGCGTTCCTTTCAGTTCGGCCTAGTGCTCGTCTATAAAACGGATGGACCAGCAGCTAAGCAAAAGGGGGGGAGGATACACACAAGAAACAAGCGGCAGCGGACCACGCGCCTAAGAAGAGAAGAACGCAGGGATCTGACGAGCCTCACGACGTGAAGTCGTAGGTTGCCGATCACTGGAGGTCGAAGACGTCGGCGACGCGTCGTGACTGGCAGGGATCCCACGCCACGCCATGATGCGCATCAAGCTGGAAAGGTAGCCGAAGGAGCTTGCTGCGACACCAACAGTGAACCGATCGTCATAAACTTGGCGTCGGGCCAAGACGAGGCTGCCGGCCCGTAGCATGGCGCTATCAACACCACACCCGCGAGGCGCGACGACGACATCCGCGACGAGGCTGCCGAGCGGCGCGGCGCCATCATCTCCATGGCACCGGCGAGGCGCGACGACGACGTCCGCGACGAGGCTGCCGGCTGCTGCGCGGCGCCATCAACACCGCACACACGAGGCGCGGCGACGACGTCCGTGACGAGGCTGCCGGCGAGCAGCACGGCGCCATCAACACCACTCCAGCGAGTCACGACGACGACGACCTTGACGGGGCTGTCGGCGTGCAGCGCGGCGCCATCTCCACCACTGGCGAGACCCGGCGACGACGTATATGCCAAGGCTGCCGGCGTGTAGTGCGGCGCCATCAACACGGCACCCGCGAGGCGTGGCGACGACGTCCGTGCCGGGGCTGCCGGCGTGCAGCGCGGCGCCATCTTCAACTCTACACCATGCCACCGACGACGACGTCCGTGCCGGGGCTGCCGGCGTGCATCGCGGCGCCATCTTCAACTCTACACCATGCCACCGATGACGACGTCCGTGCCGAGGCTGCCGGCGTGCAGCGCGGCGCCATCAGCACCACACTTATGGGGCGCGACGACAACGCCCGGGGTTGCCGGCGTACAGCGCGACGCCATCTTCAACTCCACACCATGCCACCGACGACGACGTCGAGGCTGCCGGCGTACAGCCCGGCGCCATCACACCGATGATGCTGACAAGACCAATGGAGGCCCTCTTCATCCGGGACAAACAAGATCAGCTCTGTCGACGCGAATGGTCTCACCGGAGCTGTCTACAGGTAGCCCATGGCATGCACCGGTGATGCCAGCCGTTGCAGAAATGCACGCTGTGCCGCCGAGATGCAACACCAGCAAGACCACTGGCAGCGGACGACGCGCCAAGTTGGTACACGGCGGCGGCGAACTATTACACGCGCCCAAACGGCGTCGGCTGCGCCACTCATATCCGGAGGCCGGAGGCGGCGGATGATGCGTCGAGTACACGCCACTGGAGCCATAACGCGGAGATCTGGTGCAGGAGAACGGACGCCTAACTTGAAGACGGAGGTTGCCGATCGGCAGATGTCAAGGATGACGTCGGCGACATGGCGTGTCTGGCAGCGACCCGACGCCACGCTGTGATGCACATCAAGCGAAGCTCTCCGCGACGCTGACAAGGCAAGCTAGCCATCGCGCCAACGACGCCGACCGTGACCATGAAGGTCCTGCTCCTCGACGCCACCACAGGCCGATGCGAACAAGATTGCCTCCATCGACGAGGACGCCGCCGCTGGAGCTTCAATCTGCAGCCCATCGGCGTGCACCCGGTGATGGTGAACTTGGCCTTCATCGAGTCCATCGACGCCCATAAACGCACGTGCGCCACCAATGTGGTGCCAAGACCTCGCCATCATGATCACCACAGAAACCTCCTTCGTCATTAGGGAGCCGACGATGGGGCGGCGACACACCATGCGCGCCAGGAGCTAGGTGGACATCATCATTGTCGCCAACACGCTGATATTACACATCGTCAACACTGATGCACACGGCTGGCCCGGCGCCGATGCTAGTGGGCAGCCGAGCGCTCGTATTCATCTCCAGTGCAGTACAACGCCCACCCATTGCGAGCGCGGTACGAAGGCATCTCATCTAGCTACAGATGCCCACGTGACATACGAGAAGGAGCCATGCATAAAGCCCATGGCCCTTTGATCCTAATAACAAGGTATATATGGATACATTGATTAATTGATTTACCACATGCAAGCCGTGTTGTGTTATCAGGTACAAATAGCTGAACTCAAGCGGACGTGTGCATCACCGTACGAGGTCCCTGTGCCGATGTCCGGAGATCGCTTCATCATGGACGCCGAGGATTCGGCTCCGTCCCACCCGCTGCAAGCTACATGTCCATACGCGCCGTCGCCTTCAACGAAGCTCCCGTCAAGGACTACACCGACCCCAGCTCGAACCCAACAAGTCAAGATGACCATCAGCCAATGCACATCTTTATCAACCCGTACCACACACGGACGCCAACTACATCGACACAAAGATCGTCTTCATCGACTCCGTGACAAGGCGGCGAGAGCGCCAACTACATCGGCACGCTACCCTTCTTCTAGCCGAGTCACACGACCACGACATATCAAGCCTCATGGGCCCATGCACACCTCCGGCATTACAAGATCTACATCGCCAAGTTCATACATCATCGTCATCAAGCCACGTTGCCACGCAACGACGTTTAAGTCTACTCCGACAACCACATCAACCCTCTTCCCCAACATCGGCCTAGCACCGACGAGGCGAAGCCACTCCACCAACATGTCTTTTCTCCGATGAAGCAAGCCATTTCTTGCCGGGCACCGACGAGGCGAAGGCAAGACATCAAGTCCGACACCGACGAGGCGGACACCACCAGGCCTGGCACCGACGAGGCGAAGGCCGCCCATCTGTCTGAGCTGACGAGGCCAGACATCTTCATCATCGGACATCGACAAGCCGGAGAGTATGGCTAAACATCGCCGGGGAGACGGACGTACCGTCTCGCTTTCCACTTCACCATCCCATCATCATCGTCTACGCCAAGTGCATGGAGAAGACGAGACTTGAAGAC
Source organism: Lolium perenne (assembly GCF_019359855.2). Lineage (NCBI taxonomy): Eukaryota > Viridiplantae > Streptophyta > Magnoliopsida > Poales > Poaceae > Lolium > Lolium perenne. The sequence goes on from NC_067244.2 coordinate 202,262,221, forward strand.
GACGACCATTGCAGCAGCTTAATCGGAGGTGGTCCGCGGCGTTGACTCGCGGACGTAATTAATCGGGAGCCTTCCGAGGCCCCGTGAACCAGAACACACAATCGCCCAAGTCATATCGGCCGCGCTAGCAGGCCACGGAGCGCATATGTAAAGGGATCTTGTAATTTCGTTTCTCCATTGAGAGATTAATAAAAATACATGTTTCCCTATATTTTATTTGTGTACTTATGTACACTGGCACGCCCGCATATTCATTTTCCCCTGGCGCGTAGAGAGATAATATTTAGTCCAATCTTTTTATTATTTCTCGTGTCAAACAAAATGGCACGCCCGGTGGGACGTGGTTCTCCTCCCATCTTTGCTGCGCAACAATGGTCGTCGAATTCGTCTTCATGAGCTTCTCCATAATACAAGACGGTGTGTGAAGTTATTTACCTTTGGGTATTCTAGCCGGGGCCTTATGTTGCAAAATGGCCCGGATAACTCCCTCACAATTCAAGATCCAACTGTGATCACTTTTTCTGGTGGGAATCCACGGGTGCATGTCCAACATGCCTTGATACATGGGTTCTATCCGAATTACGGCGGCCATTTAATAAGGCGTTGTGCATTATGTAAGGGCTATAAGGTGTTTTACTCTCCCCAAGACTTTCTTTGGTGGACCATGTCATCGTCCACCTTTTATGGCAAAAACCAAGCTTCGTCAATCTTGACTAGAAGCCTCGTACACCGGCGACTGAACCTATCCTAGGTCGCCCCATGAAGACGACGGCTCTAATTGATGGAAGGGTGGCATACTCCTTTAATGAAGAAGCGAATGGCCCGTCTTCTCTAACCTACTGGGCTCTGGCCCGTCTTCTCCGACCTACTGGGCTCGGATGCGAGGGCGATGTACTGAGCGGATATCTTCACCAAGCGCAGGTTCTACCAGAAGAGCTATGGAATCTTTAGCCTTCACATGTTGCACTTTGGTTTTGCACCACATGCATCACATTATTCCACCTTTTTCCATGATCTGAGGCAATTACTAAGTATAAATAATGGTTTTTTCTACAAATATAAACTAGTGTTTGAAGAATTGGCTACCTTGGGACTTGTCAGAGGGCATCAGAACATGCCGTGCTGCAGAGGAGCTGCTCTCACATTCGTAATGCACGACACATGTCAATTGCATGCTTCTGGAGGCGGTGAAGAAGAATATTTGGGCACTTTTGACACTGAGACTCCATGCTCATCATTCTTCCTGGCGTTTCTCAGGTTCACAGAGGCTCGCGTCCCGGGGAGACTATAGGAAAAGATCAAGGAAATGCTACCCGGCCCAACACAAGTTGAGGTTCGGTGCGTAGCCCCTTGGCAACCCCGGGGCGTGCCACCATAAGCTCCAGATAAAGTGCCAGAGGGTTTTCTTAGTCCACCAAGGTGAATGACTGTTTTCCAAGTTCTCAAGGTGGGTCCCTGTCCAAAATAGAAGAATACTCCCAAAGAAGTTCCAGCAATCCTGAGAAGAACAAAAAAAAATCTTCAGAAGTTCAAGTGATCTTATAAAGTCCAGGGCTGTAAAAATAGCTCGTGCAAAGCAATTCGCACAGGAATAAATATCTTCAAGAGTTCAAAGAAGCAAGTCAAGCAATCCTGAGCAGTAAGGGAACCACTCGAAAGAAGGCGGGAGCAGTCATTCACCACCCCTCAACCAAGGCATGGATTATTTTCGGCCATTTGTCCTAAAACCATTTACCCCAATTGACCTCACCTAAGTCTTTGTGTTCTTGAGGCTCAGTCCGGGGGCATGTTTGAGTTGTGGGGTTCCACTCGGTACGATGATGGGCTAGAATATGATTTTTTGCTGCCTCTCGGAAGCATCCATGAAGCATGTCGTCTCCACACACACACTCTAAAGGAAACTCAATATTGAGTTGCGACGGTCATGGTCCTCTGACGTTTCCCCAATGACGAGTCCTTTGGTAGCCTTTTCCGATTACACCACTATGCCTCATGGTTTAAAGATTTTTTTTTATAAAAAAAAAACATGTTACAAAACATACCTGCTTGCATATTCTTTGCATTCACGCTTGGTGCAGCTATAATCATCATGGCGCACACGTTGAACCTGCGATAAGAAGATGGCTACTGGACCACCATATCAGTGTGTCCATGATACCACCTATGACCTCACGACGTCTAGTGGCTTACGCCAACAGCGAATAAACATTGGCGGCTGGGGCAGGCGACATCCATGCTCACAAGGTGGCCCGATGGCTCCCTGTCATCCGTACATCTACATCAACCTACGTCACGGTGCAGGGGCAGCAACTTCCATGCGCCGTGACATCGCCGACGACTTCTCGGCGCTCCATCTTCTACATCGACCTACGTCATGGTGCTGGGGCAGCAACTTCCATGCGCCGTGACATCGCCGGCGATTTCTCGGCGCTCCATCTTCTACATCGACCTACATCATGGTACAGGGGCAACAACTTCCATGCGCCGTGACATCGCCGACGACTTCTCGACGCTCCATCTTCTACATCGACCTACGTCATGGTGCTGGGCAGCAACTTCCATGCGCCGTGACATCGCCGGCGACTTCTCGGCGCTCCATCTTCTACATCGACCTACGTCATGGTGCTGGGGCAGCAACTTACATGCGTCGTGACATCGCCGGCGACTTCTCGGCGCTCCATCTTCTACATCGACCTACGTCATGGTACTCGGGCAGTAACACCCATGCGCCATGACATCGCCGTCTTCTTCTCGGCGTCAGACCTTCTGCATCGACCTACATCATGGCGCTGGGGGCAATAACGCCCATGCACCATGACATCGCCAACGACTTGTCGGCGCTTGATCTGCTACATCGACCTACATCACGGCACTGGGGGCAGTAATGCCCATGCGCCATGACGCCGCCGGTGACTTCTCGGCGCTCGATCATCCACACCAACCTACACCACGGCACTGGGGGCAGTAACACCCATACGCCATGACATCGCCGACGACCTTTCGGCGCTCGGTCATCGACACCAATCTACGTATCGGCACTGGTGCAGCAATACCCATGCGCTGTGACATCTCCGACGACTTCACGACACCTTTATAATCTACATCAGCGATATCCTGAGCACACGGGTTGGCAACACCTGTGTTTCTGTGTTTCTATGATGCTGATGGCGCCCCAGTGCCTAGTCTACAATTACAATAATGCCAGGGGCAACACCGCCCCTCGGTCATCAACACAGCCGATGGCTACCCCGGCATACTACTGGTTGACTTAAATGTGAGCGGTCGATGGCTTTCCGATGCTTCTTCTTTGCATAAGACCACGACAAGGCGGAGGGCTTCTACCGTTTTGTTCGTGTGTCTCTACCAAGTTTATGGGAGCAGTGTAGCGCGCCAGTGCGGCCAGCGTGAATCTGTGAAACCCTTCGACCTAGTCGGCTGACACTGCAACTGCTAAGCGGTCGCGACTAGATTGATAAAAAATTCTTCAAGACATGGCATGATATTTCGCCGTCGAATGAAGGCAATGTGAGGTTGTCTTATTGCCTGGCACCGCGGATCAAGCTTTCATGGTCTCAACAAGCCTCCTCACGTCCAATGCAAGTGCGGATGAACTTACCTGCACTAGACTATAACGGTCTCTTCTCAAGGAAAATTCACACTATCGGCGTATCTATTAATGTTGTTCTATACAAGATGTTTATGCGGCTGCGCATGAAGGTCTGCGGTCGTGACCACGTCGTTACAGCTATGGAGCCCGCGTCGGTCAGCCGGTAGATCACCCGCGGCACGACCCTAAAATTTCCTCGCGACGTTTTGGCTTGCGACGTTGCGCCCACAGCCTTAATCAACTGGGCGTGTGGTATTCTCATCTTTATATAAAAATGCTTCTGAGCAAATGGATAAAAATGATAGGCGCATGTATAGAAATGCCCTCTATGGCCGGCAGTGCATCATATGCACGCCTGCTTCTCTTATTCTTTGCACTTGGTGCTCAAGCATGCAACGTGAAGGATAAAAAGAAGGCCATGTATTTATATTGATGGTATCGCAGAGCAGGTGACTTATAATCTCGTCAACCGTGTCCAGATTTAATCGTATTTATCTGCTGTTTCTCGCCTTTATGCTGAAACAAGTAACACGAAGTACAAAATAATGTCAAACACCACAGCAGTGCTTACGGCTGATCGATTACTTGATCGTTGGACAGCACGCGTATGGAATATATGAATATATATACTCACAGATTTTCCTCTCGCCTTAGCACTTCACATTGGAGCAGGCCAAAATAATGAGCTTGCCCGATGGAGCTATGGCCGAGCCGCTAGTGCTGAGCTCAACAGCGAAGGAACAATCCTGTACGAACACTGAAAAGATCTCGGCACCCGTCGTCCAGGGCGCTGCCGTGTTCGATGACCAGGCAAAGCTGATAAAGACCTTTGCAACTAATGGTGAAATATTCCCTCAACGTCAAGGCAACTAATGGTGTCAGGCTGCATGCTTCTATTTTGTGCGCCACTTATTTCTTCTTTTATTAACCTAACTCGAATCCAATTAGCTTCGCGCTCGAATTTGACTCGGTGCGCGTCGTCATTTGGGATTAGACCTTGCCAAGGCGGTGCCCTCAGACCTCACGGCAATCATCATGTTCTAGCAATGGGACACATGCGTGTTTTAGTCGAGCAAACTGCAAAGAAAGGCTGCAAACAAAATGCGCCGCTTAAGTTTGTTTTCTCACCAAGTCGAGTTTGATCTGCTTCGCGCTCGAACTCAACTTGGTGAGGGGGCATTTGTTCGACGTGATTTTGTACCTAGCAAATGAAAATCACGTAGCATTTTGGGTGTGCAATACACGTATAAATACACATGACAGGGCGGCCGTACAAGCTACCTATGGCTGCTTATGCTGCTCTCTTATTTAAATATGTTGGCTATATACAGGCACATCGATCAATCCATTGCTAGCTCTCTATGCACGCAGGGCTTTCACAGCACATGGGTCATGTATCTACTCGTGCATGTACATGGGGGTGTACAAATTACGTATTCTACCCAGGCTGAAGGATGGAAATGGCCGAAGCGTCTAGTGCACGATCGAGCATGTTCGTGCCTTGCACCAGGGTCGTGTCATGCGCACCTGGAACCACCCTCGTGATGATCAATATCGGTTCGGTTTAGCTGATGGATATGGTTGGGCGAGCGACGGAAGAGATAAACATGTCTCCCGCAGCCAAGCCATAAAAAAAGCAACGGCTCAACAACTTGAACGACGCCCGCCGCGCGGCGCGTTCCTTTCAGTTCGGCCTAGTGCTCGTCTATAAAACGGATGGACCAGCAGCTAAGCAAAAGGGGGGGAGGATACACACAAGAAACAAGCGGCAGCGGACCACGCGCCTAAGAAGAGAAGAACGCAGGGATCTGACGAGCCTCACGACGTGAAGTCGTAGGTTGCCGATCACTGGAGGTCGAAGACGTCGGCGACGCGTCGTGACTGGCAGGGATCCCACGCCACGCCATGATGCGCATCAAGCTGGAAAGGTAGCCGAAGGAGCTTGCTGCGACACCAACAGTGAACCGATCGTCATAAACTTGGCGTCGGGCCAAGACGAGGCTGCCGGCCCGTAGCATGGCGCTATCAACACCACACCCGCGAGGCGCGACGACGACATCCGCGACGAGGCTGCCGGCGCGGCGCGGCGCCATCATCTCCATGGCACCGGCGAGGCGCGACGACGACGTCCGCGACGAGGCTGCCGGCTGCTGCGCGGCGCCATCAACACCGCACACACGAGGCGCGGCGACGACGTCCGTGACGAGGCTGCCGGCGAGCAGCACGGCGCCATCAACACCACTCCAGCGAGTCACGACGACGACGACCTTGACGGGGCTGTCGGCGTGCAGCGCGGCGCCATCTCCACCACTGGCGAGACCCGGCGACGACGTATATGCCAAGGCTGCCGGCGTGTAGTGCGGCGCCATCAACACGGCACCCGCGAGGCGTGGCGACGACGTCCGTGCCGGGGCTGCCGGCGTGCAGCGCGGCGCCATCTTCAACTCTACACCATGCCACCGACGACGACGTCCGTGCCGGGGCTGCCGGCGTGCATCGCGGCGCCATCTTCAACTCTACACCATGCCACCGATGACGACGTCCGTGCCGAGGCTGCCGGCGTGCAGCGCGGCGCCATCAGCACCACACTTATGGGGCGCGACGACAACGCCCGGGGTTGCCGGCGTACAGCGCGACGCCATCTTCAACTCCACACCATGCCACCGACGACGACGTCGAGGCTGCCGGCGTACAGCCCGGCGCCATCACACCGATGATGCTGACAAGACCAATGGAGGCCGTCTTCATCCGGGACAAACAAGATCAGCTCTGTCGACGCGAATGGTCTCACCGGAGCTGTCTACAGGTAGCCCATGGCATGCACCGGTGATGCCAGCCGTTGCAGAAATGCACGCTGTGCCGCCGAGATGCAACACCAGCAAGACCACTGGCAGCGGACGACGCGCCAAGTTGGTACACGGCGGCGGCGAACTATTACACGCGCCCAAACGGCGTCAGCTGCGCCACTCATATCCGGAGGCCGGAGGCGGCGGATGATGCGTCGAGTACACGCCCTGGAGCCATAACGCGGAGATCTGGTGCAGGAGAACGGACGCCTAACTTGAAGACGGAGGTTGCCGATCGGCAGATGTCAAGGATGACGTCGGCGACATGGCGTGTCTGGCAGCGACCCGACGCCACGCTGTGATGCACATCAAGCGAAGCTCTCCGCGACGCTGACAAGGCAAGCTAGCCATCGCGCCAACGACGCCGACCGTGACCATGAAGGTCCTGCTCCTCGACGCCACCACAGGCCGATGCGAACAAGATTGCCTCCATCGACGAGGACGCCGCCGCTGGAGCTTCAATCTGCAGCCCATCGGCGTGCACCCGGTGATGGTGAACTTGGCCTTCATCGAGTCCATCGACGCCCATAAACGCACGTGCGCCACCAATGTGGTGCCAAGACCTCGCCATCATGATCACCACAGAAACCTCCTTCGTCATTAGGGAGCCGACGATGGGGCGGCGACACACCATGCGCGCCAGGAGCTAGGTGGACATCATCATTGTCGCCAACACGCTGATATTACACATCGTCAACACTGATGCACACGGCTGGCCCGGCGCCGATGCTAGTGGGCAGCCGAGCGCTCGTATTCATCTCCAGTGCAGTACAACGCCCACCCATTGCGAGCGCGGTACGAAGGCATCTCATCTAGCTACAGATGCCCACGTGACATACGAGAAGGAGCCATGCATAAAGCCCATGGCCCTTTGATCCTAATAACAAGGTATATATGGATACATTGATTAATTGATTTACCACATGCAAGCCGTGTTGTGTTATCAGGTACAAATAGCTGAACTCAAGCGGACGTGTGCATCACCGTACGAGGTCCCTGTGCCGATGTCCGGAGATCGCTTCATCATGGACGCCGAGGATTCGGCTCCGTCCCACCCGCTGCAAGCTACATGTCCATACGCGCCGTCGCCTTCAACGAAGCTCCCGTCAAGGACTACACCGACCCCAGCTCGAACCCAACAAGTCAAGATGACCATCAGCCAATGCACATCTTTATCAACCCGTACCACACACGGACGCCAACTACATCGACACAAAGATCGTCTTCATCGACTCCGTGACAAGGCGGCGAGAGCGCCAACTACATCGGCACGCTACCCTTCTTCTAGCCGAGTCACACGACCACGACATATCAAGCCTCATGGGCCCATGCACACCTCCGGCATTACAAGATCTACATCGCCAAGTTCATACATCATCGTCATCAAGCCACGTTGCCACGCAACGACGTTTAAGTCTACTCCGACAACCACATCAACCCTCTTCCCCAACATCGGCCTAGCACCGACGAGGCGAAGCCACTCCACCAACATGTCTTTTCTCCGATGAAGCAAGCCATTTCTTGCCGGGCACCGACGAGGCGAAGGCAAGACATCAAGTCCGACACCGACGAGGCGGACACCACCAGGCCTGGCACCGACGAGGCGAAGGCCGCCCATCTGTCTGAGCTGACGAGGCCAGACATCTTCATCATCGGACATCGACAAGCCGGAGAGTATGGCTAAACATCGCCGGGGAGACGGACGTACCGTCTCGCTTTCCACTTCACCATCCCATCATCATCGTCTACGCCAAGTGCATGGAGAAGACGAGACTTGAAGACGACGACCATTGCAGCAGCTTAATCGGAGGTGGTCCGCGGCGTTGACTCGCGGACGTAATTAATCGGGAGCCTTCCGAGGCCCCGTGAACCAGAACACACAATCGCCCAAGTCATATCGGCCGCGCTAGCAGGCCACGGAGCGCATATGTAAAGGGATCTTGTAATTTCGTTTCTCCATTGAGAGATTAATAAAAATACATGTTTCCCTATATTTTATTTGTGTACTTATGTACACTGGCACGCCCGCATATTCATTTTCCCCTGGCGCGTAGAGAGATAATATTTAGTCCAATCTTTTTATTATTTCTCGTGTCAAACACTTGCTTGGATGCGGAGAGTCATGCATTTTGCTTTCAACACAAGCCCTACAAACACGATCTTTGGCAAAAGACACATTTTCCATTAGTCCCACAATATGGTTCCCCTTGTGAAGACTTTGCAAAGTTCTCATGTTGACATGGGCTAGGCGGCGATGCCACAACCAACCCACGTCCGCCTTTCCGAATAGGCACATCGCACTCGACGTGGTGGTCCCCGAAAAGTCCACCACATACAAGTTGTGTTCGCGATACCCAACGAATGCGACTTTTAGAGTCTTGCTCCACAAGAGGACCACAATATCATTATCAATAAAGACGGCGAAACCCATCTTGCCAAGGGCGGAAACGGAAAGCAAATTGTAACCAAGGGTTTTGACAAGCATGACATCCACAAGAGTAATGTTGTGTGCAACCACAACCTTGCCAAAACCCAATACCTCGGATGTAGAATTATCGCCAAAGGAGACGGTGATATCATTTATGTTAGGCCTCAACTCCTTGACGAGGTTCTTGCCGCCGGTCATATGACTTGTACATCCACTATCAAGTACCCATTTTAAACCTCCGGCGGCATAGTCCTACATGAGATCAATTCTTGGATTTAGGTACCCATTTTTCAATGGGTCCTCTTTTGTTAGCAACAAGGGTCTTTGGAACCCAAATAGACCAAGCAACATAACCATCATATGGACCAACATATTTAGCATAAACATCACCATAATAATCTTTAAAGAGAACATAGTGAGGATTATCTATTCCCGCACCATCATCATTAATGGTGTTGCCCTTTCGGGGTTCACCATTAGCTTTCTCATGTGCGGGCTTGGTCTTTTTCTTGTTTGCCTTTTTAGCCTTGGAATTAAAACCAAGTCCCTCCTTCCCATTGTTTGACCTTTGCTTACTCAAAAGATCATCCAAGGAAAGTTTACTATGGGGAGAGGAGGTCCTAGCAAGTTCATCTTTCAACCTAGCATTTTCCTCAATAACATTTGCATGATCACATGAAGGACTAGAGGAGCTAGGCACATCATATGAGGCAAGCCTAATTTGAAGTTGCTCATAAGACTTGGATAAGAGAGTGTATTCACTCTTCAAAGCTTTGTGAGCTTTGTCTAGTTCATCTAGACCTTTCACAAGTTTCTCATGATCAACCTCAAATTGGGCCTTTTCCTTTTTAAGCACTTTAGACTTAGCCCTAGCAAGATCTCTAGCTTTTGTGAGCTTGTTAATTTTATCTTGAGGCTCTTCAAGAGTTTCTAGCCTCTCCTCAAGGGAGGCTATAGTTTCTTGACTTTCCTCAAGAGCATTTTTAAGAGCATGGATTTCAAGAGAGTCTTTTCTCTCTATTCGACCCTTTTTCTCAAGCATATCACTTTGTTGAGCTATACGAACCATGAGGCTAGAAACATGCTTCTTAGTGTTACCTTGTAGGTTAAGAATGAAATCATCAAACTCTAGCATTTCTTGTTTCACTTTTAGACTAGCATCATCAACCCCTAGATCACTAGATAAGTTAGGCATAGAGGGGTTAGGGGATGATACCTCGGAGGATTTAGCCATAAGGCAACTTTCTTCCTCCACATGAATGACCTCATTGGGGGATTCACTTAGTGATGAAGAGTTAGTGGAGAGGGAGGCAAGAGCGACCAATCCATTAGAGGTTGCATCTTCTTCATCATCAACATCATCATCTCCGGAGGTATACTCTTCTTGAGTTGATAGCACAATAGGTGTGTCCAAGGAGGACCTTGCCATGAAGCAATGTGCATTCTTGATATGAGGGTTCTCATTGGGAGATTCAAAGAGAGATGAAGAGGGTGTGTTGGTGGTGACGATGGCGGCCAATTCCTTTGAGCTTTCTTCATCTTCATCACCACTAGAACTTTCAACTTCATCGGTAGAATATTCTTCCCTTGTTACTAGCACAACTCTTGAGGGCCTCTTGCCCTTCTTGGTCTTGTTGTTGTAGAACTTCTTGTTGAGGGGCTTTGAATATTTGCCCTTTGAATCTTTGCTCTTGTCCTTGGGAATGAGCCTCCCATTATGAAGCTCTCTATTCTCATAGGGGCATTCGGCAATGAAGTGGCGCTTGTCATCACAATTGTAGCATGATCTTGTCTTTGGACCAAAGCTAGTGAACCCATTTTTGTTGTTCCTCTTGATGTTGTCTTCCTTTGCCTTGGAGGGATCAACCCAAAAGGATTTTGCATGGAAGGCCATGTGATCATGGTAGTGGCATTGCAAATCTTCCGGATAGGTCATACTCCAAGATGCCCTATAAGATTCTTGAGGAATCACTTCTTCAACGGAGTTGACCACCAAGGCAAGGTTGGAACCTTTTGCCATCCCAATAGCACGATTGCGAGAATCATGAGAGGTTTCCTCAAGCACCTTGAGAGCTTGCAACTCGTGCACGACTTGTTGAGAGGTGAGAGAGGAATAGCATTCCCTTCCCACAAGAGTCTTGACATCAATGGGTACAAATGGCATCATGCATTCAATGTACTTCTCCTTGATCCAAGAATCATTGATGTGGGTGGCACCAACAAGCCGGAAGGCATCGGCAATGGTGAGAAGCCTTCCATACATGTCTTCATGATCTTCATCCGGTAGCCTCATGAACCCTTCGGCTTTATTCTTGAGAGCATTATACTTGTTCCTCCTTGTGCTCTCACTTCCAATGCAACTCGAGGTCAAACCATCCCAAGCTTCCTTGGCGGTGGTGTAGTTCCAGACACGATGCAATTCCTTTGTCCCCACACTAGTTTGAATCATGTACAAGGCGGTGACGTTGAGTTGACTATCAACCGCTTCTCTTCTAGTCAACTTGTCGGGGTTGTATGGCTTGAAGCCCTCCATGATGATTCTCCATAATTCATTGGAGGCACTACAAACATGAGAGTGGAACTCAAATCGCCAAGTATCGAAATTTTCAATAGAAAACTTAGGTGGGTCGCCCCGAATGTTCAAATGGGGATGGGGAACCGGTATATCGGGTGATTGGAAAGGTGGAGGTACTCGATTGTAGCTCTCACTTTCACTTGTTCCCTTGGGAGATGCAATGGGGGATTTGATAGTGTTTAAGTTATCACCTTCCACGGGTTTGGTAGATGAGGGTAAGTCCGACGCCTCTCCCTCATCTAACACACCCGTGTCTTTTACCTCTGCACTAGGAGCCTTGGGAAGGGCCGGAGCCAAAAGCTCGGCAATCATCTTTTTCATGCTTTCCATTTGGGCTTCCATGGAGGACTTCAACGAATTGAAGTCTTCCACGGAGACCATCTTGGCGGCCCCTTCCGAGGACTCCTCGTCCGGCATACTCTTAGGCGGTTAAGCCCGAAATAAGAGCCGAGGCTCTGATACCAATTGAAAGGATCGTATGCCGCACCTAGAGGGGGGGTGAATAGGTGCTAACCAATTTTTAGTTCTTTTTCAATTTAGGCTTGACACAAAAGGTAAATTCTCTAGATATGCAACTAAGTGAATTTACCTATATGACAAGGCTAACAACTAAGCAAGATATATCTAAGCAATATAGAGATAGAGTGGGATAGAGGTAACCGAGAGTGGAGCACGCGATGACACGGAGATGATTCCCGTAGTTCCCTTCCTTTGCAAGAAGGTACGTCTACGTTTGGAGGAGTGTGGTTGCTACGAAAGCCAAACCAACAGCCACGAAGGCTTCACTCAGATCTCCGGTGAGCAACGCCACGAAGGCCTAGCCCACTTCCACTAAGGGATTTCCTCGAGGCGGAAACCGGGCCTTTACAAGGTTCTTGGGGCACACATCCACAACCAAATTGGAGGCTCCCAAATCTATTACAACACAACAAATCAACAAGCATACATCAACAACAACCACTAGGGATCCAAAGAGGAACACTAGCAAGGGGGCCCTCAAGCATAAGAGGGGGAAATGAAAAACGCTTCGGTGAGGATGTAGATCGGGGTCTTCTCCGTCGATTCTCCAAAGCACAAGGGATTTGGGTGGTTGAGGAAGGAGATCCGATGGATTTGATGTTCTTGGTGGCTCAACAATGGTGTATGTCTTTTTAGGAGGGGGAATGAGCAACCCTAGCACAATGGAGAAGAAGCCTTTAAGTAGAAGCGGCTGAACCAGTCGTTGGAGCCGTTGGAGAGGGGTGGCCGGTAGTACCGGCCAGTTTGGGCCGGTACTACCGGTCCTAGGCGCGCGCGCGAGGCCACCAGGAGGAGGCCACGTGGCCAAGGAGCTCGGTCCGGGAGGGGGGGCCGGAGCCTCCGGCCGGGGTACCGGCCGAGGTACCGCCGGGGCTCCAACCCCCCTGGATGTTTACTGAGACGCCCCCCGCTTCCCCGGTACCATGGGCGGTACCATGGCCGGAGCCTCCGGCCGTGGCCAGGCCGGCGGTACCGCCCAGGCACCCGCTCCCTCTTCTCTTTTCTTTGCTTTTCTCTTCTTCTTCTTATTTCTTTCTTTCTTCTTTCTCTTCTCCTTCTCATTTCTTTCTTTCTTCTTTTCTTTCTTTTCTCTTCCGATATCTTGCATACTCTTCACTCTTTAAGCATCTAGAGAATGTAATAACCTACAAATCTTATAAACCGAAATGTTCAAATATTATCATTGTCATCAACACCAAAACTACATATAAAATGAGATATGATCTTTCAGTCCCCAGGAACATGGTTATCGCTCAACAAGCAACTTATAAGAAATAAAATGCATAAGTACATATTCAATACCACAATAGTTTTTAGGCTATTTGTCCCATGAGCTATATATTGCAAATATAGAGGATAGAAATTTAAAGGTAGCACTCGAGCAATTTACTTTGGAATGGCGGAGAAATACCATGTAGTAGGTAGGTATGGTGGACACTGATACGCGTACAGCACGTGTCCGTTGGGAAAACCCCAAGAGGAAGGTGTGATGCGTACAGCGGCAAGTTTTCCCTCAGTATGAAACCAAGGTTTAATCGAACCAGTAGGAGCCAAGAAGCACGTTGAAGGTTGATGGCGGCGAGATGTAGTGCGGCGCAACACCAGGGATTCCGGCGCCAACGTGGAACCTGCACAACACAAACCAAGTACTTTGTCCCAACGAAACAGTGAGGTTGTCAATCTCACCGGCTTGCTGTAACAAATGATTAGATGTATAGTGTGGATGATGATTGTTTGCAGAAAACAGTAAAACAATTGCAGTAGATTGTATTTCGGATGTAAAGAATAGGACCGGGGTCCACAGTTCACTAGAGGTGTCTCTCCCATAAGATAAATAGCATGTTGGGTGAACAAATTACAGTTGGGCAATTGACAAATAGAGAGATCATGACCATGCACATACATGATATGATGAGTATTGTGAGATTTAATTGGGCATTACGACAAAGTACATAGACCGCTATCCAGCATGCATCTATGCCTAAAAAGTCCACCTTCAGGTTATCATCCGAACCCCTTCCAGTATTAAGTTGAAAACAACAGACAATTGCATTAAGTATGGTGCGTAATGTAATCAATAACTACGTCCTCGGACATAGCATCAATGTTTTATCCCTAGTGGCAACAGCACATCCATAACCTTAGAGGTTTCTGTCACTCCCCCAGATTCACGGAGACATGAACCCACTATCGAGCATAAATACTCCCTCTTGGAGTTACTAGCAAAAACTTGGCCAGAGCCTCTACTAATAACGGAGAGCATGCAAGATCATAAACAATACATAGGTATAAATTGATAATCAACATAACATAGTATTCTCTATCCATCGGATCCCAACAAACACAACATATAGCATTACAGATAGATGATCTTGATCATGTTAGGCAGCTCACAAGATCCGACAATGAAGCATAATGAGGAGAAGACAACCATCTAGCTACTGCTATGGACCCATAGTCCAGGGGTGAACTACTCACTCATCACTCCGGAGGCGACCATGGCGGTGTAGAGTCCTCCGGGAGATGAATCCCCTCTCCGGCAGGGTGCCGGAGGCGATCTCCTGAATCCCCCGAGATGGGATTGGCGGCGGCGGCGTCTCTGGAAGGTTTTCCGTATCGTGGCTCTCGATGCGGGGGTTTCGCGACGAAGGCTATTTGTAGGCGGAAGGGCAGGTCGGGGGCCACACGAGGGCCCGGAGACGGTGGCGCGGCCAAGACCTGGGCCGCGCCGCCTACCTTCTGGCCGCCTCGTGGCCCCACTTCGTTGACTCTTCGGTCTTACGGAAGCTTCGTGTGAAAATAGGCCCTGGGCGTTGATTTCGTCCAATTCGAGAATATTTCCTTACTAGGATTTCGAAACCAAAAACAGCAGAAACAAGAATCGGCTCTTCGGCATCTTGTTAATAGGTTAGTTCCAGAAGCATAAATATGATGTAAAGTATGCATAAAACATGTAGATATCATCAATAATGTGGCATGGAACATAAGAAATTATCGATACGTCGGAGACGTATCAGCATCCCCAAGCTTAGTTTCTGCTCGTCCCGAGCAGGTAAACGATAACAAAGATAATTTACGAGTGACATGCCATCATAACCTTGATCATACTATTGTAAAGCATATGAGCTGAGATCAAATCATTCAAAGCAAGTATCTATATTGATATAAGAGATGATAATGCAAGAGTTAGACAAGCTAGAAGTTTTCATGAACTATTGCTTTAAAGACATGCAACCGTACAAAGTTCATTAAAGATGTATTAAGTATTCAGCATAGAAGTTCTATCCTTCATTCCAAGCATCAAGTAAATTTTCACAACATAAGAAGGATTCAGTCAAGTAAACATAAACATGAACGTCATGAATCAACTGTTTCGAAGTCTACTCAACCGGTGAGCGCAAGCATTTGGTATTAGCACCAGGATGTTATGGCATAAAGAACGTTAATGGGGGTTTGGAAGGCCAAATGGAAGAAAGGCTTGCAAAGCTGTAAATGACCATTAGACAAGAGGAAGCCTTATGATCGAAGCTATGCAAGGAGTAGTGATTGCCATGCAACGGATGCACATAGAGCTATATGTGTATGAAAGCTCTCCAATGGAACTAGTGGGGGTGCATCCAACTTGGTTGCTCACGAAGACCTAGAGCACTTTTGAGGAGGCTCATCATTGGAATATACAACCCAAGTTCTATAGTGTAAATTCCCCACATAGTTATACTAGTAAAACATGAAAACTCTCTCATATGAATGTAGGTGCTAAACATGAGCACAAATGATGACTATGAATAATGCGGGTGCTAAAACATGAGTACAAGTGTGGATAAAAGATAGTAATGTTGCCCCCTTTTTCTTTATTCTCTTTTTTCCTTTTTTTCTTTTTTTTCTTTTTTCTTTCTTTTCATTTTTTTTCTTTCTTCTTTTTTTTCTTTTTTTCTTTTTGATGGCCTCCACGGCTGTTTTCATTTTTAGGGGCAACATCCTAATATGACAACACACTTTTTGGTACAAATAACTCATAATGAATGAAACATGATGTATGAAACTGTATGCCTCTGCCAGTGTAGCAGGATGTGCAATGATCTAGCGTAACATGGGTAAACCACACATCAGCTGTATATGATCATGCAAAGCAATATATAAATAATAAATGACAACATGGCATGTAATGTAAAATGGATGTTGCATGGCAATATATCTCGGAACAGCTATGGAAATGCTGTGGTAGGTAGGTATGGTGGCTATTTTGAGGAGATGTATGGGCTTATGTGTAGGAGAACAAGAGAAAGTTCTCCCACGGGTTTGGATGTACCGGCGAAGTATGCACAATTCTCAATGTGAGCAAAAGGCAATGGACAGTACCGAAGAGGCTAGCAAATTTGGATGGTGGAAATGCCAAAAACCGTAGCTTAACATTAGTCAAAAAGAACTCACAAGCTTATTGCAAACAACTAGCAGGTTCATCATTAAGAGCATGATTAAAATTTACTCCAAGAAGGGCCGTACACGGTGGCACAAGTACCCCGCTAGCTCCCTCGACCTTCACCACAACTTAGTTATTACGATGAACTCTCAGACATGGAAAGCTATCAAGTCCAACTACGCCTTCAACTATTTAAATAGAGTTTGTAGTACGGCACAAGCTTAAAGACAACAATCCACTACTAATTTTAACTTATTTATCCAGCAAGCCTTACCATCTAAATATCTCAAAACATTTGCAAAGAATCAAGTTATCAAAGCTCAATGTTCTACAAGTATTTTATTATACACTACCACATGCAACATTTCCCGTTTCCAACCATACAACAATTTAACGAAGAAGAAACTTTCGCCATGAATATTATGAGTAAAGCCTAAGGACATACTTGTCCATATGCAACAGCGGAGCGTGTCTCTCTCCCACACAATGAATGCTAGGATCCATTTTATTCAAACAAAACAAAAACAAAAACAAACCGACGCTCCAAGCAAAGCACATAAGATGTGACGGAATAAAAATATAGTTTCAGGGGAGGAACCTGATAATGTTGTCGATGAAGAAGGGGATGCCTTGGGCATCCCCAAGCTTAGACGCTTGAGTCTTCTTGAAATATGCAGGGGTGAACCACCGGGGCATCCCCAAGCTTAGAGCTTTCACTCTCCTTGATCATGTTGTATCATCTCCCTCTCTTGATCCTTGAAAACTTCCTCCACACCAAACTCAAAACAACTCATTAGAGGGTTAGTGCACAATCAAAATATTCATGTTCAGAGGTGATATAATCATTCTTAACACTTCTGGACATTGCTCAAAGCTACTGAAAGTCAATGGAATCGAAAAATCCATCGAACATATCAAAACAGGCAATGCGAAATAAAAGGCAGAATCTGTCAAAACAGAACAGTTCGTAAAGACGAATTTTATTGAGGCACCAGACTTGCTCAAATGAAAATGCTCAAATTGAATGAAAGTTGCGTACATATCTGAGGATCACTCACGTAAATTGGCATAATATTCTGAGTTACCTACAGAGAATTTTGCCCAGATTCGTGACAGCAAAGAAATCTGTTTCTGCGCAGTAATCCAAATCTAGTATGAACCTTACTATCAACGACTTTACTTGGCACAACAAAGCACAAAACTAAGATAAGGAGAGGTTGCTACAGTAGTAACAACTTCCAAGACACAAAATAAAAACAAAGGTACTGTAGTAAAAACATGTGTTGTCTCCCATAAGCGCTTTTCTTTAACGCCTTTCAGCTAGGCGCAGAAAGTGTGTATCAAGTATTATCAAGAGATGGTGCATCTACAGCGGGGTGTGGAGTTTTCTCAACCATGCATAGTATATTGGATACATAAGTTTCAGCGGCTCCCTTTTCATTAGTCTTGGGCTTGCTACTTTCATCAAACAAATTTTCAGGAACAAGCCAAGCATAGTTATTTTCTAATGCTTCATGCATTGCTAGGAGCTTACATGGTATTGGTGCTTTAATCTCCCCACCATTATTAACATTATTAGTATACTTAATTCTATCCATATCCATCTTTTCAAGGATACTAACAAAATTGGTATAAGAACCAAGCATCTTATATTTAATAAAGACCTTTCTAGCTTCTCTTGCTATACCACCAAATTCTCTAAGAAGGGTTTCTAAAACAAAATCTTTCTTTTCCCCTTCTTCCATATCACCGAGTGTAAGAAACATGTGTTAGATTATAGGATTGAGATTAACAAATTTAGTTTCCAACATGCGAACTAAAGAAGCAGCAGCAATTTCATAAGTAGGAGCAAGTTCTACCAAGTGTCTATCTTCAAAATCTTCAACGGTACTAACATGATTGAAAAATTCTTCTATATTATTGCTCCCAATTATAGACCCACGTCCTACCGGTATGTCTTTTACGGTAAAATTAAAAGGAAACATGTTGAAATAAGTAAAGCAAATATAAGTAACTAATTTTTTGTTTTGTTTTTGATATAGTGAACAAGACGGTAAATAAAGTAAAGCTAGCAACTAATTTTTTTGTGTTTTGATTTAGTGCAGCAAACAAAGTAGTAAATAAAGTAAAGCAAGACAAAAACAAAGTAAAGAGATTGGGATGTAGAGGCTCCCCTTGCAGCGTGTCTTGATCTCCCCGGCAATGGCGCCAGAAAACAGTCTTGATACGCGTACATCACGCGTCCGTTGGGAACCCCAAGAGGAAGGTGTGATGCGTACAGCGGCAAGTTTTCCCTCAGTATGAAACCAAGGTTTAATCGAACCAGTAGGAGCCAAGAAGCACGTTGAAGGTTGATGGCGGCGAGATGTAGTGCGGCGCAACACCAGGGATTCCGGCGCCAACGTGGAACCTGCACAACACAAACCAAGTACTTTGTCCCAACGAAACAGTGAGGTTGTCAATCTCACCGGCTTGCTGTAACAAATGATTAGATGTATAGTGTGGATGATGATTGTTTGCAGAAAACAGTAAAACAATTGCAGTAGATTGTATTTCGGATGTAAAGAATAGGACCGGGGTCCACAGTTCACTAGAGGTGTCTCTCCCATAAGATAAATAGCATGTTGGGTGAACAAATTACAGTTGGGCAATTGACAAATAGAGAGGGCATGACCATGCACATACATGATATGATGAGTATTGTGAGATTTAATTGGGCATTACTACAAAGTACATAGACCGCTATCCAGCATGCATCTATGCCTAAAAAGTCCACCTTCAGGTTATCATCCGAACCCCTTCCAGTATTAAGTTGAAAACAACAGACAATTGCATTAAGTATGGTGCGTAATGTAATCAATAACTACGTCCTCGGACATAGCATCAATGTTTTATCCCTAGTGGCAACAGCACATCCATAACCTTAGAGGTTTCTGTCACTCCCCCAGATTCACGGAGACATGAACCCACTATCGAGCATAAATACTCCCTCTTGGAGTTACTAGCAAAAACTTGGCCAGAGTCTCTACTAATAACGGAGAGCATGCAAGATCATAAACAACACATAGGTATAAATTGATAATCAACATAACATAGTATTCTCTATCCATCGGATCCCAACAAACACAACATATAGCATTACAGATAGATGATCTTGATCATGTTAGGCAGCTCACAAGATCCGACAATGAAGCATAATGAGGAGAAGACAACCATCTAGCTACTGCTATGGACCCATAGTCCAGGGGTGAACTACTCACTCATCACTCCGGAGGCGACCATGGCGGTGTAGAGTCCTCCGGGAGATGAATCCCCTCTCCGGCAGGGTGCCGGAGGCGATCTCCTGAATCCCCCGAGATGGGATTGGCGACGGTGGCGTCTCTGGAAGGTTTTCCGTATCGTGGCTCTTGGTACTGGGGGTTTCGCGACGAAGGCTATTTGTAGGCGGAAGGGCAGGTCAGGGGGCCACACGAGGGGCCCAGGAGACAGGGTGGCGCGGCCAAGACCTGGGCCGCGCCGCCCTACCTTCTGGCCGCCTCGTGGCCCCACTGCGTTGACTCTTCGGTCTTCTGGAAGCTTCGTGTGAAAATAGGCCCCTGGGCGTTGATTTCGTCCAATTCCGAGAATATTTCCTTACTAGGATTTCTGAAACCAAAAACAGCAGAAACAAAGAATCGGCTCTTCGGCATCTTGTTAATAGGTTAGTTCCAGAAAATGCATAAATATGATGTAAAGTATGCATAAAACATGTAGATATCATCAATAATGTGGCATGGAACATAAGAAATTATCGATACGTCGAAGACGTATCAGACACAAATGGCATAGTGTTTGGCTCAAGGATTTTGGATGCATGAGAACTATTACCTCTCGATACAAGGTTTAGGCTAGCAAGGTTATTTGAAACAAACACAAGTATGAACCGGTACAGCAAAACTCACATAAAAGACATATTGTAAGCATTATAAGACTCTATACCGTCTTCCTTGTTGTTCGACCCTTACTAGAAATTATCTAGACCTTAGAGAGACCAATTATGCAAACCAAATTTTAGCAAGCTCTATGTATTTTTTCATTAATAGGTGCAAAGAATATGATGCAAGAGCTTAAACATGAGCACAACAATTGCCAAGTATCAAATTATTCAAGACATTCTACCAATTTCTACATGTAGCATTTCCCGTTTCCAACCATATAACAATTAAACGAATCAGATTCAACCTTCGCCATGAACATTATGAGTAAAGCCTAAGGACATATTTGTCCATATGCAACAGCGGAGCGTGTCTCTCTCCCACACAATGAATGCTAGGATCCATTTTATTCAAACAAAACAAAAACAAAAATAAACAGACGCTCCAAGCAAAGTACATAAGATGTGATGGAATAAAAATATAGTTTCACTAGAGGAACCTGATAATGTTGTCGATGAAGAAGGGGATGCCTTGGGCATCCCCAAGCTTAGAAGCTTGAGTCTTCTTGAAATATGCAGGGGTGAACCACCGGGGCATCCCCAAGCTTAGAGCTTTCACTCTCCTTGATCATATTGTATCATCTCCCTCTCTTGATCCTTGAAAACTTCCTCCACACCAAACTCAAAACAACTCATTAGAGGGTTAGTGCACAATCAAAATTCACATGTTCAGAGGTGACATAATCATTGTTAACACTTCTGGACATTGCACAAAGCTACTGAAAGTTAATGGAATAGAAAAATCCATCAAGCATAGCAAAACAGGCAATGCGAAATAAAAGGCAGAATCTGTCAAAACAGAACAGTCCGTAAAGATGAATTTCTAAGAGGCACCAGACTTGCTCAAATGAAAATACTCAAATTTAATGAAAGTTGCGTACATATCTGAGGATCACTCACGTAAATTGGCATAATTTTTTGAGTTACCTACAGAGAACTAGGCCCAGATTCGTTACAGCAAGAAATCTGTTTCTGCGCAGTAATCCAAATCTAGTATGAACCTTACTATCAAAGACTTTACTTGGCACAACAATGCAACAAAACTAAGATAAGGAGAGGTTGCTACAGTAGTAAAAACTTCCAAGACTCAAATATAAAACAAAAAGTGCAGTACTAAAATCATGGGTTGTCTCCCATAAGCGCTTTTCTTTAACGCCTTTCAGCTAGGCGCAGAAAGTGTGTATCAAGTATTATCAAGAGACGAAGCATCAACATCATAATTTGTTCTAATGATAGAATCAAAAGGTAACTTCCTTCTCTTTCTAGGGAAGTGTTCCATACCTTTCTTGAGAGGAAATTGATATTTAATATTACCTTCTTTCATATCAATAATAGCACCAACAGTTCGAAGCAAAGGTCTTCCCAATATAATGGGACAAGATGCATTGCATTCAATATCCAAGATAACAAAATCAACGTGGACAAGGTTATTGTTAACGGTAATGCGAACATTATCAACTCTCTCCAAAGGTTTCTTTGTAGAATCATCAGCAATATTAACATCCAAATAACAATTTTTCAATGGTGGCAAGTCAAGCATATTATAGATCTTTCTAGGCATAACAGAAATACTTGCACCAAGATCACATAAAGCATTACAATCAAAGTCATTGACCTTCATCTTAATGATGGGCTCCCAACCATCCTCTAGCTTCCTAGGAATAGAAGCTTCGCGATTTAATTTCTCTTCTCTAGCTTTTATGAGAGCATTTGTAATATGTTTCGTAAAGGCCAAATTTATAGCACTAGCATTAGGACTCTTAGCAAGTTTTTGTAAGAACTTTATAACTTCAGAGATGTGGCAATCATCAAAATCCAAACCATTATAATCTAAAGCAATGGGATCATTGTCCCCAATGTTAGAAAAAAATTCAGCAGTTTATCACAGGCAGTTTCAGCAGTTTTAGCGATTTCAGGCAGTTTTTCACGCTTTGCATTAGAAGTGGAAACATTGCCAACACCAATTATTTTACCATTAATAGTAGGAGGTGCAGCAACATGTGGAGCATTAGCATTACTAGTGGTGGTAATAGTCCAAACTTTAGCTATATTATCTTCTTTAGCATTTTCTTCTTTTTCCCACCTAGCACGCAATTCGGCCATCAATCTTATATTCTCATTAATTCTAACTTGGATGGCATTTGCTGTAGTAACAATCTTATTATTATTATTATTTTCATTAGGCATAACTTTCGATTTCGAAAGATCAACATCAGCAGCAAGACTATCGACTTTAGAAGCAAGTATATCAATTTTCCCAAGCTTTTCTTCAACAGATTTGTTAAAAGCAGTTTGTGTACTAATAAATTCTTTAAGCATGGCTTCAAGTCCAGGGGGTGTATTCCTATTATTGTTGTAAGAATTCCCATAAGAATTACCATAGCCGTTGCCATTATTATAAGGATATGGCCTATAGTTGTTACTAGAATTGTTCCGGTAAGCATTGTTGTTGAAATTATTATTTTTAATGAAGTTTACATCAACATGTTCTTCTTGGGCAACCAATGAAGCTAACAGAACATTATTAGGATCAATATTTGTCCTACCATTCACAAGCATAGACATAATAGCATCAATCTTTTCACTCAAGGAAGAGGTTTCTTCGACAGAATTTACCTTCTTACCTTGTGGAGCTCTTTCCGTGTGCCATTCAGAGTAATTAATCATCATATTATCAAGAAGCTTTGTTGCGTCGCCTAGAGTGATGGACATAAAGGTACCTCCAGCAGCTGAATCCAATAGGTTCCGCAAAGAAAAATTCAGTCCTGCATAAAAGGTTTGGATGATCATCCAAGTAGTCAGTCCATGGGTTGGGCAATTTTTAACCAAAGATTTCATTCTTTCCCATGCTTGTGCAACATGCTCATTATCCAATTGTTTAAAATTCATTATGCTACTTCTCAAAGATATAATTTTAGCAGGAGGATAATATCTACCAATAAAAGCATCCTTGCATTTAGTCCATGAATCAATACTATTCTTAGGCAGAGATAGCAACCAATCTTTAGCTCTTCCTCTTAATGAGAAAGGAAACAATTTTAATTTTATAATGTCACCATCTACATCCTTATACTTTTGCATTTCACATAATTCAACAAAATTATTAAGATGGGCAACAGCATCATCAGAGCTAACACCGGAAAATTGCTCTCGCATAACAAGATTCAGTAAAGCAGGTTTAATTTCAAAGAATTCCGCTGTAGTAGCAGGTGGAGCAATAGGTGTGCATAAGAAATCATTATTATTTGTGGTTGTGAAGTCACACAACTTAGTATTTTCAGGAGTACCCATTTTAGAACCAGTAAATAAAGCAAACTAGATAAAGTAAATGCAAGTAACTAATTTTTTCGTGTTTTTAATATAGCAAACAAGACAGTAAATAAAGTAAAACTAGCGACTAATTTTTTGTGTGTTTTGATTTAGTGCAGCAAACAAAGTACTAAATAAAGTAAAGCAAGACAAAAACAAAGTAAAGAGATTGGAGGTGGAGACTCCCCTTGCAGCGTGTCTTGATCTCCCCGGCAACGGCGCCAGAAAAAGAGCTTGATACGCGTACAACACGCGTCCGTTGGGAACCCCAAGAGGAAGGTGTGATGCGTACAACGGCAAGTTTTCCCTCAGTAAGAAACCAAGGTTTATCGAACCAGTAGGAGCCAAGAAGCACGTTGAAGGTTGATGGCAGCGGAGTGTAGTGCGGCGCAACACCAGGGATTCTGGCGCCAACGTGGAACCTGCACAACACAACCAAATTACTTTGCCCCAACGTGACAGCGAGGTTGTCAATCTCACCGGCTTGCTGTAACAAAGGATTAGATGTATAGTGTGGATGATGATTGTTTGCAGAAAATAGTAGAACAAGTATTGCAGTAGATTGTATTCGATTAAAAGAATGGACCGGGGTCCACAGTTCACTAGTGGTGTCTCTCCCATAAGATAATTAGCATGTTGGGTGAACAAATTACAGTTGGGCAATTGACAAATAAAGAGGGCATGACCATGCACATACATGATATGATGAGTATTGTGAGATTTAATTGGGCATTACGACAAAGTACATAGACCGCTATCCAGCATGCATCTATGTCTAAAAAGTCCACCTTCAGGTTATCATCCGAACCCCTTCCAGTATTAAGTTGCAAACAACAGACAATTGCATTAAGTATGGTGCGTAATGTAATCAATAACTATATCCTTAGACATAGCATCGATGTTTTATCCCTAGTGGCAACAGCACATCCACAACCTTAGAACTTTCGGTCACTGTCCCAGATTTAATGGAGGCATGAACCCACTATCGAGCATAAATACTCCCTCTTGGAGTTACATGCAAAAACTTGGCCAGAGCCTCTACTAGTAACGGATAGCATGCAAGATCATAAACAACACATAGATAATAGATTGATAATAAACATAGCACAGTATTCTCTATTCATCGGATCCCAACAAACACAACATATAGCATTACAGATAGATGATCTTGATCATGTTAGGCAGCTCACAAGATCCAACAATGATAGCACAATTAGGAGAAGACGACCATCTAGCTACTGCTATGGACCCATAGTCCAGGGGTGAACTACTCACTCATCACTCCGGAGGCAACCATGGCGGTGAAGAGTCCTCCGGGAGATGATTCCCCTCTCCGGCAGGGTGCCGGAGGCGGGATTGGCGGCGGCGTCTCTGGAAGGTTTTCCTTATCGTGGCTCTCGGTACTGGGGGTTTCGCGACGAAGGCTTTAAGTAGACGGAAGGGCAGGTCAAGAGGCGTCACGGGGGCCCCACACAGCAGGGCCGCGCGGGCCCCCGTAGGCCGCGCCGCCCTACTGTGGCGGCGCCCCGTGGCCCCACTTCGTCTCCTCTTCGAACTTCTGGAAGCTTCGTGGAAAAATAGGCCCCTGGGCGTTGATTTCGTCCAATTCCGAGAATATTTCCTTACTAGGATTTCTGAAACCAAAAACAGCAGAAACTGACAGAATCGGCTCTTCGGCATCTTGTTAATAGGTTAGTGCTGGAAAATGCATAAATATGACATAAAGTATGCATAAAACATGTAGGTATCATCAATAAAGTGGCATGGAACATAAGAAATTATCGATATGTTGGAGACGTATCAACCGGCTGGTAGGACAAAAGATGTTGTGCAAGTTTCTCATTGCGAGCACGTACGACTATATACGGAACACATGCCTATGGATTGTTTAGTACTTGGACACCGTTTTATTATTATCTGCAAATGCCCTGCTTTGATTGTTACATGAGTTTCTCTCATCCATGCACTATGCCTCAGTATTTTAATCCTGCTGTTTACTATAATCACTACTGCTGTCTTTGTCACACTGCTGCTATTATTTAACTACTGCTACTTCTATAAACTGTTACTACTGATAAACTCTTGCGAGCAAGTCTGTTTCCAGGTGCAGCTGAATTGACAAATCCGCTGTTAAGGCTTTCAAGTATTCTTTGTCTCCCCTTGTGTCGAATCAATAAATTGGGTTTTACTTCCCGCGAAGACTGTTGCGATCCCCTATACTTGTGGGTCATCAAGACTATTTTCTGGGGCCGTTGCCGGGGAGCATAGCTTTATTTGGAAGTTCACTTGGATTGATATTGTTCGCTACAAATTCTCCATCATGGGTAAATCTCGCGATCCTAAAGTCGCCATATTACCATCCACTACAAGAAAAGGTACAACTCTGAGTACCTCTGCTACTCTTGATTCACCATCTGTGATAAGTCAACTTGTCTCACCACCACAAGCTTCACTTGCTGGTACTTCTGCTGAATCTGAAAATTCTCATAATATTGATGATGTTTCTGCTGTGCTTGATGATAGTGGTTCATTGGGATCTTTTCTAGATGCTACAATTGCTAGGTCTAGACAAATTGAAAATACTGAAACTCCTAATGAAAATGCTGCTACACCTGTTAATTCACCTGATTCTGTTGATTATTCTAGTGATGATCCTGATAAGGATTATGTGGAGCTTAATGATGATTTTATTGATAAATGCAATGCTATTACTGATGCAAGAAAAATTAAAAAGTTTCTCGCACAACATACTGTTAGATATAAGCTATCTCCTGATCCTAAATTTGCCACATCTCCTATAAGCATTAAGGATAAAGATTATGATTTTTCTCTTGATCTATCTCATATAGCTATTGTTGAGAAAACACCCTTTTGTGGCACTGAAAAAGAAAGTGATGTAGAACACATGAATGAACTTTCTTCTATGAGTAGCTTGTTTTCTGATGATGTCAAGATGCGTACTTATTTTGTTGCTAAATTTTTTCCTTTCTCATTAAAGGATGATGCTAAAACTTGGTATAATAGTTTGCCTCCTGGTTCTATTAATAGTCCAGGTGATTTGCTTGATGTTTTCTTTCGGAAATACTTTCCTGCTAGTGCTCAACATGCTGCTTTATAGAAAATTTATAGCTTTGACCAGGAAGATGGAGAGAAATTGCGTGAAGCTTGGGCAAGATTTTGCTCTCTTATCAGAGCTCGACCTGGACATGATTTGGAAAAGCATGATTTACTTGATATATTTTATAGTGGACTAACCATTGAGTCTAGAGCATATTTGGATAGTTGTGCTGGTTGTGTTTTCAGGAAAAGAACTCCAGACGAAGCTGAAGAATTATTGGCTAAGATATGCCGGAATCATGATGATTGGACTACACCTGAACCAGCCCCGACGCCGATATTGAAGAAGAGAGGTTTAATTAAATTGAATGATGAAGATATGAGGGAAGCCAAGAAGTCTCTTAAGGAGAAAGGTATTAAATCTGAAGATGTGAAGAATTTACCTCCCATAGAAGATTTATGCAAGATAATTCCCCCTTCATCCATGATTGAGGTAAACTCGCTTCAACGCTTTACTAGGGAAGATATTCCGTATTCAAAACCTCCTGCTCAATGCTTAGATGAGTTTGATAATTATATTGTTAAGCAAGAAAATTTTAATATGAGAGTAGAGAATCATCTAATGGAAAATTCTCAAGCTATTAGCAATTTGCATGATATTGTGGAGAGAACCTCCAATGATGTTAAGATGCTTGTTAAACATTTTCAAATGGTTCAAACTCAAATTGATCAACTCACTAAAGTGCAAAATGACTTGTTAAAAAATAATTCTAAAGAGAAACATGCTTATGAAGTAACAACTAGAGGCGGTGTCTCTACCCAGGATCCTCTATATCCTGAAGGGCATCCCAAAAGAGTTGAACAAGATTCTCAACGAACTGAACCTAGTGCTCCTTCTAAGAAAAAGAAGAAGAAACATAAAAATGTTGTAGAATCCTCTGAACCTGTTAATGATCCTAATAGTATTTCTATTTCTGATGCTGAAACTGAAAGTGGTAATGAACATGATAATGATAATGATAAGAATGATGCTTCTGATAAAGAAGAAGTTGAAGATGAACCTGAGAAGCATGCTAAAAATAAAAAGTATACTAAAGAAGATTTTATTGCTAAGAAACATGGTAATGAAAGAGAACCTTGGGTCCAAAAGCAAATGCCTTTTCCTGCTAAGAAACTAAAATCAAAGGAAGAAGAACACTATAATAAATTTTGCGATTGGATGAAACCTTTATTCTTGCAAATCCCTTTGACTGATGCTATTAAATTTCCTCCTTATTCAAAGTATATGAAAGATATTGTCTCTAACAAAAGGAAAATTCCTAATGAGGAGATTTCCACTATGCTTGCTAATTACTCTTTCAATGGAAAAGTTCCAAAGAAGTTGGGCGACCCAGGTATACCGACTATTCCTTGTTCTATTAAGAATAATTATGTTAGAACTGCTCTATGTGATTTGGGAGCGGGTGTTAGTGTTATGCCTTTTTCTCTTTACAAGAGACTTTATTTGGATAAATTGATACCAACTGATATATCTTTGCAAATGGCTGATAAATCTACTGCTATTCATGTTGGTATATGTGAGGATGTCCCTGTTCAAGTTACTAATAACTGCTTGATATTAACTGATTTTGTTGTGTTGGAAATGCCTGAAGATGATAATATGTCTATTATTCTTGGGAGACATTTTCTTAACACCGCAGGGGCTGTTATTGATTGCAATAAAGGAAAAGTTACTTTCAATGTCGATGACAAGGAGCATACCGTTTATTTTCCCAAGAGGATTGATAAAGTATGTGAAGTTAATACCATTTCTAATGTGAGAACTATCAAAGTGGGGACTATTGATTGTCCTATATATGAGCCTAAAGAAGGATATCAAAATCTTATGATTGGATCCATATCAATACAATTCAAGGTAACATGATTGATTTGAGGTTTATTTCTTCTTATGCTATGTAAAATTTATTTGGTGGCAAGACTTGATCAACCTTGTTAACAAATACTTTTTATATGCATAGAGGAGGTAAACTACATCTCTTTCTTCCTCCACTTGTTCTACTTGTTGTAGCACTTTTGTTTTGCAAAGTTCTTTAGTTGTATAGACATTTCAAAATCTTTTTCTGCCCAGTAATAATAAATTTAATACCCAGAAATGTGCATTTTTCAAAGTTTTCAAAAATTCACAAAAATTACACCGTTGGTCTTATTTTTCGAAGACGCACCTGGGAGCACCTGGGGATGACCAGTGGGGCACCCCAGGGTGGCACCCTGATACGCGTACAGAACGCGTCCGTTGGGAACCCCAAGAGGAAGGTGTAATGCATACAGCGGCAAGTTTTCCCTCAGTAAGAAACCAAGGTTTATCGAACAAGTAGGAGCCAAGAAGCACGTTGAAGGTTGATGGCGGCGAGATGTAGTGCGGCGCAACACCAGGGATTCCGGCGCCAACGTGGAACCTGCACAACACAACCAAAGTACTTTGCCCCAACGAAACAGTGAGGTTGTCAATCTCACCGGCTTGCTGTAACAAAGGATTAGATGTATAGTGTGGATGATGATTGCAGAAAACAGTAGAACAAGTATTGCAGTAGATTGTATTCGATTAAAAGAATGGACCGGGGTCCACAGTTCACTAGAGGTGTCTCTCCCATAAGATAAATAGCATGTTGGGTGAACAAATTACAGTTGGGCAATTGACAAATAGAGAAGGCATGACAATGCACATACATGATATGATGAGTATTGTGAGATTTAATTGGGCATTACGACAAAGTACATAGACCGCTATCCAGCATGCATCTATGCCTAAAAAGTCCACCTTCAGGTTATCATCCGAACCCCTTCCAGTATTAAGTTGCAAACAACAGACAATTGCATTAAGTATGGTGCGTAATGTAATCAATAACTACATCCTCGGACATAGCATCAATGTTTTATCCCTAGTGGCAACAGCACATCCACAACCTTAGAACTTTCTGTCACTGTCCCAGATTTAATGGAGGCATGAACCCACTATCGAGCATAAATACTCCCTTTGGAGTTAAGAGTAAAAACTTGGCCAGAGCCTCTACTAATAACGGAGAGCATGCAAGATCATAAACAACACATAGATAGATTGATAATCAACATAACATAGTATTCTCTATCCATCGGATCCCAACAAACACAACATATAGCATTACAGATAGATGATCTTGATCATGTTAGGCAGCTCACAAGATCCGACAATGAAGCACATAAGGAGAAGACGACCATCTAGCTACTGCTATGGACCCATAGTCCAGGGGTGAACTACTCACTCATCACTCCGGAGGCGACCATGGCGGTGAAGAGTCCTCCGGGAGATGATTCCCCTCTCCGGCAGGGTGCCAGAGGCGATCTCCTGAATCCCCCGAGATGGGATTGGCGGCGGCGGTGGCGTCTCTGGAAGGTTTTCCGTATCGTGGCTCTCGGTACTGGGGGTTTCGCGACGAAGGCTTTAAGTAGGCGGAGGAGATAGGTCAGGGGGTGATACGCGTTCAACACGCGTCCGTTGGGAACCCCAAGAGGAAGGTGTGATGCGTACAGCGGCAAGTTTCCCTCAGTATGAAACCAAGGTTATCGAACCAGTAGGAGCCAAGAAGCACGTTGAAGGTTGATGGCGGCGGGATGTAGTGCGGCGCAACACCAGAGATTCCGGAGCCAACGTGGAACCTGCACAATACAACCAAAGTACTTTGCCCCAACGAAACAGTGAGGTTGTCAATCTCACCGGCTTGCTGTAACAAAGGATTAACCGTATTGTGTGGAAGATGATTGTTTGCAGAAAACAGTAGAACAATATTGCAGTAGATTGTATTTCAGTAAAGAGAATTGGACCGGGGTCCACAGTTCACTAGAGGTGTCTCTCCCATAAGATAAGCAGCATGTTGGGTGAACAAATTACAGTTGGGCAATTGACAAATAAAGAGGGCATGACCATGCACATACATATCATGATGAGTATAGTGAGATTTAATTGGGCATTACGACAAAGTACATAGACCGCCATCCAACTGCATCTATGCCTAAAAAGTCCACCTTCAGGTTATCATCCGAACCCCCTCCAGTATTAAGTTGCAAAGCAACAGACAATTGCATTAAGTATGGTGCGTAATGTAATCAACAACTACATCCTTAGACATAGCATCAATGTTTTATCCCTAGTGGCAACAGCACAACACAACCTTAGAACTTTCATCCTTGTCCTGTGTCAATGCAGGCATGAACCCACTATCGAGCATAAATACTCCCTCTTGGAGTTACAAGCATCTACTTGGCCAGAGCATCTACTAGTAACGAAGAGCATGCAAGATCATAAACAACACATAGATATAACTTTGATAATCAACATAACAAGTATTCTCTATTCATCGGATCCCAACAAACGCAACATATAGAATTACAGATAGATGATCTTGATCATGTTAGGCAGCTCACAAGATCCGACAATGATAGCACAATGGGGAGAAGACAACCATCTAGCTACTGCTATGGACCCATAGTCCAGGGGTAGACTACTCACACATCACACCGGAGGCGACCATGGCGGCGTAGAGTCCTCCGGGAGATGAATCCCCTCTCCGGCAGGGTGCCGGAGGCGATCTCTGGATCCCCCGAGATGGGATCGGCGGCGGCGGCGTCTCCGGGAAGGTTTTCCGTATCGTGGCTCTCGGTGCGGGGTTTTCGCAACGGAGGCTATTTGTAGGCGGAAGGGCAGGTCAAGAGGCGGCACGGGGCCCCACACCACGGGCCGCGCGGCCAAGTGGGGGCCGCGCCGCCCTAGGGTGTGGCCCCTCGTGGCCCCTCTTCGTCTCCTCTTCGGACTTACGGAAGCTTCGTGGCAAAATAGGACCCCGGGCGTTGATTTCGTCCAATTCCGAGAATATTTCGTTACTAGGATTTCTGAAACCAAAAACAGCAGTAAAAACAAAGAATCGGCACTTCGGCATCTTGTTAATAGGTTAGTTCCAGAAAATGCACGAATATGACATAAAGTGTGCATAAAACATGTACATAACATCAATAATGTGGCATGGAACATAAGAAATTATCGATATGTCGGAGACGTATCAGCATCCCCAAGCTTAGTTCTGCTCGTCCCGAGCAGGTAAAACGATAACACAGATAATTTCTGGAGTGACATGCCATCATAATCTTGATCATACTATTTGTAAAGCATATGTAGTGAATGCAGCGATCAAAACAATGTATATGACATGAGTAAACAAGTGAATCATATAGCAAAGACTTTTCATGAATAGCACTTCAAGACAAGCATCAATAAGTCTCGCATAAGAGTTAACTCATAAAGCAATAATTTATAGTAAAAGCATTGAAGCAACACAAAAGAAGATTAAGTTTCAGCGGTTGCTTTCAACTTATAACATGTATATCTCATGGATATTGTCAACATAGAGTAATATAATAAGTGCAATATGCAAATATGTAGGAATCAATGCACAGTTCACACAAGTGTTTGCTTCTTGAGGTGGAGAGAAATAGGTGAACTGACTCAACATTGAAAGTAAAAGAATGGTCCTCCATAGAGGAAAAGCATCGATTGCTATATTTGTGCTAGAGCTTTGATTTTGAAAACATGAAACAATTTTGTCAACGGTAGTAATAAAGCATATGTATCATGTAAATTATATCTTACAAGTTGCAAGCCTCATGCATAGTGTACTAATAGTGCCCGCACCTTGTCCTAATTAGCTTGGACTACCGGATCATCACAATGCACATGTTTTTACCAAGTGTCACAAAGGGGTACCTCTATGCCGCCTGTACAAAGGTCTAAGGACAAAGCTCGCATTGGATTTCTCGCTATTGATTATTCTCAACTTAGACATCCATACCGGGACAACATAGACAACAGATAATGGACTCCTCTTTTATGCATAAGCATGTAACAACAATTAATAATTTTCTCATTTGAGATTGAGGATATTTGTCCAAAACTGAAACTTCCACCATGGATCATGGCTTTAGTTAGCGGCCCAATGTTCTTCTCTAACAATATGCATGCTTAACCATAAGGTGGTAGATCTCTCTTACTTCAGACAAGACGGACATGCATAGCAACTCACATGAAATTCAACAAAGAGTAGTTGATGGCGTCCCCAGTGAACATGGTTATCGCACAACAAGCAACTTAATAAGAGATAAAGTGCATAAGTACATATTCAATACCACAATAGTTTTTAAGCTATTTGTCCCATGAGCTATATATTGCAAAGGTGAATGATGGAATTTTAAAGGTAGCACTCAAGCAATTTACTTTGGAATGGCGGAAAATACCATGTAGTAGGTAGGTATGGTGGACACAAATGGCATAGTGGTTGGCTCAAGTATTTTGGATGCATGAGAATTATTCCCTCTCGATACAAGGTTTAGGCTAGCAAGGCTTATTTGAAACAAACACAAGGATGAACCGGTGCAGCAAAACTCACATAAAAGACATATTGAAAACATTATAAGACTCTACACCGTCTTCCTTGTTGTTCAAACTCAATACTAGAAATTATCTAGACCTTAGAGAGACCAATTATGCAAACCAAATTTTAGCATGCTCTATGTATTTCTTCATTAATGGGTGCAAAGCATATGATGCAAGAGCTTAATCATGAGCACAACAATTGCCAAGTATCACATTACCCAAGACATTAATAGCAATTACTACATGTATCATTTTCCAATTCCAACCATATAACAATTTAACGAAGGAGAAACTTCGCCATGAATACTATGAGTAGAAACCAAGGACATACTTGTCCATATGCTATAGCGGAGCGTGTCTCTCTCCCATAAAGTGAATGCTAGGATCCATTTTATTCAAACAAAACAAAAAAAACAAAAAAAAACCGACGCTCCAAGCAAAGCACATAAGATGTGATGGAATAAAAATATAGTTTCAGGGGAGGAACCTGATAATGTTGTCGATGAAGAAGGGGATGCCTTGGGCATCCCCAAGCTTAGACGCTTGAGTCTTCTTAGAATATGCAGGGGTGAACCACCGGGGCATCCCCAAGCTTAGAGCTTTCACTCTCCTTGATCATGTTGGATCATACTCCTCTCTTGATCCTTGAAAACTTCCTCCACACCAAACTCGAAACAACTCATTAGAGGGTTAGTGCACAATAAAAATTAACATATTCAGAGGTGACACAATCATTCTTAACACTTCTGGACATTGCATAAAGCTACTGGACATTAATGGATCAAAGAAATTCATCCAACATAGCAAAAGAGGCAATGCGAAATAAAAGGCAGAATCTGTCAAAACAGAACAGTTCGTATTGACGAATTTTAAAATGGCAACAGACTTGCTCAAATGAAAATGCCCAAATTGAATGAAAGTTGCGTACATATCTGAGGATCATGCACGTAAATTGGCTTAATTTTCTGAGCTACCTACAGGGAGGTAGACCCAGATTCGTGACAGCAAAGAAATCTGGAACTGCGCAGTAATCCAAATCTAGTACTTACTTTTCTATCAAAGACTTTACTTGGCACAACAAAACACTAAACTAAGATAAGGAGAGGTTGCTACAGTAGTAAACAACTTCCAAGACACAAAATAAAAACAAAGTACTGTAGGTAAAAACATGGGTTGTCTCCCATAAGCGCTTTTCTTTAACGCCTTTCAGCTAGGCGCAGAAAGTGTGTATCAAGTATTATCAAGAGACGAAGTGTCAACATCATAATTTGTTCTCATAATAGAATCAAAAGGTAACTTCATTCTCTTTCTAGGGAAGTGTTCCATACCTTTCTTGAGAGGAAATTGATATTTTATATTACCTTCCTTCATATCAATGATAGCACCAACGATTCAAGAAAAGGTCTTCCCAATATAATGGGACAAGATGCATTGCATTCAATATCCAAGACAACAAAATCAACGGGGACAAGGTTATTGTTAACGGTAATGCGAACATTATCAACTTTCCCCAAAGGTTTCTTTGTAGAATGATCAGCAAGATTAACATCCAAATAACAATTTTTCAGCGGTGGCAAGTCAAGCATATTATAAATTTTCTTAGGCATAACAGAAATACTTGCACCAAGATCACATAAAGCATTACAATCAAAATCTTTAACCTTCATCTTAATGATGGGCTCCCAACCATCCTCTAGCTTTTTAGGAATAGAGGCTTCGCGCTCTAGTTTCTCTTCTCTAGCTTTTATGAGAGCATTTGTAATATGATGTGTGAAAGCCAAATTTATAGCACTAGCATTAGGACTTTTAGCAAGTTTTTGCAAGAACTTTATAACTTCAGAGATGTGGCAATCATCAAAATTCAAACCATTATAATCTAAAGCAATGGGATCATCATCCCCAATGTTGGAAAAAATTTCAGCAGTTTTATCACGAGCGATTTCAATAGCTTTAGCGATTTCAGAGTTCTCGCTTTGCATTAGAAGTGGAAACATTGCTAACACCAATTCTTTTATTATTATTAGTAGGAGGTGCAGCAACATGTGTAGCATTAGCATTACTAGTGGTGGTAATGGTCCAAACTTTAGCTACATTCTTCTCTTTAGCTAGTTTTTCATTTTCTTCTCTATCCCACCTAGCACGCAGTTCAGCCATTAATCTTATATTCTCATTAATTCTAACTTGGATGGCATTTGCTGTAGTAACAATTTTGTTATGATGATTTTCATTAGGCAAAACTTTCGATTTCAAAAGATCAACATCAGCAGCAAGACTATCGACTTTAGAAGCAAGTATATCAATTTTCCCAAGCTTTTCTTCAACAGATTTGTTAAAAGCAGTTTGTGTACTAATAAATTCTTTAAGCATGGCTTCAAGTCCAGGGGGTGAATTCCTATTATTGTTATAAGGATTCCCATAAGAATTACCATAGCCGTTGCCATTATTATAAGGATATGGCCTATAGTTGTTACTAGAATTGTTCCGGTAAGCATTGTTGTTGAAATTATTATTTTTAATGAAGTTTACATCAACATGTTCTTCTTGTGCAACCAATGAAGCTAATGGAACATTATTAAGATCAATATTAGTCCTATCATTCACAAGCATAGACATAATAGCATCAATCTTATCACTCAAGGAAGAGGTTTCTTCGACAGAATTTACCTTCTTACCTTGTGGAGCTCTTTCCGTGTGCCATTCAGAGTAGTTGATCATCATATTATCAAGAAGCTTTGTTGCTTCACCAAGAGTGATGGACATAAAGGTACCTCCAGCAGCTGAATCCAATAAATTCCGTGAAGAAAAATTTAGTCCTGCATAGAAGGTTTGGATGATCATCCAAGTAGTCAGTCCATGGGTTGGGCAATTTTTTACCAAAGATTTCATTCTTTCCCAAGCTTGAGCAACATGTTCAGTATCTAATTGTTTAAAATTCATTATGCTACTCCTCAAAGATATAATTTTAGCAGGGGGATAATATCTACCAATAAAAGCATCCTTGCATTTAGTCCATGAATCAATAATATTCTTAGGCAGAGATAGCAACCAATCTTTAGCTCTTCCTCTTAATGAGAAAGGGAACAATTTTAATTTTATAATGTCACCATCTACATCTTTATACTTTTGCATTTCACATAATTCAACAAAATTATTGAGATGGGCAGCAGCATCATCAGAACTAACACTGTAAAATTGCTCTCGCATAACAAGATTCAGTAAAGCAGGTTTAATTTCAAAGAATTCTGCTGTAGTAGCAGGTGGAGCAATAGGTGTGCATAAGAAATCATTATTATTTGTGGTTGTGAAATCACACAACTTAGTATTTCCAGGGTTGGCCATTTTAGCAACAGTAAATAAAGCAAACTAGATAAAGTAAATGCAAGTAACTAATTTTTTTGTATTTTTGATATAGCAAACAAGATAGCAAATAATGTAAAACTAGCAACTAATTTTTTTGTATTTTGATTTAGTGCAGCAAACAAAGTAGTAAATAAAACTAAGCAAGACAAAAACAAAGTAAAGAGATTGAGAAGTGGAGACTCCCCTTGCAGCGTGTCTTGATCTCACAACAGCGCCGAGAAAAAGCTGCTTGATACGCGTTCAACACGCGTCCGTTGGGAACCCCAAGAGGAAGGTGTGATGCGTACAGCGGCAAGTTTCCCTCAGTATGAAACCAAGGTTATCGAACCAGTAGGAGCCAAGAAGCACGTTGAAGGTTGATGGCGGCGGGATGTAGTGCGGCGCAACACCAGAGATTCCGGTGCCAACGTGGAACCTGCACAACACAACCAAAGTACTTTGCCCCAATGAAACAGTGAGGTTGTCAATCTCACCGGCTTGCTGTAACAAAGGATTAACCGTATTGTGTGGAAGATGATTGTTTGCAGAAAACAGTAGAACAATATTGCAGTAGATTGTATTTCAGTAAAGAGAATTGGACCGGGGTCCACAGTTCACTAGAGGTGTCTCTCCCATAAGATAAACAACATGTTGGGTGAACAAATTACAGTTGGGCAATTGACAAATAAAGAGGGCATGACCATGCACATACATATCATGATGAGTATAGTGAGATTTAATTGGGCATTACGACAAAGTACATAGACCGCCATCCAACCGCATCTATGCCTAAAAAGTCCACCTTCGGTTATCATCCGAACCCTCCCGGTATTAAGTTGCAAAGCAACAGACAGTTACATTAAGTATGGTGCGTAATGTAATCAACAACTACATCCTTAGACATAGCATCAATGTTTTATCCCTAGTGGCAACAGCACAACACAACCTTAGAACTTTCTGTCACTGTCCCAGGTGTCAATGCGGGCATGAACCCACTATCGAGCATAAATACTCCCTCTTGGAGTTACAAGCATCTACTTGGCCAGAGCATCTACTAGTAACGGAGAGCATGCAAGATCATAAACAACACATAGATATAACTTTGATAATCAACATAACAAGTATTCTCTATTCATCGGATCCCAACAAACGCAACATATAGAATTACAGATAGATGATCTTGATCATGTTAGGCAGCTCACAAGATCCGACAATGATAGCACAATGGGGAGAAGACAACCATCTAGCTACTGCTATGGACCCATAGTCCAGGGGTAGACTACTCACACATCACACCGGAGGCGACCATGGCGGCGTAGAGTCCTCCGGGAGATGAATCCCCTCCCCGGCAGGGTGCCGGAGGCGATCTCCTGGATCCCCCGAGATGGGATCGGCGGCGGCGGCGTCTCTGGAAGGTTTTCCGTATCGTGGCTCTCAGTGCGGGGTTTTCGCAACGGAGGCTATTTGTAGGCGGAAGGGCAGGTCAAGAGGCGGCACGGGGCCCCACACCACGGGGCCGCGCGGCCAAGGGGGCCGCGCCGCCTAGGGTGTGGCCCTCGTGGCCCCTCTTCGTCTCCTCTTCGGACTTCCGGAAGCTTCGTGGCAAAATAGGACCCTGGGCGTTGATTTCGTCCAATTCCGAGAATATTTCGTTACTAGGATTTCTGAAACCAAAAACAGCAGAAACAAGAATCGGCACTTCGGCATCTTGTTAATAGGTTAGTTCCAGAAAATGCACGAATATGACATAAAGTGTGCATAAAACATGTAGATAACATCAATAATGTGGCATGGAACATAAGAAATTATCGATACGTCGGAGACGTATCAGGGGGCCACACGGGGGGGCCCACACACTAGGCCGGCGCGGCCAGGGCTTGGGCCGCGCCGCCCTAGCGTCTGGCCACCTCGTGGCCCCACTTCGTATCATCTTCGGTCTTCTGGAAGCTTCGTGGCAAAATAGGCCTCTGGGCGTTGATTTCGTCCAATTCCGAGAATATTTCCTTACTAGGATTTCTGAAACAAAAAACAGTAAAACAAAGAATCGGCTCTTCGGCATCTCGTTAATAGGTTAGTGCCGGAAAATGCATAAATATGACATAAAGTATGCATAAAACATGTAGATATCATCAATAATGTGGCATGGAACATAAGAAATTATCGATACGTCGGAGACGTATCAGCATCCCCAAGCTTAGTTTCTGCTCGTCCCGAGCAGGTAAACTATAACAAAGATAATTTCTGGAGTGACATGCCATCATAACCTTGATC
The DNA here is from genome assembly GCF_019359855.2 of Lolium perenne. Lineage (NCBI taxonomy): Eukaryota > Viridiplantae > Streptophyta > Magnoliopsida > Poales > Poaceae > Lolium > Lolium perenne. The sequence goes on from NC_067244.2 coordinate 202,301,022, forward strand.
ATACTATTGTAAGCATATGTAATGAATGCAGCGATCAAAACAATGTAAATGACATGAGTAAACAAATGAATCATAAAGCAAAGACTTTTCATGAATAGTACTTCAAGACAAGCATCAATAAGTCTCGCATAAGAGTTAACTCATAAAGCAATAATTCATAGTAGAGGCATTGAAGCAACACAAAGGAAGATGAAGTTTCAGTGGTTGCTTTCAACTTATAACATGTATATCTCATGGATATTTGTCAATGTAAAGTAATATAACAAGTGCAATATGCAAGTATGTAGGAATCAATGCACAGTTCACACAAGTGTTTGCTTCTTGAGGTGGAGAGAGATAGGTGAACTGACTCAACAATAAAAGTAAAAGAAAGGCCCTTCGCAGAGGGAAGCATCGATTGCAATATTTGTGCTAGAGCTTTGGTTTTGAAAACAAGAAACAATTTTATCAACGGTAGTAATAAAGCATATGTGTTATGTAAATTATATCCTACAAGTTGCAAGCCTCATGCATAGTATACTAATAGTGCCCGCACCTTGTCCTAATTAGCTCGGATTACCTGGATTATCATCGCAATGCACATGTTTTAACCAAGTGTCACAAAGGGGTACCTCTATGCCGCCTGTACAAAGGTCTAAGGAGAAAGCTCGCATCGGATTTCTCACTATTGATTATTCTCAACTTAGACATCCATACCGAGACAACATAGACAACAGATAATGGACTCCTCTTTTATGCATAAGCATGTAGCAACAATTAATTTTCTCATATGAGATTGAGGATATTTGTCCAAAACTGAAACTTCCACCATGGATCATGGCTTTAGTTAGCGGCCCAATGTTCTTCTCTAACAGTATGCATGCTCTAACCATTTTAGTGGTAAATCTCTCTTACTTCAGACAAGACGGACATGCATAGCAACTCACATGATATTCAACAAAGAGTAGTTGATGGCGTCCCCAGGAACATGGTTATCGCACAACAAGCAACTTAATAAGAGATAAAGTGCATAAGTACATATTCAATACCACAATAGTTTTTAGGCTATTTGTCCCATGAGCTATATATTGCAAAGGTAGAGAATGGAAATTTTAAAGGTAGCACTCAAGCAATTTACTTTGGAATGGCGGAGAAATACCATGTAGTAGGTAGGTATGGTGGACACAAATGGCATAGTGGTTGGCTCAAGGATTTGGATGCATGAGAAGTATTCCCTCTCGATACAAGGCTTAGGCTAGCAAGGTTATTTGAAACAAACACAAGGATGAAGCGGTGCAGCAAAACTCACATAAAAGACATATTGTAAACATTATAAGACTCTACACCGTCTTCCTTGTTGTTCAAATTCAATACTAGAAATTATCTAGACCTTAGAGAGACCAATTATGCAAACCAAATTTTAGCAAGCTCTATGTATTTCTTCATTAATAGGTGCAAAGTATATGATGCAAGAGCTTAAACATGAGCACAACAATTGCCAAGTATCACATTATCCAAGACATTTTAGCAATTACTACATGTATCATTTTCCAATTCCAACCATATAACAATTTAACGAAGAAGAAACTTTCACCATGAATATTATGAGTAAAGCCTAAGGACATACTTGTCCATATGCAACAGCGGAGCGTGTCTCTCTCCCACACAAAGAATGCTAGGATCCATTTTATTCAAACAAAACAAAAACAAAAACAAACCGACGCTCCAAGCAAAGTACATAAGATGTGATGGAATAAAAATATAGTTTCACTAGAGGAACCTGATAATGTTGTCGATGAAGAAGGGGATGCCTTGGGCATCCCCAAGCTTAGACGCTTGAGGGGGTGTTTGTTGTGGCTTTTTTTGGCTTTTGGCTTTGGCAAAAGCCACCAAAAGCACCTAAATAGGTGTTTTTTTTTGGCTTTTGGATTTTGGAAGCAAAAAACAAAGATCCTATTCTTTTGGCTTCCAAAATCCAAAAGCCAAAAAAAGCACCTATTTAGGTGCTTTTGGTGGCTTTTGCCAAAGCCAAAAGCCAAAAAAAGCCACAACAAACACCCCCTGAGTCTTCTTGATATATGCAGGGGTGAACCACCGGGGCATCCCCAAGCTTAGAGCTTTCACTCTCCTTGATCATATTGTATCATCTCCCTCTCTTGATCCTTGAAAACTTCCTCCACACCAAACTCAAAACAACTCATTAGAGGGTTAGTGCACAATCAAAATTTACATATTCAGAGGTGACATAATCATTCTTAATATTTCTGGACATTGCACAAAGCTACTGAAAGTTAATGGAATCGAAAAATCCATCAAGCATAGCAAAACAGGCAATGCGAAATAAAAGGCAGAATCTGTCAAAACAGAACAGTTCGTAAAGAAGAATTTTATTGAGGCACCAGACTTGCTCAAATGAAAATGCTCAAATTGAATGAAAGTTGCGTACATATCTGAGGATCACTCACGTAAATTGGCATAATTTTCTGAGTTACCTACAGAGAATTAGGCCCAGATTCGTGACAGCAAAGAAATCTGTTTCTGTGCAGTAATCCAAATCTAGTATGAACCTTACTATCAACGACTTTACTTGGCACAACAATGCACAAAACTAAGATAAGGAGAGGTTGCTACAGTATTAACAACTTCCAAGACTCAAATATAAAATAAAAGTACTGTAGTAAAAACATGGGTTGTCTCCCATAAGCGCTTTTCTTTAACGCCTTTCAGCTAGGCGCAGAAAGTGTGTATCAAGTATTATCAAGAGACGAAGCATCAACATCATAATTTGTTTTAATAATTGAATCAAAAGGTAACTTCATTCTCTTTCTAGGGAAGTGTTCCATACCTTTCTTGAGAGGAAATTGATATTTAATATTACCTTCCTTCATATCAATGATAGCACCAACGATTCGAAGAAAAGGTCTTCCCAATATAATGGGACAAGATGCACTGCATTCAATATCCAAGACAACAAAATCAACGGGGACAAGGTTATTGTTAACGGTAATGCGAACATTATCAACTCTCCCCAAAGGTTTCTTTGTAGAGTTATGAGCAAGATTAACATCCAAATAACAATTTTTCAATGGTGGCAAGTCAAGCATATTATAGATTTTCTTAGGCATAACGGAAATACTTGCACCAAGATCACATAAAGCATTACAATCAAAGTCATTGACCTTCATCTTAATGATGAGCTCCCAACCATCCTCTAGCTTCCTAGGAATAGAAGTTTTGCGATTTAATTTCTCTTCTCTAGCTTTTATGAGAGCATTTGTAATATGTTTCATGAAAGCCAAATTTATAGCACTAGCATTAGGACTCTTAGCAAGTTTTTGTAAGAACTTTATAACTTCAGAGATGTGGCAATCATCAAAATCCAAACCATTATGATCTAAAGCAATGGGATCATTGTCCCCAACGTTGGAAAAAAATTCAGCAGTTTTATCATAGGCAGTTTCAGCAGTTTTAGCAGTTTCAGGCAGTTTTTCGCGCTTTGCATTAGAAGTGGAAACATTGCCAACACCAATTCTTTTACCATTATTAGTAGGAGGTTCAGCAACATGTGTAGCGTTAGCATTGCTAGTGGTGGTAATAGTCCAAATTTTAGCTATATTATCTTCTTTTTCATTTTCTTCTTTTTCCCACCTAGCACGCAATTCGGCCAATAATCTTATATTCTCATTAATTCTAAATTGGATGGCATTTTCTGTAGTAACAATCTTATTATTATGATTTTCATTAGGCATAACTTTCGATTTCAAGAGATCAACATCAGCAGCAAGACTATCGACTTTAGAAGCAAGTATATCAATTTTCCCAAGCTTTTCTTCAACAGATTTGTTAAAAGCAGTTTGTGTACTAATAAATTCTTTAAGCATAGCTTCAAGTCCAGGGGGTGTGTTCCTATTGTTGTTGTAAGAATTCCCATAAGAATTACCATAGCCATTGCCATTATTATAAGGATATGGCCTATAGTTGTTACTAGAATTGTTCCGGTAAGCATTGTTGTTGAAATTATTATTTTTAATGTAGTTTACATCAACATGTTCTTCTTGGGCAACCAATGAAGCTAACGGAACATTATTAGGATCAACATTTGTCCTATCATTCACAAGCATGGACATAATAGCATCAATCTTATCACTTAAAGAAGAGGTTTCTTCGACAGAATTTACCTTCTTACCTTGTGGAGCCCTTTCCGTGTGCCATTCAGAGTAATTAATCATCATATTATCAAGGAGCTTTGTTGCTTCACCAAGAGTAATGGACATAAAGGTACCTCCAGCAGCTGAATCCAATAGGTTCCGCGAAGAAAAATTCAGTCCTGCATAGAAGGTTTGGATGATCATCCAAGTAGTCAGTCCATGGGTTGGGCAATTTTTAACCAAAGATTTCATTCTTTCCCATGCTTGTGCAACATGCTCAGTATCCAATTGTTTAAAATTCATTATGCTACTCCTCAAAGATATAATTTTAGCAGGGGGATAATATCTACCTATAAAAGCATCCTTGCATTTAGTCCATGAATCAATACTATTCTTAGGCAGAGATAGCAACCAATCTTTAGCTCTTCCTCTTAATGAGAAAGGGAACAATTTTAATTTTATAATGTCACCATCTACATCCTTATACTTTTGCATTTCACATAATTCAACAAAGTTATTGAGATGGGCAGCAGCATCATCAGAACTAACACCAGAAAATTGCTCTCGCATAACAAGATTCAAAGAAAGGTGTTTAATTTCAAAGAATTCTCTGTAGTAGCGGTGGAGCAATAGGTGTGCATAAGAAATCATTATTATTTGTGGTTGTGAAGTCACACAACTTAGTATTTTCAGGAGTACCCATTTTAGCAATAGTAAATAAAGCAAACTAGATAAAGTAAATGCAAGTAACTAATTTTTTTGTGTTTTTAATATAGCAAACAAGATAGCAAATAAAGTAAAACTAGCAACTAATTTTTTTGTATTTTGATATAATGCAGCAAACAAAGTAGTAAATAAAATAAAGCAAGACAAAAACAAAGTAAAGAGATTGGGATGTGGAGACTCCCCTTGCAGCGTGTCTTGATCTCCGACAACGGCGCCGAGAAAAGAGCTTGATACGCGTACAAAGACGCGTCCGTTGGGAACCCCAAGAGGAAGGTGTGATGCGTACAGCGGCAAGTTTTCCCTCAGTAAGAAACCAAGGTTTATCGAACCAGTAGGAGCCAAGAAGCACGTTGAAGGTTGATGGCGGCGAGATGTAGTGCGGCGCAACACCAGGGATTCCGGCGCCAACGTGGAACCTGCACAACACAACCAAAGTACTTTTCCCCAACGAAACAGTGAGGTTGTCAATCTCACCGGCTTGCTGTAACAAAGGATTAGATGTATAGTGTGGATGATGATTGTTTGCAGAAAACAGTAGAACAAGTATTGCAGTAGATTGTATTCGATTAAAAGAATGGACCGGGGTCCATGGTTCACTAGAGGTGTCTCTCCCATAAGATATAGCATGTTGGGTGAACAAATTACAATTGGGCAATTGACAAATAGAGAGGGCATGACAATGCACATACATGATATGATGAGTATTGTGAGATTTAATTGGGCATTACGACAAAGTACATAGACCGCTATCCAGCATGCATCTATGCCTAAAAAGTCCACCTTCAGGTTATCATCCGAACCCCTTCGAGTATTAAGTTGCAAACAACAGACAATTGCATTAAGTATGGGGCGTAATGTAATCAATAACTACATCCTCGGACATAGCATCAATGTTTTATCCCTAGTGGCAACAACACATCCACAACCTTAGAACTTTCACACTTGTCCTGCATTTAATGGAGGCATGAACCCACTATCGAGCATAAATATTCCCTCTTGGAGTTAAGAGTAAAAACTTGGCTAGAGCCTCTACTAATAACAGAGAGCATGCAAGATCATAAACAACACATAGATAGATTGATAATCAACATAACATAGTATTCTCTATCCATCGGATCCCAACAAACACAACATATTGCATTACAGATAGATGATCTTGATCATGTTAGGCAGCTCACAAGATCCGACAATGAAGCACATAAGAAGAAGACGACCATCTAGCTACTGCTATGGACCCATAGTCCAGGGGTGAACTACTCACTCATCACTCCGGAGGCGACCATGGCGGTGAAGAGTCCTCCGGGAGATGATTCCCCTCCCCGGCAGGGTGCCGGAGGTGATCTCCTGAATCCCCCGAGATGGGATTGGTGGCGGCGGCGTCTCTGGAAGGTTTTCCGTATCGTGGCTCTCGGTACTGGGGGTTTCGCGAGGAAGGCTTTAAGTAGGCGGAGGAGATAGGTCAGGGGGGCACACGGGGGGGCCCAACACTAGGCCGGCGCGGCCAGGGCTTGGGCCGCGCCGCCCTAGCGTCTGCCCACCTCGTGGCCCCACTTCGTATCATCTTCGGTCTTCTGGAAGCTTCGTGGCAAAATAGGCCCCTGGGCGTTGATTTCGTCCAATTCCGAGAATATTTCCTTACTAGGATTTCTGAAACCAAAAACAGCAGAAAACAACAACTGGCTCTTCGGCATCTCGTTAATAGGTTAGTGCCGGAAAATGCATAAATATGACATAAAGTACGCATAAAACATGTAGATATCATCAATAATGTGGCATGGAACATAAGAAATTATCGATACGTCGGAGACGTATCACACCCCACAGGCCAGAGCGGCCTGGAAGGGGGGCGCGCCACCCTGGCGTGTGGGCTCCCCCTTGTACCACTGCTTTATCTCTTCCTCCCACTCTCTTCTCTCTCCCGAAAAAACTCGCACCAGATTTCTCTCACTCGCGTTTCTGCTCAAGAGCTCAAGATTTCTTGATCTCTTTGCTCAGCCCAGATTTCTGTCTTAAATTTGGCACATTTGCTCTCCGGTATGTGACTCCTCCGATTATCCAAGTAGAATTTTGTTTGGTGGAGTATATCTTGAATATTTTGCTACTGTAGGTAACATGTTTAGTGAGCTTGCATGCTTGTTCTAAGTTGTAGAAACTAGTTCTGATGCATGATTAATACTCTAGCAAGTTCCTATGGTAGTTTCCCTCAATTATATGTCACCAAATCAAATTTTATAATGTTTGTTGAAAATTTCAGAAAATGGAGTGGAATAGGCATCAACTAAACCAACAAGAATTGGAGGTGCGGCAAGTCATGAGAGTTAACCGCGAAGAGGGAGTATACCCCTCTTACTACCCGTGCACAGATTTCATGAGAAGTGCAGGAATCTTGCGAGATGTTCAGAATCTAATTTCTCGTGCAGGGTTGGATGATTTTGTTGTTGGTGAACCACGCCAATATGCAAAATTGACTATGTCTGTTGTGCAGGATTTTGAATTCAATTGGTCGCAATCTAACCCCATGGTTCGGTACAAAATTTATAATAGAACTGTCAACTTGCTATTCGATGATTTTTGTGCAGCAATTAGAGTGCCGCAATGGGGATCATGCGAGAAGATAAGGGGATCGCCGCAAGAGCTCTTGAACCTCTTCGAGATGATTTGTCATGGAAGAAGCTTCTCAGAGGATGGTGGTAAAATCAGTAGCATTCAACTCCCAGCTATTCGCTACTTTGCTTATTTCATTACTAAGTGCGTTCTTGCTAGAAAGAATGCAAGTAAATTATCTATCCAGGATTTAGCTTTTCTAGCTGCTGCATTGCAAGGTAATAAGACCTACATTTTGGGTGCTTTGATAGCCTATAGACTTGCTACTAACCGTGAGAAGGGCGGAATTTGTGGAGGTCTCATTGCCTCTCGTTTATTAGCTATGCATGGTGTAGAACCTCACCATCTTGATATTCAGCTTCCCATAGAGAAACTTGACATAGTCTCCATGATTAAACATGAATCTGTTTCTGATTCATCTAATTTGGGTAACCTGTTTTACAAGATAACATTTTACAAGAAAACTTGGAGAAAAACTAAGAAAACTGAAAAACTAGTAGGATTGCCTGCACCTGTTCTATTTAACCTTGATTCCAGGGAGGATTGGTCAGTCACGGAAGGTGTACTGAATGCATACATAGAGGGAGGAGGCCATCATGCAAGAGACAACACGGAGGAGGCCGAGGAACACCTCAACTCGTCATCCGATGCAGCAAGCTCGTCGCATCAACATTTTGGGCATGTGGAGCCTTCACCCTTTTCTTCTGCACCGGGACCTTATTATGACTACGCCATGTATGATCCACCGGAGTGGAACAACGACCCTCGCTGGGGTTGATCTCCACTTAGGCCAAAAGCCTAAGCTTGGGGGGAGGTATACCGGCATCACTCATTCTTTGCATATTATGGTTGCTGGATACTTGTATATACTTGTTTAGTTCCCTTAAGTGGTTTTCTAATAAGAGGGAGATGATATTTGGGGAAGTGCTGCCTGAAAACAGATTCTGGACTGTTACCAAAAAAATTCTCAAAAACAGCCAGAACGTTATTTTGCGAAGCCAATTTTTGTGCATGTTCCCCAGATTGTTATCTAACTTTCATTAGTTGAACACTTTTCGATCTGGGCAGCGGAAGAATTTCTTGAAAATCGATTACTCTACTGCTGTCAAGTTTGACGAATTCCTGCTGCTTTGTGTTTATGTGACTCTTCTAGTTTTCATTTTCTTTTTTTTGCTTTGTTTCTTTCCTAAAACACAAAAAGACCAAAAATATTTCTGTTGTTTCTCTTCACAATTTGCTTATTTTTGTTTCTTGCATTTATTTTGCTTTATTTGCTATCGTTGGTTTGCTATAAGAAAATCCAAAAAGATTTTGCTTTGTTTGTTTGTTTCCTTTTGTTCTTGTTTCCAATTCGAAAACACCAAAAATATTTGCTGTTCTTATTTGGTTTAGTAAAGTTTATTATGAGTTCAATGGTCTTCGGTGGCTGGAGCGTGGTTTTCATTCCATATTATTCAAGCTACACAAGTGAAAGGCAATAATGACGATCTACGACAATTCGACTGTGGTGAGAGGCTGGTATGAACTCTATTTGTTTTCATTTTTGTACATATACTCATCCATGTGAGCATGCTTAGTTGGTTCATGTGAGGTATATGTCATTTAAGAAAGCCTAGTAGTTCATGATCTCTCATGTTTAGCTCCAATTTATTAATATGAGTAGCATGTCATGGATGTTTGCTTGCATTGTTTTATTCATAAATAGGTATGACATTGTGGTATCCTCCTCTGAATAATTCATTTGAATCGACTTGGCACATGCTCACGCATGCATATGACTGAACAAAAGTCAATTAAGCCTCGATGATTTACTTTGCCTCAGAGTTCTTGTATCACTTTTATGCCTCCATTAATTTATTTTGCCGCAAGCATTATTATAACAGTGACTGCTCTCTTGATTTGTCGCTCCCCAGTCTATTGCTAGCCTTCACTTGTACTGAGCGGGAACGCTGCTCGTGCCTCCAAACCTCTGAAAACCAAGTTGTTCCAAAGTGTCCACCATAAATACCTATGCATGGCATTTCAAACCATTCCAAGTAAATTCTCATGCGCTACCTTTAAACCTTCAAAATGCTTCTAAATTTGTGTTAATGTTTTATAGCTCATGAGGAAGTATGTGGTGTTTATCTTTCAGCCTTGTCATTTACTTTTGACGGACTTTCATAATAAGAGCTGGCAACGGGGTGCCCAGCCCCAACTAATAACTTCATTAATAATTCTCTTCACATGTTTTGCTCTGATTCATCAGTAAGCAATTTAATTTTGCAAATAGACACTCCTCCATGGTATGAGATTGATGGAAGGCACCCGAGGATTCGGTTAGCCATGGCTTGTGTAAGCAAAGGTTGGGGGGAGTGTCACTCATAATAAAAACTAAAGTACATGTGTAAACAAAAGAGAAGAGGGATGATCTACCTTGCTGGTAGAAATAACGTCCTTCATGGGAGCCGCTCTTGAAAGTCTGATTGGCGAGGTAGTTGGTGTACCCATTACCATTCGTTGACAACAACAAACACCTCTCAAAATAATTTTACTCCTGTTTAAAAAAAATGAAAAGCTCTAGCGCATGTTAATCCCTGCTTCCCTCTGCGAAGGGTCAATCTTTTACTTTCATGTTGTGTCACCATCCTTTCTTTGAGCACTTTCTTGAGAGCACAACTGTCATTCTTAGTATAATATGCTTGTCCCAAAATATGATTGACTGTGGTATAACTTTGATGCTTTTATCTTTGACAATCTCTTTTTCTAGTCTTTCCATGAACTTCAGAGGTGCCTGAGCATTTATGTTTTGCTGATCAAACACGGGCAAGCGAGATACCACCTTATCATATCTTTTTATGAACATTGCAATCCTACTTATAGACATGGTTCATGATACTTATTATTAATTTGTTGGTACCTTTCCATGATTGACATAGCTATTGGATGATCTTATTTGCATGTATCTTATTATGAATTGCCTAAGTACTTGTCCATATCATGAGAATATTTACATCATATGAACAAATGTGTTCGTGAAAGTTCTTTTATCGCACTCAGTTGTTAACTGAATTGCTTGAGGACAAGCAATAAGCTAAGCTTGGGGGGAGTTGATACGTCCAAAACGTATCTACTTTCCCGAACATTTTTGCTATTGTTTTGCTTCTAATTTGTGTATTTTGGATACAACTAACACGGACTAACGCTGTTTTCAGTAGAATTGCTCTGGTGTCTCGTTTTTGTGCAGAAATTCAACTTTCGGGAAAATCCTCGGAATTTATACCAAAGGGCCTATTTTACCTGAAGAATCACGGAGCCAGAAGGGCAGGCCTGGGGGAGGCCCAGGGCCCCCAGACGCTAGGCCGGCGCGGCCTGGAGGGGGGGGCGCGCCGCCCTAGCGTGTGGCCCCCTCGGCTGCCCTCTGACGCCCTCCTCTGGACTACTTAAAGGTTTCAATCTAAAAACGCGAGGCAGGAAGTCGAAGTCGCCAGAAACCATCCAGTACGCCGCCACCGTCGCGAAACTCCGTCTCGGGACCAGAAACTCCGTTCTGGCACTCCGCCGGGACGGGGAATTGGAGGAGATCATCGCCATCATCACCACCGACGCCTCTCCATCGACCAGCAATGTTTCCCCCATCCATGTGTGAGTAATTCCCCCGCTGTAGGCTGAAGGGGATGGTAGGGATTGGATGAGATTGGTCATGTAATAGCATAAGATTGTTAGGGCATAGTGCCTAGTGTCCGTAATTGGTACTTTGATGATATTGTTGCAACTTGTTATGCTTAATGCTTGTCACTAGGGCCCGAGTGCCATGATCTCAGATCTGAACATGTTATTGTTTCATGATGATATGCATTGTTTTATGATCTTACCTGCAAGTTGTATACACATGTCGCTGTCCGGAACCCGAGGCCCCAAAGTGACAGAAATTGGGACAACCGGAGGGGAAGGCGGTGATGTGAGGATCACATGTGTTCACGGAGTGTTAATGCTTTGCTCCGGTACTTTATTAAAAGGAGTACCTTAATATCCAGTAGATTCCCTAGAGGCCCGGCTGCCACCGGCTGGTAGGACAAAAGATGTTGTGCAAGTTTCTCATTGCGAGCACGTACGACTATATACGGAACACATGCCTATGGATTGTTTAGTACTTGGACACCGTTTTATTATTATCTGCAAATGCCCTGCTTTGATTGTTACATGAGTTTCTCTCGTCCATGCAACGCCCGTCATCCATCCCTGTGCCTACAGTATTTTAATCCTACTGTTTACTATAATCACTACTGCTGTCTTTGTCACACTGCTGCTGTTATTTCACTACTGCTACTGCTATAAACTGTTACTACTGATAAACTCTTGCGAGCAAGTCTGTTTCCAGGTGCAGCTGAATTGACAACTCCGCTGTTAAGGCTTTCAAGTATTCTTTGTCTCCCCTTGTGTCGAATCAATAAATTGGGTTTTACTTCCCGCGAAGACTGTTGCGATCCCCTATACTTGTGGGTCATTAGTTGCCCAACAAGATTGAAAGATAAAACACCACATACTTCCTCATGAGCTATAAAACATTGACACAAATAAGGGATGATAAATTTTGAATTGTTTAAAGGTAGCACACGAAGTATTTACTTGGAATGGCAGAAAATACCATGTAGTAGGTAGGTATGGTGGACACAAATGGCATAGTTTGGGTTAAAGTTTGGATGCACGAGAAGCATTCCCTCTTAGTACAGGTTTTTGGCTAGCAAGGTTGATTAGCAAGCATAAGAGTTGAGGGAAACAAACAAATATACATGTGATAGAAACAATCATGCATCTTCCTTGTAAGCACACACAATTTTAACTTCAGAATAATAAGCTTAAGAGCTAACAAGAAAGAAAGACAATGAAACAACATATCTACATGTATTCCTCTTTTCTACTTAAACCTCAAAGTGTTGTTGCTGTTGACCAATGCTAAGTTTGCCAAAACCAAATAGATTTACTCAATGCTCCCAAAGTGATACCAATACTAATAACAAGATCAATCATATAATAGAGATTGCAAACTAAAATAGGATGTGCAATATGTAAATGATAAGACTTCGCATTAATATTCCATAACGATGACTCACACCAAGGGATACATAGACAACCAACTAAAGGAGAGATACTTCCACACTGCAACCCATCTTATATGATAACTTCCCTACTCATGATATGACACTACTTGATAGTAAAAAGTAAAAGATAGTGATGATGTGATACCGCGGCACTCCCCAAGCTTGGAACAAACCAAGGGGATGCCAATACCGATGATGAATTACTCCTTCGGTGGTGGTGGTGATGCATTCTTGACAAGCTTCTCGACAAGCTCCTGAAGCTCATCAATCTTGTACATGAGGTTGCGGATCATCTCCGAATTGTGCTCGACGCGGCTAAGAAGTATGTCCGACGGCGAGTCCCAAATTTTGGAGTTATTTCCCCACTCTTCAGCTTCAGGCTTCAGTCTTCCTGCAGTGTTAGAACGATCTATATCCCAATTGCTAGGCAATTCTGCCTTGGGAGTCCTTTCAATTTGACTATTGTAAATTAGATTGCGGAAGGGGTTGTAAGTGCCTGGAGAAGATGTCTTTGGAGCTAGGTAGTGATGTGGAACCCTTCCCCCGGTGCGAATTCTTGCGCTCTTCTTGGTACTGAAAGGGTTTTCCACCACCTTGATGCTTGCGATGGCAGCACGCGGGTATGCACGCGAGGCTTCCTCCACTTCTTCTTCACCTTCTTCCTTGACGCTCTCGTCCCCCTCTTTCCACTCGGGATCTTGACTATCTTCATCCGAAAGCCCCTTGCCCTTGTTGTTGGAGACCATGGTGCTTAGATCAAAGACAGATCCTGGCAGAAACAGCTCGAAACAAAACACGTCGAGAAAACGATATACGGACCTCCAGGGGTCCGGGGGATTATTTAGCAGGAATTTTGACGACAAAAGGAAAGTACCAGGTCGAACCAGAGTCGGAGAGGGGCAACGAGGGAGCCACCTCATAGGGTGGCGCGGCCAGGCTGGGGCCCACGCTGCCTATGGGGGCACGCCCTCGTGCGTCTCCTCCACTCCGTTTCGATCTCGTAATTTTTCATATTTTCCAAAAACAGCAAAAACATTGTTCGGAAAGTAAAACGCGAACTTTTTATTAGTACTGTTACCTATTCAAAGTCGAATTCTGCCGGACTGTCAATTTGACCTTTGATGTAAGCTTCCGGAGTTTCCACTCGAATAACATCAACATCTTCATTATAAGAATCACCTGAGATATAATGCTTGAGTCTTTGTCCATTCACCACTTGTGTGGCATCGCCTTGGAGAGAACTAATTTTAATTGCTCCTGAACGATATACCTCCTCAACGACATATGGTCCTTCCCATTTCGAGAGTAATTTCCCTGCAAAGAATCTGAGACGAGACCGATACAATAGGACTTTATCCCCAATATTAAATTCTCTTTTGATAATTCTTCTATCGGGCCATTTCTCAACTTTCTCTTTAAAGAGTTTAGCATTTTCATAAGCTTCACTTCTCCATTCATCTAGAGAACTCAATTGTAGCAATCTCTTCTTACCGGCTAGTTTAGGATCTTTATTTAGTTCTCTTACAGCCCAATAAGCTTTGTGCTCTAGTTCTAAAGGTAAATGACAAGCTTTTCCATAAACCATTTTATACGGTGACATACCCATGGGATTTTTATAAGTAGTTCTATAAGCCCATAGTGCTTCCTTCAATTTACTAGCCCAATTCTTTCTAGATTTATTAACAGTCTTTTGCAAGATAGATTTAATCTCTCTATTTGATAATTCTACTTGCCCACTAGTTTGAGGATGATAAGCAGAAGCAATTCTATGATTAATACCATATTTAGCAAGAGTTTTTCTAAAACCACCATGAATAAAATGAGAACCTCCATCAGTCATAAGTTATCTAGGAACTCCAAACCTAGGAAAAATGATATCTAAAAGCATTCTTAAAGATGTCTCACCATCAGCACTTTTTGTAGGTATGGCTTCCACCCATTTAGTAACATAATCAACAGCAACAAGTATATGAGTGTTACCTTCTGAAGAGGGGAAAGGTCCCATGAAGTCAAATCCCCAACAATCGAATGGTTCAATAACAAGAGTATAATTCATAGGCAATTCATTGCGTCTGGAGATATTACCAACCCTTTGACATTCATCACAGGATAAAATAAACTTCCTTGCATCTTTGAAGAGAGTTGGCCAATAAAAACCTGATTGTAGAACCTTTTGCGCGGTTCTATCTCCGGCGTGATGTCCTCCATAAGCACTACCATGACATTTACTCAATATCTCTTGCTGTTCATATTTGGGAACACATCTTCGCAGAATACCATCCACTCCTTCTTTATATAAGTGTGGGTCATCCCAAAAATAATGCCTCAAATCATAAAAGAATTTCCTCCTTTGCTGAGCTGAAAAGGTTGGAGGCAAATACTTGGAAACAATAAAGTTAGCATAATCAGCATACCAAGGGCTATCTCGCGAGCTCACCATTATTACAGCCAATTGTTCATTTGGAAAACTATCATTAACAGGGACAGGATCATAAGCAATATTTTCCAATCTTTAACATCCCTAGGATAGGGCATCTTCTCAATTGCTTCAACTTTAGCTCTATCAACTTCAATACCTCTCTCGGAAATTTTATGTCCCAATACAATTCCTTCATTAACCATAAAGTGGCATTTCTCCCAATTAAGAACAAGGTTAGTTTCTTCACATCTCTGCAAAACTTTATCAAGGTTCCGCAAGCAATTATCAAAAGAATTCCCATAGACAGAAAAATCATCGATGAATACCTCCACAATATTCTCGCAAAATCCATGAAAAATAGCAGACATGCATCTTTGAAAAGTAGCAGGAGCATTACATAAACCAAAAGGCATACGTCTATAAGCATAAGTTCCATAGGGACAAGTGAAAGTGGTTTTCTCTTGATCCTTAGTTTTAACAGCAATTTGTAAAAACCCAGAATAACCATCAAGAAAGCAAAAATGAGTATTTTTAGACAAACTTTCTAACATTTGATCAATAAAAGGTAAAGGGCAATGATCTTTCTTAGTAACCTTATCAACTTTCCGATAATCAATGCACATTCTATACCCTACAACTACTCTTTGAGGGATGAGCTCATCATTATCATTAGGCACAACAGTCATTCCTCCTTTCTTAGGAACACAATGCACACGACTAACCCATCTACTATCAGCAATAGGATATATAATACCAGCTTCAAGAAGTTTTAATACCTCATTCCTTACCACATCCTTCATCTTAGGAATTAGACGACGCTGATGTTCAACAACGGGCTTTGCATCATCTTCCATATTAATGGCATGTTGGCAAATAGAGGGAGAAATCCCATTCAAGCCATCAAGAGTGTAGCCAATAGCTCCTCGGTGTTTCTTCAATATTTCCAATAACCTTTCTTCCTCAATCTCTGAAAGATTAGAACTAATAATAACAAGATATATTTTCTTATCATCAATATGAGCATATTTAAGATTATCAGGCAATGGTTTTAAATCAAAAACAAGATCTTCTTTTGGTGGTAGTTTTGTACCTAGATCTTCTACCGGTAAATCATGCTTAAGAATAGGTTGACGAAGGAAAATTTCATCAAGCTCATTTCTTTCTTCCCTAAAGACTTCACTCTCACTATTCTCCAAATGTTGCTGCAAAGGATTATTAGGAGCAAGAGCAATAGATGCACACTGTTCAACTCTAAAATCATTATTAGGCGAATCAGCTTTATAAGGAGTTTTGGAAAATTTAGAGAAATTAAACTCATAAGATTCACCAGCAAATTTAGTCAAAATTTTCTCTTTCTTGCAATCTATAACAGCTCCACAAGTATTTAGAAAAGGTCTACCAAAAATGATAGGACAATACTTACTAGCAGCAGAACCAAGCACCAAAAAGTCAGCAGGATATTTAATCTTACCACATAGAACTTCCACATCTCGAACAATACCAATCGGAGAGATAGTTTCTCTATTAGCTAGCCGAATAACCACATCAATATCTTCAAGTCCACAAGAACCAATTTCATGCATGATCTCTGTGTAAAGCTCATAAGGAATAGCACTAATACTTGCACCAATATCGCATAAACCATAATAACAATGATCACCAATTCTAACAGATAGCATAGGAACACTAGTTTTCCTAGACTTATTAGGATGTGAAACAATATTAGAAGCATCTTCACAGAAAATAATATGACCATCTTCCACATTTTCCGTCACAAGATCTTTAACTATTGCAATAGCAGGTTCAACTTTTATTTGCTCTTCAGGTTCTATAGGTTTCTTTTCACTTTTATTAACCGCACTATTTATAACAGAATACTCCTTCATTTTAGCAGGGAAAGGAGTTTTTTCAATATAAGCTTCAGGAATAACATGATCAACAGTTTCAATTACAACACATTTATTTATAGATGAATCAATTTTATCTTTATACGGTTCATGATACTTTAGGAAATTCATAATGAGAGGCAAAATCTTTATAAAGATTTGCAGCAACTTGAGAATCAAGACCATAAGTAGCACTCATATTACGAAATTTATCAGTATCCATAAAAACTTCAATGCATTTATAATCATAATTTATACCAGACTCTCTATCTTTGTCGTTCTCCCATCCTTCAGTATTCTCCTGGATCCGATTAAGAAGGTCCCTTTTAAACTCTTCTTTGTTGCGTGTAAATGATCCAGAACAAGAAGTATCCAGCAAGGTCTTGTCTTGAAAAGAAAGTCTTGCATAGAAATTATCAATGATAATATTACCAGGAAGCTCATGAATGGGGCATTTGACCATTAAAGACTTCAATCTCCCCCACGCTTGGGCAATACTCTCTCCATCATGAGGCCAGAAATTATATATGCGGTTCCGGCCCTTGTGAATCTCACTTGGAGGATAGAACTTAGAATAAAATAGAGGCACAATATCATTCCATTCAAGAGAATCCCCATTATTCAGTAATTTATACCAATGCGCAGCTTTACCAGACAGCGATATAGAGAATAGCTTCTTCCTCACTTCATCCATAGCAATACCTGCACACTTGAATAAACCGCATAATTCATGTAAGAACAGCAAACGATCACCAGGATGGACAGTTCCATCCCCTGCATAACGGTTATCCACAACGCGTTCAATAATTTTCATAGGTATTTTGTATGGAACATCTTCCTCACCTGGCGCCTCATCCACTACCTTTGCAGTAGTAGTAGATTTTCCAAATAAAAATTCAAGAGAAGATCTCTCCATAATGAATTATAGCAGCAGGCAGAAATAAAATCAGCACGAACAGTAAAAGTTTCCCTTACCAATTCCATTTACCAATAGCGCTTCACTCCCCGCAACGGCGCCAGAAAATAGTCTTGATGACCCACAAGTATAGGGGGTGTATCATAGTATTTTTGATAAGTAAGAATGTCGATCCCAACGAGGAGCAGAAGGTGTTGACAAGCAGTTTCGATGAAGGATTCACTGTAAATGCTCACAGACAAGTATTCAGGGGGTTTTGATGTAGCAGATGAATAAAGTACAAGTAAGTAAAATGCGAGAGTAACAATTGCAGCGAGAGTGGCCCAATCCTTTTTAGCACAAAGGACAAGCCGGTTTGTTTACTTATAATGACCAAAATGTTCTTGAGGACACACGGGAATTTAGTCTAATGCTTTCGCTTCATACAGCTGATTAATCTTCATTGTTTTGATAAGTGTTGTGTGGGTGAACCTGTGCTAATGTACCACCCTTCCTAGGACTAATACATACTTGTGATTATACCCCTTGCAAGCATCCGCAACTACAAGAAAGTAATTAAGATAAATCTAACCACAACCTTAAACTCTGAGATCCTGCTATCCCTCCTGCATCGATATACCAACGGGGGTTTAGGTTTCTGTCACTCCGGCAACCCCGCAATTGGCAAACGAGTACAAGATGTATTCCCCTAGGCCCATAAAGGTGAAGTATCATGTAGTCGACGTTCACATGACACCACTAGAAGAATAACACCACAACTTAAATATCATAACATTGAATATTACTCAACCATAATTCACTACTAACATTTAGACTTCACCCATGTCCTCAAGAACTAAACAAACTACTCACGAGACATCATATGGAACATGATCAGAGGTGATATGATGATGAATAACAATCTGAACATAAACCTTGGTTCAATGGTTTCACTCAATAGCATCAATAACAAGTAGAAATCAACACCGGGAGAGTTTCCCCTATCAAACAATCAAGATCCAACCCAAGTTGTTACAGCGGTGATGAGGTGCAGCGGTGGAGATGGCGGTGATGATGATGGAGATGATGGTGATGATGATGGAGATGATGTCCAGCTCGATGACGATGACGATGGCGTCGATTTCCCCCTCCGGGAGGGAATTTCCCCGGCAGATTTCAGCCTGCCGGAGAGCTCTTTTCTCTCTGGTGTTTTTCCGCCCCGCAGAGGCGGCTGTGACTCTTCGCGACTATCCTCTGGAGCTTAGGTTTTTGGGACGAATAAGTACGCGAAGGAGAGGAGGCCAGAGGGGGCTGTGGGCCCCCTCCCCACATGGCGGGGCGGCTGATGGCGTGTATTTCACACGTTCGTTGGGCAACCCCAAGAGGAAGGTATGATGCGCACAGCAGCAAGTTTTCCCTCAGAAAGAAACCAAGGTTTATCGAACCAGGAGGAGCCAAGAAGCACGTTGAAGGTTGATGGCGGCGGGATGTAGTGCGGCGCAACACAAGAGATTCCGGCGCCAACGTGGAACCTGCACAACACAACCAAAGTACTTTGCCCCAACGAAACCGTGAGGTTGTCAATCTCACCGGCTTGCTGTAACAAAGGATTAACCGTATTGTGTGGAAGATGATTGTTTGCAGAAAACAGTAGAACAAAGATTGCAAGAGATTGTATTTCAAGAAAGAGAATTGGACCGGGGTCCACAGTTCACTAGAGGTGTCTCTCCCATAAGACGAACAGCATGTTGGGTGAACAAATTACAGTTGGGCAATTGACAAATAAAGAGAGCATGACCATGCACATACATATCATGATGAGTATAGTGAGATTTAATTGGGCATTACGACAAAGTACATAGACCGCCATCCAACTGCATCTATGCCTAAAAAGTCCACCTTCAGGTTATCATCCGAACCCCTCCAAGATTAAGTTGCAAAGCAGCAGACAATTGCATTAAGTATGGTGCGTAATGTAATCAACAACTACATCCTTAGACATAGCATCAATGTTTTATCCCTAGTGGCAACAAAGCACAACACAACCTTAGAACTTTCTCATCCGTCCCGGTGTCAATGCAGGCATGAACCCACTATCGAGCATAAATACTCCCTCTTGGAGTTACAAGCATCTACTTGGCCAGAGCATCTACTAGTAACGGAGAGCATGCAAGATCATAAACAACACATAGCATAACTTTGATAATCAACATAACAAGTATTCTCTATTCATCGGATCCCAACAAACGCAACATATAGAATTACAGATAGATGATCTTGATCATGTTAGGCAGCTCACAAGATCCGACAATGATAGCACAATGGGGAGATGACGACCATCTAGCTACTGCTATGGACCCATAGTCCAGGGGTGATCTACTCACTCATCACTCCGGAGGCGACCATGGCGGCGTAGAGTCCTCCGGGGAGATGATTCCCCTCTCCGGCAGGTGCCGGAGGCGATCTCTGGATCCCCCGAGATGGGATCAGCGGCGGCGGCGTCTCCGGGAAGGTTTTCCGTATCGTGGTTCTCAGACCGGGGTTTTCGTCACGGAGACTTTTTATAGGCGAAAGGGCAGGTCAAGAGGCGGCACGGGGGCCCCACACCACAGGGCCGCGCGGCCAAGGGGGGGGGCCGCGCCGCCCTAGGGTGTGGCCCCTCCGTGGCCCCTCTTCGTCTCTCCTTCGGACTTCGGAAGCTTCGTGAGAAAATAGGCCCCCGGGCTTTGATTTCGTCCAATTCCGAGAATATTTCCTTACTAGGATTTACGAAACCAAAAACAGCAGAAAACAAAGAATCGGCACTTCGACATCTTGTTAATAGGTTAGTTCCAGAAAATGCACGAATATGACATAAAGTGTGCATAAAACATGTAGATAACATCAATAATGTGGCATGGAACATAAGAAATTATCGATACGTCGGAGACGTATCAGCATCACCAAGCTTAGTTCTCGCTTCGTCCCGAGCGGGTAAAACGATAACACAGATAATTTCGGAGTGACATGCCATCATAATCTTGATCATACTATTTGTAAAGCATATGAGCTGAGATCAAATCATTCAAAACAAGTATCTATATTGACATAAGAGATGATAATGCAAGAGTTAGACAAGCTAAAAGTTTTCATGAACTATTGCTTTAAAGACATGCAACCGTACAAAGTTCATTAAAGATGTATTAAGTATTCAGCATAGAAGTTCTATCCTTCATTCCAAGCATCAAGTAAATTTTCACAACATAAGAAGGATTCGATCAAGTAAACATAAACATGAACATCATGAATCAACTGCTTCAAGTCTACTCAACCGGTGAGCGCAAGCATTTGGTATTAGCACCAGGATGTTATGGCATAAAGAACGTTAATGGGGGTTTGGAAGGCCAAATGGAAGAAAGGCTTGCAAAGCTGTAAATGACCATTAGACAAGAGGAAACCTTATGATCGAAGCTATGCAAGGAGTAGTGATTGCCATGCAACGGATGCACATAGAGCTATATGTGTATGAAAGCTCTCCAATGGAACTAGTGGGGGTGCATCCAACTTGGTTGCTCACGAAGACCTAGAGCACTTTTGAGGAGGCTCATCATTGGAATATACAACCCAAGTTCTATAGTGTAAATTCCCCACATAGTTATACTAGTAAAACATGAAAACTCTCTCATATGAATGTAGGTGCTGAACATGAGCACAAATGATGACTATGAATAATGCTGGTGCTAAAACATGAGCACAAGTGTGGATAAAAGATAGTAATGCTGCCCCCTTTTTCTTTATTCTCTTTTTTTCTTTTTTTTTTTCTTTTTCTTTTTTTTTCTTTTCATTTTTTTCTTTCTTCTCTTTTTCTTTTCTTTTTGATGGCCTCCATGGCTCTTTCCATTTTTAGGGGCAACATCCTAATATGACAACACACTTTTTGGTACAAATAACTCATAATGAATGAAGCATGATGTATGAAACTGTATGCCTCTGCCAGTGTAGCAGGATGTGCAATGA
The DNA here is from genome assembly GCF_019359855.2 of Lolium perenne. Classification (NCBI taxonomy): domain Eukaryota; kingdom Viridiplantae; phylum Streptophyta; class Magnoliopsida; order Poales; family Poaceae; genus Lolium; species Lolium perenne. The sequence goes on from NC_067244.2 coordinate 202,322,756, forward strand.
TCTAGCGTAACATGGGTAAACCACACATCAGCTGTATATGATCATGCAAAGCAATATATAAATAATAAATGACAACATGGCATGTAATGTAAAAATGGATGTTGCATGGCAATATATCTCGGAACAGCTATGGAAATGCTGTGGTAGGTAGGTATGGTGGATGTTTTGAGGAGATGTATGGGCTTATGTGTAGGAGAACAAGAGAAAGTTCTCCCACGGGTTTGGATGTACCGGCGAAGTATGCACAATTCTCAATGTGAGCAAAAGGCAATGCACGATGCGAAGAGGCTAGCAAATTTGGATGGTGGAAGTGCCAAAAACCGTAGCTTAACATTAGTCAAAAAGAACTCACAAGCTTATTGCAAACAACTAGCAGGTTCATCATTAAGAGCATGATTAAAATTTACTCCAAGGAGGGCCGTTCACGGTGGCACAAGTACCCCGCTAGCTCCCTCGACCTTCAGCACAACTTAGTTATTACGATGAACTCTCAGACATGGAAAGCTATCAAGTCCAACTACGCCTTCAACTATTTAAATAGAGTTTGTAGTACGGCACAAGCTTAAAGACAACAATCCACTACTAATTTTAACTCATTTATCCAGCAAGCCTTACCATCTAAATATCTCAAAACATTTGCAAAGAATCAAGTTATCAAAGCTCAATGTTCTACAAGTATTTTATTATACACTACCACATGCAACATTTCCCGTTTCCAACCATACAACAATTTAACGAAGAAGAAACTTTGCCATGAATATTATGAGTAAAGCCTAAGGACATACTTGTCCATATGCTACAGCGGAGCGTGTCTCTCTCCCATAAAGTGAATGCTAGGATCCATTTTATTCAAACAAAACAATAAAACAAAAACAAACCGACGCTCCAAGAAAAAGCACATAAGATGTGATGGAATAAAAATATAGTTTCAGGGGAGGAACCTGATAATGTTGTCGATGAAGAAGGGGATGCCTTGGGCATCCCCAAGCTTAGACGCTTGAGTCTTCTTGATATATGCAGGGGTGAACCACCGGGTGCATCCCCAAGCTTAGAGCTTTCACTCTCCTTGATCATGTTGCATCATACTCCTCTCTTGATCCTTGAAAACTTCCTCCACACCAAACTCGAAACAACTCATTAGAGGGTTAGTGCACAATATAAATTGACATATTCAGAGGTGACACAATCATTCTTAACACTTCTGGACATTGCATAATGCTACTGGACATTAGTGGATCAAAGAAATTCATCCAACTTAGCGAAAGAGGCAATGCGAAATAAAAGGCAGAATCTGTCAAAACAGAACAGTTCGTATTGACGAATTTTAAAATGGCACCAGACTTGCTCAAATGAAAATGCTCAAATTGAATGAAAGTTGCGTACATATCTGAGGATCATGCACGTAAATTGGCTTAATTTTCTGAGTTACCTACAGGGAGGTGGACCCAGATTCGTGACAGCAAAGAAATCTGGAACTGTGCAGTAATCCAAATCTAGTACTTACTTTTCTATCAACGGCTTAACTTGGCACAACAAAACACAAAACTAAGATAAGGAGAGGTTGCTACAGTAGTAAACAACTTCCAAGACACAAAATAAAAACAAAGTACTGTAGGTAAAAACATATGGGTTGTCTCCCATAAGCGCTTTTCTTTAACGCCTTTCAGCTAGGCGCAGAAAGTGTGTATCAAGTATTATCGAGAGATGGTGCATCATTATCATGAGCTCCCCCATCCATAGTGGTACTAAGGGCTTTGTCAATTTTAGGTCTATAATAATACTTCTTTGGTCTAGGCACTTTAGAGACATACATAAACTTTTGCTCCTTACCCACATAAGCTTTCTCCTTATATTTAAGAGAAGAAAATGTTGAACCCAAGGTTCCCATAGCTTTTTCAAGTTCATCAGTTTTATCAAGTAATATTTCCAATTTAGCTTCAATACTTGGAAAAATTTTCTCTATGGTTTCCAATTTTTTCATAACATCTTCAAGAGAGATTTCAGTTTTAACTTTATCAACAGGGGGTATTCCAAATAAGCTCTCAATAATGCAACTAGCTTCTAATGCAGGAGTACTTAGGAAGTCACCTTTTGCGAGACTATCAAGAACATATCTATTCCAACTAGATATACCAACATAAAAATTCCTGAGTAAAATAATGGTGGAGTGCTTCTTAGTGCATCTATTATGAGCATCGCTAATTCTATACCAAGCATCTCTCAAACATTCTCCCCCTCGTTGCTTACACGTGCGAACTTCAACTTCAGGATTACTCATTTTAGTAGCAGTAAATAAAGCAAACTAGATAAAGTAAATGCAAGTAAACTAATTTTTTTGTGTTTTTGATATAGCAAACAAGATAGCAAGTAAAGTAAAACTAGCAACTAATTTTTTTGTATTTTGATTTAGTGCAGCAAACAAAGTAGTAAATAAAACTAAGCAAGACAAAAACAAAGTAAAGAGATTGAGAAGTGGAGACTCCCCTTGCAGCGTGTCTTGATCTCCCGCAACGGCGCCGAAAATATGCTTGATGGCGTGTATTTCACACGTTCGTTGGGCAACCCCAAGAGGAAGGTATGATGCGCACGGCAGCAAGTTTTCCTCGTAAAGAAACCAAGGTTTATCGAACCAGGAGGAGCCAAGAAGCACGTTGAAGGTTGATGGCGGCGGGATGTAGTGCGGCGCAACACAAGAGATTCCTAGCGCCAACGTGGAACTGCACAACACAACCAAAGTACTTTGCCCCAACGAAACGGTGAGGTTGTCAATCTCACCGGCTTGCTGTAACAAAGGATTAACCGTATTGTGTGGAAGATGATTGTTTGCAGAAAACGGTAGAACAAAGATTACAAGAGATTGTATTTCAAGAAAGAGAATTGGACCGGGGTCCACAGCTCACTAGAGGTGTCTCTCCCATAAGACGAACAACATGTTGGGTGAACAAATTACAGTTGGGCAATTGACAAATAAAGAGAGCATGACCATGCACATACATATCATGATGAGTATAGTGAGATTTAATTGGGCATTACGACAAAGTACATAGACCGCCATCCAACTGCATCTATGCCTAAAAAGTCCACCTTCAAAGTTATCATCCGAACCCCTCCAGTATTAAGTTGCAAAGCAACGTACAATTGCATTAAGTATGGTGCGTAATGTAATCAACAACTACATCCTTAGACATAGCATCAATGTTTTATCCCTAGTGGCAACAGACAACACAACCTTAGAACTTTCGTCATCCTTTGTCCTGTGTCAATGCAGCATGAACCCACTATCGAGCATAAATACTCCCTCTTGGAGTTACAAGCATCTACTTGGCCAGAGCATCTACTAGTAACGGAGAGCATGCAAGATCATAAACAACACATAGCATAACTTTGATAATCAACATAACAAGTATTCTCTATTCATCGGATCCCAACAAACGCAACATATAGAATTACAGATAGATAATCTTGATCATGTTAGGCAGCTCACAAGATCCGACAATGATAGCACAATGGGGAGAAGACAACCATCTAGCTACTGCTATGGACCCATAGTCCAGGGGTAGACTACTCACTCATCACACCGGAGGCGACCATGGCGGCGTAGAGTCCTCCGGGAGATGATTCCCCTCTCCGGCAGGGTGCCGGAGGCGATCTCCTGGATCCCCCGAGATGGGATCGGCGGCGGCGGCGTCTCTGGAAGGTTTTCCGTATCGTGGTTCTCAGATCGGGGTTTTCGTCACGGAGACTTTTTATAGGCGAAAGGGCAGGTCAAGAGGCGGCACGGGGGCCCCACACCACAGGGCCGCGCGGCCAAGGGGGGGGGCCGCGCCGCCCTAGGGTGTGGCCCCTCCGTGGCCCCTCTTCGTCTCTCCTTCGGACTTCTGGAAGCTTCGTGAGAAAATAGGCCCCTGGGCTTTGATTTCGTCCAATTCCGAGAATATTTCCTTACTAGGATTTCTGAAACCAAAAACAGCAGAAAACAAAGAATCGGCACTTCGGCATCTTGTTAATAGGTTAGTTCCAGAAAATGCACGAATATGACATAAAGTGTGCATAAAACATGTAGATAACATCAATAATGTGGCATGGAACATAAGAAATTATCGATACGTCGGAGACGTATCAGCGGCCAGGGTAGGGCCCGCGCCGGCCTATGAGGGGGGCCCATGGCGGCCCTCCTCGGCTCCTCCTTCTGGCTCTCTTCGTCTTCTGGAAAAATAGGATTTTTCATATAATTTCCGTCAATTGTTGATCTTCCGAAATATTGCATTCTGACGACGCTTTTTCCAGCAGAATCCTGACTCCGGTGCGCGATCCTCCAATAATCATGAAACATGCAAAATAGATGAAATAACATAAGTATCACCTCTAAATATGAAATATATCAATGAATAACAGTAAATTATGATATAAAATAGTGATGCAAAATGGACGTATCAAGGACATGGGTGAAGTCTAAATATTAGTAGTGAATTATGGTTGAGTAATATTCAATGTTATGATATTTAAGTTGTGGTGTTATTCTTATAGTGGTGTCATGTGAACGTCGACTACATGATACTTCACCTATATGGGCCTAGGGGAATACATCTTGTACTCGTTTGCCAATTGTGGGGTTGCCGGAGTGACAGAAACCTGAACCCCCGTTGGTATATCGATGCAAGAGGGATAGCAGGATCTCAGAGTTTAAGGCTGTGGTTAGATTTATCTTAATTACTTTCTTGTAGTTGCGGATGCTTGCAAGGGGTATAATCACAAGTATGTATTAGTCCTAGGAAGGGCGGTGCATTAGCATAGGTTCACCCACACAGCACTTATCAAAACAATGAAGATTAATCAGCAATATGAAGCGAAAGCACTAGACTAAATTCCCGTGTGTCCTCAAGAATGTTTGGTCATTATAAGTAAACAAACCGACTTGTCCTTTGTGCTAAAAAGGATTGGGCCATGCTGCTTGTGACGGTAAAGCACACGTCCGTTGGGAACCCCAAGAGGAAGGTATGATGCGTACAGCGGCAAGTTTTTCCTTGAGTAAGAAACCAAGGTTATCGAACCAGTAGGAGTCAAGAAGCACGTTGAAGGTTGATGGCAGCGGAGTGTAGTGCGGCGCAACACCAGGGATTCCGGCGCCAACGTGGAACCTGCACAACACAACCAAGATACTTTGCCCCAACTTAACAGTGAGGTTGTCAATCTCACCGGCTTGCTGTAACAAAGGATTAGATGTATAGTGTGGATGATGATGTTTGCAGAGAACAGTAGAACGAGTATTGCAGTAGATTGTATTCGATGTAAAAGAATGGACCGGGGTCCATAGTTCACTAGTGGTGTCTCTCCCATAAGATAAATAGCATGTTGGGTGAACAAATTACAGTTGGGCAATTGACAAATAAAGATAGCATGACAATGCACATACATGTTATGATGAGTAGTGTGAAATTCAATTGGGCATTACGACAAAGTACATAGACCGCTATCCAGCATGCATCTATGCCTAAAAAGTCCACCTTCAGGTTATCATCCGAACCCCCTCTAGTATTAAGTTGCAAACAACAGACAATTGCATTAAATATGGTGCGTAATGTAATCAACAAATACATCATTAGACTTAGCATTGATGTTTTATCCCTAGTGGCAACAACACATCCACAACCTTAGAACTTTCTGTCACTGTCCCAGATTTAATGGAGGCATGAACCCACTATCGAGCATAAATACTCCCTCTTGGAGTTACAAGTAACGACTTGGCCAGAGCCTCTACTAACAACGGAGAGCATGCAAGATCATAAACAACACATAGATGATAGATTGATAATCAACATAACATAGCATTAATTATTCATCGGATCCCAACAAGCGCAACATGTAGCATTACAAATAGATTATCTTGATCATGTTAGGCAGCTCACAAGATCCAACAATGATAGCACAATTAGGAGAAGACGACCATCTAGCTACTGCTATGGACCCATAGTCCAGGGGTGAACTACTCACACATCACTCCGGAGGCGACCATGGCGGTGAAGAGTCCTCCGGGAGATGATTCCCCTCTCCGGTAGGGTGCCGGAGGCGATCTCCTGAATCCCCCGAGATGGGATTGGCGGCAGCGGCGTCGCTGGAAGGTTTTCCGTATCGTGGCTCTCGATACTGGAACTATTATCGATGAAGGCTTAAGTAGGCGGAAGGGTAGGTCAGGGGGCGCTACAAGGGCCCCACACGCCAGGGCCGCGCGGCCCAAGCCCTGGCCGCGCCGCCCTGTTGTGTGGGCGCCTCGTCGCCCCACTTCGTATCTCCTCCGGACTTCTGGAAGCTTCGTGGAAAAATAAGATCCTGGGCGTTGATTTCGTCCAATTCCGAGAATATTTCCTTACTAGGATTTCTGAAACCAAAAACAGCAAAACAAAGAATCGGCTCTTCGGCATCTTGTTAATAGTTTAGTGCCGGAAAATGCATAAATATGACATAAAGTATGTATAAAACATGTGAGTATCATCAATAAAGTAGCATGGAACATAAGAAATTATAGATACGTTTGAGACGTATCAAGCATCCCCAAGCTTAGTTCCTACTCGTCCCGAGTAGGTAAACGATAACAAAGATAATTTCTGAAGTGGCATGCTATCATAATCTTGATCAATACTATTGTAAGCACATGTAATGAATGCAGCGATCCAAAGAAATGGTAAAGACAATGGTTAAACAACTGAATCATATAGCAAAGACTTTTCATGAATAGTACTTTCAAGACAAGCATCAATAAGTCTTGCATAAGAGTTAACTCATAAAGCAATAAATTCAAAGTAAAGGCATTGAAGCAACACAAAGGAAGATTAAGTTTCAGCGGTTGCTTTCAACTTGTAACATGTATATCTCATGGATAGTTGTCAACATAAAGTAATATAATAAGTGCAATATGCAAGTATGTAGGAATCAATGCACAGTTAACACAAGTGTTTGCTTCTTGAGATGGAAGGAAGTAGGTGAACTGACTCAACATAAAAGTAGAAGAAAGGCCCTTCGAAGAGGGAAGCATTGATTGCTATATTTGTGCTAGAGCTTTTATTTTGAAAACGAGAAACAATTTTGTCAATGGTAGTAATAAAGCATATGTATTATGTATAAGATATCCTACAAGTTGCAAGCCTCATGCATAGCTTACCAATAGTGCCCGCACCTTGTCCTAATTAGCTTGGATTTACATGGATTATCACCGCAATACATATGTTTTAACCAAGTATCACAAAGGGGTACCTCCATGCCGCCTGTACAAAGGTCTAAGGAGAAAGCTCGCATTGGATTTCTCGCTTTTGATTATTCTCAACTTAGACATCCATACCGGGACAACATAGACAACAGATAATGGACTCCTCTTAATGCATAAGCATTCAACAACAAATAATATTCTCATAAGAGATTGAGGATTGTTGTCCAAAACTGAAACTTCCACCATGGATCATGGCTTTAGTTAGCGGCCAATGCTCTTCTCTAACAATATGCATGCTCAAACCATTCAACTCATGATAAATCACCCTTACTTCAGACAAGACGAACATGCATAGAAACTCACATGATATTCAACAAAGGGTAGTTGATGGTGTCCCCAGGAACATGGTTATCGCTCAACAAGCAACTTAATAAGAAATAAGATACATAAGTACATATTCAATACCACAATAGTTTTTAGGCTATTTGTCCCATGAGCTATATATTGCAAAGATAAAGGATAGAAATTTAAAGGTAGCACTCAAGCAATTTACTTTGGAATGGCAGAGAAATACCATGTGGTAGGTAGGTATGGTGGACACATATGGCATAGTTATTGGCTCAAGGATTTGGATGCACGAGAAGTATTCCCTCTCAATACAAGGCTTAGGCTAGCAAGGTTATTTGAAACAAACACAAGTATGAACTGGTACACAAAACTCACATAAAAACATATTGCAAGCATTATAAGACTCTACACCGTCTTCCTTGTTGTTTAAACCCTTACTAGAAAATATCTAGACCTTAGAGAGACCAATCATGCAAACCAAATTTTAGCAAGCTCTATGTATTTCTTCACTAATAGGTGCACAGTATATGATGCAAGAGCTTAAACATGATCCTTATGAGCACTACAATTACCAAGTATCAAATTATTCAAGACATTCTACCAATTACCACATGTAGCATTTCCCGTTTCCAACCATATAACAAGTAATGAAGCAGTTTCAACCTTCGCCATGAACATTATGAGTAAAGCCAAGAACATATTTGTTCATATGCAACAGCGGAGCGTGTCTCTCTCCCACACAATGAATGCTAGGATCCAATTTTATTTAAACAAAACAAAAACAAGAACATACAGACGCTCCAAGTAAAGCACATAAGATGTGATGGAATAAAAATGTAGTTTCACTAGAGGAACCTGATAATGTTGTCGATGAAGAAGGGGATGCCTTGGGCATCCCCAAGCTTAGATGCTTGAGTCTTCTTGAGATATGCAGAGATGAACCACCGGGGCATCCCCAAGCTTAGAGCTTTCACTCTCCTTGATCATATTGTATCATCCTCCTCTCTTGATCCTTGAAAACTTCCTCCACACCAAACTCAAAACAACTCATTAGAGGGTTAGTGGATAATCAAAATTCACATGTTCAGAGGTGACATAATCATTCTTAACACTTCTGGACATTGCACAAAGATACTGAAAGTTAATGGAATAAATAAATCCATCAAACATAGCAAAACAGGCAATGCGAAATAAAAGGCAGAATCTGTCAAAACAGAACAGTCCGTAAAGACGAATTTTTTAGGTGCACCAGATTTGCTCAAATGAAATTACTCAAATTGAATGAAAGTTGCGTACATATCTGAGGATCACTCACGTAAATTGGCAGATTTTTCTGAGTTACCTACAGAGAATACTGCTCAAATTCGTGACAGCAAGAAATCTGTTTCTGCGCAGTAATCCAAATCTAGTATGAACCTTAATATCAAAGACTTTACTTGGCACAACAATGCAATAAAATAAAGATAAAGATAGGTTGCTACAGTAGTAACAACTTCCAAGACACAACAAAATAGTAGCAAAATAAACACATGGGTTATCTCCCAAGAAGTGCTTTCTTTATAGCCATTAAGATGGGCTCAGTAATTTTAATGATGCTCTCGCAAGAAATGAGAGTTGGAGTAAAAGAAAGCATCAAAAGCAAATAAGAAACACTTTTAAGTCTAACCCACTTCCTATGAAAAGGAATCTTGTACACAAATAAATTCATGAAGAACAAAGTGACAAGCATGGGAAGATAAAACACGAGGAACTTCAAGATTCTCAACATAAAGAGGGGAAACTTAATATTATTAAGATGCATATAACCATGTTTCCCTCTCTCATAATAATTTCCAGTAGCATCATGAACAAACTCAATAATATAACTATCACATAAAGCATTCTTATTCACATGCATAAAAGTATCATTACTCTCCACATAAGCATAATCAATTTTATTAATTGTAGTGGGAGCAAATTCAACAAAATAGCTATCATTGTTATTCTCATCACCATAATCATCATATATAGGAGGCATATTGTAATCATAATTAATTTTCTCCTCAATAGTAGGTGGACTGAAAATATAATAGTCATCATTGTGATCATCATATATAGGAGGTAAAGTATCATCAAAGTAAATTTTCTCCTCCATGCTTGGGGGACTAAAAATATCATGCTCATCAAAACCAGCTTCCCCAAGCTTAGAATTTTCCATAGCATTAGCAACAACGGCGTTCGAAGCGTTCATACTAATATCATTGCTACTAGCATGCAAATAAGGTTCCATAGGTTTCTTAATTTTCGCATCAAACAATCCATGTCTTAACTCAGGAAATAGATTAAAAAGCTCACTGTTATTTTCCATTATGCCTAACTAGTGAAATAAAAACATGCATCGAATTAAGTAAAGTAAAACAAGTAACTAATTTTTTGTACTTTGATATAAGAAAGCAAACAAAGCAGTAAGTAAAGCAAGACAAAAACAAAGTAAAGAGATTGGAAGTGGAGACTCCTCTTGCAGCGTGTCTTGATCTCCCCGGCAACGGCGCCAGAAAAAGCTTTGCTGCTTGTGACGATAAAGCACACGTCCGTTGGGAACCCCAAGAGGAAGGTATGATGCGTACAGCGGCAAGTTTTTCCCTCAGTAAGAAACCAAGGTTATCAAACCAGTAGGAGTCAAGAAGCACGTTGAAGGTTGATGGCGGCGGAGTGTAGTGCGGCGCAACACCAGGGATTCCGGCGCCAACGTGGAACCTTCACAACACAACCAAGATACTTTGCCCCAACTTAACAGTGAGGTTGTCAATCTCACCGGCTTGCTGTAACAAAGGATTAGATGTATAATGTGGATGATGATGTTTGCAGAGAACAGTAGAACGAGTATTGCAGTAGATTGTATTCGATGTAAAAGAATGGACCGAGGTCCACAATTCACTAGTGGTGTCTCTCCCATAAGATAAATAGCATGTTGGGTGAACAAATTACAGTTGGGCAATTGACAAATAAAGATAGCATGACAATGCACATACATGTTATGATGAGTAGTGTGAAATTCAATTGGGCATTACGACAAAGTACATAGACCGCTATCCAGCATGCATCTATGCCTAAAAAGTCCACCTTCAGGTTATCATCCGAACCCCCTCTAGTATTAAGTTGCAAACAACAGACAATTGCATTAAGTATGGTGCGTAATGTAATCAACAAATACATCCTTAGACATAGCATTGATGTTTTATCCCTAGTGGCAACAGCACATCCACAACCTTAGAACTTTTTGTCACTGTCCCAGATTTAATGGAGGCATGAACCCACTATCGAGCATAAATACTCCCTCTTGGAGTTACAAGTAACGACTTGGCCAGAGCCTCTACTAGCAACGGAGAGCATGCAAGATCATAAACAACACATAGATGATAGATTGATAATCAACATAACATAGCATTCATTATTCATCGGATCCCAACAAACGCAACATGTAGCATTACAAATAGATGATCTTGATCATGTTAGGCAGCTCACAAGATCCAACAATGATAGCACAATTAGGAGAAGACGACCATCTAGCTACTGCTATGGACCCATAGTCCAGGGGTGAACTACTCACACATCACTCCGGAGGCGACCATGGCGGTGAAGAGTCCTCCGGGAGATGATTCCCCTCTCCGGCAGGGTGCCGGAGGCGATCTCCTGAATCCCCCGAGATGGGATTGGCGGCGGCGGCGTCTCTGGAAGGTTTTCCGTATCGTGGCTCTCGGTACTGGAACTATTATCGACGAAGGCTTAAGTAGGCGGACGGGTAGGTCAGGGGGCACCACGAGGGCCCCACACGCCAGGGCCGCGCGGCCCAAGCCCTGGCCGCGCCGCCCTGTTGTGTGGGCGCCTCGTCGCCCCACTTCGTATCTCCTCCGGACTTCTGGAAGCTTCGTGGAAAAATAAGATCCTGGGCGTTGATTTCGTCCAATTTCGAGAATATTTCCTTAGTAGGATTTCTGAAACCAAAAACACCAGAAAAAACAACTGGCTCTTCGGCATCTTGTTAATAGGTTAGTGCCGGAAAATGCATAAATATGACATAAAGTATGTATAAAACATGTGAGTATCATCAATAAAGTAGCATGGAACATAAGAAATTATAGATACGTTTGAGACGTATCAGGCCACTCGCTGCAATTATTTCTCTCGCATTTTACTTACTCGTACTTTATTCATCTGCTACATCAAAACCCCCTGAATACTTGTCTGTGAGCATTTACAGTGAATCCTTCATCGAAACTGCTTGTCAACACCTTCTGCTCCTCGTTGGGTTCGACACTCTTATTTATAGAAAATACTACGGTACACCCCCTATACTTATGGGTCATCAATAACATCCAATGTTCATGATCAGGAAACCATAATCATCTATTAATCAAGAAGCTAGCTTAACAAGAGGCTTACTAGGGACTCTGGTGTTTATCATGTTAGCTCATGGGAGAGGTATCAGTCAACGAATCTGACACGTTCAGAAACGTATGTATTTTTCAATTCATTTGCGTCTCCACGCATCACTCATTTTTCAAATGAGTCAACATTAATCATATACATTTAGTCTTCTGGTGGAACCTTAATTCCGCGGTCTGAAATATGTCACTAATATTATCACACACAATATAGCTTCAAAGTTCTGACACTACCGGAACTACACCAAGTTCTCAAAGAACTTCTCGACTCAAACACCCTCGATCATTGTCAAAACAATGACATACTCTGCCTTCATTTGTAGAATCCGTCACAATATTTAGAACTTATCTAAATCTAGCATAAACTTCTTCTAGCCTATTGTGCTACCTTTTAATGAATACTTAGCCTAATTGAGATTCGAAATTCATTTTTATATATGACCAAACTAATATCGGTGCAACACCTTACAACTATTTGTTTGTCATTACCCCATACAAAACTATATATATCCTTGGTTCTTCTAAAGAACTCAGGGATATTCTTAGTGTTGTCCAATGATCATCACATGAATCATTCTGGTATATGCTCGTAACACTTTAGAGCATACAATATCTGATTGTTTACGTATTATTCGTCATCTAAAATCACTTCATGTGTTTTTACACATTGAGTATCAAATACACCCAAGTCTTGTTCAAACCTCGACATGGAAAAGAACACCTTCTTAACGTTTTCGTATTGAACTATTTCAATATCCATTCGATGTACTTTGACTTAAACTTATTATGCTCTTCAATCTATCTTCATAGATCTTGACGCTAAATATGTTTCAGTACATATCCTTTCATTGAAGTTAATTCTCAATGAAACCTTTTAATCACATCAAGTACACAATTACATCATTTATAATCAATGATATGTCATCCACATATAATATTATAACTATGTATCAATGCTCCCACTTAATTTCTTGCAAATGCAAGCATCTTCATCCTTTCTGATGAAATCAAAACTCTTTAATTATTTCATCCGGTGAAGATTCCAACTCCATGATACCCACTTCATCTAGTTGAAGTTTGTATACCTATCTAGTATTCCACGGACTAGCAAAACTCTTGGTTATATCTAGTATACATCCTTAATACACACTTCTGGTGAGGAATGTATTTCTGCCATCCTACTAACATATCTCATAAAATAAATATGTAGCAATTACTAGAATAATCCGCATAGACTATAAGCATCACCATGGAAGATATAATCTTATCGTAGTCAACTCTTTGAACTTTGTCGTAAACAACTTTTCGACAAATCGAGCTTCTTCAAAGATATTGCATCCATGTCCATCAATTTTATGGATCCATTTACTTTCAAAAAGTATTCACCTATCTTGGATTTCATGGCACTCAGCCATTTTAATGGAGTCAGGGCCCATCATAACTTCTTTGTATGTAGTTGGTTTATCATTGTTCTAAATCAATCATTTGTCCACAAATCATTTATTTGATCACAAAGTAAACCATACCTACAAGTTCAATAGGTACTTCGATGTCCATGACTGTAACACTTTGTAGACATGGGAGCCATGATCGTCGTGGCCGCTTCCGGAACCATTTCCGATGATGCGCTGCTCTGATCATCATGCTCAGGTTCATAAATCTTATCAAGTTCTATTGTCCTCCCACTCAAATACTTTGCTAGAAACAATTTCTTGGAAATAAGCAAGTAACATCGACAAACAGTTTTGTCTTTAACTTCATAGTGGAAAGAATTCCCAATTTCTTCTCTGGGACAATAACAAAGACATTCATCCGGTTTTGGTTGTAAACTCATTTACTTATGCTATGCATACCAAAATTTAAGAAAGGACTATTAGGGTTTATACCCACGCCATAACTCATATGGTGTCATTTCAACGGATTATGATGACGCTCTATTTAGTGTAAAAGCGGTAGTCTCTAAAGCATAAACCACAAAAATATAATGGCATTATTTTATTTTATCTCATCACTAATCCAACAAGGTTTGGATACATCTTTCGAATACTCCATCATAACTATAGTGTTCCGAGAAACGTGAGTTGTGGAACAATTTCGTAACTCTCTTAGATGTTCGCTAAAACTCGTAATTCAAATATTTCCACCATGATCCAATCATAGATATTTAACTTTTCTGTTACGATGATTTCCACTTCATGCTAAAATTTGAATCTATTTAATTATTTTAAACTTTTTTCTCATTGAATAAACATAACCATATATATGCATTCAATTCATTGTTGGAAGTTTTCATGAAGTAGAAGAATCTTCCACACACAACTATGCCTAATGAACCATATACATCATCATGTATGTTTCCACTAAGCTAGTTGCCCGTTCAACTCTTGGCCTATGAACGACATTTCAGTCATTTTCTTTAGAAATTATTTGCAAGCGTCGGACGATTCAAAAATCGAATGACTCCAAAAATCCATTTCCATGGAGTTCCTTCATGGACGAGTCATTTTCTTGTATGTATCGTTGACCAACAAAGAGACACATTCATGTCACCACAATTCCATCTCAACATATGTGAGATTGCACATGATGGTGCACATGAATAATTGGCATGATTCTGCATAGGCGATGTTGTTATGTCCTTGTGGTTCATCCAGCCATCGATTCGACACCATCTCAATTTATGCAAGACTCGTCTCATACTATGAGGGCAAGTACATTGAGGTTAGGGGTGTAAACGGATAGGATAATTTCCGTACAAAACTGGCGCCGAATCCGTTTTAGGGTATCTGATACGTCTTCGACGTATCGATAATTTATTATGTTCCATGCCACATTATTGATGATATCTACATCTTTTATGCATACTTTATGTCATATTTATGCATTTTCCGGCACTAACCTATTAACGAGATGCCGAAGAGCCAGTTGTCGAGGGTACTCCTCGCCAATGCCCTCCGATAGGGGCTTAGGGTTGATGGAATCCTGTAGGCTGACATGAGACATCGGTTCACAGACAAGCGGGGAGAGCGATTTACCCAGGTTCGGGGCCCTCGATGAGGTAAAACCCTTACGTCCTGCCTGTCTGTTCTTTGATTATGGAGACAATGGGTTACAATGGGGTGCCGAATAGTTCGGCTGAGATCTAGTCGAGATTGCTATTGCTAGGGTTACCTAGCTCTAAGCTTTTCCTGGCTAAGGTTGCTAAGGTTGATCGTGTCCCTCGGCAGCCCCTCTCCTGGCCTTTATATAGGAGGCCAGGTCTCAAGAGGTCTAACCGAATACGACTAGATTTACAGTAGTTTAGATCCAATCTTTCCTTGTTTGTTCACTTCTTTGTCTTGCCCGTCAAGGAATCTTCTGGTACGCCGACCTAGTGGCCCATCACGCCTTCAGGTATCTTCATGGGCCTCCAATTAGTCAATACCGGATAGGGCAACGCTGGTTACTCGAAGGGTAATGCCCACGTCAGTAGCCCCCGAGTGTCTAGCCGAAGATAATTCGGGTAGAGACTTAATGCATGTCTTCTCCTGATATTCTTCTCCTTCATTGTCCTTGTTCATCTTGAATCTGCTTCACCTTCTTTTATCGGGTGCGCGTCAGCGCTCCCGATGGGAGTAGCCCCCGAGTCTAGGTACGGATGCTTGCAATCCGTGCGTAGACTCAAGTTGTTCTACTCGAATACTCTCCTCTGTCGAATTTTTCGCACATCTTCATAGGTCATCCGATATACTTTCTTTACGCAAAGGATAATGAGTAACGTGCCCAACTTTTGTTGGTTAACTGTCGATGGCAAAACAACGTTACCCTACACAGAATCAAGTCCCCGGGCATGATCCTGGAGTGCAAAAAACTTTTAGCGGGTGTGCACCACGTCCTCCCGATGGGAGTAATTATCAAGTCTGGGTAACAGACTCAAACCTTCTTCCTTCGACTGCTTATTCTGTCGAGTCTTCTTTTATCGGGTGCGCGTCAATGCTCCCGATGGAAGTAGCCCCCGAGTCTAGGTTCGGATGCTTGTAATCCGTGCGTAAACTCAAGTCCTTTATCTGATGATTTTTCATGTTTCCTTCGAGTGCCTCTAGTTTTTTTATGACGTCATTGTTGTGGGCCGATTGACGGGATTTGACTTGACGTGTAACTGCTATGGGCCAATTGATAGGACTTGACCTGGCGGGCCCACTCTAGTTCTGCGCAGGCAGTTATTAGGTCTTGACCAGTGCACGCACGGCGATCGAGGCGTCTCCTCAATTTTCGCACGACGTGGGAATAATGGGCCGCCGGTTCCACTCCTTCTTCAAGTGCCACGCGTACAGTCAGATCTGCTCCACCCCCCACGATGCTTTGTGGAGTTATGGCCACGACTGGACTCAAATTTTTACGGGATAAATAGGGAGCCTCCTTTCTTTTTTATCTTTTACCCCGTTCACTGCTCATCTTCTCCTTCAAGCCTCCTGTTCCTCTGCCTCTCCATCAGAAGCTTCGTTCACCATGGGCAAAAAGAAGAGTGGCAGTGCATCGGAGACGGCCAAAGTTAGCCGCGACTGGAGCGCCTCTGCCATTTCCAACCGCGACATCAACAAACTTCGCGCCCTCGGCTTCATCTCCGCATCTGAGGATGACATTCGTCTCCCAGGTTCGGTTTCTCGCCCAAATCCCCCAAAGGGCTTCACCGTCATGTTCGCCGCTTTTCTGTTCCGTGGCCTCTCTCTTCCGGCACACGAGTTCCTTCGCTCCCTCCTTTTTTTCTATGGGATTCAGCTTTTGCAGCTGACCCCGAATTCCATCCTCCACCTTTCCATTTTTATCACCGTCTGCGAGGCCTTCCTCGGCATTGAGCCTCGCTGGGGCCTTTGGAGGAAGATCTTCTATGTGAAGCGTCATAACGATAGCAACGGCCCCCCCGTTGTCGGCGGCGTTGGCTTCGTTGTCAGGAAGGAGGTCGACTACTTTGACTATTCGATGAAGGAATCCGTCCAGGGCTGGCGCAACAAGTGGTTCTACCTTCGGGACCCCGCTGTTCCTGGGCGGCGTTCAAATCTCCCTCTTTTTGACGATGTCTTGGTAGCTCATAAGAAGAAGTCTTGGAACAATGCCCTTTCTCCCGAAGAAAAGGCGACAACCGATGAGCTATTCGAGCAAATAGTCACTTTGAAGAATACAGGAGGCTTGACGATGTGCGGCACTGAAGTAGTTTCAGTGTTCCTACAACGTCGAGTGCAGCCGCTGATGTCTCGCCCTCACCAGTTGTGACTCTACACTGGCAAAAACGACAAGTCGAGGGTCAACTCTGCCGACCTATCGGCAGATGAGCTCCAGAATGAAGTTCGTCGTCTAACATGCCTCAGCACCAAGGACACCATTGTCTTGACATCAGCACGCCCTCCTTATGATCTCAAGCATCTTCCGTCCGAGGTAACCTTACCATTCTTCGTTTACTGTTATTACTTCTTCTTTCTGCTTGTGCTTTACATGTTTTCTATCCTTCCACAGGCTCCCACTGTCGCCCAATGTTATCCTCCCTCACCCGAGAGCGGCGTGGTATTAGAAGATGATGACGATGATTCTGAGGGAACCAAGGATGCTCAGCACGTCCTTGAGGACAGCGATGTCCAAGAGGAGGAAGCTACCGAAGATGACGCCTTTCTCAAGAGCAGACGTCGTAAGCAGGTACATGATGATCTTATCACATCGGCTGAATCAAGTCCTAGAGGAGGAGATAATGATGCCGATGAAGCTGCTTCGCCTCCTCCTGCTAAGAAGGGTTCAACAAGTTTCTTCGTGGACGAAGATGATCTGGACCTGTGAGCATTTATACTCTTTTTATTTTTATTTCTTGTCACCTTGTATCCTAACTGCGCACTGTACTTAAACAGCTCTGCCGATGACGATGACGATGTTCCTCTCGCAAAGAGGGCTAGACTAGCTTCTGAGAGAGCAGCATTGGCTAAGGAATCGAACCCTTCTCCTGCCAAGTCAACACCTCCATCCCGGACGGGTGTAGAGAAGGTCCCAGTATCGAGAGTTATTCCTCCTGATGATGCTCCCACCCCGCCGACTGGCCGCGATCACGTAAGTACTTAATCTGTCTGGCTTTGCTGAATTTCCATCACCTGTCTTCTCTTGATTTTTCCTGGCTGCAGCCAATTTACGCTACAGTCGATGCTGTGGCGGACTTTGCTGGACAATTTACTCGCCTTGAGGCCGAAAACTCCCAACTTCGGAAGGCCATCAAATCTTCGGCTGATCAGGTGGTTGAAGCCAACAGGCTTGCTGCCGATGCCAAGAGTGAGAACGCCTTGTTGAAGGAAGAAGTAAAGAGGCTGAAGCGTCAGATGAAGGATGATCAAGATGCTAGGCGTGCAGCGGTGGCTGCAATTGATGAGAAGGAGGGTGTCCTCCGTGAGTCCATCAAGAATTTATTGGGTAAAAATCCTCATGACACTCCGCTCCTTTCTTGATGTTTTCTCCATTAATTGCTGATACGTCTCTCTTTCAGAGGCCGCTAATATAACTGTCAGCCGACGTCATCAGCTTCGGGAGGATTCCACAGCCGATGCTTTGTCTCTTGCTGCTGAGTCTAATGTCCAGATCCTCAGATTACTGCAGAAGTCCAAGGGGGCACTATCGAAGTTATACTCGATGATCTTTCCAAAGGCGAAGCTGGACAAGACTCTCGACGAGATGGCAGAAGCTTTCCTTGTCGATCCTTCCGAGCCTGTAGAGGTATTGAAACGTCGCAGCCGCTTGATTGGTGTGGTTCTTACTTTCCAGTTGCTTATGGGCCACGGGATGGGGTCGGAATTGGAAGATTTCTCCAAGGCACTGCCTGTTGATGATGAAAACCATCTAGTCGACCTTGAGCCTTTCAAGAGATCGGCAATAACTTGCGCCAACCGGCTTCTGAAGTTGGTGGACGAAGCACAAGCCGAGCCTGTTCCTGAATCAGCCCCTGTTTCAACGTCGGCGAATCCTTAAACTGTTATTCGATGTGTTGTACATAAGATTATCCGTAACTCCTTTAAATTTGGCTTTGTTGCCAGAGCATCCTTTTGCCTGTATGATGCGCACTCAATGCTCCCGATGGGAGTTTTTATATTAATGCTTGGTCTGAACTGAGGACGTACTGCAGATTCCTTCGTCTTCTTCCCGTGCTGAGCTCTTTCTGAATTCTTCGGGTAATGACGAGTCAGGCCTTGTTCGTCAATTACGTGACCAAGTGTCTAGTCTAAATAAAGACATTACTTCCCTTCGTGCGATGGCTGCGTTGGTGAAGAAAAAAGGAGAAATAGCGACTGCCGTCGAACAATACGCTCTCGATGGTCTTCATGTTGCTACCGAAAGTTTGAGCTGTGAGTATTAGCCTGTCTTCTGATTCCGGGTATAGCTTGAATGTTCTAACATTCGTTCCCTTTCCAGTCGTAGCTTTGGATGCAGCTGAAGAGGACAGGAAGATTCATGAAGAGGTTGAGGCGATGACTGACGTTGCGCACCCAACGCATGATTTATGGCTGCATCGTCCGAAGGCCGTCATCATGGCGAAGTTTAAGTACCGGGTGATGAAGGCACATTACTATTTTGATAAATACTATGCCCTTCTTACGATGGTTTGGCACACCTTGTTTCCCCTGGATCAGGCACCCGAAACTTTGTCTGGCTTGTTCACCCGATTCAAGTCTCCCGAGAGGATTCGGCTGCTAGTGCGAAAAGAGCTTCTAGCTGGTGCTGAGCTTGCCTTTGCTTCAATATTGGCATGTCATCCATCTTTAGATTTAAGAGCCGTGGCGAACACTGAAAGGGATTTAGGCCAGTATTATGATGTCGCTAGAGGTCCTGCTCACACCATTGTTTCTCGTATGGAATCATGCCTTGAGAAGGAACTGAAGGCCCACTGGGACCGGGGGTCCCGATTATGAATGTAGTAACCTTGTATTCGCATAAGATTGTTTACTGCGTATGCTGCACGCTTATGTTAATTTAATTTGATATTTTGTTGTCGAGTGCGGCTGAGTGATCAGTTCAACCTGCTTACTCGACGACTTCGTTGTATTTTATGCAATGTTATTGCAAAGTCGATATGTAATTTATGCGAAAGCTCGGCTTCGTCACACGGTGCACCGGTTTGAGCCTTATTTTATGACAATGTAACCATCGACTGCAGCACTCGCATATTTTTCGAGGCTTGGATTGGTTGTTTTTGTGTGTCATTAATCTTAGCTCTTGCAGAGAGTATTTAATTAATGACATCGTGTAAACACGTTTCTTCTGGGCCAATGCTCCCGATGGGAGTTAGAGCCGATGGAAAAGGCTCCAAACGTTACGTTCGGGTGCCAGAGCCTGAAGCAAGAAAAAGGGTAACAAAAATCTGATGAGATCTTTATTCATAATGAAAAGCAACCTTGTAGGCCGTTGAATGAAAAAACAATCGTATCCTATGTATAAAACCGTCGCAATTGCGCGATGTTCCACGGATTCTCGACATCTTTTCCTGAGACTGGATTTTTGAGCCGATAAGCTCCTCCTGGTATCACTTCGGTGATGATGTATGGTCCTTCCCATGGGGACTCTAGTTTTAAGGGTCTTTTTTGCTTCAACCGCAGTACCATATCTCCAACACTGAAATTTCGACTGCGTATTCGTCGGCTGTGATAATTTCTCAGCGCTTGTTGGTAGACCGTTGTTCTTGCCAAGGCGATATCTCGTGCTTCGTCAAGGAGGTCGACGGCATCTTGTAGCGCGATATTGGAGGAGGACTCTGTGTACGTTGTTACTCGAGGCGCTTCAAATCGGACGTCGGCTGGTAGGACTGCTTCGGCTCCGTACACCAAGAAGAATGGAGTGTATTGAGTCGACCTGTTGGGGGTGGTACGCAAACTCCATAGCACAGATGGTAACTCTTCAACCCAGGCTCCGGCTGCACCTTTAAGGCGTTTCTTTAAACCATCCCCTATTAATCCATTGATCCTTTCCACCTGGCCATTGGTCTGAGGGTGCGAGACTGATGCGAATTTCAATTTGATCCCTCCATCATCACAAAATTTCCTGAACTCCTCGGAATCAAAGTTGGAGCCGTTGTCTGTGACGATGCTGTGGGGCATACCGAATCGACAGGTTATTCCTTTGAAGAATTGAACCGCTGTTTCAGCCTTTTGGTTTCGCACTGGTACTGCCTCGATCCACTTAGTGAATTTGTCGACTGCAACCAGTAAGTACGTGTGACCTCCGGGTGACGATCCTGGCAATGGTCCAACTTGATCGAGCCCCCATTGAGCGAACGGCCATGCCAAGGGTATTGCCATTAAATCCGTTGCAGGAGCGTGTGGTTTCGACGAGAAACGTTGGCACGCATCGCACTTCATGACTAGGTCCCTAGCATCCGACGCTGCCGTTGGCCAATAAAATCCTGCCCTAAAGGCTTTCGCCACAAGGGCTCTGCTCCCTGCATGATGCCCACAGGTTCCTTCATGTATCTCGCGCAACAGTGCTTTTCCATCGTTAATGGCGATGCACTTTTGGAAGATCCCTGAGATGCTACGCTTGTAAAGCTCACCATTTATCACCGTGAAGGCCTTGGATTGTCTGACGATTCGCTTAGCTTCCACAGGGTCTTCTGGCAGTTCTTGTTTCGATAGGTACGCTAGGAATGGTTCGGTCCATAGTGGCTCGAGGAGGAGGACTTGTTCGGCAGGAAGGACTGAAGGTTCTTCAGTCGATGGTTTTTGTAGTGAGCTTTTCTCCAAATCTCCAGCCGATGGTTTTGGAGATACATACGTCTTTTCTTTAATTGATCTTTGAGCGATCACTTCGTAAAAAACTCCGTCTGGGATAGGGGAGCATGTGGACCTGATGTTTGCCAGAGTGTCGGCTTCCTCGTTACTGGCTCTGCCGATGTGCTTAAGCTCGCATCCTTCGAATTTAGCCTCCATATTCTGATACAGCTGTCGATAAGCAACCATGTTGTCACTGACTGCATTGCACAGGTTCATTGACTGCTGGACCACCAGGTTTGAGTCTCCGTAGATTTCTAGGCGCGTAGCACCACACGCCTTCGCCATTTTCATTCCGTGTAGCAGCGCTTCGTATTCTGCTTCGTTGTTTGTCGGCAGGGAGAAATTCATGCGTAGTATATACTTCATCTTATCTCCCTGTGGTGATATCAGCACCACTCCTGCCCCCGCGCCTGTACTCTGTTTTGACCCATCAAAGTACATTACCCATGACCCCGACATGTCGGGTGTTGCTGGTGTCTGTGATTGGATCCAATCTGCCACAAAATCTGGGAGGATTTGGGATTTTACCGCCGTTCGGTTGACGTAAGTTATGTCGTGTGGTGCTAACTCGATGGCCCATTGAGACACTCGACCTGTGGCTTCCGGATTGGTCATTATGCTCTTCAGGGGTGCTTCGCTCACAACTTTGATCGGGTGCTCCGTGAAGTAGTGCCGCAGCTTGCGAGCCGACCTCCACACTGCATATGCCAACTTCTGGTGATGGGGATACCTCTGCCTTGCGGGGGTAAGTACTTCACTGAGGTAGTAAACGGGCCTCTGCACACCACGAACTCTCCCTGCTTCTTCTCGTTCGACAACCAAAACGCTGCTGAAGACTTGAGCTGTAGCGGCTATGTACATCAGCAGTGTCTCCTTTTCGCGCGGGGTCACGAGCACCGGGGAGCTCGATAGGATTTTCTTCAAGTTGTCGAAGGAGTCTTGTGCCTCCTTTGTCCACTCGAACTTTTCTGACTTTTTCATCAGGTTGTAGAAGGGCAGAGCTTTCTCCCCTAGCTTTGCGATGAACCTGCTAAGCGCTGCTAATCGGCCTGCCAACTGCTGCACTTGGTGCAGATTCTTTGGCGGCTCCATGTCGAGAATAGCTTTGATCTTCAAGGGGTTAGCCTCGATTCCTCTGGCTGATATGAAGTACCCGAGTACTTGTCCTCCTGGCACTCCGAAAAAACATTTCTTGGGATTTAGCTTGATTTTGTATCTGTCCAGATTGTCGAAGGTTTCCCGCAAGTCATCGATGAGTGTGGCTGCATGCTTTGTTTTCACCACGATATCGTCGATGTAGACTTCAATGTTTCTTCCAATCTGCTCCGCGAGGCAGGCTTGCATGCAGCGTTGGTAGGTAGCTCCTGCATTTTTCAACCCGAAGGTCATGACGTTGTAACAGAAAACGCCGTGTGGAGTGATGAACGCGGTTAGCTCCTGGTCCTCCTTCTTCAGTTTGATCTGGTTGTACCCGGAGTACGCATCGAGGAAAGAGAGACGATCGCACTCGGCCGTAGAATCGACTATCTGATCTATTCGAGGCAGTGGGAAATGATCTTTCGGGCAATGCTTGTTAAGGCTAGTGTAATCGATGCACATGCGGAGGGCGGTTGTGTCCTTCTTCGGCACCATGACTGGATTAGCCACCCATTCAGATTCCTTAAGCTCTCGGATAAATCCCGCCTTGCGAAGTCGATTAACTTCTTCACTGATTGCTCTTCTTTTAGGTTCGGAAATTGCCACATCGACTGCTGTACTGGTTTGGCCGTCGGGTCAACATTTAGGGCGTGCTCAGCGAGTTCCCTGGGGATACCTGGCATGTCGGATGGCTCCCATGCAAATATCTCCCAGCGCTCACGGAGGAACTCGATGAGCGCGCTTTCCTATGCGACAGCTAGGTCAGCCAAAGTGTTGACCGTCTTCTTCGGATCAATAGGGTGCACCTGCAGCTTTTTGGTTTCCTTTGCAGTATCAAACTCATCGGATCTTGCGTTTCGATTGTCGGCTGGTGGCTGTGTGTGGTCTGTAATGGCGTCGATCGCGTTGAGTTCTTCTTTGGCTCCAAACTTCGAGGCGATCTTCTGGAATTCCCTGTCGCAGTTGTCTGACCGAGCAAAACTGCCGTGAATGGTTATTGGGGTCCCATTGTTTCCTGGCATCTTTAGTTTCAGGTATGCGTAATGAGGCACGGCCATGAATTTGGCAAACGCAGGCCTGCCAAGGATGGCGTGGTACTGAGATTCCCAGTCGACTACCTCGAACTCGACCTTTTCTTTCCTGAAATTACTGGGCGTGCCGAAGACTACGTCCAATGATGTTTTGCCCAGCGAGTAGGCGGGTCGAGTCGGTATAATGCCGTGGAACCCTGTGTCGGATTCTTTTAGCATGTCGACTGTTAAACCCATTGCCCTCATTGTGCTGGCGAATAACAAGTTCAAGCCGCTTCCACCGTCCATGAATACTTTGCCCATATTGTATCCTCCAATCTGTGCTTCCAGGACAAGGGCCGCGTGACCGGGCCTTGGGACGGCTTTCGAGTGGTCCGCCCTGCTGAAGGTGATGCTCTGATCTGACCAATTGATGAAATCCGGCGTATCAACCATGGCAACTTCCGCGTATTTTACTTCTCGGGAGAACTTTTTGATTTCTCTTTTCAAAAAGCTGGTTTTGTGGATCATGTTGATTTGTCCACGCAGCGCTGGGAATGCCTCGACTGGTACATATTCGTCTTTTTCCATTGGCTCGTACGGTTCTGGTACATATGGTTCTGGCTGATGATCATAGGACCTTGCTTTCTCTTCCATCATGCGAACTCTTGATGTGGCTTCAGCTCTAAGGTCGTCGCAGAACTGCCGAATCTCTAGGAAGTGTCGGCAGTTCCTTAATAGATGGCTGGACTTTTCCCGACCATCCTTGGGATCGAAGTAAGAGTGGAGATAACATGGCGCCTCAAGTTGCTCTGTAGCTGAGAGGTGTGGAGAACGGGTGCGGCCTCTGATTGACGACATGTCATAGCATCGAGAGTGGACTGCTGTTCTGCCTTCCTCTTCATGGTGTGAGCTCCTTCGTCTCTTTCTTTGTCCAGCTGCGGCGTCGAGATTTTCTCGGTTGCTCTCTTGTATGCTTCTGGGCGAAATTTTTAGGGTTGTTGCCGAAGGGACACCCTCCTGAGGCACGGCCTTTGAGTGGGACACGCCAGCCCCGGGGAGGCGAAGAAAACCTCCGGAGTCGATGATGAAGTGGACGCCACCGAAAATAGCTTCCGTGTTGTGAGACGATGCCACAGAATTCGGGTGAAGTTCTTCGTGGCGCGGCACGAACTCGAAGGATCCGCAGCGGATCGGATCTCTTGGCTTTGCTGGTGTCGGCGACTCGAGTAAGAACGCCGCGGACGTAACTGGTGCTGCCGATGACCTGCCTTGTGCCGACAGATTTCCCACAGACGACGCCAATTGTCGAGGGTACTCCTCGTCAATGCCCTCCGATAGGGGCTTAGGGTTGATGGAATCCTGTAGGCTGACACGAGACATCGGTTCACAGACAAGCGGGGAGAGCAATTTACCCAGGTTCGGGGCCCTCGATGAGGTAAAACCCTTACGTCCTGCCTGTCCGTTCTTTGATTATGGAGACAATGGGTTACAATGGGGTGCCGAATAGTTCGGCTGAGATCTAGTCGAGATTGCTATTGCTAGGGTTACCTAGCTCTAAGCTTTTCCTGGCTAAGGTTGCTAAGGTTGATCGTGTCCCTCGGCAGCCCCTCTCCTGGCCTTTATATAGGAGGCCAGGTCTCAAGAGGTCTAACCGAATACGACTAGATTTACAGTAGTTTAGATCCAATCTTTCCTTGTTTGTTCACTTCTTTGTCTTGCCCATCAAGGAATCTTCTGGTACGCCGACCTAGCGGCCCATCACGCCTTCAGGTATCTTCATGGGCCTCCAATTAGTCAATACCGGATAGGGAAACGCTGGTTACTCGAAGGGTAATGCCCACGTCACCAGTTGCTGTTTTCTGCTGTTTTTGGTTTCAGAAATCCTAGTAAGGAAATATTCTCGGAATTGGACGAAATCAACGCCCAGGGGCCTATTTTCACACAAAGCTTCCAGAAGACCGAAGATGATACGAAGTGGGGCCACGAGCTGGCGACACAGTAGGGCGGCGCGGCCCAGCCCTTGGCCGCGCCGGCCTGTTGTGTGGGGCCCTCGTGTGGCCCCCTGACCTATCTCCTCCGCCTACTTATAGCCTTCGTCGCGAAACCCCCAGTACCGAGAGCCACGATACGGAAAACCTTCCAGAGACGCCGCCGCCGCCAATCCCATCTCGGGGGATTCAGGAGATCGCCTCCGGCACCCTGCCGGAGAGGGGAATCATCTCCCGGAGGACTCTTCACCGCCATGCTCGCCTCCGGAGTGATGAGTGAGTAGTTCACCCCTGGACTATGGGTCCATAGCAGTAGCTAGATGGTCGTCTTCTCCTAATTATGCTTCATTGTCGGGTCTTGTGAGCTGCCTACCATGATCAAGATCATCTATCTGTAATGCTATATGTTGTGTTTGTTGGGATCCGATGGATAGAGAATACTATGTTATGTTGATTATCAATCTATTACCTATGTGTTGTTTATGATCTTGCATGCTCTCCGTTATTAGTAGAGGCTCTGGCCAAGTTTTTGCTAGTAACTCCAAGAGGGAGTATTTATGCTCGATAGTGGGTTCATGCCTCCATTAAATCTGGGACAAGAATGTAAAGTTCTAAGGTTGTGGATGTCTGTTGCCACTAGGGATAAAACATCGATGCTATGTCCGAGGATGTAGTTATTGATTACATTACGCACCATACTTAATGCAATTGTTCTGTTGTTTTCAACTTAATACCGGAAGGGGTTCGTATGATAACTCGAAGGTGGACTTTTTAGGCATAGATGCATGCCGGATAGCGGTCTATGTACTTTGTCGTAATGCCCAATTAAATCTCACAATACTCTTCATATCATGTATGTGCATTGTCATGCCCTCTCTATTTGTCAATTGCCCAACTGTAATTTGTTCACCCAACATGCTATTTATCTTATGGGAGAGACACCTCTAGTGAACTGTGGACCCCGGTCCATTCTTTTACATCGAATACAATCCCATCGCAATACTTGTTCTACTGTTTTCGCAAACAATCATCATCCATACTATACATCTAATCCTTTGTTACAACAAGCCGGTGAGATTGACAACCTCAACATTTCGTTGGGACAAAGTACTTTGGTTGTGTTGTGCAGGTTCCACGTTGGCGCCGGAATCCCCGGTGTTGCGCCGCACTCCATCTCGCCGCCCTCAACCTGCCAGGTGCTTCTTGACTCCTACTGGTTCGATAAACCTTGGTTTCTAACTCGAGGGAAACTTATCGCTGTACGCATCACACCTTCCACTTGGGGTTCCCAACGGTCGCGTCGTACGCGTGTCAAGCTAAATTTCTCGGCGCCGTTGTCGGGAGATCAAGACACGCTTGCAAGGGAGTCTCCACATTCCAATCTCTTTTCTTTGTTTTTGCCTTGCTTTATTTTATTTACTACTTTGTTTGCTGCATTATATCAAAACACAAAAAAATTAGTTGCTAGTTTTACTTTATCTGCTATCTTGTTTGCTATATTAAAAACACAAAAAAAATTAGTTACTTGCATTTACTTTATCTAGTTTGCTTTATTTATTGTTGCTAAAATGGGTACTCCTGAAAATACTAAGTTGTGTGACTTCACAACCACAAATAATAATGATTTCTTATGCACACCTATTGCTCCACCTGCTACTACAGTAGAATTCTTTGAAATTAAACCGGCTTTACTGAATCTTGTTATGCGAGAGCAATTTTCTGGTGTTAGTTCTGATGATGCTGCTGCCCATCTCAATAATTTTGTTGAATTATGTGAAATGCAAAAGTATAAGGATGTAGATGGTGACATTATAAAATTAAAATTGTTTCCTTTCTCATTAAGAGGAAGAGCTAAAGATTGGTTGCTATCATCGCCTAAGAATAGTATTGATTCATGGACTAAATGCAAGGATGCTTTTATAGGTAGATATTATCCCCCTGCTAAAATTATATCTTTGAGGAGTAGCATAATGAATTTTAAACAATTGGATAATGAGCATGTTGCACAAGCTTGGGAAAGAATGAAATCTTTGGTTAAAAATTGCCCAACCCATGGACTGACTACTTGGATGATCATCCAAACCTTTTATGCAGGACTGAATTTTTCTTCGCAGAACCTATTGGATTCAGCTGCTGGAGGTACCTTTATGTCTATCACTCTTGTCGAAGCAACAAAGCTTCTTGATAATATGATGATTAATTACTCTGAATGGCACACGGAAAGAGCTCCACAAGGTAAGAAGGTAAATTCTGTCGAAGAAACCTCTTCCTTGAGTGATAAGATTGATGCTATTATGTCTATGCTTGTGAATGATAGGGCTAATGTTGATCCTAATAATGTTCCGTTAGCTTCATTGGTTGCTCAAGAAGAACATGTTGATGTGAACTTCATTAAAAATAATAATTTCAACAACAATGCTTATCGGAACAATTCTAGTAACAACTATAGGCCATATCCTTATAATAATGGCAACGGTTATGGTAATTCTTATGGGAATTCTTACAACAATAATAGGAACACACCCCCTGGACTTGAATCTATGCTTAAAGAATTTATTAGTACACAAACTGCTTTTAACAAATCTGTTGAAGAAAAGCTTGGGGAAATTGATATACTTGCTTCTAAAGTCGATAGTCTTGCTGCTAATGTTGATCTTTTGAAATCGAAAGTTATGCCTAATTAGAATCATAATAATAAGATTGTTACTACAGCAAATGCCATCCAAGTTAGAATTAATGAGAATATAAGATTGATGGCCGAATTGCGTGCTAGGTGGGAAAGAGAAGAAAATGAAAAAGAAGATAATATAGCTAAAGTTTGGACTATTACCACCACTAGCAATGCTAATGCTCCACATGTTGCTGCACCTCCTAATATTAATGGTAAAAGAATTGGTGTTAGCAATGTTTCCAATTCTAATGCAAAGCGCGAAAAACTGCCTGAAACTGCTGAAATTTTTTCCAACATTGGGGACAATGATCACATTGCTTTAGATTATAATGGTTTGGATTTTGATGATTGCCACATCTCTGAAGTTATAAAGTTCTTACAAAAACTTGCTAAGAGTCCTAATGCTAGTGCTATAAATTTGGCTTTCACGAAACATATTACAAATGCTCTCATAAAAGCTAGAGAAGAGAAACTAGAACGCGAAACTTCTATTCCTAGGAAGATAGAGGATGGTTGGGAGCCCATCATTAAGATGAAGGTCAATGACTTTGATTGTAATGCTTTATGTGATCTTGGTGCAAGTATTTCCGTTATGCCTAAGAAAATCTATAATATGCTTGACTTGCCACCATTAAAAAATTGTTATTTGGATGTTAATCTTGCTGATAATTCTACAAAGAAACCTTTGGGGAGAGTTGATAATGTTCGCATTACCTTTAACAATAACCTTGTCCCCGTTGATTTTGTTGTCTTAGATATTGAATGCAATGCATCTTGTCCCATTATATTGGGAAGACCTTTTCTTCGAACTGTTGGTGCTATCATTGATATGAAGGAAGGTAATATTAAATATCAATTTCCTCTCAAGAAAGGTATGGAACACTTCCCTATAAAGAGAATGAAGTTACCTTTTGATTCTATTATTAGAACAAATTATGATGTTGATGCTTCGTCTCTTGATAATACTTGATACACACTTTCTGCGCCTAGCTGAAAGGCGTTAAAGAAAAGCGCTTATGGGAGACAACCCATGTTTTTACTACAGTACCTTTATTTTATATTTGAGTCTTGGAATTTTTTACTACTGTAGCAACCTCTCCTTATCTTAGTTTTGTGCATTGTTGTGCCAAGTAAAGTCGTTGATAGTAAGGTTCATACTAGATTTGGATTACTGCGCAGAAACAGATTTCTTTGCTGTCACGAATCTGGGCCTAATTCTCTGTAGGTAACTCAGAAAATTATGCCAATTTACGTGAGTAATCCTCAGATATGTACGCAACTTTCATTCAATTTGAGCATTTTCATTTGAGCAAGTCTGGTGCCTCTTAGAAATTCGTCTTTACGAACTGTTCTGTTTTGACAGATTCTGCCTTTTATTTCGCATTGCCTGTTTTGCTATGCTTGATAGATTTTTTGATTCCATTAACTTTCAGTAGCTTTGTGCAATGTCCAGAAGTGTTAAGAATGATTGTGTCACCTCTGAACATGTAAATTTTGATTGTGCACTAACCCTCTAATGAGTTGTTTTGAGTTTGGTGTGGAGGAAGTTTTCAAGGATCAAGAGAGCAGGATGATACAATATGATCAAGGAGAGTGAAAGCTCTAAGCTTGGGGATGCCCCGGTGGTTCACCCCTGCATATTTCAAGAAGACTCAAGCGTCTAAGCTTGGGGATGCCCAAGGCATCCCCTTCTTCATCGCAACATTATCAGGTTCCTCTAGTGAAACTATATTTTTATTCCATCACATCTTATGTACCTTGCTTGGAGCGTCGGTTTGTTTTAGTTTTTGTTTTGTTTGAATAAAATGGATCCTAGCATTCATTGTGTGGGAGAGAGACACGCTCCGCTGTTGCATATGGACAAATATGTCCTTAGGCTTTACTAATAATATTCATGGCGAAGGTTGAATCTTCTTCGTTAAATTGTTATATGGTTGGAAACGGGAAATGCTACATGTAGTAATTGCTATAATGTCTTGGATAATGTGATACCTGGCAATTGTTGTGCTCATGTTTAAGCTCTTGCATCATATACTTTGCACCTATTAATGAAGAAATACATAGAGCTTGCTAAAATTTGGTTTGCATAATTGGTCTCTCTAAGGTCTAGATAATTTCTAGTAAAGAGTTTGAACAACAAGGAAGACGGTGTAGAGTCTTATAATGTTTACAATATGTCTTTTATGCGAGTTTTGCTGCCCCGGTTCATCCTTGTGTTTATTTCAAATATCCTTGCTAGCCTAAACCTTGTATCGAGAGGGAATACTTCTCATGCATCCAAAATCCTTGAGCCAACCACTATGCCATTTGTGTCCACCATACCTACCTACTACATGGTATTTCTCCGCCATTCCAAAGTAAATTGCTTGAGTGCTACCTTTAAATTTCTATCCTTCATCTTTGCAATATATAGCTCATGGGACAAATAGCCTAAAAACTATTGTGGTATTGAATATGTACTTATGCACTTTATCTCTTATTAAGTTGCTTGTTGTGCGATAACCATGTTCCTGGGGACGCCATCAACTACTCTTTGTTGAATATCATGTGAGTTGCTATGCATGTCCGTCTTGTCTGAAGTAAGGGAGATTTACCACTAGAATGGTTAGAGCATGCATAATGTTAGAGAAGAACGTTGGGCCGCTAACTAAAGCCATGATCCATGGTGGAAGTTTCAGTTTTGGACAAATATCCTCAATCTCATATGAGAAAATTAATAATTGTTGAATGCTTATGCATAAAAGAGGAGTCCATTATCTGTTGTCTATGTTGTCCCGGTATGGATGTCTAAGTTGAGAATAATCAATAGCGAGAAATCTGATGCGAGCTTTCTCCTTAGACCTTTGTACAGACGGCATAGAGGTACCCCTTTGTGACACTTGGTTAAAACATATGCATTGCGATGATAATCCAGGTAATCCGAGCTAATTAGGACAAGGTGCGGGCACTATTAGTATACTATGCATGAGGCTTGCAACTTGTAGGATATAATTTACATAACACATATGCTTTATTACTACCATTGACAAAATTGTTTCTTATTTTCAAAATCAAAGCTCTAGCACAAATATAGCAATCAATGCTTCCCTCTGCGAAGGGCCTTTCTTTTACTTTTATTGTTGAGTCAGTTCACCTATCTCTCTCCACCTCAAGAAGCAAACACTTGTGTGAACTGTGCATTGATTCCTACATACTTGCATATTGCACTTGTTATATTACTTTGCATTGACAACTATCCATGAGATATACATGTTACAAGTTGAAAGCAACCGCTGAAACTTAATCTTCCTTTGTGTTGCTTCAATACCTTTACTTTGAATTGTTGCTTTATGAGTTAACTCTTATGCAAGACTTATTGATGCTTGTCTTGAAGTACTATTCATGAATTTTTTTGCTATATGATTCATTTGTTTACTCATGTCATTTACCATTGTTTGGATCGCTGCATTCATTACATATGCTTACAATAGTATGATCAAGGTTATGATGGCATGTCACTCCAGAAATTATCTTTGTTATCGTTTACCTTCTGGACGAGCGTAAACTAAGCTTGGGGATGCTGATACGTCTCCGACGTATTGATAATTTCTTATGTTCCATGCCACATTATTGATGATATCTACATGTTTTATGCATACTGTATGTCCGATTTATGCATTTCCGGCACTAACCTCTTAAGCAGATGCCGAAGAGCTAGTTGCTGTTTTTCTGCTGTTTTGTTTCAGAAATCCTAGTAAGGAAATATTCTCGGAATTGGACGAAATCAACGCCCAGGGGCCTATTTTCACACGAAGCTTCCAGAAGACCGAAGATGATACGAAGTGGGGCCATGAGCTGGCGACACAGTAGGGCGGCGCGGCCCAGCCCTTGGCCGCGCCGGCCTGTTGTGTGGGGCCCTCGTGTGGCCCCCTGACCTATCTCCTCCGCCTACTTATAGCCTTCGTCGCGAAACCCCCAGTTCCGAGAGCCACGATACGGAAAACCTTCCAGAGACGCCGCCGCCGCCAATCCCATCTCGGGGGATTCAGGAGATCGCCTCCGGCACCCTGCCGGAGAGGGGAATCATCTCCCGGAGGACTCTTCACCGCCATGCTCGCCTCCGGAGTGATGAGTGAGTAGTTCACCCCTGGACTATGGGTCCATAGCAGTAGCTAGATGGTCGTCTTCTCCTAATTATGCTTCATTGTCGGGTCTTGTGAGCTGCCTAACATGATCAAGATCATCTATCTGTAATGCTATATGTTGTGTTTGTTGGGATCCGATGGATAGAGAATACTATGTTATGTTGATTATCAATCTATTACCTATGTGTTGTTTATGATCTTGCATGCTCTCCGTTATTAGTAGAGGCTCTGGCCAAGTTTTTGCTAGTAACTCCAAGAGGGAGTATTTATGCTCGATAGTGGGTTCATGCCTCCATTAAATCTGGGACAGTGACAGAAAGTTCTAAGGTTGTGGATGTGCTATTGCCACTAGGGATAAAACATCGATGCTATGTCCGAGGATGTAGTTATTGATTACATTACGCACCATACTTAATGCAATTGTCTGTTGTTTTCAACTTAATACTGGAAGGGGTTCGGATGATAACCTGAAGGTGGACTTTTTAGGCATAGATGCATGCTGGATAGCGGTCTATGTACTTTGTCGTAATGCCCAATTAAATCTCACAATACTCTTCATATCATGTATGTGCATTGTCATGCCCTCTCTATTTGTCAATTGCCCAACTGTAATTTGTTCATCCAACATGCTATTTATCTTATGGGAGAGACACCTCTAGTGAACTGTGGACCCCGGTCCATTCTTTTACATCGAATACAATCTACTGCAATACTTGTTCTACTATTTTCTGCAAACACTCATCATCCACACTATACATCTAATCCTTTGTTACAGCAAGCCGGTGAGATTGACAACCTCACTGTTTCGTTGGGGCAAAGTACTTTGGTTGTGTTGTGCAGGTTCCACGTTGGCGCCGGAATCCCTGGTGTTGCGCCGCACTGTAACGGCCCCGGAAATACCCCTATTAGATTTGTTTATTTATTTTTCTTTTGTGCACCATCTTCCATTCATGCATTCATGTCACCTTTGGTTTTAAAATAAATAAATAAAAACTTGCCATTGGTTTTAGTCTTGCCATCCTTTTTCCCTGTTGGTCTTTTCTTCTTTCTCCTTCTTTTCTCTCAACATCAGTTTTGATGTTCCAAGCCTAAACCTTAATCGTCACTGCTCTTTTGATCTTGTCCTTTCAAAAGAATCCCTATTTTGGTTTTCTAAAATTTCCTATAAAACTGTTTATATAAAACCTTACCTTTCTCTCTTTTATTTTTAGATTCAAATATAATCTCCTCAATCTACTTTCAATCTTTGGAGGAGTAATGTTTAAAAACTTGCAGGTACGTTTCAAGCAGTTTTACAGAAATCCATCTCTCCTTTATTTTCTCAAAACAGCAAACCAAAAGAAGGGAAAACAAAGGCCTATCTTTACTTCTGCCTACCGTACAAGAGCTCCCAGTCCATCCTTACCTGAACCAGCGGGAGACGCTCCAGTCTCCACTCGTTCGATCATTCTGGCACGCGCTGCGCGTGACCACGCCGAGAGCACACGCCACCTGCACCTCTGTTTTCCCCTCCTCCTCACCAACTCCAGCAGGAACCCTAGCTCTCTTCCACTCTGCGCCGCCCCTCCGTTCCTTCCCCCCTCCACAAAAGACATCAGAGAGCGACTGAGAGAAGTCTTCAGTTCGTCAGAGAAAATCCCCAGGAAAATCCTCAAGATCGCCATCGCCTGGAGCCGCCGTTCGCCGCGCCGAGTGCGGGGATGAAGTCCCTGCATCATCCTCTACCTCCTCGATGAAGAATTGGTACCGGGGCCATCTCAGGTCCTCGTTGCCGTCAAGTTTTTCTCCCGGGAGCGCCTTCTGTGCTTGCCGTCGTCTCGCGTCCCCAAGCCGAAAACCTTCACCAGCAATCTCTTGGTGAGAAGCCGACTCGATCGAGCCCTTCCCCTATTTTTTTCCCATCTCTGTAGACTCGCCACTGCTCCCAGTACACCGGCGTCGGCGCTATCCGTCGAGCGCGTTTCTCTAGCAAAATTCAGTTAAGGCTGTCACTTTTGGTCATTAAGTTCAGTTAACTGCTCATACCGATGTTGCCCTCCAGGTCTCGCTCGGACGAGCACCTCCGTGTCAGTCTCGTACCACGGCAGCTCTGCTCCTTCCTTGTGCCGCGCGTGCGACAGTCCGCTCCTTTGCTTTGCTCCCTGGCCGTAAAAGGTTTGCTCAATAGTTGTTTGCTCGTATTCGTTCCACACGTACAACCAGCTACAACCAGCTGCACCACTTCTACACTTTTGTTTCAGCTAGCACACACAACCCAATCGAGCCACCTGCTAGCTTGGGGGCGGCCCTAGCTGGCGCTCGACCGCCAGGGGCTTAGGGAGCGATCTGTTTCTAACAATCTGATTTTGGAAAAACGCGTTTTCCCTTTCCTGGTAAGCTACGTGCGGAAAATCATTAGCATGTTGTGGACCACGCGCAGGTTACGTCTCGTACGATCTGCATGCATGTAAAAATGAACAAATCTGATGACGTGAACGAGTATCTTTCCAAATTTAAAAATTCAAAATATTTTATCTCACAAACGACAACTCCGATTTAAGATCTGTTTTCACCAATAAATTCGTCTCGACGAGATCTTTAAAACTAGCACCCATGTTGATATGTTTCGAGAAACTTTTTTTCGGGCTAAAAGTTATCAACCCTCTCTATCTGAATAATCAACTCCTCCGTACTTGAGTGATCAACGGTAAATGTATAAAATTATCAAACTGGTGCAGCCTATTGAGGGAAAGTTCTGCATGCACAAATAGACGAATCTGCTGATGTCAGCAGAATCTTTTCCAAATTTGTAAATTCAAAACGTTTTAACTTTCGAACGACAACTCCAAATTAAGATTCGCTTTCACCAATAAATCCGTCTCGGCGAGATCTTCAAAACTAGCACCCATGTTGATATGTTTCGAGAAACTTTTTTTCGGGCTAAAAGTTATCAACCCTCTCTATCTGAATAATCAACCCCTCCGTACTTGAGTGATCAACGGTAAATGTGTAAAATTATCAACCTGATGCAGGCTATTTAGAAAAAGTTCTACATGCATGCACAAAATAGACGAATTTGCTGATGTCAGCGGAATCTTTTCCAAATTTGAGAATTCAAAACGTTTTAACTTTCAAACGACAACTCCAAATTAAGATCCGCTTTCACCAATAAATTCGTCTCGACGAGATCTTCAAAACTAGCACTCATGTTAATATGTTTCGACAAACTTTTTTTCTGCCTAAAAGTTACCAACCCTTTCTATTTGAATAATCAACCCCTCCGTATTTGAGTGATCAACGGTAAATGTATAAAATTATCAACCTGGTGCAGACTATTGAGAAAAATTTCTGCATGCATGCACAAAATAGACGAATTTGCTGATGTCAGCGGAATCTTTTCCAAATTTGTAAATTCAAAACGTTTTAACTTTCAAACGACAACTCCAAATTAAGATCCGCTTTCACCAATAAATCCGTCTCGACGAGATCTTCAAAACTAGCACCCATGTTGATATGTTTCGAGAAACTTTTTTTCGGGCTAAAAGTTATCAAGTCTCTCTATTTGAATAATCAACCCCTCCGTACTTGAGTGATCAACGGTAAATGTATAAAATTATCAACCTGGTGTAGGGTATTGAGGAAAAGTTCTGCATGCATGCACAAATAGACGAATCTGCTGATGTCAGCGAAATATTTTCCAAATTTGAAAATTTAAAACATTTTAACTTTCAAACAACAATTCCAAATTAAGATTCGCTTTCACCAATAAATCCGTCTCGACGAGATCTTCAAAACTAGCACCCATGTTGATATGTTTCAAGAAAAAAAATTCGGGATAAAATTTATCAAGCCTCTCTGTTTTGAATAATCAACCCCTCGGTATTTGAGTGATCAACGGTAAATGTATAAAATTATCGACCCCAAAGTTAATTTTATTTTAAACATTTTAGCGAATATTTTTTTAGTTTAGAAGCTATCAACCCCGTGTCATGTTATTTATCAACACTAAATATAAATAGCTACCAATCCTAAAAATCTAGCTTCATTTCGAATATTTTGGCGACTCTTTTTAGTTTACAAGTTATCAACCCGGTGCTCCATTATTTATCAATGGTAATTATAAAAAACTACCAACCCTAAAAAGTATTTCATTTAGAATATTTTAGCGAACATTTTTTTATTTTACAAGCTATCAACCTGGTGCCTCGTTATTTATCAACTGTAAATATGAAATAAATAATAACCCTAAAAATATTTCATTTAGAATATCTAGTCGAGATTGCTATTGCTAGGGTTACCTAGCTCTAAGCTTTTCCTGGCTAAGGTTGCTAAGGTTGATCGTGTCCCTCGGCAGCCCCTCTCCTGGCCTTTATATAGGAGGCCAGGTCTCAAGAGGTCTAACCGAATACGACTAGATTTACAGTAGTTTAGATCCAATCTTTCCTTGTTTGTTCACTTCTTTGTCTTGCCCATCAAGGAATCTTCTGGTACGCCGACCTAGCGGCCCATCACGCCTTCAGGTATCTTCATGGGCCTCCAATTAGTCAATACCGGATAGGGAAACGCTGGTTACTCGAAGGGTAATGCCCACGTCACCAGTTGCTGTTTTCTGCTGTTTTTGGTTTCAGAAATCCTAGTAAGGAAATATTCTCGGAATTGGACGAAATCAACGCCCAGGGGCCTATTTTCACACAAAGCTTCCAGAAGACCGAAGATGATACGAAGTGGGGCCACGAGCTGGCGACACAGTAGGGCGACGCGGCCCAGCCCTTGGCCGCGCCGGCCTGTTGTGTGGGGCCCTCGTGTGGCCCCCTGACCTATCTCCTCCGTCTACTTATAGCCTTCGTCGCGAAACCCCCAGTACCGAGAGCCACGATACGGAAAACCTTCCAGAGACGCCGCCGCCGCCAATCCCATCTCGGGGGATTCAGGAGATCGCCTCCGGCACCCTGCCGGAGAGGGGAATCATCTCCCGGAGGACTCTTCACCGCCATGCTCGCCTCCGGAGTGATGAGTGAGTAGTTCACCCCTGGACTATGGGTCCATAGCAGTAGCTAGATGGTCGTCTTCTCCTAATTATGCTTCATTGTCGGGTCTTGTGAGCTGCCTACCATGATCAAGATCATCTATCTGTAATGCTATATGTTGTGTTTGTTGGGATCCGATGGATAGAGAATACTATGTTATGTTGATTATCAATCTATTACCTATGTGTTGTTTATGATCTTGCATGCTCTCCGTTATTAGTAGAGGCTCTGGCCAAGTTTTTGCTAGTAACTCCAAGAGGGAGTATTTATGCTCGATAGTGGGTTCATGCCTCCATTAACTCTGGGACAAGAATGAAAGTTCTAAGGTTGTGGATGTGCTGTTGCCACTAGGGATAAAACATCGATGCTATGTCCGAGGATGTAGTTATTGATTACATTACGCACCATACTTAATGCAATTGTCTGTTGTTTTCAACTTAATACTGGAAGGGGTTCGTATGATAACCTGAAGGTGGACTTTTTAGGCATAGATGCATGCTGGATAGCGGTCTAT
This sequence comes from Lolium perenne, assembly GCF_019359855.2. Classification (NCBI taxonomy): domain Eukaryota; kingdom Viridiplantae; phylum Streptophyta; class Magnoliopsida; order Poales; family Poaceae; genus Lolium; species Lolium perenne. The sequence goes on from NC_067244.2 coordinate 202,360,949, forward strand.
GTACTTTGTCGTAATGCCCAATTAAATCTCACAATACTCTTCATATCATGTATGTGCATTGTCATGCCCTCTCTATTTGTCAATTGCCCAACTGTAATTTGTTCACCCAACATGCTATTTATCTTATGGGAGAGACACCTCTAGTGAACTGTGGACCCCGGTCCATTCTTTTACATCGAATACAATCTACTGCAATACTTGTTCTACTGTTTTCTGCAAACAATCATCATCCACACTATACATCTAATCCTTTGTTACAACAAGCCGGTGAGATTGACAACCTCACTGTTTCGTTGGGACAAAGTACTTTGGTTGTGTTGTGCAGGTTCCACGTTGGCGCCGGAATCCCTGGTGTTGCGCCGCACTACATCTCGCCGCCATCAACCTTCAACGTGCTTCTTGACTCCTACTGGTTCGATAAACCTTGGTTTCTAACTGAGGGAAACTTACTGCTGTACGCATCACACCTTCCACTTGGGGTTCCCAACGGTCGCGTGCTGTACGCGTGTCAAGCTAAATTTCTGGCGCCGTTGCCGGGGAGATCAAGACACGCTGCAAGGGAGTCTCCACATTCCAATCTCTTTTCTTTGTTTTTGTCTTGCTTTATTTTATTTACTACTTTGTTTGCTGCATTATATCAAAACACAAAAAAATTAGTTGCTAGTTTTACTTTATCTGCTATCTTGTTTGCTATATTAAAAACACACAAAAAATTAGTTACTTGCATTTACTTTATCTAGTTTGCTTTATTTATTGTTGCTAAAATGGGTACTCCTGAAAATACTAAGTTGTGTGACTTCACAACCACAAATAATAATGATTTCTTATGCACACCTATTGCTCCACCTGCTACTACAGCAGAATTCTTTGAAATTAAACCGGCTTTACTGAATCTTGTTATGCGAGAGCAATTTTCTGGTGTTAGTTCTGATGATGCTGCTGCCCATCTCAATAATTTTGTTGAATTATGTGAAATGCAAAAGTATAAGGATGTAGATGGTGACATTATAAAATTAAAATTGTTTCCTTTCTCATTAAGAGGAAGAGCTAAAGATTGGTTGCTATCGCTGCCTAAGAATAGTATTGATTCATGGACTAAATGCAAGGATGCTTTTATAGGTAGATATTATCCCCCTGCTAAAATTATATCTTTGAGGAGTAGCATAATGAATTTTAAACAATTGGATAATGAGCATGTTGCACAAGCTTGGGAAAGAATGAAATCTTTGGTTAAAAATTGCCCAACCCATGGACTGACTACTTGGATGATCATCCAAACCTTTTATGCAGGACTGAATTTTTCTTCGCAGAACCTATTGGATTCAGCTGCTGGAGGTACCTTTATGTCCATCACTCTTGTCGAAGCAACAAAGCTTCTTGATAATATGATGATTAATTACTCTGAATGGCACACGGAAAGAGCTCCACAAGGTAAGAAGGTAAATTCTGTCGAAGAAACCTCTTCCTTGAGTGATAAGATTGATGCTATTATGTCTATGCTTGTGAATGATAGGGCTAATGTTGATCCTAATAATGTTCCGTTAGCTTCATTGGTTGCTCAAGAAGAACATGTTGATGTGAACTTCATTAAAAATAATAATTTCAACAACAATGCTTATCGGAACAATTCTAGTAACAACTATAGGCCATATCCTTATAATAATGGCAACGGTTATGGTAATTCTTATGGGAATTCTTACAACAATAATAGGAACACACCCCCTGGACTTGAATCTATGCTTAAAGAATTTATTAGTACACAAACTGCTTTTAACAAATCTGTTGAAGAAAAGCTTGGGGAAATTGATATACTTGCTTCTAAAGTCGATAGTCTTGCTGCTAATGTTGATCTTTTGAAATCGAAAGTTATGCCTAATTAGAATCATAATAATAAGATTGTTACTACAGCAAATGCCATCCAAGTTAGAATTAATGAGAATATAAGATTGATGGCCGAATTGCGTGCTAGGTGGGAAAGAGAAGAAAATGAAAAAGAAGATAATATAGCTAAAGTTTGGACTATTACCACCACTAGCAATGCTAATGCTCCACATGTTGCTGCACCTCCTAATATTAATGGTAAAAGAATTGGTGTTAGCAATGTTTCCAATTCTAATGCAAAGCGCGAAAAACTGCCTGAAACTGCTGAAATTTTTTCCAACATTGGGGACAATGATCACATTGCTTTAGATTATAATGGTTTGGATTTTGATGATTGCCACATCTCTGAAGTTATAAAGTTCTTACAAAAACTTGCTAAGAGTCCTAATGCTAGTGCTATAAATTTGGCTTTCACGAAACATATTACAAATCCTCTCATAAAAGCTAGAGAAGAGAAACTAGAACGCGAAACTTCTATTCCTAGGAAGATAGAGGATGGTTGGGAGCCCATCATTAAGATGAAGGTCAATGACTTTGATTGTAATGCTTTATGTGATCTTGGTGCAAGTATTTCCGTTATGCCTAAGAAAATCTATAATATGCTTGACTTGCCACCATTAAAAAATTGTTATTTGGATGTTAATCTTGCTGATAATTCTACAAAGAAACCTTTGGGGAGAGTTGATAATGTTCGCATTACCGTTAACAATAACCTTGTCCCCGTTGATTTTGTTGTCTTAGATATTGAATGCAATGCATCTTGTCCCATTATATTGGGAAGACCTTTTCTTCGAACTGTTGGTGCTATCATTGATATGAAGGAAGGTAATATTAAATATCAATTTCCTCTCAAGAAAGGTATGGAACACTTCCCTATAAAGAGAATGAAGTTACCTTTTGATTCTATTATTAGAACAAATTATGATGTTGATGCTTCGTCTCTTGATAATACTTGATACACACTTTCGCGCTAATGAAAGGCGTTAAAGAAAAGCGCTTATGGGAGACAACCCATGTTTTTACTACAGTACCTTTATTTTATATTTGAGTCTTGGAATTTTTACTACTGTAGCAACCTCTCCTTATCTTAGTTTTGTGCATTGTTGTGCCAAGTAAAGTCGTTGATAGTAAGGTTCATACTAGATTTGGATTACTGCGCAGAAACAGATTTCTTTGCTGTCACGAATCTGGGCCTAATTCTCTGTAGGTAACTCAGAAAATTATGCCAATTTACGTGAGTAATCCTCAGATATGTACTCAACTTTCATTCAATTTGAGCATTTTCATTTGAGCAAGTCTGGTGCCTCTTAGAAATTCGTCTTTACGAACTGTTCTGTTTTGACAGATTCTGCCTTTTATTTCGCATTGCCTGTTTTGCTATGCTTGATAGATTTTTTGATTCCATTAACTTTCAGTAGCTTTGTGCAATGTCCAGAAGTGTTAAGAATGATTGTGTCACCTCTGAACATGTAAATTTTGATTGTGCACTAACCCTCTAATGAGTTGTTTTGAGTTTGGTGTGGAGGAAGTTTTCAAGGATCAAGAGAGCAGGATGATACAATATGATCAAGGAGAGTGAAAGCTCTAAGCTTGGGGATGCCCCGGTGGTTCACCCCTGCATATTTCAAGAAGACTCAAGCGTCTAAGCTTGGGGATGCCCAAGGCATCCCCTTCTTCATCGCAACATTATCAGGTTCCTCTAGTGAAACTATATTTTTATTCCATCACATCTTATGTACCTTGCTTGGAGCGTCGGTTTGTTTTAGTTTTTGTTTTGTTTGAATAAAATGGATCCTAGCATTCATTGTGTGGGAGAGAGACACGCTCCGCTGTTGCATATGGACAAATATGTCCTTAGGCTTTACTAATAATATTCATGGCGAAGGTTGAATCTTCTTCGTTAAATTGTTATATGGTTGGAAACGGGAAATGCTACATGTAGTAATTGCTATAATGTCTTGGATAATGTGATACCTGGCAATTGTTGTGCTCATGTTTAAGCTCTTGCATCATATACTTTGCACCTATTAATGAAGAAATACATAGAGCTTGCTAAAATTTGGTTTGCATAATTGGTCTCTCTAAGGTCTAGATAATTTCTAGTAAAGAGTTTGAACAACAAGGAAGACGGTGTAGAGTCTTATAATGTTTACAATATGTCTTTTATGCGAGTTTTGCTGCCCCGGTTCATCCTTGTGTTTATTTCAAATATCCTTGCTAGCCTAAACCTTGTATCGAGAGGGAATACTTCTCATGCATCCAAAATCCTTGAGCCAACCACTATGCCATTTGTGTCCACCATACCTACCTACTACATGGTATTTCTCCGCCATTCCAAAGTAAATTGCTTGAGTGCTACCTTTAAATTTCTATCCTTCATCTTTGCAATATATAGCTCATGGAACAAATAGCCTAAAAACTATTGTGGTATTGAATATGTACTTATGCACTTTATCTCTTATTAAGTTGCTTGTTGTGCGATAACCATGTTCCTGGGGACGCCATCAACTACTCTTTGTTGAATATCATGTGAGTTGCTATGCATGTCCGTCTTGTCTGAAGTAAGGGAGATTTACCACTAGAATGGTTAGAGCATGCATAATGTTAGAGAAGAACGTTGGGCCGCTAACTAAAGCCATGATCCATGGTGGAAGTTTCAGTTTTGGACAAATATCCTCAATCTCATATGAGAAAATTAATAATTGTTGAATGCTTATGCATAAAAGAGGAGTCCATTATCTGTTGTCTATGTTGTCCCGGTATGGATGTCTAAGTTGAGAATAATCAATAGCGAGAAATCTGATGCGAGCTTTCTCCTTAGACCTTTGTACAGACGGCATAGAGGTACCCCTTTGTGACACTTGGTTAAAACATATGCATTGCGATGATAATCCAGGTAATCCGAGCTAATTAGGACAAGGTGCGGGCACTATTAGTATACTATGCATGAGGCTTGCAACTTGTAGGATATAATTTACATAACACATATGCTTTATTACTACCATTGACAAAATTGTTTCTTATTTTCAAAATCAAAGCTCTAGCACAAATATAGCAATCAATGCTTCCCTCTGCGAAGGGCCTTTCTTTTACTTTTATTGTTGAGTCAGTTCACCTATCTCTCTCCACCTCAAGAAGCAAACACTTGTGTGAACTGTGCATTGATTCCTACATACTTGCATATTGCACTTGTTATATTACTTTGCATTGACAACTATCCATGAGATATACATGTTACAAGTTGAAAGCAACCGCTGAAACTTAATCTTCCTTTGTGTTGCTTCAATACCTTTACTTTGAATTGTTGCTTTATGAGTTAACTCTTATGCAAGACTTATTGATGCTTGTCTTGAAGTACTATTCATGAATTTTTTTGCTATATGATTCATTTGTTTACTCATGTCATTTACCATTGTTTGGATCGCTGCATTCATTACATATGCTTACAATAGTATGATCAAGGTTATGATGGCATGTCACTCCAGAAATTATCTTTGTTATCGTTTACCTGCTCGGGACGAGCAGAAACTAAGCTTGGGGATGCTGATACGTCTCCGACGTATTGATAATTTCTTATGTTCCATGCCACATTATTGATGATATCTACATGTTTTATGCATACTTTATGTCATATTTATGCATTTCCGGCACTAACCTATTAACCAGATGCCGAAGAGCTAGTTGCTGTTTTCTGCTGTTTTTTGTTTCAGAAATCCTAGTAAGGAAATATTCTCGGAATTGGACGAAATCAACGCCCAGGGGCCTATTTTCACACGAAGCTTCCAGAAGACCGAAGATGATACGAAGTGGGGCCATGAGCTGGCGACACAGTAGGGCGGCGCGGCCCAGCCCTTGGCCGCGCCGGCCTGTTGTGTGGGGCCCTCGTGTGGCCCCCTGACCTATCTCCTCCGCCTACTTATAGCCTTCGTCGCGAAACCCCCAGTTCCGAGAGCCACGATACGGAAAACCTTCCAGAGACGCCGCCGCCGCCAATCCCATCTCGGGGGATTCAGGAGATCGCCTCCGGCACCCTGCCGGAGAGGGGAATCATCTCCCGGAGGACTCTTCACCGCCATGCTCGCCTCCGGAGTGATGAGTGAGTAGTTCACCCCTGGACTATGGGTCCATAGCAGTAGCTAGATGGTCGTCTTCTCCTAATTATGCTTCATTGTCGGGTCTTGTGAGCTGCCTAACATGATCAAGATCATCTATCTGTAATGCTATATGTTGTGTTTGTTGGGATCCGATGGATAGAGAATACTATGTTATGTTGATTATCAATCTATTACCTATGTGTTGTTTATGATCTTGCATGCACTCCGTTATTAGTAGAGGCTCTGGCCAAGTTTTTGCTAGTAACTCCAAGAGGGAGTATTTATGCTCGATAGTGGGTTCATGCCTCCATTAAATCTGGGACAAGATGTAAAAGTTCTAAGGTTGTGGATGTGCTATTGCCACTAGGGATAAAACATCGATGCTATGTCCGAGGATGTAGTTATTGATTACATTACGCACCATACTTAATGCAATTGTCTGTTGTTTTCAACTTAATACTGGAAGGGGTTCGGATGATAACCTGAAGGTGGACTTTTTAGGCATAGATGCATGCTGGATAGCGGTCTATGTACTTTGTCGTAATGCCCAATTAAATCTCACAATACTCTTCATATCATGTATGTGCATTGTCATGCCCTCTCTATTTGTCAATTGCCCAACTGTAATTTGTTCACCCAACATGCTATTTATCTTATGGGAGAGACACCTCTAGTGAACTGTGGACCCCGGTCCATTCTTTTACATCGAATACAATCTACTGCAATACTTGTTCTACTATTTTCTGCAAACACTCATCATCCACACTATACATCTAATCCTTTGTTACAGCAAGCCGGTGAGATTGACAACCTCACTGTTTCGTTGGGGCAAAGTACTTTGGTTGTGTTGTGCAGGTTCCACGTTGGCGCCGGAATCCCTGGTGTTGCGCCGCACTGTAACGGCCCCGGAAATACCCCTATTAGATTTGTTTATTTATTTTTCTTTTGTGCACCATCTTCCATTCATGCATTCATGTCACCTTTGGTTTTAAAATAAATAAATAAAAACTTGACATTGGTTTTAGTCTTGCCATCCTTTTTCCCTGTTGGTCTTTTCTTCTTTCTCCTTCTTTTCTCTCAACATCAGTTTTGATGTTCCAAGCCTAAACCTTAATCGTCACTGCTCTTTTGATCTTGTCCTTTCAAAAGAATCCCTATTTTGGTTTTCTAAAATTTCCTATAAAACTGTTTATATAAAACCTTACCTTTCTCTCTTTTATTTTTAGATTCAAATATAATCTCCTCAATCTACTTTCAATCTTTGGAGGAGTAATGTTTAAAAACTTGCAGGTACGTTTCAAGCAGTTTTACAGAAATCCATCTCTCCTTTATTTTCTCAAAACAGCAAACCAAAAGAAGGGAAAACAAAGGCCTATCTTTACTTCTGCCTACCGTACAAGAGCTCCCAGTCCATCCTTACCTGAACCAGCGGGAGACGCTCCAGTCTCCACTCGTTCGATCATTCTGGCACGCGCTGCGCGTGACCACGCCGAGAGCACACGCCACCTGCACCTCTGTTTTCCCCTCCTCCTCACCAACTCCAGCAGGAACCCTAGCTCTCTTCCACTCTGCGCCGCCCCTCCGTTCCTTCCCCCCTCCACAAAAGACATCAGAGAGCGACTGAGAGAAGTCTTCAGTTCGTCAGAGAAAATCCCCAGGAAAATCCTCAAGATCGCCATCGCCTGGAGCCGCCGTTCGCCGCGCCGAGTGCGGGGATGAAGTCCCTGCATCATCCTCTACCTCCTCGATGAAGAATTGGTACCGGGGCCATCTCAGGTCCTCGTTGCCGTCAAGTTTTTCTCCCGGGAGCGCCTTCTGTGCTTGCCGTCGTCTCGCGTCCCCAAGCCGAAAACCTTCACCAGCAATCTCTTGGTGAGAAGCCGACTCGATCGAGCCCTTCCCCTATTTTTTTCCCATCTCTGTAGACTCGCCACTGCTCCCAGTACACCGGCGCCGGCGCTATCCGTCGAGCGCGTTTCTCTAGCAAAATTCAGTTAAGGCTGTCACTTTTGGTCATTAAGTTCAGTTAACTGCTCATACCGATGTTGCCCTCCAGGTCTCGCTCGGACGAGCACCTCCGTGTCAGTCTCGTACCACGGCAGCTCTGCTCCTTCCTTGTGCCGCGCGTGCGACAGTCCGCTCCTTTGCTTTGCTCCCTGGCCGTAAAAGGTTTGCTCAATAGTTGTTTGCTCGTATTCGTTCCACACGTACAACCAGCTACAACCAGCTGCACCACTTCTACACTTTTGTTTCAGCTAGCACACACAACCCAATCGAGCCACCTGCTAGCTTGGGGGCGGCCCTAGCTGGCGCTCGACCGCCAGGGGCTTAGGGAGCGATCTGTTTCTAACAATCTGATTTTGGAAAAACGCGTTTTCCCTTTCCTGGTAAGCTACGTGCGGAAAATCATTAGCATGTTGTGGACCACGCGCAGGTTACGTCTCGTACGATCTGCATGCATGTAAAAATGAACAAATCTGATGACGTGAACGAGTATCTTTCCAAATTTAAAAATTCAAAATATTTTATCTCACAAACGACAACTCCGATTTAAGATCTGTTTTCACCAATAAATTCGTCTCGACGAGATCTTTAAAACTAGCACCCATATTGATATGTTTCGAGAAACTTTTTTTCGGGCTAAAAGTTATCAACCCTCTCTATCTGAATAATCAACTCCTCCGTACTTGAGTGATCAACGGTAAATGTATAAAATTATCAAACTGGTGCAGCCTATTGAGGGAAAGTTCTGCATGCACAAATAGACGAATCTGCTGATGTCAGCAGAATCTTTTCCAAATTTGTAAATTCAAAACGTTTTAACTTTCGAACGACAACTCCAAATTAAGATTCGCTTTCACCAATAAATCCGTCTCGGCGAGATCTTCAAAACTAGCACCCATGTTGATATGTTTCGAGAAACTTTTTTTCGGGCTAAAAGTTATCAACCCTCTCTATCTGAATAATCAACCCCTCCGTACTTGAGTGATCAACGGTAAATGTGTAAAATTATCAACCTGATGCAGGCTATTTAGAAAAAGTTCTACATGCATGCACAAAATAGACGAATTTGCTGATGTTAGCGGAATCTTTTCCAAATTTGAGAATTCAAAACGTTTTAACTTTCAAACGACAACTCCAAATTAAGATCCGCTTTCACCAATAAATTCGTCTCGACGAGATCTTCAAAACTAGCACTCATGTTAATATGTTTCGACAAACTTTTTTTCTGCCTAAAAGTTACCAACCCTTTCTATTTGAATAATCAACCCCTCCGTATTTGAGTGATCAACGGTAAATGTATAAAATTATCAACCTGGTGCAGACTATTGAGAAAAATTTCTGCATGCATACACAAAATAGACGAATTTGCTGATGTCAGCGGAATCTTTTCCAAATTTGTAAATTCAAAACGTTTTAACTTTCAAACGACAACTCCAAATTAAGATCCGCTTTCACCAATAAATCCGTCTCGACGAGATCTTCAAAACTAGCACCCATGTTGATATGTTTCGAGAAACTTTTTTTCGGGCTAAAAGTTATCAAGTCTCTCTATTTGAATAATCAACCCCTCCGTACTTGAGTGATCAACGGTAAATGTATAAAATTATCAACCTGGTGTAGGGTATTGAGGAAAAGTTCTGCATGCATGCACAAATAGACGAATCTGCTGATGTCAGCGAAATATTTTCCAAATTTGAAAATTTAAAACATTTTAACTTTCAAACAACAATTCCAAATTAAGATTCGCTTTCACCAATAAATCCGTCTCGACGAGATCTTCAAAACTAGCACCCATGTTGATATGTTTCAAGAAAAAAAATTCGGGATAAAATTTATCAAGCCTCTCTGTTTTGAATAATCAACCCCTCGGTATTTGAGTGATCAACGGTAAATGTATAAAATTATCGACCCCAAAGTTAATTTTATTTTAAACATTTTAGCGAATATTTTTTTAGTTTAGAAGCTATCAACCCCGTGTCATGTTATTTATCAACACTAAATATAAATAGCTACCAATCCTAAAAATCTAGCTTCATTTCGAATATTTTGGCGACTCTTTTTAGTTTACAAGTTATCAACCCGGTGCTCCATTATTTATCAATGGTAATTATAAAAAACTACCAACCCTAAAAAGTATTTCATTTAGAATATTTTAGCGAACATTTTTTTATTTTACAAGCTATCAACCTGGTGCCTCGTTATTTATCAACTGTAAATATGAAATAATTAATAACCCTAAAAATATTTCATTTAGAATATTTTAGCGACCCTCTTTTAGTTTACAAGCTATCAACCCGGTGGCCCGCAATTTATCAATGGTAAATATAAATAAATGTCAACCCTAAAAAATTAATTTAAATTTAAAATATTTAGCGACTCTTTTTTTGTAAGTTATCAACCCGGTGCCCCGTTATTTATCAACGGTAAATGTCAATACCTAGCAACCCTAAAAAGTAAATTTTATTTAGAATATTTTAGCAACTTTTGTTAGCTTACAACTTAAAAAAGTACTTAATTTGAGTAGCAAGTGGTAGTTCATTTGAGTTGCAAGTGGATTTCCCCACCCGTTATTTTCCCCCTTAAAAACCACTGGCCCGAAAAAGGGAATTATAAAAATTAATCCAGAAAAACATGAATTACTGTACGAAATAACAATATAAAGGGAATTGCAAAAAAAGAGAATTGTCAAAAGGGAATTGCAAATAAAGAGAATTGAAAGTATGCGTCGTGCTGAAAAAAGAGAGCGAGATGCTCTGTGCATGCATGCATGCAGAAACTTGTTAGAGCTAGTCTTGTGCTTAAAAGTTGGCTCATTAAATGCAAACCCATGAGATACTTTATGCATGCATGCAGTGTGAACGCTCTTGGTTGTATGCAACATGCAAGTGAGAACATGAGTTGTTAGTGTGAACACAAAACTACATGTGAACGTAATTAAACACTACAAGACAAAAAGGGAATTGATTTCGCGCATGGCGCGAGCGCTGCCGCGCCAAGGAAAGTGATCGCTCCAACGATCGATTGCCACGGAGGGGTTTCGCTAGCTTGGCTGCTTAGCTAGCTAGCTATGCACCACGTTCCTTGATCCAGCTAGCTGCCTGATTGCTTAGCTTCACCCGTATGCAACTCCCATCCATCCATGTCATAACCTGCTTGTTTTAGCTAGTTTGGCACGTCATCAATTGATCCATCTGCTGCTTGCTCAGCTTCTAACTATCCATCTCATGCGTGTCTGTCTCGCCGGTCCACTGCCTGTATCTTTTTTTCGCTTCAGTTTTGACAGGCAAACAAAGCATCACCTCCCAGTTTCCCTCATGTCTTCTTTGTTTCTTCTATTTCAGTTACAAACATGTTTATTTTATATCTTCTATTCTAATCAAATGTGTTATATATGAATTTCGATCAGAAAAATATGAAGAACATGAATATACCATCCATACTCTTGTTTGCATCTCGCATCATGTCGTTCCGTTATAGTTTGCATCACACCTAATAAATAAACGCGGAGTATTTTGGAATTACCGGATAAGAATTCCCCGCTCCGTTTAATATTGAAGTAGCGCACCATGCCATGTCTTGCCATGCTAATCAACAATTAAATTTGCCGGTAGAAAAATAACTCGAACCTAATAATTGTTTGTCCGGGTTTCCGATCCCGTTTAATTGGATAAGTTGCATTGCATCATATCTGCCATGTCATGCCTACCATCTTGAACATGCTGGATCTTCTTTATCCGTAGTAGTAAGACTTGCATACGTTGTGTGTTCCAGCATTTGCTTCTTCACGGGTAGGATCACGAAGTGGTGTGGTGAGATACGACGAGTTCTCCGGATGTTCTTCAGCAAGCTTTAACAGGCAAGCATTTTCCCCTATACTTCTGCCCCTGCAGAAGTCGCTCACCTATTTTATTTTGCCTTCTCCCTCTTGCTAGACTTAAGTTGCGTTCTTGTCACGTGTCCCTTCCACCTGTTACCTCAAGCAGCCCATATTGCCTCCACCAACCACCTACAGCTATTGTTTGGTTACCGGGTCTGCCTTGCGAGCCGTAGTGCATGCTAGTGCTGTTTATATCGTGTTATCGTTACCGCTATTTTATCGGGTTATCTATTGGGGATTCATGACACATGGTTTATGGATATATCTGTTGAGGATATCATGGTTACTTGTTAATAGTTGTTAGCGGAGGCATCGGTGGGTCAGCTGATCGTTTTGTGACGGCTCACTTGTGTTTCTTTAAAGCTTAGGACCCGAGTTCCTGTTATCTGTTCCGAGACTGAGCGCTCTAACCACACGTGGGTATGCCTATGGGTCTCCCCTCGACCACTGCCGGAATCTACAGCTTTGTCCAGTGGCCACAACTAGATTGTAACGTTTCCTTTTTGATGCGTGCGTGCAAGCTTGTTTCCTTCTGTTACTTTTGGGGAAGCCTTATGCCTTGTATCCCTTTGTTCTTGTACGCACGTATAGGTGGGATACGATGTTAAGCGGTATCCGAAAGAGTGAGGTCATTGGTCATCTCCCCAGAGTGAGCTCTGATCCAATGTGCATCTCCTAGGAACTGACTTAGCCGTAGACTCAAACAGCTAAGTCCGCTTCGGAGATACGGCCGGACTTTGATTCGGGCTCAACTTGGTTAGGTGGCTTCCTGGACATTGTTGTCGTGAAGGAGAGTGCGAGTCGTGATATCCACCTGTCATAAGTGGGTCGATCGTGCGTGTGGGCACATTTGGGCACCCCTGCAGGGTTACATCTTATCGATAAGCCGTGTTCGCGGTTATGGACGACTTGGAGCTGTATGACTCGACCATAGACAACTTACACCTGATGTTTCAATACTAATAACTTGCATGGTAAGATAGAACAACTTAAATAATAACTGGTTAAAACTTGTCAACAGTGTGGGTGCCTTTGCCAGTACTTCTTTGCGAAGGGGGAACACATCGGCTGTGTTATGTTTGTAGAGTATTGAACTGTTAGTTTACGCGCTCTCTCCCCTTCTCTGGTAGACGAATGTTGTAGAGTGTCTCTATAGATTTTTAGTGCTTGCGCGCTGCCGCTTAACCCCACCATATTGCCTATGACGTTCCTCTTGCGTCCTCTAAGTCCCCTGCGTGCCTCAAGTACAAAGGACGACTGGTTGACGAATGCTTATACGTCTTGAAGTCTTGTTAAGTACGAACCCGTACTTATTGCTACTTCTACGGGATATAACCGGGCAGGTATGAAGATCGGTACGATGATGAACGACGCTAGCAAGGTTACCCTTCCGGCTTGGCCTGGGCAGGGTTATGGACGCCACTGGTTATCTTCAGGACTCTTAGTCCAAATTTGTATCTTGTCCGTACTTGGATGTATTTGATCTTCTGTATGATTTGGATCTTTGTATTGTATATTTGTATCTTGACTCGTTGGAGTCGTTGTTGTAATATATATCTGTTTCTTGTGGGTTCTATTGTAATCCTGTTGTAATGTTACCTCTCGTGATTGATTCCACCCGCATCGCGTGCATGCTTCGGTGTGTACGAGGCGCTTGGTGGTGCGTCTCCTAAAATCGATATCGTGCGGATTTCGGCGGATTCGCTGGGATCCTCATGGTACCGGTTTTGGGGCGTCACACGCACTACATCTCGCCGCCATCAACCTTCAACGTGCTTCTTGACTCCTACTGGTTCGATAAACCTTGGTTTCTAACTGAGGGAAACTTACTGCTGTACGCATCACACCTTCCACTTGGGGTTCCCAACGGTCGCGTGCTGTACGCGTGTCAGTATCCATATCCGATTTTAAAGGATTCGGCGGATCAGGATATCCAATTCCGAAGTGGTGCTCCGGATATGGTATAGGATACGGTATAGCTAATAGTATGGGGATATGGATTATCCAAAATTTAATTAGGATAATCAAAAGGTTTAAAACCAGATAATCCGACTTTTGATTCAAAAGCAAATGCCAATCTTGAAAGGTTAGTAGTTATTAAGTTACCAAATTCATTTGGTGAGCATGTTTATATATAAATTTCTAACAATGCTTGAATTTTAGCGCATTATGTCTCTTTCTTCTTAACTGCACAAGACTAAAAGTTTAAATCTCTCTCAAGATTTGCAAGAACTATAATTATCTACCGATGTGAGTATATATCCGATTATTTTTGTTTCCGGTCCGGGTCCACTCCATTTCCGATTCGAATCCGCACACTGATATATCCGCTTTCGAATCCGACACCGATCAATATCCGCTCCGATCCGAATCCGAGAAAAATATATGGTAGAGGATATGGTATGAGCAAAAACCGATCCGACCCATTTACACCCCTAATTGAGGTGATGTCAGCCTTTTTTAGAATCACCATGTTGAAATTTTATTTAATTGGCAGAGAGAGAATGAATAAACATAAGATTATCCTCCCTAAGAAATGATTATGTATATAATAAGAGAATACTATTTTCTCCGGTTGACCTGTTTTTTAATCAAGATCCCTAAAGGCCTGCTTATATTGAATTGTGTGTCTTACCTTAGCAATACATTTTTTACTATTTTTTATTAATTACTAGAGATAATAATAAAAATAATGCATTATAGTGCTTATTCTTTAAATGGAGATAGTGCATTGTATCGACTCAGGGAAGATTTGTTAATGCCCTTAACCCCTTCAACAACTTCGTTTCTCAGGAAACTTTTTCACATCTGAACTCCGAAGTCCGAATCTTCAAAAAAATATAAAACAAAATTCCATAGGTAGCCAATGGTGTATACTACAATGGTGTAAAATCTCAATGCAAGATGATTTCTATCTAGGCTACACGAAATTGGCAAAATCTGACAAATTTGATAGCCTTGAAATGTGCGCCATTGACTATAAAATTTGTCAGAATTCGTTATTTTTGTGTAGCCTAGAGAATATGATGTAGCCTATAAAATTTGTCAGATTTTGTAAATTTTGTGTAGTCTAAAATACATTTTTGTCAATTCAAGGATGATGAAACTTAATTCAAAGTTTTTCTCAAAGCATGGTGATCTACATACCTATATTGTGTGATCTTCTATATACTTTTAATTACTTGAAAAAAAATCAGTATATAAATTCGAAAAAACTACCATGGGTCACATTGAGAGCACATGCTCACAACGATATATGGTTGGATATGCGATCCTAATTGCAATATCCAACCACATAAAAAAAGCATTTATCACATGGTTGTAGAAATAACGTGGTAGATATACATTAGTCTCCCTATTTAAGTGTGAGAAGAGAGAGTGAGTGATCATTGCTCACAGAAAAAAGCCACATGCATACCGAGACCGACAAGGGGTAGAGCCCAACGTTTTGCTCGGTCCGTATTAGTTCATACCACATACCAACATAAGTTTCACACTTTGTTGGAATTGCCTTTGCAATGCCCTTCAAATCGAGCATTGTAGGACTTGGAAGCGTCAGAATTTGCGGCTCGATTGGCACGTGCTTGTAGATAAACTATTAAGGTTATGGTGGTCTGTGGGATGAGGATTCTCCTCCATCCTTAAGTGTATCCATGACAATCTGATCACGTAAGGCTCTTCTTCAGATCTGCAGATTTTTGTTATGCATATGCCACGCTTGGCAAGAGTTGTGAGAGGAGACGACGAGGATAGTTTGGTCTTGGACATATTAGCCGCATGTCTCCATCTAAATGCACAATGGTACAATGTCGTATGATTGCTGGAGGTGTAGGAGGTATTGCCGTATTAGATTCAAGATGTTGAGATTTGACGATGATACCCACGCGACATGCTTCATTTGGACTGAACGCATGTCATTGCACAGGATGGTGCCACGCATGAATACTTAATTATCACGATCATATATACTCCCGTTCAGCAATTTTGTTCTCTGCAAACTCTGTCGCCTCTTATGTCTTGCGTGCTTCACTATTCACTCCGCCGGTGTGTGCGTGCTCCCGCAAAGAAAGAAGTGTGGGTGCTCCAGAGACTACAGCCAGGAGCCCTACCTCCCGTCGATCACGCTACTCCGGCAACGCCGTCGTTTCCCATGGGCCTTTGCCGCACTTTCCTTTCTGACTTTTCCCGCACCTTTCGCCTCCCCCGAGGCCACGCCATTGCACCATCGACAACTCCTCGCGAGCTCTCGCGCTCATCCAGCCGTCCATCCCCGAGTTACCCGTCCCCACTCCCCACGCGGCACTACCACTCGAGCGCGGCCGCTTCCGGTAAAAGACGACGGCCAGTCCACGCGATGTCGCGCTCTGCCAGCCCACAAGCAACCGCGTGCGAAGTCCTCGCTGCCTCATCCCCTCTCCCTCCTCGCAGGCAGCCCACAACCACCACCACCACCACCACCTCCCGAAGCCGCGTGCGTCCCGACGGAGCGGTAGCCATCCATCCATGGCGGAGGACGGCGAGGACAAGCTGCTCGCGACGGTGCAACACATCGTGCAGACGTTGGGGAGCAGCGACATCCATGACGGAGGACATCCTCAAGGTCTTCTCCAACTACGACGGTCGCCTCTCGCTCGACAAGATCTACGCTGCGCGCGGCGGCGCCGCCGCCGCCGCCGCAGGTGGTGGCGGAGGCGAGCGCTCCATGCCGGCGTCGCCCTCGCTGCCCCCGCCACCGCAGGCGGCTGCCGTGCCAGGCTCCTCCGCCAGGCCGCCCGTCACGTCCATGGAGCGGACCGTGCGCATGCTGGACTGCCAGATCTCGCAGTTCACCACCATGGACCGCCTCATCTGGGCAGACTCAGGGGACGCCAACACGTTCCTCGAGGCGGTCGACAACCTCATCGGCACGGTCCAGGAGTTCGACGCCACGGGCACCAACCGCGCGCTGTTCGACCGCAGATTACTATCTCCAGATTCTGGTCATGTAACAACACACCATGCTAGCTATGGTTACTATCTCTTTAATGTTGATGCAAGGGAATTAGCCGAAGATTTTATCACATCATAGTTCATTGATTTTTGTTCAATACATGCATGTTTCTACTCGTAAAAGATGATGAAACTTAATTTAAATATTTTCTCAAAGCATGGTGATCTAGATATCTACATTGTGAACTTTGCTTTGAGTGTGGCGTTTCGGAGGCCGCGCTACATGTAGCTCTTTATTTTTAAGGACTCAAAATTCATATTTTTAAGTTTTAAAAAATCGAAAACAAAATTCAGTAGGTAGCCAATGGTGTAAAGTCTCAATGCAAACTGATTTCTATTCTAGGCTAGATGAAATTGACAAAATCTGACAAATTTGATAGTCTTGAAATGTGCGGCATTCACTATACAATTTATTAGAATTCGTTATTTTTGTGTATCCTATGATGTATCCTATAAAATTTATCCGATTTTATTAATTTTGTGTAGCTTAAAATAGATTTTTTCAATTCAAGGATGACGAAACTTAATTCAAAACATGGTGATCTACATACCCTTTATTCTAAACGTTGGTATATACTTTTACTTGAAAAAAATCAGTATATAAAATCGAAACGGCCATCATGGATCATAGTGAGAGCACAGGCTCACAACGATATATGGTTGCCTATGTGGCCCTTATTGCAATACTGAACCGCAAGAAAAAAACATTTATCACATGGTCGTTGTACAACGTGATTGTTATATAATGGTATCCCTATTTAAGGAGGAGAAGAGAGAGCGAGTGGTCACAGTCCATACCGAGGCCAACAAGGGGTAGAGCCCAACCTTTGCTCAGTCCGTATTAGCTCGTACAACAAACCTATAGAAGTTTCACATTTGTTGGACTTTTGTTGGCAATGTCGTTCAAATCATCAAACATTGTAGGACTTGGAAGCGTCAGGATTTACGGCTCGATTTGCATGTGCTTGCACATAAACTATCAAGGTTATGGTGGTCAATTAGATGAGGATTCTCCTCCATCCTTGAGGGTAACCATGACAATCAACTGATGTGGCCGCCCTCTTCTTTAGATATATGCAGATTTTTGTCATGCGTATGCCACGCTTGGCAAGAGTCGTGAGAGGAGACAAGGATAGTTGGGTCTTGGACATATCAGCTGCATGTCTCCACGCAAATGCACAATGGTACAATGTCATAGAATTAGATCCTCCAGTTCTACGAGGTATTAAATTCAAGATCTTCTGGTCTGGCGATGATACCCAGATGACACGTTTCATTTGGAACTGCGAGGTGTGGTTGGCCAATGGACCGAGACATTCGTGTCACCGCAATTCCGGCTAGACGCATGCGTTGCATAGGATGGTGCGCATGAATTATTGGCACGATGATGATCTTAACACATTGAGCTACTTGGTTTCTCTGCAAACTATATCGTCTATGAATCTCCACACGTTTGTCATGCTTCACTGTTCACTCCGTCGAAGTGTGCGTGCTCCCCCGCAAAGGAAAAAAGTGTGCGTGCATTCCAGAGACCACAACCAGCCAGCCACGAGCCCTACCTCCCAGTCGATCACGCTACTCCTGCAACGCCATCATTTCCCATGGGCCCTTGCCGCACTTTCCTTTCCGACTTTTCCCACCTCCTTTCGCCTCCGCTGATGCCACGCCAGTTCACCATCGACGACTCCTCGCGGGCCATCCAACCGTCCATGACCGAGTTACCCACCCCCACGCGGCACTGCCACTCGAGCGCGGCCGTGCCTACCCGCCAGTAAAGACGACCGCCAGTCCACGCGTTGTCGCCCTCTGTCAGCCCACGAGCTACCGCGTGCGAAGTCATCGCCTCATCCCCTCTCCCTCCCCGCATCCCACAACCACCCGAACCCATGTGCGTGCCGACAAAGCGGTAGCCATCCATCAAATGAAGTTGAAGTCTAAATCTTCACGTGATCTACGGTGCCGCCGTGCCTCACTCTATCGAAGTGCATGCACTCTGGAGCCCATGCATAGCCTCACGTCCAACCTTCCCATAGATCACACCACTCGCGCAACCGTCATTTCGCATGGGCATATGGCGCACTCTTCTTTTTGATTTTTTCCACCTCTTATCGTGGATGCCACAATCCTTGCCTTTCGCATGCCCATCAGATGCATCTGCAGACATGCATTGCATAGGATGTTGTAGTAATGTACCGTCACATGGTCACGACTCTCCATAGACAAGAAATGATTTTTTGTGACGATACATTGTCTTCTCCAACACAATAGACATGGGTGATGTACTGATGTGTGTGGGTGGTGAGCACATAATTGGCACGAATTTTTGTCAAAAAGGACCACCCTCCACAATTCATTAACAAAAAGGACCACATGTGAGTAGAATTGACAAAAAAGACCACCTCGTATGTGGCGGCAGAGCCCCCAGGCGACACGTGTCGCCTGCCGCCACAACCGGAGGCGGCAGGGCCTGCCGCCATTGCGCGTGGCGGCATGTCCACATTATCCTAATCTATGAATAGTAGCCAGTTTTGAATTTTTTTAAAACATCTCAAAAAATTCGAAAAAAATATCTACATATAGCTAACTCTATGCACTACAATCGTGGAAAAATTCACTGTAAAATACGTTGTATTTTGGGCTCAGCAAAAAAGACAAATTCAACAAATTTTGTAGCTACCGTGCACTGTTCATCGATCAGGACACTATTCATTGATTAGGTGGACATGCCGCCACGGGCAACGGCGGCAGGAGGTGGCGTCGCCTGGGGGCTCTACCGACACATATGAGGTGGTCCTTTTTGTCAATTCTACTCACAGGTGGTTCTTTTTGTCAATGAATTGGGGAGGGTGGTCCTTTTTGATAAAAAATCAATTGGCACAAGAGAAGGCGGTGATTAGAAGTGAGGCTGGTAATATAATAACACAACATACTAGCTATCATTTGTTGATGTAAAGGAATTAGACTTGGATTTTACCACATTATAGTTCAATGATTTTTGTTCAATACATGCCCGTTTATACTCGTCAAGGATGACGAAACTTAATTCAAAGCACTTATCAAAGCATGGTGATCTACATACCTACATTGTGAACTTTGCTATGTACTTTTACTTGAAAAAAACCAGTATATAAAATCAAAACGCCTACCATGGGTCATAGCGAGAGCACATGCTCACAATCATATATGGTTGCCTTTGTGGCCTTTAATATTTATCACATGGTTGTTGTACAAGGTGATTGTTATATAATGATGTCCCTATTTAAGCAGGAGAAGAGAGAGCAAGCGGTCATTGTTCGTAGAAAAAACCACATACATACTGAGGCCGAAAAGGGGTAGAGCCTAACCTTTGCTTGATCCATATTAGCTCGTACCACATACCAACATAAGTTTGACACTTTGTTGTAATTCCCTTTACAATGCCATTCAAATCATCTAGCATTGTAGGACTTGGAAGCGTCAGGATTTGCGGCTCGTTGACACGTGCTTGTAGATAAACAAGCAAGGTTCTGGTGGTCTGTTAGACGAGGATTCTCCTCCATCCTTGAGGGTAACCAAGGCAATCAACTTAAGTGGGGCTCTTCTTTAGATCTTCAGATTTTTGTCATGCACATGCCACGCTTGGCGAGAGTCGTGAGAGGAGACGAGGATTGTCGGGTGTTGGACATATCGGGCGCATGTCTCCACACGAATGCGCAATGGGACAATGTCATAGGATTAGGTCCTCCAGATCTAGAAGGTATTAGATTCAGGATCTTGAGGTCTTGCGATGATACCTACATGACATGCTTCATTTGGAACCGCGAGGCGTGGTTGACCATCGGAGCGACACATTTGTGTCGCCGCAATTCCGGCTGAATGAATGTTTTGCACTTGCACATGATGGTGCCCATGAATAATTGGCACGATCATCATAATCTTAACACGAGTTGAGCAACATAGTTTCTGTGTAAACTTTCTGGCCTCTGAATCTCCTCACGTCTGCCGTGCTTCACTGTTTACTGCGTCGAAAATAATGAAATTTGCGTGCTCCACAGACCACAGTCAGACACGAGCCCTACCTCCCCGTCGATCACGCTACTCCGGCAACGCCGTCGTTTCCATGGGCCGAACTTTTTCTTTCTGACTTTTGTCACCTCCTTTCGGCTCCCCCGAGGCCACGCCATTTCACCATCGACCATTCCTCGCGCGCTCTGCCGCTCATCCAGCCGTCCATACCAGACACCCCACCGCATCCGCCGCCATCCCCGACTTTACCCGTCCCCCCGCGGCACTGCCACTCGAGCGCGGCCGCTGCCCGTGCCGTGCCTACCCGCCAGTAAAGACGACGGCCAGTCCACGCGCTGTCGCCCTCTGCCAGTCCACAAGCTACCGCCTGCGAAGTCATCGCCTGCCTCATCCCCTCTCCCTCCCCGCAGGCAGTCCACAACCACCACCACCCGAAACCGCGTGCGTGCCGACGGATCAGTAGCCATCCATGGCGGAGGACGGCGAGGAGAAGCTGCTCGCCACGGTGCAGCACATCGTGCAGACGCTCGGGAGCAGCGACACCATGACGGAGGACATCCTCAAGGTCTTCTCCAACTACGACGGCCGCCTCTCGCTCGACAAGATCTACGCCGCGCGCGGCGCCGCCGCCGCCTCCTCGGCAGCCGGCGGCGAGCGCTCGATGCCGGCGTCGCCCCCGCTGCCCCCGCCGCCGCAGCCGGCGGCCGTGCCGGGCTCCTCCGCCAGGCCGCCCGTCACGTCCATGGAGCGGACCGTGCGCACGCTGGACCGCCAGATCTCGCAGTTCGTCACCATGGACCGCCTCATCTGGGCCGACTCGGGCGACGCCGACACCTTCCTCGAGGCGGTCGACGACCTCATCGGCACCGTCCAGGAGCTCGACGCCGCGGGCACCAACCGCGCCCTGCTCGACCGCGCCGACGAGCTGCTCAGCCGCTGCATGGCGCGGCTGGAGGACGAGTTCCGCGCCCTCATCGAGCGCCCCGACGACGCCGCCCCGGCCGCGCCCGGCGGGTCCTCCTCCGACGACGAGGGCTTCTACGGCGGGGGGACGCACGACGACGACGCGTACGGCGACGACGAGCCCATCCCGGTCGCCAAGCCGGTGACCGACTACGACGTGGTCATCGACGCGCTCTCCCCGGGCTCCATCGCCAACGTGCACCAGATCTCACGCCGGATGGTGGACGCCGGCTTCGGCCGCGAGTGCGCCGAGGCCTACGCCGCCGCGCGCAGGGGGTTCGTCGACGAGAGCGTCGCGCGGCTCGGGGTGCGCCCGCGCACCGCCGACGAGGTCCACGCCGCCACCTGGGAGGACCTCGAGTTCGACATCGCGCGCTGGATCCCGGCCTTCAACATGGTCTTCCGCATCCTCGTCCCCAGCGAGCGCCGCCTCTGCGACCGCGTCTTCGACGGCCTCGCGCCCTTCGGCGACCTCGCCTTCATCGCCGCCGTGCGCACGCAGGCGCTGCAGCTCATATCCTTCGGCGACGCCGTCTCCTCCTCCAGCCGCTCGCCCGAGCGCCTCTTCCGCGTCGTCGACATGTACGAGGCCGTGCGGGACATCCTCCCGGACCTTGACCCCGTCTTCTCCGACCCTTACTCCGCCGCGCTCCGCGCCGAGGTCTCTGCGGTGTGCAACACCCTCGGCTCCTCGATCAAGGGCATATTCATGGAACTGGAAAACCTCATCCGCCGTGACCCTGCCCGGGTAGCCACCCCCGGCGGTGGCATACACCCCATCACGCGCTACGTCATGAACTACCTCCGTGCCGCGTGTGGGTCGCGGCAGACATTGGAAGAGGTAATGGAAGGCGACCTCAGCGCCGGTGGTAGAGCTGCAGCTCCCGTGGACCCTGATCGCCCCACTTCTGCACTTGCCGTGCACATCGCGTGGATCATGGACGTTCTGCAGAAGAATCTGGACACAAAGTCTAAGCTTTACCGGGATCCAGCGCTGGCTTGCATCTTTTTGATGAACAACGGCAAGTACGTCATCCAGAAGGTGAACGATAGCGAGCTAGGTGTTCTGCTCGGTGATGACTGGATCAAGCAGATGTCATCAAGAGTGCGTCGTTGGAGCATGGATTATCAGCGGACCACATGGGGCAAGGTCACAAGCGTGCTGCAGATCGGTGCGCCTGGCGTTGGCGGACTCCCAGCCAAGGCAATGCTGCAGAAGCTGCGCATGTTCAACACCTACTTTGAGGAGATCTATGCAGTCCAATCGGAGTGGATGATAGCTGATGATCAGTTGCGGGTGGACATTAGGTCTACTGTGGTGGATTCTGTGATGCCAGTGTATGCAGCTCTGATTGCTAGGCTAAAATCGGCTCCTGAAACCGGACGTGACTTGTACATCAAGTACACCCCAGAAGATGTCGAGGCACATATCCGGCAGTTGTTTGAAGGAGCAGCAAAGTGATAAGTTAATCAATACGTGTTGTGATCCTGGTGATAGATAACCTGTCATTCTCTGAGATTTGTGAAGTTGCTGGCATTGGTTTTGGTGAATATCCGTGCCTCAGTAATGGTGATATTCTTACCTAAACCCTGTATTGTTGTTGTATCATTTGTATTTTGTTCTCCATGAAGAAATTATGGGGTTTTGGCAAATGGTGTACATGATTCTAGGTGTATTTATGTCAACTAGTGAGTAGTAAGGTGATTATTTTGTAACAAAGGTAGGGTCCCATTTTGGTTCCAACTACCTCAGTTTAACCCCGTAACTGTTTAATGTGTGGATTTAAATGCTATCTTAAACCTTCGTGTGCTCAAACATTTCTGAAGAATTGTTCTATTGTGACTTTGTGGATGGTCTAATTCTATGATTGCTGAAAATCTGTTCAAAGTATGAAATCCATGGCAGACCTAAACATGCCATTACCGCTTCATGACTGTAAGGTTATCAACAATGAAATGCAGAGAAAATGGTCAGTTGCTGTTGTGCTAGGTGATTTTGTAAAGACGATGTTCGTTGCATATAATTTGTCTCCAATAGGTGTTCTCCTTAGTTGATAGATCCATTGTCTTTGTTGTTTAGAGTGTGTACTGGCTACCAGGTGTTCTGTGGATATGAATAGCATAGTCTCAGGGGCGCTGGGCTTTGTGTGTTTCACTTTAAGGGTTTACTGTTTTGTATCTAAAATATCATTGAGGGGTGGGTGTCATTTTATTGAACGGTTGATAATTTTGTAAGCTGGTAACCCTAGCGCTCCATTTCATATTTTCTTTCTGTTCTATGATTCATTATAACTTTCATTAAGACCTGGTAAAATGCTATTCTTGTCTAGAAGGAGTGTAAAGACAAACTTTGTTGTGCAATGTACCCTTCGGAAAATTCACCACGGCTGACCCAGCAACTTCCATGAAGAACTACATGTTAACAGTGACTGCTAATGTGCTGTTGGAATATCATTTAGGTTTGTCATAGTCACATGTCTGATGCAGCTGTGAGCAGCCAAATACACAACTGTTGTACTTCTCCATTGCTTCACAATATAAGTTTGTTGTTTAGCCATTTCCTTTTATGACTTTGCGGATGGTCTAATTCTATGACTTGGCAGACCTAAACATGCCAGTAATGCATCAGGACTGTAACATTGTCAACAGAGAGATGCAGAGGAAGTGGTCAATTGTTTTCGTGCCAGGTGAGTTTGTAAAGACGAGTTTCATTGCATATAGTTTGTCTCCAGCCTCCAGTATTCATTATTGATAACCAGTAACTTAGACAAGGTGTTCTCCGTAGTTGAGATGTCATTGTCTTTGTCGTTTAGAATGTGCACTGGTTGCATCTTCTACCAGGTGTTCTGTGGACATGAAGTGTAGTCTCAGGGGTGTTGGACTTTGTGTGTTTCACTTTACAGTTTACTGTTTTGTATCTGAATTGATCATTGAAGGGTGGTGTTTTTATTGGATGTTTGATAATTTTGTAAGTTGGCATCCCTAGTGCTCCATTTTATATTTTCTTTCTGTTTTATGGTTCAGAATAACCTTCATTCAAAACTGACAAATGTCATTCTTGTCTAAAAGGAATGTAAATACAAACTTCATTGTGCACTGTACCCTTCGGAAAATTCATCATGGCTAACCCAGCAACTTCCATGAAGAACTAAATGGCACATAGTGAATACCTTGTTCATACAAGTCATTTATGTTAATGGTGGTTGCTGATGCGTAGTTGGAATACCATTTTAGGTTTATCAGTCATGTGTCTGGTGTAGCCGCGAGCAGCCAAATGCACGACTATTATACTTGCCAATTGCTTAACAATATAGGCTCATCGTTTAGTCATTTTTATTTTTCTCCGGCATACATTTTTTGGGTTTTTTTTTTTATCGGGCCTGATGCTGTCATGGCCTAAGACCAGGAGTAGCCATAACCACAGTGAGCACATACGTGCCCCGTTTTGGTTACATTTGCCAGTTCAGTTGTCCTATGCTATTTATGTCTGTTAGTATACGTTGGCCACCTCAGTTAACTGAATTGCTCATTGCAACTTCCTACTATCACCATTTTTTTTAATGAAGTTCATTTATTTAATGTGCGTGTGTTGTCTACTGTTTTTAATGATAGGGCCTGGTTTCCCTCTCAACTACGGAGCTTGTGAAACACTTCTTTTTTTGAAACAGAACTTCTGGAACACATAACTTTTAGGAGTTGAGTTAAATTTCCCCTAAACAGCTGAGGTATACAATGCAATGATAACTAGGTCTAACATTCAGAATTGAAAATTATATGGTTTATTTCTGTTTCAGATAACTGGTCATGCTCCCATTATCCTCAGTGCCTTGTCCTGGGACTTGTGGGTTCCTTCAGAAAAGTTGACCTGAACCAAGTCTACCCTCTGAGACTCGAGGGCTCCTAAAGTGATGCGGAGTAGCACAACAGATCAGAAGGTACTGTGTAGCCCTGGCTTCAGGCGGTCAGGCCTGAACTTCAGTTCCGTTTACTAGTGCTATTCCTCAAAGTTGCTGAGAAACTTACTGCAGTAATCCATAATCTCGACAACTCAGTGACTCATAACATTGGCACCTCTCAGAAGTACTAGATTTAGAAACTCAATTTGAATCCAGTAACCATATGCCATAACCTCCTATTATCTAGGAGTGGCGGCACACACTTTGCTGGAATCACTCTGGTGGTGGTGCACATTGGTTGGATTAGGTTTGGATGTACCCCAGAGCAGTCTTGTGAATAAATTCTTTTTTTTTGAAAGGCAATATTGTATATAAATTCTAGTCATGAGGTTTCACCTGTACCATCTTCTTGATGGTTGCAGCTTGTTGCTTAACCTATTGCTAGGTGAGGTTGCGAGTATACTCCAAAAGGAGTACCAACAAAAGTTCACTCATAAGGATTACTCGAGCGGTTGGCTGCAACTTACTTGAGTTCTAGAGCAAGCCAGAAGATCACGAGGTCGAGGCATCCCTGTTGAAGAGAATGTGCCTCTTCAACTATTACTTAAGGTAAATGGTTTTGCAACAGTTAATTAGCAGGCAGCTATGAATCTCGTTCCTTCTGCTGTGTAGAAAGGGGACCCTTGTAGTAGAGGACTGGGATCTCCATGAAAAGGCTGTTGTTTGAGTGAAGTTTGGTTTGCTTAAGAATTGGAAAGTTTGCGTTCTGCACTATGCGGACTGCATCCAGCAGAGGGCATCTGGGCCGCTGCTGTGCTTAGAATCAGGAGTTTTGAAGGTGATTATTACCGCCCTACGGTGATTTCATTCTGTAAATGGTACTGAAGTCTCAGAATGGATTATCTGGATTAGTATATATTGTTCTAAAGCAAGAATTGAGTTCAATTAGATCAGGCTTGGTCATTGCAAAAACAAGGGATGCAAATAGATGTTCATTAAGATTTTTAAGTTTGGTAATTGCAAAAGCAATAATGGCTTCGTCCGGGTTAATTAGCAGGCAGCTATGAATCTCGTTCCTTCTGCTGTGTAGAAAGGGGACCCTTGTAGTAGAGGACTGGGATCTCCATGAAACGGCTATTGTTTGACTGAAGTTTTGTTTGCTTAAGAATTGGAAAGTGAGTTTTGAAGGTGATTATTACCGCTCTACGTTGATTTCATTCTGTAAATGGTACTGAAGTCTCAGAATGGATTATCTGGTTTAGTATATATATTGTTCTAAAGCAAAAACAAGGGATGCAAATATATGTTCATTCAGATTTTAAAGTTTGTAATTGCAAAAACAATTATGGCTTCGCCCGGGTTTGAACCGGAGACCTTCAGTGTGTTAGACTGACGTGATAACCAACTACACCACGAAACCGCTTTTGTTGCAGAAACAAGGGGTGTTAATATGTTCAAATCAAATTTCAAAGTTTGGTAATTACAAAAAAAATTATGGCTTCGCCCGGGTTTGAACCGGAGACCTTCAGTGTGTTAGACTGACGTGATAACCAACTACACCACGAAACCTCTTCTGTTATGAAGGTTGATTTAACATTTTAATAATTACTAACGGACAATTGCAGTATAAATGTTCTAACCGTTCAACTCAGATTTAAAAACTATTTGAACTCCCTGTATAGCGCGGACTGTACACAACAGATGAACTGAACTGAAGAAAATTCTATTTGAATCAGGTCCTATAAACTAGAAAGGTCAACGTCTACATTGCAAAAGTCAAGATCACGTCAGTTCTGCTCGTCGCCGGCCTACTGCCGGAACTTGCTAGATCCAGCGGTCGTCATTGTTCGCTCTGGCGGCGGCGCCGGCCCACCATCGTCGCCGTGCCACACGTCCTGGGCACCCGGCACGGCGGCATTCAGCCCGCCCTGGTCCTGCTGCTTCATGATGAGCACAGAGTACGGCGTGTCGAAGTCGGACGACGCGAGGAGGTCGCCGATGACGCCGAGCTCGGGGCACTCGCTCCAGTCCGACAGCCCGTTCGCCGACATCACAGGGTACCACCTGTGCCGCATTCCGACGATGACGAGGTCGTAGCCGGCCTTGTCGAGGCCCCTCAGCACCTCGACGATCTTCTCCATGTCGCCGACGAGCTCCTCCTGGACCTGGAGATTCATGTACTTGCTCCTCGCCGAGAGCGCCTTCACCTCCTCGATGGCGCGGTTGTCCACCCGCCGATCTGCCGGGTCGTCCTTGATGCCTCGTGTCGGCAGGAACCGGATCACGGCCGCCTTCGAGCCCGGGTGCCGCGCCATGCGCGTCACGTAGGCCAGGGCTTCGCGGTCGTCGCCGCCACCAAAGAAGAGGGCCGCGACGGCCGCCCGGAAGCCCATGCCGCTTAGCGACGAGCGGCCGCTGGAGGACGACGTCGAGTGATCTTGCAAGATGAAAGCGCTGAGGCCGACGTTGCCGGCGTTGCGGTCGACGAAGACCCCGACGGAGCACGGCGCGACCTCCAGCACCTTGCGGTTGACGACGCGGAGCCCCATGGCGGCGCGCATGCCGCCGGCGAGCATGTGGCGTTTGTGGTAGTGAAGGAGGATGAGCGAGGTGCGCTTGTCGACGGCGAGGCGGCACACCTCGTCGTGCATGGAGGAGTAGGGGGAGATTGTTGTGAAGGGTTGCACGGACACGGCGCCCTCCGGCTGCCGCTGCTCGTACTGGAAGAAGGCGTTGATGATGCGGTCAGAGTCGGTGGACGTCGGTGCCGGGCCGATTCTGGAGGCGCTCCGGCGGAGCTTGTGGGGTATGAACACTGGCGCGGAGCGGCCGGCGATCTCCACGAGCTGCAGGAGGTAGAGGCCGATGGGCGTCTGCGGCGTGGCGTGCGACGCCTCCAGCAGCGCGAGCGTGCCCTGGACGTGGGACTCGTCGTGGACACACGCCAGAATCCGCAAGTCGGCGTCCGCCTTGAGGTGCTGGACCGTGCGCCGCTTGTACACGGCGTAGCGCCGCGCCGGGTCGTAGAGCAACCCCGCCAACGGCACGGACAGCGCCGTGTTCAGCACCGACGAGCACACCAGCGCGCTGAAAGTGTGCTTGCCAATCAGCTGCGCGTGCAACGAAATCAATCTTGCGTGTCAGCCAGTATGCACACAAAACAGTTAAGGATCGAGATCAATTTGATGAATCACCTTGTTGGTCACGAAGAAGGTGAAGGTGATGATCTCGACGATGCCCTTGGAGTTCATGAAGAGGCTGAGCGAGACGGCGTCCAGAAACGGGATCTCAAGGTACAGCGACGACGCCATGACGCCGGCCAGCTTTCCGAACCACGCAAGGATCATGACCATCTGCAACCTGCCCCAATGTATCTCCCACACGTCGGTGCTGAGCCCGGTCATGGCGTAGTAGAGCGGCAGTATCAGCCCTGACACCATGGCCTCGATCTTCTCGCCGAGCGCCGTGCCGAGCGGCGGGCCATCGGGGATCGCCAGCCCCAGCATGAGCGCGCCGTGGAAGGAGTTGGTGCCGATGATGTCGCTGTACAGTCCGACGAGGAGCACAATGAGGAGGAAGAAGAAGACGTAGGTCTCGTCCACCGGGTGGCCCGGCGGCGTGCGCTCGATCACCATGAGCGCTATCGGGCGCACCACCAGCAGTATGAACGCGACGAGCGCCGCCACGGACATGAACGCCCAGAGCGACGTGGCTGGCGACACGAGGTACGCCTCGGTGAGGACGTATCCCACCATGATGAGCCACGCGATGCCGTCCGTGGTCATGGACGCCGACATGGCGATTCGGCCGAGGTCGGAGTTGAGGAGGTTGAGCTCGGACAGGATCGGGGACAGCACCGCGAAGGACGTGACGGAGAGCGAGGCCGAGAGCGCGAACAGGAACGTGAAACGCTTCGACACGTCCTGCTCCTCCGCAAGGGCGTCGCCTTTGGAGCCCATCGCCGTCAGGGCAAGCGCGAGGAGGAAGCCCGAGAGGCCGATGACCACACCCTTCTTGCCGGACCGGACGGCGAGCCTCGGATCCATCCGGACGCCGATGAGGAAGATCACGTACATGAGGCCGAACGTCGCCACGGTGTTCAGCACCGGCTCACCCCTCGGCGGGAACACCAGTTGCCTGAACTCGTCGTTGCGGCACAGCAACGACGGGCCAAGTATGATTCCACCCTGAAATCAACACCAAATCTTAATGGACCAACGCTCTCTTCATCAGGCCGATCTTGTCACGGTGGCAGCAAATTATGGAGCGTACCACGATCTCGGAGACGACGCGGGGCTGCTTGAGCGGCCTGAGGAGGAAGTAGAGGACGCGCGTGACGGCGACGATGAGGACGAGCTGCACGCCCAGGAGGGGCAGCGACGACGACAGCGGGCTGCCGCCCTGGAAGATGTTCCGGCCGCTCCCCGTGGTCTGCGGGACGACGTAGCAGTTGACATTGTCCATCTCATTAGTTCCGGATCGGCGTTGTAGCTGGTGGCGCGGTCGCCGCGCGCGCCCGTGGTTCTTCTTGCCCGACGCCCGCCTCGTCAGGCTGTGCCTTCCATGGCGGTTTGCGTGATGGATGTGAGGAGGCACGGTGAGTGGATGAGAGGAATGCCGGAGAAAATGGTGACATGTCAAAAAAGTTTCAGAACTTGGTAGCCTTGAGAATATATTGAGCTCGGCTTGTTTCGTCGGATTCTTGTGGCTACAAACTGCCAACGTTGTGGATTGTTCGATATAGGCGGCGCCATCTCGCGTTCAAGAATAGTAAACCTAAAATTGAGCAGTCGAGAACAACATAGGTGTGACGTTCTCCCGGGAGGAAAGAACAAACAACAAGGATGCAATGTTAACTTGCATATGCCGAGATTCGCCAAAAAAAAAAAAAAAAAAAAAAAAAACTTGCAAATGCTGAGACAATGTAAACCCGAATCGCACGCAGCAACTAAAAGTTTGTAAACTGGGCAGTCGATTAAGGCTTAGTTAAGTCTCGGTCGTGTTCACGGTGATCTAAAAAGAAACATATGCCTTTTGTTCTCACAGTTCAATACATTGTATTTTTTTGCGAATCTCAAGCGTTGGACCAACGACTTTTGGCGTCAAAGGAGAACTTGAAGAAATTATAGGTCAACTGAATTACCTAAATACTTTGGATGTTGATTTTGCTTGTCTCGATGCATCTTTGTTCTATGGACTGAATATGGCATTTGTTGTTGTTGTTGTGGATGATGAGATAATATATGTTCAACATGAGTTTATGTTGTGAGTTCAAAACGTTATGAATTATTATGTGTTGCAATACATTTCATGTTGACATGCATCTTTTCTTTGGAAGATCATGCCTTTTGTTATGTAGCAATTCGTAGCAAAATCCATCTCAATTACATTTCCGTGTGGCAGCCAAAAAAGTCACTGGTATTGGAATATAATCTAAAATTCAAATGAAATGAATTACTGCTGAAAGTTTTTTTTTTAAACGGAGGCAAAAGCTTTGCCTCATCCATTAACTAAGAAGAGAGTGCCTAGTTTTTAGGAGAAAACTGAACGAAAATCTACAACAACATGGACAATCCCACACAAACAGCACACCCACAAACACCATAGGCAAGCATAAGAGAGACCCAAACAACAGGGAGCACCCACTCTAGCCAACACAAGAACGTCGCAAGGAAGACCCGCTAAAAGGACATGACACCCCAAAAAGTGTCCAACAATCAACCAGTTGCTGAAGTTTTCCTTGTTACGGCTCTCTACCTTCTTTTGCTCCTAATAGATACCTTCCTGAGAGACTTCTCCACCTTCATGATCATGTCCTCCGAGGCCTTCCCCGTCCAGACGCAGGCAACATCCTTGCAATATCAAGGGCTAGCCGCATCTAAACTGGCGAGAAAGCCACAAAGCAGAGCTAGGCGCCAACACTAATCCAGAGTTCAAAGAGGCGAGGGACTGGCAAGACTTCGACTGTGGTGGCGAGGGCGTCGTGGCCACCACTAAGGCCTCAAAAGAGCCCAGCACCAACGGAAGCACCACAGAAGAGTCCTCACAGAACTCATGTAGCTCTGGCGTGATCTGCAACACCGGTGCCAAGATCCCGTCAATGCCCTCGCTCTCAGAGGCAGCCGACACAATAGGCTGCGGCGACTGATAGGGGCTACCACAAGGAGGGAAGCACCTGTTGAAAGTTTGGATTCATTTCATTTGTACGAATAACACCTACACACCAAACAAAATATTATAACTTTTGTAAAGGAAAAAATATTTATTTTTTTCTTGTTGTGTCTGATCTATCGGAAGCCATTTTTAATTTTGTAAAGCAGTTTGATGGACAAAATTACATGGTTTTCTACATACTAAAGCATGACTTCCATGAAATTTTTCGAGAGCAAACTACCTACCTTGGTTTTGTGGAAGATAAAACAAAGTTTACAAAATCTTTCCTGTCAACAAAAGTCCCAAAATGCTAAAAAGCAACTTTCTAAGATATCCTCGAGAGGTGGGCTACAAGGATATGGATAACTTGAAGACTTTTAGGCTAAACCTGTGCCAGAAACCAACCATTAGGGTTATGAACCAGAGGAATTTTGGACTTTGCAGAAGAGGGGATGAATATCAAGCCTCCCATCTAGCCACCATTCGTGGAGTGATGAAAAATCCAGGTTAGCCTTCACTCAAAAAAAGAAAGAAACCCAAGAGATAATGTAATAAGAGGAAGTTGAAGGGGAAAATGTTAAAATCAAGCAATCAACATGTGTTCTCCATAAGGTTGTGAAGATTAGATCCACTACCTCTTATTGAAAGTTGTGATTCCACCATCTTAATAGTTATAATTCGTAAATCTTTTGCCTCAAATCTTAGTGTAGTCATCCAAGGCCTTGTTTCTAAGTTGCACCAACAATGTTTCCACCAAGTTACGATATACTACTTAATTGCATGTTATCTTTATGTTCATATCTCTTCCTCTTTGGCCTGGTATCCCTTGCAACGTTCGGTTCGTCACATCTGTCAGTAAGAACTCAAATTCAACTATCATGAAGGACCACTCTTACAGATTAGTCCATATGTTACATCTTCATTTATTTATGCGATTTCTCTAGATCCATATTTTCATTTAGGGCTCATTTGGTTGCAGCCCATCCCGAAGGGTTCGCCGCGTTTTCCCGGACTTACCATTCCCAAGCAATTCCCCAGTTTAGCCCACATGGCCATTTGGATGCCCGTGAGACGGTATTTCCGCGTCCTTTCCGCGTTCCTTGCTAGTAGATCATTCTATGATTCAAGAGGTAGGGAAGGGAATCTACGACCGCTCTCGCGAAAGGGGAGATGATACGTCCATTTTGCATCACTATTTTATATCATAATTTACTGTTATTCATTGATATATTTCATATTTAGAGATGATACTTATGTTATTTCATCTATTTTGCATGTTTCATGATTATTGGAGGATCGCGCACCGGAGTCAGGATTCTGCTGGAAAAAGCGCCGTCAGAATGCAATATTTCGGAAGATCAACAATTGACGGAATTTATACCAAAAATCCTATTTTTTCAGAAGACGAAGGGAGCCAGAAGGAGGAGCCGAGGAGGGCCACCATGGGCCCACCTCATAGGCCAGCGCGGGCCAAGCCCTGGCCGCGCCGCCTTGTGAGGAGGGGGCCCACAGCCCCCTCTGGCCTCCTCTCCTTTGCGTACATCTTCGTCCCGAAAACCTAAGCTCCAGAGGATAGTCGCGAAGAGTCAAAGCCGCCTCTGCGGGGCGGAAAACACTAGAGAGAAAAGAGCTCTCCGGCAGGCTGAGATCCGCCGGGGAAATTCCCTCCCGGAGGGGGAAATCGACGCCATCGTCACCGTCATCGAGCTGGACATCATCTCCATCGCCATCACCATCATCTCCATATCATCACCGCCGTCTCCACCGCTGCACCTCGTCATCGCTATAACAATTTGGGTTGGATCTTGATTGTTTGATAGGGGAAACTCTCCCGGTATTGATTTCTACCTGTTATTGATGCTATTGAGTGAAATCATTGAACCAAGGTTTATGTTCAGATTGTTATTCATCATCATATCACCTCTGATCATGTTCCATATGATGTCTCGTGAGTAGTTAGTTTAGTTCTTGAGGACATGGGTGAAGTCTAAATGTTAGTAGTGAATTATGGTTGAGTAATATTCAATGTTATGATATTTAAGTTGAGGTGTTATTCTTCTAGTGGTGTCATGTGAACGTCGACTACATGATACTTCACCTTTATGGGCCTAGGGGAATACATCTTGTACTCGTTTGCCAATTGCGGGGTTGCCGGAGTGACAGAAACCTAAACCCCCGTTGGTATATCGATGCAGGAGGGATAGCAAGATCTCAGAGTTTAAGGCTGTGGTTAGATTTATCTTAATTACTTTCTTGTAGTTGCGGATGCTTGCAAGGGGTATAATCACAAGTATGTATTAGTCCTAGGAAGGGCGGTGCATTAGCATAGGTTCACCCACACAACACTTATCAAAACAATGAAGATTAATCAGCTATACGAAGCGAAAGCACTAGACTAAATTCCCGTGTGTCCTCAAGAACGTTTGGTCATTATAAGTAAACAAACCGGCTTGTCCTTTGTGCTAAAAAGGATTGGGCCACTCGCTGCAATTGTTACTCTCGCACTTTACTTACTCGTACTTTATTCATCTGTTACATCAAAACCCCCTGAATACTTGTCTGTGAGCATTTACAGTGAATCCTTCATCGAAACTGCTTGTCAACACCTTCTGCTCCTCGTTGGGATCGACATTCTTACTTATCGAAAATACTACGATACACCCCCTATACTTGTGGGTCATCAAGACTATTTTCTGGCGCCGTTGCCGGGGAGTGAAGCGCTATTGGTAAGTGGAATTGGTAAGGGAAACTTTTACTGTTTGTGCTGATTTTATTCCTACCTGCTGCTATAATTCATTATGGAGAGATCTTCTCTTGAATTTTTATTTGGAAAATCTACTACTACTGCAAAGGTAGTGGATGAGGTGCCAGGTGAGGAAGAAGTTCCATACAAAATACCTATGAAAATTATTGAACGTGTTGTGGATAACCGTTATACAGGGGATGGAACTGTTCATCCTGGAGATCATTTACTGTTCTTACATGAATTATGCGGTTTATTCAAGTGTGCAGGTATTGCTATGGATGAAGTGAGGAAGAAGTTATTCTCTATATCGCTGCCTGGTAAAGCGGCGCATTGGTATAAATTACTGGATAATGGGGATTCTCTTGAATGGAATGATATTGTGCCCCGATTTTATTCTAAGTTCTATCCTCCAAGTGAAATTCACAAAGACCGGAACCGCATATATAATTCTTGGCCTCATGATGGAGAGAGTATTGCCCAAGCGTGGGGGAGATTGAAGTCTTCAATGCTCAAATGCCCCATTCATGAGCTTCCTGGTAATATTATTATTGATAATTTCTATGCAAGACTTTCTTTTCAAGATAAGACCTTGCTGGATACTTCTTGTTCTGGATCATTTACACGCAACAAAGAAGAGTTTAAAAGGGACCTTCTTAATCGGATCCAGGAGAATACTGAAAGATGGGAGAACGACAAAGATAGAGAGTCAGGTATAAAATATGATTATAAATGCATTGAAGCTTTTATGGATACTGATAAATTTCGTAATATTAGTGCTACTTATGGTCTTGATTCTCAAGTCGTTGCAAATCTTTATAAAGCTTTTGCCTCTCATTATGAATAGCCTAAGAAGAACTTTGATAAGTATCATGAACCGTATAAAGATAAAATTGATTCATCTATAAATAAATGTGTAGTAGTTGAAACTGTTGATCATGTTATTCCTGAAGCTTATTGACACGCGTATAGCACGCGACCGTTGGGAACCCCAAGTGGAAGGTGTGATGCGTACAGCAGTAAGTTTCCCTCAGTTAGAAACCAAGGTTTATCGAACCAGTAGGAGTCAAGAAGCACGTTGAAGGTTGATGGCGGCGAGATGTAGTGCGGCGCAACACCAGGGATTCCGGCGCCAACGTGGAACCTGCACAACACAACCAAAGTACTTTGCCCCAACAAAACAGTGAGGTTGTCAATCTCACCGGCTTGCTGTAACAAAGG
This sequence comes from Lolium perenne, assembly GCF_019359855.2. Lineage (NCBI taxonomy): Eukaryota > Viridiplantae > Streptophyta > Magnoliopsida > Poales > Poaceae > Lolium > Lolium perenne. The sequence continues at coordinate 202,396,775 of NC_067244.2, forward strand.
ATTAGATATATAGTGTGGATGATGATTGTTTGCAGAAAACAGTAGAACAAGTATTGTAGTAGATTGTATTCGATGTAAGAGAATGGACCGGGGTCCACAGTTCACTAGAGGTGTCTCTCCCATAAGATAAATAGCATGTTGGGTGAACAAATTACAGTTGGGCAAATGACAAATAGAGAGGGCATGACAATGCACATACATGATATGATGAGTATTGTGAGATTTAATTGGGTATTACGACAAAGTACATAGACCGCTATCCAGCATGCATCTATGCCTAAAAAGTCCACCTTCAGGTTATCATCCGAACCCCTTCCAGTATTAAGTTGCAAACAACAGACAATTGCATTAAGTATGGTGCGTAATGTAATCAATAACTACATCCTCGGACATAGCATCAATGTTTTATCCCTAGTGGCAACAGCACATCCACAACCTTAGGGGTTTCTGTCACTCCCCCAGATTCAATGGAGACATGAACCCACTATCGAGCATAAATACTCCCTCTTGGAGTTACAAGTATTAACTTGGCCAGAGCCTCTACTAGTAACGGAGAGCATGCAAGATCATAAACAACACATAGGTAATAGATTGATAATCAACATAACATAGTATTCTCTATCCATCGGATCCCAACAAACACAACATATAGCATTATAGATAGATGATCTTGATCATGTTAGGCAGCTCACAAGACCCGACAATGTAGCATAATTAGGAGAAGACGACCATCTAGCTACTGCTATGGACCCATAGTCCAGGGGTGAACTACTCACTCATCACTCCGGAGGCGACCATGGCGGTGAAGAGTCCTCCGGGAGATGATTCCCCTCTCCGGCAGGGTGCCGGAGGCGATCTCCTGAATCCCCCGAGATGGGATTGGCGGCGGCGTCTCTGGAAGGTTTTCCGTATCGTGGCTCTCGGTACTGGGGGTTTCACGACGAAGGCTATAAGTAGGCGGAGGAGATAGGTCAGGGGGCCACACGAGGGCCCCACACGCTAGGCCGGCGCGGCCAAGGCTTGGGCCGCGCTGCCCTGCTGTGTGGCCACCTCGTGGCCCCACTTCGTATCATCTTCGGTCTTCTGGAATCTTCGTGTGAAAATAGGCCCCTGGGCGTTGATTTCGTCCAATTCCGAGAATATTTCCTTACTAGGATTTCTGAAACCAAAAACAACAGAAAACAGGAACTGGCCCTTCGGCATCTCGTTAATAGGTTAGTGCCGGAAAATGCATAAATATGACATAAAGTATGCATAAAACATGTAGATATCATCAATAATGTGGCATGGAACATAAGAAATTATCGATACGTCGGAGACGTATCACTTATATTGAAAAAACTCATTTCCCTGCTAAAATGAAGGAGTACTCTGTTATAAATAGTGCGGTTAATAAAAGTGTAAAGAAACCTATAGAACCTGAAGAACAAATAAAGGTTGAACCTGCTGTTGCAATAGTTAAAGATCTTGTGACTGAAAATGTGGAGGATGGTCATATTATTTTTTGTGAAGATGCTTCTAATATTGTTTCACATCCTAATAAGTCCAAGAAAACTAGTGTTCCTATGATATCTGTTAGAATTGGTGATCATTGCTATTATGGTTTATGCGATATTGGTGCAAGTATTAGTGCTATTCCTTATGAGCTTTACACGGAGATTATGCACGAAATTGGTTCTTGTGAACTTGAAGATATTGATGTGGTTATTCGGCTGGATAATAGAGAAACTATTTCTCCAATTGGTATTGTTCGAGATGTGGAAGTTCTATGTGGTAAGATTAAATATCCTGCTGACTTTTTGGTACTTGGTTCTGCTGCTAGTAAGTATTGTCCTATCATTTTTGGTAGACCTTTTCTAAATACTTGTGGAGCTGTTATAGATTGCAAGAAAGAGAAAATTTTGACTAAATTTGCAGGTGAATCTTACGAGTTTAATTTCTCTAAATTTGCCAAAACTCCTTATAAAGCTGATTCGCCTAATAATGATTTTAGAGTTGAACAGTGTGCATCTATTGCTCTTGCTCCTAATAATCCTTTGCAGCAACATTTGGAGAATAGTGAGAGTGAAGTTTTTAGGGAAGAAAGAAATGAGCTTGATGAAATTTTCCTTCGTCAACCTATTCTTAAACATGACTTGCCTGTAGAAGATCTAGGTACAACATTACCACAAAAGGAGGATCCTGTTTTTGATTTAAAACCATTGCCTGATAATCTTAAATATGCTCATATTGATGATAAGAAAATATATCATGTTATTATTAGTTCTAAGCTTTCAGAGTTTGAGGAAGAAAGGTTATTGGAAATATTGAAGAAACACCGAGGAGCTATTGGCTACACTCTTGATGACTTGAAGGGGATTTCTACCTCTATTTGCCAACATGCCATTAATATGGAAGATGATGCAAAGCCTGTTGTTGAACATCAGCGTCGTCTAATTCCTAAGATGAAGGATGTGGTAAGAAACGAGGTATTAAAACTTCTTGAAGCTGGTATTATATATCCTATTGCTGATAGTAGATGGGTTAGTCCTGTACATTGTGTTCCTAAGAAAGGAGGAATGGCTGTTGTGCCTAATGATAATGATGAGCTCATACCTCAAAGAGTAGTTGTAGGGTATAGAATGTGCATTGATTATCGAAAAGTTAATAAGGTTACTAAGAAAGATCATTGCCCTTTGCCTTTTATTGATCAAATGTTAGAAAGGTTGTCTAAAAATACTCATTTTTGCTTTCTTGATGGTTATTCTGGGTTTTCACAAATTGCTGTTAAAACTAAGGATCAAGAGAAAACCACTTTCACTTGTCCCTATGGAACTTATGCTTATAGACGTATGCCTTTTGGTTTATGTAATGCTCCTGCTACTTTTCAAAGATGCATGTCTGCTATTTTTCATGGCTTTTGCGAGAATATTGTAGAGGTATTCATGGATGATTTTCTGTCTATGGGAATTCTTTTGATAATTGCTTGAGGAACCTCGATAACGTTTTGCAGAGATGTGAAGAAACTAACCTTGTTCTTAATTGGGAGAAATGCCACTTTATGGTTAATGAAGGAATTGTATTGGGACATAAAATTTCCGAGAGAGGTATTGAAGTTGATAGAGCTAAAGTTGAAGCAATTGAGAAGATGCCCTATCCTAGGGATGTTAAAGGTATTCGTAGTTTTCTTGGTCATGCTGGGTTTTATAGGAGATTCATTAAAGATTTCTCCAAGATATCAAAACCTCTTACTAATCTTCTTCAAAAAGATGTACCCTTTGTTTTTGATGATGATTGTAAGGAAGCTTTTGAAACTCTAAAGAAAGCCTTAACAACTGCTCCTATAGTTGAACCTCCTGATTGGAACTTACCATTTGAAATTATGTGCGATGCTAGTGATTTTGCTGTAGGCGCTGTTCTTGGACAGCGAGTAGATAAAAAATTAAATGTTATTCATTATGCTAGTAAAACTCTTGATGCTTCTCAAAGAAATTATGCTACAACTGAAAAAGAATTGTTAGCTGTAGTCTTTGCTTGTGATAAGTTTAGATCTTATATTGTTGATTCAAAAGTTACAATTCATACTGATCATGCTGCAATTAGATACCTAATGCAAAAGAAAGATGCTAAGCCAAGGCTTATTAGATGGGTGCTTCTGTTGCAAGAATTTGATTTACATATTGTAGATAGGAAAGGTGCTGATAATTCTGTTGCTGATAATTTGTCTAGATTGGAAAATATTGCTTATGATCTGTTCCTGTTAATGATAGTTTTCCAAATGAACAATTGGCTGTAATAAAGGTGAGCTCGCGAGATAGCCCTTGGTATGCTGATTATGCTAACTTTATTGTTTCCAAGTACTTGCCTCCAACCTTTTCAGCCCAGCAAAGGAGGAAATTCTTTTATGACTTGAGGCATTATTTTTGGGATGACCCACACTTATATAAAGAAGGAGTGGATGGTATTCTGCGAAGATGTGTTCCCGAATATGAATAACAAGAGATATTGAGTAAATGTCATGGTAGTTCTTATGGAGGACATCACGCCGGAGATAGAACCGCGCAAAAGGTTCTACAATCAGGTTTTTATTGGCCAACTCTCTTCAAGGATGCAAGGAAGTTTATTTTATCCTGTGATGAATGTCAAAGGGTTGGTAATATCTCCAGACGCAATGAAATGCCTATGAATTATACTCTTGTTATTGAACCATTCGATTGTTGGGGATTTGACTTCATGGGACCTTTTCCCTCTTCAGAAGGTAACACTCATATACTTGTCGCTGTTGATTATGTTACTAAATGGGTGGAAGCCATACCCACAAAAAGTGCTGATGGTGAGACCTCTTTAAGAATGCTTTTAGATATTATTTTTCCTAGATTTGGAGTTCCTAGATATATTATGACTGATGGAGGTTCTCATTTTATTCATGGTGGTTTTAGAAAAACTCTTGCTAAATATGGTATTAATCATAGAATTGCTTCTGCTTATCATCCTCAAACTAGTGGGCAAGTAGAACTATCAAATAGAGAGATTAAATCTATCTTACAAAAGACTGTTAATAAAACTAGAAAGAATTGGGCTAGTAAATTGAAGGAAGCACTATGGGCTTATAGAACTGCTTATAAAAATCCCATGGGCATGTCACCTTATAAAATGGTTTATGGAAAAGCTTGTCATTTACCTTTAGAACTAGAGCACAAAGCTTATTGGGCTGTAAGAGAACTAAATAAAGATCCTAAACTTGCCGGTAAGAAAAGATTGCTACAATTGAGTTCTCTAGATGAATGGAGAAGTGAAGCTTATGAGAATGCTAAACTCTTTAAAGAGAAAGTCAAGAAATGGCATGATAGAAGGATTATCAAAAGAGAATTTAATATTGGGGATAAAGTCCTATTGTATCGGTCTCGTCTCAGATTCTTTGCAGGGAAATTACTCTCAAAATGGGAAGGACCATATGTCGTTGAGGAGGTGTATCGTTCAGGAGCAATTAAAATTAGTTCTCTCCAAGGCGATGCCTCACAAGTGGTGAATGGACAAAGACTCAAGCATTATATCTCAGGTGATTCTTATAATGAAGATGTTGATGTTATTCGAGTGGAAACTCCGGAAGCTTTCATCAAAGGTCAAATTGACAGTCCGGCAGGATTTGACTTTGAATAGGTAACAGTACTGGTAATGAAAAGTTCGCGTTTTACTTTCCGAACAATATTTTTGCTGTTTTTGGTAAATATGAAAAATTACGAGATCGAAACGGAGTGGAGGAGACGCACGAGGGCGTGCCCCCATAGGTCGGCGCGGGCCCCAGCCTGGCCGCGCCGTCCTATGAGGTGGCCACCTCGTTGCCCCTCTCCGACTCTGGTTCGACCTGGTACTTTCCTTATGTCGTAAAAATTTCTGCTATATAATCCCCCGGACCCCTGGAGGTCCGTATATCGTTTTCTCGACGTGTTTTGTTTCGAGCTGTTTCTGCCAGGATCTGTTTTCAATCTAGAAGCACCATGGCCTCCAACAACAAGGACAAGGGGCTTTCGGAGGAAGAAGTGAAGAGGGTTTCGTCAAAACAAGAGCAACAAGCCGTTGGGAGTAAGCAAATCTTGGTGGGATCTGTTGACACTCGACGTTCTTTCTCTCATAACTTGCAGGGACCCTTACCACCTGCTCTTAGCCTCGACTCTTTCCCTGAGTTGGAAGAAGCTCTACGGGTTACCGATGAGTTTTGTGATCAATACCGTGCTCTGAGAAGGGAAGTGGAGATACTTCAGGAGAAGAACAACCGACTTCATAGAATGCTGGAATATTACTCGATTCCCATCACGAGGCTACCACCGCCACTTTCAGATAACAATAAATCTCTTCGAGTCTTAGTGCAGAACTGACAAACTGAGAAGCTGAAGCTGAAGGAGATCTTTAAGAATCGCGGGAAGGATTCATCATCACCACCGCCGAAGGAGTAATTCATCATCGGTATTGGCATCCCCTTGGTTTGTTCCAAGCTTGGGGGAGTGCCGCGGTATCACATCATCACTATCTTTTACTTTTTTACTATCAAGTAGTGTTATATCATGAGTAGGGAAGTTATCATATAAGATGGGTTGCAGTGTGGAAGTATCTCTCCTTAGTTGGTTGTCTATGTATCCCTTGGTGTGAGTTATCGTTATGAAATATTAATGAGAAGTCTTATCATTTGCATATTGCACATCTTATTTTAGTTTGCAATCTCTATTATATGATTGATCTTGTTTTTAGTATTGGTATTACTTTGGGAGCATTGAGTAAATCTATTTGGTTTTGGCAAACTTAGCATTGGTCAATAGCAACAACACTTTGAGGTTTAAGTAGAAAAGAGAAATACATGTAGATATGTTGTTTCATTGTCTTTCTTTCTTGTTAGCTCTTAAGCTTATTATTCTGAAGTTAAAATTGTTTGTGCTTACAAGGAAGATGCATGACTGTTTTTATCACATGTATATTTGTTTGTTTCCCTCAACTCTTATGCTTGCCAATCAACCTTGCTAGCCAAAAACCTGTACCGAGAGGGAATGCTTCTCGTGCATCCAAACCTTAACCCAAACCTATGCCATTTGTGTCCACCATAACTACCTACTACATGGTATTTCCTGCCATTCCAAGTAAATACTTCGTGTGCTACCTTTAAACAATTCAAAATTTATCATCCTTTATTTGTGTCAATGTTTTATAGCTCATGAGGAAGTATGTGGTGTTTTATCTTTCAATCTTGTTGGGCAACTTTCACCAATGGACTAGTGGCTTCATCCGCTTATCCAATAATTTTGCATAAAGAGCTGGCAATGGGGTTCCCAGCCCCAATTAATTAACTTTCATAATTTTACAAATAGACACTCCTCCATGGTATGTGATTGTTGGACGGCACCCGAGGATTCGGTTAGCCATGGCTTGAGAAAGCAAAGGAGGGGAGGAGTGTCATCTAAATAAAACTAAAATAAAAAGGCACTCCTTCATGGTATGAGATTGTTGGCAGGCACCCGAGGATTCGGTTAGCCATGGTTTGTGAAAGCAAAGGTTGGAAGGAGTGCCACCTAAAAATAAAACTTTATGGGAGCCGCTCTTCGAGAGTTTGTCTGGCAAGGGGGTTAGAGTACCCGCTACCAGTCGTTGACAACAACAAACACCTCTCAAAATGTTACTTTTACTCTCTTTATATGATTTCAAAACTGAAAAAGCTCTAGCACATGATTTAATCCCTGTTTCCCTCTGCGAAGGGCCTGTCTTTTACTTTATGTTGAGTCAGTAAACCTATTTCCCTCCATCTTAAGCAAGCATTTGAGTTGTTGTGATCAACCCATCTATATTGTGATTTACTTCATCATGTCTTTTACTCTTCCTTGTTTAGTACAAGTTTTATCCGAATGAATATAGCTTTGAAAGTTATCAATGATTATGAGGAGATTATTATGATTGAGTATGCAAGTTGTGCCATATAAACTTTAACATGAGAGCGCTGCTCGATAGATAAGTATAACCTGTTAATTGTTCTCTGACCAAGAACGAAGTTTGCCATCACCAATTATGATTTCTTATGCACGTTTATTTGTGATTACGTCCTACTTGTTTCAAGTTGAATTATATGAGGAAGTTTTTTACTAGAATGTCTTGTGTGAATGAATATGATGCTTCTTGTCCGTATTTTATTTATCGACTCTTCACTCCATAAACATGTGGTCCTGTTTACCGAGTTTAGTTTCGCTTGGGGACAAGCGAAGTCTAAGCTTGGGGGGAGTTGATACGTCCATTTTGCATCACTATTTTATATCATAATTTACTGCTATTCATTGATATATTTCATATTTAGAGATGATACTTATGTTACTTCATCTATTTTGCATGTTTCATGATTATTGGAGGATCGCGCACCGGAGTCAGGATTCTGCTGGAAAAAGCGCCGTCAGAATGCAATATTTCGGAAGATCAACAATTGACGGAATTTATACCAAAAATCCTATTTTTCCAGAAGACGAAGGGAGCCAGAAGGAGGAGCCGAGGAGGGCCGCCATGGGCCCACCTCATAGGCCGGCGCGGGCCAAGCCCTGGCCGCGCCGCCTTGTGAGGAGGGGGCCCACAGCCCCCTCTGGCCTCCTCTCCTTCGCGTACATCTTCGTCCCGAAAACCTAACCTCCAGAGGATAGTCGCGAAGAGTCACAGCCGCCTCTGCGGGGCGGAAAACACCAGAGAGAAAAGAGCTCTCCGACAGGCTGAGATCCGCCGGGGAAATTCCCTCCCGGAGGGGGAAATTGACGCCATCGTCACCGTCATCGAGCTGGACATCATCTCCATCGCCATCACCATCATCTCCATCGTCATCACCGCCATCTCCACCGCTGCACCTCGTCACCGCTGTAACAATTTGGGTTGGATCTTGATTGTTTGATAGGGGAAACTCTCCCGGTATTGATTTCTACCTGTTATTGATGCTATTGAGTGAAACCATTGAACCAAGGTTTATGTTCAGATTGTTATTCATCATCATATCACCTCTGATCATGTTCCATATGATGTCTCGTGAGTAGTTCGTTTAGTTCTTGAGGACATGGGTGAAGTCTAAATGTTAGTAGTGAATTATGGTTGAGTAATATTCAATGTTATGATATTTAAGTTGAGGTGTTATTCTTCTAGTGATGTCATGTGAACGTCGACTACATGATAATTCACCTTTATGGGCCCAGGGGAATACATCTTGTACTCGTTTGCCAATTGCGGGGTTGCCGGAGTGACAGAAACCTAAACCCCCGTTGGTATATCGATGCAGGAGGGATAGCAGGATCTCAGAGTTTAAGGCCGTGGTTAGATTTATCTTAATTACTTTCTTGTAGTTGCGGATGCTTGCAAGGGGTATAATCACAAGTATGTATTAGTCCTAGGAAGGGCGGTGCATTAGCATAGGTTCACCCACACAACACTTATCAAAACAATGAAGATTAATCAGCTATATGAAGCGAAAGCACTAGACTAAATTCCCGTGTGTCCTCAAGAACGTTTGGTCATTATAAGTAAACAAACCGGCTTGTCCTTTGTGCTAAAAAGGATTGGGCCACTCGCTGCAATTGTTACTCTCGCACTTTACTTACTCGTACTTTATTCATCTGTTACATCAAACCCCCCTGAATACTTGTCTGTGAGCATTTACAGTGAATCCTTCATCGAAACTGCTTGTCAACACCTTCTGCTCCTCGTTGGGATCGACATTCTTACTTATCGAAAATACTACGATACACCCCCTATACTTGTGGGTCATCAGGAGGTGGTGTCGCTGGCAATCTTCTCTTCCTCCGGTGAACGGAGAACAACTCGGACCGGAGCTATTCCTTCCCACATTCGCCTCCCCTCTCTCTCCTCTCCCCACTCTACCCTCTCCGTCGGGTCTCTATTTTTCTTGATCCAAGATTTGCTAGGTGGCCCGGTGGTAAAGATGACGGGCCGGCTATCCCGCTCGTCTTACCCAAATGACGTCAAAGGGTTAGCTATGTTAACTATTTATACTAAACTTTATTACTTATTTATAACTTTTTTATGTTAACACACTATGTTAACTATTACATTTTTATTCAATCAAACAAATATCACCACATAAACTTAAACAAAGCATCAAGACACAATATAAATGTTACACAAATCAACACATGTCACTGGAAATATGCTTTCTGAATTTAAATAACATTTTGCAGTGAAACTTGCTTGAGTTGATTTCCTTCTTGATATATTGCCTCCTAAAATGGACTGAAGAAAATATATTACAAATCAAAACAACAAGTTTCCATAAACTATTTCTGGAACTCAAATGTATTTAGAGTGTATATGTATGTGTTAAGATCTATTTCAATATTCTTAAATATCTTGGCAAAAATCTCTAACCCTGCCATTTTACAACTTTTTGATATACTTTATAGGGTGTACGCTTGCTCATCTTTGGTGTAAGAAAATAAAAACATATAGAGTACATGATTATGTGTCTTAGCCGTACCTAAATGGAGAGTTCCAAAGTGTAAAAGATTATCCTCGTATATTTGGAATTGCTTGTTTGTTGGTTCGTCTATATAAAATATGCCTATCTCTCACTTTAATTTCTACAGTCAACTTATAATAGATGTGTGCTTCGTACTTGGTTTAAAATATAACCGCTGGCGATAGACATTACATGAGAACGCAATCTATGATTGTAGTGTATGGTATATCGTTTACTCCTTCGGCTTGATATGAAGTCTGTATAAGTCTTCTTTGGTTTACATGATTTTAAGAACGATGAATCGAGAAAATGTTGGAATGGATGTCATGGCATATTCAATTCTGCATAACTAAAATGGATGTGAAATAAATGTTGTTTTGGTTACATCTAGGAGAAGCATTTTTTTCCAAAAGATTAGAAAACTTTCCATCATCCTCGTGGAAACGAAGAAAAAACAAAATATATTTCTAAAAGCAGATGAAGTATGTAGATCCTTCTGTTCTCGCCTAGGGTCAAACCAGGCCGGTTGAGGTTACGTTTGGTTGCTTCCGGTAGGATAGCGTAGGCGATATGGCCCTTGAACATACCAATGTGGTGGTGAGGGCAGGATGATTAGTGATATGTGTCATCCTTGTTATAAAGTTAGTTGCAAAGCAAAACCGAAGCTCGTTCCTATTGTGCAAACAAGTGCTAAACGGAACCTGTAAGGGTATTTTACCCTTATCCATTATTTTGGTTAACAATGACATCGAAGCTATTGTGTGGACTAATGGTTTCTATACGTGTATACACGGGTTTTAGTCCGCATATGAGGTTGGAAGATGATGAGAAAGGGTTTTAGTCTGCATACGAGGTTGCAAGGTGGTGAGAGACCCCGCAATTGATGTTCTCAAGAAGCAGGGCCGGTCCTAAGATTTTTGGGGCCTGGGGCGGAACCCAAATCCAGGGCCTATAAGCATCAAAATGATTTTTTTCCTACATATCAAGTGTTGCGAATGAATTTTTAAAAGTAGATAAAACTCATAAAGTACGCACAAAAGCTATATTGATATCAAATAATTTATAAATACTTTTTTGAAATTTTCTTCTAACATAAATAGATGCAAAGTCACTGATGATGTTATGTCAATGTCAATCTTATTGATTATCATGTCAAGATGTGCCTAGGCCGTGTCACCACGGAGGGTACCTGTTGTCGATGTGTGGTAGTCTCCACTTTCAGAAATGGTCGAACTATGTAGGGCAAAGTACAATTTGGATAGGTACATAAGAGAAATGGAAAAGAAAAATGATCAGATTCTTTTGGAATGGAAGAAAACTGAATCAATTTATTTATTAACAATTTACTTGAGAGAAAGTTGTTTTGTTAGTGGAAGGAAGAAAATAAGTCCTGTGCTGCATTTCTGGGCCTTTTTTCCGGCCCCGGTCAAGAGCACAGGCCTCATCACGTGGCATACATGATAGGCAAATATAGAATCTGATATCCGCCGGCCTAGCCCTTCATACAGGAAAAAGGCTCATGCTAAATAATGTTAAAAGCCCAAGTTAAGAAAACAGAGAAAAGGCCCAAGTCTAGTATGACGCAGAGATTATCGCTTCGTCTTCGTCTCCCCTCCCCTGGACAGCACGAGAGAAGCTCCTAACCAGCTCTAATGACGCTGCAAAATTACTACACTATATTCGCCTTGCCTAGGTTGGATTTGGGGGCCCCTTTGGTTCGGGGGCCTGGGGCGGCCGCCCTGCCTGCCCCCCCTCAGGGCCGGCCCTGTCAAGAAGCGACTGTGTTTTGGCTCTTTTCTCTATTGGTTATATTTGAGTCTATAGGAACCACCGCTCTATTAAGAGGGGCGGTCTCGATGAGCTTAAAGGGGATGTTGCTAAAACCACATGTACACATCCTACCACATATTATTCAGACCAAAAATTCCGAGTAGTATAGTTGTTCTGAGAAACTTTCTGCTTGAGCAAAGTTGGGAACCATGGCATAGGGTTCGGGAGGAGGAACCGCTGTCCCAGGCAGGTCGGCACACAGCCCGACATGCCGAGTGCTTCTGTCGGGTAACCCGACACAAAGTCTGGCATACCGGGTGCTGCTGCCGGGCAGCCTGGTATATATGGTGCACGGCATGCCGGGTGATACACCAAAAATTCCGGTACCTACCGGGTCCTCTGCCGGGTGCCTCGACTCTGGCTCCAAACGGCTCTTTTTCTTGGGATGAGTTTATAAGCCACTTCTTCTTTCTTGAAGAGGTAAGGTGACCAGTGCAAAAGCTCTAGATATTTCTCCCTCTCTCATACTCCATTGTTGAGCTCCAAAACCTTCAGATCTCCCTTCTCCTCCAACCAAACTCAGATCCTTTTGGGGAAAAGCTTGAGGAAGCCTAGATCTATGATTCCACCAAGCCAAATCTCATTCCCACTTGAGTACATCGAGCTAGCTTGTTACCCTTGGTTTTTATGGAAACCCTAGGTGGCTAGAGTCACTCGGAATCATCAGGGTTGTGGATTTGCTCCAAGAAGAAGATTGTGAGGGTTTGGAGGCTACCTTTAAAGTCTACCACAAGTGAGTGAGTTATTCCTTCGTGGGATAGGCTCCGGAGAAGAAGGTGAGCCTTCGTGGCGTTTGGTAAGTGATACGTCTCCGATGTATCGATAATTTCTTGTGTTCCATGCCACATTATTGATGATATCTACATGTTTTATGCACACTTTATATCATATTCGTGCATTTTCTGGAACTAACCTATTAACAAGATGCCGAAGTGCCAGTTGCTGTTTTCTGCTGTTTTTGGTTTCAGAAATCCTAGTAACGAAATATTCTCGGAATTGGACGAAATTAACGCCCAGGGTCCTATTTTGCCACGAAGCTTCCAGAAGACCGAAGAGGAGACGAAGTGGGGCCACGAGGTGGCCACACCATAGGGCGGCGCGGCCCAGCCCTTGGCCGCGCCGACCTGTAGTGTGGGGCCCTCGTGTGGCCCCCTGACCTGCCCTTCCGCCTACTTAAAGCCTCCGTCGCGAAACCCCCAGTACCGAGAGCCACGATACGGAAAACCTTCCAGAGACGCCGCCGCCGCCAATCCCATCTCGGGGGATTCAGGAGATCGCCTCCGGCACCCTGCCGGAGAGGGGAATCATCTCCCGGAGGACTCTACACCGCCATGGTCGCCTCCGGAGTGATGTGTGAGTAGTCTACCCCTGGACTATGGGTCCATAGCTGTAGCTAGATGGTTGTCTTCTCCCCATTGTGCTTAATTGTCGGGTCTTGTGAGCTGCCGAACATGATCAAGATCATCTATCTGTAATTCTATATGTTGCGTTTGTTGGGATCCGATGAATAGAGAATACTATGTTATGTTGATTATCAATTTATATCTATGTGTTGTTTATGATCTTGCATGCTCTCCGTTACTAGTAGATGCTCTGGCCAAGTAGATGCTTGTAACTCCAAGAGGGAGTATTTATGCTCGATAGTGGGTTCATGTCTCCGTGAACTGGGGAGTGACAAACCTCTAAGATTATGGATGTGCTGTTGCCACTAGGGATAAAACATTGGTGCTATGTTCGAGGATGTAGTTACTGATTACATTACGCGCAATACTTAATGCAATTGTCTGTTGTTAGCAACTTAATACTGGAGGGGGTTCGGATGATAACCTGAAGGTGGACTTTTTAGGCATAGATGCATGCTGGATAGCGGTCTATGTACTTTATCGTAATGCCCAATTAAATCTCACAATACTCATCATAATATGTATGTGCATGGTCATGCCCTCTTTATTTGTCAATTGCCCAACTGTAATTTGTTCACCCAACATGCTGTTTATCTTATGGGAGAGACACCTCTAGTGAACTGTGGACCCCGGTCCAATTCTCTATACTGAAATACAATCTACTGCAATACTTGTTTTACTGTTTTCTGCAAACAATCATCTTCCACACAATACGGTTAATCCTTTGTTACAGCAAGCCGGTGAGATTGACAACCTCACTGTTTCGTTGGGGCAAAGTACTTTGGTTGTGTTGTGCAGGTTCCACGTTGGCGCCGGAATCTCTGGTGTTGCGCCGCACTACATCCCGCCGCCATCAACCTTCAACGTGCTTCTTGACTCCTACTGGTTCGATTAAACCTTGGTTTCTTACTGAGGAAAACTTGCCGCTGTGCGCATCACACCTTCCTCTTGGGGTTCCCAACGGACGTGTCAACCACACGCATCAAGCAAATTTCTGGCGCCGTTGCCGGGGAGATCAAGACACGCTGCAAGGGGAGTCTCCACTTCCCAATCTCTTTACTTTGTTTTTGTCTTGCTTTATTTTATTTACTACTTTGTTTGCTGCACTAAATCAAAATATAAAAAAATTAGTTGCTAGTTTTACTTTATTTGCTATCTCGTTTGCTATATCAAAAACACAAAAAAATTAGTTACTTGCATTTACTTTATCTAGTTTGTTTTATTTACTACTGCTAAAATGGCCACCCCTGAAAATACTAAGTTGTGTGACTTCACAACCACAAATAATAATGATTTCTTATGCACACCTATTGCTCCACCTGCTACTACAGCAGAATTCTTTGAAATTAAACCTGCTTTACTGAATCTTGTTATGCGAGAGCAATTTTCTGGTGTTAGTTCTGATGATGCTGCTGCCCATCTTAATAATTTTGTTGAACTATGTGAAATGCAAAAATATAAAGATGTAGATGGTGACATTATAAAATTAAAATTGTTCCCTTTCTCATTAAGAGGAAGAGCTAAAGATTGGTTGCTATCTCTGCCTAAGAATAGTATTGATTCATGGACTAAATGCAAGGATGCTTTTATTGGTAGATATTATCCCCCTGCTAAAATTATATCTTTGAGAAGTAGCATAATGAATTTTAAACAATTGGATAATGAACATGTTGCTCAAGCTTGGGAAAGAATGAAATCTTTGGTTAAAAATTGCCCAACACATGGACTGACTACTTGGATGATCATCCAAACCTTCTATGCAGGACTAAATTTTTCTTCGCGGAATTTATTGGATTCAGCTGCTGGAGGTACCTTTATGTCCATCACTCTTGGTGAAGCAACAAAGCTTCTTGATAATATGATGATCAATCACTCTGAATGGCACACGGAAAGAGTTCCACAAGGTAAGAAGGTAAATTCTGTCGAAGAAACCTCTTCCTTGAGTGATAAGATTGATGCTATTATGTCTATGCTTGTGAATGATAGGACAAATGTTGATCCTAATAATGTTCCGTTAGCTTCATTGGTTGCACAAGAAGAACATGTTGATGTGAACTTCATTAAAAATAATAATTTCAACAACAATGCTTACCGGAACAATTCTAGTAACAACTATAGGCCATATCCTTATAATAATGGTAACGGTTATGCTAATTCTTATGGGAATTCTTACAATAATAATAGGAACACACCCCCTGGACTTGAAGCCATGCTTAAAGAATTTATTAGTACACAAACTGCTTTTAACAAATCTGTTGAAGAAAAGCTTGGGAAAATTGATATACTTGCTTCTAAAGTCGATAGTCTTGCTGCTGATGTTGATCTTTTGAAATCGAAAGTTATGCCTAATAGGGATATTGAAAATAAAATTGTTACTACAGCAAATGCCATCCAAGTTAGAATTAATGAGAATATAAGATTGATGGCCGAATTGCGTGCTAGGTGGGATAGAGAAGAAAATGAAAAACTAGCTAAAGAGAAGAATGTAGCTAAAGTTTGGACTATTACCACCACAAGTAATGTTGACTCTTCACATGTTGCTGCACCTCCTACTATTAATGGTAAAATAATTGGTGTTGGCAATGTTTCTACTCCTAGTGCAAAGCGTACAAAACTGCCTCGAAATCTGCTTAAAACTGCTGAAACTGCCTGTGATAAAACTGCTGAAATTTTTTCCAACATTGGGGATGATGATCCCATTGCTTTAGATTATAATGGTTTGAATTTTGATGATTGCCACATCTCTGAAGTTATAAAGTTCTTACAAAAACTTGCTAAAAGTCCTAATGCTAGTGCTATAAATTTGGCTTTCACGCAACATATTACAAATGCTCTCATAAAAGCTAGAGAAGAGAAACTAGAACGCGAAGCCTCTATTCCTAGAAAGCTAGAGGATGGTTGGGAGCCCATCATTAAGATGAAGATCAAAGATTTTGATTGTAATGCTTTATGTGATCTTGGTGCAAGTATTTCTGTTATGCCTAAGAAGATCTATAATATGCTTGACTTGCCACCATTGAAAAATTGTTATTTGGATGTTAATCTCGCTGATAATGCTAAAAAGAAACCTTTGGGAAAAGTTGATAATGTTCGCATTACCGTTAACAATAACCTTGTCCCCGTTGATTTTGTTGTCTTGGATATTGAATGCAATGCATCTTGTCCCATCATATTGGGAAGACCTTTTCTTCGAACCGTTGGTGCTATCATTGATATGAAGGAAGGTAATATTAAATATCAATTTCCTCTCAAGAAAGGTATGGAACACTTCCCTAGAAATAGAATGAAGTTACCTTTTGATTCTATTATTAGAACAAATTATGATGTTGACACTTCGTCTCTTGATAATACTTGATACACACTTTCTGCGCCTAGCTGAAAGGCGTTAAAGAAAAGCGCTTATGGGAGACAACCCATGTGTTTTTTTACTACAGTACTTTGTTTTTATTTTATGTCTTGGAAGTTGTTTACTACTGTAGCAACCTCTCCTTATCTTAGTTTAGTGTTTTGTTGTGCCAAGTAAAGTCGTTGATAGTAAAGTTCATACTAGATTTGGATTACTGCGCAGAAACAGATTTATTTGCTGTCACGAATCTGGGCTGTTTTCTCTGTAGGTAACTCAGAAAATTATGCCAATTTACGTGAGTAATCCTCAGATATGTACGCAACTTTCATTCAATTTGAGAATTTTCATTTGAGCAAGTCTGGTGCCTCGATAAAATTCGTCAATACGAACTGTTCTGTTTTGACAGATTCTGCCTTTTATTTCGCATTGCCTCTTTTGCTATGTTGGATGAATTTCTTTGATCCATTAATGTCCAGTAGCTTTATGCAATGTCCAGAAGTGTTAAGAATAATTGTGTCACCTCTGAACATGTTAATTTTTATTGTCCACTAACCCTCTAATGAGTTGTTCTAAGTTTGGTGTGGAGAAAGTTTTCAAGGATCAAGAGAGGGAGATGATACAACATGATCAAGGAGAGTGAAAGCTCTAAGCTTGGGGATGCCCCGATGGTTCACCCCTGCATATATCAAGAAGACTCAAGCGTCTAAGCTTGGGGATGCCCAAGGCATCCCCTTCTTCATCGACAACATTATCAGGTTCCTCCCCTGAAACTATATTTTTATTCCATCACATCTTATGTGCTTTTCTTGGAGCGTCGGTTTGTTTTTGTTTTTGTTTTGTTTGAATAAAATGGATCCTAGCATTCACTTTGTGGGAGAGATACACGCTCCGCTGTAGCATATGGACAAGTATGTCCTTAGGCTTTACTCATAGTATTCATGGCGAAGTTTCTTCTTCGTTAAATTGTTATATGGTTGGAATTGGAAAATGATACATGTAGTAAATTGCTATAATGTCTTGGATAATGTGATACTTGGCAATTGTTGTGCTCATGCTTAAGCTCTTGCATCATATACTTTGCACCCATTAATGAAGAAATACATAGAGCATGCTAAAATTTGGTTTGCATATTTGGTCTCTCTAAGGTCTAGATAATTTCTAGTATTGAGTTTGAACAACAAGGAAGACAGTGTAGAGTCTTATAATGTTTTCAATATGTCTTTTATGTGAGTTTTGCTGCACCGGTTCACCCTTGTGTTTGTTTCAAATAACCTTGCTAGCCTAAACCTTGTATCGAGAGGGAATACTTCTCATGCATTCAAAATCTTTGAGCCAACCACTATGCCATTTATGTCCACCATACCTACCTACTACATGGTATTTCTCCGCCATTCCAAAGTAAATTGCTTGAGTGCTACCTTTAAAATTCCATCATTCACCTTTACAATATATAGCTCATGGTACAAATAGCTTAAAAACTATTGTGGTATTGAATATGTACTTATGCACTTTATCTCTTATTAAGTTGCTTGTTGTGCGATAACCATGTTCCTGGGGACGCCATCAACTACTCTTTGTTGAATATCATGTGAGTTGCTATGCATGTTCGTCTTGTCTGAAGTAAGGGAGATCTACCACCTTATGGTTAGAGCGTGCATATTGTTAGAGAAGAACATTGGGCCGCTAACTAAAGCCATGATCCATGGTGGAAGTTTCAGTTTTGGACATATATCCTCAATCTCATATGAGAATAATAATTGTTGCCACATGCTTATGCATTAAAGAGGAGTCCATTATCTATTGTCCATGTTGTCCCGGTATGGATGTCTAAGTTGAGAATAATCAAAAGCGAGAAATCCAAAATGCGAGCTTTCTCCTTAGACCTTTGTACAGGCGGCATGGAGGTACCCCTTTGTGACACTTGGTTAAAACATGTGCATTGCGATGATCCCGGTAGTCCAAGCTAATTAGGACAAGGTGCGGGCACTATTAGTATACTATGCATGAGGCTTGCAACTTGTAAGACATAATTTACATAACTCATATGCTTTATTACTACCGTTGACAAAATTGTTTCATGTTTTCAAAATCAAAGCTCTAGCACAAATATAGCAATCGATGCTTTTCCTCAATGGAGGACCATTCTTTTACTTTTATTGTTGAGTCAGTTCACCTATTTCTCTCCACCTCAAGAAGCAAACACTTGTGTGAACTGTGCATTGATTCCTACATACTTTCATATTGCACTTATTATATTACTCTATGTTGACAATATCCATGAGATATACATGTTAGAAGTTGAAAGCAACCGCTGAAACTTAATCTTCCTTTGTGTTGCTTCAATACCTTTACTTTGATTTATTGCTTTATGAGTTAACTCTTATGCAAGACTTATTGATGCTTGTCTTGAAGTACTATTCATGAAAAGTCTTTGCTATATGATTCACTTGTTTACTCATGTCATATACATTGTTTTGATCGCTGCATTCACTACATATGCTTTACAAATAGTATGATCAAGGTTATGATGGCATGTCACTCCAGAAATTATCTTTGTTATCGTTTTACCTGCTCGGGACGAGCAGAACTAAGCTTGGGGATGCTGATACGTCTCCGATGTATCGATAATTTCTTGTGTTCCATGCCACATTATTGATGATATCTACATGTTTTATGCACACTTTATGTCATATTCGTGCATTTTCTGGAACTAACCTATTAACAAGATGCCGAAGTGCCAGTTGCTGTTTTCTGCTGTTTTTGGTTTCAGAAATCCTAGTAACGAAATATTCTCGGAATTGGACGAAATCAACGCCCAGGGTCCTATTTTGCCACGAAGCTTCCAGAAGACCGAAGAGGAGACGAAGTGGGGCCACGAGGTGGCCACACCATAGGGCGGCGCGGCCCAGCCCTTGGCCGCGCCGACCTGTAGTGTGGGGCCCTCGTGTGGCCCCCTGACCTGCCCTTCCGCCTACTTAAAGCCTCCGTCGCGAAACCCCCAGTACCGAGAGCCACGATACGGAAAACCTTCCAGAGACGCCACTGCCGCCAATCCCATCTCGGGGGATTCAGGAGATCGCCTCCGGCACCCTGCCGGAGAGGGGAATCATCTCCCGGAGGACTCTACGCCGCCATGGTCGCCTCCGGAGTGATGTGTGAGTAGTCTACCCCTGGACTATGGGTCCATAGCATTAGCTAGATGGTTGTCTTCTCCCCATTGTGCTTAATTGTCGGGTCTTGTGAGCTGCCGAACATGATCAAGATCATCTATCTGTAATTCTATATGTTGCGTTTGTTGGGATCCGATGAATAGAGAATACTATGTTATGTTGATTATCAATTTATATCTATGTGTTGTTTATGATCTTGCATGCTCTCCGTTACTAGTAGATGCTCTGGCCAAGTAGATGCTTGTAACTCCAAGAGGGAGTATTTATGCTCGATAGTGGGTTCATGTCTCCGTGAATCTGGGGGAGTGACAGAAACCTCTAAGATTATGGATGTGCTGTTGCCACTAGGGATAAAACATTGGTGCTATGTTCGAGGATGTAGTTACTGATTACATTACGCGCAATACTTAATGCAATTGTCTGTTGTTAGCAACTTAATACTGGAGGGGGTTCGGATGATAACCTGAAGGTGGACTTTTTAGGCATAGATGCATGCCGGATAGCGGTCTATGTACTTTGTCGTAATGCCCAATTAAATCTCACAATACTCATCATAATATGTATGTGCATGGTCATGCCCTCTTTATTTGTCAATTTCCCAACTGTAATTTGTTCACCCAACATGCTGTTTATCTTATGGGAGAGACACCTCTAGTGAACTGTGGACCCCGGTCCAATTCTCTATACTGAAATACAGTCTACTGCAATACTTGTTTTACTGTTTTCTGCAAACAATCATCTTCCACACAATACGGTTAATCCTTTGTTACAGCAAGCCGGTGAGATTGACAACCTCACTGTTTCGTTGGGGCAAAGTACTTTGGTTGTGTTGTGCAGGTTCCACGTTGGCGCCGGAATCTCTGGTGTTGCGCCGCACTACATCCCGCCGCCATCAACCTTCAACGTGCTTCTTGACTCCTACTGGTTCGATTAAACCTTGGTTTCTTACTGAGGGAAACTTGCCGCTGTGCGCATCACACCTTCCTCTTGGGGTTCCCAACGGACGTGTCAACCACACGCATCAGTAAGTCCTTCGTGGGACCCACACCTCTCCAAACGTGACGTACCTTCTTGCAAAGGAATGGAACACGGGAATACATCTTCATCTCGGCGTGCCTCGGTTATTTCTAACCGATCTCTTTACTTGTGTGATAGCCTTCGTGCCTGAGTATCTTTTTTCATCATATAGGTTGCCTCACCTACTTTGCATTAGGCTCACTTTATATTCCGCAAAGCCTAAACTTGCAAAAGAAATCAAAGAAAATTTGTAGAAACCTATTCACCCCCTCTAGGTTTACCATCTCTGAACTTTCAATTGGTATCAGAGCCTGGACTCTTTTTAAGGGCCTTAGAGGCTTAAGAGTGAGATGGATAAACTATTGAAGGGTTTGGATGAAGATTCTAACCTTTGGGTTAAAAAAGATGAAATCCAGATGCTTAGCATATGAAGATGAGAAAAAGAAAAAGGATGATGATCTTCATAACCAAATGGCAGAAATGAGTGCCATGCTTAAGAGCCTAAGTGGTGGGACTTCTAGTGGGGTTGCTATCCCTGTGGAGTCCTACAAACAGGTTAATCATGACTATCCTAAAAACACTTCACCCATGCCTCATATAAACCATAGTGGGAGTGTTCCCCATTTTGATGGAATTCACTTTTCCTCTTGGAAATCTTCTATGGAGTCTCATATTCGCAGCTGCAGTGTGGAGATGTGGGAGATCATTGTTGATGGATACCGGAAGCCACAAGATCCCATTAGGTTGACCTGCACCGAGTTCTACAACCGTCAACTCAATGCTTCTGCATGTGACAAAATTAGAAGTGGCATCAACCGCAAGCTGCTCGACCAAGTCAATGACATTGATTCAGCTAAAGAGCTTTGGGATAGGATTGTAGTACTCCAAGAGGGAACCAATCTTATTCAAAAGTCTCTTTATGAGTCAGCCAAGACTGAGGCTACCTTGTTTATGATAAAGGAAGGAGAGACTGTTGCTGAGGCCTATGGAAGACTTGGATCTCTTCAAGTGAAGGTCAAGGGTCTTGGATGTGACAAATACAATGATTGTTTTGAAATGAATGAAGAGTTCATAAAGTCCAAGGTCATTGCCATGATTGATGTCAAACAGAAGGACACTGACCTTGCCCTCAATTTGCGAATCCTCACCAAACAAGCAGATCTATCAGCAGATGATCCTATCTCTTGTGTGGCTGCCAATGACAACATGGACAAGGAAGGAGAAAGACTCATGGTGATGAACCTTGCCGATGGCCCCTCCCACAACCTTGCTTTGAAGGCCATGGCAGTCCAAGAAAGTGAAGAAGTCTATGAGATCAAATAAGATGAGGAGATGACTTCAACTAGTGACATTGGGACAGATTTTTCTTTCTTTGTCAAGAATTACAAGAAGAAGTTCCCAATCTCCTCCAATGAGAAGAAGAGAACGTGCTACAACTGTGATGAAGATAGTCACTTTGCAAATGAGTGTCCTTATGAGAACAGGGTAGACAAGCCAAGGGTTGTAAAAGGTGTCAAGCCAAGACTGAAGCCAAACCCAATAAATGAGCGATACAAGAAGAACAAGGGAAGAGCCTTTGTTGGTACTGAGTACATTTCCGATGAAGAGGGAGAAGATAAGGAGAAGGAGGCAGGAGTGGCTGGTTTGGCTTTCTCCGAACCCGGGTCACTCTTCACATATGACTGCTCCAAGGATTATTCCACGGAGTCTTGAACTCCAAATGTTATCGGTTTTTCCTTCATGGCAAGAATGACTTATGATGATGACTCCGATGACTCTTCCTCCTCTACGGTGGTTGGCTCTTGTCTTATGGCAAGGGAAGCAAAGGAAATGGAATCCCCACCCTCTTTATCTAGCATTCCTGATGATGGTTGCTGGCGTGTAGTTGACGTGGGAGTTAGAAATCTTTGTGGTGTAACTTTTCTTCAGTTCCCCGGCAACGGCGCCAGAAATTTAGCTTGACACGCGTACAGCACGCGACCGTTGGGAACCCCAAGTGGAAGGTGTGATGCGTACAGCAGTAAGTTTCCCTCAGTTAGAAACCAAGGTTTATCGAACCAGTAGGAGTCAAGAAGCACGTTGAAGGTTGATGGCGGCGAGATGTAGTGCGGCGTAACACCAGGGATTCCGGCGCCAACGTGGAACCTGCACAACACAAACCAAGTACTTTGCCCCAACGAAACAGTGAGGTTGTCAATCTCACCGGCTTGCTGTAACAAAGGATTAGATGTATAGTGTGGATGATGATTGTTTGCAGAAAATAGTAGAACAATTGCAGTAGATTGTATTTCAGATGTAAAGAATGGACCGGGGTCCACAGTTCACTAGTGGTGTCTCTCCCATAAGATAAATAGCATGTTGGGTGAACAAATTACAGTTGCGCAATTGACAAATAGAGAGGGCATGACCATGCACATACATGATATGATGAGTATTGTGAGATTTAATTGGGCATTACGACAAAGTACATAGACCGCTATCCAGCATGCATCTATGCC
This sequence comes from Lolium perenne, assembly GCF_019359855.2. NCBI lineage: Eukaryota > Viridiplantae > Streptophyta > Magnoliopsida > Poales > Poaceae > Lolium > Lolium perenne. The sequence continues at coordinate 202,419,997 of NC_067244.2, forward strand.
TAAAAAGTCCACCTTCAGGTTATCATCCAAACCCCTTCCAGTATTAAGTTGAAAACAACAGACAATTGCATTAAGTATGGTGCGTAATGTAATCAATAACTACATCCTCGGACATAGCATCAATGTTTTATCCCTAGTGGCAACAGTACATCCATAACCTTAGAGGTTTCTGTCACTCCCCCAGATTCATGGAGACATGAACCCACTATCGAGCATAAATACCCCCTCTTGGAGTTAAGAGTAAAAACTTGGCCAGAGCCTCTACTAATAACGGAGAGCATGCAAGATCATAAACAACACATAGATATAAATTGATAATCAACATAACATAGTATTCTCTATTCATCGGATCCCAACAAACACAACATATAGCATTACAGATAGATGATCTTGATCATGTTAGGCAGCTCACAAGATCCGACAATGAAGCATAATGAGGAGAAGACAACCATCTAGCTACTGCTATGGACCCATAGTCCAGGGGTGAACTACTCACTCATCACTCCGGAGGCGACCATGGCGGTGTAGAGTCCTCCGGGAGATGAATCCCCTCTCCGACAGGGTGCCGGAGGCGATCTCCTGAATCCCCCGAGATGGGATTGGTGGCGGCGGCGTCTCTGGAAGGTTTTCCGTATCGTGGCTCTCGGTACTGGGGGTTTCGCGATGAAGGCTATTTGTAGGCGGAAGGGCAGGTCAGGGGGCCACACGAGGGGCCCAAGAGACAGGCCGGCGCGGCCAAGACCTGGGCCGCGCCACCCTACCTTCTGGCCGCCTCGTGGCCCCACTTCATTGACTCTTCGGTCTTCTGGAAGCTTCGTGTGAAAATAGGCCCCTGGGCGTTGATTTCGTCCAATTCCGAGAATATTTCCTTACTAGGATTTCTGAAACTAAAAACAGTAGAAAATAGCAACTGGCTCTTTGGCATCTTGTTAATAGGTTAGTTCCAGAAAATGCATAAATATGATGTAAAGTATGCATAAAACATGTAGATATCATCAATAATGTGGCATGGAACATAAGAAATTATCGATACGTCGGAGACGTATCAGCATCCCCAAGCTTAGTTTCTGCTCGTCCCGAGCAGGTAAATGATAACAAAGATAATTTCTGGAGTGACATGCCATCATAACCTTGATCATACTATTGTAAGCATATGTAATGAATGCAGCGATCCAAACAATGTAAATGACATGAGTAAACAACTGAATCATATAGCAAAGACTTTTCATGAATAGTACTTCAAGACAAGCATCAATTAGTCTTGCATAAGAGTTAACTCATAAAGCAATAATTCAAAGTAGAGGTATTGAAGCAACACAAAGGAAGATGAAGTTTCAGCGGTTGCTTTCAACTTATAACATGTATATCTCATGGATAGTTGTCAACATAGAGTAATATAACAAGTGCAATATGCAAGTATGTAGGAATCAATGCACAGTTCACACAAGTGTTTGCTTCTTGAGGTGGAGAGAGATAGGTGAACTGACTCAACAATAAAAGTAAAAGAATGGCCCTTCAAAGAGGAAAGCATCGATTGCTATATTTGTGCTAGAGCATTGATTTTGAAAACAAGAAACAATTTTGTCAACGGTAGTAATAAAGCATATGTGTTATGTAAATTATATCTTACAAGTTGCAAGCCTCATGCATAGTATACTAATAGTGCCCGCACCTTGTCCTAATTAGCTTGGATTACCGGGATTATCGCAATGCACATGTTTTAACCAAGTGTCACAAAGGGGTACCTCTATGCCGCCTGTACAAAGGTCTAAGGAGAAAGCTCGCATTGGATTTCTCGCTATTGATTATTCTCAACTTAGACATCCATACCGGGACAACATAGACAACAGATAATGGACTCCTCTTTAATGCATAAGCATGTAGCAACAATTAATTTTCTCATATGAGATTGAGGATATTTGTCCAAAACTGAAACTTCCACCATGGATCATGGCTTTAGTTAGCGGCCCAATGTTCTTCTCTAACAATATGCATGCTCTAACCATTTGTTGGTAAATCTCCCTTACTTTAGACAAGACGAACATGCATAGCAACTCACATGATATTCAACAAAAAGTAGTTGATGGCGTCCCCAGGAACATGGTTATCGCACAACAAGCAACTTAATAAGAGATAAAGTGCATAAGTACATATTCAATACCACAATAGTTTTTAGGCTATTTGTCCCATAAGCTATATATTGCAAAGGTAGAGGATAGAAATTTAAAGGTAGCACTCAAACAATTTACTTTGGAATGGCGGAGAAATACCATGTAGTAGGTAGGTATGGTGGACACAAATGGCATAGTGGTTGGCTCAAGGATTTTGGATGCATGAGAAGTATTCCCTCTTGATACAAGGTTTAGGCTAGCAAGGTTATTTGAAACAAACACAAGGATGAAGCGGTGCAGCAAAACTCACATAAAAGACATATTGTAAACATTATAAGACTCTACACCGTCTTCCTTGTTGTTCAAACTCAATACTAGAAATTATCTAGACTTTAGAGAGACCAAATATGCAAACCAAATTTTAGCATGCTCAATGTATTTCTTCATTAATGGGTGCAAAGTATATGATGCAAGAGCTTAAACATGAGCACAACAATTGCCAAGTATCACATTATCCAAGACATTATAGCAAATACTACATGTATCATTTTCCAATTCCAACCATATAACAATTTAACGAAGAAGAAACTTCGCCATGAATATTATGAGTAAAGCCTAAGGACATACTTGTCCATATGCAACAGCGGAGCGTGTCTCTCTCCCACACAAAGAATGCTAGGATCCATTTTATTCAAACAAAACAAAAACAAAAACAAACCGACGCTCCAAGCAAAATGCATAAGATGTGACGGAATAAAAATATAGTTTCAGGGGAGGAACCTGATAATGTTGTCGATGAAGAAGTGGATGCCTTGGGCATCCCCAAGCTTAGACGCTTGAGTCTTCTTGATATATGCAGGGGTGAACCACCGGGGCATCCCCAAGCTTAGAGCTTTCACTCTCCTTGATCATGTTGTATCATCTCCCTCTCTTGATCCTTGAAAACTTCCTCCACACCAAACTCAAAACAACTCATTAGAGAGTTAGTGCACAATCAAAATATACATGTTCAGAGGTGACATAATCATTCTTAACACTTCTGTACATTGCACAAAGCTACTGAAAGTCAATGGAATCAAAAAATCCATCGAACATATCAAAATAGGCAATGCGAAATAAAAGGCAGAATCTGTCAAAACAGAACAGTTCGTAAAGACGAATTTTATTGAGGCACCAGACTTGCTCAAATGAAAATGCTCAAATTGAATGAAAGTTGCGTACATATCTGAGGATCACTCACGTAAATTGGCATAATTTTCTGATTTACCTACAGAGAATTTTGCCCAGATTCGTGACAGCAAAGAAATCTGTTTCTGCGCAGTAATCCAAATCTAGTATGAACCTTACTATCAACGACTTTACTTGGCACAATAGAACACAAAACTAAGATAAGAAGAGGTTGCTACAGTAGTAAACAACTTCCAAGACATAAAAATAAAACAAATTACTGTAGTAAAAACATGGGTTGTCTCCCATAAGCGCTTTTCTTTAACGCCTTTCAGCTAGGCGCAGAAAGTGTGTATCAAGTGTTATCAAGAGACGAAGTGTCAACATCATAATTTGTTCTAATAATAGAATCAAAAGGTAACTTCATTCTCTTTCTAGGGAAGTGTTCCATACCTTTCTTGATAGGAAATTGATATTTAATATTACCTTCCTTCATATCAATGATAGCACCAACAGTTCGAAGAAAAGGTCTTCCCAATATAATGGGACAAGATGCATTGCATTCAATATCCAAGACAACAAAATCAACGGGGACAAGGTTATTGTTAACGATAATGCGAACATTATCAACTTTCCCCAAAGGTTTCTTTGTAGAATGATCAGCAAGATTAACATCCAAATAACAATTTTTTAATGGTGGCAAGTTAAGCATATTATAAATTTTCTTAGGCATAACAGAAATACTTGCACCAAGATCACATAAAGCATTACAATCAAAGTCATTGACCTTCATCTTAATGATGGGCTCCCAACCATCCTATAGCTTCCTAGGAATAGAAGCTTCGCGTTCTAGTTTCTCTTCTCTAGCTTTTATGAGAGCATTTGTAATATGTTTCGTGAAAGCCAAGTTTATAGCACTAGCATTAGGACTTTTAGCAAGTTTTTGTAAGAACTTTATAACTTCAGAGATATGACAATCATCAAAATCCAAACCATTATAATCTAAAGCAATGGGATCATTGTCCCCAATGTTGGAAAAAATTTCAGCAGTTTTATCACAGGCAGTTTCAGCAGTTTTAGCAGTTTCAGGCAATTTTTCGCGCTTTGTATTTGAAGTGGAAACATTGCCAACACCTATTCTTTTACCATTATTAGTAGGAGGTGCAGCAACATGTGGAGCATTAGCATTGCTAGTAGTGGTAATAGTCCAAACTTTAGCTATATTATCTTCTTTTTCATTTTCTTCTCTTTCCCACCTAGCACGCAATTCGGCCATCAATCTTATATTCTCATTAATTCTAACTTGGATGGCATTTGCTGTAGTAACAATTTTATGATTATGATTCTCATGAGGCATAACTTTCGATTTCAAAAGATCAACATCAGCAGCAAGACTATCGACTTTAGAAGCAAGTATATCAATTTTCCCAAGCTTTTCTTCAACAGATTTGTTAAAAGCAGTTTGTGTACTAATAAATTCTTTAAGCATGGCTTCAAGTCCAGGGGGTGTGTTCCTATTATTGTTGTAAGAATTCCCATAAGAATTACTATAGCCGTTGCCATTATTATAAGGATATGGCCTATAGTTGTTACTAGAATTGTTCCGGTAAGCATTGTTGTTGAAATTATTATTTTTAATGTAGTTTACATCAACATGTTCTTCTTGAGCAACTAATGAAGCTAACGGAAAATTATTAGGATCAATATTTGTCCTATCATTCACAAGCATAGACATAATAGCATCAATCTTATCACTCAAGGAAGAGGTTTCTTCGACAGAATTTACCTTCTTACCTTGTGGAGCTCTTTCCGTGTGCCATTCAGAGTAATTAATCATCATATTATCAAGAAGTTTTGTTGCTTCACCAAGAGTGATGGACATAAAGGTACCTCCAGCAGCTGAATCCAATAGGTTCCGCGAAGAAAAATTCAGTCCTGCATAAAAGGTTTGGATGATTATCCAAGTAGTCAGTCCATGGGTTGGACAATTTTTAACCAAAGATTTCATTCTTTCCCATGGTTGTGCAACATGCTCATTATCCAATTGTTTAAAGTTCATTATGCTACTCCTCAAAGATATAATTTTAGCAGGGGGATAATATCTACCAATAAAAGCATCCTTGCATTTAGTCCACGAATCAATACTATTCTTAGGCAGAGATAGCAACCAATCTTTAGCTCTTCCTCTTAATGAGAAAGGAAACAATTTTAATTTTATAATGTCACCATCTACATCTTTATACTTTTGCATTTCACATAGTTCAACAAAATTATTAAGATGGGCAGCAGCATCATCAGAACTAACACCAGAAAATTGCTCTCGCATAACAAGATTCAGTAAAGCAGGTTTAATTTCAAAGAATTCTGCTGTAGTAGCAGGTGGAGCAATAGGTGTGCATAAGAAATCATTATTATTTTTGGTTGTGAAGTCACACAACTTAGTATTTTCAGGAGTACCCATTTTAGCAACAGTAAATAAAGCAAACTAGATAAAGTAAATGCAAGTAACTAATTTTTTTTTGTGTTTTTGATATAGAGTGCAAACAAGATAGCAAGTAAAGTAAAACTAGCAACTAATTTTTTTGTGTTTTGATTTAGTGCAGCAAACAAAGTAGTAAATAAAATAAAGCAAGACAAAAACAAAGTAAAGAGATTGGGATGTGGAGACTCCCCTTGCAGCGTGTCTTGATCTCCCGGGCAACGGCGCCAGAAATTTAGCTTGCTGGCGTGTAGTTGACGTGGGAGTTAGAAATCTTTGTGGTGTAACTTTTCTTCAGTTCCCCGGCAACGGCGCCAGAAATTTAGCTTGACACGCGTACAGCACGCGACCGTTGGGAACCCCAAGTGGAAGGTGTGATGCGTACAGCAGTAAGTTTCCCTCAGTTAGAAACCAAGGTTTATCGAACCAGTAGGAGTCAAGAAGCACGTTGAAGGTTGATGGCGGCGAGATGTAGTGCGGCGCAACACCAGGGATTCCGGCGCCAACGTGGAACCTGCACAACACAAACCAAGTACTTTGCCCCAACGAAACAGTGAGGTTGTCAATCTCACCGGCTTGCTGTAACAAAGGATTAGATGTATAGTGTGGATGATGATTGTTTGCAGAAAACAGTAGAACAATTGCAGTAGATTGTATTTCAGATGTAAAGAATGGACCGGGGTCCACAGTTCACTAGTGGTGTCTCTCCCATAAGATAAATAGCATGTTGGGTGAACAAATTACAGTTGGGCAATTGACAAATAGAGAGGGCATGACCATGCACATACATGATATGATGAGTATTGTGAGATTTAATTGGGCATTACGACAAAGTACATAGACCGCTATCCAGCATGCATCTATGCCTAAAAAGTCCACCTTCAGGTTATCATCCGAACCCCTTCCAGTATTAAGTTGAAAACAACAAATAATTGCATTAAGTATGGTGCGTAATGTAATCAATAACTACATCCTCGGACATAGCATCAATGTTTTATGCCTAGTGGCAACAGTACATCCATAACCTTAGAGGTTTCTGTCACTCTCCCAGATTCACGGAGACATGAACCCACTATCGAGCATAAATACCCCCTCTTGGAGTTAAGAGTAAAAACTTGGCCAGAGCCTCTACTAATAACGGAGAGCATGCAAGATCATAAACAACACATAGATATAAATTGATAATCAACATAACATAGTATTCTCTATTCATCGGATCCCAACAAACACAACATATAGCATTACAGATAGATGATCTTGATCATGTTAGGCAGCTCACAAGATCCGACAATGAAGCATAATGAGGAGAAGACAACCATCTAGCTACTGCTATGGACCCATAGTCCAGGGGTGAACTACTCACTCATCACTCCGGAGGCGACCATGGCGGTGTAGAGTCCTCCGGGAGATGAATCCCCTCTCCGGCAGGGTGCCGGAGGCGATCTCCTGAATCCCCCAGATGGGATTGGCGACGGCGGCGTCTCTGGAAGGTTTTCCCTATCGTGGCTCTCGATACTGGGGGTTTCGCGATGAAGGCTATTTGTAGGCGGAAGGGCAGGTCAGGGGGCCACACGAGGGGCCCAGGAGACAGGCCGGCGCGGCCAAGACCTGGGCCGCGCCGCCCTACCTTCTGGCCGCCTCGTGGCCCCACTTCGTTGACTCTTCGGTCTTCTGGAAGCTTCGTGTGAAAATAGGCCCCTGGGCGTTGATTTCGTCCAATTTCGAGAATATTTCCTTACTAGGATTTCTGAAACAAAAACAGTAGAAAACAACAACTGGCTCTTCGGCATCTTGTTAATAGGTTAGTTCTAGAAAATGCATAAATATGATGTAAAGTATGCATAAAACATGTAGATATCATCAATAATGTGGCATGGAACATAAGAAATTATCGATACGTCGGAGACGTATCAATGGTAAAACCGATAATCAAGATGAAGAGGTTTTTCTTAAAGGTCTTTTCAAAGTTAGATGCACCCTTCGTGGTGATGCTCTTGTCAAGTTCTATTTCTTGATGGACCCCCTCAATGAAAGGGATGAGTCCATTAAGGAATTAGAATCTCATATTAAAGATGAGAAACAAAGATTCAATCTCCTAAGACAAGATCTGAAAAACGAAAGGTGCATATCTCAAGGCCTTAAGAAACTAGTTGAAACATTTGAACTCGATAAAGTTATGGACCTAAAAACTATTGAAAGGGCTCAATTAATGGCCCAAGAGCTGGATGCTTCAAAGAAGGAGCTTGAAGTTGATCATGCTTCTCTCACTAAGGATCTTGACCATCTTTAAAATGCTAACAAGCTTGTTAAGGATGAGCTCAAGAAACTTGGAGAGAGCCATGACCTACTCCAAGATACCTATAAGAAGGCTCTTGGATCATTGAGTGATCCCATTATTGCTGAAAATGTTGCTAGTTCCTCTACCTCATCTACTTGTGATTATGCTAAACTTATTGAGGAACATGCTCAACTAAAATAAAAAAATATCTCTATATGTTGAGACCAATGAATATCTTGAACCTTTGGCAACCAAATATGGTCTCAACTATTATCCCAATGACTCTTCTTGTGAACAAGCAACTATTCTTGAAAAAAATGCTAGGTTGACAAAGGAACTAGCCAAAAGTTCACCACCTCCAAGAATAAGATGGGATTGGATGACCTTTTGAGTAAGGGTCAAACAATAATAAGTATGGACTTGGGTATGTTCTCAAGACCCACAAGAAGAACAACTACAACAAGGAGAAGCCCGCTCAAGAATAAAACAAGAAGATCACTAATGATGGCAAAGCCCCAAAGGGCAAAGCCACTAGTGGTGACTGGCGGGGGATTAACTCGTCAATGCCTACGTATTGTAGACTTAGGGTTTCGTAAGAAGTAGAGGGCAAGTAGATCTCGAAGGTTTCAGCCGAACAAAGGTGCTCAACTCAAAATTATGGTGGCTAGGGTTACAATGATTTCGATCCCTTCTTTCTCCCTCGGCTTCCCCTTTATATAGGAGGCGAAGCCGAGGCTTTCCGTGTCGTACAAGTTACAAACTGTCGAGCCGCATTGAGCTTTTACTATATTGACACAAGTTTCCTATTACAACTCTACTTTCCTAACTCGAAAGCCTTCAACCTTCTGGGCCTCCAAAGCTTCGAGTCCATGGGCTTCATACTCTCCTGTAGACCCAAGGTACTTATTCGACATGCCTGTTAGGCATACCTATTTCAGTAACCCCCGAGAGTTTGCTTGAATCATAGAGTCGAGTAAAATATCCATCGTACGTCTGTTTAATAAAACTTTCGGGTTGTGCCAAATTTTTACTCAATGTCTATTTTGTACAGGGATAATGGTAAATGAGGCTGGTTCGTCTTACGGATCAGGTACCAGTTAACTGTTCTTATGGCAAACCCGCATAAACCTAATTCAAGTTCAAGTCTCTGGAATCGAACCCGGAATACTGGCGTAATTCGATACGTGCCGCTTCAGGACTTATCGTGAATCGAATTCCAGCTTAATTATTGATGCGTCCGTCGGGATTTTTCTTCACATCTGTTGATGCGGATAAAGTGGGAGAGCGCATTCATGTGCAATTCCACGCCACACAGGACGGATCCTAGGGTCTTACCTTCGCGAACTCTTTTTTGAGTCACGGCATTCAGAGTTTTTATCGCGACAGACGCGCTCTGAGAATATATTGTCGAGTGCCTTTGTACGGTTGTTGGAATTCTTCATTTCTTCGAGTTGACATGTTTAAATAATATCTTGACCTTCCGATGGGAGTACATGAAGAGTTATATGTAACTCTAAGATGTACGTAAAAATTCTTCTATATTGTCTTGTTTTTTGTCTCTCTTTCCTTTTCCCTTCTATATTTCATCGGGTGCGCGACCAGCGCTCCCGATGGGAGTAGCCCCCGAGGCTACAGCCGAGTGTTGCACTTGCTTGTAGGCTCAACTTCTGTTATTTAACCAACTCTATATTTTTATCATCATCATATCATCTAATTAGAAGTATATTCAATACTTCTGATAAGAGTAGCCCTCGAGCATATGAACAGGTGTTTGCAGATGGACATAAGCTCCGAAACTTTACTCCTGACTATATATTGTTCCCGCAACTCGAAGATTTTTATCATCGTGACGTCGATGCTGACAAAAACCATGTGTGGCCACCTCAGGAAGATACGACTTCTGAAGGTCCACTGTTTGGTGGGTCCAAAATTCCTGCTCTTCTCCCATGTCGCGCGAGTGGGGCTTACACGTCCCTCCGGCATTCCCGGTACGCGCAGTAACTTCCTCACATCCAAAATAAACTGTATTTTTTTTACCACGCAACCGCGTGTAGGGCTCAGGGTCTTCCCGCATTCATCCAATGGTCGAGCCTCATCGTCTTCCAGGTTATAAATTCTTACCCCTGGGTTCATTTTTCCCCTTCGCTGCGCCGCACAACCATTTGCACATCTCCATTTCCCTAGCTTTCTCCTTCCCTGAGCACCTCTTGCGCCCATCTTCCTCTTTCCTTTCTGCTCTGCAACTCCAGCACCATGCCTCCGCGGACCAAGCTCACTAGGAACGTCGCTCCTGGTACCGGAGAGCGCGTGGAGAAGGAAAAGATCTCCGGATGGGAGATATCCAAGATCTCATCGCAGGACCGCCACATGCTCAAGAATCTGGGCCTTTTCAACAATGAGGCGATGCAGATGCCAGGGGATGAAAGTACTCCTCATCCTCCTGCAGGTTTCCGGGTAACTTTCATTGACTTCCTAATTCGCGGATTATCCATTCCTGTCCATGAATTCCTCCGTGGTCTTCTCTTTATTTACGGGATTCAGCTCGATCGGCTGACCCCCAACTCTATCTTCCACATCTCCATCTTCATCACTTTGTGCGAACGCTTCTTGGGCATCCAACCCACTGGGGCCTATGGAAATGCATTTTCTATCTCCACCGCAACAACTCGAAAAACACCATTTACAACGTAGGTGATGTTTGCATCTGTGTGCGTCCAGAAGCCGGCTATTTTGATTTTAAGTTCGCCAACTCCATCCAAGGCTGGCGCAACAAGTGGCTCTATGTTTAGGACAAATCCTCGGATGCTCAAGAGTATGGCCTTGCTCCCTTTGAGTCATCGGAAGACATTCAAACGCGCAAATCCTAGGACAAGGAAGCCACAACCGAAGAAATGGCGGCCATCGAGTCTCTAATTGCTCGTATCCAGGAGCTGCAGAACACTGAAGGGGAGGAACGGTCGGCTATGCATATCATGGCACACTTCATGCAGATTCGAGTGCAGTCTCTTCAAGCTCGCAAGAATCCCCTTTGGTTATATTCGGGTGCTGAAGATGCTGATAGGGTTTTCGAAGATCTTCCTTTGGTGGATTTGGTAAAACTAGTACGCTGCTTCACCTCTTTGAGCAAGAAGAGTGAAGTTCCTTCTTCCTCTCGCATGGAACCATTCAGTGGTATCCATGCACTTCCAGCTGTAAGTGCTTTTCTTCGAGTTATACTTTTCTTCCAACTGTAACTGATTTTTTCTTCAAGTTTGATAACTTTATCGTGTTAACTCGCTCTTTCTACCTGCAGGATCACTAGATTATTTCTTCTCGTCCTCCACTTCCCGAAGGTGGAGATGTATTTGAGCGAGCCGTCATTACTGATTACTCGCAAGAGACTTCTGTTCGCGAGAGCGAACCCGCGGAATCTGAAAAGAGTGTGGGTTCCTCTGACAAAATCTCGGTTTCAGAACAAGTTTCTGGATCCTCTCACACAAATTCTCTTCCTCCTGCAGCTTCTCCAGATAAGCGCAAGAGGAAGAGAAACCCCGATGAAGAAGATTCCGGCGCGTCTAAACTTTCTAAACCAGCCGTCGAAAAATCTGCTCCCGAAGAGCAAGAAAACTTCGACCCCTTGACTGCTACTGGCGACATCAGCTCGTAAGTTTTTCCTTTCTTACTTCCAACTACCTTGTATTTTTGTTTTCGTGTACTGAAATTGCTGATGAATGGACAGAGATGACAAAGAACTGTTGGAACTCGAAGCTCCTAGGCCAGCAAACACGAGCACATCTCACAGACTGGTCCTTTCCGAGGAACTACATGTCGCTCCCGAATCTTCGGCTCCGACATATGTTGCTCCAGAAGCTTCGGCTCCAACACGCAGCCCCCGAGCATCGAAGAAGAAAAAGGCTAGAACAGGTGCTGCTGGGAAAGAGGAAATTGCCGCCGGGAGCTTATTGACTCCTCCCCTTGATGATGTAAGATATCGTTTCCTGTCTGTCGTGTTCTTTGTTTACTCAAAAAAATTTCAACTTCTTGATACTATATTTTTATCTGTCGACTATTTTGCAGGCCTTGATGAAGGAGATGGTCGACATAGGCTCCCGTTTTATCGGGTTGCACGATAAGGCTGAATCTCTGAGAGGTAAAGTTTTATTGCATCCAATACCTTAGACGTTCTTGCTTGTTTTATGCCCTCATTCGTTCTTTCTCTCAGAGGCGTTGCATCTTGCCGAGAAGCGCGCCAATGACTTGGCGAAAAAAGTTAAGGCCAGCGAGACAGCTCGCAAAAAGGCTGAAAAAAAGAAGTGAGCCTAGTTCACTTGGTTAGGGAAGTGGTGTACAACCCAGCCACCCAGGTTCAAGTTCCCATGGACACAAATTTGGGTTCTTATTATTTAAAAACAAAATCACTGTATGGGCTTCCCCTACCGTATTCCTTTCAAAAAAGGCTGAAAAAGATGTTGCGGGTGTCGAAGATCTTCATCAAAGACTTCAAGCCGCCAAAGATTCCTAGAGAGACAAAGAAGCCAATCTCGTCCAACGGGAGAATGACATAATTGCGCGCTTCGAGATGCAATCCTCCAGATTTTCGAGTAATACTACCTCTCCCTTGTCTTGTCCTTTTACTTGCGTTTTCATGCTGGTGTTATATCTATATTGATAAGATCTTTCCTTTCTCCAGCAGAAAAGATTGGTGAGCATTATACCAGGAACCAAGATTTGGATGAAGATCGTCTCCTGGATACTCTCACCATCCTCAAGTTGAACTGCTCCCTGGCGCGCGAGTGCTTGAAGTGTGCGTGGACTGTGTTTGAACGCATCTTCCCTTACTTTTTCCCAAAGACCACACAGCTCTAGAGGTTTGACCAACTCGCCAAGAACTTCCTTGGAAAAGATGATCTAGCATTGGCACATCACCAATCAAGCTTGGAGATTGGAGTCCAAGGAACTCTTGCTCTCGTGGTAGCCAGTGGCCAGAAAGTCGACTGGGCGAAGGTTGCTGCTGTTAGAGGCTTGAACAATGAGAAGTGGAAGGTTCTGGCAAAGGATGACAAGCTCTTCGTGAGGAAACTCATTGCTATCCTTGATCCAAGGTCTTCTGCCTTTGGCAGCACTGCCCACACGGAGGTCAAGTAGACAAACTTGTACTCTTTTTTTCTTTGTAGATATTTTCGCATTTTGTTGCTCCCGATGATTTATGTAAGCACCTTATGAGCCATATTATGAAAACTCCTTTATGTAATGTACTGTGGCCATGAATGAATTTTTTTGCCTTGCTGAATGATTGATTTCCATAATTTTTGCTTTCCAGTTATTTTTTTACAACTATACCAGGACTGGATACTCCGACACGTCTCCTGGTGCATCACACTCTATGAAAATGCCTGAATGTACTTCCTTGGACGTTTCATCTTGCCCTGACTCAATGAAAAAGGAGCTGGCAAATTTACGACAACAACTTCAGTCGATGAAGACACAAACCATGACTGCCTTGGAACAAGCGCAAAAATCCTCGGATCGCGAGCAAGCTGCTCTTCGCCAGGCTCAAGAGTCTCTTGCACTGGAGAAAACTGTGACTTCCGACGCCGCCCGCTCTGTACAACGGGAAAACTATATGGTGGACCTTATGACTGATGCGAGTCAAGATATGGCTGGTACGTTTTTCTTGTCTCACCACTTTCACATTGTCTTTTCGTTGTTTGTGTACTATATTGTTTTTCCTTTGTCTCCCGTAGGTGCTTTCTTAGATACTGCAGCCATACGCGTCCTACAACCATGTAGACACCTTTGTAAGGAGGTCTCGATCCGGCCATACGCTGAATCGACGACCATGAACGGAACAGAGCTGTACACCGGTAGAGGACCTACATAAGAGAATAATTTTTATTATTAAAAATCTTGTCATTCCTACATAGCTATAGCGACTATAAAACGACAATCGGTCCCACCCTGATAAGTAAATTAAACCTAGAATCCACTCTGTTTAACCAATTGCTAAATATATTTGCAATGCTTCATGGCAGATATAAGGTATAGAACCTATCTGAATGATTGACCATATAGACCTAACAACCGGCACTGGAAGAATAGGTGTTTTATTGTCTTGTTTTCGTGACAAAAAAATTACTTCAAACATCCATGCCAGTTGCATTTAGCAAGGTTATCTTTAGTAAGAATAACACCAGGCCTAAGATACCAAGCAAAATCCTTAGTTTTCAAATCTATCTTCATCTTCTAAATGCTTTATTATTTAGTATCGGTTGAATTGGTTCAATTAAATCTTTGTACATTAAGTTTACCGTTAAAACACCATTCTTGGTAAGACCCCAACATAATTCATCAGACCCTGCATTAGCTGGACTAAAGTGAGCCGCTGAAGCTGTTCATTATAAGATGCCAACCGGGGTCATTTGAGATCGCATCGGAATGTCATAGTAGGTGGGGAAGTTTCCATTACCTTTGCTAATGCATCACCTTTATGCCATGCAATATTATACAAAGCTGGATATTGTTCTCGGAGGGTGATTGCTCCCAACCATTTATCCTCCCGGAATTTTATCTCCGACCCATGCTTGATGAAAAAAGAACATATTGGAAAAAGTGCTTTTTTGTAGCCATAATACCATCCCAAAAATGAGAATCACCATATTTTCATACAATGATTTTCATACAATTTGAGAAATCGTTTTTGAGCCGACATACTTTCTCAGTTAACAACCTAGCCAACCACTTCCCAAGCAAGACTCTGTTTTTAACCTCGATATCATACACCAAGTCCACCTTGATCTCTCATACGACAAATAACACTCCATTTTCTCAACCGTTATTTCTTCTTTTCACTATCTCCCTGCCAGAAAAATCTTGATCGGAAATAACCTAATCTATTCAAGACTCCTCTAGGCAATTGGAAGAAGGAGATCATATACATTACCATGTTTATAAGTACTAAATTTATGAGAACTAATCTTCCACCCAACGATAGTAATTTTTTTCCAACTACTAAGTCGTTTCTACAACCTATCTTCAATGATTTTCCATTTAGCAAGCGTGAGTCGCCAATGGTGAATTGGAATACCCATATAACTTATTGGAAAGATGCCTAGCCCACATCTAAAAAGTTCTACGTATAAGTTAGCATCATCTTGGGCCTCGCCAAAATAGAATAATTCACTCTTATGAAAATTTATCTTAAGACCCGATAACTGCTCTAATGTTGATAATATTAATTTCAGATTCCACGCCTTTTCCAAGTCATGTTCCATAAAAATAATTGTGACATGGACAAATTGAAGGATAGATAGTCCACCATCAACTAAGTGTGGGACCACTCCTTCAATTTGACCGTCAACTTCCGCACGCTCAACAATAATTTTAAATTTATCAACAACACAACATAGGCTAGTATTATTCAGAGAAGTAGTTATAATACTGTACCCCAACTCCATTTTCTATCAACTTGGCTGATCATGTGAGTACCACAACCTCATTTGTGAACTGATATAACCAATGCAACTTTAACTTATAGTTTTCTATTTCTCATTTCTCATCTCTGACTACCCACAATGAAGGTATTATAGCTAGTATCATGCACTACATGTATGAAAAAAAACTAATATATCAATTAATGATTAAAGAAATGATAATAGTATCATGGGTAGATATTGTATCATAGCACGTAGAACTGAAAAATTAATTCTAAACAAATGTTGTACACAGTTTGTATTGAGATTTTACAAATCAATGAATATAGTTTGCTTATGATGCTAGCACATACTAGGTAATACTATGTATTATGGAGATGGTGTGTCCGGAGATGGTGTGTCCGGACAATATGATTGTTAGGTCTGGCAACACCATTGGTGATCTGGCTGGCAAAGGCCTCTCGCCGGCTGGTGCCGCACTTTCGCAGCTGACATGCTCTACAGATGTGATCCGCAGGGTCGCTTCTGGGTACTGGCAACGTCGGAGGAGGAACCCGACTCGGAGATGGAGGAGGAGGGGACGGGCTCCATTCACGCTATCAGATATCTCTGCCGAAATCCATCTCCGGATGAGACTCAGGATTTGTCTGAATCTGCATCGGGACTGGCTCGGCACGCTGACTGCCGGCTTCAACGTTAGCGACGACAACGACAGGCTGCGCTGGATTTGTCTTCGCCATCAGAAAAGGTGTGTAATCTTGATCTATCTCCCTCGTCTTCGCGTGGGGTTCGATCTCCTGCCTATCGTTTTCGTTACCCCGCAATCGAACCTACCTTCTTTACTCTCCCCGAATATGATGTTGAGGGTTGGACGATGGTCCGGCGACGGCACCCGCAGATCGATTCTTTGAAGGAGTTGCTCAAGTCTGATCCGTAGAATTCGCTGATTTCGAAAAAGGTGCTACTAGGCCCTTCCAAGATTTCGGTTAATTCCAATGATCGGGCCCGAGGCCGACCTAGCACGCTTAACATTGCGCATCGGGAGGCTCGCAGGGCTAAGGCTCAAAGTGCATCAGTTCGAACACAAATAGTTCATGTCGAAGCCAATTACGCTGTCGGGCGAGCTTGGCGTCGCAAAATAGGGTTCTGGAGGGCACGTGCGATTTCATCTTCTGGTGGCGGCGGTGGCCGTGCTGCTGGAAACATGAATCAGAGCGGCGGGGGCGATGATTCTGCTCGAGGCAACGGGCCTGGCAGGGGTCGTGGAGGCAGCTACAATGGTCCTGGCCGGGGCGGCGGCTATAATGCTACTGGCCGGGGCGGGAGCTATGGCGGAGTTGCTAATGGTCGCCCCTTCAATGGGTCGTCGATGGCCAATGGAGCAGCCTTCAATGGGAATCATGCTACCAATGGTGGCCGGGGAGGTGGAGGCTACAGTTCTCGTTTTCTCGGCGGGGCTAATAATCACCAAAGCAATTTTGTTGCTGGCGAGTCTAGCGGCTCGACTGATAATCGGGATGGACAAGGGCATACTTTCCAGACGGAATTTGGGGCTGATTTTGTTCATTTCAATCGTGGCTCGAATTACAGCAACTACAACCGTGGTGGAGGTAACTTTCAATAACGGCCTAGAAATTTTAGTGGCAATAATTTCAATGCAAATAGTCAGAATTATGGTGGAGTACGTTCCAATTACAATCAATTCTGAAATGATGGAAGGGGAAACAATGGCTCTGTTAATCAGATGGGTTCTAATTTGGCTGGTATCAGCCCAGACTTTGCTTAAGGAAGCTATGCAGCGGGTGGTCGCGGCTCTAACTGCAACACCGCAGAAGGGGGGAGGGGAAGGACTACCACATTTGGTAGAAATAGAGCGGGTACCTGATATGGTTCAGACGGCAGGGCACACGGGTGCTTCTGTCTCGCAAACTCAGCCCATGGTAACCCCTGGTATGCAGCAAACTCAACCCATGCAGCTGGATGCGGTGCAGCGAAGAAGGCTAAGAAAGTTGACAAGAATCCATGCTTTCATTGCAAGAAACCGGGACACCAGATTGATACTTGTACTGCATCGGTTTGTGATATTTGTGAGTCACCAAATCATATTTCAAGTGCTTATCCTCTTCTTCAGGCTCCTAAACCTTCTGTCACCATGTATGGATATGCCATTGAACAACTTATGTTTTTTGAGTTACCCACAAGGGGCACATATGAGCCAAAGGTGGACAATATGAAGCTTGTAAAAGTTACTGTAGAAGGTGATCCTATGACTATTCCAGAGATTGCAGATTGTTTGTGGAGAATTGTGCCTGTAGGGAATTTTCAATGGGAGATTTATAATTTCCATAATAATGTTTTTAGAGTGAAGTTCCCTAATAAGATAGAAACTCAGCGGATAAAGGCTTTTCATACTTATCTTGTACCAGATAGAGCCTCAAATTTGATTTTTGATGATTGGTCGGCATTGGAGGATCCCCTGTATATGTTGCCTGAAGTTTGGCTGCGAGTAAGATGGATTCCATCCTATGTGAGAACTGATTTCTTGTCTTTATGGGCAGTTGGTTCTTTGTTTGGAAAAACAAAATAGGTAGACATGGTTCATACTAGGAAGCATAAAGAACTGAGGTTGCGGATTGGTTATCTAGATCACACTCTCATACCAGAAATAGCAGAGGTGTTCATCCAAAGGTTTTTTTAAAAACTTGCATTTGATGTTGAACTAGTGGTTGTGACCCAACTGGGAAATGATGGTGCCGACGACAATGGAGGCAATGATGGTGGAGGAGATGACAATAGATCTAATGAGGATAATAGGGATGATGCAAATGATATGGATATTGAGAAGAATGGGACTAATGAGAATCAAAACTTTGGCAATAAGAGGAATGGCAATGTGCAACAGATGAATGGTGGAAAAAAGGTGGTTAGTCATCAAGCTCAACATCAAATTAATGATCCAATACTGTTTGGATCTCTTACTAATGATTTGTTGAGCAAAGGTATGAAACATGATAAAACTACTTTGCCTGCTGTTGATGCATGTTCTTCCTCACATTTAAATTCTTCTAAAGAATACAATTTTTCTACACTAAATTCATTATTGCATGCTCATGCAGAAGAACACAGTATTGGATGTCTTCCCCATGCTGATTTTGCTCCGAGATCGATGAAACAGTTGTCCAAATCTGCCTCAGGATTGGAGCGGCCAGTGGATCCTGCTGTCTGTCTGCTGCCAAAGGGCAGTCTACAGCCACATGGCATGGCGCGGTTGGCTGGGCAGCTTGCTCCTGGTGGGTCGCTGCTGACGCCTAGCCCGCGGTCCCCTCGCCCTGGCGTGTTGCCGCTGACGTCTGGCAGACATCAGCTGCCAACGCTACAGGCTTTTGCTGCAGCGCCATTGGTGGGCAGTGCGCCAGTTGGCGCGACAGGAGAAGTGGCAGCTAGCCACTGCTGAAGCGCTCAGGTGCATGCAGCTGTCCCCGGCGTGGTGTCGCCTCTGATGCCGACAGCGGCAGGCCCCAACACTACCGTTAGCCAATCATGCCACTAGGGCATGGATAGGACTGTCCCCGGCATGGTGACACACCTGACGCCAACAGCGGCGGGCCCCAGCGCTGACGCTGGCCAATCAGGGCACCAGGGTGTGGATAGGGTTGTTTCTCAGCTCGGATTTTCTGCGGCTACCGACTCTATGATTACTGTTGTTTCTCCGAGCAAAAATGCAGGTATAAGAGTCATTTTTGATATGGAAATTTCTTTGTCACCAGATTTGGTAACAATGCAACATTCAGGTACTCCGATGACTACTACAAAAGTCTTGGAAGGAGTGGCAAAGATATGTCCATCTATGCATGATGTGGTTGCTTTTGGTGGCATAGCAAGTCCATCACTGTCTAACACACGGACAAGTGACAGGATTTGGGCGCAACCAAATGCAGATGCCTCACAGATGGAAAGGGCCATGCAGAATATGAATATCAAGCAGAGCTACGCCACTCAAGGTAATGAAAAAGCTAAACCATGTTTAGCCTCTTTATCGTATGATGATATTATTATTAAGGCTAGTCGCCTAGGTATTTCCTTGGGTAAAGATAAAAGTGAAGTCTCAAAAGTTGTTAATCTATTAAAGAGGTGGATTTCAATCGATCCTTAGTAATTTTAAATAAAAATGTTGGAGATCAAATCGATAAGGAAGAGGATCAAAATAGCTAGTCTGTTGATCTCTAAAATTTCAAGTCTTACTGGAGATTTGATAATTGAAGAGGGGCAGGAGTTTTCAGAGCATGATGACCTCTTAATGCCTATCATCAAAATAAAAAAAAAACTAGAAAAAAGAAAGGTTTTGATATGTCAGGCGTTCGTAGAAGTGCTAAGTTCAAGAATAAAAAAGTTGTTTAAAATGAGTGCTATCAAAGGTCTTTTTTTGGAATTCTGATGGTTTTGATGATATTGCAAAACATTTGTTTGTTAAAGAAACTTTAAGGGAAGAAAAATTAGATTTCATCGCCTTACTAGAGACAGAGAGATCTAATTTTTCAATATCCTTTCTTAAGAATTTGGCAAATGGTTTGGATTTTTCATGGTTTTGCCTTCCACCTCATGGGAGGTCTCGAGGCATTCTTGTTGGTATTAATAATGCATCACTTCAAGTTGGGTTAGTTGAGTCTGGGGATTTTTGTGTCAAGCTACATGTTAGATGTAAATATGATGGGTTTGAATGGGTTTTAGTGCCAGTTTATGGTGCTGCTCAAGACTCTCATAAAGCAGAATTCCTAGCTGAACTAGTAAGGATGGGTGATTTGGGATCTATTCCATCCCTTACCGGGGGGAGATTTTAATATTTTGAGAAGAAAAGAGGATAAGAATAATGATAATTTTAAACCTCACCGGCCCTTTGTTTTTTATGCCATCATTGAAAGTTTAAACCCAAGGGAGATTGCTCTCTCAGGTAAACAGTTCACTTGGGCTAATCGGAGGGAGAATCCAACTTATGAGAAGCTTGACAGAGTCTTATCGATAGTCAATTGGGAACAAAAGTTTCCTTTAGTTACTGTTCGAGCTCTGACAAGGGCTGGCTCGGACCACGCTCCTCTCTTAATTGATTCGGGTAATCATGCTCACATTGGCAATAAAGCACACTTTTCCTTTAAACTATCATGGTTGAAACATGATAATTTCTATGAAATAGTGAAAGCTGAATGGGAGGCAGAGACTCGTGGGGATTCCCCTATTGCTAGATGGCAAAACAAAATTCGTCATATTCGGCGGTTCCTTAAAGGTTGGACAAAATGTCTGAGTGGTCAGTATAAGAAAGAAAAGGAAAAACTGCTATCCTTAATAGATGAATTAGATTTGAGAGCTGAAACAACTCCTCTAGATGATGATGAGAGAATAACATTAAGAAGAGCAAATGATGACTTAACAAAACTCCAGAGAGAGGAGGAGTCGAAATGGGCATAAAGAGCCAAAGTAAAACATATTCAAGAGGGGGGAAACAATACTAAGTATTTTCACTTAATTGCAAATGGAAAGCATAGAAAGAAAAAGATATTTCAGCTAGAACAAGATGAAGGAACCATAGTGGGTGATGACAATTTACAGGTCTATATATCTGAATATTATAAGAAGTTGTTTGGAGAGCCAGCTACTTCTACCCTATCACTGAGTGAGAAGATCCGTCACGATATTCCCCAATTGACCCCTGAGGAAAATAATATCCTGGTCGCCGAATTTACCATGAAGGAGGTGAATGAGGCTATCTTTCAAATGGAGCTAAATAAAGCACCAGGTCCTGATGGATTTCCAGCTGAGTTTTACCAAACCTTTTGGGATGTCATTAAGGGTGATTTAATGCCAATGTTCTATCAACTGCATTCAGGGTAATTACAGTTGTTCAAATTGAATTTTGGTGTTATTCCTCTATTACCCAAGAAGGAGAACGCTATTCAAATACAAAAATATAGACCAATTTGTCTTCTCAATGTTAGTTTTAAAATTTTCACAAAGGTCGCTACAATTAGAGCTAACAGTGTTGCTGAAACAGTGATTAGCCCTACACAGTCAGCTTTCATGTCAGGACGACATATACTTGAAGGAGTAGTTGTACTACATGAAACTATCCATGAACTTCATCGAAAGAAAATGGATGGAGTGATCTTTAAAATTGATTTTGAGAAAGCATATGACAAGGTAAAATGGCCTTTTCTTCAACAAGCCATGCGCACGAAAGGTTTTGATCCCAAATGGTGTAAACTCACCGAACAATTCGTTAGAGGTGGAAGTGTAGGGATCAAGGTCAATGATAACATTGGACACTACTTTCAGACTAGAAAAGGTCTTCGACAGGGTGATCCGTTGTCACCTTTGCTTTTCAACATTATCGCAGATATGTTGGCTATCCTAATTGCAAGGGCAAAGGAGGATGGCCAGATCGGAGGTCTAATTCCTCATCTAGTTGAGGGAGGAATCTCCATACTGCAATATGCTGATGATACTATACTTTTCATGGAGCATGATGTTGAAAAAGCTGTTAATATGAAATTAATATTACGTTTCTTCGAGGAATTATTGGGGTTAAAAATAAATTTCCATAAGAGTGAGGTTTTTTGTTTTGGAAGGGCTAAGGAAGAAGAAGAGCAATACAAATATTTGTTTGGTTGTGAATCTGGTTCATTACCCGTCTGGTATTTAGGTATACCAATCCATTATAGAAAGCTTAAAAACTATGAATGAAATCCTGTTGAGAGTCATTTCGAACAAAGACTTGGATGTTGGGCAAGGAAGATGTTATCATATGGGGACCGTCTCGTATTGATTAACTCTGTTCTTACTAGTTTACCAGTGTTTATGTTATCTTTCTTTAACATACCTAAAGGGGTAAGGAAGAGATTAGATTTTTTCCGATCATGTTTCTTTTGGCAATGTGAGAAAAATAAAAAAGAAATATACGTTAACTATGTGGAACGTGATTTGCCGACCCAAAGACCAAGGTGGTCTTGGAGTTGAAGTGCTGGAGATAAATAATTTTTCTCTTCTTAGCAAATGGTTATATAAGCTTCTTTCTGAAGAAGGTCTATGGCAGCAACTGTTGAAAAACAAATATCTTTCGCAAAAGACGCTAGCTGAAGTTGAAAGTAAACCGACTGATTCACCATTCTGGAAGGGTTTAATGAAAGTTAAGGAGGATTTTTTTAGCAGGGAAAGTTTTAAAATTTGATCAGGAGAAGGAGTTCGCTTCTGGGAAGATATATGGCTAGGAGAGCAAACTCCGGCATCTCACTACCCGCAACTATATAACATAGTTCATCGTAAACATGATACGGTGGCAAGTGTTATGAGTTCAGTTCCGTTAAATATTGGTTTTCGGAGACAACTGGTGGGTAATAAGTGGGATCAATGGGTACATTTATGTCAATGTTTAATGCAGATAAATTTAAATGAAGACCAGGACAGGTTTGTTTGGGATCTAACATCATCAGGGATTTTCACCTTTAAGTCTATGTATGCTGATATGTTAAATGGTCATACGAGATACCTTTGCAAATATCTTTGGAAATTAAAAGTTCCACTAAAAATTAAAATCTTTATTTGGTTTCTTAGTAAAAAAATTCTTTTGACTCATGATAATCTAGCAAAGCGGAATTGGAATGGAAATACAAAATTTTATTTTTGTGACACCGAGGAATCAGTTGAATATTTGTTTATTTCATGCCCTTTTGCTAGACTTGTTTGGCGAGTAATTTTTGCTGCATATAATATTCCTCCTCCATCCAATATCACAAATTTGTTTGGAAATTGGCTCAATAGAACAGATAAAACAGATAAAGCTAGGATTCGCATTGGTGTTTCGGCTTTATGTTTGTCGTTATGGAATTGCAGGAATAATATTATTTTTAACAAAAAATACTCTACTAATTTTTTGCAGGTTATTCACACCATGGTACATTGGATCCAGCTTTGGCGTTTCTTGCTCCCGGAGGACCAGCGGGAGTGCATGATTTCTGGATGCAACCGTCTTCAAATGGTTGCCCAGGATTTTTTCAACCAGGCTACTTGGCAGCCTACTAAGAGATTGGAAGATGCTTAGATTTCTTAGCATGTTTCTTATTTTTAGATGGTTGATGTTTGTATCGACCCTCGGTGATCCATGAATTTTAACTCTTTACTATTTATATGTTTAATAAAAAGCTATGTGCATCAACCGATGCAGACGGCCAGAATTAACCCCATTTTGAAAAAAAAAAATATTATGAAGATAGTATCATACATTAGTAACATATGCATGATACTAATATATAGCCCTTCCTGCTGATGGTAATTAGCTCTTGGATTCGTCTGTCCAGTAAAAAAGCAAAGCTAGAGAAACCACACACTGGATGCATGATATGCATGCGTCGGCAGCAAGCCAGCAATGGAGAAGAAGGCAAATGGGAATCTGGCGATCGCAGGGGAGCCGAAAAATGGCAGCCCGGCCCTATCGTACGCGATCAGCGTCGACTGGACTATTGAAGTTGCCAAGCCAAAAAATGAGACTCTTGTGCTCTGTGCTATATTTAAAGCCAAGTTCTGAAACGGTAGTTAGTTGAACTGCTTACAAATGTTCAACTAATTGCGGTTTCCGATTGACACTGCATGTTTGCAAATTGCAATCACGCCCACTGGACTGGCTGAATTAGTTCAATACTTGAACCTTGGGAGCAAATGTATTTTGTGGACACTGGCACCTGCTGGTAAATTTAGTGGATAATGGAAATAATTTTCAGAGATTTATAGGATGTCATGTTAAACTTGAACTTCAAGTTAAAAAAAAAGTCCCGCTACAGTGATTCATTCATTAAAACAGCAGTACTAACACCACCAAGACAGTACCTGAAGTCCAAGAAGGAAACACTGCACAAACACCGTCATCGTCCGATCAAAGATCTTAGGTTTTCACCGTGAAGAAAGTCCTCGCTCTCAAAACAATGCCTCCAACAAGCCTATTGCCAGGCACAACCAACTAAGACCAGACATTGGGTTTTCACCCAGAGTGGTAGGACTATGACCCAGTCGCCCTCGTTTGCAGCGCCGGCGGAGCCTTCCGGAACACGCCACTTCTGCCAGATCGATGGGGACAAGCAGCAGCAGATCATCAACTTGGCGATAGGAGGAATCCTAGGACCACCGCTATTATCCGCGAGACTAGCAGGGGCCCACGCCGCTAGTCCCTCCATGCCGGAGTAACAAGAGAGGAAGGAGGCAGACCTAGCACAAGGCTGCAGGTACTGGCGATCCAAAGAACCACCAGCACCCTCCGCCCCGGTCGTGGCTGGTCATCTGGCCAGATCGGCGTCAGCCCAGATCATGGCCCGACGACCTAGCTCGCCGCCATGCACGCCGACGTGCTGAGGGCGCTCCACCATCTCCTCACTGCCGCCCCGCCGGAGGGCCTCAGGCCCCGGCCCGAACAGCCGCGCCGCCCTGCACTTCCGCCGGCGTTCCCCCAACTCCCGGGGAAAATCAGCAGCAGCACACCGCCATCCCTGCCGCCGTCTTCGACACAGAGGGGCCCGCTACCGCCACCGGGGAGGCAGCGGGGGCGGCCAGGGTTGGGGGGGTGGAGGTGCCGCCTAGGGTTTCGTGGTGGAGGGCGCTGCCGGAGACGCTCGGAGGGAGCGCCTCGAGCGGTTTACCCCTTTTTAGGACAAAACTAGTATAATTTTTCGTGCAAAAACATAGTCCCAAACTTTGTACTACGGAACATCTTGGCATTCTCCAACCAAATAACCAAATGCGGTAGTCTAGCCATACCGCAGACAAAAATGAGCCAATAATGTGTGCCTGCAATCAATCTACACAGGTATACTCCACGTTAGAAAATGCTTAAATCAAAACAGTTCGACAGACGACACACACACAACAATAGCTCGGTTCACTTCCGGCAGCCAGAATTCCTAATGCCTTAAGCTATCGACCCCATAAGTTAGAGCCCGCAAAAACCCCAACACGAGAAGACAACAAATCCACACATAGTTTCAGTTTGTGTAGACAGAAGCAATGGAGATAGCATAACAGTTCCACCAGTTATATCAACATTGAATTCAGTTGATTTTCCATGTGACATAAGACAAGAATTTACCACATGAAAGAAAAGATTGGCCAGTCTTAAAATCAGCCGATGTGACCATATAACCATCTTTCGTACTGGCAGGGATGAACGAACAAATTTGTCATGCTCCAGGAGAACGCATCTTCAACTCGTTTTCTAGCTGAAATGCCAAACCTTGGACACACAACCAAAGCAGATGCAGCATTGGCAATACTCTCAACACACAACCAAAGTACGAATGTTCTTCCTTCAATCATAGAAGCACTGAACTTAAAAAAATGGGCACACAATTGGGCTGTTTAAGTTACATAATGCACGCTACTACTCAAATATAAATGACGAAAACATATTGAAAAACAGAGCGGGTGCAACCAGGAGCTATAAGCAAGCAGGATTCTGAGCAAGAAAGATCAAACTACCAGCCTTGAAAGGATAGATACAGAATAATCATTTTAACAACTAAAAATGTAATACCTAACATCTAATGAAATGTCAAGAGTGTGTCCCTGTCAAACAAAAAGCATGAGCAAGACTGAATCTCTCATCATGTGCCATTCTTGCTTCTTAACAATGCAAACTGAAAGTCAAATATAACTTGCTCCAGGAGAGCACATATTTCAACTCATTTCTAACCAAAAAGAACATCCTGGAAAAAAAATCGTCAGGAAATAAAAGGCCTGGCACACCCTGGAAAAAAATATCATCAGGAAACACACAACCAAAGTACCAATGTCCTTTATTCAGTCATAGCAGCACTGAACTAATAATAAGACACAAAACTATGCTCATTAAGGGTCGTAATACATGCAAATATGCAAATATGCCGGACAAAGCATGTTAATATAAAGTGCAGGTGCAACCTGGCGAAACATACAAGTTACAACCAAATTGCACACCTGGCAGAAGAGACCAAACAGACAGCCTATGGAAGAGATCCAGAGTATCAATTTAACACCTAGGATTGCCTTAGGAATTACAACGAAAATGCAGACTGAACTTCAGAGAATCAAACTAATAGTCTATGGAAGACACAAAGAATAACATTTCAACAACCTAAAAATGCCTTTGCTCAAAGAGCATGACCAAGAGTATTTTTTTCCGAATAAAGGGCATAGCCCCAGCTTTTAATAATGGAAGCCCGCTCACGCAGAACAGCTCTGAGATACAAGTTATCTACAAACATCACACAACTGGGAAATAACCTCCTGCTCGCTACCAGGAAAGAAAAGAACTAAAGGACCATCTACAAAAACCAACCAGACCAGTATAAATCATCCTATACCCGCCATCAAGGAGAACACAGAGTTCCATATATAGATAAAACGAAAGCAACCAACATGTTTCATAATCCCAGTATTTTAGCTCCAAACGTCCAGCCTTTACTTCGATAGAAGCTTTCATTTGCCACCCAAAGCAAACGATTGGAACCTAAATGTTGCTTACCTTGAAACCCTGTCCTCTTCAAACCATCCCAAAAGTGAATATATTGCGATATCAGTGAAATAATACTAACAGAATCCACTGTGAATTTATCTTGCTCCAGGAGAACGCATCTTTAACTTGTTTTATAGCTGAAATGCCAACACACACGCAAAAAAATGAAGCAAGGAGAGGCATTGGCAATACTCCCAACACACAACCAAACCAAGGTTCTTTCTTCAATCATAGAAGCATAGAAGTAAAAAATACCGGACACATATTTGGGCTGGTTAAGTTGCATAATGCACACAGCTACTCAAGTATACCTAACAAAAAGATGTTGAAAAACAGAGCAGGAGTAACCAGGTGCCATTAGCAAGCAGCATAGTGAACAAGAAAGATCAAACTACCATCCTTGAAAGGAAGATACACAATAATCATTTCAACAACCAAAAATGTAATACTAACATCTAATGAAACGTCAGTGTGTCGCTGTCAGACATAAGCATGAGCAAGATTGAATCTCTCATCATAGAGTGCCATTCTTGCTTAGCAATGCAAACTGAAAGTGAAATTTGACTTACTCCAGGAGAGCACATATTTCAATTCATTTGTAACCAAAAAAAAAAACACCCAGGAAACAGATATCATCAGGAAATAAATGCCCTGACAGTACTGCCAACACACAACCAAAGCATCAAGGTCCTTTATTCAACCATAGCAGCACTAAAGAACAAACTATGCTCATTAAGTGTCGTAATACAGGGAGCTATGCAAATATGCCTTGCCAATGCATGTTCACATAAAGCGCAGGTGCAACCTGGTGAAACATACAAGTTACGACCGAATTGCATACCTAGCTGCAGAGACCAAACAAAGAGCATATGGAAGAGATCCAGAATAACAATTTAACACCTAAAAATGCCTTAGGATTTACGACTAAATTGCATACTACAACAGAGATCAAACTAATAGTCTATGGAAGACACAAAGAGTGAAGTTTCAACAACCTAAAATGCCTTTCCCAAAGAGCATGACCAAGAGTTGTTTTTCCAAATAAAGGACATAGGCCCCAGCTTTCAATAAAGAAAGCCACTCACGCAGCACATGTCTGAGATACAAGTCGTTATTTACAAGCATCACACAGCTGGGGGTAAAACCTCCCGCCAGCTACCAGGAAAAAAAAGACTATAGGACCATCTAAAGAAACTAACCAGACCAGTACAAATCATCCTTTACCCGCCATCAAGGAGAACACAGAGTTCCATATCTAGATAAAACGAAAACGACCAACATGTTTCAGTATCCAAGTCTTTTAACGCCCAGCCTTTACTTCGATAGAACATTTCATTCTCCACCACAAGAAAACGATTGGCACCTGAACGTTGCTTATCTCGAAACCCTGTCTTCTGCAAATGATCCCAGAAGTGAATATAATGCGATATCTGAGAGATTATACTAACAGGGCCCACTAGAAAAACATTCCTAGCATTCCACAAAGCCCATAGAACTGAAGCAACACCAACCACCATTAAACTTTTCGCACCACACCCCTTAAAATTCAGTCCCTTTGCAAAGATCAACCATACTAGAAGGTAAAATGTGTATATCAAAACCACAAGCTACTACGGCCCACACATATCTAGCCAAAACACAAACAAAGAAAATATGTTTAATAGATTCCTCACAGCAGAAAAATCTACAGGTTTCATCACCAGACCAACCTCTCTTCACTACATTATCCATAAGATGGACAAAGAAAAACTGCATGACCAAGACTGAATCTCTCATCTTAAAGATGCCCATCGTGCATCTTAACCATGCCAAGATTAACATAAATTTTGGGAGGCAGGGAGGAACAGTAATAAAATTAAAAAAACATAGATCAGTAATCCACACTTCAGAATATAAACAAGACCTTCAAGTCATGATAATAAGCAAGCCCCAAATGATAACATCGTAGGAGCTGATGGCAACCATCCAAAATGACATGCACTGATAGTACTAATTAGTAAGAACAGCTGAGTTCAAAAGACATGCCCTGAATACAAGGGCAAAGCAAACCAGGAACATTCATGCACGCCCTGTGGAGAAAGCAGGCTCCTCATCTTCTCCTTGCATCTCGTGGGACGGAATTGGAATAATGCTCTCTTGGAGAAGGTGGTGAGTCAGCATCATACAGTACTGGCCATTTCCAATTTTCACCATACCTAGGAACTTGCCATCAATGTCACAACGGAGCACAAGTCTGTTATTGAACATGAGGAGCACCTCATGCTCGCTGAGCACAGCAACATTGCATCGCAGAATCAAGTCGTGTATTCGTTTTCTTTTTGGAAGAAGTGAAATAAAGTTGCCGTGATGCCTCCACTTTTAACAGGTCAATCCGGTACTTCAAAACCCAGATTCCAGCCTTGTAATCCTGCATCACCCAGACACTTATATCGTACGAACTGAGAGCCGAGCTGCCCCAGAAAGCGAGTTTTCCCTTCATGTTGAATAACTTCCTGTTCATGCCCGTCTGGGCAGGACCACGCATCAACCGGAATGACTCGGCTTCTGTGTCGAACACAAGAATGTCCCCGCCGCCTCCCGTAGTGCCGCCTCCTCCCATAATGTCTTTGGAAAAATAAGTACACCAATGCAGGCTGCCATTGTGGTGTACTGGTGGTTGATAATGGATCGAAGAGCGCAGCTCCACCAGTAACTTGTGTTCCACGGAAGGCGACAAGACTGCTGGCATTGTGACTGCGACGTGCCTCGGCTCGTTGGATCCCACTGTGAGGACATATAAGCTGCATTTAGAAAAGTTTTCTGACAATGAGACCGAAAGCACCCTGTATTCTCCAGTAGGATGGTGCCGGTAGAAACCAATTACAGTGTTGTGGAAGTCTTGCCCAACTTGGGGCAGGGGAGCCTGCTTGCAGGTGACCGGGTTGCAGATGTAGAATCGGGATCTATCGTATGTGATGATGAGGAAGCCATCGCAGCTAGCGCAAAGGTGATTCTTGGATCTGTTCCTGGCGCCCGGGAGGAAGGACAAGAGCGGTTGAGTGGACGCGCGGGCGCCGGCGTCGCGGAGGACGACGAAACTGGCGGGCCGCCCCTGCCCGTCGATGATGGGGAGCAAGGGCTGGCGGCGGTGGTGCTCGAGCATGAACTCGGACGTGGAGGTGGCACCGCGCCAGGAGGTGCTGACGGCACGGCAGCGGCCGACGTCCTTGGGCGGCAACCGGGTGAGTATCATGTCGATGATCTCCCCGGGCAGGTCCTCGAGCGCCGTCGCGCCTGTCCTGTCCGGCATCGCGCGCTCCGTTCCCGGCGTGCTCCCGTGGGAAAATTGAGGGGAGCGGCGGACAAGGTCTCGGCGTGAGGCGGGACCGCAGCTCGGTGGAGCGAGACGGGGGCTGAGGCGGCGCTGGCTGGCCGAGGGCGGCGGCGGCTCAGACCGTACGGAGGTTGTGCTCGTACCGGAGGCGGGGGCGAAGAGGAGCGGCCGAGCGGAGGCGAGCGACGAAAAATTAGGTTTCCGGTGTGTTCCCATGGGAGATGGGGAATTTCATTTCCCGTGGTTTGGAAGCCGGGCTTTCATTTGGTTTGTAGCATTTTGAAATGAATAATATATTTATTTTATTTATATTATAATTTCAGAAATGGATATTTGTTTGGTTGTCACAGGAATTGTAAATGATAGCAGAATTCAATATTAAATTTGTAAATGGCTTCCATAAAGAAACACAAATGACAGGTCTTAACTTGGAATTGTGTTTACCCATAGCATCATTTTGCTGGATTTCCTAAATAAAATGATGATCCAATTATGTGGCAACCAAACAGCCCACTTATAAAATTTCAAAATGAATTTCAGGATTTCAGACCCAAATGATGGATACTGATTGACTCCACCGATCTCTTTCTAATTTTTTGGGATTGGCACCTAGAAAACTGAGAAAATTACGAAATCCATCACTGTGTTTATCGGTCTGAAATCTTTTTTTTTCTGTCACCTCAACACGAAACACACTCCCCAGTCTTAGCATAAAGCTACCACTTTTCTAGCAAAATTTTAACTTCACTACCACTTTTCATTTCAGAAACAAAAATTTACCAGATTTTTCGCAGGCGGTCTCGAGTAATAGCCGTCTCTCGACATCATCGATGTTAAGACGGTCCATAATTGCAGCCGTTTGAGCGTTCAGAATTGTTGCAACCGGTCTGGAAAAGAAACAGTCTTAGAGCCTCGGAAGTTTGGAGGAGACGGATATTATTAATGGCCATCTGAGGGAAACGCTGGTAGAGACCGAGGTTTTGAGTGGGATAGCAGAACTATCTGAAGACGAAGGACCAAAACCGGTTCTTCGAGCAGTGGCATTCTTGCTTCTTAAGAATGAAACTGAAGGTGAAATTTACTTTGCTCCAGACTCGAGATGAGCACCTATTTCAACTCATTTCTAACAAAAAGAAAACGCAACACGCTGAAAACAAAAATCAGCAGGAAACAAATGCCCTTTTAGTACTAGCAACACAAAACCAAAGCACCAAGGCCTTTAATTAAATCATAGCAGCGCTTTAGTAACAATCAGACTGAAAACAGTGCTAACTGCTAAGTGCCGTAATACACGTAGCTAGGCCAGTATGACTGACAAAACATGTTAATACAAAGAGCAGGTGCAACCTGCTGAAACTTACAAGTTGACCAAGTTGCACACCTGGTAGCAAAGACCAAACAAACCGTCTATGGAAGAGATCCAGAATACCATTTTAACACCTAAAATGCCTTAGGAATTATGACTAAATTGCGCACTGGACAGCAGAGGTCAAACAAACAGTCTATGAAAGATAAAGGAGTAAAATTTCAACAACTTAAAATGCCTTCGCTCAACGAGCATGACCAAGAGTGGATCTCTCATCTTAAAGATGCCCCTCATGCATCTTCACCATGCCAAGATTAACATAAATTTTGGGAGGCAGGGAGGAACAGTAATAAATTAAAATAACATAGATCAGTAGTCCACAATTCAGAATATAAACAAGACCTTCAAGTCATGATAATAAGCAAGCCCCAAATGATAACAGCTTAGCAGCTGCTGGCAACCATCCAAAATGACATGCACTGATAGTACTAATGATTAAGAAGAGCTAAGGGCACCTCCAGCAGCCCGACGCATTTCGGACACAATTGTGTCTGTTTTGGTCCGTTTGCGTCAGGCATGCCCAGCGAGTGAACATATACGTCACATTTGTAACAGGATACTGCATTACACTTCTAATAGACGAGTTATCAACAAGAAACACATAACCTTGTCCCTTTGCTTATCCAGCTTTAAGAAAAGGAGTCTTGCTACTTTAAGATGCTGCCTGAATTGGAGAAAACGATGAGATGATCCAGTTTACTGCATGGTCATCTACATACACTAGAGTTGAACTGACGTAAAATTATGCAGAGAACTCCCTACTGACCTACATCAAGTGTCCAGCTAAACGATCCAAACGGCTACCAGCAAATGATGCTACTACAGTCAGCGAAGTCAATTCCCATCTCATTAGACGAAGCCTCCGTTCCAGCTGCGATTTCAGTCACCCAGCGCCCACAGTGGCGAGTCAGCAAAGTCGGTGCCCACCCCGTCGACCAGGTAATCCTCACTCTTGATGTCAGGTTGGAATGACAATTTCTCATTGATAGGATGGACACCAATGTACATGGCAATGTCATTCAGGTAGTCGGTGAATACTTCCTCTTGCCTAGCCCAAGAAACATCCCAATGCTGAGCGATCCCGGTGGTGTCACTGCCACTGTGTGCCAACATCGGCTCGACTCCATGCTCACCGAGGACAGAGGCAGCGACCATCGGCTTCAGTTCACCCTCGCTGAAGCCAGAGGCGGTGACCATCGGCTTTACAGAAGCGGTGAACATCGGCTTTACTTCACGCTTATCGTCATCGAAGACGGAGGCAGTGAGCATCGGCTTTACTTCATGCTCATCGAAGACAAAGGGGGCAGCAACCTTCTGATTCACTCCATGCTCACCAAGGACAGACGCAGTGACCACCGGCTTCAGTTCATGCTCACTGAAGACAGTGGTAGCAGCAGCGGAAGGGGACCAAGACGCGGGATAGCATTTCACCGGTGCATCAGTAGTGATGGGGAGGGCAGACGGGAAGTTGACGATCGCACTGGAGCCGATGATGGCAATGGCGGCCCTGTCGTACGCGATGGCTGCATCGATGGCTGTGCTGAAGGTGCCCACCCAGTGTCGCTTGCCGCTGTTGGGTTCACGGATCTCGGCGGCCCACCTGCCTGACTTGCGCTGCCAGACTCCACGGTACCCGTGGCGCCTGTTCTCCAGGCCACCCTTCCCTGGAGGAGCCACCACAGGAGTCCGGACCGCCGGCGTGGCACTACTCCTAGTCTGAGCTTGCTTCGTCCTGCTTGTACTGCAAGCAGACAACGAAACGTGTTCGTCAAATATCGATGCAAACGGTGATAAACAAGGCCATGCTAGCATTCTAGGAATGGTAAATACACAATTAATAGCATGG
Organism: Lolium perenne; assembly: GCF_019359855.2. NCBI lineage: Eukaryota > Viridiplantae > Streptophyta > Magnoliopsida > Poales > Poaceae > Lolium > Lolium perenne. The sequence goes on from NC_067244.2 coordinate 202,453,487, forward strand.
ATACGAGCAAGAAGATAGGCAGAAATGTGCTGTGCTGTGTGCTGTGTGCTATGCTTGAAGCTGAGTTCCAAAGTTTGAACTAATGGAACTGCATACAGAGGTTCAACTAGTTGCGGTTTCTCACTGGAACTTCATGTATGCAAGCACACTCACTGGACTGGCTGATTTCAGTTGTTGAATACTCCCTCCATTCCAATGAATAAGGTGCCCTCGTTATCCATTTTTTTCTTTGACCAAAAGTTACTCCAAATATATAAAGATTCTTGGTATAAAATTAGCATCATTAGAAAATGTTTTTCAATACGAATCCAATGATACTAATTACATACAATATAATCAATTTTTTGTTTCTCAATTTTTTCAAAGTTCATCTTCAATACGTGTGCGCCTTATTCATTGAAACAGAGATAGTAGTTAGGAGTAAATGTATTTTGTAGACACTGTACCAAGGAATTACTCTGGAGCCAATGTTGACGATTGCCCGGGAGCCGAAGTAGGCAATCGCAGCCTTGTCGTACGCGATGGCGGCGTCGACAGCAGTGTTGAAGGTGCCCAGCCAGTGTCGCTTTCCATGGTTGGGCTCGCGGATCTCGGAGGCCCATCTTCCCGACTTGCACTGCCGGACACCCCGGTACCTGTGGTGCGTGTTCTCCGGGCTACCCTTTCCTCGAGGAGAAGCCGCCAACGAAGTCTGGATCCCTAGTCTCTTGGCCGGGTCTTGCTCCGTCCTATTCGCACTGCACGCAAATAACGATACGTCTACCTCAAATCTCGATGCAAACGGCGATAAACAAGGCCATGCCAAAGTTCTAGAATGTTAAATAAACCATAGTAGCATGAATATGAACAAGAAGATAGACAGAACTATGCTGTGCTATGCTCTGCGTGCAATGCCTAAAGCTGAGTTCTGAAGTTTAAGTTAGTTGAACTGCATACAGAGGTTCAGCTAGTTGCGTTTCTGGGTGGAACTGCATGTATGCAAGCACACTCACTGTGACTGGCTGAGTTCAGTTGTTGATTAGTGCTTACTTGAATGTTAGGAGTAATTGTATTTTGTAGACACTGTACCAACGAATTACTGTGCATTATCTGCTCTGCTACGCTGAAAATTCATTACATGTTACTCAAACAATTTTCAGAAATCTACCTGTGTAAGACATCCTGTCGAACTTACCAGAACTTACAACAAGTTCCAATCTGAGTACTGTTTCCCCTACTGCTGGAACCATTTGAAAACCACAGATACATCCAGTTCCCCCTCCCCCTTCCATGTAAACCAATAGTTCCAATTTTCATGTAAAACAACAGTTCTCATTCTCCAACAAAATTGGGCAATCTAGCGGCCACATGGCAAACGAAACTCAGCCAATAATGTATGCCTGCAATCGATTTGATAGGTATACACTGAGCTAGCAATTGCGTAAATCAAAAGAGTTCAACACACGTGGTACGCGACAATAGATAGCCGCAATCGATATTTGGTAGTTGGTACACACACTTTACTTGCTCCACAGTTCATTTCTAACGCCCCAAATCCCGAATGCCTGAAGCAATCGACACCGCGAATCAGAGCTCGCAGAAAACCCCAGCACGAGAAAACCCCGCAGGATTACGGACGGGGATCGCGAATCAAACGAACCCAGCAACGAAACGAAGCGAGGCTTTTTTAACCTGGAGGAGGGAGTCGCCGGCGCCTGCTCCATCTCCTCGCTCCCGATCCACGCGGCGGCGGCGCCTTCCACGGGCATCCCCCTCCGCCCACACTCCTCGCTGCACGAAGACACCGGCGAGCGCGGCCCACCGGCACGGGAACGCTGGAGAAACGCGTCGAGCGACGGGATGCTTCGCCGGTAAGGAAAGCACCGCCACTCCAGTCCCAGAGAAGCTCGGCGATTGCGGCGTCCTCCGGTGCCCCGTGCGTGTGTGCCCCCGCAGTGACGTGACAGGTGGGCCGTGGGCCGGGGACGCGTGCCTTTTCCTCGGGCCCATGTTTTCTTAGACACCAAGCCCTCCTCCGACCCGGGCTCCGCGTTTCCTATTCTCCGCTTATTGCGATCCCTATGATCGCTCCCGCCTGAAGGCATTAGTTGTTGGGCCAGGCCCACTGATCCCGTCTTTTTGCCGTTTCTTTCGTGCGCGTGACTAGGAGCAAGTCTGCTAGCGACAGCAGTTTTTTGGACAGATTTTCCCGTTGTTTTTTTATAATGGTTTTCTATTTCGGTTTTCTTTTTTGATTTCTTTTTTAGCCGTTTTATTATTTCTTTCTGTACCGTTCAGTTTCTTTTTTTATTTCTCTTTTCTATTTGTTTTTCTGATTCTTTCATCTTAAATTACATGTCTTGTCTACATTCCAAAAAAATATACATTGGTTAAAACATATTTAATGTTTTCTTGTAAAAAATATTCCATGTTTTGAAAATTGTTCACATGGTTCCACAAATGTTAATGATATTAAAAAATCAAGGGGTTCAAAAAATGTTCATGTTTTCCTAACAAAACAATTTATTTTCTAAAAAGAAATTTAGAGGAGTAAAAATTACGTACACCTATTCAAGAAAATGTTCTCGGGGATTCAAAAAAAAATTTATCGTTTTCATTTTTTTTCCACAAAGAAATTAGAGGAGTAAAAAAAATGTTCACATGTCCGAGAAAATGTTTTGGGGGTTTCAAATAATTTCATGGCCCACTAAATTATAGTAAGAGGATTACAAAAAACGTTCACCGGTTGGAGAAAAAGTTATCAGGGTTTACAAAATGTTCAAGGTTTTTCCAAAAGTGTTCATCGTCTAGGAAAATGTTTTCAGAGGATTTCAAAAATACTTTCACTGTTTCGAGAAAATATTCTTAGGGTTTCAAAAAATGTTCAAGGTGTTTCTAGAAATTGTTCATGGTCAAAAAAAAAATGTTTTCAGAGGATTACAAAAATTGTTCGATGGTTCGAAAACATTTCTTGGAGTTTCTATAAAGATTCAAGGTTTTTTGAAAAAATGTTCATCGTCCATGAAAGTATTTTTAGCGGATTAAAAAAATGTTTACCAGTTCGTGAAAATGTTCCGGGGGTCTAAAAAAAATTCACGGATTTTCTAAATAATGTTCATGGTCCATTTTTTTAAAGATTATAAAAAATGTTCATGGTTTTTCGGAAAAATTGTTTATAATCCATGAAAATCTTTTATAGGATTACAAAAAAAATGTTCTTTGTATTTCAAAAAATGTTCTCCGTTTCGAGAAAATGTTCTCGAGGTTTCAAAAATGTTCAAGGTTTTTCTAAAATATTTTTCAACTTCCACTAAAATAATCTGTTCACGGTGTTCAAAGAATGCTTCTTTTCAAATTTAAATTTTTTTCATGTAGTTATAATAAATGTTCACACGGATTTTAAAAGTTGCTCATGCCGTTTTATATATGGCCATGTATATTTTTAATTTTGGCCAAGTGTTCAACAAAAAGTAATCAATGTGATCATTATACATGGCCATGTATATCTAACATTTATAAATCATTATTAATTTCTAATTAATATAATGATTTATAAATATTAGATATAAATTTCTATATTTATAAAAAATAAAAATTAATATAGAAATGTGTTAAAGCTTTTCTCAAAGGTCGGAAAAGAATGCCCGCAAACAGAAAAATAAAACTTAGTGTGTACCTCTTAATATACACAAATATACACAGATGTGATAATATGTTCACGAGGTTTGAAAAATATTCAGATGTTTCAAAATATGTTCACGGGATTTAACAAATTGTTCACGTGTTTAAATAAATTATGTTCGTGAGTTGGAAACATTTTTTTCAATAAGTTTTCACTTACTTTCACGTATGACTTAGTTTTCAATCTAATGTGTGGTGCTACTTCTCAAAAAAGGTAAAACAGCCAAACAAACTGTACAAGAACTGTTGCCATCGATCAGTTCAAAGAAACAGTAAACAAAGTGAGCCAATACGATTGACAACGTGGTCTTCCGGGCAGGTGTGCCAAACGTGTACAACCGACGTCGTGTTCTTCGGATCAGGTGTACGAAGCAGTTAACGGCACCTGCATGGGCCGAGCCCTTAACCACCGAGGGTACGCGGCGTTGATCGTAGGCACCGCTAAAAGCGGCATATAGGACCTCCCCCCGGGCTCTGCTAAAATATTTGCTTTGGTACAGAGTTTCTGTGGGATCACTGGGCTAAAATCTTTGCTTTGGTACAGAGTTTCTGTGGGATCACTCGGCCCACCAAACTTCAAATCTTCCCTCAAAATAAAAACCAAACTTCAAATCTTCACTTTTTTCCAAAATCATGTTTGATAAAAAAGTATTGGCCTAGTTTAATTTTCACGTATCCCCACTTCTTTCTAAATTCGAGTACTCCCTCCCATCTCAGTTTAACAGGCTACACATAGTCTAAGAAATTAGTTTGACCATTTATTTGATCAATAAAATATGAAATACATGTCATAAAAAATATATCATTAGAAAACATTTTTGCATATGAATCTAATGATATAGAGTTTGTAGACATAAAATTTATATTTTATTGACCAAATCAATGGTTAAAATGTGTCTTAAACTAAGGGAGTAATATATTTTGCAATTCTCAATACTTTGCCTCTACCTAGTAAGTTGGGATTTTGGGAATTGGGCTTTTGTGGGAATTTAATGAAGGTATGAGTTTCACCCAATCCCCATCCCCTAGGGATCATCCATACCAATTTCTACCAAACAACTACTAGTACCAAACAAAGCCTAACACCGTGAAATGACATGTCTCGCAATGCCTCCATTCCCTCTTAAACGTTATCAACTTAAGTGGGGAATAAAAGTACCTGCAAAGACAAAAGCTAAAATAATATCGTGAAAAGTTATTGTGCAATACTTTTGGCACTCCAATTATCCATTAAATCATCACATCTATTGTTTTTGTCATTTTCACATAAATGTTAGAAATAACACTGTTATCACCGGATTTTAGCCAAATCAGGAGATGGGCCGTGAGTGAGATGGGCTTAGAGGATATACACATAAAGTGTTTCTAATCGGCCTCGTACGAGAGTTTGGGCTAGATTGCCCGTGTATTTGTATATTATGTAGATTACGTTTCAGTTTAGAATTAAGAGATAGAGTTTAGTTCGTACAAAGTTAGGTTTATTCCTAAGTTAGAAAGTCCACGGACTATAAATATGTACCTAGGGTTATTGAGAAAGGAGGACGATCACGTTCACAACAAACCAATCTAGGCGCATCGCCACCCCTTGTTTCGAGGGTTTCTTTCGGGTAAGCGCCATGCTGCCCAGATCGCATCTTGCGATCTGAGCAGTATCAGTTTATGCGTTGTTTGTGTTGCTCGTACTGAAGCCTTGTTGATGGCGAGTAACACCGTTATCATAGATGTTTTAGGGCTAACATCGATACCTTTCTGGTATGTTTGCTTAGTTATGCTGCCCATGAATATCTAGCTGCCTTTGCACCTATCTTAGGTGTAAGGGCAGCATCTTGCTTTTTCAAGGATGGAAGAGGGGTTTTGTTCATGATATATCCATACTTGTGCATAGGATTAAGAGGAAACAGTAGATCTGATCTGTTATGGTTGTTCCTTGTTTGCCAAGGATTAGTTTGATATCCGCATGGTTAGGCCTTGCAAACGGGTTAAACGATCCAGTAGTGCGTAAGGTATGGTTTGCCGATCCAAGATGAGTTGTTCCGGGAATCGACTTTGTGTTGGTTTTTAGGCCTCTTCTAGGACTAGTTTTCTATTATCTTTCGTATCTGTCAGGCTCAACTACGTGTAGGATGTTCCAGTTATGCGGTGAAAACCCTAGACTGTCGTAGATTGATTTAACTTGGTATTGATCAAGCAGGACCCCCATGTTATCGTAGATCCAATACGAAACATGAGTCGATCGGCTCCTTGAGCCGATTCACAGGGTAACCTGAGGGCCGATCGAGGCACGGATTTAATGTTTACGTGTCTGCCATGCAGGAGACTAATCGAAGAAATCCATCACCTTCCCTACCAGGTATAGGTCAGGTGGCACGCCCTCGCAACAGCCAGGACGTGTGCCGGAGTTTTGTGGGCCGTTGCCCGAGGGACTGATACGCGTTCAACACGCGCCCGTTGGGAACCCCAAGAGGAAGGTGTGATGCGTACAGCGGCAAGTTTCCCTCAGTATGAAACCAAGGTTATCGAACCAGTAGGAGCCAAGAAGCACGTTGAAGGTTGATGGCGGCGGGATGTAGTGCGGCGCAACACCAGGGATTCCGGCGCCAACGTGGAACCTGCACAACACAACCAAAGTACTTTGCCCCAACGAAACAGTGAGGTTGTCAATCTCACCGGCTTGCTGTAACAAAGGATTAACCGTATTGTGTGGAAGATGATTGTTTGCAGAAAACAGTAGAACAAGTATTGCAGTAGATTATATTTCAGTAAAGAGAATTGGACCGGGGTCCACAGTTCACTAGAGGTGTCTCTCCCATAAGATAAACAGCATGTTGGGTGAACAAATTACAGTTGGGCAATTGACAAATAAAGAGGGCATGACCATGCACATACATATCATGATGAGTATAGTGAGATTTAATTGGGCATTACGACAAAGTACATAGACCGCCATCCAACTGCATCTATGCCTAAAAAGTCCACCTTCAGGTTATCATCCGAACCCCCTCCAGTATTAAGTTGCAAAGCAACAGACAATTGCATTAAGTATGGTGCGTAATGTAATCAACAACTACATCCTTAGACATAGCATCAATGTTTTATCCCTAGTGGCAACAGCACAACACAACCTTAGAACTTTCTGTCACTGTCCTGTGTCAATGCGAGGCATGAACCCACTATCGAGCATAAATACTCCCTCTTGGAGTTACAAGCATCTACTTGGCCAGAGCATCTACTAGTAACGGAGAGCATGCAAGATCATAAACAACACATAGATATAACTTTGATAATCAACATAACAAGTATTCTCTATTCATCGGATCCCAACAAACGCAACATATAGGATTGCAGATAGATGATCTTGATCATGTTAGGCAGCTCACAAGATCCGACAATGATAGCACAATGGGGAGAAGACAACCATCTAGCTACTGCTATGGACCCATAGTCCAGGGGTAGACTACTCACACATCACACCGGAGGCGACCATGGCGGCGTAGAGTCCTCCGGGAGATGATTCCCCTCTCCGGCAGGGTGCCGGAGGCGATCTCTGGATCCCCGAGATGGGATCGGCGGCGGCGGCGTCTCTGGAAGGTTTTCCGTATCGTGGCTCTCGGTACTGGGGTTTTCGTCACGGAGGCTTTAAGTAGGCGGAAGGGCAAGTCAGGAGGGGGCACGAGGGCCCCACACCACAGGCCGGCGCGGCCAAGGGGGGAGGGCCGCGCCGCCCTAGGGTTTGGGCACCCCGTGGCCCCACTTCGTTTCGTCTTCGGACTTCTGGAAGCTTCGTGGCAAAATAGGCCCCTGGGCGTTGATTTCGTCCAATTCTGAGAATATTTTCTTACTAGGATTTCTGAAACCAAAAACAGCAGAAAACAAAGAATCGGCACTTCGGCATTTTGTTAATAGGTTAGTTCCAGAAAATGCACGAATATGACATAAAGTGTGCATAAAACATGTAGATAACATCAATAATGTGGCATGGAACATAAGAAATTATCGATACGTCGGAGACGTATCGGCATCCCCAAGCTGAGTTCTGCTCGTCCAGCGGTAAAACGATAACACAGATAATTTCTGGAGTGACATGCCATCATAACCTTGATCATACTATTTGTAAAGCATATGTAGTGAATGCAGCGATCAAAACAATGTATATGACATGAGTAAACAAGTGAATCATAAAGCAAAGACTTTTCATGAATAGCACTTCAAGACAAGCATCATTAAGTCTTGCATAAGAGTTAACTCATAAAGCAATAATTCATAGTAAAAGCATTGAAGCAACACAAAAGAAGATTAAGTTTCAGCGGTTGCTTTCAACTTGTAACATGTATATCTCATGGATATTGTCAACATAGAGTAATATAATAAGTGCAATAAGCAAGTATGTAGGAATCAATGCACAGTTCACACAAGTGTTTGCTTCTTGAGGTGGAGAGAAATAGGTGAACTGACTCAACATTGAAAGTAAAAGAATGGTCCTCCATAGAGGAAAAGCATCGATTGCTATATTTGTGCTAGAGCTTTGATTTTGAAAGCATGAAACAATTTTGTCAACGGTAGTAATAAAGCATATGTATCATGTAAATTATATCTTACAAGTTGCAAGCCTCATGCATAGTGTACTAATAGTGCCCGCACCTTGTCCTAATTAGCTTGGACTACCGGATCATCACAATGCACATGTTTTGACCAAGTGTCACAAAGGGGTACCTCTATGCACTTTGTACAAAGGTCTAAGGAGAAAGCTCGCATTGGATTTCTCGCTATTGATTATTCTTCAACTTAGACATCCATACCGGGACAACATAGACAACAGATAATGGACTCCTCTTTTATGCATAAGCATGTAACAACAATTAATAATTTTCTCATTTGAGATTGAGGATATATGTCCAAAACTGAAACTTCCACCATGGATCATGGCTTTAGTTAGCGGCCCAATGTTCTTCTCTAACAATATGCATGCTTAACCATAAGGTGGTAGATCGCTCTTACTTCAGACAAGACGAACATGCATAGCAACTCACATGAAATTCAACAATGAATAGTTGATGGCGTCCCCAGTGAACATGGTTATCGCACAACAAGCAACTTAATAAGAGATAAAGTGCATAATTACATATTCAATACCACAATAGTTTTTAAGCTATTTGTCCCATGAGCTATATATTGCAAAGGTGAATGATGGAATTTTAAAGGTAGCACTCAAGCAATTTACTTTGGAATGGCGGAAAATACCATGTAGTAGGTAGGTATGGTGGACACAAATGGCATAGTGGTTGGCTCAAGTATTTTGGATGCATGAGAAGTATTCCCTCTCGATACAAGGTTTAGGCTAGCAAGGCTTATTTGAAACAAACACAAGGATGAACCGGTGCAGCAAAACTCACATAAAAGACATATTGAAAACATTATAAGACTCTACACCGTCTTCCTTGTTGTTCAAACTCAATACTAGAAATTATCTAGACCTTAGAGAAACCAAATATGCAAACCAAATTTTAGCATGCTCTATGTATTTCTTCATTAATGGGTGCAAAGCATATGATGCAAGAGCTTAATCATGAGCACAACAATTGCCAAGTATCACATTACCCAAGACATTAATAGCAATTACTACATGTATCATTTTCCAATTCCAACCATATAACAATTTAACGAATAAGAAACTTCGCCATGAATACTATGAGTAGAAACTAAGGACATACTTGTCCATATGCTACAGCGGAGCGTGTCTCTCTCCCATAAAGTGAATGCTAGGATCCATTTTATTCAAACAAAACAAAAAACAAAAACAAACCGACGCTCCAAGAAAAACACATAAGATGTGATGGAATAAAAATATAGTTTCAGGGGAGGAACCTGATAATGTTGTCGATGAAGAAGGGGATGCCTTGGGCATCCCCAAGCTTAGACGCTTGAGTCTTCTTGATATATGCAGGGGTGAACCACCGGGGCATCCCCAAGCTTAGAGCTTTCACTCTCCTTGATCATGTTGCATCATACTCCTCTCTTGATCCTTGAAAACTTCCTCCACACCAAACTCGAAACAACTCATTAGAGGGTTAGTGCACAATAAAAATTAACATATTCAGAGGTGACACAATCATTCTTAACACTTCTGGACATTGCATAAAGCTACTGGACATTAATGGATCAAAGAAATTCATCCAACATAGCAAAAGAGGCAATGCGAAATAAAAGGCAGAATCTGTCAAAACAGAACAGTTCGTATTGACGAATTTTAAAATGGCACCAGACTTGCTCAAATGAAAATGCTCAAATTGAATGAAAGTTGCGTACATATCTGAGGATCACTCACGTAAATTGGCATAATTTTCTGAGTTACCTACAGGGGAAAACAGCCCAGATTCGTGACAGCAAAGAAATCTGTTTCTGCGCAGTAATCCAAATCTAGTATGAACTTTTCTATCAACGGCTTTACTTGGCACAACAAAACACTAAACTAAGATAAGGAGAGGTTGCTACAGTAGTAAAAAACTTCCAAGACACAAAATAAAAACAAAGTACTGTAGGTAAAAACATGGGTTGTCTCCCATAAGCGCTTTTCTTTAACGCCTTTCAGCTAGGCGCAGAAAGTGTGTATCAAGTATTATCAAGAGACGGTGTGTCAACCTTACCTTGGGCTTTACCCTTACCTTTCTTATTGTTTTTCTTTCCCTTTGGTTTAGGAAATATATGATTTCCCCCCGGTATAGAGGTGAATTTCAGAGTGCCTTCTCCCACATCAATGACTGCTCCCAATAGTTTCAGCAGGGATCTTCCGAGTATGATTTTTCCTGTTTCAATAACAAGATAATCAATGGATATTGTTCTTCCAAGAATGGTTGTATGCACACCTGCGGCTATTCCCTTAGGAATTATAATAGAGTTATCAATGAGAGTTATTTCTTCTCCTCCTTCATCGACTCCCCAAAGTTTCAAAGATTTATAAATGCTTTCAGGCATAAGGCAAAATTCATACATAATATCACAGTAGGCATGAAGAGTTCGATCACCGATAACAATTTTAACAGTAGGATCCCACAATGAAAGTTTAGAGTTCACTAAAACTTGTTCAAGACGATTACGAACGTGGCAATAGTTATCATCCAAGCGAGATGTACTTATCTCGAGATTGTTTAATCTACTATATATGCTAGTGAGGGCTGAATCAAAGTTATTAGCTGAATCATGTGATGCAACCAACTTCTTTATGGCATTAAAAGCTTGATCCCCATTGCAATGAAGGAAATCTCCTCCCACTAAAGTGTCCAAAGCATATCTATAGCGAACCATAAGACCAAAATAAAAATTACTAAGGAGCAAACTTAGAGTCATTTGAGGTTCAGTTTTACGATAAGAAGTAAAAATTCTAGACCAAGCATCCTTAAAACTCTCCTCATCCCCTTGTTTAAAAGTGAAGACTAATTCTTCAGGCGAAGAAGTAACAGGTTCAGAGCTAGACATGGTAACAAAGGTAACTAATTTTTTTTGTATTTTTAATATAGAGTGCAAGACAATAAATAAAGCAAACTAGATAAAGTAAATGCAAGTAACTAATTTTTTGTGTTTTCGATATAGCAAACAAGATAGCAAATAAAGTAAAACTAGCAACTAATTTTTTTGTATTTTGATTTAGTGCAGCAAACAAAGTAGTAAATAAAACTAAGCAAGACAAAAACAAAGTAAAGAGATTGAGAAGTGGAGACTCCCCTCGCAGCGTGTCTTGATCTCCCCGGCAACGGCGCCAGAAAAAGCTGCTTGATACGCGTTCAACACGCGCCCGTTGGGAACCCCAAGAGGAAGGTGTGATGCGTACAGCGGCAAGTTTCCCTCAGTATGAAACCAAGGTTATCGAACCAGTAGGAGCCAAGAAGCACGTTGAAGGTTGATGGCGGCGGGATGTAGTGCGGCGCAACACCAGGGATTCCGGCGCCAACGTGGAACCTGCACAACACAACCAAAGTACTTTGCCCCAACGAAACAGTGAGGTTGTCAATCTCACCGGCTTGCTGTAACAAAGGATTAACCGTATTGTGTGGAAGATGATTGTTTGCAGAAAACAGTAGAACAAGTATTGCAGTAGATTGTATTTCAGTAAAGAGAATTGGACCGGGGTCCATAGTTCACTAGAGGTGTCTCTCCCATAAGATAAACAGCATGTTGGGTGAACAAATTACAGTTGGGCAATTGACAAATAAAGAGGGCATGACCATGCACATACATATCATGATGAGTATAGTGAGATTTAATTGGGCATTACGACAAAGTACATAGACCGCCATCCAACTGCATCTATGCCTAAAAAGTCCACCTTCAGGTTATCATCCGAACCCCCTCCAGTATTAAGTTGCAAAGCAACGAGACAATTGCATTAAGTATGGTGCGTAATGTAATCAACAACTACATCCTTAGACATAGCATCAATGTTTTATCCCTAGTGGCAACAGCACAACACAACCTTAGAACTTTCTGTCCTTGTCCCGGTGTCAATGCAGGCATGAACCCACTATCGAGCATAAATACTCCCTCTTGGAGTTACAAGCATCTACTTGGCCAGAGCATCTACTAGTAACGGAGAGCATGCAAGATCATAAACAACACATAGATATAACTTTGATAATCAACATAACAAGTATTCTCTATTCATCGGATCTCAACAAACGCAACATATAGGATTACAGATAGATGATCTTGATCATGTTAGGCAGCTCACAAGATCCGACAATGATAGCACAATGGGGAGAAGACAACCATCTAGCTACTGCTATGGACCCATAGTCCAGGGGTAGACTACTCACACATCACACCGGAGGCGACCATGGCGGCGTAGAGTCCTCCGGGAGATGATTCCCCTCTCCGGCAGGGTGCCGGAGGCGATCTCCTGGATCCCCCGAGATGGGATCGGCGGCGGCGGCGTCTCTGGAAGGTTTTCCGTATCGTGGCTCTCGGTACTGGGGTTTTCGTCACGGAGGCTGTAAGTAGGCGGACGGGCAAGTCGGAGGGGGCACGAGGGCCCCACACCACAGTGCCGGCGCGGCCAAGGGGGGGGGCCGCGCCGCCTAGGGTTTGGGCACCCCGTGGCCCCACTTCGCTTCGTCTTCGGACTTCCGGAAGCTTCGTGGCAAAATAGGCCCCCGGGCGTTGATTTCGTCCAATTCCGAGAATATTTCCTTACTAGGATTTACGAAACCAAAAACAAGAAAACAAAGAATCGGCACTTCGGCATCTTGTTAATAGGTTAGTTCCAGAAAATGCACGAATATGACATAAAGTGTGCATAAAACATGTAGATAACATCAATAATGTGGCATGGAACATAAGAAATTATCGATACGTCGGAGACGTATCAGGGACCAGGGCCCACCAGCAGTTCTGGGAGCCTCCCGGCTCTTCGTGTTGCTCGTCGCTGCTCGCCGGTGGGTTTTGGCAGGCGACACATTCTGGCACGCCCAGTGGGACACTCTACAGCAATTGCGTCAACATCTACAGCAACTGCGTCAACGTCTGCAGCTGAGATGGCGGAAGCACCAATCACGTACGAAGAGCTGCCTGAGGAGCACAAGAAGAAGTATGATGAGATTAAAGCTGTCTTCGAAGCCGATCTCATCGGCTCTTTCGAGAGGACCCGTAAACATGGCATCAGGTGGAAAGGATTCTCACCCGAAGGCACTCTCGATGAAGTAGATCTGTCTATCCCTTCGGAGGAACGCATGATGACCCACAAGTATAGGGGATCGCATCAGTCTTCGCGGGTAGTAAAACCCAATTTATTGATTCGACACAAGGGGAGACAAAGAATACTTGAAAGCCTTAACAGCGGAGTTGTCAATTCAGCTGCACCTGGAAACAGACTTGCTCGCAAGAGTTTATCAGTAGTAACAGTTTTATAGCAGTAGCAGTAGTGAAATAACAGCAGCAGAGTAACAAAGACAACAGTAGTGATTTTAGTAAACAGCAGGATTAAAATACTGTAGGCACGGGGACGGATGACGGGCGTTGCATGGATGAGAGAAACTCATGTAACAATCAAGCAGGGCATTTGCAGATAATAATAAAACGGTGTCCAAGTACAAAGCAATCAATAGGCATGTGTTCCAATTATAGTCGTACGTGCTCGCAATGAGAAACTTGCACAACATCTTTTGTCCTACCAGCCGGTGGCAGCCGGGCCTCAAGGGAATCTACTGGATATTAAGGTACTCCTTTTAATAGAGTACCGGAGCAAAGCATTAACACTCCGTGAACACATGTGATCCTCACATCACTACCATCCCCTCCGGTTGTCCCGATTTCTGTCACTTCGGGGCCATTGGTTCCGGACAGCGACATGTGTATACAACTTGCAGGTAAGACCATAAACAATGAATATCATGATGAAATAATAACATGTTCAGATCTGAGATCATGGCACTGGGGCCCTAGTGACAAGCATTAAGCATAACAAGTTGCAACAATATCATCAAAGTACCAATTACGGACACTAGGCACTATGCCCTAACAATCTTATGCTATTACATGACCAATCTCATCCAATCCCTACCATCCCCTTCGGCCTACAGCGGGGGAATTACTCACACATGGATGGGGGAAACATTGCTGGTTGATGGAGAGGCGTCGGTGGTGATGATGGCGATGATCTCCTCCAATTCCCCGTCCCGGCGGAGTGCCAGAACGGAGACTTCTGGCTCCCGAGACGGAGTTTCGCGATGTGGCGGCGTTCTGGAGGGTTTTTGGCAACTTCGACTTCTTGGTCGCAATTTTTAGATCGAAACCCCTTAAGTAGTCCAGAGGAGGGCGTCGGAGGTCAGCCGAGGGGGCCAGACGCTAGGGCGGCGCGCCCCCCTCCTGGGCCGCGCCGGCCTAGTGTCTGGGGCCCTCGGGCCTCCACCTGGCTTGCCCTTCTGGCTCCGTGAGTCTTCTGGAAAAATAAGACCTTTCGCATAAATTCCGAGGGTTTTCCTGAAAGTTGGATTTCTGCACAAAAATGAGACACCAGAACAGTTCTGCTGAAAACAGCGTTAGTCCGCGTTAGTTGTATCCAAAACACACAAATTAGAGGCAAAACTATAGCAAAAGTGTTCGGGAAAGTAGATACGTTTTGGACGTATCAACTCCCCCCAAGCTTAGCTTATTGCTTGTCCTCAAGCAATTCAGTTAACAACTGAGCGATAAAAGGACTTTCATGAACACATTTGTTCATATGATGTAAATATTCTCATGCTATGGCTAATACTTAGGCAGTTCATAATAAGATACATGCAAATAAGATCATCTAATAGCTATGTCAATCATGGGAAGGTACCAACAATTAATAATAAGCATCATGAATCATGTCTATAAACAGGATTGCAATATTCATAAAAGAGTATGATAGAGTGGTATCTCGCTTGCCCATATTTGATCAGCAAAACATAAATGCTCAGGCACCTCTGAAGTTCATAGAAAGACTAGAAATAGTGATTGTCAAAGATAAAAGCATTAAAGTTATACCACAATCAATCATATTTTGAGACAAGCATATTATACTAAGGATGACACTTGTGCTCTCAAGAAAGTGCTCAAAGAAAGAATGGAGACACAACATAAAAGTAAAAGATTGACCCTTCGCAGAGGGAAGCAGGGATTAACATGCGCTAGAGCTTTTCATTTTGAAAACATGAGTAAAATTATTTTGAGAGGTGTTTGTTGTTGTCAACGAATGGTAATGGGTACACCAACTACCTCGTCAACCGGACTTTCAAGAGCGGCTCCCATGAAGGACGTTATCTCTACCAGCAAGGTAGATCATCCCTCTTCTCTTTTGTTTACACACGTATTTTAGTTTTATTATGGGTGACACTCCCCCCAACCTTTGCTTACACAAGCCATGGATAACTGAATCCTCGGGTGCCTTCCATCAATCACATACCATGGAGGAGTGTCTATTTGCAAAATTAAGTTGCTTACTGATGAATCAGAGCAAAACATGTGAAGAGAATTATTAATGAAGTTTGATTAATCGGGGCTGGGAACCCCGTTGCCAGCTCTTTTTGCAAAATTATTGGATAAGCGGATGTGCCACCAGTCCATATGAAAGTCCGTCAAGGGTAAATGACAAGGTTGAAAGATAAACACCACATACTTCATCATGAGCTATAAAACATTAACACAAATTGAGAAGCATTTTGAAGGTTTTAAAGGTAGCGCATGAGAATTTACTTGGAATGGTTTGAAATGCCATGCATAGGTATTTATGGTGGACACTTTGGAACAACTTGGTTTTCAGGTGTTTGGAGGCACGAGCAGTGTTCCCGCTCAGTACAAGTGAAGGCTAGCAAAAGACTAGGGAGCGACAAATCAAGAGAGCAGTAACTGTCATAATCATGCTTGCGGCAAAATAAATTAACGGAGGCATAAAAGTGATACAAGAACTCTGAAGCAATGTAAATCATAGAGGCTTAATTGACTTTTGTTCAGTCATATGCATGCGTGAGCATGTGCCAAGTTAATTCAAACGAATTATTCAGAGGAGGATACCACAATATCATACCTACTTATGAATAAAACAATGCAAGCAAACATCCATGACATGCTACTCATATTAATAAATTGGAGCTAAACATGAGAGATCATGAACTACTAGACTTTCTCAAATGACATATACCTCACATGAACCAACTAAGCATGCTCACATGGATGAGTATATGTACAAGAATGAAAACAAATAGAGTTCATACCAGCCTCTTACCACAATCCAATTGTCGTAGATCGTCATTATTGCCTTTCACTTGTGTAGCTTGGATAATATGAAATGAAAACCACGCTCCAGCCACCGAAGACCATTGAACTCATAATGAACTTTACAAACCAAAGAAGAACAGCAAATATTTTTGGTGTTTTCGAATTGGAAACAAGAACAAAAGGAAACAAGCAAACAAAGCAAAATCTTTTTGGGTTTTCTTGTAGCAAACTAACGATAGTAAATAAAGCAAAATAAATGCAAGAAACCAAAGCAAACAAATGATGAAGAGAAACAACAGAAATATTTTTGGTCTTTTTGTGTTTTGGGAAGGAAACTAAGCAAAAACAAGAAATGGCAAACTAGAAAAGTCACATAAACACAAAGCAGCAGAAAATTCGTCAAACTTGACAGCAGTACAGTACTCGATTTGTAAGAAATTCTTCCACTGCTCAATTCGAAAAGTGTTCAACTAATGAAAGTTAGATAACAACCTGGGGAACATGCACAAAAATTGGCTTCGCAAAATATCGTTCTGGCTATGTTTGAGAATTTTTTCGGTAACAGTCCAGAATCTGTTTTCAGGCAGCACTTCCCCAAATATCATCTTCCTCTCATTAGAAAACCACTCAAAGCAACTAAACAAGTATATACAAGTATCCAGCAACCATAATATGCAAAGAATGAGTGATGCCGGTATACCTTCCCCCAAGCTTAGGCTTTTGGCCTAAGTGGAGTTCAATCCCATCGAGGCCATGAAGAAGCACCTCCGTAGTACGAAGATGGATCATATTCCGGGTATGTGCTAGAAGAAGCACCCGGATACGTGACGGTGTAGTCGTAGGAGGGCTCGGCATCCTCGGAGTCATGCTGCTGGTGGAAGCCTTGTATCTTCATTTTCTCCTCCACCTCCTCCTTAGAGCGCGACCATGGTTCCCTGTCAATACTGAACAAATCTGGCTGGGGAAGAGGGATTTCCTTCTCATCCCCGTCAGCAAATAACATTCTATAGACCAAGTTATCTAAAGTGGAATCAGCGGTGACAAATTGATGGCGCTTCATAGCAGCAATATCAAGCCTCATGGGGGTTAATTGTACATCAGCAGGGTCAAGAGGAAGTTCTAAATGTGCTAAAATGCGTGATGCAATAATTCCTCCAAAAATAGGCCCCCTGTTAGACAGGCGGCGAGCAATAAGAGAACCAAGATGATAAGGTGTCTGTCCCGTAAGTGCAGCAATCAAGAAAGCGAGATGATAGCTAGAAATATTGCTAGTGTTCTCCCTACCAAGAACGCTAGTAGCAATGTAATAGGAAAAATACTTAATAGCTGGGAGTTGGATGTTTCTTATCTTGCCACGCTGAATGGTGCGACAATCATCATTGGTGATCCCTCGATAGAGCTCCAACAAGACCCGGGGGTTGTCATCAATCTTCCTTGATGTACCTACAGGGGCAATATCTAATGCAATACAAAATTCTTTCAATGTCATAGTAATAGGATTACCATAAATCTTGAATGCAACTGTCGGGCCATAGTGCTTGTTGTGGAACTTGAAGCTCTCAACAAAGATTTTGGTGAGCATGTAGTATTGCTCCCTTTCATCTCCCATGTAGGCGGCTAAGCCCGCCTTGTTAACGAGGGTAAAGAAATCATCCAGCAACCCTGCATTATTCAAGAAATCATAACATGGGAAAGACGTAGCGTTAGGAACCCCATTGTCTTCTTCGGGTTCGAAGCTTGGTGTGATGACATCCTCGTTATAGGATCGCCTAAATCGGGTGGCGGTCCTAGAGGGCCTTCCGGTGCTCGTCGTCGTCTCTCTCAAACACTTCTCCAAAGTTGAGATTATCCATCCTCCTTCTCTGAAATTTTTCAACAAATGATATAAAACTTGATTTGGTGACATATAATTGATGGAAACTACTATAGGAACTTGCTAGAGTACTAATCATGCGTCAAAACTAGTTTATTCATCTTAGAACAAGCATGCAAGCTCACTAAACATGTTACCTACAGCAGCAAAATATTCAAGATATACTCAACCAAACAAAATTCTACTTGGATAATAGGAGGAGTCACATACCGGAGAGCAAATGTGCCAAATTTCAGACAGAAATTTGGGCTGAGCAAAGAGATCGAGAAATCCTGAGCTCTTGAACAAAAACACGAGTGAGAGAAAGTTGGTGTCGATTTTTTCGGGAGAGAGAAGAGTGTGGGAGGAAGAGATGCTAAAGTGGGGCAAAGGGGGACCCACACACCAGGGTGGCGCGCCCCCCTTGCTGGCCGCGCCCGACTTTGTGGGAGTGCCACCACAGGGTGCCCCACTGGTCATCCCCAGGTGCTCCCAGGTGCATTTTCGAAAAATAGGACCAACGGTATAATTTTTGTGAATTTTTGAAAACTTTGAAAAATGCACATTTCTGGGCATTGAGTTTATTATTATTGGACAGGAAAAAATTTAAAATCTCTAATTAACTAAGGAACTTTGCAAATCAAAAGTGCTACAGCAAGTAAAACAAGTGGAGGAAGAAAGAGATGTTGTTTACCTCCTCTATGCATATAAAAAGTATTTGTTAACAAGGTTGATCAAGTCTTGCCACCGAATAATTTTTACATAGCATAAGAAGAAATAAACCTCAAATCAATCATGTTACCTTGAATTGTATTGATATGGATCCAATCATAAGATTTTGATATCCTTCTTTAGGCTCATATATAGGACAATCAATAGTCCCTACTTTGATAGTTCTCACATTAGAAATAGTATTAACTCCACATACTTTATCAATCCTCTTGGGGAAATAGACGGTATGCTCCTTATCATCAACATTGAAAGTAACCTTTCCTTTATTGCAATCAATAACAGCCCCTGCGGTGTTAAGAAAAGGTCTCCCAAGAATAATAGACATATTATCATCTTCAGGCATTTCCAGCACAACAAAATCAGTTAATATCAAGCAGTTATTAGTAACTTGAACAGGAACATCCTCACATATACCAACAGGAATAGCAGTAGATTTATCAGCCATTTGCAAAGATATATCAGTAGGTATCAACTTATCTAAATAGAGTCTCTTGTAAAGAGAAAAATGCATAACACTAACACCGGCTCCCAAATCACATAGAGCAGTTTTAACATAATTATTCTTAATAGAACAAGGAATAGTAGGTATACCTGGGTCGCCCAACTTCTTTGGAACTTTGCCATTGAAAGAGTAATTAGCAAGCATAGTGGAAATTTCCTCATTGGGGATTTTCCTTTTGTTAGTAACAATATCTTTCATATACTTTGAATAAGGAGGCAATTTAATAGCATCAGTCAAAGGGATTTGCAAAAATAAGGGTTTCATCCAATCACAAAATTTATTATAGTGTTCTTCTTCCTTTGATTTTAGTTTCTTAGCAGAAAAAGGCATTTGCTTTTGCACCCAAGGTTCCCTTTCATTACCATGTTTCTTAGCAATAAAATCTTCTTTAGTATACTTTTTATTTTTATCATGCTTTTCAGGTTCATCTTCAACTTCTTCTTTATCAGAAGCATCATTCTTATTATTATCATTATCATTATCATGTTCATTACCACTTTCAGTTTCAGCATCGGAAATAGAAATACTATTAGGATCATTAACAGGTTCAGAGGATTCTACAACATTTTTATGTTTCTTCTTCTTTTTCTTAGAAGGAGCTCTAGGTTCAATGCGTTGAGAATCTTGTTCAATTCTTTTGGGATGCCCTTCAGGATATAGAGGATCCTGGGTAGAGACACCACCTCTAGTTGTTACTTCATAAGCATGTTTCTCTTTAGAATTATTTTTTAACAAGTCATTTTGCACTTTAGTGAGTTGATCAATTTGAGTTTGAATCATTTGAAAATGTTTAACAAGCATCTTAAAATCATTGGAGGTTCTCTCCACAATATCATGCAAATTGCTAATAGCTTGAGAATTTTCCATTAGATGATTCTCTACTCTCATATTAAAATTTTCTTGCTTAACAATATAATTATCAAACTCATCTAAGCATTGCGCAGGAGGTTTTGAATACGGAATATCTTCCCTAGTAAAGCGTTGAAGGGAGTTTACCTCAATCATGGATGAAGGGGGAATTATCTCACAGATATCTTCTATGGGAGGTAGATTCTTCACATCTTCGGATTTAATACCTTTCTCCTTGAGAGACTTCTTGGCTTCCCTCATATCTTCATCATTCAATTTAATTAAACCCCTCTTCTTCAATATTGGCGTTGGAGTTGGTTCAGGTGTAGTCCAATCATCATGATTCCGGCCTATTTTAGCCAATAATTCTTCAGCTTCATCTGGAGTTCTTTTCCTGAAAACACAACCAGCACAACTATCCAAATATGCTCTAGACTCAATGGTTAGTCCACTATAAAATATATCAAGTAGATCATTCTTTTCTAAATCATGTCCAGGTCGAGCTCTGATAAGAGAACAAAATCTTGCCCAAGCCTCAGGCAATTTCTCTTCATCTCCCTGGTCAAATCTATAAATTCTCTGTAAAGCAGCATGTTGAGCACTAGCAGGAAAGTATTTTCGAAAAAAACATCACGCAAATCAGTTGGACTTTTAATAGAACCAGGAGGCAAATTATTATACCAAGTTTTAGCATCATCCTTTAATGAGAAAGGAAAAATTTTAGCGACAAAGTAAGTACGCATCTTGACATCATCAGAAAACAAGCTACTCATAGAAGAAAGTTCAATCATGTGTTCTACAACACTTTATTTTTCAGTACCACAAAAGGGTGCTTTCTCTACAATAGCTATATGAGATAGATCAAGAGAAAAATCATAATCTTTATCCTTAATGCATATAGGAGATGTGGCAAATTTAGGATCAGGAGATAGCTTATGTCTAACAGTATATTGTGTGAGAAACTTTTTAATTTTTCTTGCATCAGCAGTAGCATTGCATCTATTAATAAAATCATCATTAAGCTCCACATAATCCTCATCAGGATCATCACTAGAATAATCAAGTTCAGGTGAATTAACAGGTGTAGTGGCATTAGGAGTTTAAGTATTTTCAATTTGTCTAGACCTAGCAATTGTAGCATCTAGAAAAGATCCCAATGAACCACTATCATCAAGCACAGCAGAAACATTATCAATATTGTGAGAGTTTTCAGATTCAGCAGAAGTACCAGCAAGTGAAGCTTGCGGCGGTGAAACAAGTTGACTTATCACAGATGGTGAATCAAGAGTAGCAGAGGTACTCAGAGTTGTACCTTTTCTTGTAGTGGATGGTAATATGGCGACTTTAGGATCGCGAGTTTTACCCATGATGGAGAATTTGCAGCGAACAATATCAATCCAAGTGAACTTCCAAATAAAGCTATGCTCCCCGGCAACGGCGCCAGAAAACAGTCTTGATGACCCACAAGTATAGGGGATCGTAGCAGTCTTCGCGGGTAGTAAAACCTAATTTATTGATTCAACACAAGGGGAGACAAAGAATACTTGAAAGCCTTAACAGCGGAGTTGTCAATTCAGCTGCACCTGGAAACAGACTTGCTCGCAAGAGTTTATCAGTAGTAACAGTTTTATAGCAGTAGCAGTAGTGAAATAACAAAGACGAGTAACAAAGACAACAGTAGTGATTTTAGTAAACAGCAGGATTAAAATACTGTAGGCACGGGGACGGATGACGGGCGTTGCATGGATGAGAGAAACTCATGTAACAATCAAGCAGGGCATTTGCAGATAATAATAAAACGGTGTCCAAGTACAAAGCAATCAATAGGCATGTGTTCCAATTATAGTCGTACGTGCTCGCAATGAGAAACTTGCACAACATCTTTTGTCCTACCAGCCGGTGGCAGCCGAGCCTCAAGGGAATCTACTGGATATTAAGGTACTCCTTTTAATAGAGTACCGGAGCAAAGCATTAACACTCCGTGAACACGTGTGATCCTCACATCACTACCATCCCCTCCGGTTGTCCCGATTTCTGTCACTTCGGGGCCATTGGTTCCGGACAGCGACATGTGTATACAACTTGCAGGTAAGACCATAAACAATGAATATCATGATGAAATAATAACATGTTCAGATCTGAGATCATGGCACTCGGGCCCTAGTGACAAGCATTAAGCATAACAAGTTGCAACAATATCATCAAAGTACCAATTACGGACACTAGGCACTATGCCCTAACAATCTTATGCTATTACATGACCAATCTCATCCAATCCCTACCATCCCCTTCGGCCTACAGCGGGGGAATTAATCACACATGGATGGGGGAAACATTGCTGGTTGATGGAGAGGCATCGGTGGTGATGATGGCGATGATCTCCTCCAATTCCCCGTCCCGGCGGAGTGCCAGAACGGAGACTTCTGGCTCTCGAGACGGAGTTTCGCGATGTGGCGGCTTTCTGGAGGGTTTTTGGCAACTTCGACTTCTTGGTCGCGATTTTTAGATCGAAACCCCTTAAGTAGTCCAGAGGAGGGCGTCGGAGGCCAGCCGATGGGGCCAGACGCTAGGGCGGCGCGCCCCCCTCCTGGGCCGCGCCGGCCTAGTGTCTGGGGCCCTCGGGCCTCCACCTGGCTTGCCCTTCTGGCTCCGTGAGTCTTCTGGAAAAATAAGACCTTTCGCATAAATTCCGAGGGTTTTCCTGAAAGTTGGATTTCTGCACAAAAACGAGACACCAGAACAGTTCTGCTGAAAACAGCGTTAGTCCGCGTTAGTTGTATCCAAAACACACAAATTAGAGGCAAAACTATAGCAAAAGTGTTCAGGAAAGTAGATACGTTTTGGACGTATCAGTACACCAACTACCTCGTCAACCGGACTTTCAAGAGCGGCTCCCATGAAGGACGTTATCTCTACCAGCAAGGTAGATCATCCCTCTTCTCTTTTGTTTACACACGTATTTTAGTTTTATTATGGGTGACACTCCCCCCAACCTTTGCTTACACAAGCCATGGCTAACCGAATCCTCGGGTGCCTTCCATCAATCACATACCATGGAGGAGTGTCTATTTGCAAAATTAAGTTGCTTACTGATGAATCAGAGAAAAACATGTGAAGAGAATTATTAATGAAGTTTGATTAATCGGGGCTAGGAACCCCATTGCCAGCTCTTTTTGCAAAATTATTGGATAAGCGGATGTGCCACTAGTCCATATGAAAGTCCGTCGAGGGTAAATGACAAGGTTGAAAGATAAACACCACATACTTCCTCATGAGCTATAAAACATTAACACAAATTGAGAAGCATTTTGAAGGTTTTAAAGGTAGCGCATGAGAATTACTTGGAATGGTTTGAAATGCCATGCATAGGTATTTATGGTGGACACTTTGGAACAACTTGGTTTTCAGGTGTTTGGAGGCACGAGCAGCGTTCCCGCTCAGTACAAGTGAAGGTTAGCAAAAGACTAGGGAGCGACAAATCAAGAGAGCAGTAACTGTCATAATCATGCTTGCGGCAAAATAAATTAACGGATGCATAAAAGTGATACAAGAACTCTGAAGCAATATAAATCATAGAGGCTTAATTGACTTTTGTTCAGTCATATGCATGCGTGAGCATGTGCCAAGTTAATTCAAATGAATTATTCAGAGGAGGATACCACAATATCATACCTACTTATGAATAAAACAATGCAAGCAAACATCCATGACATGCTACTCATATTAATAAATTGGAGCTAAACATGAGAGATCATGAACTACTAGACTTTCTCAACATATACCTCACATGAACCAACTAAGCATGCTCACATGGATAAGTATATGTACAAAAATGAAAACAAATAGAGTTCATACCAGCCTCTTACAACAATCCAATTGTCGTAGATCGTCATTATTGCCTTTCACTTGTGTAGCTTGGATAATATGAAATGAAAACCACGCTCCAGCCACCAAAGACCATTGAACTCATAATGAACTTTACAAACCAAAGAAGAACAGCAAATATTTTTGGTGTTTTCGAATTGGAAACAAGAACAAAAGGAAACAAGCAAACAAAGCAAAATCTTTTTGGGTTTTCTTGTAGCAAACTAACGATAGTAAATAAAGCAAAATAAATGCAAGAAACCAAAGCAAACAAATGATGAAGAGAAACAACAGAAATATTTTTGGTCTTTTTGTGTTTTGGGAAGGAAACTAAGCAAAAACAAGAAATGGCAAACTAGAAAAGTCACATAAACACAAAGCAGCAGAAATTCGTCAAACTTGACAGCCGTACAGTACTCGATTTTTAAGAAATTCTTCCACTTCTCAAATCGAAAAGTGTTCAACTAATGAAAGTTAGACAACAACCTGGGGAACATGCACAAAAATTGGCTTCGCAAAATATAGTTCTAGCTATTTTTGAGAATTTTTTCGGTAACAGTCCAGAATCTGTTTTCAGGCAGCACTTCCCCAAATATCATCTTCCTCTCATTAGAAAACCACTCAAAGCAACTAAACAAGTATATACAAGTATTCAGCAACCATAATATGCAAAGAATGAGTGATGTCGGTATACCTCCCCCCAAGCTTAGGCTTTTGGCCTAAGTGGAGTTCAATCCCATCGAGGCCATGAAGAAGCACCTCCATAGTACGAAGATGGATCATATTCCGGGTATGTGCTAGAAGAAGCACCCGGATACGTGACGGTGTAGTCATAGGAGGGCTCGGCGTCCTCGGAGTCATGCTGCTGGTGGAAGCCTTGTATCTTCATTTTCTCCTCCACCTCCTCCTTAGAGCGCGACCATGGTTCCCTGTCAATACTGAACAAATCTGGCTGGGGAAGAGGGATTTCCTTCTCATCCCCGTCAGCAAACAACATTCTATAGACCAAGTTATCTAAAGTGGAATCAGCGGTGACAAATTGATGGCGCTTCATAGCAGCAATATCAAGCCTCATGGGGGTTAATTGTACATCAGCAGGGTCAAGAGGAAGTTCTAAATGTGCTAAAATGCGTGATGCAATAATTTCTCCAAAAATAGGCCCCCTGTTAGACAGGCGGCGAGCAATAAGAGAACCAAGATGATAAGGTGTCTGTCCCGTAAGTGCAGCAATCAAGAAAGCGAGATGATAGCTAGAAATATTGCTAGTGTTCTCCCTACCAAGAACGCTAGTAGCAATGTAATAGGCAAAATACTTAATAGCGGGGAGTTGGATGTTTCTTATCTTGCCACGCTGAATGGTGCGACAATCATCATTGGTGATCCCTCGATAGAGCTCCAACAAGACCCGGGGGTTGTCATCAATCTTCCTTGATGTACCTACAGGGGCAATATCTAATGCAATACAAACTCTTTCAATGTCATAGTAATAGGATTACCATAAATCTTGAATGCAACTGTCGGGCCATAGTGCTTGTTGTGGAACTTGAAGCTCTCAACAAAGATTTTGGTGAGCATGTAGTATTGCTCTCTTTCATCTCCCACGTAGGCGGCTAAGCCCGCCTTGTTAACGAGGGTAAAGAAATCATCCAGCAACCCTGCATTATTCAAGAAATCATAACATGGGAAAGACGTAGCGTTAGGAACCCCATTGTCTTCTTCGGGTTCGAAGCTTGGTGCGATGACATCCTCGTTATAGGATCGCCTAAATCGGGTGGCGGTCCTAGAGGGCCTTCCGGTGCTCGTCGTCTCTCTCTCAAACACTTCTCCAAACTTGAGATTATCCATCCTCCTTCTCTGAAATTTTTCAACAAATGATATAAAACTTGATTTGGTGACATATAATTGATGGAAACTACTATAGGAACTTGCTAGAGTACTAATCATGCATCAAAACTAGTTTATTCATCTTAGAACAAGCATGCAAGCTCACTAAACATGTTACCTACCGCAGCAAAATATTCAAGATATACTCAACCAAACAAAATTCTACTTGGATAATAGGAGGAGTCACATACCGGAGAGCAAATATGCCAAATTTCAGACAGAAATTTGGGCTGAGCAAAGAGATCGAGAAATCCTGAGCTCTTGAGCAAAAACGCGAGTGAGAGAAAGCTGGTGTCGATTTTTTCGGGAGAGAGAAGAGTGTGGGAGGAAGAGATGCTAAAGTGGGGCAAAGAGGGACCCACACACCAGGGTGGCGCGCCCCCCTTGCTGGCCGCGCCAGCCTGTGGGGTGCCACCCTGGGGTGCCCCGCTGGTCATCCCCAGGTGCTCCCAGGTGCATTTTCGAAAAATAGGACCAACGGTATCATTTTTTTGAATTTTTGAAAACTTTGAAAAATGCACATTTCTGGGCATTAAGTTTAGGGATTTCTATTTTCGTGCCCTCGGGTCCTTAGTTGTGCTCAGTTTTCCCTAGCTCCTTAGTTTTTCCTCAGTTTTACCCAAGCGTTTGTCTGAAACCATCACACGTGATGTAACGGCCGGTTGCCCGACGGTTGACCGTTATCTTCTGACTAGTGGGGCCACGTAGAGCCTGCAAAGACATGTCAGACCATCCATCTTTGTTTGACCGTAAGCATCGCTGTATCCCTGACCAAAACGCGAACGAGTGGGGCTTCGGTATATCAAATGACAAGTGGGGCCATGACGCTGATACAAGGGGCAATACACGGGTAGGATTAGATTTTTAAACGGAGCTCTACAGCGATGGCACGGAGGAGGTGGCATGCGGGGTGCCGAGATGAGATCGACCTCCACAAAGAACTGCATGAGGCGAGACCAGCCGCATTAGATAGATATGAACTAGACGCGTTTAACCATGCAAAGAAGAGAAGAAATGGTCGACGACATCGACGACCACCTCAAAACTTTGACTGACCGTGTCGGACACGAACGCGAGCAATGTAGAGAAAACTAGTGTCTCTCCTTTCTGGCGTGTATAGGTGGGTGCTAGGAGAGTGTGGTGGCGAAGGGAAAGACCTCGCGGCGGTCTGTGGCGTCCAGCATAGCGGGTCGGCGTGGCCGTGCCCACAGCGGCATGCATGCATGTTCGGCATTGGCATCAGCATGTACGTTCGGCATTGGCCTCGGCGGTATCTCTGGTGTGTCAGTGATCGAATGAGGGGACGGGATTGAGGGTGCATCCCGACGTTGACCTAGCAGTGGCGGCGAGCACAGCCATTCTGACCATGCCGATATCGGCATCGGCATCATTTGGAGGCCGTGGTGCTCGAATCAAGTTGGGATTTGTTTCTTGTAGGCCAAAATGAATTTGAAACAAGTTTCATGTTGAAGGTTAGGTAACGAAAGTTTGTAACTATCCCAAAATTATACTAGCGCCATGGTGAGGTTCTTTTTGATAGAGCTATACGGTTGGGCAAACTTTTTTGACACTTTTTAGATAGGGTTCCTTGTTGTTACACGTATGGCATCATGTATGGAAAATTTGGGGTAATTTGGAGATGTTCGAAAAAATCACTTTGCTTAAGCGCATGCCGTTTCGTCTCGCTGAAACCAGCTTTTCTAACAAGGTGATTATTTCTACCTTCTCTAAATAACCTCAAATTTCATACAGCTGATCTTCTATACATAGATAGATAGATTGTTTCGTTTTTACATTTTTCGAACTTTTTATTTCCCTTTATAATACCCAATTGATTTTCAGGTCAAAACCTCGAAAAACAGCATCATGTATGGCATCATTTTCACCCTAAATTTCAAATTTTCTGAAACTTTCCCTTTTAGATATTCCTTGTTGTTATAGGTATGCCATCATGTATGCCAAACTTTTGTAACAAATTAGGTTTTTTCTGCCTTCTCTAAATGACCTCAAAAATCGTATGTGATAGGTTTATCATTCTATACAAAGATAGATGGTTTATGATTTTTTGCGTGAAAAGTAATGGCTACAACAAATTGTTGATGGTTTATCATTTTTTGCGTGAAAAGTAATGGCAACAACAAATCGGTGATGGTTTATCATTTTTTGCGTGAAAAGTAATGGCAACAACAAATCGGTGATGGTTTATCATTTTTTTGCGTGAAAAGTAATGGCAACAACAAATCGGTGATGGTTTATCATTTTTTTGCGTGAAAAGTAATGGCTACAACAAATTGTTGATGGTTTATGATTTTTTGCGTGAAAAGTAATGGCAACAACAAATCGGTGATGGTTTATCATTTTTTTGCGTGAAAAGTAATGGCAACAACAAATCGGTGATGGTTTATCATTTTTTTTGCGTGAAAAGTAATGGCTACAACAAATTGTTGATGGTTTATGATTTTTTGCGTGAAAAGTAATGGCTACAACAAATCGGTGATGGTTTATCATTTTTTTGCGTGAAAAGTAATGGCAACAACAAATCGGTGATGGTTTATCATTTTTTGCGTGAAAAATAACGCCTAAAAGAGTTTATAATTTTTAGCGCGTGAAAAATAATACAGAAAACCGCCCTTCAAAGATACTTAGAGGGTGGAAGCTAATTAACCGCCAACAGAGAGAGAGGGGTTATCCTGCCCGTTCCCTATATCATACGATCAACGGTCGGCGGGCACGATCCGCGTGACATGGGATAGACCAATCAGGGCGATGTTGCACGTCTGCGAGAATTTGTGAAGAGAGAGGGCAAAACTGAGTACTATCAAGAAACCAAGGGCACCTGAGTAGTAAATAGACTAAGGGATTCAAATATGAGATTTAAAAAATGGAAAATGCGTGTTTTGTACAATGAAACCCATCTTGGTCTACCTCAAACTATTTGCAATACCAATATACATCAGTGTGAGAATTGTGGCCTCATTTAGACAAAGTATGATTTGGGGGAAGCTGTTTTGGGAAGGGCTTATTGTGGAAAACCATGCACCTTCATAGCTACTAGGTGATTTGAGAAGTGGAAATTTGTGGTAAAACTTGATTTATCTACGATTTATCTATGATTTGAGAAGTGGCAATTTGTGGTAAAGACTCCATGAGTAAGTGCCACTCTTTTTCGGATTTTTTTGCACATTAAATGACTCATTTAACTAGTTAATCCCATTTGTTGACTCTCTGTTGACCAGCCACTTGAGGGTAAAACTGAGTATATTGCACTAGCCAGTATTAGCACTCGAGGGGAAAATTGAGCACACAAAAAATGCTAGTATAAGACTCGAGGGTATACCTGAGTATATCTAAATTTCCAGGGTTAGACTCGAGGACACGTGCAATTGTTGACGCGTAGACGCGGGTCGCGGTGGAGAAGTCTAGACGTGCAATCGTGGACGCTTGTCGCGTTGCAGAAGTCCAAGACGTGCAGACGTGCACCTGTGCACGCGTAGGACGCTGGTCGCATTAACCACCCCTCGCCTTTATAGACGCCTCCTCGCACTCTCTCTGTCACTCTCACTCGCTCACGCATCGCCAACTCTCTCACGTCCCATCATCTTCTCCAAAGCAAAAAACCCTCTCCCTCTTCCTCTTCCTCCGCCGGAGAGATGGACAAGGAGAATGCCAATCCCATCGTCGAGGTAGGCTCGAAGCGCGACGCCTCCATCTTCGGCGCCGTCCCCTCTACGGACGTCGCCGCCGCCGCCGCCGTCGCCGGTGCATCGGAGGCTGCTGCCGCCGGTGGCAGTCAGATCCCGGCGGGATGGGACCCCTACGACCCCGTGCCGTACGTCCCGCCCCCGAACCCCTACGACACCTCCCTG
Organism: Lolium perenne; assembly: GCF_019359855.2. NCBI lineage: Eukaryota > Viridiplantae > Streptophyta > Magnoliopsida > Poales > Poaceae > Lolium > Lolium perenne. Next base: position 202,483,422 of record NC_067244.2, read on the forward strand.
GAGGACCCATGGAACGAGGTAACTACGGTTTGCTTCCTTTTTTGTTCCCCATTCCTTTTTGAACCCTATTTTTGCTGGTGTAGATGGATCTGTAGATGGATGAGTATTGGGCTAATATTTGCGCCGATTTTATTCCATTTTGTTTTGATCACTTCTTGATTTCGTTTAAGATTTGGGGTTCGGCTGTTCGGTTAATTTATGCAAGTAATATTGGATCTCAATCAATTAATTTATGCAAGTAATCATGGGATCTCAATCAGTTATTTTATGCACTAATCAAAAGATATCAACCGTTTAATTTTGCAAATAATCTCGAATGTGTTCAAGTTCAGATATAGTTCAGTTCTTGAATCATTTTCTTTGACTATGATGAATGGTTGGGCACAAATTTTTACAGGGAGGGTTCAGCGAACCATTGCTGTGTACAAATCTGTTGTGCATGAGCTTTAGTTCGCTTACACCTTCCCTGTAGATATATAATCATGTCCACTCTAACTGAGGCTGACTCTGTTTTTCTTAACTTTGTTATCATGTACGTTAGTCATCGTTGCAACTCATTCACTAGTTTCTGTTTGATATGGATCAGATGTTCGCAGCGACGTCGGCAGCGACGAGGAGGAGGAGGACGTCAAGACTCGCCAGTCTTTGCGGAGGCTGCAGGTCGGCCAGTACATCTCCTACTTCGCCAAGGAGGTCTACAGGTGCCCCTTCTGCACCAGGAGACTCGGCGCCACAGACTTCAACTGCCTCGTCACGCATGCTGAAAACATCAGCACCACCTTCCCCAAGGTCGGCACGACGGTGAACGTCCACTCCTTCCGCGCCAAGCACAGGGCGCTCGGCATGCACCTCTGCAGCTTGCAGCGGGTGGAGATCTCCGCCGGGCGCATGCCTCCGCTCAAGCCCAAGGCTCCCAAGGGGAGCAAGAGCAACAAGTGGAGGCAGAGCCAGATGGGGTAGGCGGAGTCACGGACGTGTCTTTGCTGCCTCCTAGTTTGTTGTTGGGATCCCTTTGTTGTTAGCTAGGGATCCCTTGTTGTTATGTTAGTATGATGGTGCTGTGAAGAACCTGTTACTATGTTGGCTGCTGTGTATGCAGCTTATTATCTATCCATATTATCTAGGGATTATCTATCCCTAGTCTACTATATTTTGTTGGCCGTACTTAGTTTTCTTGATTTACTTTGACTGTGAATTTATCGTACATTATCCTGGAGATTTGCTTCTAGATTTAACTACATACATATGGACCAGAGGGAGTACTAGATTTGCTGCCATATTGGGCAAACAACGAGGGCCAAAAGGCACAAATAATTGAAGAAAGTCAGAAATGCAAGCTTCTCTAGATTTTATACTAATTTGGTGAAAAGGACAGAGAGAAAGAGGGGAAAAAGGTGCACTTAATAATGCCAATTTGGGGCCGAGAGAGACAGAACCCAGCTCCTTCTCACGTGCAACCAAACGCTTCTCGTCCTGTCCCACGCGGTCCCTTTCTACCAGCCCCACGCGACGCGGGCCCACACGACGTGGCCCCACACGGCGCGGCCCCACACGTGACAGAACGGTCAACTAAACGGGAATCCTGCCGTCTGAGCTGCTTCTGCGGGTTTCAAACAAGGGCTTGGGGAAAACTGAGGAAAAACTAAGGAGCTGGGGAAAACTGAGTACAACTAAGGACCTGAGGGCACGAAAATAGAAATCCCTTAAGTTTATTATTACTGGACAGGAAATTTTTTGAAATCTCTAATTAACTAAGGAACTTTGCAAATCAAAAGTGCTACAGCAAGTAAAACAAGTGGAGGAAGAAAGAGATGTTGTTTACCTCCTCTATGCATATAAAAAAGTATTCGTTAACAAGGTTGATAAAGTATTGCCACCGAATAATTTTTACATATCATAAGAAGAAATAAACCTCAAATAAATCATGTTACCTTGAATTGTATTGATATGGATCCAATCGTAAGATTTTGATATCCTTCTTTAGGCTCATATATAGGACAATCAATAGTCCCTACTTTGATAGTTCTCACATTAGAAATAGTATTAACTCCACATACTTTATCAATCCTCTTGGGGAAATAGACGGTATGCTCCTTATCATCAACATTGAAAGTAACCTTTCCTTTATTGCAATCAATAACAGCCCCTGCGGTGTTAAGAAAAGGTCTCCCAAGAATAATAGACATATTATCATCTTCAGGCATTTCCAGCACAACAAAATCAGTTAATATCAAGCAGTTATTAGTAATTTGAACAGGAACATCCTCACATATACCAATAGGAATAGCAGTAGATTTATCAACCATTTGCAAAGATATATCAGTAGGTATCAACTTATCTAAATAGAGTCTCTTGTAAAGAGAAAAAGGCATAACACTAACACCGGCTCCCAAATCACATAGAGCAGTTTTAACATAATTATTCTTAATAGAACAAGGAATAGTAGGTATACCTGGGTCGCCCAACTTCTTTGGAACTTTGCCATTGAAAGAGTAATTAGCAAGCATAGTGGAAATTTCCTCATTGGGGATTTTCCTTTTGTTAGTAACAATATCTTTCATATACTTTGAATAAGGAGGCAATTTAATAGCATCAGTCAAAGGGATTTGCAAAAATAAGGGTTTCATCCAATCACAAAATTTATTATAGTGTTCTTCGTCCTTTGATTTTAGTTTCTTAGCAGGAAAAGGCATTTGCTTTTGCACCCAAGGTTCCCTTTCATTACATGTTTCTTAGCAATAAAATCTTCTTTAGTATACTTTTTATTTTTATCATGCTTTTCAGGTTCATCTTCAACTTCTCTTTATCAGAAGCATCATTCTTATTATTATCGTTATCATTATCATGTTCATTACCACTTTCAGTTTCAGCATCGGAAATAGAAATACTATTAGGATCATTAACAGGTTCAGAGGATTCTACAACATTTTTATGTTTCTCCTTCTTTTTCTTAGAAGGAGCTCTAGGTTCAATGCGTTGAGAATCTTGTTCAATTCTTTTGGGATGCCCTTCAGGATATAGAGGATCCTGGGTAGAGACACCACCTCTAGTTGTTACTTCATAAGCATGTTTCTCTTTAGAATTATTTTTTAACAAGTCATTTTGCACTTTAGTGAGTTGATCAATTTGATTTTGAATCATTTGAAAATGTTTAACAAGCATCTTAACATCATTGGAGGTTCTCTCCACAATATCATGCAAATTGCTAATAGCTTGAGAATTTTCCATTAGATGATTCTCTACTCTCATATTAAAATTTTCTTGCTTAACAATATAATTATCAAACTCATCTAAGCATTGCGCAGGAGGTTTTGAATACGGAATATCTTCCCTAGTAAAGCGTTGAAGGGAGTTTACCTCAATCATGGATGAAGGGGGAATTATCTCACAGATATCTTCTATGGGAGGTAGATTCTTCACATCTTCGGATTTAATACCTTTCTCCTTGAGAGACTTCTTGGCTTCCCTCATATCTTCATCATTCAATTTAATTAAACCCCTCTTCTTCAATATTGGCGTTGGAGTTGGTTCAGGTGTAGTCCAATCATCATGATTCCGGCCTATTTTAGCCAATAATTCTTCAGCTTCATCTGGAGTTCTTTTCCTAAAAACACAACCAGCACAACTATCCAAATATGCTCTAGACTCAATGGTTAGTCCACTATAAAATATATCAAGTAGATCATTCTTTTCTAAATCATGTCCAGGTCGAGCTCTGATAAGAGAACAAAATCTTGCCCAAGCCTCAGGCAATTTCTCTTCATCTCCCTGGTCAAATCTATAAATTCTCTGTAAAGCAGCATGTTGAGCACTAGCAGGAAAGTATTTTCGAAAAAAAACATCACGCAAATCAGTTGGACTTTTAATAGAACCAGGAGGCAAATTATTATACCAAGTTTTAGCATCATCCTTTAATGAGAAAGGAAAAATTTTAGCGACAAAGTAAGTACGCATCTTGACATCATCAGAAAACAAGCTACTCATAGAAGAAAGTTCAATCATGTGTTCTACAACACTTTATTTTTCAGTACCACAAAAGGGTGCTTTCTCTACAATAGCTATATGAGATAGATCAAGAGAAAAATCATAATCTTTATCCTTAATGCATATAGGAGATGTGGCAAATTTAGGATCAGGAGATAGCTTATGTCTAACAGTATATTGTGTGAGAAACTTTTTAATTTTTCTTGCATCAGCAGTAGCATTGCATCTATTAATAAAATCATCATTAAGCTCCACATAATCCTCATCAGGATCATCACTAGAATAATCAAGTTCAGGTGAATTAACAGGTGTAGTGGCATTAGGAGTTTAAGTATTTTCAATTTGTCTAGACCTAGCAATTGTAGCATCTAGAAAAGATCCCAATGAACCACTATCATCAAGCACAGCAGAAACATTATCAATATTATGAGAGTTTTCAGATTCAGCAGAAGTACCAGCAAGTGAAGCTTGCGGCGGTGAAACAAGTTGACTTATCACAGATGGTGAATCAAGAGTAGCAGAGGTACTCAGAGTTGTACCTTTTCTTGTAGTGGATGGTAATATGGCGACTTTAGGATCGCGAGTTTTACCCATGATGGAGAATTTGCAGCGAACAATATCAATCCAAGTGAACTTCCAAATAAAGCTATGCTCCCCGGCAACGGCGCCTTAAAACAGATCTTGATGACCCACAAGTATAGGGGATCGCAGCAGTCTTCGCGGGTAGTAAAACCCAATTTATTGATTCGACACAAGGGGAGACAAAGAATACTTGAAAGCCTTAACAGCGGAGTTGTCAATTCAGCTGCACCTGGAAACAGACTTGCTCGCAAGAGTTTATCGTAGTAACAGCTTTATAAACGATGGCAGTAGTGAAATAACAGCAGCAGAGTAACAAAGACAGCAGTAGTGATTTTAGTAAACAGCAGGATTAAAATACTGTAGGCACGGGGACGGATGATGGGCGTTGCATGGATGAGAGAAACTCATGTAACAATCAAGCAGGGCATTTGCAGATAATAATAAAAAGGTGTCCAAGTACAAAGCAATCAATAGGCATGTGTTCCAATTATAGTCGTACGTGCTCGCAATGAGAAACTTGCACAACATCTTTTGTCCTACCAGCCGGTGGCAGCCGGGCCTCAAGGGAATTTACTGGATATTAAGGTACTCCTTTTAATAGAGTACCGGAGCAAAGCATTAACACTCCGTGAACACGTGTGATCCTCACATCACTACCATCCCCTCCGGTTGTCCCGATTTCTGTCACTTCGGGGCCATTGGTTCCGGACAGCGACATGTGTATACAACTTGCAGGTAAGACCATAAACAATGAATATCATGATGAAATAATAACATGTTCAGATCTGAGATCATGGCACTCGGGCCCTAGTGACAAGCATTAAACATAACAAGTTGCAACAATATCATCAAAGTACCAATTACGGACACTAGGCACTATGCCCTAACAATCTTATGCTATTAAATGACCAATCTCATCCAATCCCTACCATCCCCTTCGGCCTACAGCGGGGGAATTAATCACACATGGATGGGGGAAACATTGCTGGTTGATGGAGAGGCATCGGTGGTGATGATGGCGATGATCTCCTCCAATTCCCCGTCCCGGCGGAGTGCCAGAACGGAGACTTCTGGCTCCCGAGACGGAGTTTCGCGATGTGGCGGCGTTCTGGAGGGTTTTTGGCAACTTCGACTTCTTGGTCGCGATTTTTAGATCGAAACCCCTTAAGTAGTCCAGAGGAGGGCGTCGGAGGCCAGCCGAGGGGGCCAGACGCTAGGGCGGCGCACCCCCCTCCTGGGCCGCGCCGGCCTAGTGTCTGGGGCCCTCGGGCCTCCACCTGGCTTGCCCTTCTGGCTCCGTGAGTCTTCTGGAAAAATAAGACCTTTCGCATAAATTCCGAGGGTTTTCCTGAAAGTTGGATTTCTGCACAAAAACGAGACACCAGAACAGTTCTGCTGAAAACAGCGTTAGTCCGCGTTAGTTGTATCCAAAACACACAAATTAGAGGCAAAACTATAGCAAAAGTGTTCGGGAAAGTAGATACGTTTTGGACGTATCAACGCACCAGAGTTCTACGCCAGGAAGTTAATTACATGGTGGCTCATTCTCTACACCGTCATTCTTAGAGCCTGGTGAACGCTTTCGAGCGCATTGCGGTTCGCGTGGTTCAGGAAATCATGAAGCATCAGTACTCTCCGTCAGGACCTGCCCTAGGGACTCACCAGGGAGAAATACCGTTCCAGACCAGACCGCAGCTGCCATTCTCGCTTGCAGCTCCAGAGCCGCCGGGTTCACCGGCATACGTCGTCTACAAGATTGGAGGCGATCCTGGTGATTACCAGTTCCTGCATGAACCGCCTAAAGAAATCCCGCATGGATACGTGTGCACGTACGTGCCGGACTGCAATAACTTGGCGCGCACGAACCAGATTGCAGCAGGAAGGATTTCTGGAGCGGATGCCGATAAACAGGCGTGGCTAGCTAAATATGCCACCAGAACGAGTCATGAAAGCTCAGCCCCTGCAGCTCATACCGTGGAACAAATCAGTACAATCTTGAGAGACCAGTTCGGCATCGTGCCAAAGAGGAGAACAGTCGGCTATTCCAAGCCGTACCCCAACGAATACGATTTGATTTCACTGCCGCCCAAGTATAGGCTCCCTGAGTTCTCAAAGTTCAAAGGATCAGAAGGGTCCAGCTCAATTGAGCATGTGAGCCGATATTTGGCACAGTTGGGCATGATTTCAGCATCAGACCCGTTACAGGTAAGTTTTTTTGCGCAATCTCTCACAGGACCAGCTTTTGGGTGGTACATCTCGTTGCCACCGGATTCAGTCCGGACGTGGAAGCAACTGGAAGAACAGTTTCATATTCAATATCACTCAGAAGCTACCGAGGCTGGCATTGCCGATCTGGCGCAGGTGCGTGATGGCGTGTATTTCACACGTTCGTTGGGCAACCCCAAGAGGAAGGTATGATGCGCACAGCAGCAAGTTTTCCCTCAGAAAGAAACCAAGGTTTATCGAACCAGGAGGAGCCAAGAAGCACGTTGAAGGTTGATGGCGGCGGGATGTAGTGCGGCGCAACACCAGAGATTCCGGCGCCAACGTGGAACCTGCACAACACAACCAAAGTACTTTGCCCCAACGAAACAGTGAGGTTGTCAATCTCACCGGCTTGCTGTAACAAAGGATTAACCGTATTGTGTGGAAGATGATTGTTTGCAGAAAACAGTAGAACAAGATTGGCAAGAGATTGTATTTCAGTAAAGAGAATTGGACCGGGGTCCACAGTTCACTAGAGGTGTCTCTCCCATAAGACGAACAGCATGTTGGGTGAACAAATTACAGTTGGGCAATTGACAAATAAAGAGAGCATGACCATGCACATACATATCATGATGAGTATAGTGAGATTTAATTGGGCATTACGACAAAGTACATAGACCGTCATCCAACTGCATCTATGCCTAAAAAGTCCACCTTCAGGTTATCATCCGAACCCCCTCCAGTATTAAGTTGCTAACAACAGACAATTGCATTAAGTATTGCGCGTAATGTAACTAGTGACTACATCCTTGAACATAGCACTAATGTTTTATCACTAGTGGCAACAGCACATCCATAACCTTAGTGGTTCTTGTCACTCCTCCAGATTCACAGAGGCATGAACCCACTATCGAGCATAAATACTCCCTCTTGGAGTTACTAGCATCAACTTGGCCAGAGCATCTACTAATAACGGAGAGCATGCAAGATCATAAACAACACATAAGCATAGCTTTGATAATCAACATAACAAGTATTCTCTATTCATCGGATCCCAACAAACGCAACATATAGAATTACGGATAGATGATCTTGATCATGTTAGGCAGCTCACAAGATCCGACAATGATAGCACAATGGGGAGAAGACAACCATCTAGCTACTGCTATGGACCCATAGTCCAGGGGTAGACTACTCACACATCACACCGGAGGCGACCATGGCGGCGTAGAGTCCTCCGGGAGATGATTCCCCTCTCCGGCAGGGTGCCGGAGGCGATCTCCTGGATCCCCGAGATGGGATCGGCGGCGGCGGCGTCTGCTGGAAGGTTTTCCGTATCGTGGTTCTCGGTCCTGGGGTTTTCGTCAGGGAGACTTTTTATAGGCGAAAGGGCAGGTCAAGAGGCGGCACGGGGCCCCACACCACGGGCCGCGCGGCCAAGGGGGGCCGCGCCGCCCTAGGGTGTGGCCCCTCCGTGGCCCCTCTTCGTCTCTCCTTCGAACTTCCGGAAGCTTCGTGAGAAAATAGGCCCCTGGGCTTTGATTTCGTCCAATTCCGAGAATATTTCCTTACTAGGATTTCTGAAACCAAAAACAGCAGAAACAGCAATCGGCACTTCGGCATCTTGTTAATAGGTTAGTTCCAGAAAATGCACGAATATGACATAAAGTGTGCATAAAACATGTAGATAACATCAATAATGTGGCATGGAACATAAGAAATTATCGATACGTCGGAGACGTATCAGCATCCCCAAGCTTAGTTCTGCTCGTCCCGAGCGAGTAAAATGATAACACAGATATTGTCTGGAGTGACATGCCATCATAATCTTGATCATACTATTTGTAAAGCATATGTAGTGAATGCAGCGATCAAAACAATGTATATGACATGAGTAAACAAGTGAATCATAAAGCAAAGACTTTTCATGAATAGCACTTCAAGACAAGCATCAATAAGTCTTGCATAAGAGTTAACTCATAAAGCAATAATTCAAAGTAAAGGTATTGAAGCAACACAAAAGAAGATTAAGTTTCAGCGGTTGCTTTCAACTTGTAACATGTATATCTCATGGATATTGTCAACATAGAGTAATATAATAAGTGCAATAAGCAAGTATGTAGGAATCAATGCACAGTTCACACAAGTGTTTGCTTCTTGAGGTGGAGAGAAATAGGTGAACTGACTCAACATTGAAAGTAAAAGAATGGTCCTCCATAGAGGAAAAGCATCGATTGCTATATTTGTGCTAGAGCTTTGATTTTGAAAACATGAAACAATTTTGTCAACGGTAGTAATAAAGCTTATGTATCATGTAAATTATATCTTACAAGTTGCAAGCCTCATGCATAGTATACTAATAGTGCCCGCACCTTGTCCTAATTAGCTTGGACTACCGGATCATCACAATGCATTTTTTTTACCAAGTGTCACAAAGGGGTACCTCTATGCACTTTGTACAAAGGTCTAAGGAGAAAGCTCGCATTGGATTTCTCGCTATTGATTATTCTTCAACTTAGACATCCATACCGGGACAACATAGACAACAGATAATGGACTCCTCTTTTATGCATAAGCATATAACAACAATTAATAATTTTCTCATTTGAGATTTGAGGATTGTTGTCCAAAACTGAAACTTCCACCATGGAACATGGCTTTAGTTAGCGGCCCAATGTTCTTCTCTAACATATGCATGCTTAACCATATGGTGGTAGATCTCTCTTACTTCAGACAAGACGAACATGCATAGCAACTCACATGAAATTCAACAAAGAGTAGTTGATGGCGTCCCCAGTAAACATGGTTATCGCACAACAAGCAACTTAATAAGAGATAAAGTGCATAATTACATATTCAATACCACAATAGTTTAAAGCTATCTGTCCCATGAGCTATATATTGCAAAGGTGAATGATGGAATTTTAAAGGTAGCACTCAAGCAATTTACTTTGGAATGGCGGAAAATACCATGTAGTAGGTAGGTATGGTGGACACAAATGGCATAGTGGTTGGCTCAAGTATTTTGGATGCATGAGAAGTATTCCCTCTCGATACAAGGTTTAGGCTAGCAAGGCTTATTTGAAACAAACACAAGGATGAACCGGTGCAGCAAAACTCACATAAAAGACATATTGAAAACATTATAAGACTCTACACCGTCTTCCTTGTTTTTCAAACTCAATACTAGAAATTATCTAGACCTTAGAGAAACCAAATATGCAAACCAAATTTTAGCATGCTCTATGTATTTCTTCATTAATGGGTGCAAAGCATATGATGCAAGAGCTTAATCATGAGCACAACAATTGCCAAGTATCACATTACCCAAGACATTTATAGCAATTACTACATGTATCATTTTCCAATTCCAACCATATAACAATTTAACGAAGGAGAAACTTCGCCATGAATACTATGAGTAGAAACCAAGGACATACTTGTCCATATGCTACAGCGGAGCGTGTCTCTCTCCCATAAAGCGAATGCTAGGATCCATTTTATTCAAACAAAACAAAAAACAAAAACAAACCGACGCTCCAAGAAAAAGCACATAAGATGTGATGGAATAAAAATATAGTTTCAGGGGAGGAACCTGATAATGTTGTCGATGAAGAAGGGGATGCCTTGGGCATCCCCAAGCTTAGACGCTTGAGTCTTCTTGATATATGCAGGGGTGAACCACCGGGTGCATCCCCAAGCTTAGAGCTTTCACTCTCCTTGATCATGTTGCATCATACTCCTCTCTTGATCCTTGAAAACTTCCTCCACACCAAACTCGAAACAACTCATTAGAGGGTTAGTGCACATTATAAATTGACATATTCAGAGGTGACACAATCATTCTTAACACTTCTGGACATTGCATAATGCTACTGGACATTAGTGGATCAAAGAAATTCATCCAACATAGCGAAAGAGGCAATGCGAAATAAAAGGCAGAATCTGTCAAAACAGAACAGTTCGTATTGACGAATTTTAAAATGGCACCAGACTTGCTCAAATGAAAATGCTCAAATTGAATGAAAGTTGCGTACATATCTGAGGATCATGCACGTAAATTGGCTTAATTTTCTGAGTTACCTACAGGGAGGTGGACCCAGATTCGTGACAGCAAAGAAATCTGGAACTGTGCAGTAATCCAAATCTAGTACTTACTTTTCTATCAACGGCTTAACTTGGCACAACAAAACACAAAACTAAGATAAGGAGAGGTTGCTACAGTAGTAAACAACTTCCAAGACACAAAATAAAAACAAAGTACTGTAGGTAAAAAAAAACATGGGTTGTCTCCCATAAGCGCTTTTCTTTAACGCCTTTCAGCTAGGCGCAGAAAGTGTGTATCAAGTATTATCAAGAGATGAAGTGTCAACATCATAATTTGTTCTCATAATAGAATCAAAAGGTACCTTCATTCTCTTTCTAGGGAAGTGTTCCATACCTTTCTTGAGAGGAAATTGATATTTTATATTACCTTCCTTCATATCAATGATAGCACCAACAGTTCGAAGAAAAGGTCTTCCCAATATAATGGGGCAAGATGCATTGTATTCAATATCCAAGACAACAAAATCAACGGGAACCAGGTTATTGTTAATGGTAATGCGAACATTATCAACTTTACCCAAAGGTTTCTTTGTAGAATGATCAGCAAGATTAACATCCAAATAACAATTTTTCAGCGGTGGCAAGTCAAGCATATTATAAATTTTCTTAGGCATAACAGAGATACTTGCACCAAGATCACATAAAGCATTACAATCAAAATCTTTAATCTTCATCTTAATGATGGGCTCCCAACCATCCTCTAACTTTTTAGGAATAGAGGCTTCACGCTCTAGTTTCTCTTCTCTAGCTTTTATGAGAGCATTTGTAATATGATGCGTGAAAGCCAAATTTATAGCACTAGCATTAGGACTTTTAGCAAGTTTTTGCAAGAACTTTATAACTTCAGATATGTGGCAATCATCAAAATTCAAACCATTATAATCTAAAGCAATGGGATCATCATCCCCAATGTTGGAAAAAATTTCAGCAGCTTTATCACAGGCAGTTTAATGATTTTAGCAGTTTCGAGCAGTTTTTCGCGCTTTGCATTCGAAGTGGAAACATTGCTAACACCAATTCTTTTATTAGTATGAGTAGGAGGTGCAGCAACATGTGTAGCATTAGCATTACTAATGGTGGTAATAGTCCAAACTTTAGCTATATTCTTCTCTTTAGCTAGTTTTTCATTTTCTTCTCTATCCCACCTAGCACGCAGTTCAGCCATTAATCTTATATTCTCATTAATTCTAACTTGAATGGCATTTGCTGTAGTAGTAATTTTATTATGATGATTCTCATTAGTCATAACTTTCGATTTCAAAAGATCAACATCAGCAGCAAGACTATCAACTTTAGAAGCAAGTATATCAATTTTCCCAAGCTTTTCTTCAACAGATTTGTTAAAAGCAGTTTGTGTACTAATAAATTCCTTAAGCATGGCTTCAAGTCCAGGGGGTGAACTCCTATTATTGTTGTAAGAATTCCCATAAGAATTACCATAGCCGTTGCCATTATTATAAGGATATGGCCTATAGTTGTTACTAGAATTGTTCCGGTAAGCATTGTTGTTGAAATTATTATTTTTAATGAAGTTTACATCAACATGTTCTTCTTGTGCAACCAAGGAAGCTAATGGAACATTATTAGGATCAATATTAGTCCTATCATTCACAAGCATAGACATAATAGCATCGATCTTATCACTCAAGGAAGAGGTTTCTTCGACCAATTTACCTTCTTACCTTGTGGAGCTCTTTCCGTGTGCCATTCAGAGTAGTTGATCATCATATTATCAAGAAGCTTTGTTGCTTCACCAAGAGTGATGGACATAAAGGTACCTCCAGCAGCTGAATCCAATAAATTCCGTGAAGAAAAATTTAGTCCTGCATAGAAGGTTTGGATGATCATCCAAGTAGTCAGTCCATGGGTTGGGCAATTTTTAACCAGAGATTTCATTCTTTCCCAAGCTTGAGCAACATGTTCAGTATCTAATTGTTTAAAATTCATTATGCTACTCCTCAAAGATATAATTTTAGCAGGGGGATAATATCTACCAATAAAAGCATCCTTGCATTTAGTCCATGAATCAATACTATTCTTAGGCGAGAGATAGCAACCAATCTTTAGCTCTTCCTCTTAATGAGAAAGGGAACAATTTTAGTTTAATAATATCACCATCTACATCTTTATATTTTTGCATTTCACATAGTTCAACAAAATTATTAAGATGGGCAGCAGCATCATCAGAACTAACACCAGAAAATTGCTCTCGCATAGCAAGATTCGATAAAGCAGGTTTAATTTCAAAGAATTCTGCTGTAGTAGCAGGTGGAGCAATAGGTGTGCATAAGAAATCATTATTATTTGTGGTTGTGAAGTCACACAACTTAGTGTTTTCAGCGTTGGCCATTTTAGCAACAGTAAATAAAGCAAACTAGATAAAGTAAATGCAAGTAAACTAATTTTTTTTGTGTTTTTGATATAGTAAACAAGATAACAAGTAAAGTAAAACTAGCAACTAATTTTTTTGTATTTTGATTTAGTGCAGCAAACAAAGTAGTAAATAAAACTAAGCAAGACAAAAACAAAGTAAAGAGATTGAGAAGTGGAGACTCCCCTTGCAGCGTGTCTTGATCTCCCCGGCAACGGCGCCAGAAAATATGCTTGATGGCGTGTATTTCACACGTTCGTTGGGCAACCCCAAGAGGAAGGTATGATGCGCACAGCAGCAAGTTTTCCCTCAGTAAAGAAACCAAGGTTTATCGAACCAGGAGGAGCCAAGAAGCACGTTGAAGGTTGATGGCGGCGGGATGTAGTGCGGCGCAACACCGAGAGATTTCGGCGCCAACGTGGAACCTGCACAACACAACCAAAGTACTTTGCCCCAACGAAGCAGTGAGGTTGTCAATCTCACCGGCTTGCTGTAACAAAGGATTAACCGTATTGTGTGGAAGATGATTGTTTGCAGAAAACGATGAACAAGATTGCACGGTAGATTGTATTTCAAGAAAGAGAATTGGACCGGGGTCCACAGTTCACTAGAGGTGTCTCTCCCATAAGACGAACAGCATGTTGGGTGAACAAATTACAGTTGGGCAATTGACAAATAAAGAGAGCATGACCATGCACATACATATCATGATGAGTATAGTGAGATTTAATTGGGCATTACGACAAAGTACATAGACCGTCATCCAAGCGCATCTATGCCTAAAAAGTCCACCTTCAGGTTATCATCCGAACCCCCTCCAGTATTAAGTTGCTAACAACAGACAATTGCATTAAGTATTGCGCGTAATGTAACTAGTGACTACATCCTTGAACATAGCACTAATGTTTTATCCCTAGTGGCAACAGCACATCCATAACCTTAGTGGTTCTTGTCACTCCTCCATATTCACAGAGGCATGAACGCACTATCGATCATGAATACTCCCTCGTGGAGGTACTTGGATCAACTTGGACATCGCGTCTACTAATAACGGAGAGCATGCAAGATCATAAACAACACATAAGCATAGCTTTGATAATCAACATAACAAGTATTCTCTATTCATCGGATCCCAACAAACGCAACATATAGAATTACAGATAGATGATCTTGATCATGTTAGGCAGCTCACAAGATCCGACAATGATAGCACAATGGGGAGAAGACAACCATCTAGCTACTGCTATGGACCCATAGTCCAGGGGTAGACTACTCACACATCACACCGGAGGCGACCATGGCGGCGTAGAGTCCTCCGGGAGATGATTCCCCTCTCCGGCAAAAAGGTGCCGGAGGCGATCTCTGGATCCCGAGATGGGATCGGCGGCGGCGGCGTCTGCGGAAGGTTTTCCGTATCGTGGTTCTCGGTCCTGGGGTTTTCGGCACGGCGTGTGTTTAGAGGCGAATGGGCAGGTCCCGAGGAGGCACGGGGGCGCCACCCCACAGGGCCGCGCGGCCAAGGGGGGGGCCGCGCCGCCCTAGGGTGTGGCCCCTCCGTGGCCCCTCTTCGTCTCTCCTTCGGACTTCTGGAAGCTTCGTGAGAAAATAGGCCCCTGGGCTTTGATTTCGTCCAATTCCGAGAATATTTCCTTACTAGGATTTCTGAAACCAAAAACAGCAGAAAACAACAACTGGCACTTCGGCATCTTGTTAATAGGTTAGTTCCAGAAAATGCACGAATATGACATAAAGTGTGCATAAAACATGTAGATAACATCAATAATGTGGCATGGAACATAAGAAATTAGCGATACGTCGGAGACGTATCAGTGCGACAGAAGCATGGAGAAACGGTGTCGGAATACATTCAGCGTTTCAGGACTGTCAAGAACCGATGTTATTCGGCTCGTTTGAATGAGAAAGAAGCAGTCGATCTGGCAGTATTGGGCCTCGCGGCGCCGATCAAGGATCTGGCTTTCCAAGTGGAATACAATTCACTGGCGCACATGGCCTAGAAATTAACACTGTATGAGCAGCGCCACCCAGAATTGTACCAAGACAAGTTCAAACGCCCGATAGGCCTGGTCGAGACAGAAGAAGTTGGAGACTCTGCAGAAGACCGGGAAGTAGCCGTGACTGAATGGGCTCGGGGGGCAGATCCCGTGTCCTGCAAATGGGTGAAACAACAAGGGCATGCAAAGGGGTTTGACTTCGATGTAAGCAAAGCTGAGCAGATATTCGATTTATTGCTTAAGGAGAAACAGCTGAAGTTACCCGAAGGCCATAAAATCCCTACGGCGCAAGAGATGAACGGAAGACCGTACTGCAAGTGGCATCACTCGTTCACCCATATCACCAATGACTGCAAAGAGTTGCGTCGACAGATCCAAATGGCGATAGAACAAGGCCGTCTGATCTTTGGTCAGTTTGCCATGAAAGTGGACACGCAACCGTTTCCTGGCGTCAACATGGTGGAATGCAATCACTCCGTAAGGCATCAGCTAGATTTCTCGTTCGATGTTAACATGGCAGGGCCTGGATACCACCATGGCAGGGATAAAGAGGAAATCGGTCACTCCCGTGGCAAGGACAAGGAGGAGGCCGGCCCACGCGACCGGCCCCGATATGATGACAAGCGGTACATCACCGAGGAACAAGTGAGAAACGTGCGGTATCAACGACCGCTCTCCGCGCATCTCCTGAACAAATATGAGCGTCAGTACGATCGACGCCGGCGGTACGACGTAGATGACGAGAGATATCGTCGGCCTGACGTAGACAACAGAAAATATCATCGGTATGATAGAGACGACGAAGAATATGAGCACCGCGCTAAGGGGAAGTCAAGAGAGCAGGAAGACATGGACAGACACTGGGATTGTCCTTTCTTTAAGCACTGCTGGGATTCAGGAATGAGCCGATTGCCTACAATCGACAACTGCCCGGAATGTAGACAGCAGAAGGAGGACACCGGTGAGGTTTCAGTGTTCAAGCGTCTAGGGCCTCTCCCATCTCAGAACAGACGAGCTAAGTCATCTCGAGAGGAAGATTTCGAGGAGTCAGAAGATGAAGAAGAAGATAGATACCACCGGCCAAGGTGCTGCCCTGATGGACTCAGTCACTCCCAAAAGCGTAGGGTTCAGCGGCTACGTAGCTTGGAGGAAGCCGAGGCGCAATACCTGTACACGTTGAGGAAAGCGCGGCCCGATCTGGCCGTGAAAATTCAGCAAACTTTGGACGCGGAGAGTCGTCCACAGAAGAAAGAATGGCGCCCCAAACAAATGAAATCCGATGAGAAGGCATCGGCTGGCACAAATATGGTGTTCATACTTCCGTCAGAGTTTTGTGCTCCAAGAACCGAAGAAGCGCCGGTAGCACAGTTTGACTGCGGCCCACGGCCAGTTATCTTTGAAAAGCCACGAGAGAAGGGCTACAAACATTTGAAGGCCCTGTACCTAAGAGGTTATATCAACGGGCAGCCTGTCAGCAAGATGTTGGTTGACACGGGAGCGGAAGTCAATATGATGCCATACTCCATGCTACGGCGTTTGGGACGCTCTAGCGCAGATCTGATCAAAACCAACGTCACATTAAGCGACTTCAACGGCCAAGCATCAGAAACGCAAGACGTTCTGAACGTGGATCTAACCGTGGGCCGAAAAACCATCCCTACATCATTCTTCATCGTCGACAGCAAAAGCACCTACGCTGTCCTGCTAGGGAGGGATTGGATTCACGCTAACTGCTGCATTCCATCCACAATGCACCAATGCCTGGTACAGTGGGATGGAGATGAAGTGGAGGTCGTTCATGCAGATGACTCGGTCGAGATATCAATAGCTGGCATGAATATTTGGGACGCAAACGACCAAGAGCCGATCTCTGGAGTCAGTTTGGACGGCTGTGAGCACATCGAAGCCACAAAAAACGGGGTGAGGCTGGTCTTATCCACCGGCCTGACAGAGTAGCAAGAGCAAAGTCAATGGACGTACGTGGCAAGGCCGATCCCTGCGATCGGCCCCAAAAAATAAAAAGCAATGATCACACCTCAAGCATGTCACGTAGTCATAGTAGGGAGACTCCCTCCCGTAGTAGAGCACAAATAAGTTGTAAACCTTCATTGAGTAATGCAATCAAAAAGGGGGCCGATTCCAGCAATCGGCCCAAATTATCCTCGCCATACGTTTTGCCTGTGTTCAGCATCGATCTAGCAGGCGACGGAAAGCTAGGATATGGGTTTACATCGGCTGATGAGCTAGAAGAGATTGACATTGGTCCTGGGGATAAGCCACGACCAACATTTATCAGCAAAAAGTTATATCCGCATTTGAGGGGCCCGATGATAGCTCTGTTGAAAGAATACCCGGATTGCTTTGCCTGGGATTACACAGAGATGCCTGGGTTAGACAGGAGCATCATTGAGCATCGGCTCCCCCTTAAGAAAGGATTTCGGCCGTTCCAGCAGCGAGCACGACAGATGAAGGCCGAAATTTTAGAAGAAGTCAAGAAAGAGATCGAGAAAATGTTGACTGCCGGGTTCATCTGGCCATGCAGGTATGCTGAGTGGATTTCTAGTATCGTACCTGTACAGAAAAAGGACGGCCGATGGCGCGTCGCCATAGATTTTCGGGATCTCAATAGAGCCACCCCAAAGGATGAGTTTCCAATGCCGGTAGCAGAGACACTGATCAATGCAGCTGCTGGTCATAAGGTGTTAAGTTTCATGGATGGCAATGCCGGTTACAACCAAATTTTTATGGCTCCAGAAGATATACACAAGACTGCATTCAGAGTACCAGGTTCGGTGGGCTTGTTTGAATATGTAGTCATGACATTTGGACTGAAAAATGCCGGCGCAACATACCAAAGAGCCATGAATTACATCTTTCATGATCTGATCGGCAAGTTGGTGGAGATTTACATTGATGACGTGGTAGTCAAGTCTGTTTCAGTAGAAGGACACTTGGAGGATTTGCGACGCATCCTGGACCGAACTAGAAAATTTGGGCTAAGAATGAATCCAAAGAAGTGTGCTTTTGGTGTAACGGCCGGTCAATTCTTGGGTTTCCTGGTTCATGAACGCGGAATTGAGATCGGCCTGAAAAGCCAGGAAGCAGTGCGAACAATGAAGCCACCTACCACGAAGAAGGAACTCCAGTGTCTTATCGGCAAAATCAACTTCGTCAGAAGGTTCATCTCTAACCTGTCAGGACGAATCGAGCCGTTCATGGGACTGGTAAAAATTAAATCTGACGAGGAGTTTCGCTGGGGGGCAGAGCAACAACGAGCGTTTGACGAGATTAAAGAGTATCTAACGAAGCCGCCTGTGTTGGTTCCGCCCCAGCAAGACAGACCATTCTATATTTACTTGTCAGTAGCTGACACTTCCATCGCCTCAGTGGTGGTGCAAGTTTATGATGGTCTAGAGAGAGTCGCTTTCTACCTCAGCAGAAGGATGTTGGATGCAGAGACTAGGTACCCTGAGATCGATAAGTTGTGTCTCTGCCTATTTTTTACCTGCACCAAGCTTCGTCACATCTTGCTGTCAGCAGAAATTGTCATCATATGCAAGTCAGATGTCATCAAACATATGCTGTCGGCTCCTGTGTTGAAAGGCCGACTCGGTAAGTGGATGTTTGCATTATCGGAATTTGATCTCCGGTATCAGCCTGCGAAAGCAGTCAAGGGACAAGCGTTGGCCGATCTTATTGCTGAACGAATCAACACCGATATAGCAGCACTGTCTGTGCGTGCATGGGCCATGTTTTTCGATGGATCGGCTTGTGATGATGGTTGCGGCATCGGCATTCTACTCGTGTCGCCCCGGGGGGCAACATATTCCTTCTCCATCAGGCTACCTACCCCTTGCACCAACAATGTCGCTGAGTATGAGGCAATACGCAAGGGAATGGAGTTGCTTTTGGAAGCCAGAGCAGAAGCAGTGGAACTTTTTGGAGACTCAAAGTTGGTGATTTCCCAACTCACGGAGGAACACAAATGCGAGAGCGAGTCGCTCTTCCCATTATGGATGCAATGCCGTGAGCTGATGGCACAATTTAGGTACATAAACTTCAATTGGATCCCGAGATCGCAAAATACCGAGGCGAACGATCTGGCACAGATGGCGTCAGGCTACAAGGACGTAGCAGGTGGAGCCGATGTTCAGGTACAATTCCTGGAACCGGATGACTGGAGAGCCGATATCTTCAATTACTTGAAAGATCCGGCTCGGGGGGCACCTAAACGGATAAGGTACAAGGCCATGAAATATGTCCTTATAGGAGATGACATGTTCTACAGGACTTTGGAAGGGTTACTTCTCAAATGTCTGGGACCAGCCGAGTCAAATCGGCTCTTACGCGAGGTACACGAAGGCGCCTGTGGAACTCACCAATCAGCTCATAAGATGAAATGGCTGATCAGGCGATCGGGGTTTTATTGGCCCACCATGCTTGAGGATTGTTTTAAGTACTATAAAGGGTGTCAAGCGTGTCAGATGTTTGGGAAAATTCAGACGGTACCCGCATCAGCAATGAACCCCATCATCAAGCCTTGGCCATTTCGAGGTTGGGGCATGGATATGACCGGCAAAATCAATCCTCCATCAAGCAAAGGCCACGTGTGGATTTTGGCCATTACAGATTACTTCACTAAATGGGTGGAGGCCGTCCCTATGAAGTCAGTGAAATCGGAAGATGTTATCAATTTTGTGAAAGAACATGTCATTCATAGATTCGGGATTCCCCAGACTATCATGACCGATGGAGGTTCGGTCTTCATTTCTAAAGAGTTTAGAAAGTTCTGCGAGGACATGGGAATTAAGTTGATCCGATCGTCTCCATACTATGCTCAAGCAAATGGGCAAGCTGAAGCGTCCAACCAGAGCCTTATCAAGCTGATTAAGAGGAAAGTCGACGAGCATCCTAGACGTTGGCACGAGGTATTGTCAGAGGCTTTGTGGGCTTATCGCATGTCATGTCATGGAGCAATAAAAACCACGCCATACCATCTGGTCTATGGACAAGAAGCCATATTGCCCTAGGAAATTACGGCTGGGTCGAGACGTATTACGTTTCAGAATGATTTAACAACTGAAGAATATGCAGCCCTGATGAGTGATAGCATTGAGGATCTAACGGAACTCAGACTTTGGTCGCTTGAGAAAATTAAAGAGAACAAAGCCAAGGTAGCTCGCGCATATAGTAAGAAGGTGAGACCAAAGGAGTTCCACATCGGTGATCTGGTATGGGAAGCTGTATTGCCATTGGGGACTAAGGATGCAGTGTATGGAAAATGGTCTCCAAATTGGCACGGGCCGTACAAGGTCGACCAAGTTTTAAAGGGTAACGCATACATGCTCGAGGAGCTGAACGTTGTTAAATTCCCAGTGGCCGTCAATGGTCAGCATCTCAAGAAATATTTCCCAAGCATGTGGGATGACGGACAGTGAAATATGGGGGCCGATGCATGAAATCGGCCAGTAAAAATATACATACAAAGCACAGCCGATGCACAGACATCGACTTTAGAAGAAATATACAAAGCAACAGGACGCAAAGTACAGCCGATGCACAGACATCGACTTCAGACTAAAAAGCCAATGCACAGCCTTCGACTCTAGAGGTACAAACAGTTACGAACAGTTATCAGGTTACATGGATAGGCTCTACTGAAGGAATGCCTCGAAGGCACGGAGGGCGTCAGCACGGACACGATCCACCTCGGCGATCTCGGCCTCGTCATCCTCGTCCTTGCCCATCACTAACTGTTTGTTCAGGGCACGTATTTCTGCCAGATCAGTTTTCAGTTGAGCCTTGAGGCCTTCTGCTTCCTCTTGGGAGTGGGCAATAAGAGCTTCCTTATCGTGAATAAGCTATTTGGTTGCCCGGACCCTCTCTTCAAGGTCCTCCAGTTCCTTTCGCAAGGTCTCAAGTTCGGCGGTGCTGACAGAGGTGTCAGTTTTGGCATCTAAGGCCGCCTTTTTTCTCATTGAGCCGCTGACATTTGTTTGCAATATTGGCTTTCAACGGAAGTTGGGCGTGGCGTAGGTCGATTCTCTGACGAGCCAACTTCACCCTTGACCTGTAGGCAGACAGAGTCACAACTGGCCAGAGTTTCACCTGCAACGTTACCGGGAGGTGGGGCTGGATTTCTTCAAGAACGCTCTTCACTTCCTCGGGGTCTTCGACCAACGTCTCGATCGGGGAGGAAAGCAGGGCTTTGAGACGCTGGAATTGACCAAGGATAGCGCTGGGTCCTGGTTCATCGCATGCCGTAGAAGGAGCTGGTTCGATGGATTCAGGATCGAACGATAGCAAGCCCGAGAGGTCACAACCCTGACAAACAAAAGCAGCGTCAGTATGCATCAAAAGGGAAGGGTAAGCCAAACGAAAGGAGTATACCTCTCCTAAGACCAGGGAGACAGCCGATGACGAGGTGGTCGGCTCTTGTGTTTCTGCTGGGGACTTGGCCACATTGGCGACCTTGTCAACGACACCTTCAGGGATTACTGGATCCAGGTTTGTGGAGGGCATCAGTACTTCCTCGACTTCCCCACTAGAAGTGTCATCAGTCTGCAAAGGAGGTGGTGAGCCGATGTGCGCAGCAATGAATTAGCATGAGAGATGAGCCGGGGAGAGTTGGAGGGTAATTACATTTGAAGCCTCTTGGTTCGATGAAGGGGCCTGCGGTTCCTTTCGAGCTCTCTTGATGCATCGGCTCTTTGTGCGTAGACCGCCCTGCCCCGCTTTGATTGGAGCTTGGGAGGCAACAGGTTCAGGAACTGGCCGTTTCCTGGAAGCCGATGATGGCAAATCTGGCTGGCTCTGCATGGTAATTTTCCCAGAGTTGCCCGAACTTGAATCCCTTCGACTGGATTGTGTTTCCTCGCTGGAGTTGTCTTTGGTGGAGGCCTATAAAAGAAGAGTTAGTAAGAACAAGCATGTTTGCAGAAGCCTATAAGGATAGATGAAATCAGTCAAGGCATGGATCAACGTACGTGCAAGCTCTCTTGATCAGGAGAAGGAAGCCGGCGCTTCAAAGTTTTCCTGGCAGCTACTTTCCTCACCGCCGTTCTCGCTTTGACTGGGGCTCGGGGGGCAGCTGGCCCATGAGATACTTTGCTCTTGGAAGCCGATTTTGGTGAAATCGGCTGGCTCTGCATCACAACCTTTTTCAAGGGTGGCGAGCTTTTGCAGAAGAGGACCACCGGAGCTGGTGGGAGGAATTCAAAGGGGGATCCGTCATCATGTGCAGGTTCTGGACCATCTTGTTGTTGCAAGGAGACAGAGCAAGGTTATAAAAATCATTGTAAGCCACTTCAAGAAAATTTGCGAGTGGTGGTACCTGTTCTGCAGGGTTATCATATTCAGCATCAAGTTGTTTCAGCAACGGTCCCAGAGCTCTCCTGAAGGCATGAGTTTTCCACATTGACCACCAGGTCTCAAAACCATCGGTTGATGAGGTGAAAGAGAGGTTGTTAGGGACTGGGATGGATAGAGCATCAAAGAAAGAGTAACACCTCTGACCGGTGAGGACATCGGGCAAATCAGCTATGCTCTCTGTTAAGTGGTGGAGGAAGAAGTGGGAAGACACTTGCCCAAGACCAAACTGCCGGGCTGCTACGACCGGCTGATAAGACTCATAACCAGGTTTGATTATCCTGTTTGAGGTGCTCATGCCAACTGGAAGGAAGCAGGGACGGATCATGGTGGAGTACAATTGCCGGGTGCTGGTGTCATCGGCAAAGCTGTCTAGCCTGAAGGAGACTGGATTTTCAAAATTTTCAGACTCCGTG
The DNA here is from genome assembly GCF_019359855.2 of Lolium perenne. Lineage (NCBI taxonomy): Eukaryota > Viridiplantae > Streptophyta > Magnoliopsida > Poales > Poaceae > Lolium > Lolium perenne. Next base: position 202,506,470 of record NC_067244.2, read on the forward strand.
TAAGGAAAGAAGAGAGGATTGTCCAGGCCTTGGAAGAAAATGCTGAACCACTTTGATGCTTCCTTGGGGATCAGTTTACTACCTGGAAGACTATATAAAGCTTGGCCGTAGCTAGTGCATCGGATCTGCTTCCCGTTAGTATCTGGAAAGGTGCAAGTGGCCAAAAGTGGGAAGTTTGGGATGTGATTCTGGAAATACAGCTGAGCCCAGCTGAATAAACCACCAGGGACCTCCTGTTTTGACTGTCTTTTGGGAGAACAAATTGACAGACATTAGTTGGAGATATCGATAGACCTCTCCAAGGAACAGTTTGCCGATGCCAAGCTGAGTGCCTCTAGCGAGTTCATAGGCCAAAGAAAGATAATTCTTGGTCGGAGCAAGTGAAGGGCCACAGAATATGAAGTGTTCCAACCAGAAATTTAGGAAGGCCGTGTGTTCTTTCTCTGTTACAGGGCCTTTATTTTTCATGTGGCGTCGAAGATAAGCACCCCAGTTTGTGCACTCTATTTTGGAAGAGAGTTTGAAAGGAACCTTTAGCAGCAGAAAAGCAGAGGGGCTGGGGGATGTGACGTCTAGGCCAGTGATCATCATCACATCTAGCAGAGTTGGTGCCATGGGGCCGTGGCCAAACATGAAGCAATTCAGGGCATCAGACCAGAAGTAGCCGATGGTTTTTAGAAGATTTTCATGCTTCTCAAGGGGAGACAATGATAAGGACAGAGCATCGGCTATGCCTGTGGTTTCCCATTCGGGTTGGTGAGTTTTGGATACTCTACTGTACCAGGAAACCCAATCTTCAGGAGGGTTAGGCCAGGCTCATAAGCAGTCAGCCCAAGAAGTTAGATCTAAGTTCTGGTTCACGAAGGGAATCCTATTGGCCTCGCAAGAAATCAAATGGACAGGACTCTCGATAGTACGGGGGCCAAGACAAAGAGAATTTGGAAGAGAAGGATGCGGCAGCAGAATGTTTGATACCTAAAATTAATGGTGAAATAAAGCATTAATTCAGATGTTGCTACTAGTTCTAACACTATGCTCGGATGGCGAGGGGCAGTTAAAGATTACCTTCAGGCCAGAGACCGTTGCGTTGGCGTTGGATGATTGATACGCGTACAGCACGCGTCCGTTGGGAACCCCAAGAGGAAGGTGTGATGCGTACAGCGGCAAGTTTTCCCTCAGTATGAAACCAAGGTTTATCGAACCAGTAGGAACCAAGAAGCACGTTGAAGGTTGATGGCGGCGAGATGTAGTGCGGCGCAACACCAGGGATTTCGGCGCCAACGTGGAACCTGCACAACACAAACCAAGTACTTTGCCCCAACGAAACAACGAGGTTGTCAATCTCACCGGCTTGCTGTAACAAAGGATTAGATGTATAGTGTGGAAGATGATTGTTTGCAGAAAACAGTAGAACGAGTATTGCAGTAGATTGTATTTCAGTATAGAGAATTGGACCGGGGTCCACAGTTCACTAGAGGTGTCTCTCCCATAAGATAAACAGCATGTTGGGTGAACAAATTACAGTTGGGCAATTGACAAATAAAGAGGGCATGACCATGCACATACATATTATGATGAGTATAGTGAGATTTAATTGGGCATTACGACAAAGTACATAGACCGCTATCCAGCATGCATCTATGCCTAAAAAGTCCACCTTCAGGTTATCATCCGAACCCCCTCCAGTATTAAGTTGCTAACAACAGACAATTGCATTAAGTATTGCGCGTAATGTAATCAGTGACTACATCCTCGAACATAGCACCGATGTTTTATCCCTAGTGGCAACAACACATCCATAATCTTAGAGGTTTCTCTCACTCCCCCAGATTCACGGAGACATGAACCCACTATCGAGCATAAATACTCCCTCTTGGAGTTACTAGCATCAACTTGGCCAGAGCATCTACTAATAACGGAGAGCATGCAAGATCATAAACAACACATAGATATAAATTGATAATCAACATAACATAGTATTCTCTATTCATCGGATCCCAACAAACACAACATATAGAATTACAGATAGATGATCTTGATCATGTTCGGCAGCTCACAAGACCCGACAATTAAGCACAATGGGGAGAAGACAACCATCTAGCTACTGCTATGGACCCATAGTCCAGGGGTAGACTACTCACACATCACTCCGGAGGCGACCATGGCGGCGTAGAGTCCTCCGGGAGATGATTCCCCTCTCCGGCAGGGTGCCGGAGGCGATCTCCTGAATCCCCCGAGATGGGATTGGCGGCGGCGGCGTCTCTGGAAGGTTTTCCGTATCGTGGCTCTCGGTACTGGGGGTTTCGCGACGAAGGCTATTTGTAGGCGGAAGGGCAGGTCAAGGGGCGTCACGAGGGGCCCACACCACAGGTCGGCGCGGCCAGGGCTTGGGCCGCGCCGCCCTATGGTTTGGCCACCTCGTGGCCCCACTTCGTTGACTCTTCGGTCTTCTGGAAGCTTCGTGGCAAAATAGGACCCTGGGCGTTGATTTCGTCCAATTCCGAGAATATTTCCTTACTAGGATTTCTGAAACCAAAAACAGCAGAAAACAGCAACTGGCACTTCGGCATCTTGTTAATAGGTTAGTTCCAGAAAATGCACGAATATGACATAAAGTGTGCATAAAACATGTAGATATCATCAATAATGTGGCATGGAACATAAGAAATTATCGATACGTCGGAGACGTATCAGCATCCCCAAGCTTAGTTCCTGCTCGTCCCGAGCAGGTAAACGATGAACAAAGATAATTTCTGGAGTGACATGCCATCATAACCTTGATCATACTATTTGTAAGCATATTTAGTGAATGCAGCGATCAAAACAATGTAAATGACATGAGTAAACAAATGAATCATATAGCAAAGACTTTTCATGAATAGTACTTCAAGACAAGCATCAATAAGTCTTGCATAAGAGTTAACTCATAAAGCAATAATTCATAGGAAAAGCATTGAAGCAACACAAAGGAAGATTTAAGTTTCAGCGGTTGCTTTTCAACTTGTAACATGTATATCTCATGGATATTGTCAACATAGAGTAATATAATAAGTGCAATAAGCAAGTATGTAGGAATCAATGCACAGTTCACACAAGTGTTTTCTTCTTGAGGTGGAGAGAAATAGGTGAACTGACTCAACATAAAAGTAAAAGAATGGTCCTTCAAAAAGGAAAGCATCGATTGCTATATTTGTGCTAGAGCTTTGATTTTGAAAACAAGAAACAATTTTGTCAACGGTAGTAATAAAGCATATGTATCATGTAAATTATATCTTATAAGTTGCAAGCCTCATGCATAGTATACTAATAGTGCCCGCACCTTGTCCTAATTAGCTTGGACTACCGGGATTATCGCAATGCACATGTTTTAACCAAGTGTCACAAAGTGGTACCTCTATGCCGCCTGTACAAAGGTCTAAGGAGAAAGCTCGCATTGGATTTCTCGCTATTGATTATTCTCAACTTAGACATCCATACCGGGACAACATAGACAACATATAATGGACTCCTCTTTTATGCATAAGCATGTAGCAACAATTAATTTTCTCATATGAGATTGAGGATATATGTCCAAAACTGAAACTTCCACCATGGATCATGGCTTTAGTTAGCGGCCCAATGTTCTTCTCTAACAATATGCATGCTCTAACCATAAGGTGGTAGATCTCCCTTACTTCAGACAAGACGAACATGCATAGCAACTCACATGATATTCAACAAAGAGTAGTTGATGGCGTCCCCAGGAACATGGTTATCGCACAACGAGCAACTTAATAAGAGATAAAGTGCATAAGTACATATTCAATACCAGAATAGTTTTTAAGCTATTTGTCCCATGAGCTATATATTGTAAAGGTGAAGAATGGAAATTTAAAGGTAGCACTCAAGCAATTTACTTTGGAATGGCGGAGAAATACCATGTAGTAGGTAGGTATGGTGAACACAAATGGCATAGTGGTTGGCTCAAGTATTTTGGATGCATGAGAAGTATTCCCTCTCGATACAAGGTTTAGGCTAGCAAGGCTATTTGAAACAAACACAAGGATGAAGCGGTGCAGCAAAACTCACATAAAAGACATATTGTAAACATTATAAGACTCTACACCGTCTTCCTTGTTGTTCAAACTCAATACTAGAAATTATCTAGACCTTAGAGAGACCAAATATGCAAACCAAATTTTAGCATGCTCTATGTATTTCTTCATTAATGGGTGCAAAGTATATGATGCAAGAGCTTAAATGTGAGCACAACAATTGCCAAGTATCACATTATCCAAGACATTTTTAGCAATTACTACATGTATCATTTCCCAATTCCAACCATATAACAATTTAACGAAGAAGAACTTCGCCATGAATACTATGAGTAGAGCCTAAGGACATACTTGTCCATATGCTACAGCGGAGCGTGTATCTCTCCCATACAATGAATGCTAGGATCCATTTTATTCAAACAAAACAAAAAAACAAAAACAAACCGACGCTCCAAGCAAAGCACATAAGATGTGATGGAATAAAAATATAGTTTCAGGGGAGGAACCTGATAATGTTGTCGATGAAGAAGGGGATGCCCAACTTAGACGCTTGAGTCTTCTTGATATATGCAGGGGTGAACCACCGGGGCATCCTCAAGCTTAGAGCTTTCACTCTCTTTGATCATGTTGTATCATCTCCCTCTCCTGATCCTTGAAAACTTCCTCCACACCAAACTTAGAACAACTCATTAGAGGGTTAGTGCACAATCAAAATATACATGTTCAGAGGTGACATAATCATTCTTAACATTTCTGGACATTGCACAAAGCTACTGAAAGTCAATGGAATCAAAATATCCATCGAACATAACAAAACTGGCAATGCGAAATAAAAGGCAGAATCTGTCAAAACAGAACAGTTCGTATTGACGAATTTTATTGAGGCACCAGACTTGCTCAAATGAAAATTCTCAAATTTAATGAAAGTTGCGTACATATCTGAGGATCACTCACGTAAATTGGCATAATTTTCTGAGTTACCTACAGAGAATTTTGCCCAGATTCGTGACAGCAAAGAAATCTGTTTCTGTGCAGTAATCCAAATCTAGTATGAACTTTTCTATCAACGACTTTACTTGGCACAACAAAACACTAAACTAAGATAAGGAGAGGTTGCTACAGTAGTAAACAACTTCCAAGACACAAATATAAAACAAAGTACTGTAGTAAAAACATGGGTTGTCTCCCATAAGCGCTTTTCTTTAACGCCTTTCAGCTAGGCGCAGAAAGTGTGTATCAAGTATTATCAAGAGACGAAGTGTCAACATCATAATTTGTTCTAATAATAGAATCAAAAGGTAACTTCATTCTCTTTTTAGGGAAGTGTTCCATACCTTTCTTGAGAGGAAATTGATATTTTATATTACCTTCCTTCATATCAATGATAGCACCAACGGTTCGAAGAAAATGTCTTCCCAATATGATGGGACAAGATGCATTGCATTCAATATCCAAGACAACAAAATCAACGGGGACAAGGTTATTGTTAACGGTAATGCGAACATTATCAACTTTCCCCAAAGGTTTCTTTGTAGAATGATCAGCAAGATTAACATCCAAATAACAATTTTTCAGCGGTGGCAAGTCAAGCATATTATAAATTTTCTTAGGCATAACAGAAATACTTGCACCAAGATCACATAAATCATTACAATCAAAATCATTGACCTTCATCTTAATGATGGGCTTCCAACCATCCTCTAGCTTTCTAGGAATAGAGGCTTCGCGTTCTAGTTTCTCTTCTCTAGCTTTTATGAGAGCATTTGTAATATGTTGCGTGAAAGCCAAATTTATAGCACTAGTATTAGGACTTTTAGCAAGTTTTTGTAAGAACTTTATAACTTCAGAGATGTGGCAATCATCAAAATTTAAACCATTATAATCTAAAGCAATGGGATCATCATCCCCAATGTTGGAAAAAATTTCAGCAGTTTTATCACAGGCAGTTTCAGCAGTTTTAGCAGTTTCGGGCAGTTTCTCGCGCTTTGCATTAGAAGTGGAAACATTGCTAACACCAATTCTTTTATTAGTATTAGTAAGAGGTGCAGCAACTTGTGTAGCATTAGCATTACTAGTGGTGGTAATAGTCCAAACTTTAGCTATATTATCTTCTTTTTCATTTTCTTCTCTTTCCCATCTAGCACGCAATTCGGCCATCAATCTTATATTCTCATTAATTCTAACTTGGATGGCATTTGCTGTAGTAACAATTTTACTATGATGGTTTTCATTAGGCATAACTTTCGATTTCAAAAGATCAACATCAGCAGCAAGACTATCGACTTTAGAAGCAAGTATATCAATTTTCCCAAGCTTTTCTTCAACAGATTTGTTAAAAGCAGTTTGTGTACTAATAAATTCTTTAAGCATGGCTTCAAGTCCAGGGGGTGTATACCTATTATTTTTGTAAGAATTCCCATAAGAATTACCATAGCCGTTACCATTATTATAAGGATATGGCCTATAGTTGTTACTAGAATTGTTCTGGTAAGCATTGTTGTTGAAATTATTATTTTTAATGAAGTTTACATCAACATGTTCTTCTTGCGCAACCAATGAAGCTAACGGAACATTATTAGGATCAATATTTGTCCTATCATTCACAAGCATAGACATAATAGCATCAATCTTATCACTCTAGGAAGAGGTTTCTTCGACAGAATTTACCTTCTTACCTTGTGGAGCTCTTTCCGTGTGCCATTCAGAGTAATTGATCATCATATTATCAAGAAGCTTTGTTGCTTCACCAAGAGTGATGGACATAAAGGTACCTCCAGCAGCTGAATCCAATAGGTTCCGCGAAGAAAAATTCAGTCCTGCATAAAAGGTTTGGATGATCATCCAAGTAGTCAGTCCATGGGTTGGGCAATTTTTAACCAAAGATTTCATTCTTTCCCATGCTTGTGCAACATGTTCAGTATCCAATTGTTTAAAATTCATTATGCTACTCCTCCAAGATATAATTTTAGCAGGGGGATAATATCTACCAATAAAAGCATCCTTGCATTTAGTCCATGAATCAATACTATTCTTAGGCAGAGATAGCAACCAATCTTTAGCTCTTCCTCTTAGTGAGAAAGGGAACAATTTTAATTTTATAATGTCACCATCTACATCTTTATATTTTTGCATTTCACACAATTCAACAAAATTATTAAGATGGGCAGCAAGATCAGAACTAACACCAGAAAATTGCTCTCGCATAACAAGATTTAGTAAAGCAGGTTTAATTTCAAAGAATTCTGCTGTAGTAGCAGGTGGAGCAATAGGTGTGCATAAGAAATCATTATTATTTGTGGTTGTGAAGTCACACAACTTAGTATTTTCAGGAGTACCCATTTTAGCAACAGTAAATAAAACAAACTAGATAAAGTAAATGCAAGTAACTAATTTTTTTGTGTTTTTGATATAGCAAACAAGATAGCAAATAAAGTAAAACTAGCAACTAATTTTTTTGTACTTTGATTTAGTGCAGCAAATAAAGTAGTAAATAAAACTAAGCAAGACAAAAACAAAGTAAAGAGATTGGGATGTGAAGACTCCCCTTGCAGCGTGTCTTGATCTCCCCGGCAACGGCGCCAGAAAAAGTGCTTGATACGCGTACAGCACGCGTCCGTTGGGAACCCCAAGAGGAAGGTGTGATGCGTACAGCGGCAAGTTTTCCCTCAGTATGAAACCAAGGTTTATCGAACCAGTAGGAGCCAAGAAGCACGTTGAAGGTTGATGGCGGCGAGATGTAGTGCGGCGCAACACCAGGGATTCCGGCGCCAACGTGGAACCTGCACAACACAAACCAAGTACTTTGCCCCAACGAATCAGCGAGGTTGTCAATCTCACCGGCTTGCTGTAACAAAGGATTAGATGTATAGTGTGAAAGATGATTGTTTGCAGAAAACAGTAGAACGAGTATTGCAGTAGATTGTATTTCAGTATAGAGAATTGGACCGGGGTCCACAGTTCACTAGAGGTGTCTCTCCCATAAGATAAACAGCATGTTGGGTGAACAAATTACAGTTGGGCAATTGACAAATAAAGAGGGCATGACCATGCACATACATATTATGATGAGTATAGTGAGATTTAATTGGGTATTACGACAAAGTACATAGACCGCTATCCAGCATGCATCTATGCCTAAAAAGTCCACCTTCAGGTTATCATCCGAACCCCCTCCAGTATTAAGTTGCTAACAACAGACAATTGCATTAAGTATTGCGCGTAATGTAATCAGTGACTACATCCTCGAACATAGCACCAATGTTTTATCCCTAGTGGCAACAGCACATCCATAATCTTAGAGGTTTCTCTCACTCCCTGCATTCACGGAGACATGAACCCACTATCGAGCATAAATACTCCCTCTTGGAGTTACTAGCATCAACTTGGCCAGAGCATCTACTAATAACGGAGAGCATGCAAGATCATAAACAACACATAGATATAAATTGATAAGCAACATAACATAGTATTCTCTATTCATCGGATCCCAACAAACACAACATATAGAATTACAGATAGATGATCTTGATCATGTTCGGCAGCTCACAAGACCCGACAATTAAGCACAATGGGGAGAAGACAACCATCTAGCTACTGCTATGGACCCATAGTCCAGGGGTAGACTACTCACACATCACTCCGGAGGCAACCATGGCGGCGTAGAGTCCTCCGGGAGATGATTCCCCTCTCCGGCAGGGTGCCGGAGGCGATCTCCTGAATCCCCCGAGATGGGATTGGCGGCGGCGTCTCTGGAAGGTTTTCCGTATCGTGGCTCTCGGTACTGGGGGTTTCGCGACGAAGGCTATTTGTAGGCGGAAGGGCAGGTCAAGGGGCGTCACGAGGGGCCCACACCACAGGTCGGCGCGGCCAGGGCTTGGGCCGCGCCGCCCTATGGTTTGGCCACCTCGTGGCCCCACTTCGTTGACTCTTCGGTCTTCTGGAAGCTTCGTGGCAAAATAGGACCCTGGGCGTTGATTTTGTCCAATTCCGAGAATATTTCCTTACTAGGATTTCTGAAACCAAAAACAGCAAGAAAACAGCAACTGGCACTTCGGCATCTTGTTAATAGGTTAGTTCCAGAAAATGCACGAATATGACATAAAGTGTGCATAAAACATGTAGATATCATCAATAATGTGGCATGGAACATAAGAAATTATCGATACGTCGGAGACGTATCAATGATTCCGCAATGTGATTCGCTGGCGGAGATGAATCTGCGCGGTTGGGGATCTGGGATGCACGTTGCTGCGAGTTGAATCTGTCCGATGGGGATTTGGGGATCTAGGGTTTGGTCCTTTGGACGAGGGTCGCAGGTTACCGTTTGAAGTCTGGCCTTACTAGCGTTTTATGGTAAAAGACCGATGCGTTGCCATCGGCTCTTTGTGCGTTGACCTACTTTGACAATCGGCAAAATCAACATAGAAGCATTCTTCATTGATGAAGAGGGTTTTTTTACAAGAAGATCCGATTGCTCACAAAAGAGAGATCTGCTACCTAATGTACTACTACTAGCCCTATTCTAGTAATCCCTAGCCTAGGGGCCGACGCCGTCGCTGCCGTCGCTGCCCTCGTCGTCGCCGTCCTCGCTACCATTGGCGCTGCTGCCGGCGGGGTCCTCGTCGCTGCTGCCGAAGCCGTCGGCAGGGGCTTCTTCCTCCTCCTCGTCGTCGTCGTCGTCCTCCGACCCGGCGCGGAAGCGCTTCGCCGGCGGGTACTCGTCGGAGGAGGTATCATCCTCCGTTTCATCCTCCTCGTCGGAGGAGAGGTCCTTGCCCCAGGAGAAGGCGTCGTCGTCGCTCTCTGCCTCCAGCTCCCCGTCAGCGAGGAACTGGAGGTTATCCTCCCCGTCGGTCAAGGATTCGTCATCCTCTGACTCGACGGCGAAGTTCCAATCCACCTCGCCCCAATGCGGTGGGGCGAGGGCCTCGTACGCCGCTATCGGGTCGTACTCCGGCGTCGGCTCACGGGAGGAGGAAGATTGGAAGGAGAGACCCGAAGAGGCAGAGGAGGAGGAGGCCATGGTTGCAGAGGAGGGGGCTTCGATTGCTAATGTGGAGCAAGAGGATGAAGAGGCGAACTGCTCGGATGCGATTAAATAAAGGGGATATAGTGGAGATGATTCAATGTTGTGGCAGTTTTCGAGGATGCGGTGCCAAAACTGTCAAATCGTGCACTACAGAGAAGTTGAGAAGACAAGGCATCGTGATGGAAGGGCACTGTAGCGGTTCTGCTCTGCAACACGTAAACCGGTGAAGGAAAAAACGAAGTGGTTTTGGAATTATTATTGCCAAAACCAGGGGGGCATGTGTTATCACCGGATTTTAGCCAAATCAGGAGATGGGCCGTGAGTGAGATGGGCTTAGAGGATATACACATAAAGTGTTTCTAATCGGCCTCGTATGAGAGTTTGGGCTAGATTGCCCGTGTATTTGTATATTATGTAGATTACGTTTCAGTTTAGAATTAAGAGATAGAGTTTAGTTCGTACACAGTTAGGTTTATTCCTAAGTTAGAAAGTCCACGGACTATAAATATGTACCTAGGGTTATTGAGAAAGGAGGACGATCACGTTCACAACAAACCAATCTAGGCGCATCGCCACCCCTTGTTTCGAGGGTTTCTTCCGGGTAAGCGCCATGCTGCCCAGATCGCATCTTGCGATCTGAGCAGTATCAGTTTATGCGTTGTTTGTGTTGCTCGTACTGAAGCCTTGTTGATGGCGAGTAACACCGTTATCATAGATGTTTTAGGGCTAACATCGATACCTTTCTGGTATGTTTGCTTAGTTATGCTGCCCGTGAATATCTAGCTGCCTTTGCACCTATCTTAGGTGTAAGGGCAGCATCTTGCTTAATCTTTATTTAGTAGATCTGATCTGTTATGGTTGTTCCTTGTTGCCCAAGGATTAGTTTGATATCCGCATGGTTAGGCCTTGCAAACGGGTTGAACGATCCAGTAGTGCGTAAGGTATGGTTTGCCGATCCAAGATGAGTTGTTCCGGGAATCGACTTTGTGTTGGTTTTTAGGCCTCTTCTAGGACTAGTTTTCTATTATCTTTCGTATCTGCCAGGCTCAACTACGTGTAGGATGTTCTAGTTATGCGGTGAAAACCCTAGACTGTCGTTGATTGATTTAACTTGGTATTGATCAAGCAGGACCCCCATGTTATCGTAGATCCAATACGAAACATGAGTCGATCGGCTCCTTGAGCTGATTCACAGGGTAACCTGAGGGCCGATCGAGGCTCGGATTTAATGTTTACGTGTCTGCCATGCAGGAGACTAATCGAAGCAATCCATCACCTTCCTGACCAGGTATAGGTCAGGTGGCACGCCCTCGCAACAGCCAGGACGTGTGCCGGAGTTTTGCGGGCCGTTGCCCGAGGGACCAGGGCCCACCAGCAGTTCTGGGAGCCTCCCGGCTCTTCGTGTTGCTCGTCGCTGCTCGCCGGTGGGTTTTGGCAGGCAACAAACACACAACAACGACTATTGTAAAAGACTCCAACAAGCCCCCACAATCACGACCTCCATTGAATCCTGTAATCGGCGGTGGCAGTCGGTGGTGGGAGGAAAATCATAGAGGTTCGGTTTTGGAGGGGGGGATTACCCATTTTGCTCCCAACCTACAGAATGGTGGGAATTTCCCCAAAATATCGTAACAATGTTGAAAGCGCTATTACTTGCCCGGTCCAACTTATCTCTTATATAATCTTTATGTTTTTCTTTCATTTTTTTAATTATTTATTTAATTTGTGCCAAAAGTTTTTTTATACATTTAAAAATAAATGATCACACGAAATCCAATGCCGACTCTCTAGGAAATATTAGTGTACATAAGAACAAAATCATGAATCGCTAACAAATATTCATATGTATATATCTCGAAGAAACAAAAAGGGAAGAGGGGAATAATTAATGTTAGTCAAATGAAATGTTTGCTTATATTAGAAAAAATGATTACATACTCTAGAACATAGGTTCATGTTTATGATATAATGTTCACATGTTTATATTTTTTTGTATTTTATGAAAATGTTCATAGGTATTAAAACAAATTGTTGTGTACTTTAGAAGAAAATGTTAACTTATGTAAGAAAATGTTCGTCTACATTTTGCAAACAAAGGTATTCAAGTAAAATAACAATAATCATAAATTTAAACATGAAAAAGGTACTAAAAAATATACAAAAGTGCAGGTAAGGGACAAGAAAACAAAAAATCGGTAAAATAAAGACTAGATAAGAAAGATAATAAGAGAGAGAATAAACACAAAAGGAAAAACAAATGAGAGAAAAAGAAAAAACTCATGTCAATCCGCGTAGTGGCATGTTGTTAGATGAAAAGATATGCGTCATAGCGGAAAGTGCTAGTGGAACCTAGATCTTGATTTTTCTGCGAATACTTTATGTGTAAATTTTTAAGAAAAATATGAATCTATGTGGTTGACACGAAAATGATAAAATATCCAATAGACAATATAATGATTGGATTTCTACTATTCAAAGAATTGCAAATTTATATTTTGTCTTTGTTGAGTAGGCCACATGTGGTCGTATTTGGCCTTGAAAATTTGCACAGATAAACATCAAGGTAATTTATACATGCATGAATTATTTCGTATTTTTCTAAAACTTTAAAATAGTATTGCTTATATTTTTAAAAGGATGCGCCTACACCAATGTCTACCAAATACGGGTCATGCGCTCATATCCCCTATATTCCCCATAGTAAGTGGGGAATTGAAAAACTTGTTTTGACTTGTTGTCACTCGATCTTCCTGTAATATGGATATGGATGGTCATATCCCCGAAAGGAGTGTGAAGGCCTTGTATGGAGTATTTCAAATTTTAAATACATATTATTTTTATAAATCCAATCATGTAAATTTCTGGTAGTCCCATTTTTGCCCACCTAAATTATTCAATAGCCAAAATTTAGAACCAAAACAAAACAAAAATACATAACATCCTATATTATGGCTACTAGTAAAGGAATCTCACTCTATGACAGAGGTAGGGTTTCTTGCTCCGTTGCTGCATGTCGCTCTGGGTGGACATGAAATTTTACACGTTTGGAGTGATGTTTCCTTCTTTTACTAAGGAGCAAAAATGATACTCCCTCCGTTCCTAGATCTAGATATAGGGTGTATAGTTTTTGGCACACACATTAAGAAACACACATTAAGAGAAACTTACACGGATTTGGGCAAGATTACTTCTAAATTATTGACGTGAGAAAATAAAGGAGTTTGCATTAGCTAAGAAAATACAATCAAATCCGTAAAAAAATGTTCACACGAGAGGTTTAACGCAATACACCTTATATTTTGGAGATTTTCTTTTAAAAAATATACACCTTAATTATATCAAGAAACAGAGGGAGTAAAATACTGTAGTAAATAGGCTTTCATGTTGTTTTTCGTGAGGTGATTCAAAATTACACCATATTTTAATATTATTAAAATAATTTTTCGATGCTATTTCTAGTAGTCACCCATTTTACTTCCAAGGCGCTTAGGATAGCCCAACGGCGTGAGCGTCACGTCGAGTGATGTATTGGAGGAACACAAGCTTGGACCTATATATTTTGTTGGTTGTGGGTGTTCGTCAAACATGCATGCCGCTCGATAAAAATGCTTTGACCTATGACCTGCATTCATCATTATCTACCCTCTCAATTCCATAATCTTTATTCAAATTTGAATGTATCTAGACACGTTATGTGTATAGATATCTTCGAATCTACGATTGGAATTATGAATCGGAGAGAGTATATATAAGATATTAAGCTCCAAATGCGTCATTTCTCGCTAAAGCCATGTTTTTGTGAAACTGCCATGTGAAAAGCTAAAATAAAAATCATCATCAGAAGAGAGTAATTAAAAGAGAAATCATGAGCAGAGCCCAAAAGGATGTGTCCTATCTCGTACCATTTCGACAAGTGTCCAAAGTCTAAACATTGCATTAGCGACAACAAATCAATCACTAGTCTGATTTCTACGATAAACCATATCTCCCGATATCAACTGTTGCGACTACGTGATGATATATCACCGACCTTCAACCATGCACGTCTCAGATTTCTGCGCATATCCCCGGCCGGATACAAAATCTGCTTAATAATTAGGTCTTCCGGCTGAACTGTGCCTCACGTCACGCGCGAACGATTCAATACATCGAACTACGGCGACCTCTAATTAAACAAGCAAAATCATTGCCAGGATCATGTCGAAACTTTCAACACATTGCCCTGGCCAGGGGCCAACTTTCTCAAAGTTCATCCATCACCGAACCAGCCTCTCTGAGTTGTTTATCAGACTATTACCTGGGCCAATGCGGTCGAGCAGGATATTGTTGTTTTAATCCCGAACATTGTATTTGCTTCGAGCGTTTTGATCGTATGCGCTTTCAGCTGTAAGCATGCACTGAATCTGCTAGCTATAGCTGGAAGTCTTGATCTGACTCCTCCTCTTTTCTGGAACAAAATAAGGGAGCAGAGCGTCAGTTCATTCAGCAATCATCAAGGTTTGGCATGTCCCAACATTTTGCTTCTTGTGTGTGTGTGTGTGCATCTCGATTGCTTCCTTGAACCTATTTTCCTTCCTTGTGGTTTTCTAATTCTTCCTTTTATAGATAAAGAGTTCCTTAATCTTTTTCGTATTCCTTGTAGTATACGTGCACATCTAAGAAATGTAGTGACAGAAACCAGCTAGTCTCGTTCAGACTCTGACGGCCATCGATCGGTCACAGACAGACACGCCGATTTCTCGGAATGAATTGGGATGGGGAGCAGGCCAGGAAGATATTTTTGCTCGGCAAAGCAGTAAGAGCATCTCCAGTCGCGTCCCCCAAACCGTCCCCCAAACCGCGCCGGATCGAGCGTTTGGGGGACGTGTTTTGTTCGTGCCGCGTTTGGGGGACGTCGCTCCCCAGCCGCGTCCCCCAAACGCCGCCCCCAAATGAATATTGGTGCACGAAAATAAAGGTTTTCATTCAATTTTGATTATATATTACAAAGTTTGAATGAAAACGGCTAGATTTCATCTAAACCTAGACTACTGACCGCCCGGCGGCGCGTTCGACGGCCCCGCCCCGTCGTCGCCTCCCCTACGCCGCAGCTCCTCCTGCGCGCGCCTCCTCTCCTTGCGTTCGGCGGCGGCCAGACGGTGCCGCTCCCGCCGCGCGTCCTCCGCCGTCCCCTCGCTGCGCCGCCCGGAGGGAGAGCTCGATGGCGCGACGAATATGCGCCTCTTCGAGGGCACGGGCGTCGTCCCGGAGCTTCTTCTCCGACTCGAAGGACTCGACGAGGGCGCGTTGCTGATCGGCCGTCTCGTCCGGGTGCGGCCCGTCGTCGTCGGACCACTCGAACTCGCCGTCGTCGCCGTCCTCCACCTCGGTCTCCTCCGCCTCGGCCTCCTCCTCCTCCATTGGCGCCTCCTCCTCCACATCTGTTGGCGCCTCCATCATCGCCGCCGCAAACGCGCGTCGGTCGCCGCCAATCGCTCCGCCCGCCTTCCCCCATAGCGCCGTAAGCGCCGCCTCCCGGCTGTCGACGCTCCTCCGCCGTCGCTGCTGCCGGAGCTCGATCGACTCACGCCGTCGGCGCTCGATCGAGTCACGCCGTTCTCGGAACAGCGCCTGCCGCTCATCGGGCTGGCGCGGGCGCGCGTCGGCCCAGGGCTGCTCCTTCTCCTCCCGCACGGCGCCGTCGCGCCTCTTGTCCCGTCGAGGCCGCAACGGTGTCGCACTGCTGCTCCTGCCACGCTGCTGCCGCCGCGGCCTCCTCAGCTGCGGAGGCAGGGGCGGAGAACGCCGCTAGATCCGCCGACTGCTGCGCCTCACGCCGCTGGCGGGCCTCCTCCTCGAGTGCCTCCTCGAGTGCCGCACGCCGCTGCCGGCTCGTCAATGGAGGAGACGGCGGTGGAGGGAAGTGGCCATCGCCGGGGCGGTTCGCCATTGCCACTGGTGATGGAGGAGACGGCTGTGGAGCGACGAGGGCTGTGTTTGTTGCCGGCGGGGATTGGTGGCTACCATTGATGAGCCGGGAGACCTTTTATAGACGCCGGCGTCGGGAAGAAAGCGCGGGAACAGACGAGAAGAGGCGGGAAGATCGCGCGGGAACGGGCGGTGGCGTGCGAACGCCGGCGACGCGTGGAGGCTGCGCAGCACCGACGAGACGTCTCGCCTGCCCCTCCGTCGCCATTAAGGCAAAGATGCCGCTGCGCGCGAATAACTACCGTCGCGAGGTAGGCGACGGTTAGGTTAAAATTAACTGTGCCGCTGACGCGTCGGCCCCGCGCCGGTTGGCCTCGCTTTTCGTTGTGTCCGGCGTCCCCGGAGCGTCCCCTGTGGGACGGGGACGGGCTCGGGGCGCCGGACACCGTATCGGGGAGCGCCGGACAAAAAAGGGCTTTGGGGGACGCGGCTGGAACGCTTGTTTTGTCCGGCGCGCCCCAAATCCCTTTGGGGGACGCTTTGGGGGACGCGACTGGAGATGCTCTAACACAGGCAACTTCGACGAATAAAATAGCAGTGCTGATCCTGGGTGGAGCATCACGCAAACAGCACCAAAGGCACCAACGCGTAGAACAAACTAAAGATGAGCGAGCATTAACCTCCGTCGCCTCCTGACGAGCAACAAGTGTCCGAAATGATCTACCAACCAAACTAGTCCTCTTGGCCATTTTATCTACAGTATAGTCGATCTTCATTGGTTGTATTTGGTAATAATTTTGTTAGACGCGTTGTTTTAGAAACTACAACCTTTTTGGAGGTGTTTGGAGAACCTCTTTTGTGTTTGGGTGTTATTTTTGGTGGTTATAGTGCTGCTGATGTGAATGTTTGCTCACTGTGACGGGTCCTTTTCTCCTTTTTATTTTGTTTTTGTTGGTATAGAGCTAGATGTAATTGGTATCTCCTGATATTAATATACTCCCTTAATTTTTATATGTAAGACCACTATCAAAAAATACATTTTATCAATATTTAAGGGCACTAACACTAATCGAGTAAAGTAGTACATTTCTACCTTGTACTAGTATATATGATATTTATTAATGCAAAAGTTGCATGCATTTACAAAGAGACACCACATGCAATATATTTAATTAGCCTAATATACGAGAGTATTTTTCACATAAATAATTATGCTATTTATTACCACTTGGCTGTGTTTTCTTGGTGTCTAAAATGTGAGTTTATGACCTACTCCCTCCTAATTAGTTTAACATGTACACATGCAGTTTAAGACATATTTTTACTATTAATTTGGTCCACAGGATATACGTGTTATGTCTATAATATATATACTATTAGATTCATATTCGAAAAAAGGTTTTCAATGATATATCTTTTGACATATATTTCATATTTTATTAATTAAAATAATGATCAAAACAATGTTTTAAACTACGTGCGCGCCTGTTAAACGATCCGGGAGAATAATTTTCCTTTATCAAAAAGATAGACCTGTAATGTAAACCTCGATGCTTTTTGGCATGGATCTTCTCTAAACCCTTTTGGAAGCAGATGGATTGACAACTGGGTGTGTGCTACGACTTCAATTTCTTCTTTTTCTTTTGAACAATTCGTTTGTTACATCTACCCCCAAACAAGTTGGCATATAAACAAGAGCAACCAACCTTATAACAAACAAATTAATCACCAATTGGCACATCGCTTTCCCCTAATTCTACTTTGACCCCCTATGATATGCCTAGTGTCCCCGAGTCCCAACCAATCCGCCCTCGTTTCCCACCGGAAACAGGCGGCAGAGCCCAAAACCACCACCTTTCCACTGCGTTCGCCTGAGAAAACTATCCCCAACTCTCCCAAGTGACCCTAGATGTTGAGCGACTGCGCCCTACAACTTGCTCCTCGCCTCAACCACAGTAACAACAAATGGCCAAGTTGCCGCGAGTTGTGCCCACCGCAATCTCGCTTGTCCTAGGTGTATAATAGGTGCCCGGCAACCTCTCTCTCCCCCAAGGGGCCATCCGGCGATCTTTCTTTCTTCTTCCTTGCCGACCTCTCTGGTCTCTCTCTGCAAGCTCCTCCTCGTGTCTAAGAAGCCAAGAAGAGCTTAGCTTGAGGATCGGCAGGGTAGCGAGAGAGCTTACATAATGCCGTGCACATCCCTACGGCCGTCGCCGCCGCAGCGCGCCCGGATCGCTGGCGGAGGTGGATGCGGGTGGAAAGCGGCGGCACACGCGGCGTCGTGCGTGGCGGTGCCGGCAGAGGTGGCGCGGCACCACGAGCACGCGGCGGGGGGCGGGCAGTGCTGCTCGGCCGTGGTGCAGGCGATCGAGGCGCCCGTGGACGCGGTGTGGGCGGTGGTGCGGCGCTTCGACCGGCCGCAGGCGTACAAAAACTTCATCCGGAGCTGCCGCCTCGTGGACGGCGACGGCGGCGAGGTGGCGGTGGGTTCCGTGCGCGAGGTGCGGGTGGTCTCGGGCCTCCCCGCCATCAGCAGCCGCGAGCGGCTGGAGATCCTCGACGACGAGCGCCGCGTGCTCAGCTTCCGCGTCGTCGGCGGAGAGCACCGCCTCTCCAACTACCGGTCGGTGACCACCGTGCATGAGACCGCGGCCACGGGCGGCGCCGTTGTGGTGGAGTCGTACGTCGTGGACGTGCCCCCCGGGAACACCGCCGACGAGACCCGCACGTTCGTCGACACCATCGTTCGCTGCAACCTCCAGTCGCTGGCGCGCACCGCCCAGCAGCTCGCCCTCGCCGCCTAGCTTCATATGCCGGTCCTGACCGACCGGCGGCCACCGGCTCGTGCCGGTTTTTTAGGAGGTCATTGCTTATTGTTTCCTGACATGTTGTGTTGTTTGCCTCTTTTGAGGCGTCTGGCCGATGGATCGGCATGTGTGGTTCAAGCTTATGTTTTCATTTTCGTTTTGCTAGCTAGTGCTGCGCGATTAACTCCCCCCTTGTTCATACCGCGTACACATGATGTATAACTTAGCTTTCTACAGCTTGATTTGTTGGTGGATGCTATGCTACTGCTTGTTTGTTCTTGCAATATCAAAAATACCCAACTCCGTTTCAAAAAAAAAAAACCCAACCGAATTTGCTGAACATTTGAATGCAGAGTAGGTGGTTGATTTAGCAGGATTCATTAGGACTGGGTTCTTCATCAGAAAAATCAGGACCAGTTAAGTTGTACCAAACGAATGCACATGGAGTGATGGAGTTGTGTAACCAATGGGAAGGCAGTGACTAAACCATAGCTAATCATGAACTGGCTGCTAACTAAAGTATATCATCTTTCCCTGTAAGTATGTACTGCATCTGCATGTGGGCACCAATGGCAGTAGCTGTTCCTGCATGTACAGTCAAATATCTGGCTGTAAGATTATTCAAGCTGAACTGTTCTTCCGAAATATAAACAACGGCTCGCATGTAGGACTTCCCTACCACGCGCTATTTATTAATCGTTTGACTTTGATATTTCTCCTCCCAAGACTTTGAATCCTCGTCATTTTATTGAGGTCCCAGGTGTGCCACACCCGAGCACAGCGCACGGGAAACAATCTTTCAAAATCGTCTGCAAATGTGCAATGCTAGTGAAGTCCACGGCACTCGTAGATCTCGATGTAGCAACGCATCATCCTCGTATATCATGAAGATCGCGTAATATATGCTGTCAGTACGACGATACGGTTAATTCAGGGTAAAACGATCGATTCAGGATTCTACTTGATGCAGATCGCAGTAGCACTGTGATATGTTGTGTGTAAGCGTACTTAACGACGGAGGTAAAGCGCGGATGCTTCGTCGAGGAACCGGCCCGCTGGCAGAGAGGGATAGATCGTCGCCAAGTTGCATGGTAGGAATAGGTAGGGGCGAGTTCGGTTGCTCGCGAACCAGTTTCTCAGCTTCACGCCCTGCAGTCGCAAGCTTCTTAAAGCAGCTCAGAGCATGTAGAGCATGTATAAGGAGACACGGTTGATTCGAACGTCGCGAGCCAAGAATTTCTCGTGTTTGCTAGAATATTTTATGCCGAGCTCATGCCAGATAGAGATGGCGGGAGCTCGCGCGTGTCCATAAAAAATCGGTGAGAGAAATTTTGTCATCCCTCCGTCGATTCACATTGCCTATTTGTACCACTCCGCCTCACGCCAAATCTCGAGTTGGATGATAAATATGGAGCCTCAACTCACTACACAATCATGTTAATGGATTGGTTAGATGCTATTGGAGACTTGGAGTAATCAGATTCTAGGGAAGGGAAGCTTAGAATTCGGTAGCAGGATTTCTCTCCCCTTCGAGCTCTCCGCCGAGAAAAGTTTCTTCACTAACGAGCAGGTAAAGCTTATGTTCCCGTCCGACGAGTAGTCTTTGGTGTCTTCCTCGTCGTTGGTGCACGCAGGCTATGCCTCTACTTTTGCCTTCGTTCGGGCTCTTGCCTCCTTCTTTGCCACCGTCGCCTCCTCGGCCGCCTCCTTCGCCTTCAGCCGTGTCCACATGGCTTCTTCATCCTCTTCCTCTTCCTCGTTCTGGCAGTCGTCGGCGATGGACTCCCCCCTCCTCCTGGTCGTTCATCGGTGGGGAGCTAGAGCTCCTCAGCATGGCAATTCTATCCCACCAATGTCGCTATCCTGTCAGCTTCCCCTCGCTATCGGAGTCCGATGGAAAAGTAAGGTTGCTCATGGCACCGTCAGTCGCAGAGATGAATGGCGGAAGCCGGTTGGAGATTCGAATGCGCAGACGTAGGGGTCTTATTGAGCGGGGATGAATGGTGGCACAGATTTCGAAGAGGGCTGCAGTTGCTCTTCCGCGGAGGTTTATGAGTTCATGCTCCATCCCGGCGGTTCGCGTGTCGATCGACGCGGTTGCCACTCCGACGGTTGCCCTTCCCGACAGCTATTGTGCTTAAATTCGTGCCGGCTAAGAAGACGCATCGAGCCCAGATCACTGCCAGACGGGACCGTGGGAGAAGCGAGCGGTCACGCGGCGCGACCGTTATTTGGGCCGCGTTTGCGTCTAGACAGACGGGTCGGACATTATGCATCGGACCGCTGGGTCTGGATATAGGCGCATTTTTCAACTGCGTAGTCGCAAACGATCGCTCCGCATCCATTTCTGTCGTGCCGCTGGAGATGCTCAAGAGGCGTCCCCCTAGAGCCTAGGAGGGCATTATGGACGTGGAGCCGAGCACCGGAGAGGGCGTCATGGCGCGATTAAATTAAATCTAGCGTGAACCCTGCCTGGCCTGGTAGTGACAAGGGAATCAAGCCGCACGTACGTCAAGTTGCGTACGGATCGCTTCAGTCTACGGTAACGCCGCCACTTGATGGATCCTCGTCCTTGCTTAATCAGTGCTGACTGTGGGAAACCTTTACCAGAAAGAAAATGACGACGGTTGAGCTGCTGAAGAAGAAAATGCTTGGTGTATTGCGATCTGAATAATCTGCAACTGGCAGGAAGGTGCCCGCCTAGTTCATAACTGGCAGGAAGGTGCCCGCTTAGTTCAGCAGCGGTATCACTTGGCATTAATAAAATGTAAGCGGCACTAGGCCAACTTGTGATGCAACTGGGCTAGCTAGCTAGCGCCAGCATTTTCTCGGCCTCCCTCTCGTCGGTTGGCTTCCACGGCCAATGAGCGCGATTCGGTTTGCTCCTCCTTCCCTCCCACTCCCAGCCGGCTTTGTTCTTTTCTTCTCCAAGCGGCAGGGATAAATTAGCTCGCGCCATCGCGAGCAAGTGGCAGCTCAAGTTGCGCAGCTATGGCGGTGTTACGAGAGAATAGAGAAGCTTTCGCGTACCCGGCAGTCCGACTCTGCTTGGTACCTTCACGCAAATGCTGGCTAAGCTCGTTCCTATGCACTCCGGTTCCACCGCCTTAATCTATCTATGTATTATATACTAAAAGCAAAATAAGAAGTTTTAATGGAGACACTAGGTTAATCCAGGAGGCCCTTAAACTATATACTTCATTGATCTTAATTTTAACAGTTGAGATTTAAAATCGTTAGGTGTTACATAAATATTGTCACGTCCCGAATATACACAACACCAGCATACGTACATTAGAAAGTACAAGAAAATAGAGGATTGGTCACGTACGATTGTTTCATTCAAATGCCTATTTTATCCATATAGTCTAAGAAAATAGAGTCCATCATCTACACGTTTTTTTCCGGGATCACCTACGAATACTTAATATTGTCTGACACGTTAGTTCCTACTTAGCAAACATATGAGAGACTACCGGAACAGATAAGCCTAAAAATAATCGGTACTTAAGACTTATATTGCAAAGGACTCTAGAGCATCATTTAAAATCTACCGATCCTGCCTCCATTAAGAAAGATACCTAGACAATCTTAGAAAAAATCTTCACTTGAAAACATGCCTAAATTGTGCGATTCCAAAATGCCTAGGTTGTGACTTTGGAGTTATATAATAACCAAAAAATATAGGACTACATATAGATAGAGAGTCATGTCGAGTACGGAGGTGCACGTGCAAATAATTTTTTTTGGCTTAGATTAATTCATCAATTCGGATGTACAAGGATACCCCCAAGAACAAATGTAATAGGCTATAGTTATGTTTGGTAAATATCTACGGTGTTTTTCGAGACACCAGGTTAACCCACATAAGCTAAAAAAATTGTAAACTGATTTAATATCTAAAATTAAAAGATAAAAATGTCACGTAAAACAATATACAACAATATACGTATACAAAGCAACCGACAATGATAAACATTGTGTGCCGGTATAATCAGCAAAGGAGTAGTGATCGCTCATCGATTTTTGATTAAACAGTAAAAACATGTATTAGACTGTATGTTCCATAAATATCTAGGGTGTTTTTCGAGACATCAAGTTGATCCACATATGCTAAAATATTATAAACTAATTTAACATCTGAAACTAAAAGCTAAAAATGTCACGTAAAACAATATACACGTACAAAAGCCACAGACAGTGATAAGCATTGTCTGCAGGTATAATCGAGCGAAGCAGTAGTGGTCGCTCATCGATATTTTGGTTAAATAGTATAAAACTTAAGAAGTACGGATGTTACATATATGTGAAATTATGCCACCTCATTTTTTAAATATTTTTCTACCTATAGTGTTAAGGTGGGCCCCACAAAAGAGAAGTGCATCCATGTAAAGAACTCCATGAAGAATATTCTAATGGTAACAAATATGTTTTGCCGGTTAATTCGGAGATCTTTGATTCTCAAGATTAAAATGTATAAGAGACTTTAGTGTCATGCCCTACTCGATTTCTCCGAAACTTAATTTGTACCAAAAAAATATTATTTCCGATAAATTCGAGTATGATGGAAGCTTAATATTAAAAACTGTAGCGAAGATAAATCGGTAGGAAAAAACCTACTCTAATCCTCCAAAAATATAACGAAAAACTACAAAAGAAAAGCCCCTAGGCAAAATAATCATACTACATATGGCACAAAAAAAAGAGCAAACCACATGATTATACATTAGAACGCTAATTTTTTTTTAATAAAACATAACTTTCGTAGAAAGAATACACTAGAGATGCATAAACTACTTTTCTCAATTATCGATCCCGTGCATCCGCGTTACTTCTAAAATATTAGGTAAATTATGGACTCAAGCTAGCAGTGCGCCTGGATATTCTAGATCTATGTTCTATATGATTATTATTTTTACATCAAGATAGCGGTGTCGACGGTTAAATGTACAATACTGCAACACTAAAATATAACATGTTTCTCCACATGTATTGTTACAATGGTTAAAGTGTCACCAAAGTGACAGGTATTGATAAACAATTAAAGGCTATCTTTGAAGTATAAATTAATATATTTAATGCTACACAATAATACAATGCCCAGCTTTTGAGAATAAAAAAATGATGCCCTCGCATTTGCGAGGGCCACCTTGCTAGTTTTTAGATAAAAACTACATATATTCACGTATGTTTTATGTGTATACAATATTCACCATTTTATTTTTTTGTAAAGTAATATTCACTATTTTCTGTTAAGTAAATTGGACTTTTAGGTTCCATAAGAACTTGGATTTAGATATTTAAATAGGCAAACGGAAGCTTTAGAAAAGGCATACAACTCTCATGTCTTAATTTATTTTATTTGATATCATCTTTCCAAAGCCTTTTGGCAATCTTGAATAACTAGTCTGTGCCGGATAAATTTTGAGAAACTCCAAATTTTAACGCAATGAGAGACTACTTCGTGATTACTCTAATATCCATGCAATCCTTACATATCAAAGTGTAATTAAAAAACTTGTGCACTTTTACAACTATTAGTCCCAATAAATATAATAGAACTTATCAACTTCATGAATAATAACATTAAAAACATCAAATTAGATAGATATGTTTCGTATGAGCCTGCTACATAGAGCGAGAATATTCAAAAGTCTTGATCGTGCCGAATTAAGGAAAGATTTTCAAAAAGGAGCTATAGCTTTTCTACTGCCTAGGAATTTTTGATGGAATTAAAATTTCACTTTTGGTACGTTCATAGGTTCTACTTCTATTTAAAGATGTTGGTATTACCTTGCGTATGTAAATAATATACCAATTCAAATAAACAACTTTTACCTTAAGTGATGCGATCAAATCTTGATTAGAATTCTTTAATAATTGAAAAAAACAGACTTACCCAATACAAATATAGGGGAGGGGCATCTGCCCCCCCCCCCCCCTCCCGCCCGCCCCTCCCAAACTCCCCATGGTTCAAGTTAAACGATAATTTATGTCTATGATTTTTCCCTACCAAACTTTCAGAATGTCCCCCGGTAATGGTTAGGAACCTGCACAACCTGACTGCAATTTACGTGGGAGCAACTGGTGTACCGCCGTCCCTACGTCCGACAAAGACCTCTCGAGTTAGTGTCGATATATGGATTGACCCAACACAGATGGCAACATGCCTCTACCTACCTTGATCGATGGCTTGTGTATCGGCAGGATTACAATATATTAAGTAACAGTAAAATGGAACTACCTATGAGCCATCACAGCCATTTGACATCCCTAGCCGTTTGATTAGTCCACTAGAAGTCTCTGATCGCTGAGTTGTCCCGCCAGTCATCGTTAGGATTTTTACCATCAATTTTGTGCGTCCCGAGCGGCTCGCCTTTACTGGGCTGCTTCTCTGGAAATCTACCAAGAGGCCTTCTCGTGAACCGGACCAACTTAATCTTGATGGGCCGTTACTCCGGAATGCCCAATAGTTCTCTTCTGCACCTTCTTTACCTTACGGTCCCGATCCATCATCTTCTCGATGCAGCATCTCCTTTGTTGTGAAGCAAGAAATAGCGAGACCTGCCTCAAAAAATAAACACGCGAGACCTATGATACGTCACAAACGTATCTATTATTTTTTATGCTCCATGCTTATTTTACACTAATTTCAATATGTTTTGTTTGCACTTCGTGGTACTTTTATGCATTTTCCGGCACTAACCTATTGATAAGATGCCACAATGCTAGTTTCATGTTTTCTGTTGTTTTTGTATTTCAGAAAAGTTGTACAGGAAATATTCTCGGAATTGGACGAAACAAAAGCCGAAGTTGTTATTTTACCGAAACGAAGACCGAGTCCAGAGGAGAGACGGGGGGGGGGGGGGGGGGGGGGGGGAAGGGGCCGGCCATACCATGCCTAGGCGCGACCTAGAGCTGGCCCGAGCCTAGGGGTGGTATGGGCTCACCTGGCGCCTACCTGTTGGAGATATGCCCAAGAGGCAATAATAAAATGGTTATTATAATATATCTTTGTGTTTATGATAATGTTTACATACCATGCTATAATTGTATTAACCGAAACATTGATACATGTGTGTTATGTGAACAACAAGGAGTCCCTAGTAAGCCTCTTGTATAACTAGCCTGTTGATTAATAGATGATCATAGTTTCATGATCATGAACATTGGATGTTATTAATAACAAGGTTATGTCATTATGTGAATGATGTAATGGACACACCCAATTAAGCGTAGCATAAGATCACGTCATTAAGTTATTTGCTATAAGCTTTCGATACATATTTACCTAGTCCTTATGACCATGAGATCATGTAAATCACTTATACTGGAAAGGTACTTTGATTACATCAAACGCCACTGCGTAAATGGGTGGTTATAAAGGTGGGATTAAGTATCCGGAAAGTATGAGTTGAGGCATATGGATCAATAGTGGGATTTGTCCATCCCGATGACGGATAGATATACTCTGGGCCCTCTCGGTGGAATGTCGTCTAATGTCTTGCAAGCATATGAATAAGTTCATAAGAGACCACATACCACGGTACGAGTAAAGAGTACTTGTCAGGAGACGAGGTTGAACAAGGTATAGAGTGATACCGAAGATCAAACCTCGGACAAGTAAAATATCGTGTGACAAAGGGAATTGGTATTGTATGTGAATGGTTCATTCGATCACTAAAGTCATCGTTGAATATGTGGGAGCTATTATGGATCTCCAGATCCCGCTATTGGTTATTGGTCAGAGTAAGTACTCAACCATGTCCGCATAGTTCGCGAACCGTAGGGTGACACACTTAAAGTTGGATGTTGAAATGGTAGAACTTGAATATGGAATGGAGTTCGAATATTTGTTCGGAGTCCCGGATGAGATCCCGGACATCACGAGGAGTTCCGGAATGGTCCGGAGAATAAGATTCATATATAGGATGTCATTTTATGTGAATTAAAATGATGCGGAAGGTTCTATGGAAGGTTCTAGAAGGTTCTAGAAAAGTCCGGAGTGGGGGAGGAGTCCCAAGTGGACTCCCCCTATGGGGGCCGGCCACCCCCCCACATGGAAGGGGGGAATCCCACCCAAGTGGGATTCCCACCTTGGGTAGGTTTCCCTATCACATGGAAGGTTTTGGGTTCGGGTCTTATTCGGAGACTTGTAGTCCAACACTTGGGGCTTCCACCTATATAATGAGGGGCCAAGGGGAGGGGGCCGGCCACCCCAAGACCACAACCTGGTCGCCCCCCTTGAGTGGCCGGCCACCCCCTCCCAAACCCTAGCCGCCCCCTCTCCTCCATAGCTCCCGCGTGCTTTAGCGAAGCTCCGCCGGAGTTCTCCACCGCCACCGACACCACGCCGTCGTGCTGTCGGATTCAAGAGGAGCTACTACTTCCGCTGCCCGCTGGAACGGGAGGTGGACGTCGTCTTCATCAACAACCGAACGTGTGACCGAGTACGGAGGTGCTGCCCGTTCGTGGCGCCGTGATCAAGATCTTCTACGCGCTTTTGCAAGCGGCAAGTGAACGTCTACCGCAGCAACAAGAGCCTCATCTTGTAGGCTTTGGAATCTCTTCAAGGGTGAGACTCGATAATCCCCTCGTTGCTACCGTCTTCTAGATTGCATCTTGGCTTAGATTTCGTGTTCGCGGTAGGAATTTTTTTGTTTTCTATGCTACGTTATCCTACAGTGGTATCAAAGCCGTGTCTATGCATAGATGGTTGCACGAGTAGAACACAATTGTTTTGTGGGCGTTGATGCTTTGTTGTCTTTAGTTCGAGTACTTTGCATCTTTGTGGCATGGTGGGATGAAGCGGCTCGGGCTAACTTTACATGACCACGTTCATGAGATTTGCTCCACGCTCGACATGCAACTTGTATTGCATAAGTGGCTTTGCGGGTGTCTGTCTCTCCTACTATAGTGAAGATTCAATTTACTCTTCTATTGACAACACTAGTATCACCGTTGTGGTTCATGTTCGTAGGTAGATTAGATCTCACTCGAAAACCCTAAACCACGTAAAATATGCAAACCAAATTAGAGACGTCTAACTTGTTTTTGCAGGGTTTGGTGATGTGATATGGCCATGATGTGATGATGAATATGTATGAGATGATCATTATTGTATTGTGGCAACCGGCAGGAGCCTTATGGTTGTCTTTAAATTTCATGTTGAGTAGTATTTCAAAGTAGTTGTAATAGTTGCTACATGAGGTGAACAACCATGAAGACGGCGCCATGGACCTTGACGCTACGCCGACGATGATGGAGATCATGCCCGTTGATGATGGAGATCATGTCCGTGCTTTGGAGATGAAGATCGAAGGCGCAAAGACTAAAGGGCCATATCATATCACATATGAATTGCATGTGATGTTAATCCTTTATGCATCTTATTTTGCTTAGATCACGACGGTAGCATTATAAGATGATCCCTCACATTAATATCAAGATAATAAAGTGTTCTCCCCTCGTATGCACCGTTGCACAGTTCGTCGTTTCGAAGCATCTCGTGATGATCGGATGTGATAGACTCAACGTTCACATACAACGGGTGTAAGCCATGTTGCACACGCGGAATACTAGGGTTTGCTTGACGAGCCTAGCATGTACAGACATGGCCTCGGGACAACGGAAACCGAAAGGTTGAACACGAGTCATATGGATGATATGATCAACATGTTGATGTTCACCATTGAAGCTACATCATCTCACGTGATGATCGGTTTTGGTGTAGTGGATGTGGATCGTGTACCACTTAACAACTATGAGGGATGTTGTATTAAGTGGGAGTTCATTAGTAATTAGATTAAAACATGAACTAATTATCATAAACATAGTCTGAGTAGTATTTTGAATTAATTTGTAGTATTGGCATCCGTTTTTCTACCAAGCGCTAGTCTTGTAATTGAGATAGAAATACTGTTAAAATCTGACAAGAAACTTTACGGACTGGTACCGTATTGTTAAAGAATCAAGAAATGATTAAGTCCTATTGCAAAAAAATTAGTAAACTGATACGTCTCCGACGTATCGATAATTTCTTATATTCCATGCCACATTATTGATGATATCTACATGTTTTATGCACACTTTATGTCATATTTGTGCATTTTCTGGAACTAACCTACTAACAAGATGCCGAAGTGCCAGTTGCTGTTTTCTGCAGTTTTTGGTTTCAGAAATCCTAGTAAGGAAATATTCTCGGAATTGGACGAAATCAACGCCCAGGTTCCTATTTTCCCCGGAAGAATCCAGAACACCCGAGAGTCACCAGAGGGGGGCCACAGGGGCCCCAGATGATAGGCCGGTGCGGCCCAGGCCCTGGCCGCGCCGCCTTAGGGTGTCGTCGCCTCGTTGACCTCCTGACGCCGCCTCTTCGCCTATATAAAGCCCCTCGACCTAAAACCTCGATACGGAAAAGCCACGGTACGAGAAACCTTCCAGAGCCGCCGCCATCGCGAAGCCAAGATCTGGGGGACAGGAGTCTCTGTTCCGGCACGCCGCCGGGACGGGGAAGTGCCCCCGGAAGGCTCCTCCATCGACACCACCGCCATCTCCATCAACGCTGCTGTCTCCCATGAGGAGGGAGTAGTTCTCCATCGAGGCTCGGGGCTGTACCGGTAGCTATGTGGTTCATCTCTCTCCTATGTACTTCAATACAATAATCTCATGAGCTGCCTTACATGATTGAGATTCATATGATGATGATTGTAATCTAGATGTCGTTATGCTAGTCAAGTGAATTTTACTTATGTGATCTCCGGAGACTCCTTGTCCCACGTGTGTAAAGGTGACAGTGTGTGCACCGTGTGGGTCTCTTAGGCTATATTTCACAGAATACTTATTCACTGTTATGAATGGCATAGTGAAGTGCTTATTTATATCTCTTTATGATTGCAATATGTTTTGTATCACAATTTATCTATGTGCTACTCTAGTGATGTTATTAAAGTAGTTTTATTCCTCCTGCACGGTGTAATGGTGACAGTGTGTGCATCCGTGTTAGTACTTGGCGTAGGCTATGATTATGATCTCTTGTAGATTATGAAGTTAACTATTGCTATGATAGTATTGATGTGATCTATGCCTCCTTTCTTAGCATGAAGGTGACAGTGTGCATGCTACGTTAGTACTTGGTTTAGTTGTGTTGATCTATCTTACACTCTAAGGTTATTTAAATATGAACATTGAATTATGGAGCTTGTTAACTCCGGCATTGAGGGTTCGTGTAATCCTACGCAATGGTGTTCATCATCCAACAAGAGTGTAGAGTATGCATTTATCTGTTCTGTTATGTGATCAATGTTGAGAGTGTCCACTAGTGAAAGTCTGATCCCTAGGCCTTGTTCCTAAATACTGCTATCGCTGCTTGTTTACTGTTTTACTGTGTTACTACTGCTGCGTTACTACTGCTTGTTTACTGTCCTGGGCAAAGCACTTTTCTGGTGCCGTTGCCACTGCTCATATATATTCATACCACCTGTATTTCACTATCTCTTCGCCGAACTAGTGCACCTATTAGGTGTGTTGGGGACACAAGAGACTTCTTGCTTTGTGGTTGCAGGGTTGCATGAGAGGGATATCTTTGACCTCTTCCTCCCTGAGTTCGATAAACCTTGGGTGATCCACTTAAGAGAAACTTGCTGCTGTTCTACAAACCTCTGCTCTTCGAGGCCCAACACTGTCTACAGGAAAAGGAGGGGGCGTAGACATCAAGCTATTTTCTGGCGCCGTTGCCGGGGAGGAAAGGTAAAAGGCACTCATACTTCGGTTCCAGGTAATAGTACTTTTCTGGCGCCATTGTGTTTGTGCTCGAAGCTATTTCCTTTAGATCCTGCAATTGCAACTTTTTATTTCTTGTTTACACTAGTTAGGCATAATGGAAAATAACAAAAATATGAGAGATCTTTATGAACTTTATCTTGAATTAGGACATGATGTGTTTGAAGAGAGAATTAAAAAACCCATGGAACTTTATATGCATACTAATGGGAATGTTATTAATATGAATGCTTTGAACACTATTGTTGCTAATGCTATGGAAAATTCTAAGCTTGGGGAAGCTGGTTTTGATGAGCTTGATCTTTTTAGTCCCCCAAGAATTGAGGAGAAAATTTACTTTGATGATACTTTGCCTCCTATTTATGATGATTATAATGATAGTAGTCTTTTGTTACCACCTGTTATGGAGGATGAATTTGATTATGATTACAATATGCCTCCTATATTTGATGATGAGAATAATAATGATAGCTACTTTGTTGAATTTGCTCCCCCTAGTACTAATAAAATTGATTATGCTTATGTGGAGAGTAATAATTTTATGCATGAGACTCATGATAAGAATGCTTTATGTGATGGTTATATTGTTGAGTTTTCTCATGACACTACTGAAAGTTATTATGAGAGAGGAAAATATGGTGGTATAAATTTTCATGTTACTAAAACACCTCTCTATATGCTTAAAATCTTGAAGTTGAGCTTGTCTAGTTTTTCTATGCTTGTTGCATTATGCTTCTTGAATTTGTTTATTTACAAGATTCCTTTGCATAGGAAGCATGTTAGACTTAAATGTGTTTTGAATTTGCCTCTTGATGCTCTCTTTTGCTTCAACTACTATTTCTTGCGAGTGCATCATTAAAACTGCTGAGCCCATCTTAATGGCTATAAAGAAAGAACTTCTTGGGAGATAACCCATGTGTTATTTTGCTACAGTACTTTGTTTTATATTTGTGTCTTGGAAGTTGTTTACTACTGTAGCAACCTCTCCTTATCTTAGTTTAGTGTTTTGTTGTGCCAAGTAAAGACGTTGATAGTAAGGTTCATACTAGATTTGGATTACTGCGCAGAAACAGATTTCTTTGCTGTCACGAATCTGGGCAAAATTCTCTGTAGGTAACTCAGAAAATTATGCCAATTTACGTGAGTGATCCTCAGATATGTACGCAACTTTCATTCAATTTGAGCATTTTTATTTGAGCAAGTCTGGTGCCCTTTTAAAATTCGTCTTTACGGACTGTTCTGTTTTGACAGATTCTGCCTTTTATTTCGCATTGCCTCTTTTGCTATGTGGGATGGATTTCTTTGTTCCATTAACTTCCAGTAGCTTTGGGCAATGTCCAGAAGTGTTAAGAATGATTGTGTCACCTCTGAACATGTGAGTTTTTGATTATGCAGTAACCCTCTAATGAGTTTGTTTCGAGTTTGGTGTGGAGGAAGTTTTCAAGGGTCAAGAGAGGAGGATGATATATTATGATCAAGGAGAGTGAAAGCTCTAAGCTTGGGGATGCCCCGGTGGTTCATCCCTGCATATTTCAAGAAGACTCAAGCATCTAAGCTTGGGGATGCCCAAGGCATCCCCTTCTTCATCGACAAATTATCAGGTTCCTCCCCTGAAACTATATTTTTATTCGGTCACATCTTATGTACTTTACTTGGAGCGTCTGTGTGCTTTTGTTTTTGTTTTTGTTCGAATAAATGCTTGTGTGGGAGAGAGACACGCTCCGCTGGTTCATATGAACACATGTGTTCTTAGCTTTTAATGTTCATGGCGAAGGTTGAAACTGCTTCGTTAATTGTTATATGGTTGGAAACGGGAAATGCTACATGTAGTAATTGATAAAATGTCTTGGATAATGTGATACTTGGCAATTGTTGTGCTCATGTTTAAGCTCTTGCATCATATACTTTGCACCTATTAGTGAAGAATACATAGAGCTTGCTAAAATTTGGTTTGCATAATTGGTCTCTCTAAGGTCTAGATAATTTCTAGTAAGGTGTTTGAACAACAAGGAAGACGATGTATAGTCTTATAATGCTTGTAATATGTTTTTTATGTAAGTTTTGCTGTACTAGTTCATACTTGTGTTTGTTTCAAATATCCTTGCTAGCCTAAAACCTTGTATCGAGAGGGAATACTTCTCATGCATCCAAAATACTTGAGCCAACCACTATGCCATTTGTGTCCACCATACCTACCTACTACATGGTATTTCTCCGCCATTCCAAAGTAAATTGCTTGAGTGCTACCTTTAAACAATTCAAAATTTATCACCTCTGATTTGTGTTAATGTTTTATAGCTCATGAGGAAGTATGTGGTGTTTATCTTTCAATCTTGTTGGGCAACTTTCACCAATGGACTAGTGGCTTCATCCGCTTATCCAATAATTTTGCAAAAAGAGCTGGCAATGGGATTCCCAGTCCCAAATTAATTAACAAAAATAGACACTCCTCCATGGTATGTGATTGTTGGACGGCACCCGAAGGATTCGGTTAGCCATGGCTTGAGAAAGCAAAGGTGGGGAGGAGTGTCATCATAATAAAACTAAAATAAAAAGGCACTCCTTCACGGTATGAGATTGTTGGCAGGCACCCGAAGGATTCGGTTAGCCATGGTTTGTGAAAGAAAGGTTGGAAGGAGTGCCACACAAAAATAAAATAAAATGGGAGCCGCTCTTTGAAGGTTTGTCTGGCAAGGGGGTTAGAGTGCCCACTACCATTCGTTGACAACAACAAACACCTCTCAAAACTTTACTTTTATGCTCTCTTTATGTTTTCAAAACCAAAGCTCTAGCACAAATATAGCAATCGATGCTTCCCTCTGCGAAGGGCCTTTCTTCTACTTTTATTGTTGAGTCAGTTCACCTATTTCTCTCCACCTCAAGAAGCAAACACTTGTGTGAACTGTGCATTGATTCCTACATACTTGCATATTGCATTTGTTATATTACTCTATGTTGACAACTATCCATGAGATATACTTGTTACAAGTTGAAAGCAACCGCTGAAACTTAATCTTCCATTGTGTTGCTTCAATGCTTTACTATGAATTATTGCTTTATGAGTTAACTCTTATGCAAGACTTATTGATGCTTGTCTTTAAGTACTATTCATGAAAAGTCTTTGCTGTATGATTCACTTGTTTACTCATGTCATATACATTGTTTTGATCGCTGCATTCATTACATATGTTTACAATATGATCAAGTTTATGATGGCATGTCACTCCAGAAATTATCTTTGTTATCGTTTACCTGCTCGGGACGAGCAGGAACTAAGCTTGGGGATGCTGATACGTCTCCGACGTATCGATAATTTCTTATGTTCCATGCCACATTATTGATGATATCTACATGTTTTATGCACACTTTATGTCATATTTGTGCATTTTCTGGAACTAACCTATTAACAAGATGCCGAAGTGCCAGTTGCTGTTTTCTGCTGTTTTTGGTTTCAGAAATCCTAGTAAGGAAATATTCTCGGAATTGGACGAAATCAACGCCCAGGTTCCTATTTTCCCCGGAAGAATCCAGAACACCCGAGAGTCGCCAGAGGGGGGCCACAGGGGCCCCAGATGATAGGCCGGCGCGGCCCAGGCCCTGGCCGCGCCGCCTTAGGGTGTCGTCGCCTCGTTGACCTCCTGACGCCGCCTCTTCACCTATATAAAGCCCCTCGACCTAAAACCTCGATACGGAAAAGCCACGGTACGAGAAACCTTCCAGAGCCGCCGCCATCGCGAAGCCAAGATCTGGGGGACAGGAGTCTCTGTTCCGGCACGCCACCGGGACGGGGAAGTGCCCCCGGAAGGCTCCTCCATCGACACCACCGCCATCTCCATCAACGCTGCTGTCTCCCATGAGGAGGGAGTAGTTCTCCATCGAGGCTCGGGGCTGTACCGGTAGCTATGTGGTTCATCTCTCTCCTATGTACTTCAATACAATAATCTCATGAGCTGCCTTACATGATTGAGATTCATATGATGATGCTTGTAATCTAGATGTCGTTATGCTAGTCAAGTGAATTTTACTTATGTGATCTCCGGAGACTCCTTGTCCCACGTGTGTAAAGGTGACAGTGTGTGCACCGTGTGGGTCTCTTAGGCTATATTTCACAGAATACTTATTCACTGTTATGAATGGCATAGTGAAGTGCTTATTTATATCTCTTTATGATTGCAATATGTTTTGTATCACAATTTATCTATGTGCTACTCTAGTGATGTTATTAAAGTAGTTTTATTCCTCCTGCACGGTGTAATGGTGACAGTGTGTGCATCCGTGTTAGTACTTGGCGTAGGCTATGATTATGATCTCTTGTAGATTATGAAGTTAACTATTGCTATGATAGTATTGATGTGATCTATGCCTCCTTTCTTAGCATGAAGGTGACAGTGTGCATGCTACGTTAGTACTTGGTTTAGTTGTGTTGATCTATCTTACACTCTAAGGTTATTTAAATATGAACATTGAATTGTGGAGCTTGTTAACTCCGGCATTGAGGGTTCGTGTAATCCTACGCAATGGTGTTCATCATCCAACAAGAGTGTAGAGTATGCATTTATCTATTCTGTTATGTGATCAATGTTGAGAGTGTCCACTAGTGAAAGTCTGATCCCTAGGCCTTGTTCCTAAATATCGCTATCGCTGCTTGTTTACTGTTTTACTGCGTTACTACTGCTGCGTTACTACTGCTTGTTTACTATCCTGGGCAAAGCACTTTTCTGGTGCCGTTGCCACTGCTCATATATATTCATACCACCTGTATTTCACTATCTCTTCGCCGAACTAGTGCACCTATTAGGTGTGTTGGGGACACAAGAGACTTCTTGCTTTG
Organism: Lolium perenne; assembly: GCF_019359855.2. NCBI lineage: Eukaryota > Viridiplantae > Streptophyta > Magnoliopsida > Poales > Poaceae > Lolium > Lolium perenne. Next base: position 202,541,858 of record NC_067244.2, read on the forward strand.
TGGTTGCAGGGTTGCATGAGAGGGATATCTTTGACCTCTTCCTCCCTGAGTTCGATAAACCTTGGGTGATCCACTTAAGGGAAACTTGCTGCTGTTCTACAAACCTCTGCTCTTGGAGGCCCAACACTGTCTACAGGAAAAGGAGGGGGCGTAGACATCATAAACCTCACATTGTTGATTCAAAGAGCTATGGTTTCAATTAGTACCTAAAGTTATCTTGTCTCCGTGAAACTTGAAGTTCAAATCTGTTTGAAAAGTAAGGAGCTGAAAATTTTGTTTTCAGAAATAATCAAGGTATGAGATATATGTGATATCTAAGACCTTATTGCAAGATGATAGAATATAATTTGGTGAGACTACATAAACTCATAAGTTTTATGGGAATGTAGGAAGGTTGAAGACGCAAAGCGTCCCAATCCTCCAACTATTGGGGCACTAACAATATTCGCATATCCATGAAGTGATCGTCCTTAGTATGCACCGTTGCTAAGACTCGTCGTTTCGTAACATCACGTGATGATCGGGTGTTATAGATTCTACATGTGCATACAACGGGTGCAAGCCAGATTTGCACATGCGAATACTGAGGTTAAACTTTACGAGCCTAGCATGTACAGACATGGTCTCGGAAAAGTCGTCATGATATGATGGATAAAATTATGAGTGAAATTGTTCATCATATTACAAAGTAACTAATAGTGAAATCTGAAACACTTGTCATATGATGATCAACTTCAAAGTAAGAACCTCAAGGTTATTGGTATTTGACCAACAAACCTAGAAGTTATTGAAAGTGAAGTATTTTCTGAATAATGAGGAAAACTAAAAGAGAAACTACAAAAGATATTTTGGCAGAAAGAAAAGAGAAGACTAGAAAGTCTAGCTCAGGTGTATATACATGATATACATGTTATGGTTGTATTCCTAGTTTGGTCACACAATGAAATTCTTGGGTATTAGTACCATATTGGTTGGTATGAAATGTCATACAAAACAATGGAATACAAGAATACAATGGCCTAAGTGACTGACAAGGAATATGATAGGAATGCACTTCTTGAACAAAAATAAAGTGTTATTATGTTCATCGTTGGCATCCTATCTAGCCCTTAGAATTTATAATAAAGAACTTAATAATTGTTATTTTGCTCTGGTCAAATGAAAACAATGAGTTGTTCAAATTATGACATTACTCCATGTATGATGGATAAGTTATTATAAATCTTAATGGTGAAACACACATACATAAACACTGACGCTAAAATGCCATAAGGCAAATGATTTGAATTCCACTTGTTTGTGGAACCGCCATTTAGGTCATGTTAGAGAGGAACGCATGAAGGAACTCCATGCAAATGGATTTTTGGAGCCATTTGATTTTTTGAATCATTTGGCGCTTGCAAATCTTTTCTAAAGAGAATGACTAAAATACCGTTCATAGGCCAAAAGTTGAACGGACAACTAACTTAGTGGAAACATACATGATGATGTATGAGGTTCACTGGGCATAGTTGTGTGCGGGAGATTCTTCTACTTCATGAAAACTTCCAACAATGAATTGAGTATATATGTGGATATATTCGATAAGGAAGAAGTTTGAAACATTTGAATAGATTCAAATAAATTTCAGCATGAAGTGGAAATCATCGTAATAGAAAAGTCAAATATCTATGATTGGATCATGGGGGAAATATTTGAATTACGAGTTTTAGCGAACATCTAAGAGAGTTATGAAATTGTTCTACAACTCACGTTTCTTGGAGTATCATAATGATGATGGAGTATCCGAGAGATGTATCCAAACCTTGTTGGATCAATGATGAGATAAAATATTGATGCCATTATATTTTTGTGGATTATGCTTTAGAGACTACCGCTTTTACACTGAATAGAGCATCATCATGATCTGTTGAAATGACACCATACGAGTTATGGCATGGGTATGAACCCTAATAGTCCTTTCTTAAATTTTGGAATGCATAGCATAAAGTAAATAAGTTTACAACCAAAATCGGATAAATGTCTTTGTTGGTTATCCCACAGAATTGATTGGGAATTCTTTCCACTATGGAGACAAAGACAAAAGTGTTTGTCAATGTTTCTTACTCATTTCCAAGAAATTGTTTTTAGCGAAGTTTTTGAGTGGGAGGACAATAAAACTTGATAAGGTTGATGAACCTGAGCATAATGATCAGAGTAGCGCAGCATCGGAATTGGTTCCGGAAGCGGCCACGACGATCATGGCTCCCATGTCTAGAAAATGTTATAGTCATGGAGATCGAAGTACTTATTGAACCTTGTAGGTATGGTTTACTTTGTGATCAAATAAATGATTTGTGAACAAAGGATTGTTTTTGAACAATGATAAACCAACTACATATAAAGAAGTTATGATGGGCCCTGACTCCGTTAAAATGGCTATACGTCATGAAATCCAAGATAGATGAATACTTTTTGAAAGTAAACGGATCTATAAAATTGATGGACTTGGATGGAATATCCTTGAATAAGCTCGACTTGTCGAAAAGTTGTTTACGACAAAGTTCAAAGAGTTGACTATGATAAGATTAGATCTTCCGTAGCAATGCTTATAGTCTATGTGGATTATTCTAGTAATCGCTACATATTTCTTTCATAAAGATATGATAGTAGGATGGCAAAATACATTACTTAACAGAAGTGTGTATTAAAGGTGTATACAAGATACAACCAATTGTTTTGCTAGTCCGTAGAATACTAAGATAGGTAAACGAACTTCAATTGGATGAAGTGAGTATCACGGAGTTGGAATCTTCACCGGATGAAATAGTTAAAAAGTTTTTGATTTCATCAGAAACGATGAAGAGGCTTGCATTTGCAAGAAATTAAGTGGGAGCGCTGAGACATATTTATAATACTTTATGTAGATACATATAGTTGGTTATAAATGATGTAATTATATACTTGATTATAAAAGGTTTCATTGAGAATTAACTTCAATGAAAGGATATGGACTGAAACATATTTAGTGTCAAAATCTATGAAGATAGATTGAAACACATAATAAGTTTAAGACAAAGTACATAGAAAGGATATTGAAGTAGTTCAATATAGAAATATTAAGAAAATGTTCTTGTAATGTGAAGTTTTAACAAAACTTGAGTGTATCTGACGCTCAATGAGTAAAAACACATGAGTGATTTAGATCACAATTAATATGTACACAATCAGATGTCCTGTGCTCTAAAATGTTAGGAGCATATACCAGAATGATTCATGTGATGATCATTGGACAAACAGTAAAGATATCCCTGTGTACTTTAGAAGAACCAAGGATATATAAATAATTTTGTATTGAGAAATGACAAACAAATCGCTGTAAGGTGTTGCACCGATATTGGTTTTGTCACATATAAAAATAAAATTTCAATCTCAAAATTAGGCTAAGTGTTGTTTAAAAGGTAGCACAATGCTAGATTTAGAAGAGTTCTAAATGTTGTGACGGATTCTACAAACGAAGGCAGAATATGTCATTGTTTTGACAATGACTGAGGATGTTAAGGCAAGAGGTTCTTTGAGAACTTGGTGTAGTTCCGATAGTGTCAGAACTTTGAAGCCATATTGTGTATGACAATATTAGTGACATATTTCAGACCGCGGAATTAAGGTTCCACCAGAAGACCAAACATATTTAATGCCGACTCATTTGGAAAATGAGTGATGCGTGAAGACGCAAATGAATTGCAAAATACATACGTTTCTGAGTGTGTCAGAACCGTTGACTAAAGCTCTCCCTAGGGCAAAGTATGACCAACACCAGAATACCATGGGTGTTAAGTACCTTACAATGTAATCTAGATTATTGACTCTAGTGCAAGTGGGAGACTGTTGGAGATATTCCCAAGAGGCAATAATAAAATGGTTATTATAATATATCTTTGTGTTTATGATAATGTTTACATACCATGCTATAATTGTATTAACCGAAACATTGATACATGTGTGTTATGTGAACAACAAGGAGTCCCTAGTAAGCCTCTTGTATAACTAGCCCGTTGATTAATAGATGATCATAGTTTCATGATCATGAACATTGGATGTTATTAATAACAAGGTTATGTCATTATGTGAATGATGTAATGGACACACCCAATTAAGCGTAGCATAAGATCACGTCATTAAGTTATTTGCTATAAGCTTTCGATACATATTTACCTAGTCCTTATGACCATGAGATCATGTAAATCACTTATACTGGAAAGGTACTTTGATTACATCAAACGCCACTGCGTAAATGGGTGGCTATAAAGGTGGGATTAAGTATCCGGAAAGTATGAGTTGAGGCATATGGATCAATAGTGGGATTTGTCCATCCCGATGACGGATAGATATACTCTGGGCCCTCTCGGTGGAATGTCGTCTAATGTCTTGCAAGCATATGAATAAGTTCATAAGAGACCACATACCACGGTACGAGTAAAGAGTACTTGTCAGGAGACGAGGTTGAACAAGGTATAGAGTGATACCGAAGATCAAACCTCGGACAAGTAAAATATCGTGTGACAAAGGGAATTGGTATTGTATGTGAATGGTTCATTCGATCACTAAAGTCATCGTTGAATATGTGGGAGCCATTATGGATCTCCAGATCCCGCTATTGGTTATTGGTCAGAGTAAGTACTCAACCATGTCCGCATAGTTCGCGAACCGTAGGGTGACACACTTAAAGTTGGATGTTGAAATGGTAGAACTTAAATATGGAATGGAGTTCGAATATTTGTTCGGAGTCCCGGATGAGATCCCGGACATCACGAGGAGTTCCGGAATGATCCGGAGAATAAGATTCATATATAGGATGTCATTTTATGTGAATTAAAATGATGCGGAAGGTTTTATGGAAGGTTCTAGAAGGTTCTAGAAAAGTCCAGAAGAAACCACCAAGGAAGGTGGAGTCCCGGAGGGACTCCACCTCCATGGCTGGCCAACCCTAGTGGGGGAGGAGTCCCAAGTGGACTCCCCCTATGGGGGCCGGCCACCCCCCCACATGGAAGGGGGGAATCCCACCCAAGTGGGATTCCCACCTTGGGTAGGTTTCACTATCACATGGAAGGTTTTGGGTTCGGGTCTTATTCGGAGACTTGTAGTCCAACACTTGGGGCTTCCACCTATATAATGAGGGGCCAAGGGGAGGGGGCCGGTGTTCCCTCGTCAATTGGCGCCGTCTGTGGGGATCGCGGCGACTGGATTTCGTTATCCGGGCGGGATCCGTCGAGTTCTTCACCATCAACAACGCGTATACAAATCGACCTCAACAAAGCACCAGCAGCGCAGCCGATCTACATCAAAAAGCAGCATCGTTCTATCCGATCTACAACAATGAAGCCGCGTTGGCGATATCGCTCGCAGTATTGGATTGTGCCATGGACACAGCTAGCTGGTTGCGTGGATTCTTCGGCAAGGATTAGCAAGAGGAAAAAACAAAGAAGGCGAGCCTTTGATTGAGCACAGCACATGCATAGACCAGAAGCGGGATACAACTTCCAAGATCTGATTCACGTGTCTCGTCTGATCGAAAAAAAAAGAAAAAAAAAGACTGTTGTTTCACGGCGGAAGCAGCAGAAGCAAGAAAGAGAAGTCATGATGCTTCACGACCTCCAAGATGCGATCGTTATATTCAGCTAAGTACTCGTATTCTTGTTTCTTCACGTTATAGTATTTGGTCTTTGATTGAACATTATTCATCTAACAAAGACAAACAACACACGATTTTATCTCTAGTAAGAAAATTGATTGAAAGGAAAATATAGATAAATATTTGCTTTTGCGAGAAATTTTAGATTTATTTGCAAACGACGGCTCTCCCGAAATTATCCGTCGTGGATTTGCCAGTATGAGTCTGCTAGTGCGTACTTCGCCACCCAACATACAGATTATCAGTGCTATATTTTCAATTACACGAATTTATTTTGCCAAAAAATTTCTTAAGCTTGTACTATTATTATTTGCATACAGTTGTTGTGCCGTAATATATAACTGCAGATCAGAAGTAAGCTTCGACTACTTTGCTATATCGATCCAGTTCGTCATCATGCGTCTCGTCTTCTAGCCGCGCAACTACTTCGACTGCGTTATCTTCATCGACCACGCCGGTTAGGCGCTGCACGACTACATCAACCATGCCGGCCAGGCGCTGCATGATATCGACTATTCCCAGCGAGACGCCGCGCGCCTACATCAACTGTGCTAGCTGCACAACTTGTTTCAGCGACAACTCCATCACATCCAATGAAAAAGCTAATGGAATTGTTTTCTCCGACTCAGTGGAATTACTTTTTTCGACTTAGTGGATTTATCTTCTTCGGCACAGTAGATTTATTTTCTTCGGCTTGCTGGATTGTTTCTCTTCGGATTGTTATTAGTTCACTCTTATACAATATTACCCGATGCGTTTTCCGGGACAATGGATTCATCTTCTATGGTTATTACTGGATTCTTCGGGTCAATGGATTCATCTTCTATATTGCTGGATTCTTCGGTTCAATGGATTAATCTTCTATAATTATTACTGGAACTATTTTCTTTGGATCAATGGATTCATCCTCTATGATATCAGCGGATTCATCTTTTATGGTTATTACTGAATTCTTCGGGTCAATGGATTCATCTTCTACGGCTATTGCTGGATTTATTTTCTTCAAGACAATTTCCTCTACGATATCGGCGGATTCATCCTCAATATATGCTCTATATTTAATGGCATAATCTTCAATATGGGTTCATCTCAAATACTTCATCTTGGATTCATCTTCATGGACTCATATTATATTATTGACAATGGCTTCATCTTAAATGGCTTCACCGTATATGACGCCGCAACTCCGTCAACTTCTTTCGACCTCATGGCTGAACACTCGGGGGCTTGACCATGACTTCACCTCGGGTCGCAACTGCGACACAACATCTAAGCAACAATCATGATATCACCTTAGTAGCGCTCGGGGGCTCGGCTATTTCTCCATCAATAATTCGGCGATATCTACTTTCATTATTTTATGGTTTCTACTTCGGCTCAACGATTTTGCTGCACTCGAAGACCTTCATAGCGCATCGACTCCGTTGTGCCCAATAAGCTAAGTATTCCTTTATTTCACACAAAGTTTATTATCCTTTACTTTCACCGCACCCGATACTCGGGAGCTGCGCGGCATATATTTACTTTACATATCATCGAATCTGAGCATCTGACACCGCATGCGAAAAAGAGAGTCAAGGAAAAGATAGAAAAAGTTTGTTCATTTGTGCAGGAGAAAGCAAATTTCAAAGTATATAAAAGAGCACCCGACGAAATTGTCTTCGAGAGAGAACCCGACGAAATCAAAAGAGTACCCGACGAAATCTTCTTCAAGGATGAACCCGATGAAATCTTGAGAGAACCCGAAAAATATCTCCAAGGAGGTCCCGAAAAATTGTCCTCAGGAAGGACCCGAAGAATTGTCCTCAGGAAGGACCCGAAGAATTATCCTCAGGAAGGATCCTAAGAATTATCCTCAGGGAGGACCCGAAGAATTAGGGAGGACCCGACGAAATATTTTCCTGAAAGGAGAAACTCGACGAAGTTATCATAAAAAAAAGGATAGACAAATCTTCGGGTCCATTGACTCGTCATATTGTTCCGAGCAAGAGCATCGGTGATGTACCCGATAATATAGATGTATTCGGCTGTCTCATCAAGCCCGAGAGAAAAATAGAAGAACCCGCAAAATGGGTCATTGCATCAGCCGAACAAGGCACTCGACAATATATTCTCAGAACGCCAAAGTTGCGAACAATTTCTGAATGCCGCAAAACTCTGCGAAGGTAAGACCCCAGATCCGTTCTGTGTGGCGTGGCATCGCCAAAGACTGCGCTCTGCTACTTTTATCCGTATCAACAGATACGAAGAAAAATCCTAACGGACGCGTTAGGTACCCGATAAATATGACTGGGACTCGACAGAATGGTAAGACCTTAAGCGGCACCTGTCGAAGTTAACACCAGTATCCCGAGATCATGTCCAGGGACGTGATCTTGAAGTAGGTTTTTGCGGATTGCCACTAGAGCAGTTAACTAGTACCTGATCCGTCAGGTGAACTAGCCCCAACTACCATTATCCCTGTACAATATAGATATGGATGTCAAATAAAAATAGCAACGGCCTAGAGTCGATAAAAAGAGGGGCTACGCCAAGTTGTTTATTGAGTAGTACAACTTGAGCCTATGCCTAGGTGCAAGCACCTGCTCATAGGCTCGGGGGCTACTCTTATCGAGAGTATTGTTCACCCTCCCGATAAGAAAGAGGAAAAATTGCGGAGTCAATTACAAGCAAGTTGAGCCTACACCCAAGTGCAAACACTTGGCTGTAGCCTCGGGGGCTACTCCCATCGGGAGTGCTGGCCGCGCGCCCGATAGAAAAATAACTTCGACAGCATCTATGACAATCAAGGTTTGTAGACTCAACTCGATTCTACGACTCGAGTGGAGCCTACTCCCATCGGGAGCACATGGATTTTATCAAGTCCTCCAGAAATATAGTTAAGTTCTTCATCGAGTAGTACAACTTGAGTCTATGCCCAAGTGCAAGCACTTGCCCATAGACTCGGGGGCTACTCCCATCGGGAGCGCTGCCGCGCACCCGATAATTTCAAGAATCGTCGACATCATCTACGCTACACATGATCTACGACAAGGACTTCGCCTTGTACTTCGGAGATGGTTATACTTGGAGTTTCTACGCAAGTCTTCGACTTCCCTATAAACTCGGGGGCTACTGACATGGGCATACCCTTCGGATACCCATTATTAGTATACCTGGATCGGCTCGGCCCAATATGGAGAAGACCAAATATAGAGAAGGCCCAACAAGGCAACCCGAAGAAGTAGTCGACTAGGACTCTTGTAAAACCCTAGGCTGGTTGCATATATAAAGCTAGCCAGGGCACCCGAAATAAGGAAGACAACAGATAGACAGAATATAGTCAACATAGCTCCGCTACGGCGGCACCCTGTAAACATACATATGATCATATACTGGATTGCTAGCAGCACGTAGGGATCCTCCACCGAGGGGACCCGAAGCTGGGTACGTCGTGTGCCTAATCTCGACCCCGGAATCTCCATCGTCGCTCTCTCCCGAAACCCTAGTCTACAATACGTAGGCATTGCCGAGGTATTCCGTCGTCAGCCGGCCACCCCAAGACCACAACCTGGCCGCCCCCCTTGAGTGGCCGGCCACCCCCTCCCAAACCCTAGCCGCCCCCCTCTCCTCCATAGCTCCCGCGTGCTTTAGCGAAGCTCCGCCGGAGTTCTCCACCGCCACCGACACCACGCCGTCGTGCTGTCGGATTCAATAGGAGTTACTACTTCCGCTACCCGCTGGAACGGGAGGTGGACATCGTCTTCATCAACAACCGAACGTGTGACCGAGTACGGAGGTGCTGCCCGTTCGTGGCGCCGTGATCAAGATCTTCTACGCGCTTTTGCAAGCGGCAAGTGAACGTCTACCGCAGCAACAAGAGCCTCATCTTGTAGGCTTTGGAATCTCTTCAAGGGTGAGACTCGATAATCCCCTCGTTGCTACCGTCTTCTAGATTGCATCTTGGCTTGGATTTCGTGTTCGCGATAGGAATTTTTTTGTTTTCTATGCTACGTTATCCTACACTACCGACCTCGCCGTTCCGCCTATAAATTCCCTTCGACGAGAAAACCCTAAATATAAAGGCCTTCGTCCAAAAAAAGTTTTGTCTCTGCCATCATCGTCCAGACGAGTTTCGGGGGTTAGAAGGTCATGTTCCGGCACCCTGCCGGGACGGAGATTGACCCCCGAAGCCATCTCTATCGACTCCACCGCCTCCACATCGACTCCATGATGGTTGTAGTTCCCCCTGGACTACGGGTTCTCGGCTCTAGCTAGTTGGTACTCTCTCTCCCATGTACTTCAATACAATGATCTCATGAGCTGCCTTACATGATTGAGATCCATATGATGCAATCGGTGTTGTGTTTGTTGGGATCCGATAAATTATGGAATTATGATCAGATTGTTCATCATATTATCATACTACTGCTATTTAAGATCTTGCATGCTCTCCGGTACTTGTAGTTACCCTAATCAAGTAGTTGCACATATCTCCAAGAGGGAGTATTTATGTTCGATACATGCCTCTAGTTTTCTGGAAGAGTCACGATAACTTCTAAGATTTTAGATGTGTTGTTGCTACTAGGAAGAAAACAACAATATTTTGTCGAAGGATGATTCTATTGTTTACTTTACACACATTGCTTAATGCGATAGTCTGTTGCTTGCAACTTAATACTGAAAGGGGTTCGGATGATAACCTGAAGGTTGATTATTAGTCATAGACGCAATTGGATTACGGTCTATGTATTATGTTGTAATTCCCAATTAAATACTACAGTAACATTTATCTTATCATATCATGCATTGTCATGCCCTCACAATTATCAATTGCTCAATTGTAATTTGTTCACCCAACACATGTTATTTGGCGAGTTACCACTAGTGTAGATATCTGGAAACCCCGGTCTTTCTGTCATCATCATTGCTCTACAGTCAACTACGCACTGGAATATTTTCCGGTACCATCTCCTCTGTGCTACTGCTGCTGTGTTACTATTGGCATTGCTCTCATATTACTGTTGCTTTCACATTACCCCTGTTACTAGTGCTTTTCCAGGTGCAACTGAATTGACAACTCCGCTGTTAAGGCTTATAAGTATTCTTTACCTCCCCCTGTGTTCAATCAATAAATTTGGGTTTTACTCCCTCGAAGACTGTTGTGATCCCCTATACTTGTGGGTCATCAAGATTATTTTCTGGCGCCGTTGCTGGGGAGGCATAGCTCTCTCTGTTTTTATTTTGTTTTGTTTTGCCTAGTTTATTTGTGGTTAGTTTATTTACGTTTAGTTGTGTTTTGTTTAGTTTACTTTTGTCTAGTTTATTTTTTGTCTTGTTTTATTTTTCTTATATACCCAAAAATCCATAAAATTTTGAAAAACCGAAAATCTAAAAAACTGTTGTTATGGAAGAACCTGCTAGACCTTCTATGGAATCATTTATAAAGTATAGAGAATCATATAAGGGTAAAGTCATGAGAGCCGTGTTAAAATAGTTGGATCTAATTGCTAAAATTTTGCTCAAACGCCATGATATAAATTGTTGCTCTGAACAGGATACTAAACATCTTACTTTCCAATGTGGCCTTAGTAAAGAAGTTTTAATTGTGAACTATCATTGGATAACTATATTCATCTTGGATTTGAAGAAGTAGAACAATTTGTTATGTTTATGGGAGCTTCTGAAATAGAATCCTTCATGTCTAAAAATTATGAAACATGTGTTGCTTGTAAAGACCTTAAAGATATGGCACTTCTATCCTTGATTATTGCATAGAAAATTTGAGCAATAATTATTACATCATTGATTATAAAGAGAGACTCACTCATGCACAAGAATGTATCCCCAATTTGCAGGAACCTGTGGAAGAAGAAATGGCTGAACCTGAAAGCTCATTAGATGAAAAAGAGGAGGAGAGTGATGAACAAAATGAGGAAATGGATTAGCTACCCAAGCCTACCTTCTAATGAGAGTAACTCTTTATCCCTCGCACTATTTGATCATCCCCCATGCTCACCAAAGGAGGATGAATGTTATGTTTCTATGGATTCTCTTGAAATGTCTAGTATGAGTAAAACTTGTGATGATAATTATGCTCCTGTTATCTATGATAATCCATGCTATTTTGATAAATCTTATGATGATCCTTTATTTGTGCCTAACTTCGAAATGTATGGTACTACAGAGTTTTGCTTAGAAAATGTTTATGATCAAGCTCTAGATGATGGTCCTATATTGGTTGCTAATATTAATGGCACTACTAATGAAAATGAGATTGAAGGGGTCTTGACTTTATCTTGGAGCTCCATACCTCTTGAGAATGATCAATTATCTTGTTATAAAATTGTTAAAAGTGGGTTTGAATGTTTTAATCCCACTGTTTTTGAGCTTGATAAAAATTATTTGTTTGTAGATCATGAAAAGCATGCTTTATGTTATAGTTATATTGTTGAGTTTATTCATGATGCTACTAAAAATTATTATGAGAGAGGAAAATATGGTTTTAGAAGTTTTCATGGTACTAAAACACCTCTCTATATGCTTAAATTTATGAAGTTACTCTTGTTTTATCTTCCTATGCTTGTCACTTTGTTCTTTGTGAATTTATTTGTGTACAAGATTTCTATGCATAGGAAGTGGGTTAGACTTAAAGGAGAGGGGTTAGTTTCTAATACATGTAAGAAATTATTTTACAAAAAGGTCACATACTAAGTAGTACAACTATTACTACTACGATTTCGAGGGAAAATGCCCCGTCGTGTGACCTCTAATCAATGAGTAGAAGTTGTAGGTGCGTATAATTTCCATTGCTGGTTCCGCTGGAATTTCTGGCCCTAGAGCTCAGCCGGGCGGATTCTGCGAAGTTTGCCCGACGCCACTCATTGATCCCACCAAACTGCTCATTTCTTTCAATGTCTCTTCTCTTTCACTGCACCTCTCCAACATCAGGTCCATCAACTTATCCTGTGCCTTCTGCCTCTCGAGCTGGGCAAGGACGGCGATGTCAGCATATTCAAGGTTCAACTTGAGGAGCTCTACTTTATCCTGAAGAAGGAATGTGCGCTCTATATCAGACTTGTCTTTTTCGAGGCCCAGATGCTTGATTATGCCGCTGGCTTTCTCCGTTGATGCAATGTTCTCCTCTTTCTCCTTAATCAGCTCGTTCTTCAACATGTCGCTCTCATTGCGAAGGCTGCAAATGAGCTCCACAAGATTTTTCGAATTCTTGTTCTTGGCAGCCAAATTGTCTCGGAGTTGATCACACTCTAAGCTGAGCTCCTCGTTTTTTTCATCAAGATGGCGACCGTGGTGTCAATCGTCGGCGCCGCTTCCTTCAGGGCGAAATCATCGGTAGCAAGTCAGCGCAAAGGAAGAAGAAGAAGAAGATAACTACACAGTGCTTGGTGCTACCTCATTTCTCCGGGGTAGGGCCGGGTTGAAATCATCGGATGACGATGATTCCTTGGTCGTGGATGTTGGTGCAGTACGGGTGTCGTTGGAACTTCTAGCCCTTTAAGATGTATAAGCATAGAGACTCTTAAAGAGCTTGAGCCCGGGCAAGAAGAAACGAAAGTACATAGCAAAGGAAACTAACGCGGTGAGCACAGCGAGAACGCGTTTCGGCGGCGGCGACGGTGAGCCCACTTGGTTTCTGGAACCGTCTCTCCAAATTCCGTACCGGTGTTTTTTCTCTGCGGCCTTGACCACCAACATTGCTGGAGGAGAGAGCGCCAAACAACTGTTTGTTTGAGGTGGAGAGAGGAAGAAAGTGAATGGAACGAGAGAGTTTAGCGTTTAGCCCTTATAGTCATAGTCGCTAGTCGAACGGGTTTCTTTGACTTTGACTGTCCGCATATGGCGGGCCTACAGGCGTCTCCTCGACTCTCTTGGAGCAATCATGTTCGTCCATCCGAAATGGACGGGGGATGAGCAGATGGTCTGCTGGCCCGGAAGCCAAGGAATCACTATATATCCACGTATCATCGGAAATCGATATGTGCTAAATTTTGGATGGTTGCAATAACTAAATGCACTTTTCAGATCTGCTGCCATGGCGATATAAATTTAGGGTGCGATTTGTGGGCTGATGAGAAGTTAACTTCGTTCTCAAATAGTTGATGTCATTAAATAAATCTCAGTTGCAACCCATGTTGCAACTCCTTGCGAAGCAAAATATATGAAATATAATCACCAGGCCGAAAACTGCAATCGAAGGCCGAGCTACATGTAGCAATTTATTTTTTAAAAAATCAATCATAGTTTTAAGTTTTGAAAAAATGAAAAATATCCTAGGGGCCGCCTTGTCAGCGAGAGGACGCGAATGTTCGATGCGGGAAGGTTGATCGTTGGCGTTTAATGGTCTCCCGCACGGAAACCGACGCAGCCATGAGGGCAGCGGCCGGCCACGCGGCGTCCAGTTGCCTACGCCGCCGTAAATGCGGGTAGTTGCCACCACCATAAAGTACCTACGCCGTCCACCACCGCGGTGCTATCCTCTCATGTCCACCACCGCCGATGCTCCATTCTCTCCTCTCCACCTCAAAAATGCCGCGCCATCGGACGACGAGGTTCTCCAGGCTTGGCCTCAAAGGCCGCGCGCAGCCTCCACCACCACCGCTGCCAGAGCCGGAGTCCGACGCGGAGTACAGCTCCGACAACGACGATAACCGCGAGCACGACTTTCGAATCTTGGAGGCTTTCCAACAGAAGCTCTGCGAGAACAGAGCTCATCGCCATTATGAGGCATACGCCCGCTAGCAAGCAGTGCGCTTGTTCGAGAAGGAGGCTTCTCGGGAAAGGCTCGAAGCGCAGGGACAGCACCGCCGACAAGCTCCTGCGACGCCGGCCGCCATGCTCCACCGCCAGATGCGCGAAGCAAGGGACGAGAAGCGGGCACAGACGGACACAGATCCGGTGACATGCCCATGGCATGTCACCGATGAACAGTGCCGTGCCATGCACTCTGGGCCGTTGGATAAAAAATGAGCGAAGAACGAGGATGAGGCAGTAGTTTAAGTTTAGGATAAATTTTAAGTTTTATTTAGGTTGAAATTACATTAGAGGGAGTACTTGTAGGGATTCGTTGCATAGAAAACAAAAAAATTCCTACCGCGAGAACGCAATCCAAGCCGAGATGCAATCTAGAAGACGGGAGCAACGAGGGGATGAACGAGACTCACCCTTGAAGATTTCCAAAGCCTACAAGATGAGGCTCTTGTTGCTGCGGTAGACGATCACTTGCCACTTTCAAAAGCGCGTAGAAGATCTTGACGGTGCCACAATCGGGCAGCACCTCCGTACTCGGTCACACGTTCGGTGTTGATGAAGACGACGTCCTTCTCCCTGTTCCAGCGGGCATCGGAAGTAGTAGCTCCTCCTTGAATCCGGCAGCACGACGGCGTGGTGGCGGTGGCGATGGAGATATCCGGCGGAGCTTCGCTAAGCGTTGCGGGAGAGGGGGAGGAGTGGGGCGGCTAGGGTTTGGGGAGAGGGGGTGGCCGGCCTCCTTGGGGTGCGGCCAAGGTGGTGGTGTTGTGGTGGCCGGCCCCCTCCCCTTGGCCCCTCATTATATAGGTGGAACCCCCAAGTGTTGGACTACAAGTCTTCGAATAAGACCCCAACCCAAAACCTTCCATGTGTAGGGAAACCTACCCAAGGTGGGATTCCCACCTCAAGTGGGACTCCCACCCTTCCATGAGGGGGGGTGGCCGGCCCCCTTGGTGGAGTCCACTCGGGACTCCGTCTTCCAAAGTGATTTCTTTCGGACTTTTCTAGAACCTTCTAGAACCTTCCATAAATGCACCGGATCATTTTCAAACTTATAAAGTGACTTCCTATATATGAATCTTATTCTCCGGACCATTCCGGAACTCCTCGTGATGTCCGGGATCCCATCCGAGACTTCGAACAAAACTTCGAACTCCATTCCATATTCAAGTTCTACTAATACGACATCAAACCTTAAGTGTGTCACCCTACGGTTCGTGAACTATGTAGACATGGTTGAGAACTCTCTCCGACCAATAACCAATAGCGAGATCTGGAGATCCATAATGGCTCCCACATATTCAACGATGACTTAGTGATCGAATGAACCATACACATACGATACCAATTCCCTTTGTCACGCTATATTTTACTTGTCCGAGGTTTGATCATCGGTATCTCTTTATACCTTGTTCAACCTCGTCTCCTGACAAGTACTCTTTACTCGTACCGTGGTATGTGGTCTCTTATGAACTTATTCATATGCTTGCAAGCTAATTAGACGACATTCCACCGAGAGGGCCCAGAGTATATCTATCCGTCATCGGGATGGACAAATCCCACTGTTGATCCATATGCCTCAACTCATACTTTCCGGATACTTAATCCCACCTTTATAACCACCCATTTACGCAGTGGCGTTTGATGTAATCAAAGTACCTTTCCGGTATAAGTGATTTACATGATCTCATGGTCGAAAGGACTAGGTAACTATGTATCGAAAGCTTATAGCAAATAACTTAATGACGTGATCTTATGCTACGCTTAAATGGGTGTGTCCATTACATCATTCATATAATGATATAACCTTGTTATTAATAACATCCAATGTTCATGATTATGAAACTCTAATCATCTATTAATCAACAAGCTAGTTAAGAGGCTTACTAGGGACTCATTGTTGTTTACATAACACACATTTATCAATGTTTCAGTTAATACAATTATAGCATGGTATATAAACATTTATCATAAACACAAAGATATATAATAACCACTTTTATTATTGCCTCTTGGGCATATCTCCAACAGTCTCCCACTTGCACTAGAGTCAATAATCTAGATTACATTGTAAGGTACCTAACACCCATGGCATTCTGGTGTTGGTCATGCTTAGCCCTAGGGAGAGCTTTAGTCAACGGATCTGCTACATTCAGATCAGTGTGTACTTTGCAAATCTTTACTTCTCCATCTTCGATGTACTCGCGAATCGAATGATAACGCAGCTTGATATGCTTCAGCCTTTTGTGTGACCTTGGTTCTTGTGCATTGGCGATGGCACCCATGTTATCACAGTAGATGACTAGTGGGTCCAATGCACTAGGAACCACACCGAGCTCTACAATGAACCTGTTCATCCATACCGCTTATGATGAAGCCTCTGAAGCCGCTATGTACTCCGATTCTGTTGAAGACTTCGCCACCGTGCACTGCTTCGAGCTTGCCCAGCTTACTGCAGCACCATTTAATATAAACACGTACCCAGACTGTGACTTAGAGTCATCAGGATCAGTGTTCCAACTTGCATCGGTGTAACTGGTTACAACGAGCTCTTGGTCACCTCCATAACAAAGAAACATATCCTTAGTTCTTTTCAAGTACTTCAGGGTATTTTTGACCGCTGTCCAGTGTTCCATTCTTGGATCACTTTGATATCTGCTAGTCAAACTAACAGCATGTGCTATATCCGGTCTAGTACATAGCATGGCATACATGATAGAGCCTACTGCCGAGGCATAGGGGATCTGACTCATCCTTTCTCTTTCTTCTGCCGTAGCCGGACCTTGAGTCTTACTCAAGACCTTGCCTGGTAACATAGGTAAGAATCCTTTTTTACTTTCGTCCATTCTAAACTTCTTTAGAATCTTATCCAGGTATGTACTCTGTGATAGCCCTATTAGACGTCTATCTCTATAAATCTTGATGCCTAATATATACGATGCTTCACCAAGGTCTTTCATTGAAAAACTATTATTCAAATAACCTTTTACACTGCTTAATAGTTCTATATCATTCCCAATCAATAATATGTCATCTACATATAATATCAGGAATGCTACAGAGCTCCCACTCACTTTCTTGTAAATACAGGCCTCTCCATGACACTGTATAAACCCGAAGTCTTTGATCACCTTATCAAAGCGTCGGTTCCAACTTCTCGATGCTTGCTTCAGTCCATAAATTGAACGCTGAAGTTTGCATACTTTGTCAGCATTTTTAGGATCGACAAAACCTTTGGGTTGTACCTGATGTCCCACAAGTATAGGGGATCGTGTGTAGCCTTTTCGATAAGTAAGAGTGTCGAACCCAACGAGGAGCTAAAGGTAGGATAAGTGTTCTCTCAAGTTCTATCAACCACTGATACAACTCTACGCGCACTAAACGTTTGCATTATCTAGAAAATAAAACTACGGTAGCAATACGGGTATGAGAGATAGCTTTGCAAGATAATAAATACATGAAAGTAAATGTTAGTGCTGCAGCAATAAAGTACACTAAGTAACCATATACTAACAGTACCATGAGTGTGGAAAAGTGGTGGTAATTGTGGTGGCTTTGTCCAAGATTAATTAGTGAAGACATTTAGTTCATTATCTTTGATGTAGTTTTCAACGTGGGAGAGGCTAAATATACATGGACTCCACTACTTGGGATTTACAAGTACTATATGATTGGATTGTTAGCAAACATCCGTAAATACTAACAATGCATTAAGGTTTCCCCAACCATAGCCTTAAGTTTATGGTCCTCTTACTCCCATACATGCAACTAACCGGTTTGAGCCCTCGGGTTTCTGTCACTCCGGCAGGACTACCCCCTTCCTTTGCACATACTACTAACCCTATGGTGTTGATCCATGCGCGCACAAGTATAATGGACACCAAAGGACAGTAACATATCAATATACAACTCTAATGAACCATAGACATTCAACAAAGCAATCAAAAGACAAATATACTACATAAACTTGACATAGATCATAGGATAAATATTATAGCATCAAACACCATGTTTACATAGGACGGTACAGAGGTTTATGAGAGGATGAACCACTGAATACAAGGAGGAGATGGTGATGGAGATGGCGGTGAAGACGTAGGAGAGGGGCAGCGCGGCGGCGCAGGGCGGCGGCGGCGCCGGCGGCGCGGGGAACTCCTTTCCCCGCCGCCGGCAAGCTTGGGGAGCGCCGCCCCTTAGCCTCCCTCCTTCATGGCTTTTTGGGAGCCCTCCCCCATGGAGATGGGATCCATGGGGGGGGCAAAAACGTGTCTTTGGTGGCTGAAAATTCGTGGGTGGAGGAGTCCTCCACGAGTTAGGTTTCCTCCCTTTATATAGCTTCTCGGATTTCCGTCACCCCTTTTAGGGTTCCACCAAAACGGGCCTAAAGTCCGCGTCCGAACTTCGATTGGGCCGAATTTTAACTCCAGAACATTCAGCAGAAAATTATCTACAACTTCCTCTTCAGGCTCAACTCCGTTGGAGATCATCTTCGAGGGTCAAACAGACAATCTCCGAAAACAGTTCTGGGACAGATTTCAGCAAAGTTCCAATTCGACTCCAACAAGGTTTCCTCTTGTATTCTTGATAATTCCTACACATCAAAGTGTAAAACAAGAACATTGTGCACTTTTGCAACTATTAATAGGTTAGTCTAAATAAATCATAAACTTAATACAAAAACAAGTGCCAAAGGCATAATATTAACATGAAACAATCAAAAATTATAGATACGTTTTGGACGTATCAACATCCCCAAGCTTAATTCCTGCTCGTCCTCGAGTAGGTAAATGATAACAAAATAATTTTTGATTGTAAATGCTGTGATCAGGTCTTTAACAATTGCATGATGTATGGATAATAAAACTTAGCAATCATGTTACCTAATGAAAAGTATCAACCAACTAAGAGTTCATAATATGAAATTTATAAACATCAACAAGATTGTAATGATCATAGTAAAGCATGGTAGAGCGGTATCTCGCTTGCCCTTAATTGTGGAGCAAAACATAAATGCCAAGGCACCTCTGAAGTTCAAGTGAAGACTAGAAGTAAGAATATCAAAGATAAAAGCATCAAAGTTATGCCACAGTTAACCGCGTTCTGGGGCAAGCATATTACACTAAGAATGACAGTTATGCTCTCAAAAAGGTGCTCAAAGAAAGGATGGTGACTCAACATAAAAGTAAAAGATAGACCCTTCGCAGAGGGAAGCAAGGATTAACATGTGCTAGAGCTTTTTATTTTTAAAACAGAAGTAAAATTGTTTTGGGAAGTGTTTGTTGTTGTCAACGAATAGTAGTGGGCACTCTAACCCCCTTGTCAACCAGACTTTCAAGAGCGGCTCCCATGAAGGACGTTATCTGTACCAGCAAGGTAGATCATCCCTCTTCTCTTTTGTTTACACATGTACTATAGTTTTATTTATAGGTGACACTCCTCCCAACCTTCGCTTTCACAAGCCATGGCTAACCGAATCCTCGGGTGCCTTCCAACATTCACATACCATGGAGGAGTGTCTATTTGCAAATTAAGTTGCTTACTGATAAATCAGGGCAAAAAATGTGAAGAGAATTATTAATGAAAGTTGTAATTAATTGGGGCTGGGCACCCCGTTGCCAGCTCTTTTTGCAAAATTATTGGATAAGCGGATGTATATGCCACTAGTCCATTGGTGAAAGTCTGTCAGGAGTAAATGACAAGGTTGAAAGATAAAACACCACATACTTCCTCATGAGCTATAAAACATTGACACAAATTGAGAAGTACTTTGAAGGTTTTAAAAGTAGCACATGAAAATTTACTTGGAATGGTTTGAAATGCCATGCATAGGTATTTATAATGGACACTTTGGAACAACTTGGTTTATAGGGATTTGGATGCACGAGTAGCATTTCTGCTCAGTACAAGTGAAGGCTAGCAATAGACTGGGAAGCGACAATCAAGAGAGCAATAACCATCATAATCATGCTTGCGATAGAATAAAATTAACAGAGGCATAAAAGTGATACAAGAACTCTGAAGCAAAGTAAATCATTAAGGCTTAATTGACTTTTGTTTTTCAGTCATATGCATGCGTGAGCATGTGCCAAGTCAATTCAAATGAATCATTCAAAGGAGGACACCATAATACCATACCATCTTATGAACAGGACAATGCATGTTAACATCAAAATATCAAAATATACACTATTAGCTAGTTGAGACTATCCATAAGAAAACATAACCACTAAACAATATCATTCACACATCTTTTTTAAGTTTCATCAAATATACATTAACCAAGTAAACGTTGAAAATAGAAGATAAATAAAATATGTGACGATCCACTTATTAATGTAACCGGTGTTTGATGCTAGGATAAATAGATAATAAGATACAGCCGCTTCAAGTTTAGTCAAATTCATATGTTGCTCAAAAAACAAAGTTTGAAGGTTTGCAAACCGAGGGGTTATTGATGAAGAGGGATGCGGGGATATCCCCAAGCTTATGACTTTGGCCATTCTTCAATATTTCAGAGTTTGGTGTTCCTTCATTCTCTGTGAAAAACTTCAACACAAAAACTTTACCATTCTTTTATGCGCTTAGACATTAGTGCAATGATAATATTAATCAAATCTACAAAGTTCAGTATGACATATGAAAAGCATTTTAATAAGAATTAGCTACTGTAGCATAACTTCAATAAGGTTCTTTGATCAAGAGAACTCAAAAAGGTGGGCAAAAAGATGCAAATGCAAAACAATGCAAGAATCTGTCAAAATAGAACAGTTCGTAAAAATTGATTTTAAAAAAATAGTTACGGTGCGCAACTCGAAAAACTCTGGACTAATGAAAGTTAGATAAATACCTGGGGAATATGCTCGTAAATTGGCAGCTCAAACTTACGTTCTGGTGATTTTTGGCAATTTTTCTCGTTATGAACCAGAAACAGTAAACAAGATTGCAAATCTCCCAAATACCACTTTCTTACCATTAGAGGCAATTCTTGGCACAAAAACAAACAAACATGATAAGGAGAGGTCATTACAGTAGTAATGACTTACAAGACTCAACAAAGCAGTAAATAACAGAAATATAAACATATTGGATTGTCTCCCATAAAGCTCTTTCTTTATAGCCACTTAAGATGGGCATGATTATTTGATGGAGCTCTCAAACCCCCATTTTTTTTGTTGTTTTCCAATTATAAGTGAAACTGACAAAGAAACAAGAACCAAATAAAGAACCTAATAAAACTAAATAGGATAAACCAAAGATAATAAAAGCAACTATATACAATGCTTACATGTGGATGGGTAATATTGAGTTTGAAGGAGACAACCTCATGTTGGTTGATGAATAGGGGGATGCCTTGGGCATCCCCAAGCTTAGATATTTCGTCCGGTCTCCAGGTAACCTACGGTAGCCAGATGTGAGAGATCACATATAGAGCGCCCTAGCCAGGAACTCGATCAGTAAAATCTTGCGATCGTGAGAAAATTCGGGATGAGGCGTAACTGCTAGCTAACCTGGCCGTTCCCGTACCAGGCAGCGGCGGCGAAGATGAGCTGCGGAAACCTATCCGACCAAGCAAGAAAAGACTAGATCAATCCAATTCCTTTGCAACAAGGCGAAGATCGCCAATCGGATGAATCCTCTCTTTGGCTCGCGTGATTGGCGCCGGCGGCAAGGGTTAGAAAAGGTCAAAAGATAGCACCTCCTCAACGATCGTCGCGTGGCGCCCCTTGGTTGGCGGCACCAAGATCGTCGCGATCGAGGCACGCGCCCATGTCGCTGGCGTGGAGCAGCTGCACCTCCTCAACGAAGACCTGCTCCGTTCAGGACGCCACCCTGCTCGGCGCCGTCAAGGAGCACCGCCACGCATGCCTGGGACTCGCCAGAGCGCCCCGACGTGGAGATGAGCGCCTCGGGCGCCTGAATAACCTGCGAACAGGAGCAGCTCGTACCGTGCAGCAGCAAAGCGGGGCACGCCGTTCGCCACCTATCGCCCTGCTGGTCTTCGGGTCGTCCTGGCTGCATGAAAAACGAAACGATCATGTTTTGTGCTGCTACCAATCCAATCCCGGCCGTCATCACCGTACACCCGATCAGAGGTAAAACGAAGAAGAGTTGTCATGCGTAAGGCATGGAGCTGCATGCTGCAAACATAATAAGGATGGCGCCATCGCCGTCGTGATGGCCAAGTTCATCGTCGCCGCGCTATATTCCAGGTCTTGTTGTCTGTCAGGCGCTTTGGCTGCACACACTATTTGTCAGTTGCAATTGCGCGATGACGCGCTGCATCAGCTCAAGCGTACATAGATACGTATGGCCAGCACCAAGTGTAGCTGAATCGCGTATTGACACTCTGCCTGGAGGCGCTGAGATTGAACCAGAAAAGGGTGCCAGGACTGAACCATAAAAGGGTAATCCCGTCGTTTGCTTGGTAATACCATGGACAACCCAGGCAACTCCTGATTGAAGGAGATATGCCCTAGAGGCAATAATAAAGTGATTATTATTTATATCTTTATGTTTATGATAAATGTTTATATATCATGCTATAATTGTATTAACCGAAACATTAGTAAATGTGTGATATGTAGACAAACAAAGAAGTCCCTAGTATGCCTCTTAACTAGCTTGTTGATTAATGGATGATTAGTTTCATAATCATGAACATTGGATGTTATTAATAACAAGGTTATGTCATTGTATGAATGATGTAATGGACACACCCAATTAAGCGTAGCATAAGATCTCGTCATTAAGTTATTTGCTATAAGCTTTCGATACATAGTTACCTAGTCCTTATGACCATGAGATCATGTAAATCACTTGTACCGGAAAGGTACTTTGATTACACCAAACACCACTGCGTAAATGGGTGGCTATAAAGGTGGGATTAAGTATCCGGAAAGTATGAGTTGAGGCATATGGATCAACAGTGGGATTTGTCCATCCCGATGACGGATAGATATACTCTGGGCCCTCTCGGTGGAATGTCGTCTAATGTCTTGCAAGCATATGAATGAGTTCATAAGAGACCACATACCACGGTACGAGTAAAGAGTACTTGTCAGGAGACGAGGTTGAACAAGGTATAGAGTGATACCGAAGATCAAACCTCGGACAAGTAAAATATCGCGTGACAAAGGGAATTGGTATTGTATGTGAATGGTTCATTCGATCACTAAAGTCATCGTTGAATATGTGGGAGCCATTATGGATCTCCAGATCCCGCTATTGGTTATTGGTCGGAGTGAGTACTCAACCATGTCCACATAGTTCACGAACCGTAGGGTGACACACTTAAAGTTGGATGTTGAAATGGTAGTACTTGAATAAGGAATGGAGTTCGAATATTTGTTCGGAGTCCCGGATGAGATCCCGGACATCACGAGGAGTTCCGGAATGGTCCGAAGAATAAGATTCATATATAGGATGTCATTTTATGTGAATTAAAATGTCACGAAAGGTTCTATGGAAGGTTCTAGAAGGTTCTAGAAAAGTCCGGAAGAATCCACCAAGGAAGGTGGAGTCCACATGGGACTCCACCTCCATGGCCGGCCAACCCTAGGTGGGGAGGAGTCCCAAGTGGACTCCCCCTTAGGGGGCCGGCCACCCCCCCATATGGGAGGTGGAACTCCCACCTCTAGTGGGAGTCCTAGCTTGGCTAGGTTTCCCCTCCATATGGAAGGTTTTTGTTTCGGGTCTTATTCGAAGACTTGAACACCAACACTTGGGGATCCACCTATATAATGAGGGGCATAGGGGAGGGGGCCGGCAACCACAAAGCCACAAGTTGGCCGCACCCCCTTGAGGCCGGCCACCCCCTCCCAAACCCTAGCCGCCCCCCTCTCCTCCATAACTCCCGCGTAGCTTTAGCGAAGCTCCGCTGGACTTCTCCACCACCACCGACACCACGCCGTCGTGCTGTCGGATTCAAGAGGAGCTACTACTTCCGCTGCCCGCTGGAACGGGGAGGTGGACGTCGTCTTCATCAACAACCGAACGTGTGACCGAGTACGGAGGTGCTGCCCGTTCGTGGCGCCGGAACCGATCGTGATCAAGATCTTCTACGCGCTTTTGCAAGCGGCAAGTGAACGTCTACCGCAGCAACAAGAGCCTCCTCTTGTAGGCTTTGGAATCTCTTCAAGGGTGAGACTCGATACCCCCTCGTTGCTACCGTCTTCTAGATTGCATCTTGGCTTGGATTGCGTGTTCGCGGTAGGAAATTTTTTGTTTTCTATGCAACGTTATCCTACAGTGGTATCAGAGCCAGGTCTATGCATAGATGGTTGCACGAGTAGAACACAATGTTTTTGTGGGCGTTGATGCTCTTGTTATCTTTAGTTTGAGTACTTTGCATCTTTATGGCATAGTGGGATGAAGCGGCTCGGACTAACTTTACATGACCGCATTCATGAGACTTGTTCCTCGTTCGACATGCAACTTGTATTGCATAAGAGGCTTTGCGGGTGTCTGTCTCTCCTACTATAGTGAAGATTCAACTTACTCTTCTATTGACAACACTAGTATCACCGTTGTGGTTCATGTTCGTAGGTAGATTAGATCTTACTCTAAAACCCTAAACCACGTAAAATATGCAAACCAAATTAGAGGCGTCTAACTTGTTTTTGCAGGGTTTGGTGATGTGATATGGCCATAATATGATGATGAATATGTATGAGATGATCATTATTGTATTGTGGCAACCGGCAGGAGCCTTATGGTTGTCTTTAATTTTCATGTTGAGTAGTATTTCAAAGTAGTTGTAATAGTTGATACATGAGGTGAACAACCATGAAGACGGCGCCATGAACCTTGACGCTACGCCGACGATGATGGAGATCATGCTCGTTGATGATGGAGATCATGTCCGTGCTTTGGAGATGAAGATCGAAGGCGCAAAGACAAAAGGGCCATATCATATCACATATGAACTGCATGTGATGTTAATCCTTTTATGCATCTTATTTTGCTTAGATCGCGACGGTAGCATTATAAGATGATCCCTCACATTAATATCAAGATAATAAAGTGTTCTTCCCTCGTATGCACCGTTGTAACAGTCATCGTCGTTCAAGCATCTCGTGATGATCGGATGTGATAGATTCAACGATTCACATACAACGGGTGTAAGCCATGTTGCACACGCGGAATACTTGGGTTTGCTTGACGAGCCTAGCATGTACAGACATGGCCTCGGGACAACGGAAACCGAAAGGTTGAACACGAGTCATATGGATGATATGATCAACATGTTGATGTTCACCATTGAAGCTACATCATCTCACGTGATGATCGGTTTTTGGTGTAGTGAATTTGGATCGTGTACCACTTAACAACTATGAGGGATGTTGTATTAAGTGGGATTTCATTAGTAATTAGATTAAAACATGAACTAATTATCATAAACATAGTCTGAGTAGTATTTTGAATTAATTTTGTAGTATTGGCATCCGTTTTCTACCATGCGCTAGTCTTGTAATTGAGATAGAAATACTGTTAAAATCGACAAGAAACTTTACGGATTGGTACCGTATTGTTAAAGAATCAAGAATTGATTAAGTCCTATTGCAAACTTTTAGTAAACCTCACATTGTTGATTCAAAGAGCTATGGTTTCAATTAGTACCTAAAGTTATCTTGTCTCCGTGAAACTTGAAGTTCAAATCTGTTTGAAAAGTAAGGAGCTGAAAATTTAGTTTTCAGAAATAATCAAGGTATGAGATATATGTGATATCTAAGACCTTATTGCAAGATGATAGAATAAAGTTTGGTGAGACTACATAAACTCATAAGTTTTATGGGAATGTACGAAGGTTGAAGACGCAAGGCGTCACAATCCTCCAACTATTGGGGCACTAACGATATTCGCATATCCATGAAGTGACCATCCTTAAATATGCACCGTTACTAAGACTCGTCGTTTCGAAGCATCACGTGATGATCGGGTGTGATAGATTCTACGTGTGCATAAAACGGGTGCAAGCTAGATTTGCACATGCAAATACCAAGGTTAAAACTTTACGAGCCTAGCATGTACGGACATGGTCTCGGAAAGTCGTCATGATATGATGGATAAAATTATGAGTGAAACTGCTCATCATATTACAAAGTTACTAATAGTGAAATCTGGAACACTTGTCATATGATGATCAACTTCAAAGTAAGAACCTCAAGGTTATTGGTATTTGACCAACAAACCTAGAAGTTAATGATGTTGATGTGTTTTTCTGAATAATGAGGAAAGCTAAAAGAGAAACTACAAAAGATTATTGGCAGAAAGAAAGAAAAGACTAGAATGTCTAGCTCAGGTGTATATAAATGATATACATGTTATGGTTGTATTCCTAGTTAGGTCTCACAATGAAATTCTTGGGTATTTGTACCATATTGGTTGGTATGAAGTGTCATACAAAACAACGCAATACAAGAATATAATGGCCTAAGTGACTGACAAGGAATATGAATAGGAATGCACGTCAGGAACAAAAATAAAGTGTTATTATGTTCGTCATTGGCATTCTATCTAGCCCTTAGAATTTATAATAAAGAGCTTAATAAATTGTTATTTTGCTTTGGTCAAATAAAAACAATGAGTTGTTTAAATTATGACATTACTCCATGTACGATGGATAAGTTATTATAAATCTTAATGGTGAGACACACATACATAACACTGACGCTAAAATGCCATAAGGCAAATGATTTGAATTCCACTTATTTGTGGAACCGCCATTTAGGTCATGTTAGAAAGGAACACATGAAGGAACTCCATGCAAATGGATTTCTGGAGTCATTTGATTTTTTGAATCATTTGGTGCTTGCAAATCTTTTCTAAAGAGAATGATTAAAATACCGTTCATAGGCCAAGAGTTGAATGGGCAACTAACTTAGTGAAAAATACATGATGATGTATATGGTTCACTGGACATAGTTGTGTGCGGGAGATTCTTCTACTTCATGAAAACTTCCAACAATGAATTGAGTATATATATGTGGATATATTCAAAAAGGAAGAAGTTTAAAACATTTGAATGGATTCAAATAAATTTCAGCATGAAGTAGAAATCATCGTAATAGAAAAGTTAAATATCTATGATAGGATCATGGTGGAAATATTTGAATTACGAGTTTTAGCGAACATCTAAGAGAGTTATGAAATTGTTCTACAACTCATGTTTCTTGGAGTATCATAGTGATGATAAAGTATCCGAGAGATGTATCCAAACCTTGTTGGATTAATGATGAGATAAAATATTATGACACCATTATATTTTTGTGGATTATGCTTTAGTGACTACCGCTTTTACACTTAATAGAGCATCATCATGATCCGTTGAAATGACACCATACGAGTTATGGTATGGGTATGAATCCTAATAGTCTTTTCTTAAAATTTTGGTATGCATAGCATAAGTAAATAAGTTTACAACCAAAATCGGATGAATGTCTTTGTTGGTTATCCCAGAGAATTGATTGGGAATTCTTCCCACTATGTAGACAAAGACAAAAGTGTTTGTCAATGTTTCTTACTTCCAAGAAATTGTTTCTAGTGAAGTATTTGAGTGGGAGGACAATATAATTTGATGAGGTTTATGAACCTGAGCATAATGATCAGTGTAGCGCAGCATCGGAAATTGGTTCCGGAAGCGACCACGACGATCATGGCTCCCATGACTACAAAGTGTTTTAGCCATGGAGATCGAAGTACATATTGAACCTTGTAGGTATGGTTTACTTTGTGATCAAATAAATGATTTGTGGACAAAGGATTGATTATGAACAATGATAAACCAACTACAAACAAAGAAGCTATGATGGGCCCTGACTCCGTTAAAATGGCTATACGCCATGAAATCCAAGATAGATGAATACTTTTTTCAAAGTAAATGGATCTATAAAATTGATGGACTTGGATGAAATATCCTTGAAGAAGCTTGACTTGTCGAAAAGTTGTTTACGACAAAGTTCAAATAGTTGACTACAACAAGATTAGATCTTCCGTAGCAATGCTTATAGTCTATGTGGATTATTCTAGTAACCACTACATATTTCTTTTATGAGATATGTTAGTAGGATGGCAAAATACATTACTTATCAGAAGTGTGTATTAAAGGTGTATACAAGATACAACCAAGAGTTTTGCTGGTCCGTGGAATACTAGATAAGTATACGAACTTCAATTGGATGAAGTAAG
Source organism: Lolium perenne (assembly GCF_019359855.2). Lineage (NCBI taxonomy): Eukaryota > Viridiplantae > Streptophyta > Magnoliopsida > Poales > Poaceae > Lolium > Lolium perenne. The sequence continues at coordinate 202,570,464 of NC_067244.2, forward strand.
TATCACGGAGTTAGAATCTTCACCAGATGAAATAGTCAAAGAGTTTTTTGATTTCATCAGAGACGATGAAGAGGCTTGCATTTGCAAGAAATTAAGTGGGAGCGCTAAGACATATTTATAATACTTTATGTAGGTGACATATAGTTGGTTATAAATGATGTAATTATATACTTGATTAAAAGGTTTCATTGAGAAATTAATTTCAATGAAAGGATATGGACTGAAACATATCTAGTGTCAAGATCTATGAAGATAGATTGAAACACAAAATAAGTTTAAGTCAAAGTACATAGAATGGATATTGAAATAGTTCAATATAGAAATATTAAGAAAATGTTCTTGTCATGTGAAGTTTTAACAAGACTTGAGTGTATCTGATACTCAATGAGTAAAAACACATGAGTGATTATAGATCACGAATAATATGTACACAATCAGATATCCTATGCTCTAAGAGTGTTATGAGCATGATTCATGTGATGATCACTGAAAAACAGTAAGAATATTCTTGAGTACTTAAGAAGAACCAAGTATATATATATAGTTTTATATGGAGAAATGACAAACAAATCGCTGTAAGGTGATTACACCGATATTTGTTTTGTCACATATAAAAATAAAATTTCAATCTCAAATTAGACTAAGTGTTGTTTTAAAAGGTAGCACAATGAGCTAGAAGTTGTCTATGCTAGATTTAGAAGAGTTCTAAATATTATGACGGATTCTACAAAAGAAGGCAGAATATGTCATTGTTTTGACAATGACAAAGTATGTTAAGTCAAGAGGTTCTTTAAGAACTTGGTGTATTTCCAACAGAGTCAGAACTTTGAAACTATATTGTGTGTGACAATATTAGTGACATATTTCAGACCGCGGAATTAAGGTTCCACCAGAAGACCAAACATATTTAATGCCAACTCATTTGGAAATGAGTGATGCGTTGAGACGCAAATGAATTACAAAATACATAACTTTCTGAGCATGTCAGATCCGTTGACTAAAACCTCTCCCGTGAGCAATACATGATAAAGCACCAGAAGGCCAAGGTGTTATATCTTTACAAATGTAAACTAGATTATTGACTCTAGTGCAAGTGGGAGACTGAAGGAGATATGCCCTAGAGGCAATAATAAAGTGATTATTATTTATATCTTTATGTTTATGATAAATGTTTATATATCATGCTATAATTGTATTAACCGAAACATTAGTACATGTGTGATATGTAGACAAACAAAGAAGTCCCTAGTATGCCTCTTAACTAGCTTGTTGATTAATGGATGATTAGTTTCATAATCATGAACATTGGATGTTATTAATAACAAGGTTATGTCATTGTATGAATGATGTAATGGACACACCCAATTAAGCGTAGCATAAGATCTCGTCATTAAGTTATTTGCTATAAGCTTTCGATACATAGTTACCTAGTCCTTATGACCATGAGATCATGTAAATCACTTGTACCGGAAAGGTACTTTGATTACACCAAACACCACTGCGTAAATGGGTGGCTATAAAGGTGGGATTAAGTATCCGGAAAGTATGAGTTGAGGCATATGGATCAACAGTGGGATTTGTCCATCCCGATGACGGATAGATATACTCTGGGCCCTCTCGGTGGAATGTCGTCTAATGTCTTGCAAGCATATGAATGAGTTCATAAGAGACCACATACCACGGTACGAGTAAAGAGTACTTGTCAGGAGACGAGGTTGAACAAGGTATAAAGTGATACCGAAGATCAAACCTCGGACAAGTAAAATATCGCGTGACAAAGGGAATTGGTATTGTATGTGAATGGTTCATTCGATCACTAAAGTCATCGTTGAATATGTGGGAGCCATTATGGATCTCCAGATCCCGCTATTGGTTATTGGTCGGAGTGAGTACTCAACCATGTCCACATAGTTCACGAACCGTAGGGTGACACACTTAAAGTTGGATGTTGAAATGGTAGTACTTGAATAAGGAATGGAGTTCGAATATTTGTTCGGAGTCCCGGATGAGATCCCGGACATCACGAGGAGTTCCGGAATGGTCCGAAGAATAAGATTCATATATAGGATGTCATTTTATGTGAATTAAAATGTCACGGAAGGTTCTATGGAAGGTTCTAGAAGGTTCTAGAAAAGTCCGGAAGAATCCACCAAGGAAGGTGGAGTCCACATGGGACTCCACCTCCATGGCCGGCCAACCCTAGGTGGGGAGGAGTCCCAAGTGGACTCCCCCTTAGGGGGCCGGCCACCCCCCCCCATATGGGAGGTGGAACTCCCACCTCTAGTGGGAGTCCTAGCTTGGCTAGGTTTCCCCTCCATATGGAAGGTTTTTGTTTCGGGTCTTATTCGAAGACTTGAACACCAACACTTGGGGATCCACCTATATAATGAGGGGCATAGGGGAGGGGGCCGGCAACCACAAAGCCACAAGTTGGCCGCACCCCCTTGAGGCCGGCCACCCCCTCCCAAACCCTAGCCACCCCCCTCTCCTCCATAACTCCCGCGTAGCTTTAGCGAAGCTCCGCTGGACTTCTCCACCACCACCGACACCACGCCGTCGTGCTGTCGGATTCAAGAGGAGCTACTACTTCCGCTGCCCGCTGGAACGGGGAGGTGGACGTCGTCTTCATCAACAACCGAACGTGTGACCGAGTACGGAGGTGCTGCCCGTTCGTGGCGCCGGAACCGATCGTGATCAAGATCTTCTACGCGCTTTTGCAAGCGGCAAGTGAACGTCTACCGCAGCAACAAGAGCCTCCTCTTGTAGGCTTTGGAATCTCTTCAAGGGTGAGACTCGATACCCCCTCGTTGCTACCGTCTTCTAGATTGCATCTTGGCTTGGATTGCGTGTTCGCGGTAGGAAATTTTTTGTTTTCTATGCAACGTTATCCTACACTGATTGTGATTGACCTCGTCAGGATTTACTGTAAGATTGGCTTTAACGAGTCACGCACATTTGAGGAGCATAATTGCTCAGTTTGATCAACATCTATAAGTTTTAAGTTAGAATATATACCCATATATATGATAAATATGTTTTTGATTATGTTGTCAAATCAAGTAATTGCGTTCTTTCATGAAGGTGACTTTGCCCAAAGATGATGCTTCCATGTGTACCCTGTCACACCGCTTTCTACTGAGGTCTATTTTATCCTAAATTGTTCCATAATTTTATTTGTTTCACGAAGTACCCTAATCATTTGGTCAAATTAGGTTGGATCGGGCAATCCGCATCCTAACTACTCCCCAAAGATTTATCTATCTTCTTTAGCTTCTTCTAATCCTTGACCTCGAGAGATGGAGACAAAGGCTTTCGCTGCGCGAGGTGAGGTGGCGATGGTGCTGACACACGTGTGTCGGGTTGCCTAACAAAGACAGCGGGTAGAGGCGAAAATGGTGGCACACCTGACTGTGGAGGGCGCCATGGAAGCGCTAAATGCATGTACCAACGAGCCGTAAATCCGTAATAACCCCATTGCAACGCATGGGCAATTTTCCTAGTAAAACTAAATAGGATAAACCAAAGATAATAAAAGCAACTATATACAATGCTTACATGTGGATGGGTAATATTGAGTTTGAAGGAGACAACCTCATGTTGGTTGATGAATAGGGGGATGCCTTGGGCATCCCCAAGCTTAGATATTTGCATCTTCTTGAATATTCTCTTGGGATCTATCTACACATCCCCAAGCTTGAGCTCTTGCATCCTCTTGCTCATCTTATATCACCATATTGATTGGAACTTAAAAACTGCATCCACATAAAGCTTCACAAAACTCATTAGTAGGTTAGTACTCATTAAATAAAATCCACAAGTGTTCAAGTATCCCTAATTTCTATAAAATCTATCAAATATTTAGCCACTGTAATACTGAGGTTTCTTATTATTTCAATCGTACGTCGAAAACGAAGGAAACTTTTGAATCCTAAGTACAATATTTAAACAAAGAGAATAGAAATCTGTCAAAACTGAATACTCTGTAAAGATGTCACTCAATGAGATAGTTACGTAGCTCAAATCTAAAAACTCATGATTAATGAAAGACACATCATAACCTCAGGTCTATGCACAAAAAATTTCAGATCAAAATGCCATACTGAGATTTTTCACGAAGTTTTGCAGCACAGCACAGAAAATCTGTCTCAACGGAATCAGTCCGTAAAGATTGAATTATTAGATCTGTCTACGTACCTCAAATCAGAAAAGTCAGAACTAACGAAAGTTAGATATCAAGCACTACTATGCACTCAAGAAATTTCAGATCAAGATCACGTTCTGGTGATTTTTAAAATTTTCTACAGTGGAGCACAAGAAATCTGTTTTCTAGGCAGCATAGTGACAAACTTGCATAACAAACTAGGGGTTATCTATACATTCTATTTACAGCGGGATGTGTACACTATATACATTATATACACTATTTACAAGTTTTTAATGAAAAGCTTCCATGGAAAGAATTGTTTTGGTTTCGCAGGCATGAACACAAGTGTTCAAGGTCGACCCCCACTTCACCATTACTCATCTTTCCAATCACTTTTCTTTTCTGAAAACATTTTTTATTTTTTTATATAAGAAGTACAACTAATTTTTTTTGTAATTCGCATTCCCTATCCATACAAAAGATAGAGAACAACTAGGTACAGGAAGTAAAACTACTTAGAGATAAAGCAAATAAGTGCACACGAAAATATTCACCTACGCTATGTCTCCCCGGCAACGGCGCCAGAAAAGGTCTTGATGTCCCACAAGTATAGGGGATCGTGTGTAGCCTTTTCGATAAGTAAGAGTGTCGAACCCAACGAGGAGCTAAAGGTAGGATAAGTATTCTCTCAAGTTCTATCAACCACTGATACAACTCTACGCGCACTAAACGTTTGCATTATCTAGAAAATAAAACTACGGTAGCAATACGGGTATGAGAGATAGCTTTGCAAGATAATAAATACATGAAAGTAAGTGTTAGTGCTGCAGCAATAAAGTACACTAAGTAACCATATACTAACAGTACCATGAGTGTGGAAAAGTGGTGGTAATTGTGGTGGCTTTGTCCAAGATTAATTAGTGAAGACATTTAGTTCATTATCTTTGATGTAGTTTTCAACGTGGGAGAGGCTAAATATACATGCACTCCACTACTTGGGATTTACAAGTACTATATGATTGGATTGTTAGCAAACATCCGTAAATACTAACAATGCATTAAGGTTTCCCCAACCATAGCCTTAAGTTTATGGTCCTCTTACTCCCATACATGCAACTAACCGGTTTGAGCCCTCAGGTTTCTGTCACTCCGGCTACCCCCTTCCTTTGCACATACTACTAACCCTATGGTGTTGATCCATGCGCGCACAAGTATAATGGACACCAAAGGACAGTAACATATCAACATACAACTCTAATGAACCATAGACATTCAACAAAGCAATCAAAAGACAAATATACTACATAAACTTGACATAGATCATAGGATAAATATTATAGCATCAAACACCATGTTTACATAGGACGGTATAGAGGTTTATGAGAGGATGAACCACTGAATACAAGGAGGAGATGGTGATGGAGATGGCGGTGAAGACGTCGGAGAGGGGCAGCGCGGCGGCGCAGGGCGGCGCGGGGAACTCCTTTCCCCGCCGCCGGCAAGCTTGGGGAGCACCGCCCCTTAGCCTCCCTCCTTCATGGCTTTTTGGGAGCCCTCCCCCATGGAGATGGGATCCATGGGGGAGGCAAAAACGTGTCTTTGGTGGCTGAAAATTCGTGGGTGGAGGAGTCCTCCACGAGTTAGGTTTCCTTCCTTTATATAGCTTCTCGGATTTCCGTCACCCCTTTTAGGGTTCCACCAAAACGGGCCTAAAGTCCGCGTCCGAACTTCGATTGGGCCGAATTTTAACTCCAGAACATTCAGCAGAAAATTATCTACAACTTCCTCTTCAGGCTCAACTCCGTTGGAGATCATCTTCGAGGGTCAAACAGACAATCTCCGAAAACAGTTCTGGGACATATTTCAGTAAAGTTCCAATTCGACTCCAACAAGGTTTCCTCTTGTATTCTTGATAATTCCTACACATCAAAGTGTAAAACAAGAACATTGTGCACTTTTGCAACTATTAATAGGTTAGTCTAAATAAATCATAAATTTAATACAAAAACAAGTGCCAAAGGCATAATATTAACATGAAACAATCAAAAATTATAGATACGTTTTGGACGTATCAACATCCCCAAGCTTAATTTCTGCTCGTCCTCGAGTAGGTAAATGATAACAAAATAATTTTTGATTGTAAATGCTGTGATCAGGTCTTTAAAAATTGCATGATGTATGGATAATAAAACTTAGCAATCATGTTACCTAATGAAAAGTATCAACCAACTAAGAGTTCATAATATGAAATTTATAAACATCAACAAGATTGTAATGATCATAGTAAAGCATGGTAGAGCGGTATCTCGCTTGCCCTTAATTGTGGAGCAACACATAAATGCCAAGGCACCTCTGAAGTTCAAGTGAAGACTAGAAGTAAGAATATCAAAGATAAAAGCATCAAAGTTATGCCACAGTTAACCGCGTTCTGGGGCAAGCATATTACACTAAGAATGACAGTTATGCTCTCAAAAAGGTGCTCAAAGAAAGGATGGTGACTCAACATAAAAGTAAAAGATAGACCCTTCGCAGAGGGAAGCAAGGATTAACATGTGCTAGAGCTTTTTATTTTTAAAACAGAAGTAAAATTGTTTTGGGAAGTGTTTGTTGTTGTCAACGAATGGTAGTGGGCACTCTAACCCCCTTGTCAACCAGACTTTCAAGAGCGGCTCTCATGAAGGACGTTATCTGTACCAGCAAAGTAGATCATCCCTCTTCTCTTTTTTTTACACATGTACTATAGTTTTATTTATAGGTGACACTCCTCCCAACCTTCGCTTTCACAAGCCATGGCTAACCGAATCCTCGGGTGCCTTCCAACATTCACATACCATGGAGGAGTGTCTATTTGCAAATTAAGTTGCTTACTGATAAATCAGGGCAAAACATGTGAAGAGAATTATTAATGAAAGTTGTAATTAATTGAGGCTAGGCACCCCGTTGCCAGCTCTTTTTGCAAAATTATTGGATAAGTGGATGTATATGCCACTAGTCCATTGGTGAAAGTCTGTCAGGAGTAAATGACAAGGTTGAAAGATAAAACACCACATACTTCCTCATGAGCTATAAAACATTGACACAAATTGAGAAGTACTTTGAAGGTTTTAAAAGTAGCACATGAAAATTTACTTGGAATGGTTTGAAATGCCATGCATAGGTATTTATAATGGATACTTTGGAACAACTTGGTTTATAGGGATTTGGATGCACGAGCAGCATTTCCGCTCAGTACAAGTGAAGGCTAGCAATAGACTGGGAAGCGACAATCAAGAGAGCAATAACCATCATAATCATGCTTGCGACAGAATAAAATTAACAGAGGCATAAAAGTGATACAAGAACTCTGAAGCAAAGTAAATCATCAAGGCTTAATTGACTTTTGTTTTTCAGTCATATGCATGCGTGAGCATGTGCCAAGTCAATTCAAATGAATCATTCAAAGGAGGACACCATAATACCATACCATCTTATGAACAGGACAATGCATGTTAACATCAAAATATCAAAATATACACTATTAGCTAGTTGAGACTATCCATAAGAAAACATAACCACTAAACAATATCATTCACACATCTTTTTTAAGTTTCATCAAATATACATTAACCAAGTAAACGTTGAAAATAGAAGATAAATAAAATATGTGACGATCCACTTATTAATGTAACCGGTGTTTGATGCTAGGATAAATAGATAATAAGATACAGCCGCTTCAAGTTTAGTCAAATTCATATGTTGCTCAAAAAACAAAGTTTGAAGGTTTGCAAACCGAGGGGTTATTGATGAAGAGGGATGCGGGGATATCCCCAAGCTTATGACTTTGGCCATTCTTCAATATTTCAGAGTTTGGTGTTCCTTCATTCTCTGTGAAAAACTTCAACACAAAAACTTTACCATTCTTTTATGCGCTTAGACATTAGTGCAATGATAATATTAATCAAATCTACAAAGTTCAGTATGACATATGAAAAGCATTTTAATAAGAATTAGCTACTGTAGCACAACTTCAATAAGGTTCTTTGATCAAGAGAACTCAAAAAGGTGGGCAAAAAGATGCAAATGCAAAACAATGCAAGAATCTGTCAAAATAGAACAGTTCGTAAAAATTGATTTTAAAAAAATAGTTACGCTGCGTAACTCCAAAAACTCTGAACTAATGAAAGTTAGATAAATACCTGGGGAATATGCTCGTAAATTGGCAGCTCAAACTTACGTTCTGGTAATTTTTGGCGATTTTTCTCGTGACGAACCAGAAACAGTAAACAAGATTGCAAATCTCCCAAATACCACTTTCTTACCATTAGAGGCAATTCTTGGCACAAAAACAAAACAAACATGATAAGGAGAGGTCATTACAGTAGTAATGACTTCCAAGACTCAACAAAGCAGTAAATAACAGAAATATAAACATATCGGGTTGTCTCCCATAAAGCTCTTTCTTTATAGCCACTTAAGATGGGCATGATTATTTGATGGAGCTCTCAACCCCCCCTTTTTTTTGTTGTTTTCCAATTATAAGTGAAACTGACAAAGAAACAAGAACCAAATAAAGAACCTAATAAAACTAAATAGGATAAACCAAAGATAGTAAAAGCAACTATATACAATGCTTACATGTGGATGGGTAATATTGAGTTTGAAGGAGACAACCTCATGTTGGTTGATGAATAGGGGGATGCCTTGGGCATCCCCAAGCTTAGATATTTGCATCTTCTTGAATATTCTCTTGGGATCCATCTACACATCCCCAAGCTTGAGCTCTTGCATCCTCTTGCTCATCTCATATCACCATATTGATTGGAACTTAAAAACTGCATCCACATAAAGCTTCACAAAACTCATTAGTAGGTTAGTACTCATTAAATAAAATCCACAAGTGTTCAAGTATCCCTAATTTCTATAAAATCTATCAAATATTTAGCCACTGTAATACTGAGGTTTCTTATTATTTCAATCGTACGTCGAAAACGAAGGAAACTTTTGAATCCTAAGTACAATATTTAAACAAAGAGAATAGAAATCTGTCAAAACTGAACACTCTGTAAAGATGTCACTCAATGAGATAGTTACGTAGCTCAAATCGAAAAACTCATGATTAATGAAAGACACATCATAACCTCACGTCTATGCACAAAAAATTTCAGATCAAAATGCCATACTGAGATTTTTCACGAAGTTTTGCAGCACAGCACAGAAAATCTGTCTCAACGGAATCAGTCCGTAAAGATTGAATTATTAGATCTGTCTACGTACCTCAAATCAGAAAAGTCAGAACTAACGAAAGTTAGATATCAAGCACTACTATGCAATCAAGAAATTTCAGATCAAGATCACGTTCTGGTGATTTTTAAAATTTTCTACAGTGGAGCACAAGAAATCTGTTTTCTAGGCAGCATAGTGACAAACTTGCATAACAAACTAGGGGTTATCTATACATTCTATTTACAGCGGGATGTGTACACTATATACATTATATACACTATTTACAAGTTTTTAATGAAAAGCTTCCATGGAAAGAATTGTTTTGGTTTCGCAGGCATGAACACAAGTGTTCAAGGTCGACCCCCACTTCACCATTACTCATCTTTCCAATCACTTTTCTTTTCTGAAAACATTTTTTATTTTTTTATATAAGAAGTACAACTAATTTTTTTTGTAATTCGCATTCCCTATCCATACAAAAGATAGAGAACAACTAGGTACAGGAAGTAAAACTACTTAGAGATAAAGCAAACAAGTGCACACGAAAATATTCACCTACGCTATGGCTCCCCGGCAACGGCGCCAGAAAAGGTCTTGATGTCCCACAAGTATAGGGGATCGTGTGTAGCCTTTTCGATAAGTAAGAGTGTCGAACCCAACGAGGAGCTAAAGGTAGGATAAGTATTCTCTCAAGTTCTATCAACCACTGATACAACTCTACGCGCACTAAACGTTTGCATTATCTAGAAAATAAAACTACGGTAGCAATACGGGTATGAGAGATAGCTTTGCAAGATAATAAATACATGAAAGTAAATGTTAGTGCTGCAGCAATAAAGTACACTAAGTAACCATATACTAACAGTACCATGAGTGTGGAAAAGTGGTGGTAATTGTGGTGGCTTTGTCCAAGATTAATTAGTGAAGACATTTAGTTCATTATCTTTGATGTAGTTTTCAACGTGGGAGAGGCTAAATATACATGCACTCCACTACTTGGGATTTACAAGTACTATATGATTGGATTGTTAGCAAACATCCGTAAATACTAACAATGCATTAAGGTTTCCCCAACCATAGCCTTAAGTTTATGGTCCTCTTACTCCCATACATGCAACTAACCGGTTTGAGCCCTTAGGTTTCTGTCACTCCGGCTACCCCCTTCCTTTGCACATACTACTAACCCTATGGTGTTGATTCATGCGCGCACAAGTATAATGGACACCAAAGGACAGTAACATATCAACATACAACTCTAATGAACCATAGACATTCAACAAAGCAATCAAAAGACAAATATACTACATAAACTTGACATAGATCATAGGATAAATATTATAGCATCAAACACCATGTTTACATAGGACGGTACAGAGGTTTATGAGAGGATGAACCACTGAATACAAGGAGGAGATGGTGATGGAGATGGCGGTGAAGACGTCGGAGAGGGGCAGCGCGGCGGCGCAGGGCGGCGCGGGGAACTCCTTTCCCCGCCGCCGGCAAGCTTGGGGAGCGCCGCCCCTTAGCCTCCCTCCTTCATGGCTTTTTGGGAGCCCTCCCCCATGGAGATGGGATCCATGGGGGAGGCAAAAACGTGTCTTTGGTGGCTGGAAATTCGTGGGTGGAGGAGTCCTCCACGAGTTAGGTTTCCTCCCATTATATAGCTTCTCGGATTTCCGTCACCCCTTTTAGGGTTCCACCAAAACGGGCCTAAAGTCCGCGTCCGAACTCCGATTGGGCCGAATTTTAACTTCAGAACATTCAGCAGAAAATTATCTACAACTTCCTCTTCAGGCTTAACTCCGTTGGAGATCATCTTCGAGGGTCAAACAGACAATCTCCGAAAACAGTTCTGGGACAGATTTCAGCAAAGTTCCAATTCGACTCCAACAAGGTTTCCTCTTGTATTCTTGATAATTCCTACACATCAAAGTGTAAAACAAGAACATTGTGCACTTTTGCAACTATTAATAGGTTAGTCTAAATAAATCATAAACTTAATACAAAAACAAGTGCCAAAGGCATAATATTAACATGAAACAATCAAAAATTATAGATACGTTTTGGACGTATCAGTACCATATACAACTCTTCCTCAATGTCTCCATTAAGGAACGCCGTTTTGACATCCATCTGCCAAATCTTATAATCGAAAAATGCAGCTATTGCTAACAAAATCCTCACAGACTTTAGCTTCGCTACAGGTGAGAAAGTCTCATCGTAGTCAACTCCTTGAATTTGTCGGAAACCCTTTGCGACAAGTCGAGCTTTATAGACAGTAATATTACCATCAGCATCTGTTTTTCTCTTGAAGATCCATTTATTCTCGACAGCCTTGCGGCTATCAGGTAAGTCTACCAAAGTCCACACTTTGTTATCATACATGGATCCCATTTCGGATTTCATGGCTTCTTGCCATTTGTTGGAATCTGGGCTCATCATCGCTTCTTCATACGTCGCAGGGTCTTCATCATTGTTGTCCACAATCATAACATTTAGACAAGGATCATACCAATCAGGAGTGGCACGTTCCCTTGTCGATCTGCGAGGTTCAGTAGCTATCTCGTTTGAAGTTTCATGATCATTATCATTAGCTTCCTCTGTTGTCGGTGTAGGCGGCACGGGAACATCTTCCGGTACTGCGCTACTCTGATCAACGAGTGAAGATTCATCAATCTCATCGAGTTCTACTTTTCTTCCAGTCACTTATTTAGTGAGAAATTCTTTCTCAAGAAAGGTTCCGTTCTTAGCAACAAAGATCTTGCCTTCGGATCTGTGATAGAAAGTGTACCCTATAGTTTCCTTAGGGTATCCTATGAAGACGCATTTTTCCGCTTTAGGTTCTAGCTTGTCCGGTTGTAACTTTTTTACATAGGCTTCGCAACTTAAAACTTTAAGGAACGACAGCTTAGATTTCTTATTAAACCATAATTCATACGGTGTCATTTCAACGGATTATGATGGTGCTCTATTTAAAGTGAATGCGGCTATCTCTAATGCATAACTCCAAAATGATAACGGCAAATCAGTAAGAGACATCATAGAACGAACCATATCTAAGAGAGTTCGATTACGACGTTCGGACACACCGTTTCGTTGTGGTGTTCCCGGCGGTGTCAATTGTGAAAGTATTCCGCATTTCTTTAAATGCATGCCAAATTCATAACTCGGATATTCACCTCCGCGATCAGATAGAAATTTAATCTTCTTGTTACGTTGATTTTCTACTTCACTTTGGAATTCCTTAAACTTCTCGAAAGTTTCGGATTTATGTTTCATGAAATAGATATACCCATGTCTACTCAAATCATCTGTGAAGGTTAGAACATAACGATAACCACCGCGCGAGGCTACACTCAATGGTCCGCACACATCAGTATGTATGATTTCCAATAAGTCTGTAGCTCGCTCCATAATACCAGAGAATGGAGTCTTGGTCATTTTTCCCATTAGACATGCTTCGCATCTATCAAGTGACTCAAAGTCAAGTGATTCAAGTAATTCATCGGTATGGAGTTTCTTCATGCGTTTCACTCCAATATGACCAAGACGACAGTGCCACATATAAGTAGAATTATCATTCAATTTAATTCGCTTAGCATCAATGTTATGAATATGTGTATCACTACTATCGAGATCTAACAGAAATAAACCATTCTTTTTAGGTGCTCGACCATAAAAGATATTATTCATAAAAAATAGAACAACCATTATTCTCAGACTTGAATGAATAACCGTCTTGCATTAAACAAGATCCAGATATAATGTTCATGCTCAACGCGGGTACAAAATAACAATTATTGAGGTTTAAAACTAATCCCGAAGGTAGATGTAGAGGAAGTGTGCCGACAGCGATCATGTAATAACCCAGAACATAGGAACAACGAAGGGTAGATTTAGAAATGGGATGTGCATTTCATCGCAAAACGGGGGAAATTTTCGCGCCTTATTGCAACTAAACCTAAGAGGGATCGAGGTTCTCTCTCATTTTGCACTTAGGTTTAGGCAATGTGAGTTAGGGAAATTTCGACATGATCTCTTTTGTATCTTGTTGATTTGGGGAATTGATTTCATTTGACAAGTGTTAATACATTAAACAATAAACATTGAACAATATAAATGGAATTCAGAATTCAAACAACTTTGAATTTCAAAGTAAATCATAAATACAATGTTTATTTCAGAATATAAATGTCACATAATCAAAAGCTCATAAACAAAAACCTTGGGCTTTATTGATATCAACACAGATTACAAAGTCTTTACAATATTCTTGATACAAGAATTGATAAATAAGAAATAGAAATGAAAATGAAGATTACAATTTTATTCCTAACCTAAAACCTAGACTATATGACTTGGGGAATATCTTCTGGCCATGTCCAACTTCATAAACCTGCAAAACAAAGAATCAAACTATCCAAAATGTTAGAGTTAGCAAATGACACAATATTCAGTTTGGACAGAACCAAGTCACAGCACACTTGTGCTTGTCCAAAACCAGGGACAGCACAAGATAAGGGCAAAGAGACCAAACTCGAGCACACACCAGGGCTCAAGTTTCAAAGATATGAGAGCACACAGCTCAAGTGTCTTTGGGCAGCAACAACAAGGCCATGCAAAAGCATAGTCACCAAGCATGCCAGGCTTGTGTGTCAATGCAGAGAGAAGTAGGGATCATATAAAAGGAGCACAAACCCTAGAACCAGTGACCAGTCGACCAGATAAGATCACCAGGTAAGGGTGAAGCAAAAACAAGCATAGTTCATCTGTTCTTGAGCAAGAACAGAACCAACACACACAACTCCTCAAGCCACCAGAGATCATGGTGACCTAGAAGATCATCCAAGCTCACGGAGGTGAAGGGCTGTGAACAAACCCAAGTCTGCATCAACAAAGCATTACTTTCTAGGAGCTGGAACAAGGTATACCTAGTTCCTGGAAGAGATCCAATGGATCTAATCCATCATATGCATAAGCATGGGATGAGCAGATGTTCACATGGGTAGATCATCACTTGGTTTTCACCAAGGATTACTGCCAGTCAAAAGCTACTAAGACAGAAACCATCCAGATACAAATCATGTGCACAGAAGCTAGAAAGCATGCACAGATGCACACTAGCAAGATCACATGCACAGATAGCACCAGTAGATAGCATAGATTAGCAGCTAAGACTACACAGAAGATCCTAAGCAAGCAACCATCGAAACCCTAGATTTCTTCACAGGCAAGCATATTGGCATTCATACTTACTATGATCCCCTAATATGCAAGCAAAGTTGAATAGCCAACAAGATCCAACCAACTAGGTGAGCAACCAGTCAGTAGCAAGGCTACTGAGGTCACATCACACTTAGCACCAAATAAGAGCAAGCCAAATAGATCACATCACTATCCAGAAATGGATTCAGAGTTTAATTGCTTGTAAAAGAATCATGAACAGCAAACTCATATACAAGCAAGACATTTAAATCATCACTGCATAAGCAGTTCATCATAGTTAAGTAATCTAAGCATGAATTTATCACAGATCCATGCTAAGCATGACAACAGCATACTGTTAAGCAATACAACTTAATTCATAGCCACTAGAGCAAGTCTAGATAGCTAGAAATAAGCAACAGTACAAGTAAGCAACAGCACAGGGATGCTTGAGCATCAGCATCATCAGATAAGTGAATCACTTAACCACAGTATTAGCCAGTAAGCCATCACTGACCGTCAATTGATCAAGTTGATCAATCATAGCAAGCCAAGCTACACAGAGAGATTAGCCAACAAGCAAGAAATGATCCAAAGGATCATTGGCTTGCAGAATTAGTACTAAATCATATCACAGGCACCTCTGGCACACACACAAGTGTCACAGATGCAACACAGGTACACCTAGGCAAGCAAGTATGATAAACCAGTAAGCATAGCAAGCCCATAAGCATGAACAGCAGGGTATATCAAGCCAAAGCAAGCACAATAGAGCAGGGCAAGTGTAGAGCAAGCTAGAAGTAGCAGAGAAACAAGCATAGCATGAACAGCAAGCAAATCGACATGTGCCAGTACCAGTAACTGGTAATCTGACCATTAGCTTGCAGTAAACCGAAGCACAGTAAGATTGCGCAAGAAGAGCATGACTCTAGATGATCACAAGATCACCAGAGAGTGACATAGCATGAGGAGGAAGAAGCACAGTAACAAGGGGAGGCGCACAGAAGAGAAGGAGGAGGAGCATAGGACCTTACCCGCGCCTGGAAGCAGAAGCTATGGCATGGCGAGGCAGTGCCCGCGCGGCCATAGCAGCTGCAAAGCCAGGGAAGTCGCCGGCGTTACGCCGACGAGCACCACCACAGCAGCACAGCATGGAGACGACGGCACAGGCGCTGCGAGCAGCACCCGCGCCAGGTCGATCTCGGAGTAGCGCACGTCGTCGGCAAGGACGAGATCTCGCCGGAGTTCGTCGAGGCGATTCTCCAGTGGATCCAGATCGAGGCGATTCGCCAGGAGAGGACGAGAGGGGAAAAACGGCGCGGACAGATCGATAGATCTGCTCGCGGCGGTTCAGGAGCTATAGATGGCTACGGCGGAGGAGGCCGGCGATGGCCGGAGCAGGGCGGCGGCCATGGCGGCGACGCCATCGCCACGGGATCGCCAGAGGCTAGGGTTAGGTCGAGTGAGGAGAGGGCCGAGTGAGAGTGAGTGAGGTGGGCCGCTTCGGCGCCACCGAAACCAAAAGGGGGCCAGCCTATTTGGGCCGTCCCTGGGTTAGTTTAATTGGGCTGGGCCCAATAGGGGTCCAGGGGGTATTTTGGTCATTTTACATTTAATAAAAGACCAAAACTTTACCAAATTTTTATAAATCATAAACAACTCTAAAAATCCAATAAAAATTGGATTTATAAATGAAAAATAAATCTTAACCAGAATAAAATATGAAATGGAATTTATGGAACAAATTCAAAATTATGAATTTTCAGAATTTAAATAATAACTTGGAATTTTAAATTATTATTTCCTTGTATTTAAAATTCAAGGAAAAATCTCAAATAAGTTCAAATACTTATTTTCCAACATTTCAAAATGAGATTCTATTATTCCAAGTCATTTCTTTTGAACAAGGGAATTTTTCCCAGAAAACTACTATATTTCTTTTTATTCCAAAAACTATAGAGGTAACTCTATAATTTCAAATTATTTTGGAATAACTAAGGTAATTATCAAGTAAAATCATTTTACTTTGAATTGTTGTACTTTGTGTGAATTACAATGATTAATACTTTTAAATCAATTGTAAATTACCGTCAAAGACATAACTCTTAAATACAACCCTAAATTGTAATAACTCAATGGGGTAAAGGGATACACCATAAAATAATACATCCATGATTGCATTATTTGGATTTTTATAACATTGTCCTTACCGGACAATGATGCTTCTTCTGAGAACCCGAGGTCCAGGTTCCATCAACCGCATTGAATCGCACTATCTCGCAGTCCACGTGCAAGTTCACCCTTGCTCATGTCAACTTGATTATTTTCTACTACTTTAATGCAAAGCTATATACTTATCATTCCTGCATCGCAAATGAAATGTTATTTTCCAACTATGAATATGACTATGTGGATGGCAATGGAATCATGGTATGTGTTGATATGGTGGAGGTTCCATTGTAATGGGTTATATCACCCTAGGATTAATTACCAATGCCGTCCAGTGATTCTAGCGCCGTACAAACCGCGTTGACCATGAGATCTATAATGGCTCTGGAAAAGCCAGCTGTATCTTTTCCCTCTGCACGCCAACGGATCGGAGAGCTGGTGGGGTGCTGGAGGCACTGCCGCAATAGGTTGGGAAATCCTTTTAAATCCCCATCCATTAGTGATGATAAGCTCCACGATCTATGAGGGATTGTCCGGAGTACACCATGAGTAAAGCCGTATTATCGGGAAGTCTACCGGAGGTGTACGGTCGGACAAAAGGGTGGGTTTGCGATCGCGGAGAAGGCGGTGTGGGCTTGGATCTTTATACCTGGCCTCACACCAAAGGAAGTGTGAACGGGGCAAGTCCTGCGGATGGCAAAAAGGGTGAGATCTCTTGTGGGAAAAGTAACGCACCTCTGCAGAGTGTATCAAATTGTGGCTGTCACTCCTTGTTCCGGGAAGGAAGCTGCGAACGCGGCAGGAAAGGAACTCCACGAAGTTCTGGTCAACCTGTGAAGACTGACGGGCATAGTTTTCATAATAAAAGCAACCTTTTGAAGAAATGTTTTCAAAACATGCATTGACCTGCGATTTCCTGATCAATGGTCGCAGCTAGTGCATCAAACACCTTTTATTCTTTTAGAACTTGCTGAGTACCTCTGTACTCACTTTCTTTCGACACCCTTGCTAGACTGTGATCCGGAAGTGGAGGCTATCAACGATGGAGCACCAGAAGGAAGCTACGAGCTGGTCTACGAAGAACCTGATCTTACCGGCGGAGTGGAAGGCGTAGACTATGGGATAGTCTACGGACCAGATGACACGGAGGTGGAGGAGTAGTGACATACCCTAGTATCATAGAGCCGAGCAACGTAGAACTTACCTAAATAAGTTGTTGAGCTCTTTCATCTTTAGTATGAGTTGTAATTGTACTTTAGTAGTATCTTAGGGTGTTCTCATAGGACTGTGAGAATACCAACTTGTTAAGACAATGTTTGTAATAAAGTATGGAGTGTTATGACCTGCAATGTTTCGTTGTACCACTACGAGGGATATGGCAATTTGTGAGGAAGCCCCTTCACAAAGATCATATCAACGACTTGTATACTACAACATGCGGTGGTATCTTTGGGTCACCGCAGCTGGTATCAGAGCAAATGTTGCGACCTTAGGTTGGAAAAACCTAGTATAGGGAAGAAACCTGTAGGAGTCTAGTAGAAATAGTAAAGGATTCTCTAGAAATATGGTGGTTATTCACTTGAGAATAGCAAAACCATATCTTCTAGTGCGATAATTCTTTATTATAGCTATTATGATGCATTATCACTACTAATATTCTGCTTTTGTATACAGCCATAATGGCGAACACTTTTCCTAAGAGGACTTTGAGGAAGGTTGAGGGTTGGCTTGGTGATTATGATGGACCAATAACAGCTCTCCTGTGCGGGATGCTGAAGGAACTTCATTGCGATCCAAGGATACCTGTTATCAAGTATACTTACTATGATGGGGAAATCCTAGCCAAGTGCAGAGTATCGGTCCAACTACCGGAAAAACTGTTGATGAGTCGTATAATGCCATACGGAGAAGCCAAAACTATCACCACAGCCTACCATATGGGCCTATTCAAGGCAAACCTTGAGATAAGGCAGCACAAGTCAGTAGAACTGCTATGTTCAGAGTTTTCTCATATACCTCATGCCGAGGAAGATGAGGATCCCACTCTGAATCATTTGGTGTTAGCACACAGAAGTCCTGAAGCTGCAAGACAAAGCACATGGATAGCTGTAAGTCTTTATTGACCACGATGTACCTTTTACACATGAAGATGAGAGGTGAGATTGACCACATGCTAGCTGAGTTCACGGACCCTGATAAAGTCCAAACTCGGATGCATGATTTGAGGGCACAACCACAACATACTACACCCTTCTTTAACCCAGACAGTGATGTAGATGTGAGTGACCAGTGGTTCAAGAGAAATCTACCTACAAGAGATCCACTTACACCTAACTTTGTTCCGCACTATCCACACGTGTCAGCATCGTATGATACTGGATATGGGGGAGACCACTCATGGAACATAAACTGCTCGGAGTCACCGATTGAAAACTCGACGGGTTGGCGTTTCGGGGAACCTTTCGGTGATAAGGAGGAGCCAATTCCATGTGATACAGGAGATGAGAGTGATGCGGTCAACCCGAATGTTAACCAAAGCTTTGAGCAGAAAGAGAAAGACACCAACTCCATTTCTTTAGATTTGGAGATGGGATTACCCAAAACATCCCAGTACGTTGTAGGTGAGAGTTCTGGAACCAAGAAAAAGAAGAAGAAGAAGATGAGGGGTCAAGTGAATAGGAATCCTCCATGGATGACTGGAGAAGAGGCGCTGTATTCCACTGGGGATATGTATGAGTCTTTATCTAGTTACTTTGGAATGACAGATCTCTGTCTCGGCACTTCGTCCGATTCAGACTACATACCTACGGGAAGAATCTTCATTCCGGACGGTCTTCGGAGGACAGACCGTTGTACCGGATGGACCCCAGGGATGTACGCGGAGGCGAATGAAGACGATGAGGAGTAGAGCTCCAATGAAGAATAAAGTAATCTAGGTGGTATTGTAATAGAACGTATTTTAAATTCCCGTTGGCTTGGGCTTGGAGCCAAATAAGTGGTTTATATATACCACATGTAATATAAGTTTGTGAGTGTGTTATGTATTATACGGTGTATATACATAATAAATGTTTGTTTTGGATTTGCTTCTTGATTTCATTGTGTGACTAGTTCTGGGCAATGAGTTGAGCTCAGAAAACATTCGCATGGTGTAATTATGAGTAATCGCTCTTTGTTACAGGACTAGGGGGAAATGGCGTTAGTAGAAACCGAAGAGGCTCGCAGAGAGCGGGAAGCCAGAGAGAAAGAGGAGGCAGATGCAGCAGCTAGAGCAGAAAACGCACCACCACCACCACACCCAATGTTGCACCCAGACTTCCAACAGTATATGAGGTCAATGGAGGAAGATAGGAGGCGTTACCAGGAAAGCCAGAGCAAGAATATGCAGGATTTCTTTACCCATGTCATCAATGATAGGGGTAATGAAGGCAAGGGAGTAACACTATCGGACTTCCAAAATGCAAGACCACTACCATTCACATCAGCCCCAGAACCAATGGACGCTGAAGATTGGCTTATGGATACTGAACGGAAATTGAAGACCGTTGGTTGCAACCATGAGGATTATGGATGAGATGTACTCAGACTTGAAATATGAGATTATCCGAAAGCAAGCGGATGATTTGTTCATTCAAGAGGAAATCAAGAGGATTGGCGAAGGAAGACCATCGGAATTCCATCTAGGGGATTTTGATTCATTATATTTCCAGAAAAGGATCTGTGTACCAGATGATCCAGAAGTGAAGTCAATCATATTAAAAGAAGCACATGAAACCCCTTATTCCATACATCCAGGAAGTACCAAGATGTATATGGATTTGAAGGAGATGTTCTGGTGGAACAACATGAAAAGAGAAATAGCACAATATGTCTCGGAATGTCATACATGTCAACGAGTGAAGGCAGAACATCAGAGTCCTGCGGGATTACTCAAACCACTAGAGATACCGGAATGGAAATGGGATGAAATCGGAATGGATTTTGTTACTGGTTTGCCAATGACTAGTAAGAGGAAGGATATGATATGGGTAATAGTGGATAGACTTACCAAGAGCGCTCATTTCATAGCCGTAAACACAAAAGATACTGCAGAAAAGCTTGTGGATATATATGTGAAGGAAATTGTGAGTAAGCATGGAGTACCAAAGAAGATAGTCTCAGATAGAGGTTCGATTTTCACATCAGCATTCTGGAAACAACTACAAGAATCTTTGGGATCCAAGTTGGATTTCAGTCTGACATATCATCCACAAACCGGAGGACAAACCGAAAGAACCAATCAGATACTTGAGGACATGCTTAGAGCTTGTGCTCTGAACTTTGGAGGCTCATGGGAGGATCATTTACCTTTAGCGGAGTTCTCATATAACAATAGTTATCAGAGTAGCATTCAGATGGCACCGTACGAAGCATTGTACGGAAGGAAGTGTAGATCACCAATTTGTTGGTTTGAAACCGGAGAAAACAAGGAGTTTACACCGGACTACATCAAAGAGAGACAAGACGTCATCGAGGTGATCCGGGATAGACTCAAGATAGCTCAGAGTCGTCAGAAGAGTTACGCCGACTTAAAGAGAAGAGATTGGGAACCGAAAGTGGGAGACATGGTCTATCTGAAGGTTAGCCCAATGAAAGGACTTAAGAGGTTCGGAGTAAAAGGAAAGTTAAGTCCTCGATATATAGGACCATTTAAGATACTCGATCGAATCGAGGAACAACATTTGAGTTGGAGTTACCGGCACAACTAAGTCAAGTTCATAATGTATTTCATGTATCACAACTCAGAAAGTGTTTGAAGGCACCGGATGATCCTATCACATATGAGGAAATAGAACTGCAATCTGACCTAACTTATGTGGAAAGGCCTGGAAAGATCTTAGAAGTACAATGGAAGAAGTTAAGAAACAGAGCAATCAAATACTGCAAAGTGCAATGGCAACATCATCCTGAGCGAGAAGCTACTTGGGAGACAGAAGAAGAACTCAGGAAGTCTTACCCCGAGATGTTCAGGTACCAATCTTAACTTCGGGACGAAGTTTCTGTTAAGGGGGAGAGGCTGTAATAACCCAGAACATAGGAACAACGAAGGGTAGATTTAGAAATGGGATGTGCATTTCATCGCAAAACGGGGGAAATTTTCGCGCCTTATTGCAACTAAACCTAAGAGGGATCGAGGTTCTCTCTCATTTTGCACTTAGGTTTAGGCAATGTGAGTTAGGGAAATTTCGACATGATCTCTTTTGTATCTTGTTGATTTGGGGAATTGATTTCATTTGACAAGTGTTAATACATTAAACAATAAACATTGAACAATATAAATGGAATTCAGAATTCAAACAACTTTGAATTTCAAAGTAAATCATAAATACAATGTTTATTTCAGAATATAAATGTCACATAATCAAAAGCTCATAAACAAAAACCTTGGGCTTTATTGATATCAACACAGATTACAAAGTCTTTACAATATTCTTGATACAAGAATTGATAAATAAGAAATAGAAATGAAAATGAAGATTACAATTTTATTCCTAACCTAAAACCTAGACTATATGACTTGGGGAATATCTTCTGGCCATGTCCAACTTCATAAACCTGCAAAACAAAGAATCAAACTATCCAAAATGTTAGAGTTAGCAAATGACACAATATTCAGTTTGGACAGAACCAAGTCACAGCACACTTGTGCTTGTCCAAAACCAGGGACAGCACAAGATAAGGGCAGCAGCAGACCAAACCTGAGCACACACCAGGGCTCAAGTTTCAGCATATGAGAGCACACAGCTCAAGTGTGCTGGGCAGCAACAGCAAGGCCATGCAAAAGCATAGTCACCAAGCATGCCAGGCTTGTGTGTCAATGCAGAGAGAGAAGTAGGGATCATATAAAAGGAGCACAAACCCTAGAACCAGTGACCAGTCGACCAGATAAGATCACCAGGTAAGGGTGAAGCAAAAACAAGCATAGTTCATCTGTTCTTGAGCAAGAACAGAACCAACACACACAACTCCTCAAGCCACCAGAGATCATGGTGACCTAGAAGATCATCCAAGCTCTGGAGGTGAAGGGCTGTGAACAAACCCAAGTCTGCATCAACAAAGCATTACTTTCTAGGAGCTGGAACAAGGTATACCTAGTTCCTGGAAGAGATCCAATGGATCTAATCCATCATATGCATAAGCATGGGATGAGCAGATGCTCACATGGGTAGATCATCACTTGGTTTTCACCAAGGATTACTGCCAGTCAAAAGCTACTAAGACAGAAACCATCCAGATACAAATCATGTGCACAGAAGCTAGAAAGCATGCACAGATGCACACTAGCAAGATCACATGCACAGATAGCACCAGTAGATAGCATAGATTAGCAGCTAAGACTACACAGAAGATCCTAAGCAAGCAACCATCAGAAAACCCTAGATTTCTTCACAGGCAAGCATATTGGCATTCATACTTACTATGATCCCCTAATATGCAAGCAAAGTTGAGTAGCCAACAAGATCCAACCAACTAGGTGAGCAACCAGTCAGTAGCAAGGCTACTGAGGTCACATCACACTTAGCACCAAATAAGAGCAAGCCAAATAGATCACATCACTATCCAGAAATGGATTCAGAGTTTAATTGCTTGTAAAAGAATCATGAACAGCAAACTCATATACAAGCAAGACATTTAAATCATCACTGCATAAGCAGTTCATCATAGTTAAGTAATCTAAGCATGAATTTATCACGAGATCCATGCTAAGCATGACAACAAAGATACTTGTTAAGCAATACAACTTAATTCATAGCCACTAGAGCAAGTCTAGATAGCTAGAAATAAGCAACAAGACAAGTAAGCAACAAACAGGGTGGATGCTTGAGCATCAGCATCATCAGATAAGTGAATCACTTAACCACAGTATTAGCCAGTAAGCCATCACTGACCGTCAATTGATCAAGTTGATCAATCATAGCAAGCCAAGCTACACAGAGAGATTAGCCAACAAGCAAGAAATGATCCAAAGGATCATTGGCTTGCAGAATTAGTACTAAATCATATCACAGCACCTCTCGGCACACACACAAGTGTCACAGATGCAACACAGGTACACCTAGGCAAGCAAGTATGATAAACCAGTAAGCATAGCAAGCCCATAAGCATGAACAGCAGGGTATATCAAGCCAAAGCAAGCACAATAGAGCAGGGCAAGTGTAGAGCAAGCTAGAAGTAGCAGAGAAACAAGCATAGCATGAACAGCAAGCAAATCGACATGTGCCGATAAGAATCGGTAATTCGACCATTAGCTTGCAAAAGAACCGAAGCACAGTAAGATTGCGCAGCAGTAGCATGACTCTAGATGATCACAAGATCACCAGAGAGTGACATAGCATGAGGAGGAAGAAGCACAGTAACAAGGGGAGGCGCACAGAAGAGAAGGAGGAGGAGCATAGGACCTTACCCGCGCCTGGAAGCAGAAGCTATGGCATGGCGAGGCAAAGTGCTCGCGCGGCCATAGCAGCTGCAAAGCCAGGGAAGTCGCCGGCGTTACGCCGACGAGCACCACCACAGCAGCACAGCATGGAGACGACGGCACAGGCGCTGCGAGCAGCACCCGCGCCAGGTCGATCTCGGAGTAGCGCACGTCATCGGCAAGGACGAGATCTCGCCGGAGTTCGTCGAGGCGATTCTCCAGTGGATCCAGATCGAGGCGATTCGCCAGGAGAGGACGAGAGGGGAAAAACGGCGCGGACAGATCGATAGATCTGCTCGCGGCGGTTCAGGAGCTATAGATGGCTACGGCGGAGGAGGCCGGCGATGGCCGGAGCAGGGCGGCGACCATGGCGGCGACGCCATCGCCACGGGATCGCCAGAGGCTAGGGTTAGGTCGAGTGAGGAGAGGGCCGAGTGAGAGTGAGTGAGGTGGGCCGCTTCGGCGCCACCGAAACCAAAAGGGGGCCAGCCTATTTGGGCCGTCCCTGGGTTAGTTTAATTGGGCTGGGCCCAATAGGGGTCCAGGGGGTATTTTGGTCATTTTACATTTAATAAAAGACCAAAACTTTACCAAATTTTTATAAATCATAAACAACTCTAAAAATCCAATAAAAATTGGATTTATAAATGAAAAATAAATCTTAACCAGAATAAAATATGAAATGGAATTTATGGAACAAATTCAAAATTATGAATTTTCAGAATTTAAATAATAACTTGGAATTTTAAATTATTATTTCCTTGTATTTAAAATTCAAGGAAAAATCTCAAATAAGTTCAAATACTTATTTTCCAACATTTCAAAATGAGATTCTATTATTCCAAGTCATTTCTTTTGAACAAGGGAAATTTTCCTAAAACTACTATATTTCTTTTTATTCCAAAAACTATAGAGGTAACTCTATAATTTCAAATTATTTTGGAATAACTAAGGTAATTATCAAGTAAAATCATTTTACTTTGAATTGTTGTACTTTGTGTGAATTACAATGATTAATACTTTTAAATCAATTGTAAATTACCGTCAAAGACATAACTCTTAAATACAACCCTAAATTGTAATAACACAATGGGGTAAAGGGATACACCATAAAATAATACATCCATGATTGCATTATTTGGATTTTTATAACATTGTCCTTACCGGACAATGATGCTTCTTACAGAACCCGAGGTCCAGGTTCCATCAATCGCATTGAACCGCACTATCTCGCAGTCCACGTGCAAGTTCACCCTTGCTCATGTCAACTTGATTATTTTCTACTACTTTAATGCAAAGCTATATACTTATCATTCCCGCATCGCAAAATGAAATGTTATTTTCCAACTATGAATATGACTATGTGGATGGCAATGGAATCATGGTATGTGTTGATATGGTGGAGGTTCCATTGTAATGGGTTATATCACCCTAGGATTAATTACCAATGCCGTCCAGTGATTCTAGCGCCGTACAAACCGCGTTGACCATGAGATCTATAATGGCTCTGGAAAAGCCAGCTGTATCTTTTCCCTTCTGCACGCCAACGGATCGGAGAGCTGGTGGGGTGCTGGAGGCACTGCCGCAATAGGTTGGGAAATCCTTTTAAATCCCCATCCATTAGTGATGATAAGCTCCACGATCTATGAGGGATTGTCCGGAGTACACCATGAGTAAAGCCGTATTATCGGGGGAAGTCTACTGGAGGTGTACGGTCGGACAAAAGGGTGGGTTTGCAGTCGCGGAGAAGGCGGTGTGGGCTTGGATCTTTATACCTGGCCTCACACCAAAGGAAGTGTGAACGGGGGCAAGTCCCTGCGGATGGCAAAAAGGGTGAGATCTCTTGTGGGAAAAGTAACGCACCTCTGCAGAGTGTATCAAATTGTGGCTGTCACTCCTTGTTCCGGGAAGGAATCGCGAACGCGGCAGAAAGGAACTCCACGAAGTTCGGTCAACCCGTGAAGACTGACGGGCATAGTTTTCATAATAAAAGCAACCTTTTGAAGAAATGTTTTCAAAACATGCATTGACCTGCGATTTCCTGATCAATGGTCGTAGCTAGTGCATCAAACACCTTTTATTCTTTTAGAACTTGCTGAGTACCTCTGTACTCACTTTCTTTCGACACCCTTGCTAGACTGTGATCCGGAAGTGGAGGCTATCAACGATGGAGCACCAGAAGGAAGCTACGAGCTGGTCTACGAAGAACCTGATCTTACCGGCGGAGTGGAAGGCGTAGACTATGGGATAGTCTACGGACCAGATGACACGGAGGTGGAGGAGTAGTGACATACCCTAGTATCATAGAGCCGAGCAACGTAGAACTTACCTAAATAAGTTGTTGAGCTCTTTCATCTTTAGTATGAGTTGTAATTGTACTTTAGTAGTATCTTAGGGTGTTCTCATAGGACCTGTGAGAATACCAACTTGTTAAGACAATGTTTGTAATAAAGTATGGAGTGTTATGACCTGCAATGTTTCTGTTGTACCACTCTGAGGGATATGGCAATTTGTGAGGAAGCCCCTTCACAAAGATCATATCAACGACTTGTATACTACAACATGCAGTGGTATGCTGGGTCACCGCAGATCACATCGACTTTGGATCCATTTCCAACGCGCATCGTCACTTCATCCTTCAATAGTCTTCGTTTATTCTTTAGTTCCTGTTTCGAGTTACAAATATGAGCAATCAAACCAGTATCAAATACCCAGGTACTAGTACGAGAACCAGTAAGATAAACATCTATAACATGTATATCAGATATACCTTCTTTCTTCTTCTTGACAAGACCGCTCTTCAGATCCGCCAAATACTTGGAGCAAATACGCTTCCAGTGTCCCTTCTCCTTGCAGTAATATCACTCAGCATCAGGCTTAGGGCCAGTCTTAGGTTTCACAGGAGGCGTGGCAGCTTTCTTGCCACCCTTCTTGAATTTTCCCTTAGACTTGCCATGTTTCTTGAAACTGGTGGTCTTGTTGACCATCAACACTTGGTGTTCTTTCTTGATCTCAATCTCAGCAGATTTTAGCATGGCGAAGAATTCAGGTAACTCTTTGTTCATGTTCTGCATATTGTAGTTCATCACAAAGTTCTTGTAACTAGGTGGCAGTGATTGAACGACACGATTAATCCCCAGTCTGTTAGGAATCACTATTCCCAAGTCACTGAGTTTCTTCGCATGCCCGGTCATGGCGAGCATGTGCTCACTAACGGAGCTGCCTTCTTCCATCATGCAGCTGAAGAAGTGTTTCGATGCTTCATAGCATTCCACGGCCGCATGAGTTTCAAAGATAGCTTTCAGCTCATTGACCAACTCATGAGGATCGTGGTGCTCAAAACGTTTTTGAAGATCGGCTTCCAGACTGCATAGGATGGCACACTGAACTTGAGAGTACCGAGTTTTCCGAGTCGTGTAAACATTCTTTACTTCATCGGTTTCAGTTTCTGCAGGAGGGTCACCTAGCGGTGCATCAAGCACATATTGCAGATTTCCGCCAGCGAGGAAAATCCTCACATGACGGAACCAGTCGGTGAAGTTGCTACCGTTGCTCTTAAGCTTTTCTTTCTCTAGGAACTAGTTAAAATTGATTGGGGACGCCATATCTACAACATATATTTGCAATAGTTTAGACTAAGTTTATGACAAATTGAGTTCAAATTTTAATTCAACAAAATTAAAAACTAGGTGAACTCCCACTTAAAACAATATCCCTCGAATTGTCTTAGTGATCACATGAACCAAATCCACCACACCAAGTCCGATCATCACGAGACAAGATGTAACTTCAATGGCGAACACTCAAAGTGTTCATCATATCAATCATATGATTCATGCTCCACCTTTCGGTATCACGTGTTCCGAGACCATGTCTGTACATGCTAGGCTCGTCAAGGCCACCTTAGTATCCGCATGTGCAAAAACTGGCTTGCACCCGTTGTATGCACTTGTTGAGTCTACCACACCCGATCATCACGAGATGCTTCGAAACGACAAGTCTTGGCAACGGTGCTACTAAGGATGAACACTTTATTATCTTGATATTTTAGTGAGAGGGATCATCTTATAATGATACCGTCGCGATCTAAGCAAAATAAGATGCATAAAAGGATTAACATCACATGCAGTTCATATGTTATATGATATGGCCCCTTTGTCTTTGCGCCTTTGATCTTCATCTCCAAAGCACGGACATGATCTCCATCATCAACGGGCATGATCTCCATCATCGTCGGCGTAGCATCAAGGTCAATGGCGCCGTCTTCATGATTGTTCTCCCATGTAGCAACTATTACAACTTCTTTGAAATAATACTCAACATGAAATTTAAAGACAACCATAAGGCTCCTGCCGGTTGCCACAATACAATAATGATCATCTCATACATATTCATCATCACATTATGGCCATATCACATCACCAAACCCTGCAAAAACAAGTTAGACGTTCTCTAATTTGGTTTGCATATTTTACGTGGTTTAGGGTTTTCGAGTGAGATCTAATCTACCTACGAACATGAACCACAACGGTGATACTAGTGTTGTCAATAGAAGAGTAAATTGAATCTTCACTATAGTAGGAGAGACAGACACCCGCAAAGCCACTTATGCAATACAAGTTGCATGTCGAGCGTGGAGCAAATCTCATGAACGCGGTCATGTAAAGTTAGCCCGAGCCGCTTCATCCCACTATGCCACAAAGATGCAAAGTACTCAAACTAAAGACAACATAAGCAGCAACGCCCACAAAACCATTGTGTTCTACTCGTGCAACCATCTATGCATAGACACGGCTCTGATACCACTTTAGGGATTCGTTGCATAGAAAAAAAAAATTCCTACCGCGAGAACACAATCCAAGCCAAGATGCAATCTAGAAGACGGGAGCAACGAGGGGATGAACGAGACTCACCCTTGAAGATTTCCAAAGCCTACAAGATGAGGCTCTTGTTGCTGCGGTAGACGATCACTTGCCGCTTTCAAAAGCGCGTAGAAGATCTTGACGGTGCCACAATCGGGCAGCACCTCCGTACTCGGTCACACGTTCGGTGTTGATGAAGACGACGTCCTTCTCCCCGTTCCAGCGGGCAGCGGAAGTAGTAGCTCCTCCTTGAATCCGGCAGCACGACGGCGGGTTGGCGGTGGCGATGGAGATTGATACGTCCCAAACGTATCTATAATTTCTTATGTTCCATGCTACTTTTATGATGATACTCACATGTTTTATACACATTATATGTCATTATTATGCATTTTCCGGCACTAACCTATTGACGAGATGCCGAAGAGCCAGTTGTTGTTTTCTGCTGTTTTTGGTTTCAGAAATCCTAGTAAGGAAATATTCTCGGAATTGGACGAAATCAACGCCCAGGGGCCTATTTTTCCACGAAGCTTCCAGAAGACCGAGAGCCACGATACGGAAAACCTTCCAGAGACGCAGCCGCCGCCAATCCCATCTCGGGGGATTCAGGAGATCGCCTCCGGCACCCTGCCGGAGAGGGGAATCATCTCCCGGAGGTCTCTTCATCGCCATGATCGCCTCTGGATCGATGTGTGAGTAGTTCACCCCTGGACTATGGATCCATAGCAGTAGCTAGATGTTCGTCTTCTCCTAATTGTGCTATCATGTTCGATCTTGTGAGCTGCCTATCATGATCAAGATCATCTATTTGTAATCCTACATGTTGTGTTTGTTGGGATCCGATGAATATTGAATACTATGTCAAGTTGATTATCAATCTATCATATATGAGTTGTTTATGTTCTTGCATGCTCTCCGTTGCTAGTAGAGGCTCTGGCCAAGTTGATACTTGTGACTCCAAGAGGGAGTATTTATGCTCGATAGTGGGTTCATGCCTCCATTAAATCTGGGACGATGATGAAAAGTTCTAAGGTTGTGGATGTGCTGTTGCCACTAGGGATAAAACATCGATGCTTTGTCTAAGGATATTTGTGTTGATTACATTACGCACCATACTTAATGCAATTGTCTGTTGCTTGCAACTTAATACCGGAAGGGGTTCAGATGATAACCTGAAAGTGGACTTTTTAGGCATAGATGCATGCTGGATGGCGGTCTATGTACTTTGTCGTAATGCCCTGATTAAATCTCATAGTACTCATCATGATATATGTATGTGCATTGTTATGCCTTCTTTATTTGTCAATTGCCCAACTGTAATTTGTTCACCCAACATGCTATTTATCTTATGGGAGAGACACCACTAGTGAACTGTGGACCCCGGTCCTATTCTTTACATCTGAAATACAATCTACTGCAATTGTTCTTTACTGTTCTTCGCAAACAATCATCATCTTCCACACAATACGTTTAATTCTTTGTTCACAGCAAGCCGGTGAGATTGACAACTCACTGTTACGTTGGGGCAAAGTACTTTGGTTGTGTTGTGCAGGTTCCACGTTGGCGCCGGAATCCCTGGTGTTACGCCGCACTACACTTCGCCGCCATCAACCTTCAACGTGCTTCTTGGCTCCTCCTGGTTCGATAAACCTTGGTTTCTTTCTGAGGGAAAACTTGCTACTGTACGCATCACACCTTCCTCTTGGGGTTCCCAACGGACGTGTGTTAATTGCACGCATCAAGCATATTTTCTGGCGCCGTTGCCGGGGAGATCAAGACACGCTGCAAGGGGAGTCTCCACTTCCAATCTCTTTACTTTGTTTTTGTCTTGCTTTACTTTACTTTATTTACTACTTTGTTTGCTGCACTAAAACAAAACACAAAAAAATTAGTTGCTAGCTTTACTTTATTTACTATCTTGTTTGCGTTCTCTATATCAAAAACACAAAAAAATTAGTTACTTGCATTTACTTTATTTAGTTTGCTTTATTTACTACTGTTAAAATGAATACTCCTGAAAACACTAAGTTGTGTGACTTCACAAACACTAATAATAATGATTTCTTATGCACACCTATTGCTCCACCTGCCACTACAGCAGAATTCTTTGAAATTAAACCTGCTTTACTGAATCTTGTCATGAGAGAGCAATTTTCTGGTGTTAGTTCTGATGATGCTGCTGCCCATCTTAATAATTTTGTTGAACTATGTGAAATGCAAAAGTATAAGGATGTAGATGGTGACATTATAAAATTAAAATTGTTTCCTTTCTCATTAAGAGGAAGAGCTAAAGATTGGTTGCTATCTTTGCCTAAGAATAGTATTGATTCATGGACTAAATGTAAGGATGCTTTTATTGGTAGATATTATCCTCCCGCTAAAATTATATCTTTGAGAAGTAGCATAATGAATTTTAAGCAATTAGATAATGAACATGTTGCTCAAGCATGGGAGAGAATGAAATTTTTGGTAAAGAATTGCCCAACCCATGGACTGACTACTTGGATGATCATCCAAACCTTTTATGCAGGACTGAATTTTTGTTCGCGGAACCTATTGGATTCAGCTGCTGGAGGTACCTTTATGTCCATTACTTTGGGGGCGACAACAAAGCTTCTTGATGATATGATGGTCAATTACTCTGAATGGCACACGGAAAGGGCTCCACAAGGTAAGAAGGTAAATTCTGTTGAAGAAACCTCCTCCTTGAGTGATAAGATTGATGTGATTATGTCTATGCTTGTGAATGGTAGATCTAATGTTGATCCTAATAATGTTCCTTTAGCTTCATTGGTTGCTCAAGAAGAAAATGTTGATATGAAGTTCATTAAAAGTAATAATTTCAACAACAATGCTTATAGGAATAATTCTGGTAACAACTATAGGCCATATCCTTAGCTAATGGTAATGGTTATGGTAATTCTTATGTTAATTCTTACAACAATAATTGGAGTGTACCCCCTGGTCTTGAAGCCATGCTTAAAGAATTTATTAGTACACAAATTGCTTTTAACAAATCTGTTGAGGAAAAGCTTGATAAAATTGATATTCTTGCTTCTAAGGTTGATAGATTTGCCTCTGATGTTGATCTTTTAAAATTGAAAGTTATGCCTAATAAGGACATTGATAATAAGATTGTTACTACAGCAAATGCCATCCAAGTTAGAATTAATGAGAATATAAGATTGAT
This sequence comes from Lolium perenne, assembly GCF_019359855.2. NCBI lineage: Eukaryota > Viridiplantae > Streptophyta > Magnoliopsida > Poales > Poaceae > Lolium > Lolium perenne. Next base: position 202,602,692 of record NC_067244.2, read on the forward strand.
GGCTGAATTGCATGCTAGGTGGGATAGAGAAGAAAATGAAAAACTTGCTAAAGAGAATAAGGTAGCTAAAGTTTGGACTATTACCACCACTAGTAATGTTAATGATTCACATGTTGCTACACCTCCTACTATCAATGGTAAAATAATTGGTGTTGGCAATGTTTCTACTCCTAGTACAAAGCGTACAAAACTGCCTGAAACTGCTAAAACTGCTGAAACTGTTTGTGATAAAACTGCTGAAATTTTTTCCAACATTGGGGACAATGATCCCATTGCTGTAGATCATAATGGTTTAGATTTTTATGATTGTCACATCTCTGAAGTTATAAATTTCTTACAAAAACTTGCTAGAAGTCCCAATGCTAGTGCTATAAATTTGGCCTTTACAAAACATATTACAAATGCTCTCATAAAAGCTAGAGAAGAGAAACTAAAACTTGAAACTTCTATTCCTAGGAAGTTAGAAGATGGTTGGGAGCCCATCATTAAGATGAGGGTCAATGATTTTGATTGTAATGCTTTATATGATCTTGGTGCAAGTATTTCTGTTATGCCTAAGAAACTCTATGATATGCTTGACTTGCCACCATTGAAAAATTGTTATTTGGATGTTAATCTTGCTGATAATGATATAAAGAAACCTTTGGGGAGGATTGATAATGTTCGTATTATGGTTAACAATAACCTTGTCCCCGTTGATTTTGTTGTCTTGGATATTGAATGCAATGCATCTTGTCCCATTATATTGGGAAGACCTTTTCTTCGAACTGTTGGTGCTATTATTGATATGAAGGAAGGTAACATTAAATATCAATTTCCTCTCAAGAAAGGTATGGAACACTTCCCTAGAAAAATAATGAAGTTACCTTATGATTCTATTATTAGAACAAATTATGATGTCGATGCTTCATCTCTTGATAACACTTGATTCACACTTTCTGCGTCTAGCTGAAAGGCGTTAAAGAAAAGCGCTTATGGGAGACAACCCATGATTTTACTACAGTACTTTTGTTTTATATTTGAGTCTTGGAAGTTGTTACTACTGTAGCAACCTCTCCTTATCTTTATTTTATTGCATTGTTGTGCCAAGTAAAGTCTTTGATAGTAAAGTCAATACTAGATTTGGATTACTGCGCAGAAACAGATTTCTTGCTGTCACGAATCTGGGCATAATTCTCTGTAGGTAACTCAGAAAAATCTGCAAATTCACGTGCATGATCCTCAGATATGTACGCAACTTTCATTCAATTTGAGCATTTTCATCTGAGCAAGTTAAGTGCCCCTGGAAAATTCGTCTTTACGGACTGTTCTGTTTTGACAGATTCTGCCTTTTATTTCGCATTGTCTGTTTTGCTATGTTTGATGGATTTTTTTGTTCCATTAACTTTCAGTAGCTTTGTGCAATGTCCAGAAGTGTTAAGAATGATTATGTCACCTCTGAATATATGAATTTTCAATTATGCACTAACCCTCAAATGAGTTTGTTTTGAGTTTGGTGTGGAGGAAGTTTTCAAGGGTCAAGAGAGGAGTATGATACAATATGATCAAGAAGAGTGAAAAGTCTAAGCTTGGGGATGCCCCCGTGGTTCATCCCTGCATATTTCAAGAAGACTCAAGCATCTAAGCTTGGGGATGCCCAAGGCATCCCCTTCTTCATCGACAACATTATCAGGTTCCTCTAGTGAAACTATATTTTTATTCAGTCACATCTTACGTGCTTTGCTTGGAGCGTCTGTTTGCTTTTGTTTTTGTTTTTGTTTGAATAAAATCGGATCCTAGCATTCTTTATATGGGAGAGAGACACGCTCCGATGTTTCGTATGAACACATATGTTCTTAGCTTTATTCTTAATGTTCATTGCGAAGGATGAACTACTTCGTTCATTGATATATGGTTGAAACGGAAAATGCCGCATGTGGTAAATGGTATAATGTCTTGAATAATTTGATACTTGGCAATTTTTGTGCTCATATAGATCATGTTTAAGCTCTTGCATCATGTACCTTGCACCTATTAATGAAGAACTACATAGAGCTTGTTAAAATTTGGTTTGCATGATTGGTCTCTCTAAGTCTAGATATTTTCTGGTTGAGGTGTTTGAACAACAAGGAGACGATGTAAAGTCTTATAATACTTACAATATGTTTATATGTGAGTCTTGCTGCACCATTTCATACTTGAGTTTGCTTCAAACAACCTTGCTAGCCTAGCCTTGTATTGAGAGGGATTCTTCTCGTGCATCCAAATCCTTGAGCCAAATCCATGCCAATTGTGTCCACCATACCTACCTACCACATGGTATTTCTCTGCCATTACAAAGTACATTACTTGAGTGCTACCTTTAAACTTCCATTCTTTACCTTTACAATATATAGCTCATGGGAAAATAGCCTTAAAAACTATTGTGGTGAAGAATATGTACTTATGTATCTTATTTCTTAATAAGTTGCTTGTTGAGCGGTAACCATGTTTCTGGGGACGCCATCAACTTTTATCTTTGTTGAATATCATGTGAGTTGCTATGCATGTTCGTCTTGTCTGAAGTAAGGGTGATTTTCATGCTCAAATGGTTTGAGTATGCATATTGTTAGAGAAGAACATTGGGCCGCTAACTAAAGCCATGAATCATGGTGGAAGTTTCAGTTTGGACATAAAACCTCAATCTCTTATGAGAATATTACCTGTTGTTGAATGCTTAAGCATTAAAAGAGGAGTCCATTATCTGTTGTCTATGTTGTCCCGGTATGGGTGTCTAAGTTGAGAATGATCAAAAGCGAGAAATCCAATGCGAACCTTCTCCTTAGACCCTTGTACAGGCGGCATAGAGGTACCCCTTTGTGACACTTGGTTGAAACATATGTTATTCAATGATAATCCGTGTTAATCCAAGCTAATTAGGACAAGGTGCGGGCACTATTAGTATACTATGCATGAGGCTTGCAACTTATAGGATGTCTTATACATAACACATATGATTTATTACTACCGTTGACAAAAAAAATTCTATGTTTTCAAAATGAAAAGCTCTAGCACAAAAATATTAATCCATGCTTCCCTCTGCGAAGGGCCATTCTTCTACTTTATTGTTGAGTCAGTTTACCTATTCTTTCTATCTTAGAAGCAAACACTTGTGTAAACTGTGTGCATTGATTCTTACATGTTTACCTATTGCACTTGTTATATTACTTTGTGTTGACAATTATCCATGAGATATACATGTTGAAGTTGAAAGCAACCGCTGAAACTTATATCTTCCTTTGTGTTGTTTCAAAGCTTTCTACTAAGAATTTATTGCTTATGAGTTAACTGTTATGCAAGTCTTATTGATGCTTGTCTTGAAAGTATTATTCATGAAAAGTCTTTGCTATATGATTCAGTTGTTTACTCATTATCTTCATCATTGCTTCGAATCGCTGCATTCATCTCATGTGCTTTACAATAGTATTGATCAAGATTATGATAGCATGTCACTTCAGAAATTGTCTTTGTTATCGTTTACCTACTCGAGGGCGAGTAGGAACTAAGCTTGGGGATGCTTGATACGTCCCAAACGTATCTATAATTTCTTATGTTCCATGCTACTTTCATGATGATACTCACATGTTTTATACACATTATATGTCATTATTATGCATTTTCCGGCACTAACCTATTGACGAGATGCCGAGGAGCCAGTTGTTGTTTTCTGCTGTTTTTGGTTTCAGAAATCCTAGTAAGGAAATATTCTCGGAATTGGACGAAATCAACGCCCAGGGGCCTATTTTTCCACGAAGCTTCCAGAAGACCGAGAGCCACGATACGGAAAACCTTCCAGAGACGCAGCCGCCGCCAATCCCATCTCGGGGGATTCAGGAGATCGCCTCCGGCACCCTGCCGGAGAGGGGAATCATCTCCCGGAGGTCTCTTCATCGCCATGATCGCCTCCGGATCGATGTGTGAGTAGTTCACCCCTGGACTATGGATCCATAGCAGTAGCTAGATGGTCGTCTTCTCCTAATTGTGCTATCATGTTCGATCTTGTGAGCTGCCTATCATGATCAAGATCGTCTATTTGTAATCCTACATGTTGTGTTTGTTGGGATCCGATGAATATTGAATACTATGTCAAGTTGATTATCAATCTATCATATATGAGTTGTTTATGTTCTTGCATGCTCTCCGTTGCTAGTAGAGGCTCTGGCCAAGTTGATACTTGTGACTCCAAGAGGGAGTATTTATGCTCGATAGTGGATTCATGCCTCCATTAAATCTGGGACAGTGACAGAAAGTTCTAAGGTTGTGGATGTGCTGTTGCCACTAGGGATAAAACATCGATGCTTTGTCTAAGGATATTTGTGTTGATTACATTACACACCATACTTAATGCAATTGTCTGTTGCTTGCAACTTAATACCGGAAGGAGTTCGGATGGTAACCTGAAAGTGGACTTTTTAGGCATAGATGCATGCTGGATGGCGGTCTATGTACTTTGTCGTAGTGCCCTGATTAAATCTCATAGTACTCATCATGATATATGTATGTGCATTGTTATGCCTTCTTTATTTGTCAATTGCCCAACTGTAATTTGTTCACCCAACATGCTATTTATCTTATGGGAGAGACACCACTAGTGAACTGTGGACCCCGGTCCTATTCCTTACATCTGAAATACAATCTACTGCAATTGTTCTTTACTGTTCTTCGCAAACAATCATCATCTTCGACACAATACGTTTAATCCTTTGTTCACAGCAAGCCGGTGAGATTGACAACCTCACTGTTACGTTGGGGCAAGTACTTTGGTTGTGTTGTGTAGGTTCCACGTTGGCGCCGGAATCCCTGGTGTTGCGCCGCACTACACTTCGCCGCCATCAACCTTCAACGTGCTTCTTGGCTCCTCCTGGTTCGATAAACCTTGGTTTCTTTCTGAGGGAAAACTTGCTACTGTACGCATCACACCTTCTTCTTGGGGTTCCCAATGGACGTGTGTTAATTGCACGCATCAGAGATCTCCGGCGGAGCTTCGCTAAGCGTTGCGGGAGAGGGGGAGGAGTGGGGCGGCTAGGGTTTGGGGAGAGGGGGTGGCATGCCTCCTTGGGGTGCGGCCAAGGTGGTGGTGTTGTGGTGGCCGGCCCCCTCCCCTTGGCCCCTCATTATATAGGTGGAACCCCCAAGTGTTGGACTACAAGTCAAGACCCCAACCCAAAACCTTCCATGTGTAGGGAAACCTACCCAAGGTGGGATTCCCACCTCAAGTGGGACTCCCACCCTTCCATGAGGGGGGGTGGCCGGCCCCCTTGGTGGAGTCCACTTGGGACTCCACCCCTCTAGGGTTGGCCGGCCATGGGTGGTGGGGTCCCTTCGGGACTCCGCCTTCCAAAGTGATTTCTTTCGGACTTTTCTAGAACCTTCTAGAACCTTCCATAAATGCACCGGATCATTTTCAAACTTATAAAATGACTTCCTATATATGAATCTTATTCTCCGGACCATTCCGGAACTCCTCGTGATGTCCGGGATCCCATCCGAGACTTCAAACAAAACTTCGAACTCCATTCCATATTCAAGTTCTACTAATACGACATCAAACCTTAAGTGTGTCACCCTACGGTTCGTGAACTATGTAGACATGGTTGAGAACTCTCTCCGACCAATAACCAATAGCGGGATCTGGAGATCCATAATGGCTCCCACATATTCAACGATGAATTAGTGATCGAATGAACCATACACATACGATACCAATTCCCTTTGTCGCGCGATATTTTACTTGTCCGAGGTTTGATCATCGGTATCTCTTTATACCTTTTTCAACCTCGTCTCCTGACAAGTACTATTTACTCGTACCGTGGTATGTGGTCTCTTATGAACTTATTCATATGCTTGCAAGCTAATTAGACGACATTCCACCGAGAGGGCCCAGAGTATATCTATCCGTCATCGGGATGGACAAATCCCACTGTTGATCCATATGCCTCAACTCATACTTTCCGGATACTTAATCCCACCTTTATAACCACCCATTTACGCAGTGGCGTTTGATGTAATCAAAGTACCTTTTTGGTATAAGTGATTTACATGATCTCATGGTCGAAAGGACTAGGTAACTATGTATCGAAAGCTTATAGCAAATAACTTAATGACGTGATCTTATGCTACGCTTAAATGGGTGTGTCCATTACATCATTCATATAATGATATAGCCTTGTTATTAATAACATCCAATGTTCATGATTATGAAACTCTAATCATCTATTAATCAACAAGCTAGTTAAGAGGCTTACTAGGGATTCATTGTTGTTTACATAACACATATGTATCAATGTTTCGGTTAATACAATTATAGCATGGTATATAAACATTTATCATAAACACAAAGATATATAATAACCACTTTTATTATCGCCTCTTGGGCATATCTCCAACAGTACTACTCTTACTTTATTATATTGCTCGTACTTATGTTAACGTAGTAGTATTATTATGGTGGTGTACTTGTGTTCATGTACTTGTTTCAGACATGTACTGCTGTTTTGTTGAAGGAGACATGCATCACCTTTTTTGGTGATGTATCTAGTCGTCCTGTAGCCCTTGTCAAATTCCTCTGATACTGATGGGAGGGCTTGCTTACCCCATACTGATGGGAGCCCTTGTCAAATCGTAATCATAGTTTTAAGTTTTGAAAAAATGAAAAATATCCTAAATGTAGACAATGATGAAATCTACAAATGTGCAAAATCTCAATGTGAAAATCTTAGTATATATTGTAGACTGCACAATTTTTTTAAAAAAATATGGTAGGTTTTGTAGTTTGGAATTGTGCACTACTCCCTCCGTCTCACTACTTACGGCGCAATTTTTCCGATATTACTCAATGCTTAAGGTGCGGATGGTTGTGGTTCAATTATCTCCCTATTTTGCCCCTGCTTTTCCGTTTTCACTACTCGAAACCTGGCCACATTAACCCACGATCCTGAAAAACTGTTGGTCTATCCTGAGAAACGAGGAGGTCTAAGGAAATGAGGAGTCCAGCGCGTGCGGAAGGTACGTGCTTTAATCGTGCGAGCATGCAGGGGCAAATGAGGAAACTAGCGATTACTTTCTCTCCTGCCAGTCTTATACCTTAATAAATGGGCAAACTGGGCACGTTGTAGCAAATCCTTTTATTAACTAAGCAGCTATATTAGTCAATAAGATAGCCTTATGTTAGTACTTCAAAAAAAAGATTTCCTTATGTGTTTATCTTCCTCCACCATATTTATCTTAAAAGAGGAGACTTATTCAAAAATTCAAATGAAATAGATTAGGGGTAAAGGTCCATAGGGAAGAATCATATGGATTCAGTTACAACAAATCAAATTTTCGTTGTACACTCACTATATCCTTAAATAATTAAGCTAGTGTATGTACGGTAAGAGATTGTCGGATCCAATATACAGCTAGTGGTTTACACTAGATACCTCTTAAATATTGTTTTCTTTGTGAACTTTCAAAATTTCACCATAAATGCTACCCCAAAACAGATTTCGGTTTGGCAGCGTGGTGGGACCCTATTCTAGAGCATGGCAACCTGGTCAATCTGAAGATATATATGTATCTCCGCCAAAGCGTTAAGACATTTCTTAGTTAAGTCAATCTTCATTAACTTTGATAAACCTCGTAGGAAAATGCAGCATAAATTATCACACAAAACTAGAAGGATACCCCGCGCGTTGCAGCTGGAATCTTCTAAGAAATTATATTATCTAATGAAATGGTATAATACATATGTAATATGAATTGTCTGTAGAAGTATGCAATATTCAATTGGCCAAAATAGTTGAGATGCTAAATTTAGTTCACATTATTTTATATATTTGATGGCTATAAATTAGCTATATGGACATTTTAATCAAAAAATGGTGACATAGATAGCTTGCATGCAAGGATACATCAATAATGAATGTTAGTGGGGATAACATGGATATTTGATTGGCTAATGGAATAGATGATGTGGATGGCTTGCAAGTAGTAGCTAGAGATAGACTAACATTAATTGCAGTTAGTGGGTTTTGCTTTATAAGAAGTATAGATTAGCATGGCTACATTCATATTTACATGTATATCTATAATAGAGTAATAATTTCACTAATATTGAGGCAAATTTAATCATTCTAGAGTATACCTAGAATTAACAAAATTCATGGTTAATTAACCAAAAACAAGAAATCAGAATCCTTTTGTATCTTAGCACGGTATCATAGGCAAAATGCTTATGTGGCACTATAGTTGATGAGGAGATATGCTAGTGTTGTATCGTAGACTAACCACAATGGGAGTATCATATATATATACACAAATTTGATGCAAAATTCATTATGTACACAAATTTGCATTGAGATTCAACAAAACACAAAACATTAAATATGTTGAAATTATGATACTGCCTTGTTATATATACTATACATTATAGAGGTGGTATCATAAAGTAGTATTATATGCATGATACTAGTGCATGATACTTCTCGTTGTGAGCATATACGTAGTATATATAGCTAGTTACCACCTCCCTCTCTGTGATACAATAATGTCACCAAAATACTTTGAAGTGTGTGATGTTACTAGCTAAGTCACTCTCACTATGAGTAGTCTTAGCTAAGAAACTACACTTGCATGGAACCGTATGCAAAATACAATCAAGCATAGCCCAATCACATGCATGCATGTCCCGAAAATCAATAAATGTAGGTACAATGCTTAAGGCTGCTCATAGTGGAGAGTAACTTAGTCTAGTAACATATGTCATGTTACTAGTCTAAGTTACTATCTCCATAGTGGGTAGTAATTAAGTTAGATGTGGTTTCATGCAATGTGTCATTAATTATGTCGTAGACTCATATTGCTTTAAGATGTGTGATGTTATGGTAACATAGATAGTGTGACGCCTCGGAACCGGTACCATGAGGATCTCAGCGAACCCGCCGAGATACGCACGATATCGATTCAGAGACGCCCTCCGACACGATGTGCGCGACTAATCACACACGTGATGCCAGAGGAATTAACAAGAGCGGTAACATTACAACAGGATTACAATAGAGCCCACAAGAAACATATATTACAACAACGACTCCAACGAGTCAAGATACAAATATACAATACAAAGATCCAAATCATACAGAAGATCGAATACGTCCGAGTATGGACAAGATACAAATTGGACTAAGAGTCTGATGCGTGCAATTAACACACGTCCGTTGGGAACCCCAAGAGGAAGGTGTGATGCAGACAGTAGCAAGTTTTCCCTCAGAAAGAAACCAAGGTTTATCGAACCAGGAGGAGCCAAGAAGCACGTTGAAGGTTGATGGTGGCGGAATGTAATGCGGCGCAACACCAGGGATTCCGGCACCAACGTGGAACCTGCATAACACAACCAAAGTACTTTGCCCCAATGTAACAGTGAGGTTGTCAATCTCACCGGCTTGCTGTGAACAAAGGATTAACCGTATTGTGTGGAAGATGATTGTTTGCGAAGAACAGTAAAGAACAAGTATTGCAGTAGATTGTATTTCAGATGTAAAGAATAGACCGGGGTCCACAGTTCACTAGAGGTGTCTCTCCCATAAGATAAATAGCATGTTGGGTGAACAAATTACAGTTGGGCAATTGACAAATAAAGAAGGCATAACAATGCACATACAAATATCATGATGAGTACTATGAGATTTAATCAGGGCATTACGACAAAGTACATAGACCGCCATCCAAAGATGCATCTATGCCTAAAAAGTCCACTTTCAAAGTTATCATCCGAACCCCTTCCGGTATAAAGTTGCAAGCAACATAAAATTGCATAAAGTATGCTGCGTAATGTAATCAATAACTACATCCTCGGACATAGCATCAATGTTTTATCCCTAGTGGCAACAAAGACATCCACAACCTTAGAACTTTCTCATCGTCCCTGCATTTAATGGAGGCATGAACCCACTATCGAGCATAAATACTCCCTCTTGGAGTTAAGAGTAAAAACTTGGCCAGAGCCTCTACTAATAACGGAGAGCATGCAAGAACATAAACAACATATATGATAGATTGATAATCAACTTGACATAGTATTCAATATTCATCGGATCCCAACAAACACAACATGTAGGATTACAAAGAAACGATCTTGATCATGATAGGCAGCTCACAAGATCGAGCATGATAGCACAATTAGGAGAAGACGCCCATCTAGCTACTGCTATGGACCCATGGTCCAGGGGTGAACTACTCACACATCAATCCGGAGGCGATCATGGCGATGAAGAGTCCTCCGGGAGATGATTCCCCTCTCCGGCAGGGTGCCGGAGGCGATCTCCTGAATCCCCCGAGATGGGATTGGCGGCGGCTGCGTCTCTGGAAGGTTTTCCGTATCGTGGCTCTCGGTACAGAGGGTTTCGCGACGGAGGCTTTAAGTAGGCGGAAGGGCGGAGTCGGAGGAGTCACGGGGGCCCCACATGCTAGGGCCACGCGGGCCCCCTCTAGGCCGCGCCGCCCTAGTGTGGCGGCGCCCCGTGGCCCCACTTCGTCTCCCCTCTGGTCTTCTGGAAGCTTCGTGGAAAAATAGGCCCCTGGGCGTTGATTTCGTCCAATTCCGAGAATATTTCCTTACTAGGATTTTTGAAACCAAAAACAGCAGAAAACAGCAACTGGCTCTTCGGCATCTTGTCAATAGGTTAGTGCCGGAAAATGCATAATAACGACATATAATGTGTATAAAACATGTGAGTATCATCATAAAAGTAGCATGGAACATAAGAAATTATAGATACGTTTGGGACGTATCAAGCATCCCCAAGCTTAGTTCCTACTCGCCCTCGAGTAGGTAAACGATAACAAAGATAATTTCTGAAGTGACATGCTATCAAATCTTGATCAATACTATTGTAAAGCACATGAGATGAATGCAGCGATTCGAAGCAATGATGAAGATAATGAGTAAACAAATGAATCATATAGCAAAGACTTTTCATGAATAATACTTTCAAGACAGGCATCAATAAGTCTTGCATAACAGTTAACTCATAAGCAATAAATTCTTAGTAGAAAGCTTTGAAACAACACAAAGGAAGATATAAGTTTCAGCGGTTGCTTTCAACTTCAACATGTATATCTCATGGATAATTGTCAACACAAAGTAATATAACAAGTGCAATAGGTAAACATGTAAGAATCAATGCACGCAGTTTACACAAGTGTTTGCTTCTAAGATAGAAAGAATAGGTAAACTGACTCAACAATAAAGTAGAAGAAAGGCCCTTCGCAGAGGGAAGCATTGATTACTATTTTTGTGCTAGAGCTTTTCATTTTGAAAACAAGAAACAATTTTGTCAACGGTAGTAATAAAGCATATGAGTTATGTATAAGATATCTTATAAGTTGCAGGCCTCATGCATAGTATACTAATAGTGCCCGCACCTTGTCCTAATTAGCTTGGGTTAACACTGATTATCATTGCATAACATATGTTTCAACCAAGTGTCACAAAGGGGTACCTCTATGCCGCCTGTACAAGGGTCTAAGGAGAAAGTTCGCATTGGATTTCTCGCTTTTGATCATTCTTCAACTTAGACACCCATACCGGGACAACATAGACAACAAATAATGGACTCCTCTTTTAATGCTTAAGCATTCAACAACAGTTAATATTCTCATAAGAGATTGAGGTTTTATGTCCAAACTGAAACTTCCACCATGATTCATGGCTTTAGTTAGCGGCCCAATGTTCTTCTCTAACAGTATGCATACTCAAACCATTTGATTGTGAAAACCGCCCTTACTTCAGACAAGACGAACATGCATAGCAACTCACATGATATTCAACAAAGGTAAAAGTTGATGGCGTCCCCAGAAACATGGTTACCGCACAACAAGCAACTTATTAAGAAATAAGACACATAGGTACATATTCTTCACCACGATAGTTTTTAAGGATATTTTGTCCCATGAGCTATATATTGCAAAGGTAAAGAATAGAAATTTAAAGGTAGCACTCAAGTAATGTTCTTTGGAATGGCGGAGAAATACCATGTGGTAGGTAGGTATGGTGGACACAAATGGCATGGATTTTGGCTCAAGTATTTGGATGCACGAGAAGAATCCCTCTCAATACAAGGCTAGGCTAGCAAGGTTGTTTGAAGCAAACTCAAGTATAAAATGGTGCAGCAAGACTCACATATAAACATATTGTAAGCATTATAAGACTTTACATCGTCTCCTTGTTGTTCAAACACCTCAACCAGAAAATATCTAGACTTAGAGAGAACAATCATGCAAACCAAATTTTAACAAGCTCTATGTAGTTATTCATTAATGGGTACAAGGTACATGATGCAAGAGCTTAAACATGATCTATATGAGCACAACAATTGCCAAGTATCACATTATTCAAGACATTATACCAATTACCACATGTGGCATTTTCCATTTCCAACCATATATCAATGAATGAGGTAGTTCAACTTTCGCAATGAACATTAAAGATAAAGCTAAGAACATATTGATGGGATTCGTTGCATAGAAAACAAAAAATTTCCTACCGCGAGAACGCAATCCAAGCCAAGATGCAATCTAGAAGATGGGAGCAACGAGGGGATGAACGAGACTAACCCTTTAAGATTTCCAAAGCCTACAAGAGGAGGCTCTCGTTGCTGCGGTAGACGATCACTTGCCGCTTTCAAAAGCGCGTAGAAGATCTTGACGGTGCCACAATCGGGCAGCACCTCCGTACTCGGTCACACGTTCGGTGTTGATGACGACATCCTTCTCCCCGTTCCAGCGGGCAGCGGAAGTAGTAGATCCTCCTTGGAATCCCGGCAGCACGACGACGTGGTGGCGGTGTCGATGGAAAACTCCGGCAGGGCTTCGCCTAAGCGTATGCGGAAGTTGTATGTGGAGGAGGGGTGCTAGGGTTTGGGGAGAGGGGTGCCTTGGGCGCCGGCCTCAAGGGGGCAGGGGTGGTGCGGCCAAGCCATGGGCAGCCCCCTCCCTCTCCTCCTCATTATATAGGTGGAACCCCAAGGGTTTGCCCAAAGTCTTCGAATAAGACCCCAACAGAAAAACTGCCTTATGGACAAAACCTAGAGGGACAGGGACTCTCCCCTTCCCCCTTTTCTTGGCCGGCCAAGGAGGTGGAGTCCACCATGGACTCCACCCTCCCACTTGGTTGGCTGGTTAGGGTTTGTGGAGTCCCTCCGGGACTCCTCCTTCCATAGTGATTTATTCCGGATAATTCTAGAAACCACCTTCCATAAATTCACCGGATCATTTCCAAACTTGGAAAGTGACTTCCTATATATGAATCTTATTCTCCGGACCATTCCGGAACTCCTCGTGATGTCCTGGATCCCATCCGAGACTCCGAACAAAACTTCGAACTCCATTCCATATTCCATATCTACTTTAAACGACATCAAACCTTAAGTGTGTCACCCTACGGTTCGCGAACTATGTAGACATGGTTGAGACCTCTCTCCGACCAATAACCAATAGCGGGATCTGGAGATCCATAATGGCTCCCACATATTCAACGATGACTTTAGTGATCGAATGAACCATTCACATACGATACTAATTCCCTTTGTCACGCGATATTTTACTTGTCCGAGGTTTGATCATCGGTATCACTCTATACCTTGTTCAACCTCGTCTCCTGACAAGTACTTTTTACTCGTACCGTGGTATGTGGTCTCTTATGAACTTATTCATATGCTTGCAAGACATTAGACGACATTCCACCGAGAGGGCCCAGAGTATATCTATCCGTCATCGGGATGGACAAATCCCACTGTTGATCCATATGCCTCAACTCATACTTTCCGGATACTTAATCCCACCTTTATAACCACCCATTTACGCAGTGGCGTTTGATGTAATCAAAGTACCTTTCTAGTATAAGTGATTTATATGATCTCATGGTCATGAGGACTAGGTAACTATGTATCGAAAGCTTATAGCAAATAACTTAATGACGTGATCTTATGCTACGCTTAATTGGGTGTGTCCATTACATCATTCATATAATGACATAATCTTGTTATTAATAACATCCAATGTTCATGATCACGAAACCATGATCATCTATTAATCAACAAGCTAGTTTATACAAGAGGCTTACTAGGGACTCTTTGTTGTTCACATAACACACATGTATCAATGTTTCAGTTAATACAATTATAGCATGGTATGTAAACATTATCATAAACACAAAGATATATTATAATAACCATTTTATTATTGCCTCTTGGGCATATCTCCAACAGTCTCCCACTTGCACTAGAGTCAATAATCTAGTTTACATTTGTAAAGATATAACACCTTGGCCTTCCGGTGCTTTATCATGTTTTGCTCACGGGAGAAGTTTTAGTCAACGGATCTGACATGCTCAGAAACGTATGTATTTTGCAATTCATTTGCGTCTCAACGCATCACTCATTTTCTAAATGAGTCGGCATTAAATATGTTTGGTCTTCTGGTGGAACCTTAATTCCGCAGTCTGAAATATGTCACTAATATTGTCATACACAATATAGCTTCAAAGTTCTGACACTATCGGAACTACACCAAGTTCTCAAAGAACCTCTTGACTTAACATCCTCAGTCATTGTCAAAATAATGATATATTCTGCCTTTGTTTGTAGAATCTGTCACAACATTTAGAACTCATCTAAATCTAGCATAGACAACTTCTAGCTCATTGTGCTACCTTTTAAAACAACACTTAGCCTAATTTGAGATTGAAATTTTTATTTTTATATGTGACCAAACTAATATCAGTGCAACACCTTACAGCGATTTGTTTGTCATTACTCATACAAAACTATATATCCTTGGTTCTTCTAAAGCACTCAGGGATATTCTTACTGTTTATCCAATGATCATCACATGAATCATTCTGGTATATGCTCCTAACCATTTAGAGCATAGGACATCTGATTTTTGTACATATTATTCGTGATCTAAAATCACTCATGTGTTTTTACTCATTGAGTGTCAGATACACTCAAGTCTTGTAAAAACTTCATATGAAAAGAACACCTTCTTTATATTGAACTACTTCAATATTCATTCTATGTACTTTTTAACTTAAACTTTTATGTGTTTTAATCCATCTTCATAGATCTTGACACTAAATATGTTTCAGTTCATATCCTTTCATCGAATTTTAATTCTCAATGAAACCTTTTAATCAATTATATAATTACATTATTTATAATCAACGATATGTCATCTACATAAAGTATTACAAATATGTCTCAGCGCTCCCACTTAATTTCTTGCAAATGCAAGCCTCTTCATCGTCTCTGATGAAATCATAACTCTTTGATCATTTCATCCGGTGAAGATTCCAACTCCGCAATACTCACTTCATCCAATTGAAGTTTGTATTCCTATCTAGTATTATACGGACTAGCAAAACTCTTGGTTGTATCTTGTATACACCTTTAATACACACTTCTGTTAAGTAATATATTTTGCCATCCTACTAACATATCTCATAAAAGAAATATGTAGTGATTACTAGAATAATCCACATAGACTATAAGCATTGCTACGGAAGATCTAATCTTATCGTAGTCAACTCTTTGAACTTTGTCGTAAACAACTTTTCGACAAGTCGAGCTTATTCAAGGATATTCCATCCAAGTCCATCAATTTTATAGATCCATTTACTTCCAAAAAGTATTCATTTATCTTGGATTTCATGGCGTATAGCCATTTTAACGGAGTCAGGGCCCATCATAACTTCTTTGTATGTAGTTGGTTTATCATTGTTCAAAAACAATCCTTTGTTCACAAATCATTTATTTGATCACAAAGTAAAACATACCTACAAGGTTCAATAAGTACTTCGATCTCCATGACTATAACATTTTGTAGACATGGGAGCCATGATCGTCGTGGCCGCTTCCGGAACCAATTCCGATGCTGCGCTACTCTGATCATTATGCTCAGGTTCATAAACCTTATCAAGTTCTATTGTCCTCCCACTCAAATACTTCGCTAGAAAACAATTTCTTGGAAATAAGTAAGAAACATCGACAAACACTTTTGTCTTTGTCTCCATAGTGGAAAGAATTCCCAATCAATTCTTTGGGATAACCAACAAAGACATTCATCCGATTTTGGTTGTAAACTCTTAGACCAAAATTTAAAGAAAGGACTATTAGGGTTCATACCCATGCCATAACTCGTATGGTGTCATTTCAACGGATCATGATGATGCTCTATTCAGTGTAAAAGCGGTAGTCTCTAAAGCATAATCCACAAAAATATAATGGCATTAATATTTTATCTCATCATTGATCCAACAAGGTTTGGATACATCTCTCGGATACTCCATCATCATTATGATACTCCAAGAAACGTGAGTTGTAGAACAATTTCATAACTCTCTTAGATGTTCGCTAAAACTCGTAATTCAAATATTTTCCACCATGATCCAATCATAGATATTTGACTTTTCTATTACGATGATTTCCACTTCATGCTGAATTTTATTTGAATCCATTCAAATGTTTCAAACTTCTACCTTATCGAATATATCCACATTTATATACTCAATTTATTGTTGGAAGTTTTCATGAAGTAGAAGAATCTCCCGCACACAACTATGCCCAGTGAACCACATACATCATCATGTATTTTTCCACTAAGTTAGTTGCCCGTTCAACTCTTGGCCTATGAACGGTATTTTAGTCATTCTCTTTAGAAAAGATTTGCAAGCACCAAACGATTCAAAAATCAAATGACTCCAAAAATCCATTTGCATGGAGTTCCTTCATCCGTTCCTCTCTAACATGACCTAAATGGCGGTTCCACAAATAAGTGGAATTCAAATCATTTGCCTTATGGTATTTTAGCATCAGTGTTATGTATGTGTGTTTCACCATTAAGATTTATAATAACTTATCCATCGTACATGGAGTAGTGTCATAATTTGAACAACTCATTGTTTTTATTTGACCAGAGCAAAATAACAATTATTAAGTTCTTTATTATAAATTATAAGGGCTAGGTAGAATGCCAATGACAAGCATAATAACACTTTATTATGTTCCAGATGTGCATTATTACCATATTCCTTATTAGTCACTTAGGCCATTGTATTCTTGTATTGCGTTGTTTTGTATGACACTTCATACCAACCAATGTGGTACTAATACCCAAGAATTTCATTGTGTGACCAAATTAGGAATACAACCATAACATGTATATACACCTGAGCTAGACTTTCTAGTCTTTTCTTTTATTTCTGCCAAAATATCTTTTGTAGTTTCTCTTTTAGCTTTCCTCATTATTCAGAAAACACTTCACCTTCAATAACTTCTAGGTTTGTTGGTCAAATACCAATAACCTTGAGGTTCTTACTTTGAAGTTGATCATCATATGACAAGTGTTTCAGATTTCACTATTAGTAACTTTTTTTTTTATAATATGATGAACATTTTCACTCATAATTTTATCCATCATATCATGACGACTTTTCCGAGACCATGTCAGTACATGCTAGGCTCGTAAAGTTTAACCTCAGTATTCGCATGTGCAAATCTGGCTTGCACCCGTTGTATGCACACGTAGAATCTATAACACCCGATCATCACGTGATGCTTCGAAACGACGAGTCTTAGCAACGGTGCATACTAAGGATAATCACTTCATGGATATGCGAATATCGTTAGTGCCCCAATAGTTGGAGGATTGGGACGCCTTGCGTCTTCAACCTTCGTACATTCCCATAAAACTTATGAGTTTATGTAGTCTCACCAAATTATATTCTATCATCTTGCAATAAGGTCTTAGATATCATATATATCTCATACCTTGATTATTTCTGAAAAATAAATTTTCAGCTCCTTATTTTTCAAACAGATTTGAACTTCAAGTTTCATGGAGACAAGATAACTTTAGGTACTAATTGAAACCATGGCTCTTTGAATCAACAATGTGAGGTTTACTAAAAGTTTGCAATAGGACTTAATCAATTATTGATTCTTTAACAATACGGTACCAATCCGTAAAGTTTTTGTCAGATTTTAACAGTATTTCTATCTCAATTACAAGACTAGTGCATGGTAGAAAACGGATGCCAATACTACAAAATTAATTCAAAATACTACTCAGACTATGTTCATGATAATTAGTTCATGTTTTAATCTAATTACTAATGAACTCCCACTTAATACAACATCCCTCATAGTTGTTAAGTGGTACACGATCCACATCCACTACACCAAAACCAATCATCACGTGAGATGATGTAGCTTCAATGGTGAACATCAACATGTTGATCATATCATCCATATGACTCGTGTTCAACCTTTCGGTTTCCGTTGTCCCGAGGCCATTTCTGTACATGCTAGGCTCGTCAAGCAAACCCAAGTATTCCGCATGTGCAACATGGCTTACACCCGTTGTATGTGAACGTTGAGTCTATCACATCCGATCATCACGAGATGCTTCGAAACGACGAACTATATCAACGGTGCATACGAGGGGAGAACACTTTATTATCTTGATATTAATGTGAGGGATCATCTTATAATGCTACCGTCGCGTTCTAAGCAAAATAAGATGCATAAAGGATTAACATCACATGCAATTCATAATGTGATATGATATGGCCCTTTAGTCTTTGCGCCTTTGATCTTCATCTCCAAAGCACGGACTTGATCTCCATCATCAACGGGCATGATCTCCATCATCGTCGGCGTAGCGTCAAGGTTCATGGCGCCGTCTTCATGGTTGTTCACCTCATGTAGCAACTATTACAACTACTTTGAAACACTACTCAACATGAAATTTAAAGACAACCATAAGGCTCCTGCCGGTTGCCACAATACAATAATGATCATCTCATACATATTCATCATCACATCATGGCCATATCACATCACCAAACCCTGCAAAAACAAGTTAGACGTCTCTAATTTGGTTTGGATATTTTACGTGGTTTAGGGTTTTCGAGTGAGATCTAATCTACCTACGAACATGAACCACAACGGTGATACGAGTGTTGTCAATAGAAGAGTAAATTGAATCTTCACTATAGTAGGAGAGACAGACACCCGCAAAGCCACTTATGCAATACAAGTTGCATGTCGAGCGTGGAGCAAATCTCATGAACGCGGTCATGTAAAGTTAGCCCGAGCCGCTTCATCCCACTATGCCACAAAGATGCAAAGTACTCAAACTAAAGACAACATAAGCATCAACGCCCACAAAACAATTGTGTTCTACTCGTGCAACCATCTATGCATAGACACTGCTCTGATACCACTGATGGGATTCGTTTCATAGAAAACAAAAATTTTCCTACCGCAAGAACGCAATCCAAGCCAAGATGCAATCTAGAAGATGGGAGCAACGAGGGGATGAACGAGACTAACCCTTGAAGATTTCCAAAGCCTACAAGAGGAGGCTCTCGTTGCTGCGGTAGACGATCACTTGCCGCTTTCAAAAGCGCGTAGAAGATCTTGACGGTGCCACAATCGGGCAGCACCTCCGTACTCGGTCACACGTTCGGTGTTGATGATGACGTCCTTCTCCCCGTTCCAGTGGGCAGCGGAAGTAGTAGATCCTCCTTGGAATCCCGGCAGCACGACGGCGTGGTGGCGGTGTCGATGGAGAACTCCGACAGGGCTTCGCCTAAGCGTATGCGGAAGTTGTATGTGGAGGAGGGGTGCTAGGGTTTGGGGAGAGGGGTGCCTTGGGCGCCGGCCTCAAGGGGGCAGGGGTGGTGCGGCCAAGCCATGGGCAGCCCCCTCCCTCTCCTCCTCATTATATAGGTGGAACCCCAAGGGTTTGCCCAAAGTCTTCGAATAAGACCCCAACAGAAAAACTGCCTTATGGACGAAACCTAGAGGGACAGGGACTCTCCCCTTCCCCCTTTTCTTGGCCGGCCAAGGAGGTGGAGTCCACCATGGACTCCACCCTCCCACTTGGTTGGCTGGTTAGGGTTTGTGGAGTCCCTCCGGGACTCCTCCTTCCATAGTGATTTATTCCGGATAATTCTAGAAACCACCTTCCATAAATTCACCGGATCATTTCCAAACTTGGAAAGTGACTTCCTATATATGAATCTTATTCTCCAGACCATTCCGGAACTCCTCGTGATGTCCTGCATCCCATCCGAGACTCCGAACAAAACTTCGAACTCCATTCCATATTCCATATCTACTTTAAACGACATCAAACCTTAAGTGTGTCACCCTACGGTTCGCGAACTATGTACACATGGTTGAGACCTCTCTCCAACCAATAACCAATAGCGGGATCTGGAGATCCATAATGGCTCCCACATATTCAACGATGACTTTAGTGATCGAATGAACCATTCACATACGATACCAATTCCCTTTGTCACGCGATATTTTACTTGTCCGAGGTTTGATCATCGGTATCACTCTATACCTTGTTCAACCTCGTCTCCTGACAAGTACTCTTTACTCGTACCGTGGTATGTGGTCTCTTATGAACTTATTCATATGCTTGCAAGACATTAGACGACATTCCACCGAGAGGGCCCAGAGTATATCTATCCGTCATCGGGATGGACAAATCCAACTGTTGATCCATATGCCTCAACTCATACTTTCCGGATACTTAATCCCACCTTTATAACCACCCATTTACGCAGTGGCGTTTGATGTAATCAAAGTACCTTTCTAGTATAAGTGATTTATATGATCTCATGGTCATGAGGACTAGGTAACTATGTATCGAAAGCTTATAGCAAATAACTTAATGACGTGATCTTATGCTACGCTTAATTGGGTGTGTCCATTACATCATTCATATAATGACATAATCTTGTTATTAATAACATCCAATGTTCATGATCATGAAACCATGATCATCTATTAATCAACAAGCTAGTTTATACAAGAGGCTTACTAGGGACTCTTTGTTGTTCACATAACACACATGTATCAATGTTTCGGTTAATACAATTATAGCATGGTATGTAAACATTATCATAAACACAAAGATATATTATAATAACCATTTTATTATTGCCTCTTGGGCATATCTCCAACACATATGTGTTCATACGAAACAGCGGAGCGTAATATCTCCAATATAAAGGATTGTGGGATCCGACTTTATTCAAACAAAACAAAAACTAAAGCAAACAGACGCTCCAAGCAAAGCACATAAGATGTGATTGAATAAAAATATAGTTTCATTAGATGAACCTGATAATGTTGTCGATGAAGAAGGGGATGCCTTGGGCATCCCCAAGCTTAGATGCTTGAGTCTTCTTAAAATATGCAGGGATGAACCACGGGGGCATCCCCAAGCTTAGACCTTTCACTCTTCTTGATCATAGTATATCATCCTCCTCTCTTGACCCTTGAAAACTTCCTCCACACCAAACTTTAAGCAAACTCATTAGAGGGTTAGTGCACAATCAAAAATTCACATGTTCAGAGGTGACACAATCATTCTTAACACTTCTGGACATTGCACAAAGCTACTGGACATTAATGGAACAAAGAAATTTATCCAACATAGCAAAACAGGCAATGCGAAATAAAAGGCAGAATCTGTCAAAAACAGAACAGTCCGTAAAGACGAACCTAGAAGGGGCACTTAACTTGCTCAAACGGAAAAACTCAAAACTAATGAAAGTTGCGTACATATCTGAGGATCACACATGTAAATTTTCAGATTCTTTTGATTTTTTTACAGAGTCTTCTGCGCGAATTCGTGACAGACAGCAATGCTGTTTCTGCGCAGCAATCCAAATCTAGCATCAACTTTACCATAGAGACTTTACTTGGCACAAAAACATGATAAGGAGAGGTTGCTACAGTAGTAAACAACTTCCAAGACTCAAATATAAAACAAAGTACTGTAGTAAAAACATGGGTTGTCTCCCATAAGCGCTTTTCTTTAACGCCTTTCAGCTAGGCGCAGAAAGTGCGAATCAAGTGTTATCAAGAGATGAAGCATCGACATCACCTTGGGCTTTACCCTTACCTTTCTTGTTATTTTTCTTACTCTTTGATTTAGGGAATATATGTCTACCCCCGGGTGGAGAGGTGAATTTTAGGGTGCCTTCTCCCATATCTATGACTGCTCCCAAAAGTTTCAGCAGGGATCTTCCGAGTGTGATTTGTCCTGTTCATGCACATTCAATAACAAGGTAATCAATGGATATTGTTCTCCCAAGAACGGTTGTATGCACACCCGCAGCTATTCCTTTAGGAATTATAACAGAGTTATCAATAAGAGTTATTCCTTCTCCCCCTTCAACGAATCCCCAAAGTTTCAAAGATTCATGAATACTCTTAGGCATTAGACAGAATTCAGACATAATATCACAATTGGCATGAAGAGTTTGGTCACCGATAACAATTTTAATAGTAGGATCCCATAATGAAGGTTCAGAGTTCACTAAAACTTGATCAAGATGGTTACGAACATATCTATAATTTTTATTCAAGCGAGATGCACTTGTCTCAAGAGTGTTTAATCTATTATAAATGCTAATAAGGGCTGAATCAAAGTTATTAGCTGAATCATGTGATGCAACCAACTTCTTTATGGCATTAAAAGCTTGATCCCCATTGCAATGAAGGAAATCTCCTCCCACTACAGCATCCAAGGCATATCTATAGCGAATCATAAGACCAAAATAAAAATTACTAAGGAGCAAACTTAGAGTCATTTGAGGTTCAGCTTTACGATAAGAAGTAAAAATTCTGGACCAAGCATCTTTAAAACTCTCCTCATCCCCTTGTTTAAAAGTGAAGACTAATTCCTCAGGTGAAGAAGTAACAGGTGCAGAACTAGACATGGTAGCAAAAGTAATATGCAAGTAACTAATTTTTGTGTGTTTTTGATATAGAGAACAAGACAATAAATAAAGTAAAGCTAGCAACTAATTTTTTTTTTGTGTTTTGTTTAAGTGCAGCAAACAAAGTAGTAAATAAAATAAAGCAAGACAAAAACAAAGTAAAGAGATTGGAAGTGGAGACTCCCCTTGCAGCGTGTCTTGATCTCCCCGGCAACGGCGCCAGAAAAAGAGCTTGATGCATGCAATTAACACACGTCCGTTGGGAACCCCAAGAGGAAGGTGTGATGCAGACAGTTGATACGTCCCCGACGTATCCATAATTTCTGTCGTTCCATGCTTGTTTTATGACAATACTTACATGTTTTGCTTGCACTTTATGATGTTTTTATGCGTTTTCCGGAACTAACCTATTAACAAGATGCCACAGTGCCAGTTCCTGTTTTCTGCAGTTTTTGGTTCCAGAAAGGCTGTTCGGGCAATATTCTTGGAATTGGACGAAATCAACGCCAAACCTCCTATTTTCTCCGGAAGGCTCCAGAACACCGAAGAAGAGTCGGAGAGGGGCCAGGGGGCCACCACACCACATGGCGGCGCGGGCCAGGCCTAGGACGCGCCGGCCTAGGGTGTGGCGCCCCCAGGTGCCCCCCTGCGCCGCCTCTTCGCCTATAAAATCCCTTTCGACCTAAAAACGCAGTGCCAATTGACGAAACTCCAGAAAGACTCCAGGGGCGCCGCCGCCATCGCGAAACTCCAATTTGGGGGACAGAAGTCTCTGTCCCGGCACCCTGCCGGGACGGGGAAGTGCCCCCGGAAGCCTTCTCCATCGACGCCATCGCCTCCATCATGCTCCGTGAGTAGTTCCCCCATGGACTACGGGTTCTAGCAGTAGCTATGTCGGTATACTCTCCCCCATGTACTTCAATACAATGGTCTCATGAGCTGCCTTACATGATTGAGATCCATCTGATGTAATCGGTGTTGTGTTTGTTGGGATCCGATGGATGATACATTATGATTAGTCTATCTATAAAGTTTGTGAAGTTATTGTTGCTGCAATCTTGTTATGCTTAATGCTTGTCACTAGGGCCCGAGTGGCATGATCTTAGATTTGAGCTCTATATTGTTGCTTAGATTGTATCTACAAGTTGTATGCACATGTCACTGTCCGGAACCAATGGCCCCGAAGTGACAGAAATCGGGACAACCGGAGGGGATGGTAGTGATGTGAGGATCACATGTTTTCACGGAGTGTTAATGCTTTGCTCCGGTACTCTATTAAAAGGAGTACCTTAATATCCAGTAGTTTCCCTTGAGGCCCGGCTGCCACCGGCTGATAGGACAAAAGATGTTGTGCAAGTTTCTCATTGCGAGCACGTACGACTATATACGGAAAACATGCCTACATAATTAATAAGCCTGATGTTCTTTCTTAATGCCTTTGATTCCTATCAATTGCCCAACTGTAATTTGTTCACCCAACACTTGTTACTTATTGGAGAGTTACCACTAGTGTAGATCGCTGGGAACCCCGGTCCATCTCTCATCATCATAAACTTGTTCTACATGTCATTGGAAGTAGTATCAACTATCTTCTGGTGCCATTGCTCTCATATTGCTATTACTGCTGCTGTGTTACTGTTACTACTGCTATCATATTACTTCTACTTTCACATCACCCCTGTTACTAGTGCTTTTCCAGGTGCAGCTGAATTGACAACTCAGTTGTTAAGGCTTATAAGTATTCTTTACCTCCCCTTGTGTCGAATCAATAAATTTGGGTTATACTACCCTCGAAGACTATCGCGATCCCCTATACTTGTGGGTTATCAAGACTGTTTTCTGGCGCCGTTGCCGGGGAGGCATAGCTCTACTCATAAGTTCACCTGGGGAGTACACTCTACCTCTCTCTCTGTTTTATTTTGTTTTGTTTTGCTTAGTTTACTTTTTCCTAGTTTACTTGTGCTTAGTTTATTTCTGTCTAGTATTACTTTGCTTAGTTTACTTTTGTCTAGTTTATTTCAGTCTTGTTTTATTTTTCTCATATACCCAAAAATCCATAAAAATTTGAAAAATCTAAAAACTAAAAAACTGTTGTTATGGGAGAACCTACAACCTACTTGGAGCTTATGGAATGTTATAATTGTTATAGAGAATCAAGAACTGGTAGAATAATGAGTGCTATGATAGAAAAATTGAATACAATGGCTAGAATCTTGCTTAGACGCCATGATATAAACTGTTGCTCTCAACAGGATAAACATCTTAAATTTCAATGTGGCTTTAGTGAGGAATATTTTATTAAGAGTTATAATCGGAATTGCTATATTCATTATGGGTTCGAAGAGGTAGAACAATTTGTCTTATTTATGGGAGCCTCCGAGATAGAATCCTTCATGGTTGAGAATTATGAAACTTGTGCTATTTGTAAGGACCTTAAAGATTATGTCTCTACTATCCTTAATTCTTGCATAGAATGCTACAGTAGGAATCCTTATATCCTTGATTATAAAGAGAGACACATTAATGCACAAGAATGCACTCACAATTTGCAGGAACCGGTGGAAGAAGAAATTGATGAACCTGAAAGCTCATTGGATGAAAAAGAGGAGGAAATTGATGAACCTGAAAGCTCATTGGATGAAAAAGAAGAGGAGAGCGATGAACAAAAGGAGGAAGAATGGATTAGCTACCCATGCCAACCTTCTAATGAGAGTAACTCTTCATCTCTTACACTATTTGATTGTCCTCCATGCTTACCGAAAGAGGTTGAATGTTATGTTCCTGTGGATTCTCTTGAAATACTACCTATGAGTAAAACTTGTGAAAATAATTATGCTACTGTTATCTATGATAATCCATGCTACTTTGATAAATCTTATGATAATGCTTTGTTTGTGCCTGATGTCGAAATGCATGGTACTAAAGAATTTTGCTTAGCAAATATTTATGATAAATCTCTAGATGATGGTCCTATGTTACTTGATAATATTAATTGTACTACTAATGAAAACGGGATTGGAGAGTTCTTGACTTTATCTATGTGTCCCATATCTCTTGAGATTGATCAACTACCTTGTTATATTATTAATAAAAGTAAGTTTGAAAGTTTTAATTCCACTATTCTTGAACTTGATAAAAATTATATGTTTGGAAATCATGAAAAGTATGCTGCATGTGATAGTTATATTGTTGAGTTTGTTCATGAAGCTACTGAAAATTATTATGAGAGAGGAAAATATGGTTGTAGAGATTTGCATGGTACTAAAACACCTCTCTATATGCTTAAAATTTTGAAGTTACACTTGTTCTATCTTCCTATGCTTGTTACTTTGCTTTTCATGAACTTGTTTATTTACAAGATTCCTTTTCATAGGAAGCATGTTAGACTTAAATGTGTTTTGAAATTGCCTCTTGATGCTCTCTTTTGCTTCAAATACTATTTCTTGCGAGTGCATCGTTTAAACTGCTGAGCCCATCTTAATGGCTATAAAGAAAGCAACTTCTTGGGAGATAACCCATGTGTTATTTTGCTACAGTACTTTGTTTTATATTTGTGTCTTGCAAGTTTTTTACTACTGTAGCAACCTCTCCTTATCTTAGTTTTGTGTTTTGTTGTGCCAAGTGAAGCCTCTAATCGAAGGTTGATACTAGATTTGGATTTCTGCGCAGAAACAGATTTCTATCTGTCACGAATCTTGGTCCAATTCTCTGTAGGAAACTCAGAAAATTGTGCCAATTTACGTGCGTATTCCTCAGATATGTACGCAACTTTCATTAGTTTTGAGTTTTCTGATTTGAGCAACGGAAGTATTTTATTAAAATTCGTCTTTACTGGCTGTTCTGTTTTGGCAGATTCTGTCTCTGTTTTTTGCATTGTCTCTTGTGGACTTTAAGCGAGCTTTTCTAGACGTAGAGGGCTGTAGCTAATGTTTTATTGAGTTCTTGCAATGTGCCACTACAGGACCAAGGTGGATTCAAATTTTTTGAGTACTAACCCCTCTAATCAAGTTTATGAGAAGTTTGTTGTGAAGGAAGTTTTCAAGGGTCAAGCGAGGAGGATGATATATGATCAAGAAGAGTGAAAAGTCTAAGCTTGGGGATGCCCCCGTGGTTCATCCCTGCATATTTCAAGAAGACTCAAGCGTCTAAGCTTGGGGATGCCCAAGGCATCCCCTTCTTCATCAACTTATCAGGTTCCTCCCCTGAAACTATATTTTTATTCAGTCACATCTTATGTGCTTTACTTGGAGCGTCTGTGTGCTTTTATTTTTGTTTTTGTTTGAATAAGATCGGATCCTAGCAATCCTTGATTGGGAGAGAGACACACTCCGCTTTTTCATATGAACACTTGTTCTTCGTTTTACTTTTAATGTTCAATGATAAAAGTTGGAAGCTACAGCACTTATTCTTATTTGGTTGGAAACAGAAAATGCCTCATATGTATTGGATAATTTGACACTTGGCAATTGTTTTGAGCTCTCAAGTAGATCATAAGTTTTTGCATGTAGTTTAAACCTGTTAGTGGAGAACTACCGTAAAGCTTGTTAAAATTGGTTTGCATAATTGATCTCTCTTAAGGTCTAGATATTTTCTGGTAAAAGTGTTTGAGCAACAAGGAAGACAGTGTAGAGTATTATAATGCTTGCAATATGTTTTTATGTAAGTTTTGCTGTACCGGTTCATACTTGTGTTTGCTTCAAACAACCTTGCTAGCCTAAGCCTTGTATCGAGAGGGAATACTTCTCATGCATCCAAAATCCTTGAGCCAACCACTATGCCAATTGTGTCCACCATACCTACCTACTATGTGGTATTTCCTGCCACTCCAAAGTAAATTGCTTGAGTGCTACCTTTAAACAATTCAAAATTTATCACCTCTGATTTGTGCCAATGTTTTATAGCTCATGAGGAAGTATGTGGTGTTTAGCTTTCAACCTTGTCATTTACTTTTGACGGACTCTCATATGGACTAGTGGCTTCATCCGCCTATCCAATAATTTTGCAAAAAGAGCTGGCAATGGGATTCCCAGTCCCAAATTAATTAACTTAAATAGACACTCCTCCATGGTTTGTGATTGATGGACGGCACCCGAAGGATTCGGTTAGCCATGGCTTGTGTAAGCAAAGGTTGGGGGGAGTGTCATCATCATAATAAAACTAAAATAAAAAGGCACTCCTTCATGGTATGAGATTGTTGGTAGGCACCCGAGGATTCGGTTAGCCATGGTTTGTGAAAGAAAGGTTGGAAGGAGTGCCACCCAAAAATAAAAATAATTCATGGGAGCCGCTCTTGAAAGTCCGGTTGGCGAGGTAGTTAGTGTACCCATTACCATTCGTTGACAACAACAAACACCTCTCAAAACTTTACTTTTTATGCTCTCTATATGTTTTCAAAACCAAAGCTCTAGCACAAATATAGCAATCGATGCTTTCCTCTTTGAAGGACCATTCTTTTACTTTTAATGTTGAGTCAGTTCACCTATTTCTCTCCACCTTAGAAGCAAACACTTGTGTTAACTGTGCATTGATTTTTACATACTTGCATATTTGCATTCATCATATTACTTTATGTTGACAATATCCATGAGATATACATGTTGAAAGTTGAAAGCAACCGCTGAAACTTATATCTTCCTTTGTGTTGCTTCGATGCCTTTACTTTGAATCTATTGCTTTATGAGTTAACTCTTGTGCAATCTTTTGATGCTTGTCTTGAAAGTACTCTCCATGAAAAGTTTTGCTATATGTTATCTACTTGTTAGCAACTATAGATCATTGCCTTGAGTCACTTCATTCATTTCATATGCTTTGTAATAGTATGATCAAGGTTATGTAAGTAGCATGTCACTACAGAAATTATTCTTTTTATCGTTTACCTGCTCGGGACGAGCAGGAATTAAGCTTGGGGATGCTGATACGTCCCCGACGTATCCATAATTTCTGTCGTTCCATGCTTGTTTTATGACAATACTTACATGTTTTGCTTGCACTTTATGATGTTTTTATGCGTTTTCCGGAACTAACCTATTAACAAGATGCCACAGTGCCGGTTCTGTTTCTGCTGTTTTTGGTTCCAGAAAGGCTGTTCGGGCAATATTCTCGGAATTGGACGAAATCAACGCCAAACCTCCTATTTTCTCCGGAAGGCTCCAGAACACCGAAGAAGAGTCGGAGAGGGGCCAGGGGGCCACCACACCACATGGCGGCGCGGTCCAGGCCTAGGCCGCGCCGGCCTAGGGTGTGGCGCCCCCAGGTGCCCCCCTGCGCCGCCTCTTCGCCTATAAAATCCCTTTCGACCTAAAAACGCAGTGCCAATTGACGAAACTCCAGAAAGACTCCAGGGGCGCCGCCGCCATCGCGAAACTCCAATTCGGGGGACAGAAGTCTCTGTCCCGGCACCCTGCCGGGACGGGGAAGTGCCCCCGGAAGCCTTCTCCATCGACGCCATCGCCTCCATCATGCTCCGTGAGTAGTTCCCCCATGGACTATGGGTTCTAGCAGTAGCTATGTCGGTATACTCTCCCCCATGTACTTCAATACAATGGTCTCATGAGCTGCCTTACATGATTGAGATCCATCTGATGTAATCGGTGTTGTATTTGTTGGGATCCGATGGATGATACATTATGATTAGTCTATCTATAAAGTTTGTGAAGTTATTGTTGCTGCAATCTTGTTATGCTTAATGCTTGTCACTAGGGCCCGAGTGGCATGATCTTAGATTTGAGCTCTATATTGTTGCTTAGATTGTATCTACAAGTTGTATGCACATGTCACTGTCCGGAACCAATGGCCCCGAAGTGACAGAAATCGGGACAACCGGAGGGGATGGTAGTGATGTGAGGATCACATGTTTTCACGGAGTGTTAATGCTTTGCTCCGGTACTCTATTAAAAGGAGTACCTTAATATCCAGTAGTTTCCCTTGAGGCCCGGCTGCCACCGGCTGGTAGGACAAAAGATGTTGTGCAAGTTTCTCATTGCGAGCACGTACGACTATATACGGAAAACATGCCTACATAATTAATAAGCCTGATGTTCTTTCTTAATGCCTTTGATTCCTATCAATTGCCCAACTGTAATTTGTTCACCCAACACTTGTTACTTATTGGAGAGTTACCACTAGTGTAGATCGCTGGGAACCCCGGTCCATCTCTCATCATCATAAACTTGTTCTACATGTCATTGGAAGTAGTATCAACTATCTTCTGGTGCCATTGCTCTCATATTGCTATTACTGCTGCTGTGTTACTGTTACTACTGCTATCATATTACTTCTACTTTCACATCACCCCTGTTACTAGTGCTTTTCCAGGTGCAGCTGAATTGACAACTCAGTTGTTAAGGCTTATAAGTATTCTTTACCTCCCCTTGTGTCGAATCAATAAATTTGGGTTATACTACCCTCGAAGACTATCGCGATCCCCTATACTTGTGGGTTATCAATAGTAGCAAGTTTTCCCTCAGAAAGAAACCAAGGTTTATCGAACCAGGAGGAGCCAAGAAGCACGTTGAAGGTTGATGGTGGCGGAATGTAATGCGGCGCAACACCAGGGATTCCGGCGCCAACGTGGAACCTGCACAACACAACCAAAGTACTTTGCCCCAACGTAACAGTGAGCTTGTCAATCTCACCGGCTTGCTGTGAACAAAGGATTAACCGTATTGTGTGGAAGATGATTGTTTGCGAAGAACAGTAAAGAATAAGTATTGCAGTAGATTGTATTTCAGATGTAAAGAATAGACCGGGGTCCACAGTTCACTAGAGGTGTCTCTCCCATAAGATAAATAGCATGTTGGGTGAACAAATTACAGTTGGGCAATTGGCAAATAAAGAAGGCATAACAATGCACATACAAATATCATGATGAGTACTATGAGATTTAATCAGGGCATTACGACAAAGTACATAGACCGCCATCCAACATGCATCTATGCCTAAAAAGTCCACTTTCAGGTTATCATCCGAACCCCTTCCGGTATTAAGTTGCAAGCAACAGACAATTGCATTAAGTATGGTGCGTAATATAATCAATAACTACATCCTCGGACATAGCATCAATGTTTTATCCCTAGTGGCAACAGCACATCCACAACCTTAGAACTTTCTGTCACTGTCCCAGATTTAATGGAGGCATGAACCCACTATTGAGCATAAATACTCCCTCTTGGAGTTAAGAGTAAAAACTTGGCCAGAGCCTCTACTAATAACGGAGAACATGCAAGAACATAAACAACATATATGATAGATTGATAATCAACTTGACATAGTATTCAATATTCATCGGATCCCAACAAACACAACATGTAGGATTACAAAGAAACGATCTTGATCATGATAGGCAGCTCACAAGATCGAGCATGATAGCACAATTAGGAGAAGACGACCATCTAGCTACTGCTATGGACCCATGGTCCAGGGGTGAACTACTCACACATCAATCCGGAGGCGATCATGGCGATGAAGAGTCCTCCGGGAGATGATTCCCCTCTCCGGCAGGGTGCCGGAGGCGATCTCCTGAATCCCCCGAGATGGGATTGGCGGCGGCTGCGTCTCTGGAAGGTTTTCCGTATCGTGGCTCTCGGTACAGAGGGTTTCGCGACGGAGGCTTTAAGTAGGCGGAAGGGCGGAGTCGGAGGAGTCACGGGGGCCCCACACGCTAGGGCCGCGCGGGCCCCCTCTAGGCCGCGCCGCCCTAGTGTGGTGGCGCCCCGTGGCCCCACTTCGTCTCCCCTCTGGTCTTCTGGAAGCTTCGTGGAAAAATAGGCCCCTGGGCGTTGATTTCGTCCAATTCCGAGAATATTTCCTTACTAGGATTTCTGAAACCAAAAACAGCAGAAAACAGCAACTGGCTCTTCGGCATCTTGTCAATAGGTTAGTGCCGGAAAATGCATAATAACGACATATAATGTGTATAAAACATGTGAGTATCATCATAAAAGTAGCATAGAACATAAGAAATTATAGATACGTTTGGGACGTATCAGAGTCCTAAAGATAAACGATGGCGTCCATAACCCTGCCCAGGCCAAGCCGGAAGGGTAACCTTTCTAATGTCGTCCTCATCGAACATAACTTCATACCTGCCCGGTTATGTCCCAAAGAAGCAACAATAAGTACGGGTTCGTACTTAACAAGACTTCAAGACGTTTAAGCATTCGTCAACCAGTCGTCCTTTGTACTTGAGGCACGCAGGGGACTTAGAGGACGCAAGAGGAACATCACAGTCAATATGGTGGGGTTAAGCGGCAGCGCGCAAGCACTAAAAACCTATAGAGACACTCTACAACATTCGTCTAACCAGAGAAGGTGAGAGAGCATATAAAGCTAACAGTTCTATACTCTGCAAACATAACCCGACCGATGTGTTCCCCCCTCGCAAGGAAGTACTTACAAAGGCACTCACACGGTGGACAAGTTTTATTAGGTAACTGTTGTAGTAATGCTATATTACTACGCAAGTTATTAGCAAATTATTAACATCAACATAACGGTGTAAGTTGTTCTATGATCAAGCCATACAATTCCAAGTCGTCCATAACCGCGGACACGGCTTATCGATAAGATGTACACCCTGCAGGGGTTGCCCAAATGTAACCATACGCATGCTCGAACTCACTTACTACAGGTGGAGTCTCACATCAAGACCGTTCCCAATGCAAGAGAAAGTTTAATGGGAGCCACCCAACTAAGCTACCCGTGACGAAGTTCGGCCGTACTCCGATACGGACCCAGAGGTTTGCGACATAATCCAGGCGGGCACTAACGACCAGGCACAGGATAAGTCTATCCGCATTATGAGTACAATACAGAAATAAACACCCGAAGGCAACAGGAAGTAAATCGTGCATATCGTGCATATGAGCAAATAAAACCAAGGTTGTGGCTCCCAATAAACAGACTCGAGAAAAGGTAGTGGGTGATGGGGGTCCACTCCCCCACGTATGGGTAGAGCGCTCAATCTCGGAACAGATAACAATAACTCGGGTCCTAGGGGACATTAGCAGGTCAAAGTTCCGATGCTTTCGCAAAGGGGCTCACAGATACCTCTGCTTACAATTTTAGTTGTTAAGTAAAGCATGTGTATATCCAACAAATATGTCCATAAACCATGTGTCATGATCCCCAACAGATAACCCGATAAGGTAATGACAACGATAACGAGATATAAATAGCACTAGCATGCACTACGACTCGCAAGGCAGACTCGATAACCAAACAACAGCTGTAGGAGGTGGTGGTGGCAATATGGGCTGCTTGAGGTAACAAGTGGATATGACACGTGACATGAACGCAACTCAAGGCTAGCATAAGAGAGGAGGCAAAATAAAATAGGTGAGCGACTCCGGCAGAGACAGTAGTTTAGGAAATGCTTGCCTCTTAAAGATTGCCGAGGAACATCCGGGGAACTTGTCGTATCTCACAATACCACTTCGCGATCCTATCTGGGAAGTAGCAAATGCTGGAAAACACAACGGATGCGGCGGCGCACACTGCGTCGTGTGTGGCAGTGTCGTCTGAGGTGGCGTGACACCACGAGCATGCGGAGGGGGCTAGGTAGTGCTGCTCGGTGGTGGTGAAGGTGATTGAGCCATCCGTGGACATGGGGGTGGTGGGCAGGGGTGATGTGGCGCTTCGACCGGTCGTAGGCGTAAAAAAAGTTCATCTGAAGCTGCCGCCTCGTGGACGGCGACGACGTTGTAGTGTCGGTGAGCTCCATGCGCGAGGTGCGGGTGGTCTCGGGCCTCCCTGCCACCAGCAGCCGCGAGCGGCTAGAGATCGTCGTAGCTTCCGTGTCATCGGCGGAGAGCACTGCCTCTCCAACTACCGGTCGCTGACCACCGTGCACCAGACCGCGGCAACGGGCGGCGCCGTCGTGGTGGAGTCATACATCGTGGATGTGCCCACCGGGAATACCGCCGACGAGATACGCACGATCATCGACACCATTGATGTCTACGCACGCTTCTATTCCTTTAGACAGTGTTGGGCCTCCAAGAGCAGAGGTTTGTAGAACAGCAGCAAGTTTTCCTTAAGTGAATCACCCAAGGTTTATCGAACTCAGGGAGGTAGAGGTCAAAGATATTCCTCTCAAGCAACCCTGCAATTATGATACAAGAAGTCTCTTGTGTCCCCAACACACCCAATACACTTGTCAGATGTATAGGTGCACTAGTTCGGCGAAGAGATATTAAAACGCAGGTGGTATAGATGATGGTAGATGGTAATTGCGATATGAAGTAAATATTGCAGCAAGTAAACATGCAGTAGAACAGTAAGTAAGCGGTGTTTGCAGTATTGGAAACAAGGCCTAGGGATCGTACTTTCACTAGTGGACACTCTCAACATTGCAATCATAATTGAATATAAATATAAGCACTTCATTATGCTATTCCGAATTACTCTCTGGCGGGATAACGAACACTAATTCACCGTGTAGAGCTGCAAAGCAAACCTTAAAGATGTATTCCCAAGTACTAATAAACACCCCACGCTGTCACTTTGAGCATTCATAGGAGGTACTAACACACCACAATTTCATAGAGACATCCAACTCAAATCATAACCCAGTGAACAAGTATTCTGTGAAATATAGCCTAAGAGACCCACACGGTGCACACACTGTCACCTTTACACACGTGGGACAAGGAGTCTCCGGAGATCACATAAGTAAAATCCACTTGAATAACATAAGACATCTAGATTGCAAAGCTCACGATCACATAGATGAACAAATAAATACTAGTCTCAAACACTCTCTTGTTGGATGACAAACACCATTCATTGTGTAGGGCTACAAGAGCTCCCTCAAGCCGGAGTTAACAAGCTCCACAACATACGGAATTCGTATTTAAGTAACCTCTAGAGCATAATAGACAAGAGTAACATCTACACATTCATATAGATCACATCATGGGAGAGAGAGATGAACCACATAGCTACCGGTAGAGCCCTCAGCCTAGGGGGAGAACTACTCCCTCCTCATCATGGAAGACAGCAGCGGCGATGAAGATGGCGGTGGTGTCGATGGAGATGGCTTCCGGTAGCAATTCCCCGTCCCGGCGGCGTGCCGGAACAGAGACTTCTGTCCCCCGAACTTGACTTCGCGATGGCGACGGCTGCGTAACTTTTCTCGTCCCGTGGCTTATGTCTTTAGGGTTTTCGAGGCGGAGAGATTATATAGGCGGAAGGGCAGCCTCGGAGGGGTCCTGGTGGAGCCACACCATAGGAGGGCGCCCCCCCCCCCCCCCCTTGGCCGCGCCGCCTTGTGGGGTGGGGCCCCCCTGGCTCCTCTCTGGCCCCTCTTCGGTGCTCTGGAACCTTCCGGGAAAAATAAGATACTGGGCGTTGATTTCGTCCAATTCCGAGAATATTTCCTTTGTAGGATTTCTGAAACCAAAAATAGCAGAAAACAGGAACTGTCACTTCGGCATCTTGTTAATAGGTTAGTTCCGGAAAATGCATCAAAACGATATAAAGTATGAATAAAACATGTAGGTATTGTCATAAAACTAGCATGGAACAGCAGAAATTATAGATACGTTGGAGACGTATCAACCATCGTGCGCTGCAACCTCTAGTCGATGGCGCGCACCGCCCAACAGCTCTCTCTTTCCTCTTAGGGCTCCTTTGATTCATAAGATTTGTAAATGAATTTGTGTAGGATCTGGATCCTATGAAATATTTTCTATTCAAGTTGTTTGATTCATAGAAACACGTCATATAGGAACTAACTTTATAGAATCTTGTAGTGTAAAACCTATATGAAAAGACCTCATACATTATGGAAAAATTTATTTGCTCGCACTCCATCTTTCCATAGGATTCACGTGGGCATGACATTCCAATCCTATGCTTTTCATTTTCCAATATTTTTCCTATTCTATGAATCAGCAAGAAGCCCTTAGTTTCCAACGCCCCGATGGCCACTTACGTGCGGCCCAGCTTTTTAGGAGGTCATTGCTTATCGGTTGCTGACATCTAATGTTTGCCTCTTCTGAGGTGTCTGGTCGATGGACCGAAATGTGTGGTTCGAGCCTGTGTTCTACCCTTTTTCATTTTAACTACACAGATCAGAGCAAAACATTGTGTGCTATCTAGTGCTGCGACTAAGAGCATCTCCACCGGCATCCTTGATAGCGGCTCCGATAGTTTTTTGGGGGCCGGGAGCGAAAATGGGCTCGCACCAACGCGGCTCAAATGGCGCCGGCCAATTTTGGAGCCCAACAGAATCGCCGGCAACCCCGTGCCGGCCTCTTCGCTAAGGGCGCGAATCGGGCGCGCCGGCGCCTCGCGAGGCTGAAAATTTTCGGCGTGGGAGTCACCTGTCAGTGACGCCAGGGCGCCGCGCGAGATATTTTACCGCCACGACGCCTGGCCGAAAACTCTCCTGCCACGGTGCCGCGCGGGAAAGTCTCCCGCCACGGCGCCGCGCAGGATGTTTCCCGCCTTGCCGGCGGTCTATATTATCCCTCCTCCCCCGCCATTGCTGCAAAAACCCTAGAAAAAAGCACAAAGTGGGATTCGTGGAACGAGGCGGCGCTAGAGGCGGTCGTAGAAGTGGTGGAGGCGGACCCGCAGCTCGTAGAGTACGAGGTGTGAGAGAACCGGGTGGCGCTCGAGGAGGCGGAGCGGCTGGAGTTCCTGGAGGCGCGGCGGCGGCGGGAGGCGCTGACCCGGCGCCGGATGGAGGTGCGACGGCAGAAGGGGTGGGAGGAGCTTGCGCTGAGGTGGTTGCAGCGGGAGGAGACGCAGCGTCAGGATGAAGTCTACGAGGCGCGTCGTTTGGCGGAGATGTAGCTCCGGCTACAGAGGCAGGAGTTGGATCACCGTCGGCGGCGGGAGGAGCTGGAGCGGCAGCTGCGTCAGGAGGCGGTGGCCGCGGATAGAGCCGCCTACTTGACGTTCGTGGCGGAGTGCGGCGGGGGATCAACGATGGAGGAGCAGGGAGAGAGAGCATGAGAGAGAGCTTCGATCGTCCATCTTCGCAGAGCCGGGTGGCCAGTATGTAGTAGGCTAGAGATAAGCAAGTTTCAAATGTCATCTAGGGTCGAGGAGTGAATAATGTTTTACTCGGATTTGCCCGAAAATATTGTTCATTCCTCGATCCTGAATGACATTAAAATGAAACTCTAAACATAATATGTAGTTTGTGTAAAAAAAACTTCTATCGGGGCCGCCTGTTTGTGGCCGCCGGTGTGGGAACAACTCCCCAAATAGAGGATGTAGTGCCGGCGTCCCCCAAACGAAGGTGCCGACGTCTCTACCGGCGCCTATTTAGGGGCTGCCGGTGGAGATGCTCTAACTCCCCTCTTGTACATACTGCGTACTCATGATGTACTGTTTAACTTTGCTTTCTACAGCTTGGTTTGATGCTAGTTTAAAGTAGAAGGCCTAAGCCCTGCTCTAAATCAATAACGCGCCCGAATCGGCAGATAGCTAGTTACAAGATGCTGAGGAATAACCAGCGATGCCTGAATCGTCGCATTTTGCTTGTGTGCGTTGTTGTCTTGATGGATGCTAGTGCTTGTTTGTTCTTGTAATGCCAACCTTAATTTGTTTTTCTTGTCGATAACCAGCGACATAATATCAAAATTCCCCAAGCAAAGTTGCTAATTAAGTATCTGAATGCAGAGCTGGTGGTTGATTTAGCTGGATTTCTTTAGGACCGGTTCTTGATCAGAAAAATCAGGACCAGTTAAGTTGTACCAAACGAATGCGCATGGACTTGTGGAACCAATGGAACACGGCAGTGACCAAGCCATAGCTAATCATGAACTGGCTGCTAACTAAATTATCTAGTCTTTCGTTTTATAGTTCCCCAATGGGAGCTGTTCTGCATGTGTACAGTCAAATATCTGGCAGTAAGATTATTCAGGCTGTCCGGCTCACCTGCTCTTCCGAAAATAAACAACAGCTCGCATGTAGGCGGTTCCCTATCACGCGCTATTTCTTAATCGTTTGACTTTGATATTTCTCCCCCAAGACTCTGAATCCTCGTCATTTTATTGGGATCCCAGGGAAACGATCTTTCAAAATCCTGTGCACGCTTGCTCAGATGTGCAATGCTATAGCAAAGTCCACGGCTCTAAGCTGGTGCCACTCGTAGATCTCGATGTCGTATCGTGGCCGTCTCTAAGTAACGCATCATCCTCGTATCAGGAAGATCGCTGTCGGTACGACAACAGGGTTAGGGTAAAACAAAGGGCTAGCAGTAAGTGCCAAACGATCGATGCAAGATTATATGCCTAGCATCCATCCTTCTCAACACGTTGGACACAAAGCCGTGCCCTTAAATTCTTCTCGAGTCCAACACGATCCAATAAACTGTCCGACGCCCTAGGCCACCCCGATTCAACATGACCTCTTTGAAAGCGCTGCTCGCAAGACGAAGTCGGTGCCATGTGGGATACGGACAGACGGTAGCATAAGCCAGTCACCAGCCCATTCTCTGCCCACTATACCTCGTCTCTCCCCTGATCGAGGGCTCCTCGACCCTCGCCAAATCGCCACTATTGCAGCCCCCTCCCCTTTTGACGCTGATAGTTCAGCGGTGGTTACAACTAGCCTCGGCCGGGTCGTTGCTCACCGCCTCAGCTTCCCCTCTCGCCGCTCCACCCGACTCACTGCGACTTCTTGAACGCCTGGCTTGCACACATTTGTTTTGCTGTTTGCGTTGGTAAGCTTCATTTCTAGATTTTTTGTTCTTGTCGTCATTCGGTTGGACTATTGATAGGAACGATGAGGTAATAACCATCATTTCATGAAACATGAAGCCAATGCCTCCGGCGATGAAGATGAACACTTGATAATCCTCACTTGCCTTCTACAACTACAAGCAGCCGAACTAAAGAATGCCGCTCCCAATCGTGGAGGTTCCAAGTTTGGAAGAAGGAATACCAAGCCAAGGTAGAGGATGAAGTGTCGCGCCATGCTATATGCCGACTACTTTGCTGACTTAAATCCGAAAGGAATTTTAGTGCCACTTTAGGATGAACATGGAATTGTTCATGAAGTTGGCGCATGGTTGTGAGTAAGTACGATACCTACTTCGTGATGAAGAAAGATGTTGTCGGACTGCCCAGTTTCTCATCCATTCAAAAATGCATTGTTGCTATGAGGGTTCTTGCATATGGAGCCCCTACCGATACACAAGACGAGTACTGGCACTTGTATGAGTCCACAACCATTGACGTGTAGAAGTTTTGCAGGCCAATGGTGGGAAATTTTAGATCAAACCACTTGAGAGGACCCGATGAAGCAGAAACAACTTGTATTATGTCATCAAACGAAATAAGAGGATTTCTTAAGATGCTTGGAAGCATCGACATTCATTGGTCATGGAAGAATTTTCCATTTGCTTAGCAAGGGTTGTACCAAGGGCATCATGGAGCGTGCAATGTGGTACTTGAAGCTATGACAAATAATGCCGAGCGGTCGGAAATGTGTCACTTTGCTTCGCGTGAGGAGAGTTGCAGGAAGGATCTCGAGGGGGCATTTGGTGTGCTCTGATCTTATTTTGTTGTTGCCCGATACACTGCTCACCTGGTCTCAACATGCGATGTGGAAGTTGATAATGCTTGTGTGATCATGCATAACCCGATCATTGAGAGCGAGTGCAAATATCCTTCATCCACATAATCATCAAAATCATCTTTCCACTATTGATCACCAGGTACTTGCAGACTTTGCTGATTTCCTTACGATGCATGAGGAGATCCTTGACAAAGTTGTTCATCACTAGCAGCAAAATAATCTGATAGAGCATACGGCCAAAGAAGACGAGGCCTAAGTTTTGATCTAGATGAACCCTTTTTTTATTTGAATTGTATGGATTTTTATTTTTATTTTTATTTCAATTGTCGTAGAACTAAAACTTTTATTATTTATTTGATGAAATTTTACAAAACCGTTTAGAAACATGGTTAAATATGAAAAAAAGGACGAATAAATCTACTGGGGCGTTGTAGTGGGGGCGCTGCTGGGAGAGGCGCTACCCACAATGGAGAAGCTCTAAATCTTTTAAAGTAATAAAGTGTTCATTTTCGAAAAAGGTTGTGTGTAAGCAATGCATGAGCGTGACTTAACGACGGAGGTAAAGCACGGATGCTTCGTCGAGGAACCTGTTTCCCGACTGGCAGAAAGAGATATGGTGGCCAAGTTGCATGGTAGCCTAGGCTGGATAGGTGACCCAAGGCTTCGTTCGGATTCATTTGCCTGACACAGCGTGAGGGCGTCCCCCCAGAGCCCAGGAGGGCATCATGCATGGACGTGAAGCCGAGCACCAGAGAGAGGGCGTGATTAAATCAAATCTAAAGGTATAATAGAGGCACCCTCATCAAGCCACCCGGTAAATTAGATTTAACTAGCCATTGGTTTTACCCCTAGCAAATCTGAGCCGTTCATTTTTTTTTACCGCGTTGGTATAAAAGGTGCATCCAACAGCCAGAAATTTAGGGTAAACCCTGGCCTGGTAGGGGAATCAATCCTTGCGTACGTACGTACGTTGCGTACGGATCTCTTGTTTCTTCCCTCTTCGGCCGTTGATTCGGCTGTTGCCTGCTGGGCAAACAATACTACGTACAGTCCACAGTAACGTCACCACCTGATGGATCCTCGTCCTTGCTTATAATTAGTTGATAGTTAAAGTGCTAATGGAATCGTACCATAAACTATACTCTTTCTCTGGCAGTACCGCTGTACATATGGAAAAAAAAATCCAGAAGAAAATGGCGACATGCTAGTTGATGCATAAGAAAATGCATGCTAGCGCCCACCGTACAGCAGGGTGATCACGCTTTGTATACCGCGATCTGAATAATCTGCAACTGGCAGGAAGGTGCCCGCCCAGTTCAATATTATTCACTTGACACATTAACAAAACCGAAAGGTTAATTAGTACGAGAGACAAATGACGAGGAAACATATAAAGCGGCACTAGGCCAACTTGTGCATGCAACTGGGCTCTACATATTTATCGGTGTGGTTCGCTTCCACAGTTCCACGGTCAATGAGCGCGATTCGATTCGCTCCTCGTTCCTTCCCTCCCGGCCGGCTTTGCTCCAATAATTTTCTTCTCCTAGTAGCATGATAAATTAGCTCGCGCTTTGAGTCAATTGATGCCGCGAGAGTAATTGTAATATTTTATTTGAACCTTTTACTTTCTTGTAAACTCCTTCTTAATCAATAAATGGGCAAAGCTTTTGCCCTCGTTCAAAAAATAAAATAAAATAAAAATAAATTAGCTCGCGCCAACGCGAGCAAGTGGCAGTTCAAGTTGCGTTGCCCGCGCTTTGCAGTTTGCACAGCTAGGAGAGAGTGGGGAAGCTTCACGCACCTAGTTTGCGTGCCCAACAGTCCGATCGAGTGTTTGACCCTTGGAACCTTGGAGTTCCATTCGAAATGCACGCCCGGTTCAACCGCCTTTCCGAAAAGTTTGATGGACAAAGCAGATGGAACACTGGGATCGCCCGAATCCATCGGTGCTGCCTTTTGGTACTTTTTTTTTGTTGCTAATTCAGAGCTTTATTAATTACTTGAGAGGATTACAATCATTCCTAAGAATATCATATAGAAATGCAGGATTATAGTTGATCTAAATGCATCTCTTCCTATCAGAACTAGCATGTCTAACACATAAGTGGGCAGCCTGGTTATCTTCTCGCCCCACAAAAACTATGTTACAACTAATAAAAGCTCCTATCATATCTCTAATCTCCTGATAAATTGGAGAAATTTCTGAATTGTCTTGATCTTCACTATTGCATAACTTTACCACTTCCTTCACGTCGCTTTCTACGAT
Source organism: Lolium perenne (assembly GCF_019359855.2). Taxonomy (NCBI): domain Eukaryota; kingdom Viridiplantae; phylum Streptophyta; class Magnoliopsida; order Poales; family Poaceae; genus Lolium; species Lolium perenne. The sequence goes on from NC_067244.2 coordinate 202,644,301, forward strand.
GATGGACTGGTACCCAACATCTGCGGCAAGACGCAGACCTTCTCTGATAGCATATGCTTCCATCACCATATCATTGGCTGCATATTCAAACCAACGTGCTTGCGCTCTGATAAGCTTACCATGATCATCACGGACCACCAAACCTGTACTTTCTTTGATTCCCTAGTTGAAATTTTATCGTTCGGGGGAAAGTCAGGGGTGTGGTAACTAGCCTATCACCTTCTTTGGGGAGCACTTCGGTCCGCTTGATTAGTCAAACTAAGGGTGGGGGTTTGGTATGGGAACCAAGTAAAATATAATGTCATGGTTCCATTTTAGAGAATCAGGTTGATTTTATTCTTGTATTTGGTTCGAGCTGGAAAATAAAATGGGTTCGCTACGTTTGTGTGTTTTATTGGAGAATGGAATGGGACCGATTCTTGGAATATAAATGTGAGCAAACGTGGAGTGCGCTTAGCAAAAAGAGTTGCAAGTGAACAAAGGAGCTGCGCCAACATATGGGGTGGCTTTAGCACATAGAAACTGAGAGGTTGCACCGACTTTGAGAAATGGATGCATTCTGAATTTAGAGGGAATGTTCTCTTTTGAGGAACCACCTCGTTCCGTTCCATTTTTCAACCAAACGATGGAAAGGTCTTTAGATGTGGAACCATTCCATTACTTTCCACTTCGTGATCTGAACCACACACGCCCTAAGAGGATCTCTCTAGGACATATCAAAAAGCTGAACCTAGAAAACTCGTACTGGATGCTCTTGAAAACTCATGCCAGGTATAAGAGTTTGATATGTCAACTAAAATTGCATTTTTCTAGTAACAAAAGCTTGGCCCCATTGATTGCTTCAGAGCTATTTCTACATTTTAAAATAAGTGTAGCAATTTTTTGATACAAATGTATCTACACACATTAAAATGTGTGTACATACCCTAGTGGAACTAGAAACATAAGGCCAATGGATCTTGCGGTGGATTTATCGTGGGAGGAGGTCTTTGTGGTCTTTTTATAGCTCGAAAGAGTGGTAGCATGTTCATTGGATATTCTTTCTTCCACATGTAATTCGTATGTACCATTAATTGTCATCATCTCAATAAAGCGCTACCACGCACTTCTTGAGAAAAGAGAAATGCCCTCTACTTCCTCTCTCACAGTTTATAAGGTGTGCGCGTACTCTTAGGTTGCAAATTTGATCAAGTTAGCATTACTTATATGTTATAAAAAATATATCATTATAGATGTTCTATTTTCTAATGATATAATTTTTGTATTATATAATTTAAATTATCTAGGTTAAATTGACGACCTAGAGATACGAAAAGACTAGCTGAGATGGAGGGAGTATAATGTTAGCATGTCCGGCCAATTTCTCTCGGGTTTGCGTCGACATGGACATATCCATATTATGTACGAAACGCAACTTGTCCCTACCGTGATCAATGGCCAATGTATCGGCGCCGAACACCATGCATATATATCACGGCTGGCATTATGAATACTTATATAAACAAGTCATGGCACTGCTCGATCGGCTCCAGCCAAGAGATACCGATCTATACGCGCCATGTAGGTACGAACGTTCTGTCGCGAGACCAGGGTTTGTGCGGCGGGCGCTGAGGGCATCTCCAGCGGCGCGACGCATTTCGAACATCGAAACGGACGCGTCGTGTTCGTTTGCGTCGGTCGAAATGGTCGAAATCGTCCGGGCGTCCGTTTGCGTCGGGGGTGGCTCCAGCGGCGCGACGCATAAATTTTTTTTTTTCATTCATGCAACCATAATTTACGTTAAAAAAAACATAAAAAAGCCATAAAGGCGTGCTAAAAGTTGCTGCTGCCTACTGGTCGTCGTCACTGACGAGGTTAATGAACTCCGGCGTCGGCCATGGAAGCTCGTACGCCGGCGGTGGAGAAGGTACCGCCGCATGGGCAGGAGGCTGTGGCCAGGGATCCCACGCCGGAGCAGCAGGCGGAGCGCGGTCGTTGGAACGCGTCGGCGTTGCCGGAGGAGTCGCCGGCCTCCCCTGCGCGAGCGCTGACTCCCGCAGCTGGATTGCGAGCCCCTCCCACAAAGCGAGCTCGTTGAGCTCGTCCTGCGCGCTGTTGGCCAGTGCCATGACAATGGCCTCATCCTCGGAAAGGTCCGGCGGCTGGGTCTCCGGATCCCACGCCGGCCCGCCGTCATCGTGGTCGTAGTCGACCCCGTCGACGCCCTCGTCCGCGTCCTCCTCGTCGTCCGCGTCCTCCTGGTCGTTCTCTTCTTCTTCTGCGGCGATCTCTCGTTCGAAGAAGTCCACGTCGCCGAGGTAGCCAGCGCGGCGGCGCGCGTCGAACTCCCACGTCCCGAATGAAATCCAGTTGTAGGAGTTCAGGGCGTACGCCTCATCCTCCCGCAGATCCGGCGGCAAGATCGCTCGGCGGCGGCGCACCTCGTCCCGCCGCTCTCGGCCCTCGCGCGGCATGGGGGGGACCGGCACGCGCCGCGAGTTCAGGTACCAGCCCCCTCCCGGCAAGTTCGCGTCCAGTCATGGCACAGGTCGGTTTTCCTCCCATAGCTGCCGCGCGAGCTCAACTCGGACGTACCGGCCGACCCTTGCCTTCTTGCCGGAACGCGAGCCGCTTGCCTCCTGGTCGTTCTTCGTCTTGCGGAACGGCCAACATTTCTTTCCCATGGCGTCGGTGGGGTGGATACTGTGGGATTTGGCAATGGTTTGGTCGTCGAAATGGACGCCGGCAGCGTCCATTTAAAAGGCTCTGACGCCATATCGCCTTCAATGGCCTGCTAGTGCAACGTCTACTAGCTGCGCACGCTCGCGGAAGCCGAGGCACGCCATTAACGCGGCCCTGCGGAGGCTGCAGCGCGCCGCCCGGAAGTAATGGCCGAAGACGAAGCAGTTGTGCCGCTGCCAGGCGGGCCCGTGCGAGGACCGAGCGGACACTTTGCGCGTCCGCGCAGCGTCCGCCGAGACGCAAATCTGCCGCATATTTGGGCCAGGTTTGCGTCTCTGCGGACGGCCCGGTCACTTTGCGTCGCGCCGCTGGAGGTGGTGCACGACGCATTTTCGGTCACGGCGGACACAAACGGTCGCTCAGCGTCCGTTTGCGTCGCGCCGCTGGAGATGTCCTGAGTATAAAAGGGGTGCCGACGTCCGTCCTGGCTGTCCGCGATCGAGGCCACCAACCCAACCTAGCCTTTTTTTTCGAAACACACTTCAGACATAGACGCTCACATATACGTACATATAATTACCCATGTGAACGCACACACGCACACCCTACCCTATGAGCACTTTCGAGAGACTGCGTTCAAAAATTTTTATCCGATGGGTATTGAGATTGACGAAGTCATCACAGACACCTCGCTAATCCAACCCAACATAGCCTTAATCGAGCCCACAAGGACGTCTGTGCTAATTATTTTTGAGGTATCTCCAACATAGAGACCTATTAGGTTCGTAGAATGGATTATCGTGAATAAAAAAGAAATCCAACACGGTGATTTATATTTTTGGTTTTTTCTGTTCCGCTTTTGCTTCAGTGTCGCCCCTTTCCAAACTTTTCCTATTGCGAATGGTCAAGATCTCATGATACCTCTTCGTGACCTAACTTATTAAAAATTTACATAACCCCTAGATCTTTTAGAGTTTAGACGCTAAACCCCCTCATATCTGAATAGTATATTTAATCTCTAAAGTTTCTAAAACCAGCCAATTACCCTACCCTTTGGTAAGCTATTTAGGAGACTGGTTTTGGGATGTGGCACTGCCAAAATTAGGTACAACTTGGAGAGGCTCAGGAAACCGTCACCGTCGAGGCTAGTGACAGCGTCACCAACTCACCATGTAGGCATCCACGACCGACCGACCATGCTGGTTTACTGCAACAGGCTGCTGATCGTCAAAGGGGCAAGGGCGTCGACGAAACGAGAGCGGCACACTGCCTGTCGACTATCGTAGTTGTGGCTAGATGTGAAGTTCGTTCGCTTAGGAAATTGGGCGCCTACGAGCAGCAAAGCACCGTAGCTGGCCTGGGATTTCCATCATCAGATCTTGTACATAATAGGTCAAAGATGCAAAGCTAAACTTTCATGCAAACGGCCACGTCGCAGACCTAAACGAGACGACTATTGTGCGGCCGAAGCACCGTCCCGTACTTCGGCCCACATGGCGATACCGGCGGTGTTCTCCGGCTGTTGTTGCTCCTCGTACTGGCGTTGCTTGCGGACCTGCTCTATTACATCATGTCCAATTCCACCGGCTCCGACGTGGTAATCAGGACAGAGTTTGTGGTGTGGCACCACAGGGCAAAGGGGCTCGTCCCCTCCCCCAACGTGCACGTCAGCGAGAAGAAGGAAGACATTGACTAATTTTTTGACAACCCAGTCCCATATTGGGCGAATGACAGAGCGCTGGCAAAACCAGCCTCCAAAACAACTTACCCGACTCTAGGGGTCCATTGGCTGGTTTTACAAAAAAAAATCGGAATTAAAGACACCTGTTTAAAGTTGAGAGGGTTACCGTCCAAATTTAAAAACTCCCAGGGGTTATGCAAACTTTTAGCAGTAACTTATCGTGGTGGGGGGCTCGTGACTCACTCGCCCCTTGCGCTTCTCGTGCGACTCGCGTTCCACCTGCGCTTCCTTGGGTGTGTCCTCTAGCAAGAGAAGGCACATGGCAGATCCGTCCGCCGAGCGAACTGGTCCTGATGATATGCAACTCGGCTTCGCTCAGCCGCTCAGCTTATCCCACCACGGGGGGCAGCTCCTCTACAGTTGTACTATTACTGTACGGTACAGTAATTCATCTAATCTGCCGACAAATGCAATCGAACGGACCTCCTTCTATTCGTAGGCATGTCTTCTAAACAAATCCAAAAAACAGAGCACGATCATCTCTTACTTACGGATTGATCAATCCGGCTAAGCAGGTGCATCTCTTAATCCACCTTTAATCTGTAGGGTTCTAACTCACGATCCGCTCGGCCGGCCGGCCGGATACGCCGGCCTCCTCGACGGCTGCTGCTGCGAGTGGCCTCGCAAGTACAGCAATGAGTTGGCCGGTCTCGTCTACGGTCGCTGCCGACGGCGGCCTTGCAAGTTCAGCAATGAGCCTACATGTCCCACGGTGAGCAGATGCAATTTTGACGGCAAGCCTTTTTTGTTTGTAATTAGGTGTGAGCACGGAGGATACGAAGAGGCCCGTTCGATTATAAATTGATGGCAGATTTTGTGAACTAATGTACCCGTACAGTAATAGTACAACTGCAGAGGATCCACGCCCCCCACGACGATATGCTAGCGGGAGGGCTCCTTCAACAGCTCCTCTATTGCCTCGTTCATTTCCTCAAGGGTGTGGTCACATCCCGCCTCCTTCTGGGCAGTTTTGAAGGAGGCAAGCAGGACGGCCTGCTCAGCCCTCATCAGTGGGTGGGCGAAGTCCTCCTCATCGAACCCATCAACATCCTCGCGCAAGTAGCTCCACGTAAGGGTGAGGCAGCACGTGTGCAGGAAGCATCTCGCCGTTCCTATCATGGCAGCACCACCTCCAGGAACACAAATGAACGTAAAAAAGGATGTGACTATTTCTCAGTCATGAGAACCAACTTCGTTCTCAGTCAAATAATGTTATAAACTCTATTTTTTCAATAAAGGGAATATATTAATATCAAAACGATACCAATTACACCCAACCTCTGCAACAATGCACCACCCTAATAGCACTACGGATGCACACAGCCAAAAAAAAGGAAAAGAAAATTAATAAACAAAAATCCCGCTACAGTATCTCGGGCCTAACAACAACAATACATCCTCCGCCAAGACAACATCTGAAATACAGAATCTAAAAAAACGACGCCTTCAAGAAGGGAACAGTGCGCTAACACCATCGTCGCCCGATCAACGATCTTAGGTTTTCACCCTGAAGATAGTCCCCGCTCTCAAAACAATGCCTCCAACAAAGTCATTGCCAGGCACAACCAGTTAAGGCCAGACCTTGGGTTTTCACCCTGAAAGGTAGGACTCTGAACTTCACCTGTGTTGTCGCCCCCACTTTCATACCGCTGATGTGAAGCCCGGAACACCAAGCAAGTCCCTCAACAACGCGGAGACTTGAACCTCCCTTAGCTAGTCCTCCCCTCCGGCCTTCATGAACTTCTCTTCTTCCGACTTTCATCATGGATCAATAGTCACTTGATGTCAACACAGAAAAAGAGCTTCGCGCTGCTCCCTCCAGAACCAATCGGTCGGAATAAAATCATGGTTGCGCACGACCGAATACCACCGATCCAGCAAACTCCAGGCAAAAAACACTGTTACATTCGTCGGCGGAGCCTTCCGGAACTCAACACTCCGGCTAGATCACGAGTCCAGGCCTCCGGTTGGTCTTCCTCTTCACGCAAGAGAGACCCTAGGACCACCGCCTTTATTCAGGTCGGACCCCCACGTCGGCGACCATCCCGGGCTGGCCACTCCAACCCTCCAACGGCGACTCCGTCGCCGGCTTCCAAGCATCTCCATCTCGCCGCCGGAACACGGTGATAGATCGATAGATCCACCACCACCAACCGCAGGCCGACCCTCTCCGGCGAAGAAGAGGGCCACCTACACCGTCGTACCCAAGGCTGCTGCCCCGGGCGACCTCGTGTCGCGGGTGAAGCCCGAGATCGCCTCCACTCACCGGCGAGAGGCGAGGGGAAATTAGCGCAGGCCATGAGCCTGGCCGCTGCCCACCACCAGCCCATGTCGGAGTGCTGCGGAGAGCCGACGGGAGGAGGGAGGCCGCAGCGCTGGCCGCCGCCGCCCATCCCAACCGCGCCGGCCGATCCACCAGGGGAGAGCCGACGGGAGAAGGGGGCGCAGCGCAGGCCGCCGCCGACCAACCCATCCGCGCGCCCGCCATGCGTCGAGGAAAATAAACTCATAATTAACACGAATCATGATACAAATCAAATAACGTAAAACTTGACTGACCATGAAGTTAACTGAGAACTGGCAAATCTTATAAAAAGGTTCTCGCGATTGTTGGAAATGGATGGCCATGCGTCGGAGGGCTGCCCGCACGGCCACCCCAACAAACAAAATCAAATCATGATGAGTCTCATTCCTCGTATCGGGCCTCGCTGGAATCCGAGAGAATCTCCCCCGGAACCCACTTGCCCGGCCTCGCTCGCCGTGCGCGCGCGTCGTATAGTACTACCTGCGGCGCTTTCCTTAACCTGGCCAGCTTGGCCTGTACGGTGTCTGTCGGCGTAAATCTGGGAGTGGATGGACGGATCGTGTCCCCGCCGCGATTTTATCGGACGCCATTGGCCAAGTTGTATCAGCGAATTTTTTTTATCAGACGCCAATGGCCGGTAAGCATCGCGCAAGTGGCAATTTTTTTTTTTTTTGCTGTACGTACCTCTTGGCGATGTCGCGTAGCTGCTTTGCGTTGTTCGCTCCGTGCGCGCGTGCGCTCGCGCCGGCCGGCGACCAGGACGACGCGGCGGCCGGATGCGCTGGCTTCGTTCAGTCTAGATTGGACTGTGATGTGATCGCGTCGCAGCTCCTGCGACGTCGCGTGCGCGAGAGATTAGTTTGCTCCGAGCCGTGTTTTAGTGAAGAATCATCGATGGTTCTTCTTACTGAAGAATCGGTGATTTGGCCGTGTGTAGTCAGTGGAGGCCGGTGAGGACGGAAGGCCTGTCCGGGAGCTGTCGTCAGATCAACTTAGAAGAGTGTAGCCGCGCGGCAGGTAGAAGGAGAAGATCGAGTAGGAATAAAATGACCGGGTGGGGAATTTATTTGCCAAGTTGAATGGATAGAGGATACTTTCCGGGCGCGTAGGGCGTGAGTGTGAGAAGTTCGTTTCTCGAAAAAGAGGCCCAATTCAGTTTAGAACCAGCTTCTACTTCACTGGAGTTCGTCTCGTGCTGCCTACATCGTTCCAGTGGCCCAGTGGTGGCGTGCCCTCTTCCATCGCTCTCCCCACTCTAATTCATAAGATGGCGAGACAACCCTAAAATGAAAAAATTTTGCGAGGCCATCTTGAACCGCAGCGCTCCTGCGCCTCCTTGTCGCGGCCGGTGGCGTCGGCGTCGGCGTGGCGCGGCCATCACTGTCGGCGAACGGCAAGCGCAGGCAAGACGAAGGAGCCGGAGCAAGAATGAGCCCTGCATGAGGTCTTTTGGCTCCCGCCGAAGCTTTGCTATGCCGAATAGGCCACCGTCGTGCACGAGGGAGTTTAGCTATGCTTTTCCTTTCCTGGCTGGGAAGTTTTCTGTAGAAATGGTACCGTGGAAAGTTGTTTGTAGAAATGGTGTAACGGCTCGCAGCCCGTCGTTGAATGCCTTATCTGTCTCAGTAGTCTGCAACCTCGAGCGCATTCATCATATGGACGTTTGTTAGCTCCGGCGTCTAAATTGATGGGGTGCGGTGAGAGCAGATGGAGTAAGAATGCTAGTTGTAGAGAAAAAACGAAGATGCAAAATGCAAATGGTGCCAACAAATCGGGTTTGCTGCTGCTACTGACAGCTCAAACCCTTGGTACAGCAGTAGTACCTAGTACGTCACGTGGAACTGCGTTTCCTTTTTTGTTTAACTGAATGCTGTTACAACATCATGCTGGGTTTTCATTACAGGCTCAGAATGCAACTACAAGATCACACAAGAAGCTATAAAACAAGCTAACCCTAAGACGTCGTTTGGTCCCATCGAAGAAGCCATGTCTCTTCAGCTGTACACGAGTCACCAAACCTGATCAAAACCAATAGACCTCACTTGCAGCCATAACGATAACCATAGGAATAGAAGCTGGACCAGCACAGCAAGCAAAACTCAAGAATTGACGGGAAAGGGGCTTCCAACAACGCCTCCAAGGAGGGGAACGACGCCCAGCGGGGACATCGGGACAGACCAAGGTCGTGAAAACATGACCGCATATGTGGCACGCCACCGCCCTAAAACAGCCACCCTAGGCGTCGAGATGACCACCGAGAAAAAATGTGCCAAAGAAGATAGCGAGACAATAACGGGCGGATGACGAAGAGACCATGGGGGGGGGGGGGGGGGACTCCAAAGTCATTGTGGTAGCAAAAGTCGAGCAAAAGCCCATGGTGAAGCACGCGAACAGAAGAGACATGATGCAGAAAATCGATGTGGGCTTCATCGCGACGCCTTCAAGAGGGAGAAACAGCTGTCATCTTCTAGAGTAATTCCACCAATGCCTCCCGCCGGTCCCTAGTGCTGCTCCTTCGTTGGCGTGGCCCACCCCCGAGCTGCTCTTCGCCGGCGCACCCGCCCCCGAGTTGTGCCACCATAGGCGCGCCGCTCATGAGAAGCTCCTCCGCAGGCTCACCCGTGTGGAAGCTCCTCTCGGACAGGGTCCGCCCCTTCATTGATCACCGGAGTGGCGGCTCCTCCTGGCCATGGTCTGACCTCCGGCCACTGTCCATGCTCGCAGCAACCACCTCACATTTGTCTTGTGTGGTTGTTTGAGTGCTCCATTGTGACCTCCGTGGTTAATGGCGGTGCTTTTACAGACCTATGGATGGCACTGCTGCAAGTGTTGTGTAACGTTGCTAGAAATGGCGGCATGGTCGTCTTCCGACGGCACTCCGCGATGCTGCTCGCTGTAGTCATTAATTAAGGATTTGCTACAGCTAGTAGGGGATTTTGGTACATAATCGTATTATTTTTGCTACATCACTTTTTTGGTTTCAAAAGAAGCCTGGTGACCGGGTGTATACGTGAGCACGCATCCGCAAAGCGACACGTGTCTAACTCCGTTAATTGTTCCGTGAGCTGATACTTCTTATTAAATGGGAAACCCCTTCGTTTGGTGTGGGTCTCAGCCCCTTCGATGGCGCATAGGGACAAAAGATGGAAGAGAAAAAGCAATGGGCGTGGGACGTCGAGACTGCATTTTCAGGCAGGTTACAGTACATGGACCCCATGGAGCATTAAATTTCTGCCGTGACCTTGTGACCCTCATCCACTCCCACCTCTTTCTCACTGAGTCACTGCCCGCTCATGGAGCTCGGGACTGGCACCGTGCGGCTTTACTTCTGCGAGGTCCGCGACTCCCAGGACAAGGGCGACCGCGTTCCGCTGCGGCTCACCGTCCACCTTCACTGAGCACAGAGGGCTCGAGGCGGGGCCCTGTTCGGGGGTGTTCGACGGCCACGGCGGGCAGATCGCGGCGGAGTTCGCCACTGCGGCCTCCTCGACGGCGGCGGCCTCCCCCAGCGCTTCTCGGCATAGGAGGCTTCCCTCGACGGATGGCCCGACGGCGGCGGCTCCCCCGGCGTTTTCTCGGTGGAGGCGGTCGGCGAGAGTCCCCGCCTGCTGTAGTCACGCCTCGCCACCGCCGCTGCAGTCTCGGCCAGAGACCACCGGCAAGAGCCCCCGCCGCTGCCCGCCTGCTGTATTGGCCGCATGCGGTAGTCCCTACCGGTGCTGTAGTCTCCATCGCCACCAGCCTGCTTTAGTCGTCGCCGCCGGCCTGCTGTAATCACGGATTGGTAGTTGTTTTTTACCCGTGACCCACATAGAGGCCAAGAACTATTCTGGTGTAGCAGTTCTTTGTGCCGATGCCAGATCCGGCGGCTCCCTGTTTCTAATCGATCCCAGTTCCTTAAATCCCTCTTTGATTCATGCAGTTTTCTCCAAGAAAAAATAATACCGATTTGCCTCTACTATTTCTAATCGATCCCAGTTCCTTAAATCCCTCCTTTGATCCGGAGTATTTCTGTTTTGGTCTTTGGGAGTAGTTGATTTGATTTATATGGAAGTCTTTTTGGGAGTAGTTGATTTATATGATACTGCTAAAGATTCGCTCTAATTAACGACGCTTCTGGTGATTCTCCAGACGGTGGCGCCTACTCTGCCGATGGCGATGTACATGTGGCGCCCTGTCTACTCTGATTTTGGGCGGCGTCGGTGAGCTTGGACGGGATCGAGCGGACCACTGCCGCCGCACGCCATCGAGCGGAACCGAGCCCTTGACGCTCGCAGTCGCAGTAGAGTAAGGACGGCGCCAGTTGGGCCAGCTGCCGCACTTCAGGTGGCTCAACGGCGAGGTCGCCGGACCGCGACAAGGCGGCTGGGCCAGTTCGAGCGCCACCCATTGCGCCGCGCCGCGCATCCATCTCCCCGCGCCCTGGACTGACCGCCCCAAACCGGAATCGACCACTGCGATCCCCAATTTTTCCCAAATCACTTGCCCCCGGGAGAAGCTGAGAGGTGCGGCAGTGTGTTTGTACCGCGCAGTGGCAGCACTGAGCGGCTACGCGCCGGCGGCAGCTGCATGAGCAGCTCTGCCCTGTTCTAAACCGGGGAGAAGAAGATAAGCTAATTCTATTCCCCTGTGTACTGACAGATGGAGGCATGCCAGAATCGAATTAGTAGTTGTTTGTTGTCTACCCGTGACCCACACACAGTCCAAGTCACGCCGTTTGGGTTCTGTTTGTCAGGCCAGCATCTTAAAGCGAATCCGACGGTGATGACCGCGTGCTCACGTATACACCCGGTTACCAAATCCACTCTCTTTTTGGTTTTGCATCCTTTGAAGAATTATTTTGCTACAACCGTTATGTGGTTTTTGGTAAAAACGCACAACTTTTTTTCGCTACCTGGTCTCCGGTGATGTATCCGATAAGGTCATTTTTTTTTTTTGCTATGGTAGCACAATTTTTTGCTACAAGGTCTCCCACGAGATCCCGGTGAGATCTCACGTCAGCTCAGTCTATTTATTTTATTATTTCATGGATGAAATAGAAGATTTTTTTGCTACAATGAAGCAAAAGGGGATTTGGAAGGAAACCTGGCACTGTCCCTCGTTCGGGATGATCGGATTGCCTGAAGTTTTTTTTTTAACTGATTGCCTGAGAGTTCTTTATATATACGCGACGCAGACCATATCTGAGTTTAACCAGGAAAAGGTTATTGTGCATGCCAAGCCTGTACATATATGCTCTACACGTTGAGTTGCATATAAGCTCCGAATCCAGGTACATATTGTTGTTTCGTTAGCACATATGGACTACGGATCGGTTTATTGAACGAGACCACGAAGAAATAAAAACCTAACCGAACTCCTTCTCTTCTCCTCCCGAAATTTCCTTCTCACATTGTCATCCAGATCCACCGCCTCCACACCAAACCAATAAGACCTCTGCACCCGGAGCGGAAACCGGCGCTCCTTAGCTTCATATCCCCCACGGCCACGGGCCCTCTTCATCCTCCCCCAACTCGCCAGCCTCGCAGCAGTACGAGGTCCTTCCCGCTGATCGCAGCGGTGGACGGCCCTTACACGATGGAGGCTCCTCCGGCGGCGACCGATTGGACACTCCCGTCGGATCTCCTGCTCGAAATCGTCGCGCGTTCTGACATCTCCACCGTCGTCGCCTTTGCTCTTGCCTGCAAGCTCTTACGTCGGGACATCCTCAGCTCCTCCTTCATCCGCCGCCTCACCCAACGAGGAGGCATCGTTCCCCCGTGCATCCTCGCCTACCTCCACACCCACGACAACATGGACGATCCGCCGGCGCCCTTCTCTTTGGTCCACCCGGCCACGCCTGCAGCCTCGGCCTGTTTGAATGACTATATATCCCCATCAGTGTCGCGCTTCGCGCATGAACTCCTCGCCGAGCACAAGCCCCTGACCTCACGTGGTGGCCTCGTCCTCTTCCGCCGCCGCCGCATCAGCAACAAGCTCTCTAACCTGTGCGTGTACGAAGTATTCAGCGGTCGCTGCACCGTCTTCTCTGACCCGATAGACCCGAACAATAGCGATCGGTTTAAGTACGTCTTGCTCACCGCCGCAGATGGCATCGACTGCCCCTTCTTGATATGCGTCCTCCATCAAGTGGCCCTGCCCCACAACATCGACGCAAGTCCCATTGAGGTCCACACCGCCACGTCAATGAGTAACACCTGGGCACATACTATCACCAGCAACATCAACAGCGGGTTCTTTCGGAAGTTGTTTCAACAAAACATTGTCGTCCTCCGGGGCGGTGTCATCCATTGGCTAGCTCGGGAAAGCGGCGAGATCGCTTCCTACAATGTCTGCACAAGGGAGCATGGAACCATAAAGCTACCGGGCCCCGTCATCAACTGTAACGGCGAGCTCCATCTGGGATCATACTACTCGCATGATGAAAATAAGCTACTAAGGTTAGTGACCTTGAACAAGACATTCAACATATCCGTGTGGCATCAACTACCAAACGGGAATTGGGAGTCAGAGGCTCTTATGGTCGATCTGGAGGAGAAGCTACGGTCTCTGGACCCTTACAGTGGAATGATTGTTCAATTCAGCCAGAGCTCTAGCGAAAAGACTAACATTGTGTTGTTGCATATAAGCATATATGTTTCTAGATGGCCGCCAACTAGTCGTACCATCATCCTTGACTTGGAGACGAAAGAGATGCGTGAGCTACATTGCCCAACTTCGCGAAAACTCTTTTTTACCGGCGTCGGTAGGTGTAGGAGTCGAATCCACCATCCATTCACTTCTAGATCCGTGAGGTACTTTTCCCGCACCCGCCGTGTACTGCGTATCGGTCTGGCAGCTTTATGTATTTCATCCATTATATTAAATCACGAACATACCAGGGGCCCGCCACTCACGGTCGCCCAGATATTATCCTTTTCGTTCAAGAGCTATGGTATCTCTCTCGTCTCTTCCCTTTCCAGTAGCGCCGCCGCCGCCTTCTTGCTTCCAGCTCCAAGAGGCAAAGGGGCCTGCCGATTTCTTGTGTTCTTCTTTTCTCCCTCACCTCTCACACGGCTCTACCTCACCTGATCTAGATCGAAGAGGAGGTCGCCGGAACGCCGCCGAATCGCCGAGATCCCAGGTCTGATGCCCAACAGCGCAACATGTGATGAATGACGAGGTGAAAGGGTGCGCATCGGAGGAGCTTGGAGAGGGAGCGGCACTACCGCCTGCCTCGTACTCCAAGACGGCTGCTGCCTCATCCCGGACTCCGGTGCGCCTCCATGCGCCTCTGTCATCTGTCGCTGCGGGCACCACATCCTGCGCCCGTTTTTTCAGATTGGCTCATCGATCTGGGGCTTCCAGCAGTGGCAAGCCGTATCCAAGACACGGCCAGATGCCCATATATGTGCTTATTCCATTCTTGTACTATTTGATCTGAACTGCAATCATTTGCATGCTATTTTCAGTCATACGTGTACTGTAGATGCAGAGTTAATTTGGGAAGAGTCGCCTAAACAACGATTAGTTTCTCACATATTTTGAACTAGTTTAACAAAATTTGTATTAATATCACATGATTAAAAGTTTATGGAAGTTTCGTAACTTTAGCACATGTTTCAATTTATTTTCCCATTAATTCCATTATTTTCACACCATTATTAAAAAGATTTTCCACAAATTTTATTACTGTCAAATTAAGTTTAACTATATTCCTATTCTCTTCACAAAGTTCTACCGATTTAGGTAACCAAAAAACATTTGGAAGTAATGTGAAACATACATGGAAAACTTAAACACTAAAAGGACTTCATGGTCAGCTTGTGAAACACATTTGAATAGCCCATTCATTAATGAAATACCATCCATCCATTTTTTACTATTGTGAAACATGCCCGGCAAACTTAAACACTAGAATGATTCCACGGTCAAGTTGTCAAACTTATGAAACAAAGTCAAATAGCATATTCAATATTGTGAAGCACAACTAGATGGATCCCATGGTCAACTTGTGAAGCACAGTCGAATATCCCATGTAGACAACTAGATGGATCCCATGGTCAACTTGTGAAGCACAGTCGAATATCCCATTCAATATTGAAATACCGTCATTAATTTTAAAATAATGTGAAAAATGCCCGACAAGTAGAAAAACTATAATGATTCCATGATAAAGTTGTGAAACTTATGAAACATAGTCAAATAGCTCATTCATTATCGAAACACCATCCATTCATTTGTAATTAATGTGAAACATGCCCTGAGAACTAAAACACTAGAAGGATTCCATGGCCAACTTGTGAAACACTATCTAAATCCTTACTAAAACAACGTCCATCCACTCTAACTAGTGTGAAACATGCCCGACTCCATTTCACTTAGGTTGATTTAATTTAGGCCGGAGGCAGACCTAAGTCAAGGTAATCCTCCTTTTCGAACTAAGACACTAGAATTATTCCATGGTCATCTTGTGAAACATTTGAAGAATTCCATGTTCAAGTTGTGAAACACAATACAATAAAGGTCATGCATTATTGAAACACCCTCCATTCATTTATAATTAAAGTAAAACATAAACGACCAAGTGAAACACTAGAATGATCACAAGATGAACATGTGAAACACAATCAAATAGCTCATACATTGTTGAAACATCCTTCATTCGTTTGTTAATAATGTGAAACATGAACTATAATGCGGAACACTAGAAGGGTCCAGTGGTGAACTTGTGAAACACAGTCTATAGCCCATGCATCATTGAAATATTTGTGAAACAACAGCTTAATTGTGGATCTGAAATAACTAGATGGATCCCATGGCGAACATGTGAAACACAATCCTATATCCTATGCATCTTTAAAATATTTGTGAAACAGCTGCATAATTATGGAAATGAAACAACCATATTATTTAAATTGTGAAACATCTGCATAATTATGGAAATGAAACAACCATATTATCGAAATACTCTCCATTCATTTATAATTAATGTGAAACATGAAAGACCAAGTGAAACACTAGAAGGATCACATCATAAAGTTGTGAAACAAGATCAAATATTCCATGCATTATTGAAACATCCCGCATTAATATGTATTTAATGGCAAACATGAACTGCCAAGCAAAACATTAGATGGATCCAATGGCGAGCTTGTGAAATACAATCCTATAGTCCATGCATCATTGAAATATTTGTGAAACAAGAGTTAATTGTTGAAGTGAAATAACTAGATGGATCCCATGGTGAACTTGTGAAACACAATCCTATTGCTCATGCATCATGGAAATATATGTGAAACAACAACTTAATTGTGGAAGTGAAACTAGATTATTTAAATGGTCATCCATTTTGTGAAAACACGGTAAAGAAGCCATGCATTATTGAAACATGCTCCATCTATTTGGAAGTAATGTGAAACATGCATGGAGAACTGAAACACTAAAAGGGTTCCATGGCCAGCTTGTGAAACACAACTGAATAGCCCATTAATTAATGAAATACCGTCCATCCATTTTTTTACTATTGTGAAACATGTCCGACGAACTTAAACACTACAATGATTCCATGATAAAGTTGTGAAACTTATGAAACATAGTCAAATAGCTCATTCATTATGAAACACCATCCATTCATTTGTAATTAATGTGAAATATGCCCCGAGAACTAAAACACTAGAAGAATTACATGGTCAACTTGTGAAACACTATCTAAATCTTTACTGAAACAACGTCCATCCACCTTAACTAATGTGAAACATGCTCGACGAACTAAAAAACTAGAATTATTCCATGGTCATATTATGAAACATTTGAAGAATTTCCATGTTCATCTTGTGAAACACAATACAATAAAGGTCATGCATTATTGAAACACCCTCCATTCATTTATAATTAATGCAAAATATAAACGACCAAGTGAAACACTAGAAGGATCACAAGATGAACATGTGAAGCACAATCAAATATCCCATACATTATTGAAACATCCTTCATTCATTTGTTAATAATGTGAAACATGAACTATCATGCGAAACACTAGAAGGGTCCAGTGGTGAACTTGTGAAACACAATCTATAGCCCATGCATCATTGAAATATTTGTGAAATAACATCTTAATTGTGGATCAGAAACAACTAGATGGATCCCATCAGAACTTGTGAAACACAATCCTATAGCCCATGCATCATTGAAATATTTGTGAAACAGTTGCATAATTATGGAAATGAAAAAACCATATTATTTTGAGAAACACAGTCGAATAGACCATGCATTACTGAAACACCCTCCATTAATTTGGAATTAATGTGAAACTTGCATGGAGAATTGAAACACTGGAAGGATCCCAGGGTCAACTTGTGAAGCACAGGCAAATATCCCCATTCATTATTGAAACACCATCTATCCATTTTAAAATAATGTGAAACATGCCCGACGAGTAGAAATAGTACAATGATTCCATGGTCAAGTTGTGAAACAATTGAAGGATTCCATGTTCAACTTATGAAACACGGTCAAATAGACCATACACTATTGAAACACCATACTTTCATTTGTAATTAATGTGAAACATGCCCGGAGTACTGAAACACTAAAAGGATTTTAGGGTCAACTTGTGAAACACTATCATAAAGCCTTACTGAAACAACATCCATCCTTATTAACTAAAGTGAAACATGCTCGGCGAACTAAAACCCTACAATTATTCCATGATAAACTTCTAAAACATTATTGTTCAACTTCTGCAGCACAATACAATAAAGCCCATGCATTATCGAATATTCTCCATTCATTTATAATTAATGTGAAACATCTTGTGAAACATTTGAAGAATTCCAAGTTCAACTTGTGAAACACAATACAATACATGCCATGCATTATTGAAACACCCTCCATTCATTTATAATTAATGAAAAACATAAACGACCAAGTGAAACACTAGAAGGATCACAAGATGAACATGTGAAACACAATAAAATAGCCCATACATTATTGAAATATCCTTCATTCATTTGTTAATAATGCGAAACATGAACTATCATGCGAAACACTAGAAGGGCCTAGTGGTGAACTTGTGAAACACAATCTATAGCCCATGCATCATTGAACTATTTGTGAAAAAAAGCTTAATTGTGGATCTGAAACAACTAGATGGATCCCATGGTCAACTTGCGAAGCACAGTTGAATATCCCATTCATTATTGAAATACCGTCCATTAATTTAAAAATAATGTGAAACATGCCCGACGAGTAGAAACAGTATAATAATTCCATGGTCAAGTTGTGAAACGGTTGAAGGATTCTATGTTCAACTTATGAAACACGGTCAACTAGACCATACACTATTGAAACACCATACTTTCATTTGTAATTAATGTGAAATATGCCTGGAGTACTGAAAATCTAGACGGATTCTAGGGTCATCTTGTGAAACAACATCATAAAGCCTTACTGAAACAACGTCCATCCGTATTAACTAAAGTGAAACATGCCCGACAAACTAAAACACTAGAATTATTCCATGATAAAGTTCTAAAACATTATAAGGCTTCCATGTTTAACTTGTGAAACACAATACAATAAAGCCCATGCATTATCGAAATACTCTCCAGTCATTTATAATTAATGTGGAACATGAAAGACCAAGTGAAACACTAGAATAATCACATCATAAACTTGTGAAACAAGATCAAATATCCCATGAATTATTGAAACATCCTGCATTCATATGTATTTAATGTGAAACATGAACTACCAAGCAAAACATTAGATGGATCCAATGGTGAGCTTGTGAAATAAAATCCTATAGTTCATGCATCACTGAAATATTTGTGAAACAAGAGTTAATCGTTGAAGTGAAATAACTAGATGGATCCCATGGTGAACTTGTGAAACACAGTCCTATTGCCCATGCATAATTGAAATATATGTGAAACAACAACTTAATTGTGGAAGTGAAACTAGATTATTTAAATGGTCATCCATTTTGTGAAAACATGGTAAATGAGCCATGCATTATTGAAACACGCTCCATCCATTTGGAAGTAATGTGAAACATGCATGGAGAACTGAAACACTAAAAGGATTCCATGGCCAGCTTGTGAAACACAGTTGAATAGCCCATTCATTAATGAAATACCGTCCATCCATTTTTTTTATTATTGTGAAACATGCCCGTCGAACTTAAATACTACAATGATTCCATGATAAAGTTGTGAAACTTATGAAACATAGTCAAATAGCTCATTCATTATTGAAACACCATCCATTCATTTGTAATTAATGTGAAACATGCCCCGAGAACTAAAACACTAGAAGGATTCCATGGCCAACTTGTGAAAACTATCTAAATCCTTAATGAAACAACGTCCATCCACTTTTAACTAACGTGAAACATGCCCGACGAATTAAGACACTAGAATTATTACATGGTCATCTTGTGAAACATTTGAAGAATTCCACGTTCAACTTGTGAAACACAATACAATAAAGGTCATGCATTATTGAAACACCCTCCATTCATTTATAATTAATGCCAAACATAAGCGACCAAGTGAAACACTAGAATGATCACAAGATGAACATGTGAAACACAATCAAATAGCCCATACATTATTGAAACATCCTTCATTCATTTGTTAATTTTTGTGAAACACAATACAATAAAGGTCATGCATTATTGATTTTTGTGTGAAACAATTGAATTTAGATCTTACATTTATACAAAAAAAGCGAAACAACCTACATCCATTTCAAACTAATGTGGAACACGGCGATCCGAGTGAAACACTGGAAGGATTTCATGGTCAACTTGTGAAACACATTTATATTGCTCATGCATTATTGAATTATTTGCTAAACACTACCTTAATTATGGAACAGAAACAACTAGTTATGTGAAATAGTAGCGATAATCATGGAAATTCGGATGCTTTATATATTGTTGTGAAACACATACAAAAACCATCCATTATTGAAATAAAAGTGAACCAATTGAAAGTCCTATTTTACATTGATATAAACTAAATGTGAAACACGCTCCATCTTTTTCAAACTTATATGAAACATGCCCAAGCAAGTGAGACTGTATAAGTGTTTTACAAAACCAGATTTCATGTGCTATCCAAAAGTAATATTATAGTGAAATCACATCCATCCTTTTCATGCTAATATGAAACATGCCAAAAAAGTGAAATACCCTCCATATTTTTTAACTAATATGAATCGTTCCCAACCAATTGAAAGACTAGAAGGATTGTGTGGTGAACCTATGAAACACATTCCCATAGTCCATGCATTATTGATTTTTTTTGAAACATTTGGAACCTAGATCTTACATTGATGCCAAAAAAGTGAAACCACCTCCATGCTTTTCATACTAATATGATACATGTCAAATCAAGTGAAACGCTCCCATAATTCAATGGTAACTGTGTGAAATACACTCATATAGCCCCAAGTAATTAAAAAAATTGTGACACAACTTTAACCTATAGATTACATTTGATTCAAAAAAAGTGAAACACGGGTCCATCCTTTTCTAATTAATAAGAAACATAACCAACCAATTGAAACAATAGAATCTTTGAATGGCGAAACCTTGAAACACATTCCCATAGGCCATGCACATTACTGAATAATTGGTGAAACAATTGGAAAAGAGATATTACATCGATGCAAAAAAATGAAACACCATCCATCCATTGAAAACTAATGTGGAGCATGTCAATACAAGTGAAACACTAGAAGGATTCCATGGTAAAGTTGTCAATACAAGTGAAACACTAGAAGGTGTTTCAATAATTAATGAGATATTCGACTTTGTTTCACAAGCTCATCATGGAATCCTTCTAGTGTTTCAGTTCCCCATGCATGTTTCACATTAGTTCCAAATGGATGGAGGATGTTTCAGTAATGCATGGGCTATTCAACTATTTTCACAAAATGGATGAGCATATAAATAATCAAGTTGTTTCATTTCCACAATAAAGTTGTTGTTTCACAAATGTTTCAATGATGCATGTGCTATAGGATTGTGGTTCACAAGTTCACCATGGGATCCGTCTTTTGGTTTAATTTCCACGATTAAGATGTTGCACAAATATTTCAATGATTCATGGGCTATAGGATTTCGTTTCACAAGTTAACCATTATATCATTCTAGTATTTCACTTGGTAGTTCATGTTTCACATTAATTACAAGTTAATGAAGGATGTTTCAATAATGCATGGGCTATTTGATTGTGTGTCACAAGTTCATCATGAGATCCTTCTAGTGTTTCACTTGGTCGTTCATGTTTCACATTAATTAAAAATGAATGGGGGATGTTTCAATAATGCATGGGAATTATTTGATTGTGGTTTCACAAGTTGGACATGGAATCCTTTCAGCTTGACTATGGAATAATTCTAGTATTTCAGTTCATCGGGCATGTTTAACCATTGTGAAAAATGGATGGACGGTGTTTCAATAATGAATGGGCTATTCAACTCTGTTTCACAAGCTGACCATGGAATTCTTCTAGTGTTTCAGTTCTCCATATATGTTTCACATTAAGTGCAAATGAATGGAGGGTGTTTCCATAATGCATGGGCTATTTGACTGTGTTTCATAAGTTGAACCTGAAATCCTTCAACTGTTTCACAACTTGACCATGGATACATGGGCTAATTGACTGAGTTTCACAATTTGACATTTGAATCCTTCTAGTGTTTCAGTTCTCCACATGTTTCACATTAGTTTCAAATGGATGGATGGTATTTCAATAATGCAAGGCTATTCAAGTTTGTTTCACAAAATATATATATGACCATTTAGACTCAACCGTTGTGATGAACGCAACTGTCGTACTGGGTTTTGTCATCAGCAACAACCACGTTCTCATCCATTTTGCAAATATAGTTCTTTCATTTCCACAAATAAGGTGTTGTTTCACAAATATTTCAATGACGCATTTGTTGAATGATTGTGTTTCACAAGTTCACCATGGGATCCTTTTAGTTATTTCATTTCCACAATTTCTTTATAGTTTCACAAATATTTCAATGATGCATGAGTGATAGGTTTGTGTTTCAAAAGTTCACCATGGGATCCTTCTCGTGTTTCAATAATTAATGCATGAGCTATTTGATCATGTTTGACAAGTTGAACATGAATCCTTCAACTGTTTCGAAAATTGACCATGCAATCATTATAGGGTATTACTTCGTGGGGCTTGTTTCACTATAGTCCAAAATGGATGGACGGTTTTTCAACAATAAAGTGGTGAATCAACTCTGTTTCACAAGTTGACCATGAAATCATTATAGTGTTCCAGTTCTCCATGCACGTTTCACATTAGATCGAAATAGATGGAGGGTGTTTCAATAATATATGGGCTATTCGACACTGTTACACAAAATGGATGTTTCATTTCCACAATTAATTTAATGTTTCACAAATATTTCAATGATGGATGGGTGACTGAGTTTCACAAGTTGACCATGGAATCCTTCTAGTGTTTCACTTCTCCATGTTTCACATTAGTTCCAAATATATAGAGGGTGTTTCAGTAATGCATGGGCTTTTCGATGTCTTTCACAAAATATATGACCATTTCAACTCAACCGTTTTGATGGACGTGACCGTCGTACTGGGTTTTTTCATCAACAACCACCACGTTCTCATCCATTTTTTGAATCTAGTTGTTTCAGTTCCACAAATAAGGTGTTGTTTCACAAATATTTCAATGATGCATTAGCTGTAGGATTGTGTTTCACAAGTTCACCATGGGATCCTTCTACTTGTTTCATTTGCACAATTTCTTTGCCATTTCACAAATATTTTAATGATGCATGGGGTTGTACGATTGTGTTTAACAAGTTCACCATGGGATCCTTCTAGTTGTTTCATTTCCAAAATTTCTTTGTCGTTTGACAAATATTTCAATGATGCATGGGCAATAGGTTTGTGTTTCACAAGTTCACCATGAGATCCTTCTCGTGTTTTAGTAATGCATGAGTTTTTTGAAAATGTTTGACAAGTTAAACATCAATCCTTCAACTGTTTCAAAAATTGACCATGGAATCATTCTGGGGGTTTAGTTCGTGGGGCGTGTTTCACTATAGTGAAAAATGGATAGATGGTGTTTCAATAATGAATGGGCGAATCAAATCTATTTCACAAGTTGACCATGGAATCACTATAGTGTTTCAATTTTCCACGCATGTTTCACATTAGTTCCAAATGGATGGAGGGTGTTTCAATAATATATGGGCTATTCGACTGCGTTACACAAAATGTATGACCATTTCAATAATCTAGTTGTTTCATTTCCACAATTAAGTTATTGTTTCACAAATATTTCAATGGTGCACGGGTGACTGAGTTTCACAAGTTGACCATGAAATCCTTCTAGTGTTTTAGTTCTACATGCATGTTTCACAGTAGTTCCAAATGGATGGAGGGAGTTTCAATAATGCATGGGCTATTCAACTGTGTTGCACAAAAAATATGACCATTTCGACTCAATCGTTGTGCTGGACGTGACTACTGTAGTGGGTTTTGTCATCAACAACAACCACGTTCTCATCCATTTTCTGAATCAAGTTGTTTCATTTCCAAAAATTATATGTTGTTTCACAAATATTTCAATGATGCATTAGTTGTAGGATTGTGTTTCAGAAGTTCACCATGGGATCCTTCTACTTGTTTCATTTTCACAATTTCTTTGTCGTTTCACAAATATTTCAATGCATGGGCTACAGGTTTGTTTTTCACAAGTGGATACTTCTAGTGTTTCAATAATACATGAGCTATTTGATTAGGTTTGACAAGTTGAACACAAATCCTTTAACTATTTCAAAAACTGAACATGGAATCATTCTAGGGTTTTAGTTCGCTCGGGCATGTTTCGCTATAGTGAAAAGTGGATGGACGGTGTTTCAATAATGAATGGTCTAGTCATCTCTGTTTCACAAGTTGACCATGGAACCATTATAGTTTTCGGTTCTCCATGCATGTTTCACATTAGTTCCAAATGGATGGAGGGTGTTCTAATAATATATGGGCTATTCGACTGTGTTACTCGAAATGGATGAACATTTCAATAATCTAGTTGTTTCATTTCCATAATTAAGTTATTGTTTCACAAATATTTCAATGATGCATGGGTGACTGCGTTTCACAAGTTGACCATAGAATCCTTCTAGTTTTTAAGTTCTCCATGCATGTTTCACATGTGTTCCAAATGGATGGAGGGTTGCAATAATTCATGGGCTATTTGACTGTGTTTCACAAAATATATGACCATTTTGTGAATCTAGTTGTTTCCATCATTTCCACAACTAAGGTGATGTTTCACAAATATTTCAATGATGCATTGGATGTACGTTGTTTCAAAAAAATTTCAATGATGCATTGGCTGTAGGATTGTGTTTCATAAGTTCACCATGGGATCATTCTAGTTGTTTCATTTCCACAACTAGCTACAGTTTCAAAAATATTTCAATGATGCATGGGCTATAAGTTTGTGTTTCACAAGTTCACCATGGAAATTGTGTTTCACAAGTTGAACATGAATCCTTCAACTCTTTCATGAGTTGACAATGAACCCTTACAGTGTTCCAATAATGAATGGGTTATTCGACTGTGTTTCACAAGTTGACCATGAAATCCTTCTAGTGTTTTAGTTCTCCATGCATGTTTCACATTAATTAGTTACATATGTAAGGAGGGTGTTTTCAGTAATGCATGGGCTATTTGACTCTGTTTCATAAAATGGATGACTATTTAAATAATCTAGTTGCTTTATTTCCACAATTAAGTTGTTGTTTCACAAATATTTCAACGATGGATGGGCTACGACTGAGTTTCACAAGTTGGCCATTGAATCCTTCTAGTGTTTCAGTTGTTCATGCACGTTTCATATTAGTTTCAAATGGATGGAGGGGTGTTTCAATAATGAATAGACTATTCGACTCTGTTTCACAAAATGGATGGCCATTTAAATAATCTAGTTTTTTTCATTTCCACGATTAAGGTGATGTTTCACAAATATTTTAGTGATGCACGAGATATAGGATTGTATTTCACAAGTTCAGCATGGGATCCCTCTAGTTGTTTCATTTCCATAATTAAGCTATTGTTTCACAAATATTTCAATGATGCATGCATTAGCTGTAGGATTGTGTTTTAAAAGTTCACCATGGGATCCTTCTAGTTGTTTCATTTCCACAATTTATTTGCCATTTCACAAATATTGCAATGATGTATGGGCTATAGGTTTTTTTCACAAGTTCACCATGGGATACTTCTAGTGTTTCAATAATACATGAGCAATTTGAACAGGTTTGACAAGTTGAACACAAATCCTTCAACTGTTTCAAAAATTTAACATGGAATCATTCTAGGGGGTTTTAGTTTGCCGGGAATGTTTCACTATAGTGAAAAATGGATAGACAGTGTTTCAATAATGAATGGGCTAATCAACTCTGTTTCACAAGTTGACCATGAAACCATTATAGCGTTTCGGTTCTCCATGCATGTTTCACATTAATTCGAAATAGATGGAGGGTGTTTCAATAATATATGGGCGGTTCGACCGTGTTACTCAAAATGGATGAATATTTCAATAATCCAGTTGTTTCATTTCCACAATTAAGTTATTGTTTCACAAATATTTGAATGATGCATGGGTGACTGAGTTTCACAAGTTGACCATATAATCCTTCTAGTTTTTCAGTTCTCCTTGCATGTTTCACATTTGTTCTAAATAGATGGAGGGTGTTTCAATCATGAATGGGCTATTTGATTGTGTTTCACAAAATATACGACCATTTTGTGAATCTAGTTGTTTCCATCATTTCCACAACTAAGGTGATGTTTCACAAATATTTCAATGATGCATTGGATGTAGGATCTTTCACAAATATTTCAATGATGCATTGGCTGTAGGATTGTGTTTCACAAGTTTACCCTGGGATCCTTCTAGTTGTTTCATTTTGACAACTAGCTACTATTTCAAAAATATTTCAATGATGCATGGGCTATAGATTTGTGTTTCACAAGTTCACCATGGAAATTGTGTTTCACAAGATGAACATGGAATCCTCCAACTCTTTCACAAGTTGACTATGAACCCTTATAGTGTTTTAGTTCTACATGCATGTTTTACATTAATTAGTTACAAATATATGGAGAGTGTTTTCAGTAATGCATGGGCAATTCGACTCCGTTTCACAAAATGGATGACCATTTCTACAATTAAGTTATGTTTCACAAATATTTCAATGATGGATGGGCTACGACTGAGTTTCACAAGCTGGCCATTGAATCCTTCTAGTGTTTCAGTTTCTTCATGCATGTTTCATATAAGTTTCGAATGGATGTAGGGTGTTTCAATAATGAATTGACTATTCGACTGTGTTTCACAAAATGGATGACCATTTAAATAATCTAGATTTTTCGTTTCCACAATTAAGGTGATGCTTCACAAATATTTTAGTGATGCACGGGCTATAGGATTGTATTTCACAAGTACAACATGGGATCCCTCTGGTTGTTTCATTTCCACAATGAAGCTATTGTTTCACAAATATTTCAGTAATGCATGGGTTCTAGATTTGTGTTTCACAAGTTCATCATAGGATCCTCTTAGTGTTTCACTTTTTCATTCATGTTTCACATTAATTACAAATTAGTGTTTCACTTATTCATTCATGTTTCACATTAATTACAAATGAATGCAAGATGTTTCTGTAATGCATGGTTATTTGATTGTGTTTCACAACTTCAGCATGTGATCCTTCTAGTGTTTCAACTCGTCAGTCATGTTTCACATTAGTTACAAAGTGAAAAATGCATCAACAACTGATAAAACATACATCATCCACAGAAAGAAATAAAAAAAAAGCTATATTGGTCCTTTAGGGAAGCTTATATTAGTAAACGTGCACAAGCAACTAGGGAAAACATAGATCATCCAAGAGAAAAAAAAAAGTGCTAAGGTTTGTCCCATATTAAGTGGAACTCTTTGTTAGTGTTGACATTTTTTGTTCCTCTACAAATAATCAACATAGAAATCAAAAGGCGGACCATCCTTACACAATCATGATATAAATCTTAAAATATATAAGTCATTGGCAGCACATTAGTTGCACATAAATCTAAAATTCCCATGGAATGTTGGATCAAAGATGTGAACACAATGAAGCTCTATGTCCTATAAATATCCACACCACGTATGCCTTACAAGAGTAGGCAAGGCACATAAATCTGAGACTGATGGTAAACATAAGATTTTAGTTAAAGACAACAATAGGTGAAATGGAGTTTATACAATTTGAAATATCACATGCACAAGTACCATCATGCAAAGATTGATTGGTCATGGATTGACATGTAAGGAAAAGGAAATGGTAAGAGTTAGTCATGAGAATCAGGACTACAACAAATGAATCCGCCATATTAATAGGATTTTACAAAAAATCAGATTCAAAGATGTGGAAAAGCAAAGCATCATCCCACGTCCACAATCTAATGATCAATGTGACCCAAACGCCGAGCTGACAAATCAAATATATTGTATGTGAAAGGCAGTCCTTTTCTTAAAATGTTCTTCAATGCAGCCCCGTAATCTCGCTATGCCTTGGCAGACTGCATTATCCATATCCTATGAGAATAAATAGTTAGTCCGTGACCAGCGGAATAGACTGGATAACAAGTTACAAAACACAATATAGATTGCATGAATCCACCAGGATTTAACAATGTTAATACTAGTTTCACTAATATTATAATAGTCGAAGGTGCAACAAAATGAGCTAACTATCAATAAATATTTAATCCCTTTAGCATAGATAGAACGTATTAACAAGTTGCATCCGACTAATTTGAGTAATGTGGCGTTAGTTTGGGGGAATTCCTAGTTTGGGCAACAACAACAAAACTGCCATGACAAACCACTGTTTATTGTATCCTGGGATTGTACACATTTAGATAACTTATGTTCAATTTCATATACTACTTGTTCTGCCAACGTGTACTGCAAGGTATCGTCGAGCAATCAGATGAGCATCAAAAATTACTTTTCCAATTCTTTGTGGTTCACAAGTAGTTCATGCAACCTCATCGAAATCCAAGAAACAAAAATGACAACTCATTCTCGTTGGACAGGGATCACTGATCAGGCATGAGAGGAATTTATCCATGTGTACTGCTTCCTAAAACTTGTATCTTAGCAAATTGACACTTCAAATTACCTATCTGAAGATCACTACATGCAGTCTAAGCTTGATACTCACAAAATGTAATGGGCATGGGGTAGTAGCTGGTACCATTTGGCAGACAGGCATATACACTGTAATGATTTGGTCGATTGGTATCACCTGGATGCATCGCTGGCTTTGTTAAGCACTGACGAAAGTCAAGTGCTCAACTAACAGCTGGAACCTTTTGTTCTTAGCAAATTCTTGCTTAATGTCTGAGCAAAATAACTTTTCACTTTTTCTGCTAATACTGCTCAGGAGTAAATTAAAATGACCAAGGACTGGACAAGAAACAAGACGCGGTCATCATTGTCAGGGGATTAGTACCTGGACGAGGACGATGAAGGAGTACCAGTCGTGGTGCGTGGCGAGCGACAAGGCAGACACCAGCGGCACCACCTTCTCCCGCTCCGGCAGCGGTTGCACGATGGCCACAGCACCGAGGCTGTCCACAATTCACAACTGCGGCCAGCGATGAGCACAGCAGATCTTGAGCTGCCGGCGTGCTGAATCTCCTTCTTCGGCAGCTCGCTCCGGCCCGATGTGGCTCGATCTCCTGTCCGATAACGGGGGCGACAAAGCCGAAGGAGCCGGCCGTGGAAACGAGATGCCGCCGCCCCGATGCGCCGCTGCTGTCCTCCAGCGGGATAGGCCGCCGCCTTGTCTTCCTAGAGGGAAGCGTGGAGCCACCTATCTCCGCCGACGGTCCGGCCGCCGCCCTCGATGCGCCGCCACTTTTCTGGATCTTGGGGGACTGGATGAATGGTACGGCTAGACGTTCGGCGTATCCTGCCAGGCAGACCGTAATTTTTTTTTTTTTTTGATACTCAGACCGTAATTTTTGGTATTCATTAATTCCGCCGCATGTACCAAAACGGTATGCAACAAATGTCTATGTACCGGGGAATGGGGCGCACATCTTAAAGCAACGCCGGGCGGTCGATTCGACGCCGGCACATACCGGCGCCTTTAAAATCGCTGGGTTCCGAGTCATGGAGATCGATCTGTCGTCACGGCTACGAGACACGAAAGTCTTTCACTAGGTAGGTACGGGTATATTATATTCGGGCTACTCTTACTACACTGTACATGGTCAACACCTTATGGAATGCAACTATCCAATTTCTATTAGAGGTCGTTTGGTATCCATCATTTGGGCCTGGAATTCTAAAATTCATTTTGGAATTCCATAGATGGGCTGTTTGGTTGACACAGAATTGGGTCATCATTTCATTTAGGAAATCCAGCAAAATGACACCATGGGTAAACGCAATTCCAAGCTGAGACCTGTCATTTGCAATTCTTTTGGAAGCCATTTACAAATTCAATATTGAATTATGTTGTCATTTGTAATTCCTGTGACAACCAAACAAGTGTCCATTTCTGGAATTACAATGTAAATGAAATGAATGCAGGTATTCATTTCAAAATGCTACAAATGAAATGAAAGCCTGGCTTCCAAACGACTCCTTAGACTATGTTTCGTTATAAGGGCGTGTGTGTTTCCTGCTTAGCTTGGCACCACTTATGTCGTAGTTGCGTTGGTTTTTCATCTGATCGTTATTTAAGTGGTTGCAACTGTATATATGCAATTTTACTTTGTAGCCGCAGATGTACTAAATAGATAGTTCATAGTATGTTTTAGTTCTGAAGTTGCATGTTGTCGCATTGCGGCCGCAAAGTAAGAAGGCTTATTTTATGAGACTTGTTTTTCCGAATCATCTAAACCGGGAGCAAAGCTCCAAATATGGCATGGTAGAGCGGTCCTCGTTGGAAAATACCCAATAGCCAACATGATTGGCCAGTCATACACGGTACTCCAAAGGTCTCAGGCACGTCCTGCGAGTTATAAATTACTAGACCATGAAAGCTGATAATCCCTATATGCCGACTAGGTCGGTGGCCTACCAGCCTCCGCACACTCCTCTTGGGGAGATTGGCCTGGCCCATTTCAGTTGTTTTTTCATTTTCTGTTTTTAACCCAAATTTTTGTTTCTCTATTGTTTTTTTCAGGTTCTTTTTTATGTTTTCTTTTTCCCTTTAATTTTTATATTTTAACTAGGATAATACCCATGCTTCGCTACGGAGCAAACACTAGACACTGGGTCGTCGACAACCCAATGCTATCGTTAGTTCCTCCCCCGGCGGGAGACCCTAGGACGCGGTCAACCGCCCGAGCGGTCGATTCCGCGATCTGTCCCGACCAGGTGACTTTCCCTTTTTAGCGGTGGGCAATTCCGTTTTGATCTCCTTCCTCCCGCACGGCGTTGTAAACATTGGAGTGTTACTACTTTTATACCATATAATTAAGATGGTAGAAGCAAAAAAGCAAACTTCTTTGCACAGCAAATAAACTGGAGCCAGTCACTGCTTCGATTTTTAAACAACTATTTCCAACTGATAACTTTACTGCCCACGTGAATTTGT
This sequence comes from Lolium perenne, assembly GCF_019359855.2. Classification (NCBI taxonomy): domain Eukaryota; kingdom Viridiplantae; phylum Streptophyta; class Magnoliopsida; order Poales; family Poaceae; genus Lolium; species Lolium perenne. Next base: position 202,674,660 of record NC_067244.2, read on the forward strand.
CCTACAGTTTCATGCGATCATGGACTATTAGTTTTACAGTTTAATTTATATAATATTTTGGAGTCTATTTTTAGCTCACATGTTATCAACCCGCGGCCCGTTATTTATCAACGCAAAATATGAAAAGCTACAGATTCAAAAGGTTAAATTTATTTGTGATATTTTAACGACTTTTTAGCTCACAATTTATCAACCCCTCTGCGAATTAATCATCAGTGGTAAATGTAAAAAGTTATCGGCCTGAAATGTTAAATTTTATTTAGAATATTTTGATGACTTTTTTACCTCACAATTTATCAATCCCACTACCCGCTAATTATCAACGGCAAATGTAAAAAATTATCGATGTGAAATGTCAATTTTCATTTAGAATATTTTGACGACTTTTTTAGCTCACAATTCATCAACCCCTACCCGTTATTTATCAACGATAAACGTAAAAAATTATCAACCCGAAATGCTATATTTCATTTGTAATATTTGATGGGATTCGTAGCATAGAAAACAAAAAATTTCCTACCGCAAGAACAAAAACCAAGCCAAGATGCAATCTAGTAGATGGGAGCAACGAGAAGATCATGAGACTAACCCTCGAAGATTTCCAAAGCCTAACGAGATTAGATCTCGTGGTGGATGTAGTCGATCACTTGCCGGTTGCAAAAGCGCGTAGAAGATCTTGACCGCTTGCAAAAGCGCGTAGTAGATCTTGACGGTGCCACAATCGGGCAGCACCTCCGTACTCGGTCACACGTTCGGTGTTGATGACGACGTCCTTCTCCCCGTTCCAGGTGGCAGCGGAAGTAGTAGATCCTCCTCGGAATCCCGGCAGCACGACGGCGTGGTGGCGATGGTGATGGAGAACTCCGGCAGGGCTTCGCCTATGCGCTGCGGGAGTTGTATGTGGAGGAGGAGGTAGCTAGGGTTTGGGGAGAGGGGGCTATGGGCGCCGGTGATACGTCCATTTTGCATCACTATTTTATATCATAATTTATTGCTATTCATTGATATATTTCGTATTTAGAGATGATACTTATGTTATTTCACTTATTTTGCATGTTTCATGATGATTGGAGAATCATTCACCGGAGTCAGGATTCTGCTGAAAAAGCACCGTTAGAATGCAATATTTCTGGAGATCAACAATTGACGGAAATTACACCGAAGATCTTATTTTTCCAGAAGAATGAGCCAGCCAAAAGGAGGAGCCGAGGAGGGCCGCCATGGCCCCCCCATAGGCCGGCGCGAGCCCTACCCTGGCCGCGCCGCCTTGTGGGGAGGGGGCCCACAGCCCCTCTCGGCCTCCTCTCTTTCGCGTACTTCTTCGCCCCGAAAACCTAAGCTCCGGGGGATAATCGCGAGGAGTCACAGCCGCCTCTGCGGGGCGGAAAACACCAGAGAGAAAAGAGCTCTCCGGCGGGCAGAAATCCGCCGGGGAAATTCCCTCTCGGAGGGGGAAATCGACGCCATCATCATCGTCATCGAGCTGGACTTCATTGGGATCATTGATGACCCACAAGTATAGGGGATCGCAATAGTCTTCGAGGGAAGTAAAACCCAATTTATTGATTCGACACAAGGGGAGACAAAGAATACTTGAAAGCCTTAACAGCGGAGTTGTCAATTCAGCTGCACCTGGAAACAGACTTGCTCGCAAGAGTTTATCAGTAGTAACAGTTTATAGCGATAGCGATAGTGAAATAACGACGTGAGTAACAAAAACAGCAGTAGTGATTATAGTAAACAGCAGGATTAAAATACTGTAGGCACAGGGATGGATGAACGGGCGTTGCATGGATGAGAGAAACTCATGTAACAATCAAAGCAGGGCATTTGCAGATAATAATAAAACGGTATCCAAGTACTAATCAATCAATAGGCATGTGTTCCATATATAGTCGTACATGCTCGCAATGAGAAACTTGCACAACATCTTTTGTCCTACCAGCCGGTGGCAGCCGGGCCTCTAGGGAATCTACTGGATATTAAGGTACTCCTTTTAATAGAGTACCGGAGCAAAGCATTAACACTCCGTGAACACATGTGATCCTCACATCACCGCCTTCCCCTCCGGTTGTCCCAATTTCTGTCACTTTGGGGCCTCGGGTTCCGGACAGCAACATGTGTATACAACTTGCAGGTAAGATCATAAACAACGAATATCTTCATGAATCAATAACATGTTCAGATCTGAGATCATGGCACTCGGACCCTAGTGACAAGCATTAAGCATAACAAGTTGCAACAATATCATAAAAGTACCAATTACGGACACTAGGCACTATGCCCTAACAATCTTATGCTATTACATGACCAATCTCATCCAATCCCTACCATCTCATTTAGCCTACAGCGGGGGAATTACTCACACATGGATGGGGGAAACATGGCTGGTCGATGGAGAGGCGTCGGTGGTGATGATGGCGATGATCTCCTCCAATTCCCCGTCCCGGCGAGGTGCCAGAACGGAGTTTCTGGTCCCGAGACGGAGTTTCGCGATGGTGGCGGCGTACTGGATGTCTTCTGGCGACTTCGACTATCCCCCGTGCGTTTTTAGGTCGAAGGCAATAAGTAGTCCGAAGGAGGGCGTCGGGGGCCAGCCGAGGCCGCCACACACTAGGGCCGCGCGCCCCCCTCCTGGACCGCGCCGGCCTAGCGTGTGGGTCCCTCGGGCCCCCACCTGGCTTGCCCTTCTGGCTCCGCCAATATTCTGGGAAAATAGGACCTTCCGCATAAATTCCGAGGATTTTCCTGAAAGTTGGATTTCTGCACAAAAACGAGACACCAGAACAGTTCTGCTGAAAACAGCGTTAGTCCGTGTTAGTTGTATCCAAAATACACAAATTACAGGCAAAACAATAGCAAAAGTGTTCGGGAAAGTAGATACGTTTTGGACGTATCAACTCCCCCCAAGCTTAGCTTATTGCTTGTCCTCAAGCAATTCAGTTAACAACTGAGTGCGATAAAAGAACTTTCACAAACACATTTGCTCATATGATGTAAATATTCTCATGATATGGCAAGTACTTAAGCAATTCATAATAAGATACATGCAAATAAAATCATCTAATAGCTATATCAATCATGGAAAAGGTACCAACAAATTAATAAAAAGCATCATGAATCATGTCTATCAGCAGGATTGCAATGTTCATAAAAGGATATGATAAAGTGGTATCTCGCTTGCCCGTGTTTGTACAGCAAAACATAAATGCTTGGGCACCTTTGAGGTTCATGAGAAGACTGGAAGTAAAGATTATCAAAGATAAAAGCATCAAAGTTATACCACAATTAATCACATTTTGGGACAAGCATATTATACTAAGAATGACAGTTGTGCTCTCAAGAAAGTACTCAAAGAAAGGATGGAGACTCAATGTAAAAGTAAAAGATTGACCCTTCGCAGAGGGAAGCAGGGATTAACATGTGCTAGAGCTTTTCATTTTTCTAAAGACAGAAGTAAAATGGTTTTGAGAGGTGTTTATTGTTGTCAACGAATGGTAATGGGTACTCTAACTACCTCATCAACCGGACTTCCAAGAGCGGCTCCCATGAAATTTTATTTTTGGGTGGCACTCCTTCCAACCTTGCTTTCACAAACCATGGCTAACCGAATCCTCGGGTGCCTGCCAACAATCTCATACCATGAAGGAGTGCCTTTTTATTTTAGTTTTATTTAGATGACACTCCTCCCCACCTTTGCTTTCTCAAGCCATGGCTAACCGAATCCTCGGGTGCCGACCAACAATCACATACCATGGAGGAGTGTCTATTTGTAAATTTGTGAAAATTAGTTAATTGGGGCTGGGAACCCCGTTGCCAGCTCTTTTTGCAAAGTTATTGGATAAGCGGACGTGCCACTAGTCCATTGGTGAAAGTCCGTCCGGAGTAAATGACAAGATCGAAAGATAAACACCACATACTTCCTCATGAGCTATAAAACATAAACACAAATTGAGAAGCATTTTGAAGGTTTTAAAGGTAGCACATGAGAATTTACTTGGAATGGTTTGAAATGTCATGCATAGGTATTTATGGTGGACACTCTGGAATAACTTGGTTTTCAGGGGTTTGGAAGCACGAGCAGCGTTCCCGCTCAGTACAAGTGAAGGCTAGCAATAGACTGGGAAGCAACAATCAAGAGAGCAGTAACTGTCATAATCATGCTTGCGGCAAAATAAATTAACGGATGCATAAAAGTGATACAAGAACTCTGAGGTGAAATAAATCATCGAGGCTTAATTGACTTTTGTTCAGTCATGTGCATGCGTGAGCATGTGCCAAGTTGATTCAAGCGGATTATTCAGAGGAGGATACCACAATGTCATATCTATCTATGAATAAAGTAATGCAAGCTAATATTTATGACATGCTACTCATATTAATAAATTGGAGCTAATCATGAGAGATTGTGTACTACTAGACTTTCTTAATTGACATATACCTCACATGAACCAACTAAGCATGCTCACATGGATGAGTATATGTACAAAAATGAAAGCAAATAGAGTTCATACCAGCCTCTCACCACAGTCAGATTGTTGTAGATCGTCATTATTGCCTTTTCACTTGTGTAGCTTGAATAATATGGAATGGAAGCACGCTCCAGCCACCGAAGACCATTGAACTCATAATGAACTTTACAAAACCAAAGAAGAACAGCAAATATTTTTGGTGTTTTCGAATTGGAAACAAGAACAAAAGGAAACAAGCAAACAAAGCAAAATCTTTTTGGATTTTCTTATAGCAAACCAACGATAGCAAATAAAGCAAAATAAAAGCAAGAAACCAAAATAAACAAATGGTAAAGAGAAACAACAGAAATATTTTTGGTCTTTTTGTGTTTTAGGAAAGAAACAAAGCAAAAACAAGAGAATGAAAACTAGAAGAAACACATAAAAGCAGGATGGCAGAAATCTGCCAAAACCTGACAGCAGTACAGAAATCGATTTTTACAAAAATCTTTCGTTGCTCAATTCGAAAAGTGTTCAACTAATGAAAGTTAGATAACAACCTGGGGAACATGCACAAAAATGTGCAACTCAAAATAACATTCTGGCTGTGCGCACGAAATTTTTTAGTAACAGTCCAGAATCTGTTTTCAGGCTGCACTTCCCCAAATATCATCTCCCTCTTATTAGAAAACCACTTAAAGAAACTAAACAAGTATGTACAAGTATCCAGCAACCATAATATGCAAAGAGTGAGTGATGCCGGTATACCTCCCCCCAAGCTTAGGCTTTTGGTCTAAGTGAAGATCAACCCCAGCGAGGGTCTGGTTCCACGCCGGTGGATCATACATGGCGTAGTCATAGTAAGGTCCCGATGCAGAAGAAAAGCGTGAAGGCTCCTCATGCCCAACTTGTTGATGCGAAGAACTTGCTGCATCGGATGACGAATCGAGGTGTTCCTCGGCCTCCTCCGTGTTGTCTCTTGCACGATGGCCTCCCCCCTCCATGTATGCATTCAGTGCACCTTCCGTGACTGACCAATCCTCCCTAGAATCAAGGTTAAATAGAACAGGTGCAGGCAATCCTACTAGTTTTTCAGTTTTCTTAGTTGTTCTCCAAGTTTTCTTGTAAAATGTTATTCTGTAAGTCAGGTTACTCAAATTGGATGAGTCAGAAACAACTTCATGCTTAATCATGGAGACTATGTCAAGTTTCTCTATGGGAAGCTGAATATCGAGATGGTGAGGTTCTACACCATACATAGCTAATAAACGGGAGGCGATGAGACCTCCACAAATTCCGCCCTTCTCACGGTTAGTGGCAAGTCTAGAAGCTATCAAAGCACCCAAATTATAGGTCTTATTACCTTGCAATGCAGCAGCTAGAAAAGCTAAATCCTGGATAGATAATTTACTTCCATTCTTTCTAGCTAGAACGCACTTGGTGATGAAATAAGCAAAGTAGCAAATAGCTGGGAGTTGAATGCTACTGATTTTACCACCATCCTCTGAGAAGCTTCTTCCATGACAAATCATCTTGAAGAGGTCCAAGAACTCTTGCAGCGATCCCCTTATCTTCTCGCATGATCCCCATTGCGGCACTCTAATTGCTGCACAAAAATCATTGAATGGCAAGTTGACAGTTTTATTATAAATTTTGTACCGAACCATGGGGTTAGTTTGCGACCAATTGAATTCAAAATCCTGCACTACAGACATAGTCAATTTTGCATATTGGCACGGTTCACCAATAATAAAATCATCCAACCCTGCACGAGAAATTAGATTCTGAACATCTCGCAAGATTCCTGCACTTCTCATAAAATCAACGCATGGGTAGTAAGAGGGGTATACTCCTTCTTCGCGGTGAACTCTCATAACCTGTTGCACCTCCAATTCTTGTTGGTTGAGTTGGTGCCCACTCCTTTCCATTTTCTGAAATTTTTCAACAAACAATATAAAATTTGATTTGGTGACATATAATTGAGGGAAACTATCATAGGAACTTGCTAGAGTACTAATCATGCATCAATACTAGTTTTTACCACTTAGAACAAGCATGCAAGCTCACTAAACATGTTACCTATAGCAGCAAAATAATCAAGATATACTCCACCAAACAAAATTCTACTTGGATAATCGGAGGAGTCACATACCGGAGAGCAAATCTGCCAAATTTCAGACAGAAATCTAGGCTGAGCAAAGAGATCGAGAAATCTTGAGCTCTTGAGCAGAAACGCGAGTGAGAGAAAATGAGTACGAGTTTTTTCGGGAGAGAGAGTGCAATGAGTGAAAGAGATGAAGAAGTGGGGCAAGGAGGGGCCCACACACCAGGGTGGCGCGCCCCCCTTCCAGGCCGCGCCGGCCTGTGGGGTGCCACCATGGGGTGCCCCACTGGTCATCCCCAGGTGTTCCCAGGTGCCTCGTCGAAAAATAGGACCAATGGTATAATTTTTGTGAATTTTTGAAAACTTTGAAAAATGCACATTTCTGGGCGTTAAATTTATTATTACTGGGCAGAAAAAGATTTTGAAATCTCTAATTAACTAAAGAACTTTGCAAAACAAAAGTGCTACAGCAAGTAGATCAAGTGGAAGAAGAAAGAAATGTTGTTTAGTTCCTCTATGCATATAAAATGAATTTGTTAACAAGGGTGATCAAGTCTTGCCACCAAATAAATTTTACATAACATAAGAAGAATTAAACCTCAAATCAATTATGTTACCTTGAATTGTATTGACATTGATCCAATCATAATATTTTGGTATCCTTGTTCAGGCTCATATATAGGACAATCAATGGTTCCCACTTTGATAGTTCTCACATTAGAAATTGTATTAACTCCACATGCTTTCTCAATCCTCTTGGGAAAATAAACGGTATGCTCCTTGTCATCAACATTGAAAGTAACTTTTCCTTTATTGCAATCAATAACAGCCCCTGCGGTGTTAAGAAAAGGTCTCCCAAGAATAATAGACATATTATCATCTTCAGGCATTTCCAACACAACAAAATCAGTTAATATCAAGCAGTTATTAGTAACTTGAACAGGAACATCCTCACATATACCAACAGGAATGGCAGTAGATTTATCAGCCATTTGCAAAGATATATCAGTCGGTATCAACTTATCTAAATAAAGTCTCTTATAAAGAGAGAAAGGCATAACACTAACACCTGCTCCCAAATCACATAGAGCAGTTCTAACATAATTATTCTTAATAGAACAAGGAATAGTCGGTATACCTGGGTCGCCAAGCTTCTTTGGAACCTTACCATTAAAAGAGTAATTAGCAAGCATAGTGGAAATCTCCTCATTAGGAATTTTCCTTTTGTTAGACACAATATCTTTCATATACTTTGAATAAAGAGGCAATTTAATAGCATCAGTCAAAGGTATTTGCAGGAATAAAGGTTTCATCCAATCACAGAATTTATTATAGTGTTCTTCTTCCTTTGATTTTAGTTTCTTAGCAGGAAAAGGCATTTGCTTTTGAACCCAAGGTTCCCTTTCACTGCCATGTTTCTTAGCAATAAAATCTTCTTTAGTATACTTCTTATTTTTAGCATGCTTTTCAGGTTCTTCTTCAACCTCTTCTTTATCAGGAGCATCATTCTTATCATTATCTTTATCATGTTCATTACCACTTTCAGTTTCAGCATCAGAAATAGAAATACTAGTAGGATCATTAACAGGCTCAGAGGATTCCACAACAGTTTTATGTTTCTTTTTCTTTTTCTTAGATGGAGCACTAGTTTCAGTTCGTTGAGAATCTTGTTCAACTCTTTTGGGATGCCCTTCAGGATATAGAGGATCCTGGGTAGAAACACCGCCTCTAGTTGTTACTTCATAAGCATGTTTTTCTTTAGAATTATTTTTCAACAAGTCATTTTGCACTTTAGTGAGTTGATCAATTTGAGTTTGAACCATATGAAAGTGTTTAACAAGCATCTTAACATCATTGGAGGTTCTCTCCACAATACCATGCAATTCACTAATAGCTCGAGAATTTTCCATTAAATGATTCTCTATTCTCATATTAAAATTATTTTGCTTAACAATATAATTATCAAACTCATCTAAGCATTGAGTAGGAGGTTTTGAATACGGAATATCTTCTCTAGTAAAGCGTTCAAGAGAGTGTACCTCAATCATGGATGAAGGGGGAGTTATCTTACATAAATCTTCTATGGGAGGTAAATTCTTCACATCTTCGGATTTAATACCCTTCTCTTTAAGAGACTTCTTGGCTTCCCTCATATCTTCATCATTTAATTTAATCACACCCCTCTTCTTCAATATCGGTGTCGGGGTTGGTTCAGGTGTAGACCAATCATCATGATTCCGGCCTATTTTAGCCAATAATTCTTCAGCGTCGTCTGGAGTTCTTTTCCTGAAAACACAACCAGCACAACTATCCAGGTACGCCCTAAACTCAATGGTTAGTCCACTATAGAATATATCAAGTAAATCATGCTTTTCCAAATCATGTTCAGGCCGAGCTCTAATAAGAGAGCAAAATCTCGCCCAAGCCTCAGGCAATTTCTCTCCATCTTCCTGGTCAAAATAATAAATGTTGAGCACTAGCAGGAAAGTATTTCCGGAAGAAAACATCAAGCAATTCTTTTGGACTATTAATAGAATCAGGTGGCAAACTATTATACCAAGTTTTAGCGTCATCCTTTAATGAGAATGGAAATATTTTAGCAACAAAGTAAGTACGCTTCTTAATATCATCAGAAAACAAGCTACTCAAAGTAGATAGCTCAATCATATGTTCTACAACACTTTCTTTTTCAGTACCACAAAAAGGTGTTTTCTCGACAATAGCTATATGAGATAGATCAAGAGAAAAATCATAATCCTTATCCTTAATGTTTATAGGAGATGTGGCGAATTTAGGATCAGGAGACAATTTATATCTAACAGTATGTTCTGCAAGCAACTTTTTAATTTTTCTTGCAACAGTAGTAGCATTGCATTTATCAATAAAATCATCATCAAGTTCTACATAATCTTCATCAAGATCATCACTAGAGTATTCAACAGAACAAGGTGAATTAACAGGTGTAGCAGCATTTTCATTAGGAGTTTCAGCATTTTCAATTTGTCTAGACCTAGCAATTGTAGCATCTAGAAAAGATCCTAACGAACCATCATTATCAAGCACAGTAGAAGCATCATCAAAATTATAAGAGGAATTTTCAGATTCAGCAGAAGTACCAGCATTTGAAGCTTGTGGTGGTGAAACAAGTTTACTTATCATAGATGGTGAATCAAGAGCAGCAGAGGTACTCAGAGTTGTACCTTTTCTTGTAGTGGATGGTAATATGGCGACCTTAGTATCGCGAGGTTTACCCATGATGGAGAATTTGCAGCGAACAATATCAATCCAAGTGAACTTCCAAATAAAGCTATGCTCCCCGGCAACGGCGCCAGAAAATAGTCTTGATGACCCACAAGTATAGGGGATCGCAACAGTCTTCGAGGGAAGTAAAACCCAATTTATTGATTCGACACAAGGGGAGACAAAGAATACTTGAAAGCCTTAACAGCGGAGTTGTCAATTCAGCTGCACCTGGAAACAGACTTGCTCGCAAGAGTTTATCAGCAGTAACAGTTTTATAGCAGTAGCAGTAGTGAAATAACAGCAGCAGAGTAACAAAAACAACAGTAGTGATTATAGTAAACAGTAGGATTAAAATACTGTAGGCACAGGGATGGATGAACGGGCGTTGCATGGATGAGAGAAACTCATGTAACAATCAAAGCAGGGCATTTGCAGATAATAATAAAACGGTATCCAAGTACTAAACAATCAATAGGCATGTGTTCCATATATAGTCGTACGTGCTCGCAATGAGAAACTTGCACAACATCTTTTGTCCTACCAGCCGGTGGCAGCCGGGCCTCTAGGGAATCTACTGGATATTAAGGTACTCCTTTTAATAGAGTACCGGAGCAAAGCATTAACACTCCGTGAACACATGTGATCCTCACATCACCGCCTTCCCCTCCGGTTGTCCCAATTTCTGTCACTTTGGGGCCTCGGGTTCCGGACAGCAACATGTGTATACAACTTGCAGGTAAGATCATAAACAACGATTATCTTCATGAATCAATAAAATGTTCAGATCTGAGATCATGGCACTCGGGCCCTAGTGACAAGCATTAAGCATAACAAGTTGCAACAATATCATAAAAGTACCAATTACGGACACTAGGCACTATGCCCTAACAATCTTATGCTATTACATGACCAATCTCATCCAATCCCTACCATCCCCTTTAGCCTACAGCGGGGGAATTACTCACACATGGATGGGGGAAACATGGCTGGTCGATGGAGAGGCGTCGGTGGTGATGATGGCGATGATTCCTCCAATTCCCCGTCCCGGTGAGGTGCCAGAACGGAGTTTCTGGTCCCGAGACGGAGTTTCGCGATGGTGGCGGCATACTGGATGTCTTCTGGCGACTTCGACTATCCCCCGTGCGTTTTTAGGTCGAAGGCAATAAGTAGTCCGAAGGAGGGCGTCGGGGGCCAGCCGAGGCCGCCACACACTAGGGCCGTGCGCCCCCCTCCTGGGCCGCGCCGGCCTAGCGTGTGGGGCCCTCGGGCCCCCACCTGGCTTGCCCTTCTGGCTCCGCCAATATTCTGGGAAAATAGGACCTTCTGCATAAATTCCGAGGATTTTCCTGAAAGTTGGATTTCTGCACAAAAACGAGACACCAGAGCAGTTCTGCTGAAAACAGCGTTAGTCCGTGTTAGTTGTATCCAAAATACACAAATTAGAGGCAAAACAATAGCAAAAGTGTTCGGGAAAGTAGATACGTTTTGGACGTATCAATCATCATCACCATCATCTCCACCATCGACACCGCCATCTCCACCGCTGCATCTCGTCACCGCTGTAACATCTAGGGTTAAATCTTGATTGTCTCATAGGGGAAACTCTCCCGGTATTGATTACTCCTTGTTATTGATGCTATTGAGTGAAACCATTGAACCAAGGTTTATGTTCAGATTGTTATTAATCATCATATCACCTCTGATCATGTTCCATATGATGTCTCGTGAGTAGTTCGTTTAGTTCTTGAGGACATGGGTGAAGTCTAAATGTTAGTAGTGAACTATGTTGAGTAATATTTAATGGTTTGATATTTAAGTTGTGGTGTTATTCTTCTAGTGGTGTGATGTGAACGTCGACTACATGATACTTCACCTTTATGGGCCTAGGGGAGTACATCTTGTATTCGTTTGCTAATTGAGGGGTTGCCGGAGTGACAGCAACCTGAACCCCCGTTGCAAGGGTTTAGGGGTATAATCACAATACAAGGGGTATAATCACAAGTATGTATTAGTCCTAGGAAGGGCGATGCATTAGCATAGGTTCACCCACACAACACTTATCAAAACAATGAAGATTAATCAACTATATGAAGCGAAAGCACTAGACTAAATTCCCGTGTGTCCTCAAGAACGTTTGGTCATTATAAGTAAACAAACTGGCTTGTCCTTTGTGCTAAAAAGGATTAGGCCACTTGCTGCAACTATTACTCTCGCATTTTATTTACTTATACTTTATTTATCTGCTATATTAAAACCCCCTGAATACTTGTCTGCGAGCATTTACAGTGAATCCTTCATCGAAACTGCTTGTCAACACCTTCTGCTCCTTGTTGGGTTCGACACTCTTATTTATCGAAAGTACTACGATACACCCCCTATACTTGTGGGTCATCAAGACTATTTTCTGGCGCTGTTGCCGGGGAGTGAAGCGCTATTGGTAAGTGGAATTGGTAAGGGAAACTTTTACTGTACGTGCTGATCTTATTTCTGCCTGTTGCTATAATTCATTATGGAGAGATCTTCTCTTGAATTCCTATTTGGAAAATCTACTACTACTGCAAAGGTAGTGGATGAGGTGCCAGGTGAGAAAGAGGTTCCATACAAAATACCTATGAAAATTATTGAACGTGTTGTGGATAACCGCTATGAAGGGGATGGAACTGTCCATCCTGGAGATCATTTACTGTTTTTACATGAATTATGCGGGTTATTCAAGTGTGCAGGTATTGCTATGGATGAAGTTAGGAAGAAACTATTCTCTATATCGCTGTCTGTTAAAGCGGCGCATTGGTATAAATTGTTGAAGAATGGGGATTCTCTTGATTTGAAGGGTATTGTGCCTCTATTTTATTCTAAATTCTATCCTCCAAGTGAAATTCACCAAGACCGGAACCGCATATATAATTTCTGGCCTCATGATGGAGAGAGTATTGCCCAAGCATGGGGGATATTGAAGTCTTTAATGCTCAAATGCCCCATTCATGAGCTTCCTGGTAATATCATTATTGATAATTTCTATGCGAGACTTTCTTTTCAAGATAAAACCTTGCTGGATACTACTTGTTCTGGATCATTCACTCGCAACAAAGAAGAGTTTAAATGGGACCTTCTTGATCTGATCCAAGAGAATACTGAAGGATGGGAGAACGACAAAGGTAGAGAGTCAGGTATACATTATGATTATGAATGCATTGAAACTTTTATGGATACTGATAAATTTCATAATATGAGTGCTACTTATGGTCTTGACTCTCAAGTTGTTGCAAATTTTTATAAAGCTTTTGCCTCTCATTTTGAATTGCCAAGGAAGAATTTCAATAAGTATCATGAACCTTATAAAGATAAAACTGATTCACCTATAGGTAAATGTGTTGAAATTAAAACTGTTGATCATATTCTTCCCGAAGCTTATATTGAAAAAACTCCTTTTCCTATTAAAATGAAGGAGTATTCTGTTATAACTAGTGCGGTTAATAAAAGTGCAAAGAAACCTATAGAACTTGAAGAGCAAATAAAGGTTAAACCTGCTATTGCAATAGTTAAAGATCTTGTGACTCAAAATGCAGAAGATGGTCATATCATTTTTTGTGAAGATGCTTCTAATATTGTTTCGCATCCTAAGAAGTCTAGGAAAGCCAGTGTTCCTATGCTCTCTGTTAGAATTGGTGATCATTGTTATTATGGTTTATGCGACATTGGTGCAAGTATTAGTGCCATTCCTTATGAGATTTACACGGAAATCATGCATGAAATTGGTTCTTGTGAACTTGAAGATATTGATGTGGTTATTCGGCTAGCTAATAGAGAAACTATCTTTCCTATTGGGATTGTTCGAGATGTGAAAGTTTTATGTGGTAAGATTAAATATCCTGCTGACTTTTTGGTACTTGGTTCTGCTGCTAGTAAGACTTGTCCTATTATTTCTGGTAGACCTTTTCTAAATACTTGTGGAGCTATTATAGATTGCAAGAAAGAGAAATTTGTGACTAAATTTTCTGGTGAATCTTATGAGTTTAATTTCTCTAAATTTGCCAAAACTCCTTATAAAGCTGAATTGCGTAATAATGATTTTAGAGTTGAACAGCTTGCATCTATTGCTCTTGCTCCTAATAATCCTTTGCAGCAACATTTGGAGAATCATGAGAGTGAAGTCTTTAGGGAAGAAAGGAATGAGCTTGATGAAATTTTCCTTCGTCAACCTTTTCTTAAACATGACTTGCCGGTTGAAGATCTAGGTACAATACCACCACCAAAGGAAGATCCTGTTTTCGATTTGAAACCATTACCTGATAATCTTAAGTATGCTCATATTGATGATAAGAAAATATATCCTGTTATTATTAGTTCTAAGCCTTCAGAATTTGAAGAAGAAAGGTTATTGGAAATATTGAAGAAACACCGAGGAGCTATTGGCTACACTCTGGATGATTTGAAGGGGATTTCTCCCGCTATTTGCCAACATGCCATCAACATGGAAGATGATGCAAAGCCCGTTTTTGAACATCAGCATCCTCTAATTCCTAAGATGAAGGATGTGGTAAGGAATGAGGTATTAAAACTTCTTGAAGCAGGTATTATATATCCTATTGCTGATAGTAGATGGGTTAGTCCAGTGCATTGTGTTCCTAAAAAAGGAGGAATAACTGTTGTGCCTAATGATAATGATGAGCTCATTCCTCAAAGAGTAGTTGTAGGGTATAGAATGTGCATTGACTTTCGGAAAGTTAATAAAGTTACTAAGAAAGATCATTACCCTTTGCCATTTATTGATCAAATGTTAGAAAGGTTGTCTAAAAATACTCATTTTTTTCTTTCTTGATGGTTATTCTGGGTTTTCACAAATTGCTGTTAGAGCTAAAGATCAAGAGAAAACCACTTTCACTTGTCCCTATGGAACTTATGCTTATAGGCGTATGCCTTTTGGTTTATGTAATGCTCCTGCTACTTTTCAAAGGTGCATGTCTGCTATTTTTCATGGCTTTTGTGAAAAGATTGTAGAGGTATTCATGGATGATTTTTCTGTCTATGGGAATTCTTTTGATAATTGCTTGCGAAACCTTGATAAAGTTTTGCAGAGATGTGAGGAAACTAACCTTGTTCTTAATAGGGAGAAATGCCACTTTATGGTTAATGAAGGAATTGTATTGGGACATAAAATTTCTGAGAGAGGTATTGAAGTTGATAGAGCTAAAGTTGAAGCAATTGAGAAGATGCCCTATCCGAGGGATGTTGAAGGTATTCGTAGTATTCTTGGTCATGCTGGGTTTTATAGGAGATTTATTAAAGATTTCTCTAAGATTTCAAAGCCTCTTACTAATCTTCTTCAAAAAGATGTACCTTTTATTTTTGATGATGATTGTAAGGAAGCCTTTGAAACTCTAAAGAAAGCCTTAACAACTACTCCTCTAGTTGAACCTCCTGATTGGAACTTACCTTTTGAAATTATGTGTGATGCTAGTGATTTTGCTGTAGGTGCTGTCCTTGGACAGCGAGTAGATAAGAAATTGAATGTTATTCATTATGCTAGTAAAACTCTTGATGCTGCTCAAAGAAATTATGCTACAACTGAAAAAGAGTTATTAGCTGTAGTCTTTGCTTGTGAGAAGTTTAGATCTTATATTGTTGATTCAAAAGTTACGATTCATACTGATCATGCTGCAATTAGATACCTTATGGAAAAGAAAGATGCTAAGCCAAGGCTTATTAGATGGATGCTTCTTTTGCAAGAATTTGATTTACATATTATAGATAGGAAAGGTGCTGATAATCCGGTTGCTGATAACTTATCTAGATTGGAAAATATTGCTTATGATCATGTTCCTGTTAATGATAGTTTTCCAAATGAACAATTGGCTGTAATAAAGGTGAGCTCGCGAGATAGTCCTTGGTATGCTGATTATGCTAACTTTATCGTTTCAAAGTATTTGCCTCCAACCTTTTCAGCGCAGCAAAGGAGGAAATTCTTTTATGACTTGAGGCATTATTTTTGGGATGACCCACACTTATATAAAGAAGGAGTGGATGGTATTATGCGAAGATGTGTCCCAGAATATGAACAACAAGAGATATTGAGTAAGTGTCATGGTAGTGTTTATGGAGGACATCACGCCGGAGATAGAACCGCACAAAAGGTTCTACAGTCAGGCTTTTATTGGCCAACTCTCTTTAAAGATGGAAGGAAGTTTATTTTATCCTGTAATGAATGTCAAAGAGTTGGTAATATCTCTAGACGCAATGAAATGCCTATGAATTATACTCTTGTTATTGAACCATTTGATTGTTGGGGATTTGACTTCATGGGTCCTTTCCCTTCTTCAGAAGGTAATACTCATATACTTGTTGCTGTTGATTATGTTACTAAATGGGTGGAAGCTATACCCACAAAAAGTGCTGATGGTGAGACTTCTTTAAAAATGCTTTTAGATATTATTTTTCCTAGGTTTGGAGTACCTAGATATATTATGACTGATGGAGGTTCTCATTTTATTCATGGTGGTTTTAGAAAAACTCTTGCTAAATATGGTATTAATCATAGGATTGCTTCCGCTTATCATCCTCAAACTAGTGGGCAAGTAGAATTATCAAATAGAGAAATTAAATCTATCTTGGGAAAGACTGTTAATAAATCTAGAAAAAACTGGGCTAGTAAGTTAAAGGAAGCGTTGTGGGCTTATAGAACTGCTTATAAAAATCCTATGGGTATGTCACCTTATAAAATGGTTTATGGAAAAGCTTGTCATTTACCTTTAGAACTAGAGCACAAAGCTTATTGGGCTGTAAGAGAACTTAATAAATATTTCAAACTTGCCGGTAAGAAAAGATTGCTACAATTGAGTTCTTTAGATGAATGGAGAAGTGAAGCTTATGAAAACGCTAAACTTTTTAAGGAGAAGGTTAAGAAATGGCATGATAGAAGAATTATTAAAAGAGAATTTAATGTTGGAGATAAAGTCCTATTGTATCGGTCTCGTCTTAGATTTTTTGCAGGGAAATTGCTCTCAAAATGGGAAGGACCATACGTCATTGCGGAGGTGTATCGTTCAGGGGCAATTAAAATTAGTTCTCTGCAAGGTGATGGCACACAAGTAGTGAATGGACAAAGGCTCAAGCATTATATTTCTGGAGATTCTTATAATAAAGATGTTGATGTTATTCAAGTGGTGACTCCGGAAGCATTCATCAAAGGTCAAATTGACAGTTCTGCAGAGTTCGACTTTGAATAGGTAACAGTTCTGGTAATAAAAAGTCCGCGTTTAACTTTCCGAACAATGTTTTTGCTATTTTCGGAAAATATGAAAAATTACGAGATCGAAACGGAAAGGAGGAGACGCACGAGGGCGTGCCCCCATAGGCCGGCGCGGGCCCCAGCCTGGCCGCGCCGCCCTATGAGGACGACGCCTCGGAGTCCCTCTTCCACTCGTTTTTGACCTGGTACTTTCCTTCTCGTCGTGTTTTCTCGTCGTGTTTTGTTTCGAGCTGTTTTCTGCTATATAATCCCCCGGACCCCTGGAGGTCCGTATATCGTTTTCTCGTCGTGTTTTGTTTCGAGCTGTTTTCTGCAGGATCTGCTTTAGATCTAGAACCAGCATGTCTTCGTCGGGAACTCCGAAGGACAGCTTCTTTGAGGACGTCGTTGCTTCTGGCGTGAAGTTGGCGTGGGAGATAGAAATCTTTGTGGTGTAACTTTTCTTCAGGTCCCCGGCAACGGCGCCAGAAAATATGCTTGATGCGTTCAATTAACACACGTCCGTTGGGAACCCCAAGAGGAAGGTGTGATGCAGACAGTAGCAAGTTTTCCCTCAGAAAGAAACCAAGGTTTATCGAACCAGGAGGAGCCAAGAAGCACGTTGAAGGTTGATGGCGGCGAAGTGTAGTGCGGCGCCACACTAGGGATTCCGGCGCCAACGTGGAACCTGCACAACACAACCAAAGTACTTTGCCCCAACGTAACAGTGAGGTTGTCAATCTCACCGGCTTGCTGAAAACAAAGGATTAAACGTATTGTGTGGAAGATGATGATTGTTTGCGAAGAACAGTAAAGAACAAGTATTGCAGTAGATTGTATTTCAGATGTAAAGAATAGGACCGGGGTCCACAGTTCACTAGTGGTGTCTCTCCCATAAGATAAATAGCATGTTGGGTGAACAAATTACAGTTGGGCAATTGACAAATAAAGAAGGCATAACAATGCACATACATATATCATGATGAGTACTATGAGATTTAATCAGGGCATTACGACAAAGTACATAGACCGCTATCCAGCATGCATCTATGCCTAAAAAGTCCACTTTCAGGTTATCATCTGAACCCCTTCCGGTATTAAGTTACAAGCAACAGACAATTGCATTAAGTATGGTGTGTAATGTAATCAACACAAATATCCTTAGACAAAGCATCGATGTTTTATCCCTAGTGGCAACAGCACATCCACAACCTTAGAACTTTACATCCTTTGTCCCAGATTTAATGGAGGCATGAACCCACTATCGAGCATAAATACTCCCTCTTGGAGTCACAAGTATCAACTTGGCCAGAGCCTCTACTAGCAACGGAGAGCATGCAAGAACATAAACGACTCATATAATCAACTTGACATAGAATTCAATATCCATCGGATCCCAACAAACACAACATGTAGGATTACAAATAGACGATCTTGATCATGATAGGCAGCTCACAAGATCGAACATGATAGCACAATTAGGAGAAGACGACCATCTAGCTACTGCTATGGACCCATAGTCCAGGGGTGAACTACTCACACATCGATCCGGAGGCGATCATGGCGATGAAGAGCCCTCCGGGAGATGATTCCCCTCTCCGGCAGGGTGCCGGAGGCGATCTCCTGAATCCCCCGAGATGGGATTGGCGGCGGCTGCGTCTCTGGAAGGTTTTCCGTATCGTGGCTCTCGGTATTGGGGGTTTCGCGATGAAGACTTTATGTAGGCGGAAGGGTAGGTCAGAGGGCGTCACGAGGGGCCCACACAATAGGCCGGCGCGGCCAGGGCTTGGGCCGCGCCGCCCTAGTGTGGCGCCGCCTCGTGGCCCCACTTTGTTTCCTCTTCGGACTTCTGGAAGCTTCGTGGAAAAATAGGCCCCTGGGCGTTGATTTCGTCCAATTCCGAGAATATTTCCTTACTAGGATTTCTGAAACCAAAAACTGCAGAAAATAGCAACTGGCTCTTCAGCATCTTGTCAATAGGTTAGTGCCGGAAAATGCATAATAATGACATATAATGTGTATAAAACAGAGTATCATCATAAAAGTAGCATGGAACATAAGAAATTATAGATACGTTTGAGACGTATCAAGCATCCCCAAGCTTAGTTCCTACTCGCCCTCGAGTAGGTAAACGATAACAATGATAATTTCTGAAGTGACATGCTATCATAATCTTGATCAATACTGTTGTAAAGCATATGAGGTGAATGCAGCGATTCGAAGCAATGATGAAGACAATGAGTAAACAATTGAATCATATAGCAAAGACTTTTCATGAATAATACTTTCAAGACAAGCATCAATAAGACTTGCATAACAGTTAACTCATAAGCAATAAATTCTTAGTAGAAAGCTTTGAAGCAACACAAAGGAAGATATAAGTTTCAGCGGTTGCTTTCAACTTCAACATGTATATCTCATGGATAATTGTCAACATAAAGCAATATAACAAGTGCAATAGGTAAACATGTAAGAATCAATGCACACAATTTACACAAGTGTTTGCTTCTAAGATAGAAAGAATAGGTAAACTGACTCAACAATAAAGTAAAAGAATGGCCCTTCGCAGAGGGAAGCATGGATTACTATTTTTGTGCTAGAGCTTTTCATTTTGAAAACATAGAAACAATTTTGTCAACGGTAGTAATAAATCATATGAGTTATGTATAAGATATCTTATAAGTTGCAAGCCTCATGCATAGTATACTAATAGTGCCCGCACCTTGTCCTAATTAGCTTGGATTAACACGGATTATCATTGCATAACATATGTTTCAACCAAGTGTCACAAAGGGGTACCTCTATGCCGCCTGTACAAGGGTCTAAGGAGAAGGTTCGCATTGGATTTCTCGCTTTTGATCATTCTAAACTTAGACACCCATACCGGGACAACATAGACAACAGATAATGGACTCCTCTTTTAATGCTTAAGCATTCAACAACAGATAATATTCTCATAAGAGATTGAGGTTTTGTGTCCAAACTGAAACTTCCACCATGATTCATGGCTTTAGTTAGCGGCCCAATGTTCTTCTCTAACAATATGCATACTCAAACCATTTGATCATGAAAATCGCCCTTACTTCAGACAAGACGAACATGCATAGCAACTCACATGATATTCAACAAAGGTAAAAGAGTTGATGGCGTCCCCAGAAACATGGTTACCGCTCAACAAGCAACTTATTAAGAAATAAGATACATAAGTACATATTCTTCACCACAATAGTTTTTAAGGCTATTTTCCCATGAGCTATGTATTGTAAAGGTAAAGAATGGAAGTTTAAAGGTAGCACTCAAGTAATATACTTTGGAATGGCAGAGAAATACCATGTGGTAGGTAGGTATGGTGGACAGAAATGGCATGGATTTGGCTCAAGGATTTGGATGCACGAGAAGAATCCCTCTCAATACAAGGCTAGGCTAGCAAGGTTGTTTGAAGCAAACTCAAGTATGAAATGGTGCAGCAAGACTCACATATGAACATATTGTAAGCATTATAAGACTTTACATCGTCTCCTTGTTGTTCAAACACCTCAACCAGAAAATATCTAGACTTAGAGAGACCAATCATGCAAACCAAATTTTAATCAAGCTCAATGTAGTTATTCATTAATAGGTGCAAGGTACATGATGCAAGAGCTTAAACATGATCTATATGAGCACAACAATTTCCAAGTATCAAATTATTCAAGACATTATACCAATTACCACATGCGGCATTTTCCGTTTCCAACCATATATCAATGAACGAAGTAGTTCAACTTTCGCAATGAACATTAAGAATAAAGCTAAGAACATATGTGTTCATACGAAACAGCGGAGCGTGTCTCTCTCCCATATAAAGAATGCTAGGATCCAACTTTATTCAAACAAAAACAAAAATAAACAAACAGACGCTCCAAGTAAAGCACATAAGATGTGACTGAATAAAAATATAGTTTCACTAGAGGAACCTGATAATGTTGTCGATGAAGAAGGGGATGCCTTGGGCATCCCCAAGGTTAGATGCTTGAGTCTTCTTAAAATATGCAGGGATGAACCAAGGGGGCATCCCCAAGCTTAGACTTTTCACTCTTCTTGATCATATTGTATCATCCTCCTCTCTTGACCCTTGAAAACTTCCTCCACACCAAACTCGAAACAAACTCATTAGAGGGTTAGTGCATAATTGAAAACTCATACATTCAGAGGTGACATAATCATTCTTAAAACTTCTGGACATTGCACAAAGCTAGTGAAAGTTAATGGAACAAAGAAATCCATCAAACATAGCAAAACAGGCAATGCGAAATAAAAGGCAGAATCTGTCAAAACAGAACAGTCCGTAAAGACGAATTTTACAGAGGCACTTAACTTGCTCAGATGAAAATGCTCAAATTGAATGAAAGTTGCGTACATATCTGAGGATCACGCACGTAAATTTGCAGATTTTTCTGAGTTACCTACAGAGAACCATGCCCAGATTTGTGACAGCAAGAAATCTGTTTCTGCGCAGTAATCCAAATCTAGTATTGACTTTACTATCAAAGACTTTACTTGTCACAACAATGCAATAAAATAAAGATAAGGAGAGGTTGCTACAGTAGTAACAACTTCCAAGACTCAAATATAAAATAAAAGTACTGTAGTAAAATCATGGGTTGTCTCCCATAAGCGCTTTTCTTTAACGCCTTTCAGCTAGGCGCAGAAAGTGTGAATCAAGTAACATCAAGAGATGAAGCATCGACATCATAATTTGTTCTAATAATAGAATCATAAGGCAACTTCATTCTTTTTCTAGGGAAGTGTTCCATACCTTTCTTGAGAGGAAATTGATATTTAATATTACCTTCCTTCATATCAATGATAGCACCAACAGTTCGAAGAAAAGGTCTTCCCAATATAATGGGACAAGATGCATTGCATTCAATATCCAAGACAACAAAATCAACGGGGACAAGGTTATTGTTAACCATAATACGAACATTATCAATCCTCCCCAAAGGTTTCTTCGTAGCATTATCAGCAAGATTAACATCCAAATAACAATTTTTCAATGGTGGCAAGTCAAGCATATCATAGACTTTCTTAGGCATAACAGAAATACTTGCACCAAGATCACATAAAGCATTACAATCAAAATCATTGATCCTCATCTTAATGATGGGCTCCCAACCATCTTCTAACTTCCTAGGAATAGAAGTTTCAAGTTTTAGTTTCTCTTCTCTAGCTTTTATGAGAGCATTTGTAATATGTTTTGTAAAGGCCAAATTTATAGCACTAGCATTAGGACTTCTAGCAAGTTTTTGTAGGAACTTTATAACTTCAGAGATGTTACAATCATCAAAATCTAAACCATTATGATCTACAGCAATGGGATCATTGTCCCCAATAGTTTGAAAAATTTCAGCAGTTTTATCACAAACAGTTTCAGCAGTTTTAGCAGTTTTAGGCAGTTTTGTACGCTTTGTACTAGGAGTAGAAACATTGCCAACACCAATTATTTTACCATTGATAGTAGGGGGTTTAGCAACATGTGAGGCATCAACATTACTAGTGGTGGTAATAGTCCAAACTTTAGCTACATTATTCTCTTTAGCAAGTTTTTCATTTTCTTCTCTATCCCACCTAGCATGCAATTCAGCCATCAATCTTATATTCTCATTAATTCTAACTTGGATGGCATTTGCTGTAGTAACAATCTTATTATCAATATCCTTATTAGGCATAACTTTCAATTTTAAAAGATCAACATCAGAGGCAAGTCTATCAACCTTAGAAGCAAGAATATCAATTTTATCAAGCTTTTCCTCAACATATTTGTTAAAAGCAGTTTGTGTACTAATAAATTCTTTAAGCATGGCTTCAAGACCAGGGGGTACACTCCTATTATTGTTGTAAGAATTCCCATAAGAATTACCATAACCATTACCATTAGCAGAAGGATATGGCCTATAGTTGTTACCAGAATTATCCCTATAAGCATTGTTGTTGAAATTATTATTTTTAATGAAGTTCACATCAACATTTTCTTCTTGAGCAACCAATGAAGCTAAAGGAACATTATTAGGATCAACATTAGATCTACCATTCACAAGCATAGACATAATCACATCAATCTTATCACTCAAGGAGGAGGTTTCTTCAACAGAATTTACCTTCTTACCTTGTGGAGCTCTTTCTGTGTGCCATTCAGAGTAATTTATCATCATATCATCAAGAAGCTTTGTAGCCTCCCCCAAAGTAATGGACATAAAGGTACCTCCAGCAGCTGAATCCAATAGGTTCCGCGAAGAAAAATTCAGTCCTGCATAAAAGGTTTGGATGATCATCCAAGTAGTCAGTCCATGGGTTGGGCAATTCTTTACCAAAGATTTCATTCTCTCCCATGCTTGAGCAACATGTTCATTATCTAATTGCTTCAAATTCATTATGCTACTTCTCAAAGATATAATTTTAGCGGGAGGATAATATCTACCAATAAAAGCATCTTTACATTTAGTCCATGAATCAATACTATTCTTAGGCAAAGATAGCAACCAATCTTTAGCTCTTCCTCTTAAAGAGAAAGGAAACAATTTTAATTTTATAATGTCACCATCTACATCCTTATACTTTTGCATTTCACATAGTTCAACAAAATTATTAAGATGGGCAGCAACATCATCATAACTAACACCAGAAAATTGCTCTCTCATAACAAGATTCAGTAAAGCAGGTTTAATTTCAAAGAATTCTGCTGTAGTAGCAGGTGGAGCAATAGGTGTGCATAGGAAATCATTATTATTAGTGTTTGTGAAGTCACACAACTTAGTATTTTCAGGAGTATTCATTTTAGCAATAGTAAATAAAGCAAACTAGATAAAGTAAATGCAAGTAACTAATTTTTTTGTGTTTTTGATATAGAGAACAAGACAGTAAATAAAGTAAAGCTAGCAACTATTTTTTTGTGTTTTGTTTTAGTGCAGCAAACAAAGTAGTAAATAAAATAAAGCAAGACAAAAACAAAGTAAAGAGATTGGAAGTGGAGACTCCCCTTGCAGCGTGTCTTGATCTCCCGGGCAACGGCGCCAGAAAATATGCTTCTGGCGTGAAGTTGGCGTGGGAGATAGAAATCTTTGTGGTGTAACTTTTCTTCAGGTCCCCGGCAATGGCGCCAGAAAATATGCTTGATGCGTGCAATTAACACACGTCCGTTGGGAACCCCAAGAGGAAGGTGTGATGCATACAGTAGCAAGTTTTTCCTCAGAAAGAAACCAAGGTTTATCGAACCAGGAGGAGCCAAGAAGCACGTTGAAGGTTGATGGCGGCGAAGTGTAGTGCGGCGCAACACCAGGGATTCCGGCGCCAACGTGGAACCTGCACAACACAACCAAAGTACTTTGCCCCAACGTAACAGTGAGGTTGTCAATCTCACCGGCTTGCTAAAAACAAAGGATTAAACGTATTGTGTGGAAGATGATGATTGTTTGCGAAGAACAGTAAAGAACAAGTATTGCAGTAGATTGTATTTCAGATGTAAAGAATAGGACCGGGGTCCACAGTTCACTAGTGGTGTCTCTCCCATAAGATAAATAGCATGTTGGGTGAACAAATTACAGTTGGGCAATTGACAAATAAAGAAGGCATAACAATGCACATACATATATCATGATGAGTACTATGAGATTTAATCAGGGCATTACGACAAAGTACATAGACCGCTATCCAGCATGCATCTATGCCTAAAAAGTCCACTTTCAGGTTATCATCCGAACCCCTTCCGGTATTAAGTTGCAAGCAACAGACAATTGCATTAAGTATGGTGCGTAATGTAATCAACACAAATATCCTTAGACAAAGCATCGTTGTTTTATCCCTAGTGGCAACAGCATATCCACAACCTTAGAACTTTCTCACATCCTTGTCCCCAGATTTAATGGAGGCATGAACCCACTATCGAGCATAAATACTCCCTCTTGGAGTCACAAGTATCAACTTGGCCAGAGCCTCTACTAGCAACGGAGAGCATGCAAGAACATAAACGACTCATATAATCAACTTGACATAGTATTCAATATCCATCGGATCCCAACAAACACAACATGTAGGATTACAAATAGACGATCTTGATCATGATAGGCAGCTCACAAGATCGAACATGATAGCACAATTAGGAGAAGACGACCATCTAGCTACTGCTATGGACCCATAGTCCAGGGGTGAACTACTCACACATCGATCCGGAGGCGATCATGGCGATGAAGAGCCCTCCGGGAGATGATTCCCCTCTCCGGCAGGGTGCCGGAGGCGATCTCCTGAATCCCCCGAGATGGGATTGGCGGCGGCTGCGTCTCTGGAAGGTTTTCCGTATCGTGGCTCTCGGTATTGGGGGTTTCGCGACGAAGACTTTATGTAGGCGGAAGGGTAGGTCAGAGGGCGTCACGAGGGGCCCACACAATAGGCCGGCGCGGCCAGGGCTTGGGCTGCGCCGCCCTAGTGTGGCACCGCCTCGTGGCCCCACTTTGTTTCCTCTTCGGACTTCTGGAAGCTTCGTGGAAAAATAGGCCCCTGGGCGTTGATTTCGTCCAATTCCGAGAATATTTCCTTACTAGGATTTCTGAAACCAAAAACAGCAGAAAACAGCAACTAGCTCTTCGGCATCTTGTCAATAGGTTAGTGCCGGAAACTGCATAATAATGACATATAATGTGTATAAAACAGAGTATCATCATAAAAGTAGCATGGAACATAAGAAATTATAGATACGTTTGAGACGTATCAGTCGTCAACCCGTACATGAATGAGCTGAAGATGCACCCCAAGGAGTTGCTGCTCGTAGATGGAGAGTTGCAGATTGAAGATGTCCGGGGTCCTAAAGGAGAAGGAAGTTTGGAGGACAGGATGGAGAAATTAGAACAAGAGGTCTTCAACTACAAGAAGATGGCTGAGCGTGAAGTGGACATCTTCCGCAAAATTGTGTGTGAACTTATTGATGGACACAAGAAGGAGACTGCAAAGCTGTGGGACGATATCCTCTCGCTTCATGACACTACCAACAAACTCCAAGCTCAACTCTATGATGTTCAGAATCAAAACTGTGAGTATGAAAACAGGTTTAAACACATAAGCTATGATGCTAGTTTCAGGATTCCTGAGACTAAGATGTCGTTTTTTGATGGAGAGCCTCTTCCTTGGAAGTCTGATGAGGGGAAATCACCATCACCACTGAAGGAGTAATTCATCATCGGTATTGGCATCCCCTTGGTTTGTTCCAAGCTTGGGGGAGTGCCGCGGTATCACATCATCACTATATTTTACCTTTTTACTATCAAGTAGTGTCATATCATGAGTAGGGAAGTTATCATATAAGATGGTTTGCAGTGTGGAAGTATCTCTCTTTTTAGTTGGTTATCTATGTATCCCTTGGTGTGATTTATCGTTATGGAATATTAATGAGAAGTTTTATCATTTACTTTTTGCACACCTTATTTTAGTTTGCAATCTCTATTATATGATTGATCTTGTTGTTAGTATTGGTATCACTTTGGGAGCATCAAGTAAATCTATTTGGTTTTGGCAAACTTAGCATTGGTCAATAGCAACAACACTTTGAGTTTAAGTAGAAAAGAGGAAATACATGTAGATATGTTAGTTCATTATCTTTCTTTCTTGATCAACTATGAGCTTAGTATTCTGAAGTTAAAATTGTTTGTGCTTACAAGTAAGATGCATGATTGTTTCTATCACATGTATATTTGTTTGTTTCCCTCAACTCTTATGCTTGCTAATCAACCTTGCTAGCCAAAGACCTGTACTGAGAGGGAATGCTTCTCGTGCATCCAAACCCTTAAACCAAACCCATGCCATGAGTGTCCACCATAACTACCTATTATGTGGTATTTTGCGCCATTCCAAGTAAATACTTCATGTGCTACCTTTAAACAATTCAAAAGTTATTATCTCTTATTTGTGTCAATGTTTTATAGCTCATGAGGAAGTATGTGGTGTTTTATCTTTCGATCTTGTCATTTACTTCTGACAGACTTTCACCAATGGACTAGTGGCTCATCCGCTTATACAATAATTTTGCAAAAAGAGCTGGCAATGGGGTTCCCAGCCCCAATTAATTAACTTGCATTAATGATTCTCTTCACATGCTTTGCCCTGATCAATCAGTGAGCAACTTAATTTTGCAAAAAGAAAAAGAAAAAAAAAAGACACTCCTCCATGGTATGAGAATGTTGGAAGGCACCCGAGGATTTGGTTAGCCATGGTTTGAGAAAGCAAAGGTTGGGAGGAGTGTCATGTATAAATAATAAAATACATGTGTAAACAAAAGAGAAGAGGGATGATCTACCTGGCTGGTAGAAATAACGTCCTTCATGGGAGCCGCTCTTCAAAGTCTGGTTGATAAGGTAGTTAGAGTGCCCACTACCATTCGTTGACAACAACAAACACCTCTTAAACTTTACTTTTATGCTCTCTATATGATTTCAAAACTTAAAAAGCTCTAGCACATGATTTGATCCCTGCTTCCCTCTGTGAAGGGCCTATCTTTTACTTTTATGTTGAGTCAGTAAACCTATTTCCCTCTATCCTAAGCAAGCAATTGAGTTGTTGTGATCCAACCATTTATATTGTGATCTATTTAATCATGCCTTTTATTCTTCCTTGTTTAGTGCAAGTTTTATCCGAATGAATATAGCTTTGAAAGTTATCAATGATTATGAGGAGATTATTATGATTGAGTATGCAAGTTGTGCCATATAAGCTTTAATATAAGAGCGCTGCTCGACAAATAAGTATAATATGTTAATTGTTCTTTGACCAAGAACGAAGTTTGCCATCACCAACTATGATTACCTATGCACCTTTATTTGTGATGTCCTTCTACTTGTTTCAAGTTGAATTATATGAGGAAGTTGTCTACTAGAAGGTCTTGTGTGAATTAATAAATGTGATGCTTCTTGTTCGTATTTTATTTATCGACTCTTCACTCCATAAACATGTGGTCTTGTTTACTGAGTTCAGTTTCGCTTGGGGACAAGCGAAGTCTAAGCTTGGGGGGAGTTGATACGTCCATTTTGCATCACTATTTTATATCATAATTTACTGCTATTCATTGATATATTTCGTATTTAGAGATGATATTTATGTTATTTCACTTATTTTGCATGTTTCATGATGATTGGAGAATCATTCACCGGAGTCAGGATTCTGCTGGAAAAAGCACCGTCAGAATGCAATATTTCTGGAGATCAACAATTGACGGAAATTACATCGAAGATCTTATTTTTTCCAGAAGAATGAGCCAGCCAAAAGGAGGAGCCGAGGAGGGCCGCCATGGGCCCCCCATAGGCCGGCACAGGCCCTACCCTGGTCGCGCCGCCTTGTGGGGAGGGGGCCCACAGCCCCTCTCGGCCTCCTCTCTTCCGCGTACTTCTTCGCCCCGAAAACCTAAGCTCCGGGGGATAATCGCGAGGAGTCACAGCCGCCTCTGCGGGGCTGAAAACACCAGAGAGAAAAGAGCTCTCCGGCGGGCAGAAATCCGCCGGGGAAATTCCCTCTCGGAGGGGGAAATCGACGCCATCGTCATCGTCATCGAGCTGGACTTCATTGGGATCATCATCACCATCATCTCCACCATCGACACCGCCATCTCCACCGCTGCATCTCGTCACCGCTGTAACATCTAGGGTTAAATCTTGATTGTCTCATAGGGGAAACTCTCCCGGTATTGATTACTCCTTGTTATTGATGCTATTGAGTGAAACCATTGAACCAAGGTTTATGTTCAGATTGTTATTCATCATCATATCACCTCTGATCATGTTCCATATGATGTCTCGTGAGTAGTTCGTTTAGTTCTTGAGGACATGGGTGAAGTCTAAATGTTAGTAGTGAACTATGTTGAGTAATATTTAATGGTTTGATATTTAAGTTGTGGTGCTATTCTTCTAGCGGTGTCATGTGAACGTCGACTACATGATACTTCACCTTTATGGGCCTAGGGGAGTACATCTTGTATTCATTTGCTAATTGAGGGGTTGCCAGAGTGACAGCAACCTGAACTCCCGTTGGTATATCGATGCAGGAGGGATAGCAGGATCTCAGAGTTTAAGGCTGTGGTTAGATTTATCTTAATTACTTTCTTGTATTTGCGGATGCTTGCAAGGGGTATAATCACAAGTATGTATTAGTCCTAGGAAGGGCGATGCATTAGCATAGGTTCACCCACACAACACTTATCAAAACAATGAAGATTAATCAACTATATGAAGCGAAAGCACTAGACTAAATTCCCGTGTGTCCTCAAGAAAGTTTGGTCATTATAAGTAAACAAACCGGCTTGTCCTTTGTGCTAAAAAGGATTGGGCCACTTGCTGCAACTATTACTCTCGCATTTTATTTACTTGTACTTTATTTATCTGCTATATTAAAACCCCCTGAATACTTGTCTGCGAGCATTTACAGTGAATCCTTCATCGAAACTGCTTGTCAACACCTTCTGCTCCTCGTTGGGTTCGACACTCTTATTTATCGAAAGTACTACGATACACCCCTGATGTCTACGTGTGCTTCTATTCTTGTAGACAGTGTTGGGCCTCCAAGAGCAGAGGTTTGTAGAACAGCAGCAAGTTTCCCTTAAGTGAATCACCCAAGGTTTATCGAACTCAGGGAGGTAGAGGTCAAAGATATTCCTCTCAAGCAACCCTGCAATTAAGATACAAGAAGTCTCTTGTGTCCCCAACACACCCAATACACTTGTCAGATGTATAGGTGCACTAGTTCGGCGAAGAGATATTAAAACACAGGTGGTATAGATGAATATGAGTGGTAATAACAATCTGAAATAAATATGGCAGCAAGTAAACATGCAGTAGAACAGTAAGTAAGCGGTGTTTGCAGTATTGGAAACAAGGCCTTGGGATCCTACTTTCACTAGTGGACACTCTCAACATTGATCACATAATAAATAAATAACTTCTCCTCACTTGTGCAACATATACTCTTGTTTGATAACAAACACCATTCATTGTGTAGGGCTACAAGAGCTCCCTCAAGCCGGAGTTAACAAGCTCCACAACATTCGGCATTCATATTTAAGTAACCTTTAGAGCATAATAGATCATTGCAATTTAGACCGAGTACTAACATAGCATACACACTGTCACCAATAGCTATGAAAGGGGGAATAGATCGCATCAATACTATCATAGTAATAGTTAACTCCATAATCTACAAGAGATTACAATCATAACCTACGCCAAGAACTACATGATGCACACACCGTCACCTTTACATCATGAAGGAGGAATAGACTACTTTAATAACATCACTAGAGTAGCACATAGATTAATAGTGATACAAAGCTCATCATATGGATCTCAATTATGCAAGGCAGTTCATGAGATCATTGTATTGGGGTACATGAGAGAGAGATTAACCACATAGCTACCGGTAGAGCCCTCAGCCTCGGGGGAGAACTACTCCCTCCTCATCATGGGAGACAGCGATGGCGATGAAGATGGCGGTGGTGTCGATGGAGATGACTCCGGGGGCAATTCCCCGTCCCGGCGGCGTGCCGGAACAGAGACTTCTGTCCCCCGAAACGGAGTTTCGCGATGGCGGCGGCGTCTGATACGTCCATTTTGCATCACTATTTTATATCATAATTTATTGTTATTCATTGATATATTTCATATTTAGAGATGATACTTATGTTATTTCATCTATTTTGCATGTTTCATGATTATTGGAGAATTATTCACCGGAGTCAGGATTCTGCTGGAAAAAGCACCGTCAGGATGCAATATTTCTGGAGATCAACAATTGACGGAAATTACACCGAAGATCTTATTTTTCCCGAAGACGAAGCCAGCCAAAAGGAGGGACCGAGGAGGGCCGCCATGGGCTCCCCCATAGGCCGGCGCGGGCCCTGGCCTGGTCGCGCCGCCTTGTGGGGAGGGGGCCCACAGCCCCCATCGGCCGCCTCTCCTTCGTGTACTTCTTCGCCCCGAAAACCTAAGCCCCAGAGGATAATCGCGAAGGGACACAGCCGCCTCTGCGGGGCGGAAAAACACCAGAGAGAAAAGAGCTCTCCAGCGGGCAGGAATCCGCCGGGGAAATTCCCTCCCGGAGGGGAAAATCGATGCCATCGTCATCGTCATCGAGCTGGACTTCATTGGGATCATCATCACCATCATCTCCACCATCGACACCGCCATCTCCACCGCTGCACCTCGTCACCGCTGTAACATCTAGGGTTGAATCTTGATTGTTTGATAGGGGAAACTCTCCCGGTATTGATTACTCCTTGTTATTGATGCTATTGAGTGAAACCATTGAACCAAGGTTTATGTTCAGATTGTTATTCATCATCATATCACCTCTGATCATGTTCCATATGATGTCTCGTGAGTAGTTCGTTTAGTTCTTGAGGACATGGTTGAAGTCTAAATGTTAGTAGTGAACTATGTTGAGTAATATTCAATGGTTTGATATTTAAGTTGTGGTGTTATTCTTCTAGTGGTGTCATGTGAACGTCGACTACATGATACTTCACCTTTATGGGCCTAGGGGAGTACATCTTGTATTCGTTTGCTAATCGTGGGGTTGCCGGAGTGACAGCAACCTGAACCCCCGTTGGTATATCGATGCAGGAGGGATAGCAGGATCTCAGAGTTTAAGGTTGTGGTTAGATTTATCTTAATTACTTTCTTGTATTTGCGGATGCTTGCAAGGGGTATAATCACAAGTATGTATTAGTCCTAGGAAGGGCGATGCATTAGCATAGGTTCACCCACACAACACTTATCAAAACAATGAAGATTAATCAACTATATGAAGCGAAAGCACTAGACTAAATTCCCGTGTGTCCTCAAGAACGTTTGGTCATTATAAGTAAACAAACCGGCTTGTCCTTTCTGCTAAAAAGGATTGGGCCACTCGCTGCAATTATTTCTCTCGCATTTTACTTACTCGTACTTTATTTATCTGCTATATCAAAACCCCCTGAATACTTGTCTGTGAGCATTTACAGTGAATCCTTCATCGAAACTGCTTGTCAACACCTTCTGCTCCTCGTTGGGTTCGACACTCTTATTTATCGAAAGTACTACGATACACCCCCTATACTTGTGGGTCATCAAGACTATTTTCTACCGCCGTTGCCTGGGAGTGAAGCGCTATTGGTAAGTGGAATTGGTAAGGGAAACTCTTACTGTACGTGCTGATTTATTTCAGCCTGTTGCTATAATTCACTATGGAGAGATCTTCTCTTGAATTCCTATTTGGAAAATCTACTACTACTGCAAAGGTAGTGGATGAGGCGCCAGGTGAGAAAGAGGTTCCATACAAAATACCTATGAAAATTATTGAACGTGTTGTGGATAACAGCTATGAAGGGGATGGAACAGTCCATCCTGGAGATCATTTACTGTTTTTACATGAATTATGCGGGTTATTCAAATGTGCAAGTATTGCTATGGATGAAGTTAGGAAGAAACTATTCTCTATATCGCTGTCTGGTAAAGCGGCGCATTGGTATAAATTGCTGAAGAATGGGGATTCTCTTGATTGGAAGGATATTGTGCCTCTATTTTATTCTAAATTCTATCCTCCAAGTGAAATTCACAAAGACCGGAACCGCATGTATAATTTCTGGCCTCATGATGGAGAGAGTATTGCCCAAGCATGGGGGAGATTGAAGTCTTTAATGCTCAAATGCCCCATTCATGAGCTTCCTGGTAATATCATTATTGATAATTTCTATGCAAGACTTTCTTTTCAAGATAAAACCTTGTTGGATACTACTTGTTCTGGATCATTCACTCGCAACAAAGAAGAGTTTAAATGGGACCTTCTTGATCGGATCCAAGAGAATACTGAAGGATGGGAGAACGACAAGGGTAGAGAGTCAGGTATAAATTATGATTATGAATGCATTGAAACTTTTATGGATACTGATAAATTTCGTAATATGAGTGCTACTTATGGTCTTGATTCTCAAGTTGTTGCAAATTTTTATAAAGCTTTTGCCTCTCATTTTGAGTTGCCTAGGAAGAATTTTGATAAGTATCATGAACGTTACAAACATAAAACTGATTCACTTATAGGTAAAAGTGTTGAAATTAAAACTGTTGATCATATTCTTCCTGAAGCTTATATTGAAAAAACTCCTTTTCTTGTTAAAATGAAGGATATTCTGTAATAACTAGTGCGGTTAATAAAAGTGCAAAGAAACCTATAGAACCTGAAGAGCAAATAAAGGTTGAACCTGCTATTGCAATAGTTAAAGATCTTGTGACTGAAAATGTAGAAGATGGTCATATTATTTTCTGTGAAGATGCTTCTAATATTGTTTCGCATCCTAATAAGTCTAGGAAAGCCAGTGTTCCTATGCTCTCTGTTAGAATTGGTGATCATTGTTATTATGGTTTATGCGACATTGGTGCAAGTATTAGTGCCATTCCTTATGAGCTTTACATAGAAATCATGCATGAAATTGGTTCTTGTGAACTTGAAGATATTGATGTGGTTATTCGGCTAGCTAATAGAGAAACTATCTCTCCTATTGGTATTGTTCGAGATGTGGAAGTTCTATGTGGTAAGATTAAATATCCTGCTGACTTTTTGGTACTTGGTTCTGCTGCTAGTAAGACTTGTCCTATTATTTTTGGTAGACCTTTTCTAAATACTTGTGGAGCTATTATAGATTGCAAGAAAGAGAAAATTGTGACTAAATTTGCTGGTGAATCTTATGAGTTTAATTTCTCTAAATTTGCCAAAACTCCTTATAAAGCTGATTTGCCTAATAATGATTTTAGAGTTGAACATTGTGCAGCTATTGCTCTTGCTCCTAATAATCCTTTGCAGCAACATTTGGAGGATAGTGAGAGTGAAGTCTTTAGGGAAGAAAGGAATGAGCTTGATGAAATTATTCTTCGTCAACCTATTCTTAAACATGACTTGCCGGTTGAAGATCTAGGTACAATACCACCACCAAAGGAAGATCCTGTTTTCGATTTGAAACCATTACCTGATAATCTTAAGTATGCTCATATTGATGATAAGAAAATATATCCTGTTATTATTAGTTCTAAGCTTTCAGAATTTGAAGAAGAGAGGTTATTGGAAATATTGAAGAAACACCGAGGAGCTATTGGCTACACTCTGGATGATTTGAAGGGGAATTCTCCTGCTATCTGCCAACATGCCATCAACATGCAAGATGATGCAAAGCCCATTGTTGAACATCAGCGTCGTCTAATTCCTAAGATGAAGGATGTGGTAAGGAATGAGGTATTAAAACTTCTTGAAGCAGGAATTATATATCCTATTGCTGATAGTAGATGGGTTAGTCCTGTGCATTGTGTTCCTAAGAAAGGAGGAATAACAGTTGTGCCTAAAGATAATGATGATCTCATTCCTCAAAGAGTAGTTGTAGGGTATAGAATGTGCCTTGACTTTCGAAAAGTTAATAAAGTTACTAAGAAAGATCATTACCCTTTGCCATTTATTGATCAAATGTTAGAAAGGTTGTCTAAAAATACTCATTTTTGCTTTCTTGATGGTTATTCTGGGTCTTCACAAATTGCTGTTAGAGCTAAAGATCAAGAGAAAACCACTTTCACTTGTCCCTATGGAACTTATGCTTATAGGCGTATGCCTTTTGGTTTATGTAGTGCTCCTGCTACTTTTCAAAGGTGCATGTCTGCTATTTTTCATGGCTTTTGTGAAAAGATTGTAGAGGTATTCATGGATGATTTTTCTGTCTATGGGAATTCTTTTGATAATTGCTTGTGAAACCTTGATAAAGTTTTACAGAGATGTGAGGAAACTAACCTTGTTCTTAATTGGGAGAAATGCCACTTTATGGTTAATGAAGGAATTGTATTGGGACATAAAATTTCTGAGAGAGGTATTGAAGTTGATAGAGCTAAAGTTGAAGCAATTGAGAAGATGCCCTATCCGAGGGATGTTAAAGGTATTCGTAGTATTCTCAGTCATGCGGGTTTTTATAGAAGATTTATCAAAGATTTCTCTAAAATTTCAAAACCTCTTACTAATCTTCTTCAAAAAGATGTACCTTTTGTTTTTGATGATGACTGTAAGGAAGCTTTTGAAACTCTAAAGAAAGCCTTAACAACTGCTCCAGTAGTTGAACCTCCTGATTGGAATTTACCTTTTGAAATTATGTGTGATGCTAGTGATTTTGCTGTAGGTGTTGTCCTTGGACAGCGAGTAGATAAAAAATTGAATGTTATTCATTATGCTAGTAAGACTCTTGATGCTGCTCAAAGAAATTATGCTACAACTGAAAAGGAACTATTAGCTGTAGTTTTTGCTTGTGAAAAGTTTAGATCTTATATTGTTGATTCAAAAGTTACGATTCATACTGATCATGCTGCAATTAAATACCTTATGGAAAAGAAAGATGCTAAGCCAAGGCTTATTAGATGGGTACTTCTTTTGCAAGAATTTGATTTACATATTATAGATAGGAAAGGTGCTGATAATCCTGTTGCTGATAACTTATCTAGATTGGAAAATATTGCTTATGATCCTGTTCCTGTTAATGATAGTTTTCCAAATGAACAATTGGCTGTAATAAAGGTGAGCTCGCGAGATTGTCCTTGGTATGCTGATTATGCTAACTTTATTGTTTCCAAGTACTTGCCTCCAACCTTTTCAGCTCAGTAAAGGAGGAAATTCTTTTATGACTTGAGGCATTATTTTTGGGATGACCCACACTTATATAAAGAAGGAGTGGATGGTATTATGCGAAGATGTGTTCCAGAATATGAACAACAAGAGATATTGAGTAAGTGTCATGGTAGTGTTTATGGAGGACATCACGCCGGAGATAGAACCGCGCAAAAGGTTCTACAATCAGGTTTTTATTGGCCGACTCTCTTTAAAGATGCAAGGAAGTTTATCCTATCTTGTGATGAATGTCAAAGAGTTGGTAATATCTCGAGACGCAATGAAATGCCTATGAATTATACTCTTGTTATTGAACCATTCGATTGTTGGGGATTTGACTTCATGGGTCCTTTCCCTTCTTCAGAAGGTAACACTCATATACTTGTCGCTGTTGATTATGTTACTAAATGGGTGGAAGCCATACCCACAAAAAGTGCTGATGGTGAGACCTCTTTAAGAATGCTTTTAGATATTATTTTTCCTAGATTTGGAGTTCCTAGATATATTATGACTGATGGAGGTTCTCATTTTATTCATGGTGGTTTTAGAAAAACTCTTGCTAAGTATGTATTAATCATAGGATTGCTTCCGCTTATCATCCTCAAACTAGTGGGCAAGTAGAATTATCAAATAGACAGATTAAATCTATTTTGGGAAAGACTGTTAATAAATCTAGAAAGAATTGGGCTAGTAAATTAAAGGAAGCACTATGGGCTTATAGAACTGCTTATAAAAATCCCATGGGTATGTCACCTTATAAAATGGTTTATGGAAAAGCTTGTCATTTACCTTTAGAACTAGAGCACAAAGCTTATTGGGCTGTAAGGGAACTTAATAAAGATTTCAAACTTGCCGGTAAGAAAAGATTGCTACAATTGAGTTCTTTAGATGAATGGAGAAGTGAAGCTTATGAAAACGCTAAACTTTTTAAGGAGAAGGTTAAGAAATGGCATGATAGAAGAATTATTAAAAGAGAATTTAATGTTGTAGATAAAGTCCTATTGTATCGGTCTCGTCTCAGATTTTTTGCAGGGAAATTGCTCTCAAAATGGGAAGGACCATACGTCATTGTGGAGGTGTATCGTTCAGGGGCAATTAAAATTAGTTCTCTGCAAGGTGATGCCACACAAGTAGTGAATGGACAAAGGCTCAAGCACTATATTTCTGGAGATTCTTATAATGAAGATGTTGATGTTATTCAAGTGGTGACTCCGGAAGCTTTCATCAAAGGTCAAATTGACAGTTCTGCAGAGTTCGACTTTGAATAGGTAACAGTTCTGGTAATAAAAAGTCCGCGTTTAACTTTCTGAACAATGTTTTTGCGATTTTCTGAAAATATGAAAAATTACGAGATCGAAACGGAATGGAGGAGACGCACGAGGGCGTGCCCCCATAGGCCGGCGCGGGCCCCAGCCTGGCCGCGCCGCCCTATGAGGACGGCGCCTCGTTGTCCCTCTCTGACTCTGGTTCGACCTGGTACTTTCCTTCTGTCGTGAAAATTTCTGCTATATAATCCCCCGGACCCCTGGAGGTCCGTATATCGTTTTCTCGTCGCGTTTTGTTTCGAGCAGTTTTCTGCCAGGATCTGTTTTTGATCTAGAAGCACCATGGTCTCCAACAACAAGGACAAGGAGCCTTTGGAGGAAGATATTCAAGACCCCGATTTGAAGAAGGAAGTCGAGAGCGAGGATGAAGGAGAAGTGGAGGAAGTTCCGCGAGTATACCCACGCGCTACCGTCGCAAGCATCGGATTGGTGGCAAATCCTTTCAACACCAAGAGAAGCGCACGGATTAGCACCGGAGGAGGAGTCCCACGTCATTACCTAGCTCCAAGGACATCTCCTCCAGGCACCTACAAACCCTTCCACATTCTAATTCATAATAGTCAGACTGAAAGGGTTACCAAGGCAGTATTGCCTAGCAATTGGGATATAGATCGTTCTAACACTGCAGGAAGGATGAAGCCTGAAGCTGAGGAGTGGGGAAACAACTCTAAGAGTTGGGACTCACCGTCTGACATACTTCTTAACCGCGTCGAGCAAAATTCGGAGCTGATTCACAACCTCACTTACGAGATTGATGAGCTAAAGGAGCTGGTCAAGAAGCTTATTAAGGATTCACCATCACCACCGAAGGAGTAATTCATCATCGGTATTGGCATCCCCTTGGTTTGTTCCAAGCTTGGGGGAGTGCCGCGGTATCACATCATCACTATCTTTTACCTTTTTACTATCAAGTAGTGTCATATCATGAGTAGGGAAGTTATCATATAAGATGGTTTGCAGTGTGGAAGTATCTCTCTTTTTAGTTGGTTATCTATGTATCCCTTGGTGTGAGTTATCGTTATGGAATATTAATGAGAAGTTTTATCATTTACTTTTTGCACACCTTATTTTAGTTTGCAATCTCTATTATATGATTGATCTTGTTGTTAGTATTGGTATCACTTTGGGAGCATTGAGTAAATCTATTTGGTTTTGGCAAACTTAGCATTGGTCAATAGCAACAACACTTTGAGTTTAAGTAGAAAAGAGGAAATACATGTAGATATGTTAGTTCATTATCTTTCTTTCTTGATCAACTATGAGTTTAGTATTCTGAAGTTAAAATTGTTTGTGCTTACAAGTAAGATGCATGATTGTTTCTATCACATGTATATTTGTTTGTTTCCCTCAACTCTTATGCTTGCTAATCAACCTTGCTAGCCAAAGACTTGTACTGAGAGGGACTGCTTCTCGTGCATCCAAACCCTTAAACCAAACCCATGCCATGAGTGTCCACCATAACTACCTATTATGTGGTATTTTGCGCCATTCCAAGTAAATACTTCATGTGCTACCTTTAAACAATTCAAAATTTTATTACTCCTTATTTGTGTCAATGTTTTATAGCTCATGAGGAAGTATGTGGTGTTTTATCTTTCGATCTTGTCATTTACTTTTGACAGACTTTCACAATGGACTAGTGGCTCATCCGCTTATCCAATAATTTTGCAAAAAGAGCTGGCAATGGGGTTCCCAACCCCGATTAATTAACTTGCATTAATAATTCTCTTCACATGCTTTGCCCTGATCAATCAGTAAGCAACTAAATTTTACAAAAAGGCACTTGATACGTCCCAAACGTATCTATAATTTCTTATGTTCCATGCTACTTTTATGATGATACTCACATGTTTTATACACATTATATGTCATTATTATGCATTTTCCGGCACTAACCTATTGACGAGATGCCGAAGAGCCGATTCTTTGTTTTTCACATTTTTGGTTTCAGAAATCCTAGTAAGGAAATATTCTCGGAATTAGACGAAATCAATGCCCAGGGTCCTATTTTCACATGAAGCTTCCAGAAGACCGAAGAGGATAAGAAGTGGGGCCACGAGGCGCCGCCACAATAGGGCGGCGCGGCCAGCAAGGGGCCCGCGCGGCCCTGTTGTGTGGGGCCCTCGTGACGCCCCCTGACCTGCCCTTCCGACTACTTAAAGCCTCCGTCGCGAAACCCCCAGTACCGAGAGCCACGATACGGAAAACCTTCCAGAGACGCCGCCGCCGCCAATCCCATCTCGGGGGATTCAGGAGATCGCCTCCGGCACCCTGCCGGAGAGGGGAATCATCTCCCGGAGGTCTCTTCATCGCCATGATCGCCTCCGGATTGATGTGTGAGTAGTTCACCCCTGGACCATGGGTCCATAGCAGTAGCTAGATGGTCGTCTTCTCCTAATTGTGCTATCATGCTCGATCTTGTGAGCTGCCTATCATGATCAAGATCGTTTCTTTGTAATCCTACATGTTGTGTTTGTTGGGATCCGATGGATATTGAATACTATGTCAAGTTGATTATCAATCTATCATATATGAGTTGTTTATGTTCTTGCATGCTCTCCGTTGCTAGTAGAGGCTCTGGCCAAGTTGATACTTGTGACTCCAAGAGGGAGTATTTATGCTCGATAGTGGGTTCATGCCTCCATTAAATCTCGGACAGTGACAGAAAGTTCTAAGGTTGTGGATGTGCTGTTGCCACTAGGGATAAAACATCGATGCTTTGTCTAAGGATATTTGTGTTGATTACATTACGCACCATACTTAATGCAATTGTCTGTTGCTTGCAACTTAATACCGGAAGGGGTTCGGATGATAACCTTAAAGTGGACTTTTTAGGCATAGATGCATGCTGGATGGCGGTCTATGTACTTTGTCGTAATGCCCTGATTAAATCTCATAGTACTCATCATGATATATGTATGTGCATTGTTATGCCTTCTTTATTTGTCAATTGCCCAACTGTAATTTGTTCACCCAACATGCTATTTATCTTATGGGAGAGACATCGCTAGTGAACTGTGGACCCCGGTCTATTCTTTACATCTGAAATACAATCTACTGCAATACTTGTTCTTTACTGTTCTTCGCAAACAATCATCTTCCACACAATACGGTTAATCCTTTGTTCACAGCAAGCCGGTGAGATTGACAACCTCACTGTTACGTTGGGGCAAAGTACTTTGGTTGTGTTGTGCAGGTTCCACGTTGGTGCCGGAATCCCTGGTGTTGCGCCGCACTACACTTCGCCGCCATCAACCTTCAACGTGCTTCTTGGCTCCTCCTGGTTCGATAAACCTTGGTTCTTTCTGAGGGAAAACTTGCTACTGTCTGCATCACACCTTCCTCTTGGGGTTCCCAACGGACGTGTGTTAATTGCACGCATCAAGCTCTTTTTCTGGCGCCGTTGCCGGGGAATCTGAAGAAAAGCTACACCACGGAAATTGCCAACTCCCATGGCAACAACTCTTTTTCTGGCGCCGTTGCCGGGGAGATCAAGACACGCTGCAAGGGGAGTCTCCACTTCCAATCTCTTTACTTTGTTTTTGTCTTGCTTTATTTTATTTACTACTTTGTTTGCTGCACTTAAACAAAACACAAAAAAATTAGTTGCTAGCTTTACTTTATTTACTGTCTTGTTCTCCATATCAAAAACACAAAAAAAATTAGTTACTTGCATTTACTTTATCTAGTTTGCTTTATTTACTACTGTTAAAATGAATACTCCTGAAAACACTAAGTTGTGTGACTTCACAAACACTAATAATAATGATTTCCTATGCACATCTATTGCTCCACCTGCTACTACATCAGAATTCTTTGAAATTAAACCTGCTTTATTGAATCTTGTTATGAGAGAGCAATTTTTTGGTGTTAGTTCTGATGATGCTGATGCCCATCTAAATAATTTTGTTGAACTATGTGAAATGCAAAAGTATAAGGATATAGATGGTGATATTATAAAATTGAAATTGTTTCCTTTCTCATTAAGAGGAAGAGCTAAAGATTGGTTACTATCTTTGCCTAAGAATAGTATTGATTCATGGACTAAATGTAAAGATGCTTTTACTGGTAGATATTATCCTCCCGCTAAAATTATATCTTTGAGAAGTAGCATAATGAATTTCAAGCAATTAGATAATGAACATGTTGCTCAAGCATGGGGGAGAATGAAATCTTTGGTAAAGAATTGCCCAACCCATGGACTGACTACTTGGATGATCATCCAAACCTTTTATGCAGGACTGAATTTTTCTTCGCGGAACCTATTGGATTCAGCTGCTGGAGGTCCTTTATGTCCATCACTTTGGGGGCGGCTACAAAGCTTCTTGATGATATGATGATAAATTACTCTGAATGGCACACGGAAAGAGCTCCACAAGGTAAGAAGGTAAATTCTATCGAAGAAACCTCCTCCTTGAGTGATAAGATTGATGTGATTATGTCTATGCTTGTGAATGGTAGATCTAATGTTGATCCTAATAATGTTCCTTTAGCTTCATTGGTTGCCCAAGAAGAACATGTTGATGTGAACTTCATTATAAATAATAATTTCAACAACAATGCTTATAGGAATAATTCTGGTAACAACTATAGGCCATATCCTGCTGTTAATGGTAATAGTTATGGTAATTCTTATGGAAATTATTAAAACAATAATAGGAGTGTACCCCCTGGTCTTGAAGCCATGCTTAAATAATTTATTAGTACACAAACTACTTTTAACAAATCTATTGAGGAAAAGCTTGATAAAATTGATATTCTTGCTTCTAAGGTTGATATACTTGCCTCTGATGTTGATCTTTTAAAATTGAAAGTTATGCCTAATAAGGACATTGATAATAAGATTGTTACTACAGAAAATGCCATCCAAGTTAGAATTAATGAGAATAAAAGATTAATGGCTGAATTGCGTGCTAGGTGGGATAGAGAAGAAAATGAAAAACTAGCTAAAGAGAATAATGTAGCTAAAGTTTGGACTATTACCACCACTAGTAATGATAATGATTCACATGTTGCTACACCTCCTACTATCAATGGTAAAATAATTGGTGTT
Organism: Lolium perenne; assembly: GCF_019359855.2. Taxonomy (NCBI): domain Eukaryota; kingdom Viridiplantae; phylum Streptophyta; class Magnoliopsida; order Poales; family Poaceae; genus Lolium; species Lolium perenne. The sequence goes on from NC_067244.2 coordinate 202,716,733, forward strand.
GGCAATGTTTCTACTCCTAGTGCAAAGCGTGCAAAATTACCTGAAATTGCTAAAACCGCTGAAACTGCTTGTGATAAAACTGCTGAAATTTTTTCCAACATTGGGGACAATGATCCCATTGCTGTAGCTCATAATGGTTTAGACTTTGATGATTGTCACATCTCTGAAGTTATAAAGTTCTTACAAAAGCTTGCTAAAAGTCCTAATGCTAGTGCTATAAATTTGGCCTTTACAAAACATATTACAAATGCTCTCATAAAAGCTAGAGAAGAGAAACTAAAACTTGAAACCTCTATTCCTAGAAAGTTAGAAGATGGTTGGGAGCCTATCATTAAGATGAGGGTCAATGATTTTGATTGTAATGCTTTATGTGATCTTGGTGCAAGTATTTCTGTTATGCCTAAGAAAGTCTATGATATGCTTGACTTGCCACCATTGAAAAATTGTTATTTGGATGTTAATCTTGCTGATAATGCTACAAAGAAACCTATGGGGAGGATTGATAATGTTCGTATTATGTTTAACAATAATCTTGTCCCCGTTGATTTTGTTGTCTTGGATATTGAATGCAATGCATCTTGTCCCATTATATTGGGAAGACCTTTTCTTCGAACTGTTGGTGCCACCATTGATATGAAGGAAGGTAATATTAAATATCAATTTCCTCTCAAGAAAGGTATGGAACACTTCCCTAGAAAGAGAATGAAGTTACCTTATGATTCTATTATTAGAACAAGTTATGCTGTTGATGCTTCGTCTCTTGATGTTACTTGATACACACTTTCTGCGCCTAGCTGAAAGGCGTTAAAGAAAAGCGCTTATGGGAGACAACCCATATTTTTACTACAGTACTTTGTTTTATATTTGAGTCTTGGAAGTTGTTTACTACTGTAGCAACCTCTCCTTATCTTTATTTTATTGCATTGTTGTGCCAAGTAAAGTCTTTGATAGTAAAGTCAATACTAGATTTGGATTACTGCGCAGAAACAGATTTCTTGCTGTCACGAATCTGGGTAGAATTCTCTGTAGGTAACTCAGAAAAATCTGCCAATTTACGTGCGTGATCCTTAGATATGTACGCAACTTTCATTTAATTTGGGCATTTTCATCTGAGAAAGTCTGGTGCCATTTTAAAATTCGTCTTTACGGACTGTTCTGTTTTGACAGATTCTGCCTTTTATTTCGCATTGCCTGTTTTGCTATGTTTGATGGATTTCTTTGTTCCATTAAATTTCAGTAGATTTGTGCAATGTCCAGAAGTATTAAGAATGATTATGTCACCTCTGAATATATGAATTATGCACTGACCCTCTAATGAGTTTGTTTCGAGTTTGGTGTGGAGGAAGTTTTCAAGGGTCAAGAGAGGAGGATGATACAATATGATTAAGAAGAGTGAAAAGTCAAAGCTTGGGGATGCCCCCGTGGTTCATCCCTGCATATTTTAAGAAGACCCAAGCGTCTAAGCTTGGGGATGCCCAAGGCATCCCCTTCTTCATCGACAACATTATCAGGTTCCTCTAATCAAACTATATTTTTATTCAGTCACATCTTATGTGCTTTGCTTGGAGCGTCTGTTTGTTTTTATTTTTGTTTGTTTGAATAAAGTCGGATCCCACAATCCTTTATATTGGAGATATTACGCTCCGCTGTTTCGTATGAACACATGTGTTCTTAGCTTTATCTTTAATGTTCATTGCGAAAGTTGAACTACCTCATTCATTGATATATGGTTGGAAACGGAAAATGCCGCATGTGGTAAATGGTATAATGTCTTGAATAATGTGATACTTGGAAATTGTTGTGCTCATATAGATCTTGTTTAAGCTCTTGCATCATGTACCTTGTACCCATTAATGAATAACTACATAGAGCATGTTAAAATTTGGTTTGCATGATTGTTCTCTCTAAGTCTAGATATTTTCTGGTTGAGGTGTTTGAACAACAAGGAGATGATGTAAAGTCTTATAATTCTTACACTATGTTTATATGTGAGTCTTGCTGCACCATTTTATACTTGAGTTTGCTTCAAACAACCTTGCTAGCCTAGCCTTGTATTGAGAGGAATTCTTCTCGTGCATCCAAATCCTTGAGCCAATAACCATGCCATTTGTGTCCACCATACCTACCTACCACATGGTATTTCTCCGCCATTCCAAAGTACATTACTTGAGTGCTACCTTTAAAATTCCATTCTTTACCTTTACAATATATAGCTCATGGGACAAAATAGCCTTAAAACCTATTGTGGTGAAGAATATGTACTTATGTGTCTTATTTCTTAGTAAGTTGCTTGTTGAGCGGTAACCATGTTTTCTGGGGACGCCATCAACTTTTACCTTTGTTGAATATCATGTGAGTTGCTATGCATGTTCGTCTTGTCTGAAGTAAGGGAGGTTTTCACAATCAAATGGTTTGAGTATGCATACTGTTAGAGAAGAACATTGGGCCGCTAACTAAAGCCATGAATCATGGTGGAAGTTTCAGTTTGGACATAAAACCTCAATCTCTTATGAGAATATTAACTGTTGTTGAATGCTTAAGCATTAAAAGAGGAGTCCATTATCTGTTGTCTATGTTGTCCCGGTATGGGTGTCTAAGTTAAGAATGATCAAAAGCGAGAAATCCAATGCGAACCTTCTCCTTAGACCCTTGTACAGGCGGCATAGAGGTACCCCTTTGTGACACTTGGTTGAAACATATGTCATGCAATGATAATCCGTGTTAATCCAAGCTAATTAGGACAAGGTGCGAGCACTATTAGTATACTATGCATGAGGCTTGCAACTTATAAGATGTCTTATACATAACTCATATGCTTTATTACTACCGTTGACAAAATTGTTTCTTGTTTTCAAAATGAAAAGCTCTAGCACAAAAATAGTAATCAATGCTTCCCTCTGCGAAGGGCCTTTCTTCTACTTTATTGTTGAGTCAGTTTACCTATTCTTTCTATCTTAGAAGCAAACACTTGTGTAAACTGTGTGCATTGATTCTTACATGTTTACCTATTGCACTTGTTATATTACTTTGTGTTGACAATTATCCATGAGATATACATGTTACAAGTTGAAAGCAACCGCTGAAACTTATATCTTCCTTTGTGTTGCTTCAATGCCTTTTACTTGAATCTATTGCTTATGAGTAACTCTTATGCAAGACTTATTGATGCTTGTCTTGAAAGTATTATTCATGAAAAGTCTTTGCTATATGATTCATTTGTTTACTCATTATCTTCATCATTGCTTCGAATTGCTGCATTCATCTCATGTGCTTTATAATAGTATTGATCAAGATTATGATAGCATGTCACTTCAGAAATTATCTTTGTTATCGTTTACCTACTCGAGGGCGAGTAGGAACTAAGCTTGGGGATGCTTGATATGTCCCAAACGTATCTATAATTTCTTATGTTCCATGCTACTTTTATGATGATACTCACATGTTTTATACACATTATATGTCATTATTATGCATTTTCTGGCACTAACCTATTGACGAGATGCCGAAGAGCCGATTCTTTGTTTTCTGCTGTTTTTGGTTTCAGAAATCCTAGTAAGGAAATATTCTCGGAATTGGACGAAATCAACGCCCAGGGTCCTATTTTCACACGAAGCTTCCAGAAGACCGAAGAGGATAAGAAGTGGGGCCACGAGGCGCCGCCACAATAGGGCGGCGCGGCCAGCAAGGGGCCAGCTCGCGGCCCTGTTGTGTGGGGCCCTCGTGACACCCCTGACCTGCCCTTCCGCCTACTTAAAGCCTCCGTCGCGAAACCCCCAGTACCGAGAGCCACGATACGGAAAACCTTCCAGAGACGCCGCCGCCGCCAATCCCATCTCGGGGGATTCAGGAGATCGCCTCTGGCACCCTGCCGGAGAGGGGAATCATCTCCCGGAGGTCTCTTCATCGCCATGATCGCCTCCGGATTGATGTGTGAGTAGTTCACCCCTGGACCATGGGTCCATAGCAGTAGCTAGATGGTCGTCTTCTCCTAATTGTGCTATCATGCTCGATCTTGTGAGCTGCCTATCATGATCAAGATCGTTTCTTTGTAATCCTACATGTTGTGTTTGTTGGGATCCGATGGATATTGAATACTATGTCAAGTTGATTATCAATCTATCATATATGAGTTGTTTATGTTCTTGCATGCTCTCCGTTGCTAGTAGAGGCTCTGGCCAAGTTGATACTTGTGACTCCAAGAGGGAGTATTTATGCTCGATAGTGGGTTCATGCCTCCATTAAATGCAGGACGATGTGTGAGAAAGTTCTAAGGTTGTGGATGTGCTGTTGCCACTAGGGATAAAACATCGATGCTTTGTCTAAGGATATTTGTGTTGATTACATTACGCACCATACTTAATGCAATTGTCTGTTGCTTGCAACTTAATACCGAAAGGGGTTCGGATGATAACCTGAAAGTGGACTTTTTAGGCATAGATGCATGCTGGATGGCGGTCTATGTACTTTGTCGTAATGCCCTGATTAAATCTTATAGTACTCATCATGATATATGTATGTGCATTGTTATGCCTTCTTTATTTGTCAATTGCCCATTGTAATTTTTTCACCCAACATGCTATTTATCTTATGGGAGAGACACCGCTAGTGAACTGTGGACCCCGGTCTATTCTTTACATCTGAAATACAATCTACTGCAATACTTGTTCTTTACTGTTCTTCGCAAACAATCATCTTCCACACAATACGGTTAATCCTTTGTTCACAGCAAGCCGGTGAGATTGACAACTGATGCGTGTAGTTGACACGTCCGTTGGGAACCCCAAGAGGAAGGTGTGATGCGCACAGCGGCAAGTTTCCCTCAGTAAGAAACCAAGGTTTAATCGAACCAGTAGGAGTCAAGAAGCACGTTGAAGGTTGATGGCGGCGGGATGTAGTGCGGCGCAACACCAGAGATTCCGGCGCCAACGTGGAACCTGCACAACACAACCAAAGTACTTTGCCCCAACGAAACAGTGAGGTTGTCAATCTCACCGGCTTGCTGTAACAAAGGATTAACCGTGTTGTGTAGAAGATGATTGTTTGCAGAAAACAGTAGAAACGATATTGCAGTAGATTGTATTTCAGTATAGAGAATTGGACCGGGGTCCACAGTTCACTAGAGGTGTCTCTCCCATAAGATAAACATCATGTTGGGTGAACAAATTACAGTTGGGCAATTGACAAATAAAGAGGGCATGACCATGCACATACATATTATGATGAGTATAGTGAGATTTAATTGGGCATTACGACAAAGTACATAGACCGCCATCCAACATGCATCTATGCCTTAAACGTCCACCTTCAGGTTATAAGCCGAACCCCTCGATATTAAGTTGCTAACAACAGACAATTGCATTAAGTATTGCGCGTAATGTAATCAGTGACTACATCCTTGAACATAGCACCAATGTTTTATCCCTAGTGGCAATAGCACATCCATAACCTTAGAGGTTCTTGTCACCCCTCCAGATTCACGGAGACATGAACCCACTATCGAGCATAAATACTCCCTCTTGGAGTTACTAGCATCAACTTGGCCAGAGCATCTACTAATAACGGAGAGCATGCAAGATCATAAACAACACATAGACATGAATTGATAATCAACATAACAAGTATTCTCTATTCATCGGATCCCAACAAACGCAACATATAGAATTACAGATAGATGATCTTGATCATGTTAGGCAGCTCACAAGATCCGACAATGAAGCACAATGGGGAGAAGACAACCATCTAGCTACTGCTATGGACCCATAGTCCAGGGGTAGACTACTCACACATCACTCCGGAGGCGACCATGGCGGCGTAGAGTCCTCCGGGAGATGATTCCCCTCTCCGGCAGGGTGCCGGAGGCGATCTCCTGGATCCCCCGAGATGGGATCGGCGGCGGCGGCGTCTCTGGAAGGTTTTCCGTATCGTGGCTCTCGTGCCGGGGTTTCGCGACGGAGGCTTTAAGTAGGCGGAAGGGCAGGTCGAGAGGCGGCACGAGGGCCCACACCACGGGCCGCGCGGCCAAGGGGGGGCGCGCCGCCCTAGAGTGTGGCCACCTCGTGGCCCCGCCCGTCTCCTCTTCGGACTTACGGAAGCTTCGTGGCAAAATAGGACCACTGGGCGTTGATTTCGTCCAATTCCGAGAATATTTCGTTACTAGGATTTCTGAAACCAAAAACAGTAGAAAACAGCAACTGGCACTTCGGCATCTTGTTAATAGGTTAGTTCCAGAAAATGCACGAATATGACATAAAGTGTGCATAAAACATGTAGATAACATCAATAATGTGGCATGGAACATAAGAAATTATCGATACGTCGGAGACGTATCAGCATCCCCAAGCTTAGTTCTGCTCGTCCCGAGCAGGTAAAACGATAACACAGATAATTTCTGGAGTGACATGCCATCATAACCTTGATCATACTATTTGTAAAGCATATGTAGTGAATGCAGCGATCAAAACAATGTATATGACATGAGTAAACAAGTGAATCATAAAGCAAAGACTTTTCATGAATAGCACTTGAAAGAACATCTCTCACATTATGTTTTGTGTGTTTGATGTCAATGTATGTGATACACTAATGTTTGTTTAAGTGGTACAGGGATTACATAGTTATTTATTCATGTGTGTTGGATTTGATCGTCTGTCAAAAGAAATCAGAAAAAGTTGGCCAGGCCGGATAATCCGGGCCGGATATTGTTGAAATATCCGGCCCCCTGTTTTTGGCTAAGTCTTCGAGGAAAAGCTTCTCTGTATGGGGGCCGGACATTTGCCCGGATAATGTCCCGGTATTGTACCAGGGCCGGATTATCCGGGCCGGATATTTTGGAAATATCCGCCCCCCCCCCGTTTTTGGCTAAGGACTGGAAGAAAAGCTTCTCTGGCTATGGGCCGGACATTTGGCCGGACAATGTCACACTTTTGTCCCGATGGCCGGATTATCCGGGGGGGGGGGGGGGCGGATTATCCGGCCCTTACTTAGGCCGGATTATCCGGCCCCCCGGAAGTAGCAACGGCTCAATTTTGAGAGGGGGTATAAATACCCCCCTTCTTCTTCCTTGGTTGTTTGCTCAATCATTACACAAGAAATCTGCCAAGCCACCTCCATTAGAGCCACCTCAAGAAACTCAAGATTTGCAAGATCTCCTTCCTCCCCCAACCAAATCTCTTGATCTTTGGGGATTCGAAGGAGAAGACACCGATCTACATCCTCACCGAAGCGTTCTTCATTTCCCCCTCTCTTGTTTGAGGGATCTCATGCTAGTGTTCCTATTTGGTTCCCTAGTTGATTTGTGTTGATGTATTGTTGTTGATTGTTGTGTTGTAACAGATTTGGGAGCCTCCAATTAGGTTGTGGATGTGTGCCCCAAGAACCTTGTAAAGGCCCGGTTTCCGCCTCGAGGAAATCCCTTAGTGGAAGTGGGCTAGGCCTTCGTGGCGTTGCTCACCGGAGATCTGAGTGAAGCCTTCGTGGCTGTTGGTTTGGCTTTCGTAGCAACCACACTCCTCCAAACGTAGACGTACCTTCTTGCAAAGGAAGGGAACTACGGGAATCATCTCCGTGTCATCGCGTGCTCCACTCTCGGTTACCTCTATCCTATTCTATCTCTATATCTTGCTTAGTTGTTAGCCTTGTCATATAGGTAAATTCACTTAGTTGCATATCTAGAGAATTTACCTTTTGTGTCAAGCCTAAATTTAAAAAGAACTAAAAATTGGTTAGCACCTATTCACCCCCCCCCCCTCTAGGTGCGGCATACGATCCTTTCAATTGGTATCAGAGCCTCGGCTCTTATTTCGGGCTTAACCACCTAAGAGTATGCCGGACGAGGAGTCCTCGGAAGGGGCCGCCAAGATGGTCTCCGTGGAAGACTTCAATTCGTTGAAGTCCTCCATGGAAGCCCAAATGGAAAGCATGAAAAAGATGATTGCCGAGCTTTTGGCTCCGGCCCTTCCCAAGGCTCCTAGTGTAGAGGTAAAAGACACGGGTGTGTTAGATGAGGGAGAGGCTTCGGACTTACCCTCATCTACCAAACCCGTGGAAGGTGATAACTTAAACACTATCAAATCCCCCATTGCATCTCCCAAGGGAACTAGTGAAAGTGAGAGCTACAATCGAGTACCTCCACCTTTCCAATCACCCGATATACCGGTTCCCCATCCCCATTTGAACATTCGGGGCGACCCACCTAAGTTTTCTATTGAAAATTTCGATACTTGGCGATTTGAGTTCCGCTCTCATGTTTGTAGTGCCTCCAATGAATTATGGAGAATCATCATGGAGGGCTTCAAGCCATACAACCCCGACAAGTTGACTAGAAGAGAAGCGGTTGATAGTCAACTCAACGTCACCGCCTTGCACATGATTCAAACTAGTGTGGGGACAAAGGAATTGCATCGTGTCCGAAACTACACCACCGCCAAGGAAGCTTGGGATGGTTTGACCGCTAGTTGCATTGGAAGTGAGAGCACAAGGAGGAACAAGTATAATGCTCTCAAGAATAAAGCCGAAGGGTTCATGAGGCTACCGGATGAAGATCATGAAGACATGTATGGAAGACTTCTCACCGTTGCCGATGCCTTCCGGCTTATTGGTGCCACCCACATCAATGATTCTTGGATCAAGGAGAAGTACATTGAATGCATGATGCCATTTGTACCCATTGATGTCAAGACTCTTGTGGGAAGGGAATGCTATTCCTCTCTCACCTCTCAACAAGTCGTGCACGAGTTGCAAGCTCTCAAGGTGCTTGAGGAAACCTCTCATGATTCTCGCAATCGTGCTCTTGGGATGGCAAAAGGTTCCAACCTTGCCTTGGTGGTCAACTCCGTTGAAGAAGTGATTCCTCAAGAATCTTATAGGGCATCTTGGAGTATGACCTATCCGGAAGATTTGCAATGCCACTACCATGATCACATGGCCTTCCATGCAAAATCCTTTTGGGTTGATCCCTCCAAGGCCAAGGAAGACAACATCAAGAGGAACAACAAAAATGGGTTCACTAGCTTTGGTCCAAAGACAAGATCATGCTACAATTGTGATGACAAGCGTCACTTCATTGCCGAATGCCCCTATGAGAATAGAGAGCTTCATAATGGGAGGCTCATTCCCAAGGACAAGAGCAAAGACTCAAAGGGAAAATATTCAAAGCCCCTCAACAAGAAGTTCTACAACAACAAGACCAAGAAGGGCAAGAGGCCCTCAAGAGTTGTGCTAGTAACAAGGGAAGAATATTCTTCCGATGAAGTTGAAAGTTCTAGTGGTGATGAAGATGAAGAAAGCTCAAAGGAATTGGCCGCCATCGTCACCACCAACACACCCTCTTCATCTCTCTTTGAATCTCCCAATGAGAACCCTCATATCAAGAATGCACATTGCTTCATGGCAAGGTCCTCCTTGGACACACCTATTGTGCTATCAACTCAAGAAGAGTATACCTCCGGAGATGTTGATGTTGATGATGAAGAAGATGCAACCTCTAATGGATTGGTCGCTCTTGCCTCCCTCTCCACTAACTCTTCATCACCAAGTGAATCCCCCAATGAGGTCATTCATGTGGAGGAAGAAAGTTGCCTTATGGCTAAATCTTCCGAGGTATCATCTCCTAACCCCTCTATGCCTAGCATTGCTAATGATCTAGGGGTTGACCCCGCTAGTCTAAAAGTGAAACAAGAGATGCTAGAGTTTGATGAGTTCATTAGTAACCTACAAGGTAACACTAAGAAGCATGTTTCTAGCCTCATGGTTCGTATAGCTCAACAAAATGATATGCTTGAGAAAAAGGGTCAAATAGAGAGAGAAGACTCTCTTGAAATCCATGCCCTTAAAAATGCTCTTGAGGAAAGTCAAGAAACTATAGCTTCTCTTGAGGAGAGGCTAGAAACTCTTGAAGAGCCTCAAGATAAAATTAACAAGCTCACTAAAGCTAGAGATCTTGCTAGAGCTAAGACTAAAGTGCTTATAAAGGAAAAGGCCAAATTTGGTGTTGATCATGAGAAACTTGTGAAGGATCTAGATGAACTAGACAAGGCTCACAAAGCCTTGAAGAGTGAATACACTCTCCTCTCCAAGTCTTATGAGCAACTTCAAATTAGGCTTGCTTCATATGACATACCTAGTACCTCTACTCCTTCATGTGATCATGCAAATATAATTGAGGAAAATGCTAGGTTGAAAGATGAACTTGCTAGGACCTCCTCTCCCCAAAGTAAACTTTCCTTGGATGATCTTTTGAGTAAGCAAAGGTCAAACAATGGGAAGGAGGGACTTGGTTTCAATGCCAAGGCTAAAAAGGCAAACAAGAAAAAGACCAAGCCCGCACATGAGAAAGCTAATGGTGAACCCCGAAAGGGCAACACCATTAATGACGATGGTGCGGGAATAGATAACCCTCACTATGTTCTCTTTAAAGATTATTATGGTGATGTTTATGCTAAATATGTTGGTCCATATGATGGTTATGTTGCTTGGTCTATTTGGGTTCCAAAGACCCTTGTTGCTAACAAAAGAGGACCCATTGAAAAATGGGTACCTAAATCCAAGAATTGATCTCATGTAGGACTATGCCGCCGAAGGTTCAAAATGGGTACTTGATAGTGGATGTACAAGTCATATGACCGGCGGCAAGAACCTCGTCAAGGAGTTGAGGCCTAACATAAATGATATCACCGTCTCCTTTGGCGATAATTCTACATCCGAGGTATTGGGTTTTGGCAAGGTTGTGGTTGCACACAACATTACTCTTGTGGATGTCATGCTTGTCAAAACCCTTGGTTACAATTTGCTTTCCGTTTCCGCCCTTGGCAAGATGGGTTTCGCCGTCTTTATTGATAATGATATTGTGGTCCTCTTGTGGAGCAAGACTCTAAAAGTCGCATTCGTTGGGTATCGCGAACACAACTTGTATGTGGTGGACTTTTCGGGGACCACCACGTCAAGTGCGATGTGCCTATTCGGAAAGGCGGACGTGGGTTGGTTGTGGCATCGCCGCCTAGCCCATGTCAACATGAGAACTTTGCAAAGTCTTCACAAGGGGAACCATATTGTGGGACTAATGGAAAATGTGTCTTTTGCCAAAGATCGTGTTTGTAGGGCTTGTGTTGAAGGCAAAATGCATGACTCTCCGTATCCAAGCAAGACCATCATCTCTTCCAAGAGGATCTTGGAGCTCCTTCATGTGGATCTCTTTGGTCCCGTTACTCATGCAAGTCTTGGTGCGAAGAAACATTGCTTGGTGATTGTCGATGACTACTCAAGATACACTTGGGTCTACTTTCTCAAGACGAAAGATGAGACTCAACAAATATTCATTGACTTTGCTACCGAGGTGCAACGCCAACACAACCTCCTCATTATGGCAATAAGAAGTGACAACGGCTCCGAGTTCAAGAACTACACACTCAATGATTTTCTTAGTGATGAGGGGATTCGTCATCAATATTCCGCTGCCTACACCCCTCAACAAAATGGTGTTGCGGAGAGGAAGAACCGGACTCTTATGGATATGGCAAGGTCTATGATGGCGGAGTATAAATCCCGCTATAACTTTTGGGCCGAAGCCATCTCCACCGCTTGTCACTCCTCCAACCGGCTCTATCTCCGCAAGGGCTTGAACAAGACTCCATATGAAATACTCACCGGGAACAAGCCTAATATCTCATACTTCAAGGTGTTCGGGTGTAAGTGTTTCTACAAAATCAAAGGGGTTCGTTTGTCTAAATTTGCTCCTAAAGCTTTGGAGGGTATATTTGTTGGTTACGGTGCCGAATCTCACACTTATAGAATCTTTGATGTATCCTCCGGGATTATCATTGAATCTTGTAGTGTGAAGTTCGAAGAAAATGATGGCTCCCAAGTGGGGCAAGTTGATGTTTGTGCAGGTGATGAAATACCTCAAGATGCCATAGTAAGAATGGGTGTGGGATTTTTCCGCCCCATTGAGGGACACGGTGTGGCGTCTCGGGAAGGACTATGCTCTACCACGGTGGAGCCCTCATCTTCTCAACATCAACAAACCCCATCAAGTGAAGCAAATGATGCACCAACCCAAGAACAAGAACAACACCCTCTCTCTAGTGTGCAAGATCAAGGACAAGATCAAGGTCATGATCAACCAAGAATTCATGATGGTTCCGACGAGTATCCATTTGATATTTGCTCCGCACCAAATGATGTCCAAGATCAAGCACATGATGTTGAGCACTCACAAGAAATTGTGGTTGCTCAAGTGGAAGGTCAAGACGGGGACCCAAATGATCAAGTTGATCAAGTGACACCTCCAAGGCCAAGAAGAACCAAGGAGGAGATCGAGGCCCGTCGTCTAGCAAGAAGAGAAAGGCAACTTGAGCGTCTTGAACACACTCACGACAAGGTTCTTGGTGATGTAAGGGCGAAGGTTTCCACAAGAAGGCAATTGGCTAATTTTAGCAACCATCATGCTTATATCTCCTTAGTGGGACCCAAAAAGTATTTGAAGCCCTTGAAGATTCGGATTGGTTGGAAGCTATGCACGAAGAACTCAACAACTTCAAGCGCAACAAAGTGTGGACTTTAGTAGAGAAGCCAAAGGGGTGCCGCAATGTTATTGGCACTAAATGGATATTCAAGAACAAGCAAGATGAGTTTGGGAATGTTGTGAGGAACAAGGCAAGATTGGTGGCTCAAGGGTTCTCTCAAGTTGAGGGAATTGACTTTGGAGAAACCTATGCTCCCGTGGCTCGTCTTGAGTCCATCCGTATCCTTCTTGCTTATGCATCGCATCATAACTTTAAGTTACAACAAATGGATGTGAAAAGTGCATTTCTTAATGGTCCTATTCATGAAGAGGTTTATGTTAAGCAACCCCCGGGGTTCGAGGATTTCAACTTTCCTAACCATGTCTACAAGCTTGATAAAGCACTTTATGGTCTCAAACAAGCTCCTAGAGCTTGGTATGAGCACCTTAAGGAATTGTTGGTAGACCGTGGGTTTGATGTTGGGCTAATCGACCCCACTCTTTTTACTAAGAGGGTCAATGGGGAGTGATACGTCTCCGACGTATCGATAATTTCTTATGTTCCATGCCACATTATTGATGTTATCTACATGTTTTATGCACACTTTATGTCATATTCGTGCATTTTCTGGAACTAACCTATTAACAAGATGCCGAAGTGCCAGTTCCTGTTTTCTGCTGTTTTTGGTTTCAGAAATCCTAGTAACGAAATATTCTCGGAATTGGACGAAATCAACGCCCAGGTTCCTATTTTGGCCGGAAGCATCCAGAACACCCGAGAGCCACCAGGGAGGGGGCACAGGCCCACCAAACCCTAGGCTGGCGCGGCCAGGGGGGGCCTGCGCCACCCTATGGTGTGGGTACCCCTTCGACCCTCTGGCACCGCCTCTTCGCCTATTTAAAGCCTCCGTCGCGAAAACCCTGATACGTTGGACGAAACCCACAGAAACCTTCCAGAGCCGCCGCCATCGCGAAGCCAAGATCTGGGGGACAGGAGTCTCTGTTCTGGCACACCGCCGGAACGGGGAAGTGCCCCCGGAAGGCTTCTCCATCGACACCGCTGCCATCTCCACCGCCATCTTCATCACCGCTGCTGCTCCCATGAGGAGGGAGTAGTTCTCCATCGAGGCTCAGGGCTGTACCGGTAGCTATGTGGTTCATCTCTCTCCCATGTACTTCAATACAATAATCTCATGAGCTGCCTTACATGATTGAGATTCATATGATGATGCTTGTAATCTAGATGTCATTATGCTAGTCAAGTGAGTTTTACTTATGTGATCTCCGGAGACTCCTTGTCCCACGTGTGTAAAGGTGACAGTGTGTGCACCGTGTGGGTCTCTTAGGCTATATTTCACAGAATACTTATTCACTGATGAATGGCATAGTGAGGTGCTTATTTATATCTCTTTATGATTGCAATGTGTTTGTATCACAATTTATCTATGTGCTACTCTAGCAATATTATTAAAGTAGTTCTATTCCTCCTGCACGATGTAATGGTGACAGTGTGTGCATCCGTGTTAGTACTTGGTTTATGCTATGATCATGATCTCTTGTAGATTATGAAGTTAACTATTGCTATGATAGTATTGATGTGTACTATTCCTCCTACATATGCATGAAGGTGACAGTGTGAATGCTATGTTAGTACTTGGTTTAGTCTTTTGATCTATCTTACACTATAAGGTTACTTAAATATGAACATTTAATTGTGGAGCTTGTTAACTCCGGCATTGAGAGTTCGTGTAATCCTACGCAATGTGTTCATCATCCAACAAGAGTGTAGAGTATGCATTTATCTATTCTGTTATGTGATCAATGTTGAGAGTGTCCACTAGTGAAAGTCTAATCCCTAGGCCTTGTTCCTTAATACTGCTGCGTTACTACTGCTTGTTTCTTTGTTTCAGCGTGTTACTACTGCTGCAATACTACCACCATCAACTACACGCCAGCAAGCTATTTTCTGGCACCGTTGCTACTGCTCATATATATTCATACCACCTGTATTTCACTATCTCTTCGCCGAACTAGTGCACCTATTAGGTGTGTTGGGGACACAAGAGACTTCTTGCTTTGTGGTTGCAGGGTTGCATGAGAGGGATATCTTTGACCTCTTCCTCCCTGAGTTTGATAAACCTTGGGTGATCCACTTAAGGGAAAACTTGCTGCTGTTCTACAAACCTCTGCTCTTGGAGGCCCAACACTGTCTACAGGAAAAGGAGGGGGAAGTAGACATCAAGCTATTTTCTGGCGCCGTTGCCGGGGAGGAAAGGTAAAAGGTACTCACACTCCGGACCTCGGCTACCAAGCTATTTTCCATCGTTGTAAGTACTCGAAGCTATTTCCTTTAGATTCTGCAATTGCATCTTTTTGTTTCTTGTTTACACTAGTAAGGCATAATGGATAACAATGAGCTTTTTACTCTATTTCCTGATTTAAGACATGGATAGTTTGATCCGAAAATTAAAAAACCCATGGAACATATTAATATGAACACTTTGAACACCATTGTTGCTAATGATATGGAAAATTCTAAGCTTGGGGAAGCTGGTTTTGATGAGCATGATCTTTTTAGTCCACCAAGCATTGAGGAGAAAATTTACTTTGATGATACTTTGCCTCCTATTTATGATGATTATAATGATAGTAGTCTTTTGTTGCCGCCTGTTATGGAGGATAAATTTAATTATGATTACAATATGCCTCCTATATTTGATGATGAGAATAATAATGATAGCTACTTTGTTGAATTTGCTCCCACTACAACTAATAAAATTGACTATGCCTATGTGGAGAGTAATAATTTTATGCATGAGACTCATGATAAGAATGCTTTATGTGATAGTTATATTGTTGAGTTTGCTCATGATGCTACTGAAAGTTATTATGAGAGAGGAAAATATGGTTGTAGAAATTTTCATGTTACTAAAATACCTCTCTATGTGCTGAAATTTTTGAAGCTACACTTGTTTTATCTTCCTATGCTTGTTACTTTGCTCTTCATGAACTTGTTTATTTACAAGATTCCTATGCATAGGAAGCATGTTAGACTTAAATGTGTTTTGAATTTGCCTCTTGATGCTCTCTTTTGCTTCAAATACTATTTCTTGCGAGTGCATCATTAAAACTGCTGAGCCCATCTTAATGGCTATAAAGAAAGAACTTCTTGGGAGATAACCCATGTGTTATTTTGCTACAGTACTTTGTTTTATATTTGTGTCTTGGAAGTTGTTTACTACTGTAGCAACCTCTCCTTATCTTAGTTTTGTGTTTTGTTGTGCCAAGTGAAGCCTCTAATCGAAGGTTGATACTAGATTTGGATTTCTGCGCAGAAACAGATTTCTATCTGTCACGAATCTGGGCTGTTTTCTCTGTAGGTAACTCAGAAAAATATGCCAATTTACGTGCGTGTTCCTCAGATACGTACGCAACTTTCATTAGTTTTGAGTTTTCTGATCTGAGCAACGGACGTATTTATTAGAAATTCGTATTTACGGACTGTTCTGTTTTGACAGATTCTGCCTTTTATTTCGCATTGCTTCTTTCGCTGTGTTGGGTGGATTTCTTTGTTCCATTACCTTCCAGTAGCTTTGAACAATGTCCAGATGTGTTAAGAATGATTGTGTCACCTCTGAACATGTGATTTTTTGATTATGTACTAACCCCTCTAATGAAGTTTATGAGAAGTTGGGTGTGAAGGAAGTTTTCAAGGGTCAAGAGAGGAGGATGATATACTATGATCAAGAAGAGTGAAAGCTCTAAGCTTGGGGATGCCCCGGTGGTTCACCCCTGCATATATCAAGAAGACTCAAGCGTCTAAGCTTGGGGATGCCCAAGGCATCCCCTTCTTCATCGACAAATTATCAGGTTCCTTCTCTTGAAACTATATTTTTATTCGGTCACATCTTATGTGCTTTACTTGGAGCATCTGTGTGCTTTTGTTTTTGTTTGAATAAATGCTTTTTTGGGAGAGAGACACGCTCCGCTGGTTCATACGAACACATGTGTTCTTAGCTTTTAATTTTCATGGCGAAGTTTCTTCTTCGATAAATTGTTATATGGTTGGAATTGGAAAATGATACATGTAGTAATTGCTATTAATGTCTTGGGTAATGTGACACTTGGCAATTGTTGTGCACATGTTTAAGCTCTTGCGTCATATACTTTGCACCTATTAATAAAGAAATGCATAGAGCATGCTAAAATTTGGTTTGCATATTTGGTCTCTCTAAGGTCTAGATAATTTCTAGTTTTGAGTTTGAACAACAAGGAAGACGGTGTAGAGTCTTATAATGTTTTCAATATGTCTTTTATGTGAGCTTTGCTGCACCGGTTCATCCTTGTGTTTGTTTCAAATAGCCTTGCTAGCCTAAACCTTGTATCGAGAAGGAATACTTCTCATGCATCCAAAATACTTGAGCCAACCACTATGCCATTTGTGTCCACCATACCTACCTACTACATGGTATTTTCCGCCATTCCAAAGTAAATTGCTTGAGTGCTACCTTTAAAAATTCCATCATTCACCTTTGCAATATATAGCTCATGGGACAAATAGCTTAAAAACTATTGTGGTATTGAATATGTACTTATGCACTTTATCTCTTATTAAGTTGCTTGTTGTGCGATAACCATGTTCACTGGGGACGCCATCAACTATTCTTTGTTGAATTTTATGTGAGTTGCTATGCATGTTCGTCTTGTCTGAAGTAAGAGAGATCTACCACCTTATGGTTAAGCATGCATATTGTTAGAGAAGAACATTGTGCCGCTAACTAAAGCCATGATCCATGGTGGAAGTTTCAGTTTTGGACAAATATCCTCAATCTCATATGAGAAAATTATTAATTGTTGTTACATGCTTATGCATAAAAGAGGAGTCCATTATCTGTTGTCTATGTTGTCCCGGTATGGATGTCTAAGTTGAGAATAATCAATAGCGAGAAATCCAATGCGAGCTTTCTCCTTAGACCTTTGTACAGGCGGCATAGAGGTACCCCTTTGTGACACTTGGTTAAAACATGTGCATTGTGATGATCCGGTAGTCCAAGCTAATTAGGACAAGGTGCGGGCACTATTAGTATACTATGCATGAGGCTTGCAACTTGTAAGATATAATTTACATGATACATATGCTTTATTACTACCGTTGACAAAATTGTTTCATGTTTTCAAAATCAAAGCTCTAGCACAAATATAGCAATCGATGCTTTTCCTCTATGGAGGACCATTCTTTTACTTTTATTGTTGAGTCAGTTCACCTATTTCTCTCCATCCCAAGAAGCAAACACTTGTGTGAACTGTGCATTGATTCCTACATACTTGCATATTGCACTTATTATATTACTCTATGTTGACAATATCCATGAGATATACATGTTATAAGTTGAAAGCAACCGCTGAAACTTAATCTTCCTTTGTGTTGCTTCAATACTTTTACTTTGAATTATTGCTTTATGAGTTAACTCTTATGCAAGACTTATTGATACTTGTCTTTAAGTACTATTCATGAAAAGTCTTTGCTATATGATTCATTTGTTTACTCATGTCATATACATTGTTTTGATCGCTGCATTCACTACATATGCTTTACAAATAGTATGATCAAGGTTATGATGGCATGTCACTCCAGAAATTATCTGTGTTATCGTTTTACCTGCTCGGGACGAGCAGAACTAAGCTTGGGGATGCTGATACGTCTCCGACGTATCGATAATTTCTTATGTTCCATGCCACATTATTGATGTTATCTACATGTTTTATGCACACTTTATGTCATATTCGTGCATTTTCTGGAACTAACCTATTAACAAGATGCCGAAGTGCCGATTCTTTGTTCTGCTGTTTTTGGTTTCAGAAATCCTAGTAACGAAATATTCTCGGAATTGGACGAAATCAACGCCTGGGTTCCTATTTTGCCGGAAGCATCCAGAACACCCGAGAGCCACCGGGAGGGGGCACAGGCCCACCAAACCCTAGGCCGGCGCGGCAGGGGGCCCGCGCCACCCTATGGTGTGGGCACCCCTTCGACCCTCTGGCGCCGCCTCTTCGCCTATTTAAAGCCTCCGTCGCGAAAACCCTGATACGTTGGACGAAACCCACAGAAACCTTCCAGAGCCGCCGCCATCGCGAAGCCAAGATCTAGGGGACAGGAGTCTCTGTTCCGGCATGCCGTCGGAACGGGGAAGTGCCCCCGGAAGGCTTCTCCATCGACACCGCTGCCATCTCCACCGCCATCTTCATCACCGCTGCTGCTCCCATGAGGAGGGAGTAGTTCTCCATCGAGGCTCGGGGCTGTACCGGTAGCTATGTGGTTCATCTCTCTCCCATGTACTTCAATACAATAATCTCATGAGCTGCCTTACATGATTGAGATTCATATGATGATGCTTGTAATCTAGATGTCATTATGCTAGTCAAGTGAGTTTTACTTATGTGATCTCCGGAGACTCCTTGTCCCACGTGTGTAAAGGTGACAGTGTGTGCACCGTGTGGGTCTCTTAGGCTATATTTCACAGAATACTTATTCACTGATGAATGGCATAGTGAGGTGCTTATTTATATCTCTTTATGATTGCAATGTGTTTGTATCACAATTTATCTATGTGCTACTCTAGCAATATTATTAAAGTAGTTCTATTCCTCCTGCACGATGTAATGGTGACAGTGTGTGCATCCGTGTTAGTACTTGGTTTATGCTATGATCATGATCTCTTGTAGATTATGAAGTTAACTATTGCTATGATAGTATTGATGTGTACTATTCCTCCTACATATGCATGAAGGTGACAGTGTGCATGCTATGTTAGTACTTGGTTTAGTCTTTTGATCTATCTTACACTATAAGGTTACTTAAATATGAACATTTAATTGTGGAGCTTGTTAACTCCGGCATTGAGGGTTCGTGTAATCCTACGCAATGTGTTCATCATCCAACAAGAGTGTAGAGTATGCATTTATCTATTCTGTTATGTGATCAATGTTGAGAGTGTCCACTAGTGAAAGTCTAATCCCTAGGCCTTGTTCCTAAATACTGCTGCGTTACTCTTGCTTGTTGTTTCACTGTGTGACTACTGCTGCAATACTACCACCATCAACTACACGCCAGCAAGCTATTTTCTGGCACCGTTGCTACTGCTCATATATATTCATACCACCTGTATTTCACTATCTCTTCGCCGAACTAGTGCACCTATTAGGTGTGTTGGGGACACAAGAGACTTCTTGCTTTGTGGTTGCAGGGTTGCATGAGAGGGATATCTTTGACCTCTTCCTCCCTGAGTTCGATAAACCTTGGGTGATCCACTTAAGGGAAAACTTGCTGCTGTTCTACAAACCTCTGCTCTTGGAGGCCCAACACTGTCTACAGGAAAAGGAGGGGGAAGTAGACATCAGGGAGCTTTTCGTTTGCCAATTATATGTTGATGATATTATATTTGGCTCTACTAACAAAGCTTTCAATGATGAATTCTCAAAGCTTATGACCGATAGGTTTGAGATGTCTATGATGGGAGAGATGAAGTTTTTTCTTGGTTTTGAGATCAAGCAATTGAGAGAAGGAACCTTCATCAACCAAGCAAAATATCTCCAAGACATGCTCAAGAGGTTCAAGATGACCGAGTTGAAGGGTGTGGCCACTCCTATGGTTACCAAATGTCATCTTGCACTTGATCCCAATGGTAAAGAGGTGGATCAAAAGGTATATCGCTCCATGATTGGATCCTTACTTTACCTTTGTGCATCTAGACCGGACATAGTGTTGAGTGTTGTTTTGTGTGCAAGGTATCAAGCTTCTCCTAAGGAGAGCCACATGATAGCTCTCAAGAGAATCTTTCGATATTTGGTTGATACCCCAAGATATGGTATTTGGTACCCCAAAGGCTCAAGTTTTATTCTCAATGGATACACCGATGCGGATTGGGCGGGAGACAAGGATGATAGGAAATCAACCTCCGGGGCTTGCCAATTTCTTGGTAGGTCCTTGGTGTGTTGGTCATCTAAGAAGCAAAATTGTATATCTCTCTCCACCGCCGAAGCCGAATATGTTGCCGCCGCAAGTGGATGCACTCAATTGTTATGGATGAGGCAAACTTTAAAGGAATACTGTGTCATTTGTGACAAAGTGCCTCTATTATGTGACAATGAAAGTGCTATCAAGATTGCCTATAATCCGGTGCAACATTCAAGAACGAAGCATATTGAGATCCGGAATCATTTCATTAGGGATCATGTTGCCCGGGGTGATATTGAGCTTATCTATGTTCCTACCAAAGATCAACTTGCCGATATATTCACGAAGCCTCTTGATGAAGCAAGGTTCACTTATTTGAGGAATGAGCTAAATATCATCGATTCAAGGAGTATAGCTTGACCATCTTGCAAACACACCTTCGTCTCAAAACTTTATTTGGTTTAGATGTGGGCATGGAAATAGGGGGAGTGCGGTTTAAATTATTGAGCTATCCCTCCCCCCATAATGCCAACATTAAAGATTTCATTCTCGTTATATCATATGTTGATATGTGAGCTTAAATGATGAGTATTGGTTTGGACCCAAGATATATCTTCGCGGTGCCATACCATAACACTCATATATGGTGGCCTAGGCCACCACACTCTTCTTCGTGAAGAGTTGGAGTTGTTTGGTT
Source organism: Lolium perenne (assembly GCF_019359855.2). Taxonomy (NCBI): domain Eukaryota; kingdom Viridiplantae; phylum Streptophyta; class Magnoliopsida; order Poales; family Poaceae; genus Lolium; species Lolium perenne. The sequence continues at coordinate 202,737,880 of NC_067244.2, forward strand.
GTTCATTGGATTTTATTGACATCTCCATGTTCTTATGGGAAATCACTCTAGTTTGGCCTTATTTGCCCATATCTTGCAAACTTGAGTGACCATGTACCATTAACAGTTTGTATCTTCTAAAACCTAAGCCTACTCTCTCCTATAAGCCATTTCCATCTTGCTCATTTGTCATGTTTGGTAAAAACTTGGAGTTTGAGGTTTTTCGGTCGGATGATCTAGGGTTCTCCATCTTATTGGTAAATTTGCACCTTATATGTGACGTGATACTTTATTACATCATATATGGGTCTTGCAAATAACCAACGAAAGATGGGCCGGATTCCCGGTGATTACGAATTTTCCAACCCCGGATAATCCGGCCCAGCGACTCTGGAATATCCGGCCCGGCCGGATTATCCGCCCTAAGCTAGGGCCGGATTATCCGGCCTGGGCAGATCTTGAAAGGGTTGAGGTCGAGGCTGCAGGGGGCAAAACGGTTCATACCTTCCCCCCACGCGCCTCTCTCCTCTTTCTCCTCTCAAGACCGCCGGATCTCCTCCTCCTCGCCGGAGACGCTCCGTCCGCCCCCTCTCGGAGTTCTTGGGTGGATCGGGTGCATCTCCTCCCTAGCTACCTTCTCCTCCAAGCGGTTTCCACAATGGATGTGGGTATGATTCACAATCTCTAACCCTAGATGTTGTGTTTTATATGTGCTATTTTCTTGGTGGAATTGGTGTCTAGTTGTTCCAAATCACGTGTAGTGTACTCCTCTTGCATGCTATGAGGCCGATCTAGTCTTAGACAAGTTTTTGATTGAAAATCTGCACATCTCGCAGGGCCGGATTATCCGCCCCCCGAGCAGGCCGGATTATCCGGCCGGGCCGGATTATCCGCCCCCAGGGGACACCGGATTATCCGGCCTGGAGCTTCATCGCCGCTGCAGTTTTGCTTCAATCTATCATGTCTAGATTTGTACCGACTTATAGCATGTTTCTCGAGTATATTACTATATCTTACATGACTTATGAGCATTACCTTCTCTTTGCTTCCCGCCTTTGCTTCTCACAGGTGGTGCTTCTCGGGGTGGTCGAAGACGCCAAAGGCATGATCGATCTAGTGACGAGTTTGCACCCAATGCACCTCGCAAGTCCGTCACTTCAAGAAGGAAGAACAAGGAAGTGAGGGAGAACTACAAGACCATGGATCCAGTTTCTTATTCCGCTATTCGCTTGAAGAACTGGTATGAAGATGTTCCAAGGGATGAAGAAATAGAGGGCAGGAGATTCTGGTGCATGGAGCAAGTGTTCATCTACAAGGACATCTATGAGCCTATGAAGAATCTGAGACCCATGCAAGCTATCAATGTGGACATTCTGGCTGAAAACAATCACTTTGAAGATGCTATCTGGGTAGCTGGAAGAATGGGCTTGAAAGATATCATGAAGATTCAATGTGACTATAGCCCAGAGTTGGTGAAGCAATTCTTTGCCACTTTGGCAATCAAGAATGATGAGGAACGCACTTTGGAATGGATGTCTGGCTCCACTCACTGCAGTGCCACTCTGTGCCGTTTTGCTGGTATTCTTGGAGTTCCTATTGATGAGGGTCGTCGTCTTCATGGACCACAACAGACTGACAAGAATGCTCTTGCTAATCTCTATACCTCAGCGGGAAGGATTGGTTATACTAAGGGGCTGCTCCTCATATACTGATCGGTTGCTCCGGTTCTTTCGGGCAACCATTTGCCCAAGTGGTGGTAACAATGATGCTATCCGGGGAGTCCTTGTGGATCTTATGCACCTCAGCTTTAAGTGTGCTCGTGATGGTAATGAGGTGCGGGACTACACTCTTGATATCATGGACTTCATCTTCCATGAGATCCGTGATGCCATGGTCTCCCGGACCACCATACCTTATGCACCCTACATCCAGCTTCTCATCAACAACTCTGTGACTGTGAGTGAAAATTTGAGTGGGTATCCGTTGGTGAAGCACCATGTCAAGAAGGCCTACAAGCTTAAGCCAGTCTCTTCAGCTGTACCTGCACCTGACTCTTTCATGGGTGATGCTCGTTCTAGTGGTGTTGCTCCTGCTCATCATCCTGATGTCCCGGCTATGAGGAAGGAAGTGACCCGGCTTAGTTGGTTTCAGCGTCACATCCTTTGCATGAACATTGAGATCCATAAGGAGAACTATGCAGCTAGCCGTGAGCGTTCTGAGATTAAGCATACTCAGGCGGTTATTCTACACAAGCTCAGTGGTGATCAAGGTCCCCCGCCTCAGCCCCCAGTTCACCAGGGTTACAGTGGATGGCACTCTGCACAGGTTCCTTGGAGTGATCTTGATGATTGCCTTCAAAGGTCAAACACCTCTCGTCGTTCTCCGGATGCTCCAGACACTGATGAAGAGGAAGAAGAAGAAGAAGAAGAGGCGCAAGAGTCCGATGATGATTATGCCTCCGAGTGATTCCCATGGGACGTGTAGCATCGCGCTTGTCCCCTTTTTGGCGTCTCGATGCCAAAGGGGGAGAAGTGTTCTATTAGGATTATCGGGGATTTGCATGGTTTGGGCACAAGCATATGCGTTTATCATTCTTATATTGCTTGTGTTCCCTCTTATTTGAACTATTTGGTTTGTTTGTGTGCCGTTCAAAACACTATGTGCTATGTGGTGTGAGACATTGTTATGGTTTTCGGATTTCTATTTGTTGAGATCAAGGATATTACATTATGTGTGATGCTATATCTCCGCATTATATATCTACACATGGGTATGATCTCTTGCATCCTATCTCAACTTCATATGTGTCAATGTCTATTGTTAGAGCTCATGTTGGATATCTCTTGTGTTGAGGCACCATACTCCTATGTGTTGTGTATTTGTATTCAAATGCAAATTACTTATATGCACACATGTAGGGGGAGTGCCTCTATGTTTTGCCATCATGCTTGTCTCTATAGTGATTCCCTTGCAAATCCGTATATTGTCATCAAACACCAAAAAGGGGGAGATTGAAAGAACATCTCTCACATTATGTTTTGTGTGTTTGATGTCAATGTATGTGATACACTAATGTTTGTTTAAGTGGTACAGGGATTACATAGTTATTTATTCATGTGTGTTGGATTTGATCGTCTGTCAAAAGAAATCAAAAAAAGTTGGCCAGGCCGGATAATCCGGGCCGGATATTGTTGAAATATCCGGCCCCCCTGTTTTTGGCTAAGTCTTCGAGGAAAAGCTTCTCTGTATGGGGGCCGGACATTTGCCCGGATAATGTCCCGGTATTGTACCAGGGCCGGATATTTTGGAAATATCCGGCCCCCCCGTTTTTGGCAAAGGACTGGAAGAAAAGCTTCTCTGGCTATGGGCCGGACATTTGGCCGGACAATGTCACACTTTTGTCCCGATGGCCGGATTATCCGGGGGGGGGGGGGCGGATTATCCGGCCCTTACTTAGGCCGGATTATCCGGCCCCCCGGAAGCAGCAACGGCTCAATTTTGAGAGGGGGTATAAATACCCCCCTTCTTCTTCCTTGGTTGTTTGCTCAATCATTACACAAGAAATCTGCCAAGCCACCTCCATTAGAGCCACCTCAAGAAACTCAAGATTTGCAAGATCTCCTTCCTCCCCCAACCAAATCTCTTGATCTTTGGGGATTCGAAGGAGAAGACACCGATCTACATCCTCACCGAAGCGTTCTTCATTTCCCCCTCTCTTGTTTGAGGGATCTCATGCTAGTGTTCCTATTTGGTTCCCTAGTTGATTTGTGTTGATGTATTGTTGTTGATTGTTGTGTTGTAACAGATTTGGGAGCCTCCAATTAGGTTGTGGATGTGTGCCCCAAGAACCTTGTAAAGGCCCGGTTTCCGCCTCGAGGAAATCCCTTAGTGGAAGTGGGCTAGGCCTTCGTGGCGTTGCTCACCGGAGATCTGAGTGAAGCCTTCGTGGCTGTTGGTTTGGCTTTCGTAGCAACCACACTCCTCCAAACGTAGACGTACCTTCTTGCAAAGGAAGGGAACTACGGGAATCATCTCCGTGTCATCGCGTGCTCCACTCTCGGTTACCTCTATCCTATTCTATCTCTATATCTTGCTTAGTTGTTAGCCTTGTCATATAGGTAAATTCACTTAGTTGCATATCTAGAGAATTTACCTTTTGTGTCAAGCCTAAATTGAAAAAGAACTAAAAATTGGTTAGCACCTATTCACCCACCCCCCCTCTAGGTGCGGCATACGATCCTTTCAGCACTTCAAGACAAGCATCAATAAGTCTTGCATAAGAGTTAACTCATAAAGCAATAATTCATAGTAAAAGCATTGAAGCAACACAAAGGAAGATTAAGTTTCAGCGGTTGCTTTCAACTTGTAACATGTATATCTCATGGATATTGTCAACATAGAGTAATATAATAAGTGCAATAAGCAAATATGTAGGAATCAATGCACAGTTCACACAAGTGTTTGCTTCTTGAGGTGGAGAGAAATAGGTGAACTGACTCAACATTGAAAGTAAAAGAATGGTCCTCCATAGAGGAAAAGCATCGATTGCTATATTTGTGCTAGAGCTTTGATTTTGAAAACATGAAACAATTTTGTCAACGGTAGTAATAAAGCATATGTATCATGTAAATTATATCTTACAAGTTGCAAGCCTCATGCATAGTATACTAATAGTGCCCGCACCTTGTCCTAATTAGCTTGGACTACCGGATCATCACAATGCACATGTTTTAACCAAGTGTCACAAAGGGGTACCTCTATGCACTTTGTACAAAGGTCTAAGGAGAAAGCTCGCATTGGATTTCTCGCTATTGATTATTCTCAACTTAGACATCCATACCGGGACAACATAGACAACAGATAATGGACTCCTCTTTTATGCATAAGCATGTAACAATAATTAATAATTTTCTCATATGAGATTGAGGATATTTGTCCAAAACTGAAACTTCCACCATGGATCATGGCTTTAGTTAGCGGCCCAATGTTCTTCTCTAACAATATGCATGCTTAACCATAAGGTGGTAGATCGCTCTTACTTCAGACAAGACGAACATGCATAGCAACTCACATGAAATTCAACAAAGAGTAGTTGATGGCATCCCCAGTGAACATGGTTATCGCACAACAAGCAACTTAATAAGAGATAAAGTGCATAATTACATATTCAATACCACAATAGTTTTTAAGCTATTTGTCCCATGAGCTATATATTGCAAAGGTGAATGATGGAATTTTAAAGGTAGCACTCAAGCAATTTACTTTGGAATGGCGGAAAATACCATGTAGTAGGTAGGTATGGTGGACACAAATGGCATAGTGGTTGGCTCAAGTATTTTGGATGCATGAGAAGTATTCCCTCTCGATACAAGGTTTAGGCTAGCAAGGTTTATTTGAAACAAACACAAGGATGAACCGGTGCAGCAAAACTCACATAAAAGACATATTGTAAACATTATAAGACTCTACACCGTCTTCCTTGTTGTTCAAACTCAATACTAGAAATTATCTAGACCTTAGAGAAACCAAATATGCAAACCAAATTTTAGCATGCTCTATGTATTTCTTCATTAATGGGTGCAAAGCATATGATGCAAGAGCTTAAACATGAGCACAACAATTGCCAAGTATCACATTACCCAAGACATTTATAGCAATTACTACATGTATCATTTTCCAATTCCAACCATATAACAATTTAACGAAGGAGAAACTTCGCCATGAATACTATGAATAGAAACTAAGGACATACTTGTCCATATGCTACAACGGAGTGTGTCTCTCTCCCATAAAGTGAATGCTAGGATCCATTTTATTCAAACAAAACAAAAAACAAAAACAAACCGACGCTCCAAGCAAAGCACATAAGATGTGATGGAATAAAAATATAGTTTCAGGGGAGGAACCTGATAATGTTGTCGATGAAGAAGGGGATGCCTTGGGCATCCCCAAGCTTAGACGCTTGAGTCTTCTTGATATATGCAGGGGTGAACCACCGGGGCATCCCCAAGCTTAGAGCTTTCACTCTCCTTGATCATGTTGCATCATACTCCTCTCTTGATCCTTGAAAACTTCCTCCACACCAAACTTAGAACAACTCATTAGAGGGTTAGCGACAATAAAAATTAACATGTTCAGAGGTGACACAATCATTCTTAACACTTCTGGACATTGCATAAAGCTACTGGATATTAATGGATCAAAGAAATTCATCCAACATAGCAAAATAGGCAATGCGAAATAAAAGGCAGAATCTGTTAAAACAGAATAGTTCGTATTGACGAATTTTATCGAGGCACCAGACTTGCTCAAATGAAAATGCTCAAATTGAATGAAAGTTGCGTACATATCTGAGGATCACTCACGTAAATTGGCATAATTTTCTGAGTTACCTACAGAGAAAACAGCCCAGATTCGTGACAGCAAAGAAATCTGTTTCTGCGCAGTAATCCAAATCTAGTATGAACTTTTCTATCAACGACTTTACTTGGCACAACAAAACACTAAACTAAGATAAGGAGAGGTTGATACAGTAGTAAACAACTTCCAAGACACAAAATAAAAACAAAGTACTGTAGGTAAAAACATGGGTTGTCTCCCATAAGCGCTTTTCTTTAACGCCTTTCAGCTAGGCGCAGAAAGTGTGTATCAAGTATTATCAAGAGACGAAGTGTCAACATCATAATTTGTTCTCATAATAGAATCAAAAGGTAACTTCATTCTCTTTCTAGGGAAGTGTTCCATACCTTTCTTGAGAGGAAATTGATATTTTATATTACCTTCCTTCATATCAATGATAGCACCAACAGTTCGAAGAAAAGGTCTTCCCAATATAATGGGACAAGATGCATTGCATTCAATATCCAAGACAACAAAATCAACGGGGACAAGGTTATTGTTAACGGTAATGCGAACATTATCAACTTTCCCCAAAGGTTTCTTTGTAGAATGATCAGCAAGATTAACATCCAAATAACAATTTTTCAATGGTGGCAAGTCAAGCATATTATAAATTTTCTTAGGCATAACAGAAATACTTGCACCAAGATCACATAAAGCATTACAATCAAAATCTTTAACCTTCATTTTAATGATGGGCTCCCAACCATCCTCTAGCTTTCTAGGAATAGAGGCTTCGCGCTCTAGTTTCTCTTCTCTAGCTTTTATGAGAGCATTTGTAATATGTTGCGTGAAAGCCAAATTTATAGCACTAGCATTAGGACTTTTAGCAAGTTTTTGCAAGAACTTAATAACTTCAGAGATGTGGCAATCATCAAAATTCAAACCATTATAATCTAAAGCAATGGGATCATCATCCCCAATGTTGGAAAAAAATTCAGCAGTTTTATCACAGGCAGTTTCAGCAGTTTTAGCAGTTTCTCGCGCTTTGCATTAGAAGTGGAAACATTGCTAACACCAATTCTTTTATTATTAATAGTAGGAGGTGCAGCAACATGTGTAGCATTAGCATTACTAGTGGTGGTAATAGTCCAAACTTTAGCTACATTCTTCTCTTTAGCTAGTTTTTCATTTTCTTCTCTATCCCACCTAGCACGCAGTTCAGCCATTAATCTTGTATTCTCATTAATTCTAACTTGGATGGCATTTGCTGTAGTAGTAATTTTGTCATCTAAATCCTCAGGTTTAGCAGCCATTTTATTAATTAAAGAAGATTGTGATGCAGACATGTATGAGATTCGGTTTTCAGCATTAGCAAGTTTAGTTTGCAACCCCGAGATCTCCCTATTCAGATTTTCAAGTTGATTCCCTATATTCTTCAACAAGGTAGATTGCTCATTCATAGTTTTAGTAAACAATTTATTTTGCTCATATTGTGATTGCATAAAGCTCTTGGTGGATCTTTCAATTTCTAGCATCTTTTCTTCATTAGGTGAAACATATCTACCATAAGAGTTACCATTAGCAGGGTATGGCCTAGAATCATTGTGATTGTTATTTTTAATGAAATTCACATCAACATATTCTTTTTGAGCAACCAATGACGCTAACGGAACATTATTAGAATTAACATTAGGCCTACCATTCATAAGCATAGACATAATAGCATCAATCTTATCACTCAAGGAAGAGGTTTCTTCGACAGAATTTACCTTCTTACCTTGTGGAGCTCTTTCCGTGTGCCATTCAGAGTAGTTGATCATCATATTATCAAGAAGCTTTGTTGCTTCACCAAGAGTGATGGACATAAAGGTACCTCCAGCAGCTGAATCCAATAAATTCCGCGAAGAAAAATTTAGTCCTGCATAGAAGGTTTGGATGATCATCCAAGTAGTCAGTCCATGGGTTGGGCAATTTTTAACCAGAGATTTCATTCTTTCCCATGCTTGTGCAACATGTTCAGTATCCAATTGTTTAAAATTCATTATGCTACTCCTCAAAGATATAATTTTAGCAGGGGATAATATCTACCAATAAAAGCATCCTTGCATTTAGTCCATGAATCAATACTATTCTTAGGCAGAGATAGCAACCAATCTTTAGCTCTTCCTCTTAATGAGAAAGGGAACAATTTTAATTTTATAATGTCACCATCTACATCTTTATACTTTTGCATTTCACATAGTTCAACAAAATTATTAAGATGGGCAGCAGCATCATCAGAATTAACACCAGAAAATTGCTCTCGCATAACAAGATTTAGTAAAGCAGGTTTAATTTCAAAGAATTCTGCTGTAGTAGCAGGTGGAGCAATAGGTGTGCATAAGAAATCATTATTATTTGTGGTTGTGAAGTCACACAACTTAGTATTTTCAGGAGTGGCCATTTTAGCAACAAGAATAAAGCAAACTAGATAAAGTAAATGCAAGTAACTAATTTTTTTGTGTTTTTGATATAGCAAACAAGATAGCAAATAAAGTAAAACTAGCAACTAATTTTTTTGTATTTTGATTTAGTGCAGCAAACAAAGTAGTAAATAAAACTAAGCAAGACAAAAACAAAGTAAAGAGATTGAGAAGTGGAGACTCCCCTTGCAGCGTGTCTTGATCTCCCCGGCAACGGCGCCAGAAATTTGCTTGATGCGTGTAGTTGACACGTCCGTTGGGAACCCCAAGAGGAAGGTGTGATGCGCACAGCGGCAAGTTTCCCTCAGTAAGAAACCAAGGTTTAATCGAACCAGTAGGAGTCAAGAAGCACGTTGAAGGTTGATGGCGGCGGGATGTAGTGCGGCGCAACACCAGAGATTCCGGCGCCAACGTGGAACCTGCACAACACAACCAAAGTACTTTGCCCCAACGAAACAGTGAGGTTGTCAATCTCACCGGCTTGCTGTAACAAAGGATTAAACGTATTGTGTAGAAGATGATTGTTTGCAGAAAACAGTAGAACAGTATTGCAAAGAGATTGTATTTCAAGATAGAGAATTGGACCGGGGTCCACAGTTCACTAGAGGTGTCTCTCCCATAAGATAAACAGCATGTTGGGTGAACAAATTACAGTTGGGCAATTGACAAATAAAGAGGGCATGACCATGCACATAGATATTATGATGAGTATAGTGAGATTTAATTGGGCATTACGACAAAGTACATAGACCGCCATCCAGCATGCATCTATGCCTAAAAAGTCCACCTTCAGGTTATCGTCCGAACCCTCCAAGTATTAAGTTGCTAACAACAGACAATTGCATTAAGTATTGCGCGTAATGTAATCAGTGACTACATCCTTGAACATAGCACCAATGTTTTATCCCTAGTGGCAACAGCACATCCATAACCTTAGAGGTTCTTGTCACCCCTCCAGATTCACGGAGACATGAACCCACTATCGAGCATAAATACTCCCTCTTGGAGTTACTAGCATCAACTTGGCCAGAGCATCTACTAATAACGGAGAGCATGCAAGATCATAAACAACACATAGACATGAATTGATAATCAACATAACAAGTATTCTCTATTCATCGGATCCCAACAAACGCAACATATAGAATTACAGATAGATGATCTTGATCATGTTAGGCAGCTCACAAGATCCGACAATGAAGCACAATGGGGAGAAGACAACCATCTAGCTACTGCTATGGACCCATAGTCCAGGGGTAGACTACTCACACATCACTCCGGAGGCGACCATGGCGGCGTAGAGTCCTCCGGGAGATGATTCCCCTCTCCGGCAGGGTGCCGGAGGCGATCTCCTGGATCCCCCGAGATGGGATCGGCGGCGGCGGCGTCTCTGGAAGGTTTTCCGTATCGTGGCTCTCGGTACTGGGGGTTTCGCGACGGAGGCTTTAAGTAGGCGGAAGGGCAGGTCAGGAGGCGACACGAGGGGCCCACACCACAGGGCCGTGCGGCCAAGGGGGGGGCCGCGCCGCCCTAGGGTGTGGCCACCTCGTGGCCCCACTTCGTTTCCTCTTCGGACTTCTGGAAGCTTCGTGGCAAAATAGGACCCTGGGTGTTGATTTCGTCCAATTCCGAGAATATTTCGTTACTAGGATTTCTGAAACCAAAAACAGCAGAAAACAGCAACTGGCACTTCGGCATCTTGTTAATAGGTTAGTTCCAGAAAATGCACGAATATGACATAAAGTGTGCATAAAACATGTAGATAACATCAATAATGTGGCATGGAACATAAGAAATTATCGATACGTCGGAGACGTATCAACAACCTCACTGTTACGTTGGGGCAAAGTACTTTGGTTGTGTTGTGCAGGTTCCACGTTGGCGCCGGAATCCCTGGTGTTGCGCCGCACTACACTTTGCCGCCATCAACCTTCAACGTGCTTCTTGGCTCCTCCTGGTTCGATAAACCTTGGTTTCTTTCTGAGGGAAAACTTGCTACTGTCTGCATCACACCTTCCTCTTGGGGTTCCCAACGGACGTGTGTTAATTGCACGCATCAGCATTCCTCCATGGAATGAGAATGTTGGAAGGCACCCGAGGATTCGGTTAGCCATGGCTTGAGAAAGAAATGGTTGGGAGGAGTGTCACCTATAAATAATGAAACTAAAATACATGTGTAAACAAAAGAGAAGAGGGATGATCTACCTTGTTGGTAGAGATAACGTCCTTCATGGGAGCCGCTCTTGAAAGTCTGGTTGATAAGGTAGTTAGAGTGCCCACTACCATTCGTTGACAACAACAAACACCTCTCAAAACTTTACTTTTATGCTCTCTATATGATTTCAAAACTTGAAAAGCTCTAGCACATGATTTAATCCCTGCTTCCCTCTGTGAAGGGCCTATCTTTTACTTTTATGTTGAGTCAGTAAACCTATTTCCCTCCATCTTAAGCAAGCAATTGAGTTGTTGTGATCCAACCATCTATATTGTGATCTATTTAATCATGCCTTTTATTCTTCCTTGTTTAAGTACAAGTTTTATCCGAATGAATATAGCTTTGAAAGTTATCAATGATTATGAGGAGATTATTATGATTGAGTATGCAAGTTGTGCTATATAAGCTTTAATATAAGAGCGCTGCTCGACGAATAAGTATAATATGTTAATTGTTCTTTGACCAAGAACGAAGTTTGCCATCACCAACTATGATTACCTATGCACCTTTATTTGTGATTTCCTTTTACTTGTTTCAAGTTGAATTATATGAGGAAGTTGTCTACTGGAATGTCTTGTGTGAATTAATAAATGTGATGCTTCTTGTCCGTATTTTATTTATCGACTCTTCACTCCATAAACATGTGGTCTTGTTTACTGAGTTCAGTTTCGCTTGGGGACAAGCGAAGTCTAAGCTCGGGGGGAGTTGATACGTCCATTTTGCATCACTATTTTATATCATAATTTACTGTTATTCATTGATATATTTCATATTTAGAGATGATACTTATGTTATTTCATCTATTTTGCATGTTTCATGATGATTGGAGAATTATTCACCGGAGTCAGGATTCTGCTGGAAAAAGCACCGTCAGGATGCAATATTTCTGGAGATCAACAATTGACGGAAATTACACCGAAGATCTTATTTTTCCCGAAGACGAAGCCAGCCAAAAGGAGGGACCGAGGAGGGCTGCCATGGGCTCCCCCATAGGCCGGCGCGGGCCCTGGCCTGGCCGCGCCGCCTTGTGGGGAGGGGGCCCACAGCCCCCTTCGGCCGCCTCTCCTTCGCGTACTTCTTCGCCCCAAAAACCTAAGCCCCAGAGGATAATCGCGAAGGGACACAGCCGCCTCTGCGGGGCAGAAAAATACCAGAGAGAAAAGAGTTCTCCAGCGGGCAGGAATCCGCCGGGGAAATTCCCTCCCGGAGGGGGAAATCGACGCCATCGTCATCGTCATCGAGCTGGACTTCATTGGGATCATCATCACCATCATCTCCACCATCGACACCGCCATCTCCACCGCTGCACCTCGTCACCGCTGTAACATCTAGGGTTGAATCTTGATTGTTTGATAGGGGAAACTCTCCCGGTATTGATTACTCCTTGTTATTGATGCTATTGAGTGAAACCATTGAACCAAGGTTTATGTTCAGATTGTTATTCATCATCATATCACCTCTGATCATGTTCCATATGATGTCTCGTGAGTAGTTCGTTTAGTTCTTGAGGACATGGGTGAAGTCTAAATGTTAGTAGTGAACTATGTTGAGTAATATTCAATGGTTTGATATTTAAGTTGTGGTGTTATTCTTCTAGTGGTGTCATGTGAACGTCGACTACATGATACTTCACCTTTATGGGCCTAGGGGAGTACATCTTGTATTCGTTTGCTAATCGTGGGGTTGCCGGAGTGACAGCAACCTAAACCCCCGTTGGTATATCGATGCAGGAGGGATAGTAGGATCTCAGAGTTTAAGGCTGTGGTTAGATTTATCTTAATTACTTTCTTGTATTTGCGGATGCTTGCAAGGGGTATAATCACAAGTATGTATTAGTCCTAGGAAGGGCGATGCATTAGCATAGGTTCACCCACACAACACTTATCAAAACAATGAAGATTAATCAACTATATGAAGCGAAAGCACTAGACTAAATTCCCGTGTGTTCTCAAGAACGTTTGGTCATTATAAGTAAACAAACCGGCTTGTCCTTTGTGCTAAAAAGGATTGGGTCACTCGCTGCAATTATTTCTCTCGCATTTTACTTACTCGTACTTTATTTATCTGCTATATCAAAACCCCCTGAATACTTGTCTGTGAGCATTTACAGTGAATCCTTCATCGAAACTGCTTGTCAACACCTTCTGCTCCTCGTTGGGTTCGACACTCTTATTTATCAAAAGTACTACGATACACCCCCTATACTTGTGGGTCATCAGCGTCCCTGGAGTCTTTCTAGAGTTTCGTCAATTGGTATCGCGTTTTTAGGTCGAAAGGGCTTATATAGGCGAAGAGGCGGCGCAGGAGGGCGCCTGGGGGTCCCACCCCATAGGGCGGCGCGCCCCCCTTCCAGGCCGCGCCGGACTATGGTCTGGGGGCCCCAGGCCTCCCCTCTGACTCCCCTTCGGTGTCCTGGTCCGTCTCGGTGAATTATGATGTTTGGTCTTCGTTTCGTCGAATTCCGAGAATATTGCCCGAATAGCCTTTCTGGAACCAAAAACAACAGAAAACAGGAACTGGCACTATGGCATCTTGTTAATAGGTTATTTCTGGAAAACGCATAAAAACATTATAAAGTGTGAGCAAAACATGTAGGTATTGCCATAAAACAAGCATGGAACATCAGAAATTATAGATACGTTGGAGACGTATCAAGCATCCCCAAGCTTAGTTCCTACTCGCCCTCGAGTAGGTAAACGATAAAAAGAATAATTTCTGTAGTGACATGCTACTTACATAACCTCGATCATACTATTGTAAAGCATATGAGATGAATGCAGTGATTCAAAGCAATGGTAAAGATGATGATTAAACAACTGAATCATATAGCAAAGACTTTTCATGAATAGTACTTTCAAGACGAGCATCAATAAGTCTTGCATAAGAGTTAACCCATAAAGCAATAGATTCAAAGTAGAAGGCATTGAAGCAACACAAAGGATGATTAAGTTTCAGCAATTGCTTTCAACTTGTAACATGTATATCTCATGGATAATTGTCAACATAAAGCAATATAACAAGTGCAATAAGTAAACATGTAAGAATCAATGCACACAGTTGACACAAGTGTTTGCTTCTAAGATAGAAAGAAGCAGGTAAACTGACTCAACATAAAGTAGAAGAATGGCCCTTCGCAGAGGGAAGCAGAGATTAAATCATGTGCTAGATCTTTTCAAGTTTTGAAATCATATAGAGAGTATAAAAGTAAAGTTTTGAGAGGTGTTTGTTGTTGTCAACGAATGGTAGCGGGTACTCTAACTACCTTATCAACCAGACTTTCAAGAGCGGCTCCCATGAAGGACGTTATCTCTACCAACCAGGTAGATCATCCCTCTTCTCTTTTTTTTACACATGTATTTTATTATTTATAGATGACACTCCTCCCAACCTTTTCTTTCTCAAGCCATGGCTAACTGAATCCTCGGGTGCCTTCCAACATTCTCATACCATGGAGGAGTGTCTTTTTTTTCTTTTTCTTTTTGCAAAATTAAGTTGCTCACTGATTGATCAGGGCAAAGCATGTGAAGAGAATCATTAATGCAAGTTAATTAATCGGGGCTGGGAACCCCATTGCAAGCTCTTTTTGCAAAATTATTGGATAAGCGGATGAGCCACTAGTCCATTGGTGAAAGTCTGTCAGAAGTAAATGACAAGATCGAAAGATAAAACACCACATACTTCCTCATGAGATATAAAACATTGACACAAATAAGAGATAATAACTTTTGAATTGTTTAAAGGTAGCACATGAAGTATTTACTTGGAATGGCAGAAAAATACCACATAGTAGGTAGGTATGGTGGACACAAATGGCATAGGTTTTGGCTCAAGGTTTTGGATGCACGAGAAGTATTTTCTCTCAGTACAAGGCTTTGGCTAGCAAGGTTGTTTGAAGCAAACACAAGTATGAACCGGTACAACAAAACTTACATAAGAACATATTGCAAGCATTATAAGACTCTACACTGTCTTCCTTGTTGTTCAAACACTTCACCAGAAAATATCTAGACCTTAGAGAGACCAATCATGCAAACCAAATTTCAACAAGCCCTATGGTAGTTCTTCATTAATAGGTGCAAAGTACATGATGCAAGAGCTTAAACATGATCTATGAGAGCTCAAAACAATTGCCAAGTATCAAATTATTCAAGACCATATACCATTTACCACATGAAGCATTTTCTGTTTCAAACCAAATAGCAATAAGTGAAGCGATCAACTTTCGCCATTGAACATTAAAAGTAAAAGCTAAGAACACTAGTGTTCTTATTAAACAGCGGAGTGTGTCTTTCTCCCACACAAAGAATGCTAGGATCCGAGTTTATTCAAACAAAAACAAAAATAAAAGCAAACAGACGCTCCAAGTAAAGTATATAAGATGTGACGGAATAAAAATATAGTTTCACTAGAAGTGACCTGATAAGTTGTCGATGAAGAAGGGGATGCCTTGGGCATCCCCAAGCTTAGATGCTTGAGTCTTGTTGAAATATGCAGGGATGACCACGGGGCATCCCCAAGCTTAGACTTTTCACTCTTCTTGATCATAGTATATCATCCTCCTCTCTTCACCCTTGAAAACTTCCTTCACACCAAACTTGAAACAAACTCATTAGATGGTTAGTGCATCATCAAAAATTCACATGTTCAGAGGGGACACAATCATTCTTAACACTTCTGGACATTGCCCAAAGCTACTGAAAGTTAATGGAACAAAGAAATCCATTCAACATAGCAAAAGAGGCAATGCGAAATAAAAGGCAAAATCTGTCAAAACAGAACAGTCCGTAAAGACGAATTTTTCTGGGGCACTTAACTTGCTCAGATGAAAAAGCTCAAATTGAATGAAAGTTGCGTACATATCTGGGGATCACGCACGTAAATTGGCAGAATTTTCTGAGTTACCTACAGACAGGGCTGCTCAATTTCGTGACAGTAAGAAATCTGTTTCTGCGCAGTAATCCAAATCTAGTATCAACCCTACTATCAAAGACTTTACTTGGCACAAAAATGCAATAAAATAAAGATAAGGAGAGGTTGCTACAGTAGTAACAACTTCCAAGACACAACAAAACAGTAGCAAAATAAAAATATGGGTTATTGATGTCTACGGGTGCTTCTATTCTTGTAGACAGTGTTGGGCCTCCAAGAGCAGAGGTTTGTAGAACAGCAGCAAGTTTCCCTTAAGTGGATCACCCAAGGTTTATCGAACTCAGGGAGGAAGAGGTCAAAGATATCCCTCTCATGCAACCCTGCAACCACAAAGCAAGAAGTCTCTTGTGTCCCCAACACACCTAATAGGTGCACTAGTTCGGCGAAGAGATAGTGAAATACAAGTGGTATGAATGAATATGAGCAGTAGTACGGCGCCAGAAAAGTGCTTGCTGGCGTGCAGTTGATGGTAGTAATATTGCAGGAAGTAAAGATGCAGTAAAACAGTAAACAAGCAGCGATAGCAGTATTTAGGAACAAGGCCTAGGGATCATACTTTCACTAGTGGACACTCTCAACATTGATCACATAACAGAATAAATAGATAGATGCTAGACTCTACACCCTCTTGTTGGATGATGAACACCACTAACTGTGTAGGATTACACGAACCCTCAATGCCGGAGTTAACAAGCTCCACAATATTCAATGTTCATATGTAAATAACCTTAGAGTGCACGACAGATCAACATAACCAAACCAAGTACTAACATAGCATGCACACTGTCACCTTCACACTACGAAAGGAGGAATAGATCACATCAATACTATCATAGCAATAGTTAACTTCATAATCTACAAGAGATCACAATCATAGCCTACGCCAAGTACTACACGATGCACACACTGTCACCATTACACCGTGCAGGAGGAATAAACTACTTTAATAACATCACTAGAGTAGCACACAGATAAATTGTGATACAAAACACATTGCAATCATAAAGAGATATAAATAAGCACTTCACTATGTCATTCATAACAGCGAATAAGTATTCTGTGAAATATAGCCTAAGAGACCCACACGGTGCACACACTGTCACCTTTACACACGTGGGACAAGGAGTCTCCGGAGATCACATAAGTAAAATCCACTTGACTAGCACAATGACATCTAGATTATAAGCATCATCATATGAATCTCAATCATGTAAGGCAGCTCATGAGATTATTGTATTGAAGCACATAGGAGAGAGATGAACCACATAGCTACCGGTACAGCCCCGAGCCTCGATGGAGAACTACTCCCTCCTCATGGGAGACAGCAGCGTTGATGAAGATGGTGGTGGTGTTGATGGAGAAGCCTTCCGGGGACACTTCCCCATCCCGGCGGCGTGCCGGAACAGAGACTCCTGTCCCCCAGATCTTGGCTTCGCGATGGCGGCGGCTCTGGAAGGTTTTCTCTGGTTTCGTCGAACGTGGTAGGGTTTTCGCTACGGATACTTTAAGTAGGCGGAAAGGCAAGGTCGGTGGAGTCCTGGTGGGGCCACACACTAGGCCGGCGCGGCCAGGGCTTGGGCCGCGCCGCCCTACTGTGTCCCCACCTCGTGCCCCCACTTCGTTTCCCCTTTGGACTTCTGGAAGCTTCGTGGAAAAATAGGACCCTGGGCGTTGATTTCGTCCGATTCCGAGAATATTTCCTTACTAGGATTTCTGAAACCAAAAACAGCAGAAAACAACAACTGGCCCTTCGGCATCTCGTCAATAGGTTAGTTCCGGAAAACGCATAATAATGACATAAAGTATGCATAAAACATGTAGATATCATCAATAATGTGGCATGGAACATAAGAAATTATCGATACGTCGGAGACGTATCAGCATCCCCAAGCTTAGTTTCTGCTCGTCCCGAGCAGGTAAACGATAACAAAGATAATTTCTGGAGTGACATGCCATCATAACCTTGATCATACTATTGTAAGCATATGTAATGAATGCAGCGATCAAAACAATGGTAATGACATGAGTAAGCAAATGAATCATAAAGCAAAGACTTTTCATGAATAGTACTTTCAAGACAAGCATCAATAAGTCTTGCATAAGAGTTAACTCATAAAGCAATAAATCAAAGTAAAGGTATTGAAGCAACACAAAGGAAGATTAAGTTTCAGCGGTTGCTTTCAACTTATAACATGTATATCTCATGGATAGTTGTCAATGCAAAGTAATATAACAAGTGCAATATGCAAGTATGTAGGAATCAATGCACAGTTCACACAAGTGTTTGCTTCTTGAGGTGGAAAGAGATAGGTGAACTGACTCAACATAAAAGTAAAAGAAAGGCCCTTCGCAGAGGGAAGCATCGATTGCTATATTTGTGCTAGAGCTTTGGTTTTGAAAACAAGAAACAATTTTGTCAACGGTAGTAATAAAGCATATGTGTTATGTAAATTATATCTTACAAGTTGCAAGCCTCATGCATAGTGTACTAATAGTGCCCGCACCTTGTCCTAATTAGCTTGGATTAACACGGATTATCATTGCATGACATATGTTTCAACCAAGTGTCACAAAGGGGTACCTCTATGCCGCCTGTACAAGGGTCTAAGGAGAAAGTTCGCATTGGATTTCTCGCTTTTGATCATTCTTCAACTTAGACATCCATACCGGGACAACATAGACAACAGATAATGGACTCCTCTTTTAATGCTTAAGCATTCAACAGTTAATATTCTCATAAGAGATTGAGGTTTTATGTCCAAACTGAAACTTCCACCATGATTCATGGCTTTAGTTAGCGGCCCAATGTTCTTCTCTAACAGTATGCATACTCAAACCATTTGATTGTGAAAACCGCCCTTACTTCAGACAAGACGAACATGCATAGCAACTCACATGATATTCAACAAAGGTAAAAAGTTGATGGCGTCCCCAGAAACATGGTTACCGCTCAACAAGCAACTTACTAAGAAATAAGACACATAAGTACATATTCTTCACCACGATAGTTTTTAAGCTATTTTGTCCCATGAGCTATATATTGTAAAGGTAAAGAATAGAAATTTTAAAGGTAGCACTCAAGCAATTTACTTTGGAATGGCGGAGAAATACCATGTAGTAGGTAGGTATGGTGGACACAAATGGCATAGTGGTTGGCTCAAGGATTTTGGATGTATGAGAAGTATTCCCTCTCGATACAAGGCTTAGGCTAGCAAGGTTATTTGAAACAAACACAAGGATGAACCGGTGCAGCAAAACTCACATAAAAGACATATTGTAAACATTATAAGACTCTACACCGTCTTCCTTGTTGTTCAAACTCTTTACTAGAAATTATCTAGACCTTAGAGAGACCAATTATGCAAACCAAATTTTAGCAAGCTCTATGTATTTCTTCATTAATAGGTGCAAAGTATATGATGCAAGAGCTTAAACATGAGCACAACAATTGCCATGTATCAAATTATCCAAGACATTTTACCAATTACTACATGTAGCATTTTTCGTTTCCAACCATATAACAATGAACGAAGCAGTTTCAACCTTCACCATGAACATTAAAAGCTAAGAACACATGTGTTCATACGAACCAGCGGAGCGTGTCTCTCTCCCACACAAGCATTTATTCAAACAAAAACACAAACAAAAGCACACAGACGCTCCAAGTAAAGTACATAAGATGTGACTGAATAAAAATATAGTTTCAAGAAAAGAAACCTGATAAGTTGTCGATGAAGAAGGGGATGCCTTGGGCATCCCCAAGCTTAGATGCTTGAGTCTTCTTGAAATATGCAGGGATGAACCATCGGGGCATCCCCAAGCTTAGACTCTTCACTCTTCTTGATCATAGTATATCATCCTCCTCTCTTGACCCTTAAAAACTTCCTCCACACCAAACTCGAAACAAACTCATTAGAGGGTTAGTGCATAATCAAAATTTCACATGTTCAGAGGTGACACAATCATTCTTAACACTTCTGGACATTGCCCAAAGCTACTGGAAGTTAATTGGACAAAGAAATCCATCCAACATAGCAAAAGAGGCAATGCGAAATAAAAGGCAGAATCTGTCAAAACAGAACAGTCTGTAAAGACGAATTTTAAAGTGGCACCAGACTTGCTCAGATGAAAATGCTCAAATTGAATGAAAGTTGCGTACATATCTGAGGATCACGCACGTAAATTGGCAGATTTTTTTGAGTTACCTACAGAGAATTCTGCCCAGATTCGTGACAGTAAGAAATCTGTTTCTGCGCAGTAATCCAAATCTAGTATCAACCTTGCTATCAAAGACTTTACTTGGCACAACAATGCAATAAAATAAGATAAGGAGAGTTTGCTACAGTAGTAACAACTTCCAAAACACAAATATAAAACAAAAGTACTGTAGTAAAATAAAAACATGGGTTATCTCCCAAGAAGTGCTTTCTTTATAGCCATTAAGATGGGCTCAGCAATTTCAATGATGCACTCCCAAGAAATAAGAGTTGAAGCAAAAAAAAAAAAGAGCATCAAAAAGCAAATTCAAAACACATTTAAGTATAACATGCTTCCTATGCATAGGAATCTTGTAAATAAACAAGTTCATGAAGAGCAAAGTAACAAGCATAGGAAGATAAAACCAGTGTAACTTCAAAAATTTCCGCATATAGAGAGGTGTTTTAGTAACATGAAAATTTCTACAACCATATTTTCCTCTCTCATAATAATTTTCAGAGGCATCATGAACAAACTCAACAATATAAGTATCACATAAAGCATTATTATTCACATGCAAAAAAGTATCATTACTCTCCACATAAGCATTATCAATTTTATTAGTTGTAGTGGGAGCAAATTCAACAAAGTAGCTATCATTATCATTCTCATCAAGTGTAGGAGGCATAGTATAATCATAATAAAATTTACTCTCCATAGTAGGCGGCACCAAAAGACCGCTATCATTATAATCAGCATATATGGGAGGCATATCATAATCAACATAAACTTTCTCCTCAATACCCGGAGGACTAAAGAGATCATTTTCATCAAAACCGACCTCCCCAAGCTTAAATTCTTCCATAGCATTAGCAACAATGGTGTTCAAAGCATTCATACTAATAACATTCCCATTAGCATGCATAAGTTCCATGGGTTTTTTAATTTTCTCTTCAAACACATCATGTCCTAATTCAAGATAAAGTTCATAAAGATCTCTCATTTTGTTGTTGTCTTCCATTAAGCCTTACTAGTGTAAAACAAGAGACAAAAAGATGCAATTGTAGGATCTAAAGGAAATAGCTTCGAGCACACACACAACGGCAACAGAAAAGTACTTAGTTACCTGGGACTGGAGTATGAGTGCCTTTTACCTTTCCTCCCCGGCAATGGCGCCAGAAAAGTGCTTCGTTGTCGGGATCCGGTGTGTGAGTGCCGTTTACCTTTCCTCCCCGGCAACGGCGCCAGAAAAGTGCTTGATGTCTATGGGTGCTTCTATTCTTGTAGACAGTGTTGGGCCTCCAAGAGCAGAGGTTTGTAGAACAGCAGCAAGTTTCCCTTAAGTGGATCACCCAAGGTTTATCGAACTCAGGGAGGAAGAGGTCAAAGATATCCCTCTCATGCAACCCTGCAACCACAAAGCAAGAAGTCTCTTGTGTCCCCAACACACCTAATAGGTGCACTAGTTCGGCGAAGAGATAGTGAAATACAAGTGGTATGAATGAATATGAGCAGTAGTACGGCACCAGAAAAGTGCTTGCTGGCGTGCAGTTGATGGTAGTAATATTGCAGGAAGTAAAGATGCAGTAAAACAGTAAACAAGCAGCGATAGCAGTATTTAGGAACAAGGCCTAGGGATCATACTTTCACTAGTGGACACTCTCAACATTGATCACATAACAGAATAAATAGATAGATGCTAGACTCTACACCCTCTTGTTGGATGATGAACACCACTAACTGTGTAGGATTACACGAACCCTCAATGCCGGAGTTAACAAGCTCCACAATATTCAATGTTCATATTTAAATAACCTTAGAGTGCATGACAGATCAACATAACCAAACCAAGTACTAACATAGCATGCACACTGTCACCTTCACACTACGAAAGGAGGAATAGATCACATCAATACTATCATAGCAATAGTTAACTTCATAATCTACAAGAGATCACAATCATAGCCTACGCCAAGTACTACACGATGCACACACTGTCACCATTACACCATGCAGGAGGAATAAACTACTTTAATAACATCACTAGAGTAGCACACAGATAAATTGTGATACAAAACACATTGCAATCATAAAGAGATATAAATAAGCACTTCACTCTGCCATTCATAACAGCGAATAAGTATTCTGTGAAATATAGCCTAAGAGACCCACACGGTGCACACACTGTCACCTTTACACACGTGGGACAAGGAGTCTCCGGAGATCACATAAGTAAAATCCACTTGACTAGCACAATGACATCTAGATTACAAGCATCATCATATGAATCTCAATCATGTAAGGCAGCTCATGAGATTATTGTATTGAAGCACATAGGAGAGAGATGAACCACATAGCTACCGGTACAACCCCGAGCCTCGATGGAGAACTACTCCCTCCTCATGGGAGACAGCAGCGTTGATG
This sequence comes from Lolium perenne, assembly GCF_019359855.2. Lineage (NCBI taxonomy): Eukaryota > Viridiplantae > Streptophyta > Magnoliopsida > Poales > Poaceae > Lolium > Lolium perenne. The sequence goes on from NC_067244.2 coordinate 202,760,428, forward strand.
AAGATGGTGGTGGTGTTGATGGAGAAGCCTTCCGGGGGCACTTCCCCGTCCCGGTGGCGTGCCGGAACAGAGACTCCTGTCCCCCAGATCTTGGCTTCGCGATGGCGGTGGCTCTGGAAGGTTTTCTCTGGTTTCGTCGAACGTGGTAGGGTTTTCGCGACAGAGACTTTAAGTAGGCGGAAGGGCAAGGTTAGTGGAGTCCTGGTGGGGCCACACACTAGGCCGGCGCGGCCAGGGCTTGGGCCGCGCCTCCCTACTGTGTCCCCACCTCGTGGCCCCACTTCGTTTCCCCTTTGGACTTCTGGAAGCTTCGTGGAAAAATAGGACCCTGGGCGTTGATTTCGTCCGATTCCGAGAATATTTCCTTACTAGGATTTCTGAAACCAAAAACAGCAGAAAACAGCAACTGGCCCTTCGGCATCTCGTCAATAGGTTAGTTCCGGAAAACGCATAATAATGACATAAAGTATGCATAAAACATGTAGATATCATCAATAATGTGGCATGGAACATAAGAAATTATCGATACGTCGGAGACGTATCAGTTATCTCCCAAGAAGTGCTTTCTTTATAGCCATTAAGATGGGCTCAGTAATTTTAATGATGCTCGCGCAAGAAATAAGAGTTGAAGCAAAAGAGAGCATCAAGAAGCAAATTCAAAACACATTTAAGCCTAACCCACTTCCTATGAAAAGGAATCTTGTACACAAATAAATTCATGAAGAACAAAGTGACAAGCATAAGAAGATAAAACACGAGTAACTTCAAAATTCTCAACATAAAGAGGGGAAACTTAATATTATTAAGATGCATATAACCATGTTTCCATCTCTCATAATAACTTTCAGTAGCATCATGAACAAAATCAACAATATAACTATCACATAAAGCATTCTTATCATGAGCTACATGCATAAAATTATTACTCTCCACATAAGCATAGTCATTACTATTAATTGTAGTGGAAGCAAATTCAATAAGATAGCTATCATTATTATTCTCATCACCATAATCATCATATATAGGAGGCATATTGTAATCATAATTAATTTTCTCCTCAATAGTAGGTGGACTGAAAATATCATATTCATCATTGTAATTATCATATATAGGAGGTAAAGTATCATCAAAGTAATTTTTCTCCTCCATGCTTGGGGGACTAAAAATATCATGCTCCTCAAAACCAGCTTCCCCAAGCTTAAATTCTTCCATAGCATTAGCAATAATAGTGTCCAAAGAGTTCATGCTAATAATATTGCTACAACTATTTTGCAAACAAAGTTCCATGGGTTTTTTAATTCTCTCTTCAAACACATCATGTCCTAGTACAAGATAAAGTTCATAAAGATCTCTAATTTTTTTGTTGTTTTCCATTAAGCCTAACTAGTGAAAATAAAAACAAGAAACAAAAAGATATAATTGCAGGATCTAAAGGAAATAGCTTCGAGCACTCACACACCGGCAACAGTGCTAGGAAATAGCTTAGTAGTCGGAGGATGTGAATACCTTTTACCTTACCTCCCCGGCAACGGCGCCAGAAAATAGCTTGATGTCTACGTGTGCTTCTATTCTTGTAGACAGTGTTGGGCCTCCAAGAGCAGAGGTTTGTAGAACAGCAGCAAGTTTCCCTTAAGTGAATCACCCAAGGTTTATCGAACTCAGGGAGGTAGAGGTCAAAGATATTCCTCTCAAGCAACCCTGCAATTAAGATACAAGAAGTCTCTTGTGTCCCCAACACACCCAATACACTTGTCAGATGTATAGGTGCACTAGTTCGGCGAAGAGATATTGAAACACAGGTGGTATAGATGAATATGAGTGGTAATAACAATCTGAAATAAATATGGCAGCAAGTAAACATGCAGTAGAACAGTAAGTAAGCGGTGTTTGCAGTATTGGAAACAAGGCCTAGGGATCCTACTTTCACTAGTGGACACTCTCAACATTGATCACATAATAAATAAATAACTTCTCCTCACTTGTGCTACATATACTCTTGTTTGATAACAAACACCATTCATTGTGTAGGGCTACAAGAGCTCCCTCAAGCCGGAGTTAACAAGCTCCACAACATTCGGCATTCATATTTAAGTAACCTTTAGAGCATAATAGATCATTGCAATTTAGACCGAGTACTAACATAGCATACACACCGTCACCAATAGCTATGAAAGGGGGAATAGATCGCATCAATACTATCATAGTAATAGTTAACTCCATAATCTACAAGAGATTACAATCATAACCTACGCCAAGAACTACATGATGCACACACCGTCACCTTTACATCATGAAGGAGGAATAGACTACTTTAATAACATCACTACAGTAGCACATAGATTAATAGTGATACAAAGCTCATCATATGGATCTCAATTATGCAAGACAGTTCATGAGATCATTGTATTGAGGTACATGAGAGAGAGATTAACCACATAGCTACCGGTAGAGCCCTCAGCCTCGGGGGAGAACTACTCCCTCCTCATCATGGGAGACAGCGATGACGATGAAGATGGCGGTGGTGTCGATGGAGATGACTCCGGGGGCAATTCCCCGTCCCGGCGGCGTGCCGGAACAGAGACTTCTGTCCCCCGAAACGGAGTTTCGCGATGGCGGCGGCGTCCCTGGAGTCTTTCTGGAGTTTCGTCAATTGGTATCGCGTTTTTAGGTCGAAAGGGCTTATATAGGCGAAGAGGCGGCGCAGGAGGGCGCCTGGGGGTCCCACCCCATAGGGCGGCGCGCCCCCCTTCCAGGCCGCGCCGGCCTATGGTCTGGGGGCCCCAGGCCTCCCCTCTGACTCCCCTTCGGTGTCCTGGTCCGTCTCGGTGAATTATGATGTTTGGTCTTCGTTTCGTCGAATTCCGAGAATATTGCCCGAACAGCCTTTCTGGAACCAAAAACAACAGAAAACAGGAACTGACACTGTGGCATCTTGTTAATAGGTTAGTTCCGGAAAACGCATAAAAACATTATAAAGTGTGAGCAAAACATGTAGGTATTGCCATAAAACAAGCATGGAACATCAGAAATTATAGATACGTTGGAGACGTATCAACCCCCTATACTTGTGGGTCATCAGCCGGCCTCAAGGGGGCAAGGGTGGTGCGGCCAAGGTGTGGCCGCCCCCTCCCTCTCCTCCTCTTTATATAGGTGGAAATCCCCAAGTGTTGGTATCCAAGTCTTCGAATAAGACCCGAAACCAAAACCTTCCATAGGGACAAAACCTACCCAAGGGGGGAATCCTACTCAAGGTGGGACTCCCACCCCTTCCTTGGGGGGGTTGGCCGGCCACCACAGGTGGAGTCCACCTGGGACTCCTCCCCCATGGGGTTGGCCGGCCATGCAAGGTGGAGTCCCTCCGGGACTCCAGTTTCCATGGTAATTTCTTCCGGCCTTTTCTAGAACCTTCTAGAACCTTCCATAAATGCATCGGATCATTTCCAAACTTGGAAAGTGACTTCCTATATATGAATCTTATTCTCCGGACCATTCCGGACCTCCTCGTGATGTCCTGGATCCCATCCGAGACTCCGAACAAAACTTCGAACTCCATTCCATATTCCATATCTACTTAAACGACATCAAACCTTAAGTGTGTCACCCTACGGTTCGCGAACTATGCAGACATGGTTGAGACTTCTCTCCAACCAATAACCAATAACGGGATCTGGAGATCTATAATGGCTCCCACATATTCAACGATGACTTAGTGATCGAATGAACCATTTACATATGATACCGATTCCCTTTGTCACGCGATATTTTACTTGTCCGAGGTTTGATCATCGGTATCTCTATACCTCGTTCAACCTCGTCTCCTGACAAGTACTCTTTACTCGTACCGTGGTATGTGGTCTCTTATGAACCATTCATATGCTTGCAAGCTAATTAGACGACATTCCACCGAGAGGGCCTAGAGTATATCTATCCGTCATCGGGATGGACAAATCCCACTGTTGATCTAGATGCCTCAACTCATACTTTCCGAATACTTAATCCCATCTTTATAACCACCCATTTACGCAGTGGCGTTTGATGTAATCAAAGTATCTTTCCGGCATAAGTGATTTATATGATCTCATGGTCGAAAGGACTAGGTAACTATGTATCGAAAGCTTATAGAAAATGAACTTAATGACGTGATCTTTATGCTACGCTTAATTGGGTGTGTCCATTATATTATTCACATAATGACATAACCTTGTTATTAATAATATCCAATGCTCATGATCATGAAACTATGATCATCTATTAATCAACAAGCTAGTTATACAAGAGACTTACTAGGGACTCCTTGTTGTTTACATAACACACATGTATCAATGTTTCGTTTAATATAATTATAGCATGGTATGCAAGCATTATCATAAACACAAAGATATACTATAATAACCATTTTATTATTGCCTCTTGGGCATATCTCCAACAATATTTTGGCGATTTTTTAGCTCATAATTTATCAACCCCTCTGCCCGTTATCTATCAACGGTAAATGTAAAAATTTATCGACCCGAAAAGCTAAATTTTTGTTTTAAAACTTGAGCGAGTTTTTTAGCTCATAATTTATCAACCCCAATGCCCGTTATTTATCAACGGCAAATGTAAAAAGTTATCGACCCGAAATGCTAAATTTCATTTGTAATATTTGAGCGATTTTTTTAGCTCACCATTTATCAACCGCTCTGCCCGTTATTTATCAACGATAAATGTAAAATGTTATCGATCCGAATTGCTAAATTTCATTTGTAGTATTTGAGCGATTTTTTTTAGCTCACAATTTATCAACCCCTCTGACCGCTAATTATTAATGGTAAATGTAAATGTTATCGACCTGAAATGCTAAATTTCATTTGTAATATTTAAGCGAATATTTTTTCTCACAATTTATCAAACTCTAAAATGTAGAAAGTTACCGATCCAAAAAGCTAACTAATTTGAAAATTGATATTTATTTAACTTGCAAGTGGCCGTTCATTTGAGTTGCAAGTGGTTTTTTCCCACCCGTTATTTTCCCCTGTAAAAAACCACTAGCCCGAAAAAGGAAATTAAAAAATTCATCTAACAATTTAAATTTTTATACAAAAATAGAAAAAAAGGGAATTGCCAAAAGGGAATTGATAAAAGAGAACTAAAAAGAAAGAGAATCATGGCTAAAAATAGAAACTAAAAAAAAGGAAACCGAAAATTGACAGGGCGAAATTAAAACGTGAATTAAATGCGTAAGATTACTGGACGGAATTAACACACGCGGATTAACGCTGACTAAAAAGAAATGCACTTGCTCCACCGAATTAAATGCGCGAGATTAATTGACGTAAATAATTCGTAATTAAATGCCACAAGACCAGGATCCGATCTCATTGGATTAGCGCGGGCCGGGATTAGCGCTACCGAACTGATTAGCGAAATAAATCTGGGAACGGGACCAGCAAAATTAGCGAAACGAATCTGGAAAACTATCTTAATTAGCGGATCGCGGGACCGGAACGACGGGGTTGCGCAGGATACCGCTAACCGACAAAACAATTCAGCGCGAGTCGCGTGACGAGACGGAAAAGCAGACCGCTTGAGCGGTCGAACGCCAGGGAGGGGTTTCGCCTCCCGGCGGTATGTCATTTTCGTGGGAAGACTTCATCCGGGTGAGAAACAACTTGTGACTTGTGTGTTGTGGCACACTAATACTCAATCTCCCTCTCTCTTGCCAGCATGGATGTTATCTTTCCTAATTCACACCTCGACCGAATACAAAAACAAAATCAAGGTTTACATGATAGTCAGAAAAATGGTGGTTTGTCAAAACCGGTAGGATAGTGTATTGAGGATATCATTTTTCTTGTTTCACAATTGTCCGAAGTTTAACTTAGCATCTTCATTCTGACATTAAAATGATTTATCTAGTTGCATGCACCTCCACTAATGTTCAGTATTATCAAGTCATAAATCTTCAGTCTGACTTGCCAATCTTGATTATATAAAGTAAAAGAACTTTTGTGCAAGATTTGGGTGGACACTTGTTATTAAGTTAGGAGTGCACCTCTTCAGCTAGTACAAGTGCTACTTAAGTTCATCTGTTTGCATCAGATTCAACTTGAGAACTTCCTCTGTAATTTGGGTAAAGCCCTGAACAGCGACCACAGTTGCAAGATTATGCCACGAAACTGCAAAAGAACTTGTGAAATACCCACATATGCCGAGCGCGGATGTTTGTGGATTGCCGGGTGGCACGAGGTGGACTGTCAGGCGGCACGTCTCAATAAAGATTATATTTCACATGTACAAAGAAGCTTAGCTTCATTTAACCAGAGAAACATGAAAATGAAAAGGCATTATAAAATCTTGTATGCATATAATCAAATAGGTTGTGTGCACGATACAAACCATTTTCAATATTTTGTAAAATTATCTGCTTGGACAGTAGACATCACATAAGTTTCGCACGGTCGTCCTCCTGCCTTCCAGCGCTGCCCAAAGCAACTGCTCGCGTTGGGATCTTCTTCCACCTGTAGCCCTCCTTTCTTAAATTTGTGTGATCCTTAGCTTCCTTATGCAAAGAGCGTGCGATTCCTCGTTTAATCCTCTCCCGCATGTCACCAGTGTGACATTCTTCTTTTATGTCGTCCGCATATTTGCTGCTGATTGTTGTTCCAATTCGACTCGGATTAACCCAAGAATTTAGGAATATAAACTGGTTGGAGTCAATATGTGCCAGCGAGGTGGGACTATTTCACCGCTCATCAATGCGTCCTTTCTATTTCTTGACGTATACGCACCAGTAAAAGTAAAAAGAATCTTCATCTACTTGCGGCCTGGCCAGTCTAGCGGCCCATAACAAGAGGGCTAGGGGACGATGCGGAAAAGAAAGGTTCGATCGGTTGAGGAAGAACCTCTCTCTTCTCTTGCTCAGTTCTCTCCATGTCCGTCCCAGACCCGCCTCTCTGTCGGCCGGCGTCGGCCATCTTGAACACGTCCACCTCTGAGGCTCGGCCAGGCTTGGCCTGGTCAGCGGGCAGCCGGGCACCGCGCCTGCTCATGTGCGTCGGTTCCTAGTAAAGCCATGATCTAAAAGCAAAACGAAGGGGAAAAAATATGAGCGAACCGGTACGAACGGGTATAATGACATTGTGCCCTATATGTGGTTTGGTAGGAGGATAAAATGGTCCAAAAAAATTGAACAAAAAAATAGCAGAAATCTTAGCTCCTTTATTATTAGGTATAGATTTCGATTTTACTACTTTGAAAAATATTTAAATTTGAACACATTCAAAACTAAAAAAAATTAACTTTGAAAATTGTTCGAATTCGAAAAATGTCAAATTTAAAAATTATTCGAATCTGAAAAATGTTACAAAATCTGTTCCAATTCGTAATTTGTTCAAAATTTGAAATTTGTTTAAATTTTGAATTTTTCATTAGCATTTCAAAATCCATTCAAAATTTGAAATTTGTTCTAATTTCGAAAAATGTTCATTTTTGAATATATATGCAGATTTTGAATATGTTCAAATTTAAATTTGTTCAGATTGAAAAAACGTTAAATTATTATTTTTAAAATACCTCGGAAATTATTTTTGTTTTCCAAATAACGGTGAGATTTTGAAAAACAAAAAAAAAAGAGAAAAGAATATGAGGTACCTGATCTAATGGGCCGCGGCCCAGGAATGTGATGTGTGTCCGTGGGTGCGGCGCCTTGTTTCCGCCGACCAGGTCGGCATGCAGCATCTCCCATGAAAGCTCGTGGCTGCCGTGCTAGCTCAAGTTAAAGAAAGTCATAGATTTGGTGTGCAAGCATATGGAGATGTCCATATTCATGAAATAAATAAATTGAAAAATACTTTTTTGTTGGTAAGTCATGAAAATTTAACATATTTTTTTCAAGACTTGTAAATGTTTTAATCTCATTGGACTCAATTGGTTTTTAGTTTAATATTAATTTCTAGTTAGTTGAAGGGTTAATGCAAAAAAATCAACGGCATGAAAAATATTATTTAACAACGTAAAAGAAGTTGTCAAGATCTCATTTTCAATAGATGAAATCTGCGGAATATCAGGCACCACCTCTTCTACTAAAGAAATATTGCTTGGGTCCGGTGGCCCAAATATATTTTTATAAAATTCGGTGATATACACCTTAAGATTATCCTCTCCAACAATTGTCTCTTCTTGCTGTTCCAACTTAAAAAAATTCTTCTTTCGATGTTTACCATTTTCAATCAAATAGAAATACCTCGTATTATTCCCTCCTTGGATATGTTTAACTTTCGCTCGTTGAGCCCACTTAGATTCTTCCTCTCGTCTTAATTCATTCAAACTCTCATTTGCTTTTTTAAATTCTTCTCTTTCATGCGAACTCAAAGGACTCGTTTCCGCTTTGATATCAAAATGGTCAATAATGGCTAATAATCTCTCTTTCTCCTTTTTATATTTTCCACTTTGGTTTTTTGCCCAACCCTTGAGAAACTTTCTAACATGCCTTAATTTATTTAGCCAAACATCTATGGGATTCATTCCAGGCACCACCGATTTTCACTCCTTCTCGATCATCTAAAAAAAACCCTCTTGTTTCAACAAATGTAGCTCAAAAGAGAATTTTGATTGATTACCCAGGTGTGCTTTAACCCCTAGTCAATGAGAATCGGTGTATGATCAGAATCCGCTCTTGTTAGTGCATGAACAGTCACTAAAGGAAATTTCTGTTCCCAAGAATTGGATGCTAGAACTCTATCTAACTTCTCGTAAGTAGGTTCATCTCGACGACTCGTCCACGTAAATTGTCTCCCCGAAAGAGCAATTTCTCTTAAATTCAAATGTTCAATAATTGCATTAAACACAAAAGACCAACGAGCTTAAAGTTATTATTATTCTTTTCTTCCCTCTTCCGAATAATATTGAAATCACCACCCACCAACATGGGTAATGTTTCAGACTCACATGTTCTCACTAGTTCTGCCAAAAAATCTCCTTTGTGCATGTCTTGGGCAGCCCCATAAACCGACACCAAAACTCATTCAAAACCATCTCTCTTGCATTTGATATGAAGTTTTACACAGAAATCTCCAGTAGTTACCTTTATCATCTGTAGGGTATCTGAGTTTATTCCCACTAGAATGCCTCCAGATCTACCATGAGGAGGTAAACAAAACCAAAAATAATTGTACCCCGCAGCAAGTTGGTTCAGAAAAGGAATAGAAAAGTTTGATCTCCCAGTCTCCAACAAGGTTAGAAAATCTAACTTATGTTACCTAATGGCTTCTCTGACAAACAAATGCTTTGCAGTATCCCGAAAACCCCTGGATTCCAATTCATACCTTTTAGATTCTGCATTATGAAAATTGTTTTTTAATTCTCCACCTAGTACTTTTGCGAATATTATTAGTATCATATGTTTTCCGCTGCCTAGTTTTTTTTCCTTTGACAACCGTTTTTAGATGCTCCAATTGATCATCTAACTCCAGTGGGATACCATCCTCATCAATCAAGTCCTCACAAAGGGTTGACACTTTGGACATAACAAGAGTTGAGGGACCCTCCTCTTTATTCAAATTCTCATCAACATTTTTCTGCAAAATTGTTAAAACTAGATGGTACACCGCGCGTTGCTGCGGTAATATTTTCTGATATAAATATACAAAACTTTAAAAATATTTTTTTTATTTTTTTCTGTATATTAAAAGCGCTTACATCCTAGTATTTTAATCATAGAATGTAACCGAGAATTACCCATGCAAGAAGAATGCGGTTACATGGATTTCAAGGTAAGCTAACATTCATATTCTGAGATGCAAATGTTAGAATGCTGATATATATTTCAACATAACACAAAATATCCAAGGCAGCGCTTGTCAAAGAATTCAAAAAATTGAGATTAGAACAATAAACGTTGCAAAAGAAAATAACAAAAAAGATTGCTACTCGGTATATATATATACTTGTACACCAATGGGAGTATAAATGCTGGAATGCAGATATGGAGGAAGCAATAGAATCCAAACATGTGACAAACACAAATTCAGTTTTCACATCTGCAATGTACTCAGACATCAACCATTATACCTAAAACAATATCATCTAGAAAATTGGAATCATCGAAATTCTCTACGATCTTCACAATCGCTTGAAGTGAATTTTTCACATTTGCTGAATATTAACTTGAAAAAATTGATGGTAGTAACAGCAATAACCTGTCATAAGAACAATGCTCAATTGTTTAAACTATCTCCATAGTCCATATGCAGATCATTTATTGTAGTTTTGATAAATCCATAAATACAATCGGAATAAGAACTCCAGTCGTATCCTAAAATGCAAAGAACCATTGACATGAAATGTTGGAACCAATCAATGTGATGAAAACACCTAGAGAGTGGCATATTCATCTTGGATCAAGAATGCCATGAACAAAAGTGTGGCATGGCATGACACCAGCAAGAGTCAGGACCTCACTTGCATTCATCAAACATTTCAGGTTCAGGTTCGTGGCTCAAAGTCTAAACTCACTTGTAGATAAAGTCAAACACACCGGCGGTTACACATCGAGTATTGATGTCCAAGTTGTGGTGTACTTTATCGGGACAACACGGAGTTCAGCTTATATATCTTCATCTTAGATAATAGAAATACATGAGTTGACAAATAGACCATATATAAGCATGTTGCAGCCGATAATTTCTGTTTAATTGCTCACGGATGCAGGTTTTCAATGTGACCATCAAATGTCCTTGAACATGAGTACTAATGGTTAATTAAAAACTTGCATTATTTTTTTGAAGGAAAGACGAACTTCCCTAATTTGGTAAATGGCAGAAGAAGCACTGCAAGAAAAATGGAGACCGGAATGAAAAAAAAAATTACCTAGATACTTACATACCCAAATTTGATCAATTGTCATAACCTCATGGCCTAATTGGCGGTTCATCACATAGTTCGGCTGCATGTAGTAGACACCAGAAGAGAAGCGCATGGTGGGCTAAGGATTTGCAGCCCCCCTAACCACTGAAGCCGACGAATAATTCGAGCAAGGATTGGCCACAAACCCAACCCTACGAACACAAATACAGAGATATGCATGTTGCTGACCAGGAGATGTTGATTGGTTTTGATCACAGGAAGCTATTGATATACCGCTGATGCAACACATTTCCTGCAAACTGGATATGTAAAAACGAATTATAAAGGACCATGAGAATGAGAGAGAGATGACATACGTACCAAAATGAAATGACGCTGGAGGAGTCACATTGCCAAAAGTTGATCCGAGCCTCAAGAAGAAAGACGAAGACAGTACTTGCAGACTAAATAGAAAAGAAACCAGGATGCACTACACACACAACAAATATTCACTTCGACTGCTGAAGCCAGCGAATGAGTCCTCTGCGCCTCGCCTGACGCAGCGCTTTTTCTGGAACGAGGTCGACGACCATGTCTGGATAATAAGGCGTGGGTAGGAGGAGGAATAGATAGTGGGGAGGGGAAACGATGGGTACAACTAATTAACTCTGATTGATTGATGAGGGAATGACGATGGGAGAGCTGCTAATAATATAATTGTGAGGGGAGTTTTGCAGTTGGAAGGACATACATGATACGTCGCGCCGCCGCGGAGGAATTAGTGCTCGTGATTCTCCACGAACAGGAAATCGATTGGCGATCTTCTTTTTTCAGATGTCCAGCTCACGTGGCTGGCCAGGGCTACGAACGGACCTCCAGCCCACGTATCCAGCCCACAAAGGAATGTCCAGACCATGAACTGGATTTGTACGGGAATCTTACGGAACGGCGGCGAACAACGTGATGGTGAGACAAAACAGATGACGTGGAAGCAGGACAAGCCAGTAAAATCATTTAGTGGAGGCTTTCTATTTAGAGATAAAAGATACGTTCCTCATCTAACCTTTTGATACCCTTAATATAATTTACCACCTCAATTTCCGTTTTTCCCAAAGACACTCCTAGACACTCCGCTCTATGAATAATATCAGACTCAGGAATATTAACAATAGAGTATTTGGGGATTGAAGAATTACCTGCATTAAGAGGAACATCACGCATCTGTGCCCTCTTCATAGCTCTCTCCATCTGTCTGGCATCCCAGCCGGGTACTTGACCTCACTTCAGATGAGGCCTTAGGAATACCCCCGAAAGCAATAACCTCCTCCATATTAGAACTCACTGGCACATTATCAGGTGAGCACTCAATTAAATTGAGAGAAAAAGAAGAATTCATTGTATTTGATATTGACTGAACCGAAGGAGAGAATTTACTATTGGCCCTCTGAGGTGAGGCAATCCCCACCCTATTAATCAACCATAGTGGTTTTCCCTTCTCCTTTATGCAACTTGAATTCTTCTCCCTCATTTCCTTTTGTAAAATCCAAAGCACTAGGCATATTAGCTTGACCAAAAATCCCTGTATCAAAAACATTACCCCCTGCCATCAAAAACTCATTCTCATAAACTTCCGAATTAAAATAGAAGATTTGAAACTGTTGTCATACTATAAGCTACACCCCCATCATGCACAGAAAATCCACCCAGCCCTGCAGCATCTGGCCCAATGATTGGCCATCATGGGCCAATGATTGGCCCTAGCATAAGCAGCCAACGGTGGTCCACCTCCAGTAGACGGCCGGATCCTCTACGGCCAAGATGCAGCATATGCATTGAGAGAAGTGTTGGCTTTGTCCCAACACTTTGCTTTTTCATTAGTATTTTCTTTCTTGCTTTGCTGTTAAGCCTTTCTTTTGTCGCCTTTCTTTTTTTCTATTTCCCTCTACCTCATATACAAAAATCTAAAAAGGTTTTTTCTTTTATCCTTAGTATTTTTGTTCTGGTTTTCCAAAATGACATTCTTATGCGCCCAAGGATGGGTGTTTCTCCCAGCGGCGGACATGGTTGCTCCCAACGGCTCCTGTGCTTGCTACAAAGGGCGAACAACTTTGCTACCATGGAGCGGAGCCTTCGCTACCATGGCGGCGTTCCTACGAATGAAGGGCGGCTGACCTTGCTACAGAGGGCAACCGGCCTTGCTACAACGGGGGTATCTGGTAGGATGCCAAGTGGGATCCCACCTAAATCGCACTTGTAGTGTATTTTGTTTTTTCTAGTGTAAATTTTGACACCAAAAATTAAACTAGAATTGGCAAAATACACTATAAGGAAAATCCCACCGTGATCCCACCTTGACACCCTAGTATCAGGGATTTGATCCCCGGCCAAGCTCGGCGCTCTCCATTAAATTGATAGTCAAAGTTTTGGCTCGGAATACTTAGTGACCTTATATATAAAAAGGAAGAGAGTACTAATAGTTGTATGGAAACATATATTAATTTTATAATCTGAATTAAAAATATATCTTAGTTATTGCATCTCTTTATTGGGTACGATCCGAACGAGCAAGAGCTCTAGCTGAAAATAAAGCACGCCGTATCCCACGAGAAACTCAACGCGCCCGACCATCCCCGTTCTCCCCGGACCGCACACGCAGAACTGAACATGCACGGGCCTTCTATACTAACAAAAGAACTCTCCTACATGCAAGCACACTCTTGACGTGCTCCATCCCCAAACACATGGATACCATTTCAACACCTAGTTATACCCTCCTCCAGTCCTCCTTACCTTTCTACGGGGAGAGAGTGAGGGAGCCCATCGAGCAGCAACGGCAGGAGGATCCCTTTTTGCGTGATTCCCCCGATCGATGCAGCTCATCGGGTCGTCTATGAGATTGATCCTTGCGATCGGTCGAGAGATCGAGAGGACAAAGGAGAGGCCTGTCATGCATTGAGTTCATGCGATCGCTTGGTGATCACACAAATCAGGTTCGAAATCCTGGTTCTTTCCGTTGTTTTCCAATTCAAGTATTTCCACGAATGTCGATTCTGCCATTTCCTAGTGAATGAATGCCGTTCGCCCCAGACTACCTAGCCAGCGAGTGGATTTTGATTTTGTTCTCTCTGCGTTTTGGTTTAAGTTTAGGTATACGTAGGGTCTCCGGCCGGCTTTGATCTGAATTTATGTTGTGATGAATGATGATAGGATCCTGGTACTGTGTAGTGTATCAGGAGTCATGAACAGATTATTTTCCCGAGCTGCCAATTTGGAAGGAGGAAGTATATTTTTTAATAGTATCCGTATATGTGCACCGAGTATACACGATTAGTTAGCAGGTGCCACCAGCAAAAGACCGACCTTCACAAAGGCAGGTGCAGCGCTGAGCGATCACATGCTGACATGTGTCACACGTGTAGCGGTACCCGCTTGCTAGAGTGAATTTCCGCAATGCATCATGTATGTATACTCACAACATGGGTGTAATGCTTGATTACCCAACATGTAGGTATACTCATAACATGGGAGAATATGGTCAAGGACTTTATTACCCAACATGGGTGGCTGCATAGCCGTAGGATAGAAGCCAATGGAGTTGTCGACTAGTTGTTTTTTTTTCTTTTTTTCCTTTATGTACTCGTTTTTGCTTGGATACTGGATTCATAAACGGCTGTGTGCATCTTAGCTATGCAGAGACTGTGTGCAATGCTTGATACTTCGAGTAATAAAGCGTCCTTTTATCGAAAATGTATACTCACAAGCGCAACATAGGTGTTCTCCTAGTATTCAAAAGTATAACTATAGCAAAATATCGAAATATACCCATAGTGAAACCTTAAAGTACACCTTGGTATAGTTGTTCTCAAACCAAATTACAGTGTGTAGTGAAACACGAAATACAGGGGAATACAAGTATGCTGAAACCGAAGTACAACTAGAGTGAAACTCAAGTAAATCCAAAGTACACCTGTGATAGTTTTGAAAGTACAACAAAAAAAGTTTCACGAAATCATCAAATTTGGATCTAGTTTGAAAGATCTCGGTCCGAGGATCTCAAAAATAATTTTTTGTAATTTAAACTAATAGCTCTCAATATATTTCAATTTGAAAATTTACATCTCAAAAAAAAAACTGAGATCTTAACCTTGCGTGTCCCTCTCTCATCATTTAAACCTACTTAGTCATAGTGGGAAGTAACATAGAGTAGTAACATGCACACGTTACTACTCTATGTTACTACCTTCATAGTGATTAGTAACATCAAAGTAGTATCATAGATGTCTTCATTAGTTAGCTTGTAGACTTATTGTATCTTGGGAAATGTGATGTTACCGTAACTAGCTATGTTACTCTATCCTTCTCTCTTCTCATTAACTCGCTGCCACATAATCAAATTTGATGAGTTGGACACTTTAGACTACTCATAGTGGGAGTAACTAAGGTAGTAACATAGAGCTACATGCATTGCCAACTAGGCAAATTGATGACATGGCATGATATTAAATGAAGAAAGAGATGATTGCGGTAACTAGCTATGTTACATAACATCACACTTTTTAAGATAGAATGAGTCTACAAGCTAATTAATATACTCATGCATGATACTACATCTAAGTTACTATGCATTATGAAAATAGTAACATAGAGTAGTGTCATATGTATGACACTACTATATGTTACTCCCCACTATGACTAGTCTTATTTACTAGTGAAGTTACTCTCACTATAAGTAGTCAAAGACTATTTCAGGTTGGTTTTCTTTTACCATGTTGAACCACGTGTCCGACACATGGCACGTCTCCTTCCCTTCACCAAGCTCTGTTAATTATCTCGCATTTTCTTAAGTAGAATATAAGCTTATAGCTCATATTTGAATGATTGTGCCAAAACCTGATCGATTGGTTTTTTTTTCTGGAAACCCGATTGATAGCATGACCTACATATGTAGGTGCCGTTCCAGTTGGGCCTTAGGGGGTCAGTCGGTGCTGCCCCCTGGGCTCATTTTGTTTCTGCACTAGCTGTTCTAAAATACATAATGTGCTACTCCGTTTTAATATTAATGATTTAGAGTGCGACTGTGCCGTGTATTGATGATATTTTCCTTCACTTTGTTGCATACAGCGGCAAAAAATGATGCACACACGTTAATTTACTCTCTTTTATACTCCTTTTGGTCCTTTTTAATTGACTCAAATTTAGTAGAAAGTTATATTAAATTTAAGTTAATTAAAATATACCGGAGAGTGTACTAGGTAAAATGAAAACATGTAACTGAAAGAATTCATCTGTTATACTCGATGCGTAACTAAAAAATATTTCTCAGCCGCAACACCACTTGCAACAAAAAAAATCCCGCCACTTGCAACTAGAAAATCTTAGTTGCAACCACACTAGCAACTGGTAATATCTCAGGTCCAAATCATTTACAACTAGAATAAAATAAGTTGCAATCCCATTTGAAACTTGAAAAAACTGCAGTTGCAACCCTATTTTCAACTGAAAAAATCACGATTATAACCCTACTTGCGATTGCACCCCACTTGCAACTATATAAATCTTAGTTGCAATCTAAATTGCAACTGAAAAGCTCAGTTACGACCCGACTTGCAATTGGAAAAAACTGAATTACAACATCAATTGTAACTAGAAAACCTACCCACATGCAACCAGAAAATCTCAGTTGCAGCATCAATTGCAACA
This sequence comes from Lolium perenne, assembly GCF_019359855.2. Lineage (NCBI taxonomy): Eukaryota > Viridiplantae > Streptophyta > Magnoliopsida > Poales > Poaceae > Lolium > Lolium perenne. The sequence goes on from NC_067244.2 coordinate 202,776,952, forward strand.
GAAAAATATTCAGTTATAACCCCACTTACAATTGAAAAATGTTAGTTATATTCTCACTTTCAACTCATAGGACACACCAATCGCGATGCAAATCTGACGGCTATAGAGTCAAATGAGCTGTATTAATTATTGGTGTGAGAATTTGCAAAACAGTACAAATTTTAACATACAATAATAACATCAATTTGGTGTTACGAAAAAGGAAAAGGGAATGGGGAATAATGAAAAGTAAATCAAGGGAAAACCATAAAAATAGCAAGTGAAGAATTAAAAAAATAGGCAGAAAAACAACATATATATATACAAGGTCTACAGATAAGCAAAAGTGATTGATCTGTTGCACGACAGAAAGAATAGAAAAGGCCCAAACATGCAGTCCAAGACGGCAGATTACAAGATCGAGAGAAACATAAATCCACGCAGCCCACGTACAAACACTGCATAGTTCAAAAAACCAGATCAGTTAGTGAACCAGTGATGCGATGGTTTCACTGGTTCGCTGGTTGGACCACTGGTTCATTCAGTTGGGTGTCGATAAATATTACTATTTTCATTAAAATTTAAGCAAGTTTTGTAAAAAAATAACCATAAAAGGTATATATAGAGTATATTTTATTATGTAATCACAAAACATGGCAAGTCCAAGTGGTATTGAGCATTATGTGGGGCTATTTCTTCATAGATGAAACGTCGCGATTTCGCTTTCTGTTGTGACGTCTATTTTCTCTGGTTTTTTACAGTTTGGACCAGTGCCTCCTAAAAAACAGTGAGGCAGTCGGTTTAGGTTTTTCGATAGAACCAACTAAATTGGTTCGGTTTTTAAAACTCTGCGTCATTGTGCCTTCGCTGTACTGACAACATTGAAGGGACCAAGTAAGAAAATTCAGCACCAATCTTTACACCACAAATCCGACAATACATCAGCTCTAACTGAACAAATGCCTAAACTTTTAGGTGGGAGTTGAAATGTTTTCCAACGGAACAAGCACATGAATTGATTTTTTTTTATCAAATACGGAACTTTTAGTTTTAGTTCGGTTTTAGCCGTGTTTGGTCGAGTTCAGAAGGACCTTACGAATCTATGTGAAACAGGTCCAGCCGGACATATTCTACTAGCTGATGTCCTAACCCTATTGCCCTTGTGAAACAGGTCCAGTCGAACCAACTCTACTACCAGGCTATCTTCTGTCCCCCCCTCCCCTCATCAAAATTTGAAGGGATAAGTTTTCCCTACTGCCTTCTTTTTTTAGACTGCAAAAACCCATATCAAGCCTTATATACCATCGTATAGATATACTAGGTCTATTCAATGTTTCTACCAGCCGATGTGGCCGACGGAATATTTTATCCATGAACGTTTCGGTTTTCGGCATACACCATTGTCTGCGCATCTAACTACTGAACATTATAGACTTAAATAGGCCATACAGGTAACTCTAGGACTTATACTTATGTCCTTTTATTCACTTTTAATCATTGCGCTCTTGGTTACGAAGAGGTATGAAAAGATCTTGGCCATTCATTTGTTTCAGTTCAACAAAGTTTTAAAAAGGGGGGGGGGGGGGGGGGACACCGAAGCAAAAGTGCTCTACTACTCCTACCTAATCTCGTAATCCTATTGGCCTTTTCCATAATCGAACATGCGACATCATATGGTCGGGAATACTAGAGTGCCGCCATGGTGGTAACGTTGCCCACCCATCGGCTGTTTTTGTATCCGTGTTTGTATGGTATTAGGTTCTGTTTTGTTTCTGGTAACTACTTTTATATTTTTTAAATTTCTATTTGTTTTCGTTTCCATGGTGGACCGCACCAGCGCCTACATCTACCTGAGCGAGTTGGTGCATGAACAATTCCCGAATCACCCAGATATGGCCGAGCTCGCCATGAGGGAGACGTTCGAGGCGCATACGCCAAGATTGAAGCACATTAGGAGCGGCATGGGTTGTACGCCTGAGTGATAGGGAAAGAAAGCGGAGCCTGCGGCAGTCACCGTGATACAGGCCGATGCGGAGATGGAAGCGGGTTAGGTTGAGCGGTGGCAACAACAGAGATGCTTGTGCGCGTGGTGGCGTTGAGGTTGCAGACCGATGCAGACTTGGCGGATACCAACATGTAGTTTGTGGGTGCTCGGCCGGCGTTCGAGGAGGCGCATGCGTTGCTGCCGATGGTCGCGCAAGCGCAACTGCCCACAGTTGAGGCGTGAGTCGGACGCGGACATCGACGAGCTCGACAATGATAGCAATGCACCATATGTCATCGGCGAGCAGCAACGCCTAGCATGACAAGGCCACCTGCCAGCTCATGGGCGGCGGCACATACACTGCGCGGCACAGAAGGTGGGGCGGGTAGGGAAGGTGGACGTGGAGAACCGCGAGATGGAGGAGGTGGCAGCAACGATGGAGGCGGTTGCAAGGGACATAGCTCGCTGGTTCGTAAACATGGACGCTGCGAGAAAATGGCGCAAGAAGGAGGAGGAGGAGGGGGAGGAGAGGGATAGTGCCCACCGGGAGGCTGATAGGGTGAGGTTCATGGTCTCCAACAGGGTCTAGCGTCGCCGTGACGCCTTGGGTAGCGTTGAGTGCAGGAGGCGTTGCTCTTTGCCGCGCGCCGGAGGCACGACGGTGCCGGCTCCTCCGGGCATGCCGAGGTGGAGGACGGCAACTAGTAGGACACGCGGCTGCGAGTAACTTCAGCCATAGTAGGGCACGCGGTGGTGAGTAGATACAGCCATCTTAGTTTAGGTTAAACCCTTTTTATTAAGATGATTAATTTTTGCCAAATATGCGGGGGCGGGTGGAAGTGGTTGGACACGTGAGCCATCCTTGGCGTGTACGCGCCAACACATTCGAAGCTCAAATTTAAAGTAAAAATAGGTAGATCCGCTCCCTGATTTGTTTGAGTCAGGCCGTTGGGTCAGGTTTTCTGTCCTCGTACCTATGCAAATCAAAATAAACAATCTCGGTTTATTTGGATCGGGTTGCTAGAGATGCACTAATATATATATAGAACGCGTGGTGAGGAGGACTACGTCGTTGATGTAAACATAGAGGAGCTGCATAGAGGAACATCGCGGCAACACGTTGATCATGCCCGCTTCCTCGACCTTGATCATTAGGACGAACATCTATTTTAGTCACAAAGAGCAACCAAGAAATGGGATCTCCTTGATGTATACGTCGCACATGCGAAATTTTCTCTCTGGTGTCTCCATTCACAATGTTCTGAGCCTCTGAGTGCTAAGGTGAACGGCAACTTTGGAAAACAGCTCGGAGAAGATATTAATCAAACTAACTGAACGATAATGTACAACAACCTCGGCATCATGTGGTGATGTGTCTTGTTAAGGTTGGGCTTTCTTAGACGGCTCTTGCGTCTTCACTCGAGATGGCCGGCCGAACAGCTTCCCCAATTGGTGTTGTATCTTGTTTGCAGAGGAAACGAAAGCATGCTTGTCGCTATGCCTCATCTCAAATCGGTTGGTAACTGCAGGCGTAGGACATGTACGTGTACCATACATCTTGAACGTCTGTATGGCAGCTGGCATGAAGACACAAATTGGGCACGTGAAAGGGAGGTACCCACGCCCAAAAAACGTGGGAAAATAAACACTGCTGACCAACCGATGGATCGGCAGGTTGGGTGGTGATGAAAAAGCTTACTCCTGCATTGCTATATCTAGTTAAGTTGCTCAATTTGTCTTCTGTTGGCGTCCAAAAAAGTTGTCTGTCTTTTGTTTTGGAGCCATGAACTCATAGGTGTCTTCCATAAAGAAAAAAAAAGCAAGTCTTAACTGGAAGGATATAAACTTATGAAACTACATGGAAACCCTCTCAGACTCACAAAAACGATACATTAATATATTGCGTAAATTCCACTTTTGACCCTAGCTTGATTTTTTTGACACTACTTACCCCATTTAGCAAGATCTCATCCTAATTATCCCATTTAGTAAAAGTTGTGCTAACTTTTACTGCTTCTCAAGTTTTGTGACCATTTTGACTCGTGACTGCACGGGCAGTTTATCTTCTTGAGTTTCTCCTTGCGATTCATTTTTTGGATCTAGATGGTCTTTTTTATTCACGCATCATTCGTTTTGATAGGACTAGACGATGTAGCAGTCGACGTCAATATTGAGTCACCAAGGTGATCGCCTGAGATCTTCGAAGCCAGAGATGGTGAACAAGTACTAACCCCATCTCTTCTCTAGGTATAATACTGTAATGCTTGTTTGTTTCTCAATTTCTAGTTGGTTCGTTTGTTTCTCCATCGTGTAAGTATTTGAGATGTGAGAGTGTTTCTGAAAGTTTAGGGACCGTATTTGTCGATGAACTGAAAAGATTTTTTAGGCTCAGATTTTGTAGCTACGCTGGCAGCAGGGTGCTTTTGTCAATGCCATCAACGGGTTGTGAGATAGTTTTTCTCAACACCGGCTAGCTGCATTGGCCCAAAGTAACCACAATACTGTAGCTAAGCATCCCGTATGCATACAAATAAGGGGACCTCGTATAATAGTTCCGTCTAGATCCAAAAAGAACCGTTGATGGGGTTCATTCAAATTGTACCATACAATTTTTTCTTCATGAAAAAAAAGATCTAGAAAGAACCGCAAGGGGAAATACAAGAGGAAAACCTGCCTACGTGTACCTGACACCAAGGACCACCGGTCAAAATGGTCACAAAAATTTGGAACGGGTAAAATCTGGCATAACTTCTGCTACATGGGGTAATTTGGATGAAAACTTGCTCAATGTGGTTGCTAGTGTTAAAAAGTCATAAATTGGAATTCACTCATATACTAAAATCGAACATACAAGATAGTCTTGGTGTGATATCATTAGTTTTTATAAGCAGTGCCACACTTGGAAAAAAAAAACCTAGATTTTACTTATGTGCTGAGATGGTTAGCAACATGTGTTAGGGATGGGACGCGATTCAAGGGAACCTGGTATTTCGTTCAGCTCACTGCTCACCCCAACTTCGTAAATCTTTAAATTAAATTAAGATTCAGCAGCAAACCAAGTGAGAACAGGAAGTGGAGACCAATCATAACCTTAATACTTTGAAAGGAGTGACGAGTTTATATAAGACTAAATAATGATGACCGTCCAAACACGCTTAACTTGGTCTCGTCTTGTTAACAATACTAACTGCTCAGACGGTATACATATTATACAAGGACGGACCTAATGTGGGTACGGCAGTCGTCGCAACCAGAGACAATCAACCAGGGATCTGTCGCACGTCAAGCCAGCATAGCTAGAATCTGTTTCTCTCGTGCTTCTATTTTTTTTTCTTTCACTGAGATTTGACAGCAGAAACGTTTTACAAACCAAAGCACCCAAGTTGTCTGTCATGTATATATATACACACATACCCCTACCTGACCAGCTAGCTATAGCTACTATTGCAAAAATTGATTCGATACTGCATTTCATTCAGATCGATCAGTGTGCTCACTTGCTGCTGGGTGCGTATCTTCAACTTCTTCAGCGCAACTTTGTACCGTCTTGATCAAGTTGCGGGAGGACATCAACATGTCCTTGGATGTCGCCGGTGCCGAGAAGAAGAAGGTGTTACTGGCGGAGGGGCTGCTGCTCCCGGCTAGCATGGTGCTGGTGCAGGCCTTCACCATGGGCGCCCTCCTCCTGTCCAAGCTAGCCTTCAACGTCGGCATGGCGCCTTTCGTCCTCCTCGCCTACCGCAACCTCATTGGCTCCATGACCGTCGCCCCCTTCGCCTTCTACTTCGAGAGGTACATGCTATGGCCCACTCCCTTTGTTAGCTACTATTTCTTCTGTGTTTTTTTCCCTTACGGCATATGAGTTATGATCTCTGCGGTGGGATTTCGATTTTTTTTTGTTCAGAAGCAGTGTGAAAGTGTCCTACTCTGTGCATATTTATTAGGATTTTGTGTAATCGACTTAGAATTAGCACAAGAAATATATAAATTTGAGTTGACTCAAGTTGCATACATAGATATAGTAGAAAACCTGATGATGTTCGGCTCTCAAACTGACCTTCAGTTTGAGCAAAAAAGATGCTGCAACCTCTTACCAGAACTTTATTTTCATATTATATTTTGTGCGGGTTCAGTACTGGAATTATAAACACTTCACAATTGTTTCGTTCTTCGATTCAAACTGGCAGAACTCTTACTTTCCAAGGAAAAATAATAGAATAAAAGTTCATATATACTAATATACATGTGTGTCAAGTATCATCAAACACAAAAGGAATGCTAGATATGTGTCAACACGGAGTCATGACATTTGATGTGATGTGGACCAAACAAACGAGCAAGTCTGTTAAGTACGTCGACAGCTAGTGCCATACTATTTTGGCAATGTCACGGTTTAGCAAGACATGTGCTAGACAAGTGTGAGAATCAGTGTTCTCCATGCTAAATATGTGTGTCTGATGTATCAGTCGAGCCGTGTTGTTGATTTTTTTTTGAAATGGGGATGTACCCCGGCTTCTGCATCATGACGATGCACGCGGCCATTTATTAAAAAAATGTTCCAAAAAGTATTGTTTACAACTCACGCATCACCGCGGATTGATACAAAAATCAACCATCGAAAATAAGACAAACTACGACTACAACTCAATATATTCTTCTAGTATGCCGCCAACCAGCCTGGCACAAGATATCCCGAGCGACCATCAGGAGCCGTGTGCCTCCAGAAGACATGGCATCCCGCTGTCCCTCCGGGGAAAGTAGAGCCCAAAGCTGGACCCAATGGGAGACCATGTGAATAACCTGCAAGAAGTGAAAAGAGACTTTTTTATTAAAAATTATATCATTTCTGACCCTCCAAATAGACCAACATAAAGCAGAAACCTCAATCCGGATAAAAGCCTTAGATTGTCTATCTACTCCATTTAACCAATTACCAAACATATTGGTAATATTGGTGGGAGGTGGAAGATCATAAGCGAAATTAACCGTACGCCATAAGAGTTTAGCTAAAGGACATTCAATAAAAAGGTGTTGAATGGTCTCCTGTTCCCCACAGGAAACACATTTTGTACAGCCATTCCAATGACGTTTAGCTAGATTATCTTTAGCTAACAAAACTTTATTACTCATGAACCACATGAAAATCTTAATCTTAAGGGGTATTTTAACCTTTCAGAGATACTTTCGCAAAAAAGGGTATGGTCACACATAAGATCTTCATACATGGACTTGACAGTAAGTAACCCGTTAGATGTCAAATTCCAAATAAACCGATCATCCTCGTCATTCAAAATAACCATCATGAGTTTCCGACATAAATGTAACCAAGAAGTCCATTTACTACCATTCAACACCCTTCGGAATCTAATATTCAACGGTGGTTGAGCAAGCACCTGTGCAACAGTGACATTTTTATGATGTGCAATATTATACAAGGAAGGATATTGCTGAGCCAAAGAAGTAGTTCCCAACCAGGTATCTTCTCAGAAGCGGATGGTCATACCATTACCCACTTTGAAAGAGCCCCTTGAAAAAAACTCCTGTTTGACCTCCATCAATCCTTTCCAAAAAGGGGAATCAGTAGGCTTGGCTTGTACCTCTGATAACGTCTTATGTCCTAGGTATTTGTTATGTAGCAATTCTTGCCACACCCCGTCTTCGTTAAGAAGTTTAAAGAGTCATTTGCTCAATAAGCATCTGTTTTTTATTTCGAGCACCTCTATACCTAAGCCCCCTTGATCTTTGGGTCGGCACACAATATTCCATTTTGTAAGGCGGTATTTTTTTTTGTTTTCATAAGACTGCCAAAAGAATCTGGATCTATATAAGTCCAAACGTTTTCTTACCCCAACAGGTATTTGTAGGAAAGACAACATAAACATCGATAAGCTAGATAATATTGAATTAATAAGAACTAACCTATCACCATAGGATAGTAACTTCCCTTTCTAGCATCCTAATTTACTCTCAAACCGTGTTTCTACCGGATACCAATCCGAGTTCCTGAGTTTTTTTGTAGTGGATTGGAATACCCAAGTATCTAAAAGGGTGTTGTTGATTGTTGATGTATATACCAATTAGGTTAGAAAACATTGTTATTAAGACAAAGCGCAAAGACTTGGCTTCCTCACTGTCCTCACATCTTGGGAAATTCATAATGATAGCAATGCTCAGGTATCCAAAAACATCCTAGGTAAGATATATAAAAAATGAGGAGAAGCTTTGGGTTTTAGTGGGTGTCAAACGCATGAGTAATTTAATCTTGGGAGAGTAGAACCGTTTTGTAATATGGCACTTTTACTTTCTTGTAAATTTCAATCTTCATTAATCAACTAGGGCTAAGATTTTGAGCTTGTTTTTAAATAAATAAATTCTCATGCATTAGATAGAACAAACTTGTTGGCATCAGTCTGATTCCATTTAATCCTTACTTCCATGGTGACGATTGGCAGGTCAAATTTGCGTTGCGTGTACAATAAAGTATTTTCAGCTGACAACACAGATTGTTCAATTTTAGACTTGAGGTGAAACTTGCTCAAACAAACATACATATGAGCCCATATGTATATATATTTTAAATACCATATCTTCGTTACAGTCCACTACTATTAGCATACAAAATTTCTTGATATAGTGATGTTACACTTACAGTTACCCATGAATGCAGGGAGATGATGAAAAAGGTGAACATGAAGATATTTGGCTGGATCTCCTTAACCGCTTTGTTCGGGTCAGTATTTTTTATGTAAATTGATCACACATGTATATATGGTACTTTGATTATTTATTTATTTTTGATCTCCATTGTTGATTTGACATCAGAATCGTGCTAGCAATGGGACTGCACTACTACGGTCTGCGCGCCACCAACGCGGGATACTCTGTCGATTTCCTTAATCTGATCCCTGTTGTCACCTTTGTCACTGCTGTAATACTCCGGTATGTTACATTTATAGCGCTATTATTATTCTGCTTTTGCCTAACTCTGCTTCACAGTGGATGGGGTAATTACTTACAGAACTAAAAGTATCACCAACCTAATCTGATTCCATACGCATATCTACATTATTTTGAAAGAAAAATTGCATATCTACTGACCACTAGGCCATGCAAAATTGCTATGCATTGATCTGACAGTGTGAAAACGCTGGTCTGCAAACTTGGTTAGAGTGGAGAAGCTGAGGATAGGGACATGCCCGGGCAAGATGAAGGTCCTCGGCACAGCGATTTGCGTGGGAGGGACGATGGTGATCAGCATGTACAAAGGCAAGCTGCTGCATCTATGGCCTACCCACCTACTGAAACCGCACCTGCAGGCGATCGGCGCAGTCTCTCCCGTCCGAAACCACCACAGCATGCTCCTTGGCACGCTGTTCCTTGCCGGCAGCACGCTCAGCTACGCCTTCTGGTTCATCATACAGGTAGCTAGCATACACCTTCTTCTTTCGTATTTGCGGTATTAGTAGCACTTGTGAATTACGATGACATACACAATTAATTCAACCTTACCACGAGTTCAACAAGCTAGCAATTCGAACTAACTAACTCTCACTTAGGTACGAGTGTCCAAGGAGTTTCCGTCCAAGTACTTTTCGACAATGCTAGCTTGCATGTCAGGGACCGTGCAGGCGGCGGTGTTCGGACTTGTGCTAGACAGGGATCTATCGGCATGGGCGCTCAAGTGGGACCTGCAGCTACTCGTCGTCGTCTACTCGGTAAGTAACAAGAAAATAGAGATTACGTGTAACCATTCCTAGCTAAGCTTACTCACTATTCAGACTTGGCCTGCACATGTGTTATTCAGGGTGTCTTCAACACCGGAGTCAGCTTCTGCTTGATCTCGTGGGCTATCGCTCGTCGTGGGCCCACCTACCCTTCCATGTTCAACTCGTTGTCGCTGGTAGTCACCACGGTTCTTGATTCAGTGTTGCTTGGCACGGATGTCTCAGTGGGGAGGTGAGATTGGATTTTCTGTTCTATTGACCTTTAAACAACATGGGATGGTCCTATCAAGTAGTACTACATTTTACTGTATGAAATCCGACAAAATGTTGAGAGTGCTTTGCTGACGGATATTGTAACCTGCTTGTGGTTGCAGCTTGCTTGGAGCGATGCTGATCATCCTAGGGTTGTACGCGTTCCTCTGGGGGAAAGGAAAGGAGGCACAAGAGCAGCGCAAACAAATCAGGGCCGCGACGAGCGGAGATCAGAATGGGTGCCCTCCGGCAGTGGCGGGTAATGGCGTGGATAGCCTGCAGGTTGGGAAGCACGAGGTGCGAATTCGCGTGGAAGTCAGCTAGCGAGCTAATTAGAAACTCTAAGAGCACCTCCAGTCATTGGGCTCCCATGCCGAAATCCGACGCTAAATAGCTAAATAGCGCGGATGGATGTAAGTTTCGGCACAGGGTGGCTCAGTTTCTCAGCGGCGAGCCTAAGTGAATGTAGGCGAAACGAGGAATTCAAACGGAACATGACGAAAATCGTTCAAACTTAGCCTAAAATTAGAGATATTTAACATATATATAGGCGAGTTCGTACATATATAGGCCGAATTCGTAATATATTTAAATTCGGTTAGAGGGAAATTAACTAAACATAAAAACACGGCGTTCTACATGCCAAAGTGGCAGTAGAACGCCGTGTAGTCACCGTCATCCTCGGGCAGCGCCTGCTGGCTGCTGCTCTGGCCGAGGGCTCCCCGGCGTCTAGAACCCTGGCCAAGGTCGCCGAGGTGTGGCGGCGACGAGGTTGGCTGATACCACTCATCGTCACTACTATCCTCCAGCTTGATGAGCGGCGCGGGTGTGGCGTGGCGCCGCGCGGCTGTCAGGTCCAGAAGTCGACGCTGCTGCTCCGCCTCCCCCTCCCAGTCCTGCCTGGACCAGGCGAGAGTCGCGTCCATGGGGAGGGCATTGCCGGCGGGGACGATGTCGTTCAGCGACCTCGCGATCGCCTCGCGAATCATGGCGTCCTCGGCCCGTGGCCTCCTCGGCGGCGAGGTCGGTCGCCGCGTCCCTCTTCATCTTCCGCGTCCGCCCGCGTGACAGAGACGAGGCGCGCCCCTCGCGGATGATGAGGGCGCCGGCGATGTGTCCCCGGGTCGGTGGAGACGCGGGTTCTGTCTTCACAGCGCGCATGCCGCTCCTCGGCGGCGCCTCCGCGCAGGCCGCTCCTCGGTGTCGCATGAGGCGCCGATCTGCACGACCTTGAACTGAGCCTTCGCTACATATATTTCTCCATATAAATATGCATTATGCACACACTCCTCTTGTCGAGATAATGGTGTAGTGTACTACGCGGCATATCAATCAAGTCACAACCGGTACTCCGCACACCAGACTTCATGCATAGCAAATTGTTTGAAATTAGTAACTTCCCTGTAAGCTCCCTGGTTGTATTTTCAAGTATACCTGGCCACGGGAAACCCGGCCTGATCGTCCCGGCCCAAAATTTCTGGGCTTGGACCAGCCCGAGCATGCCTGTGGACCGGGCCTGGGCAAAAGATTTAGGTTCGGTGGTTGGGCCAGGTCGGGCCTAGGCTTGAGTAATGCGTTAAATAAGGAAGTGGCATAAGTTGATACGATGGGTCAGGCTTGGGCCAAAATATCAGACCCGATGGTTGGGCTGGGCCAGGCCTGGGCCTGAGTTTTTTGCGTCGGGCTTTGATAGGCCCGGCCCAAACAATGCCCAGGTATATATCTCCAAGCAGGGAACCACAAGAGCGTTATATCAGTATTGTACCCTGGTGATCTAAAAAAAAAGTACTCGTATTGTACCCTGGCCTTGAGTCCTGGATGGTCAAAATCGTGCACTCGCTTCTATTCCTGTCATATTGTACTCTAGACAGCCAACAATTGCCAAAAATGAAAAATTCTGGTCAAAATCGCAAGCTCATCTCTATGCTGGATGTCAGTCGCGAAATAGCCCTGCCCAATTGCAAATTTGTTCTTTTCCACGAAAGTAAGACTATATACGTACCGTCCTAGCGAGTACAATGTTTCCAGCCTTTTGGCTTATGAGGTCTAGGGAACCTGATATTTTGAAGAAAAAATAACATTTTAAAGTTCAGTTTTTCTCATTTTGGATAGATACACATTTGCACACATGTGCAAAGCTTTCTTGATAATACGTTATAATTTAGTCTATAAAGAAACAAAATGGCTCAACCGAGCAAAAAAAGATCAATTTTGATCCCTCTATATATTTTTCTCGTGTGTAAATGTAACATCCCAAAATTTCAATAAAAGAAAGAAAGAGAGTTTCGAAAATGCAAAATTGAGAACCAATAAAAACTTTTTAATACTACAAGTGCTATGCATATAACTCACCCTTAATTATTGTGTTAGTGTGCATTTGCCATAATGATTGCTTGTGTGATTGCAATTGTGCTAAAACCCTAATCTATGAACTCATGATCAACCAAGAAGGAGGAAAAATAAAAGAAGAAAAGAAGAAAAGAAATGAGAAAATCAAACCAACACCCACGTATGGTTTATGCCATTTTTGCAAATACTTAACCTAGACCATTATTGCTTGCACCATTGGTGGTAAATGGTTACTACACACTTATTAGCACTTTTGGAATCAAAGAAACTCAAAGGGAATCAAAATTGAAATCAAAACAAACTCACATACACTAATGGTCAATTTGGCAAAAGTTAGCCTGATGCCCTCTTTGAGCCCTGTTATCTAGAGATTTCTAAACTACACCATGTCAACTCTTTGCACCTCATCCAAGACAACATCAAGGTGAACAACTTTGCTCAACAACTCATCTGCAAATTCTTCATGGATTCAAAGATATGATCAAGCAAAGTGGAGACTTTGAGGCAGATTTAAGATCATATGCATTTTGGATTTTTGCAAACTACCTCAAATTTGACCACCACCGCCACCACTCTACTCCAAATCTTATTCAATTCAAACCCACCAAATTTGACTCAAAAATTCCAAAGTGGAGTTCATGCGGCCATTTGGTCGAGCACCTTAGGTGCACAAACCTGCCAACCCTATACATTGCTTTGTCCAGCAGTTCATAGCCTAAACCATCAACACTAGGTCACCATTTGTACTCCCCTGACCTCTCTACACCCTGTCAAGCATCCTAGACAAGCAGAGGTACAATGAACCGTCACCATTTGACCACAACAATCCATGCCGTGGCATGGCATGGACACCACCATGCCACTCCTCTCTCTGATGATTTTCAACGTGCCAAACCATGTCTGTCACACTCCCCTCACTCTCCTGATCGTGCTAGACACGGCCCTCGACGAAGTGGTGCACCGGACGCGCCAGGACACGCGACACCCAGACGTGCCCAGACGTGCACGGCGAGCGCCACGGGCACGCCCAGACGCGACGTCGTCCCACTCCTCTGCGTCACCCCGTCCTCTTCTCTCTGCGCCACCAGCTCCGCTACATCACCAGCAACGCGATGGACAACTCCACTGGCCCGCGGGAACGCTGTAGCCGATGACTTCGTCGACGACCACCGCCGCGGTACTGAGCGCCCTCGTCACCCTCTCGTCCTCACCTCTGCATGCTTTTCCCCGCAATCAGGCCATGCGTCACCGCCAGGACCTCGCCAACCCCGTTGCATCGTTGTCATCCACTCCGCACCCCTGTAGACGCGTCGTCACCGATGACCTCACCCCCGCGCCTCAGGCACCTCTGGATGCTATAAAAGGAGGCCCTCCCGCTCCCAATCCAGCACACCATCGCCTTCCCCTCTCCTCTCCGACCCTCCTCGTCCACTCGCCGCTCCACATTGCCCACCGTAGGCCAGCAATTGCTTCCTCACTGCCCGTGCTCCGCCGCAGACGCTCGCCGCAGATAGACGCCGCCCCAGGAGACGCCGCTGGTGCCAGAGGACTCACCGTCGTCGACAACCTCCCCGCGCACACTGCCAACCCTAGCTGGAGCCTCGGTGAGCTCGTCGACCCCCTCCCGGCGCCGCCAGTAGCCTCACCGCTCGCCGGAGATGACGACGGCCGTGCGCCGTCCGATCCGATTCTAATCCTACGGCGCAGACCGGAGCATACCGCTTCGTGCGTTATGATAGACTGACGGGTGGCCCCCACTGTCAGGCAGCCCACGCGTGCTGGACGCGTGGTGGACGCGTGGTGGGCTGGCCTCTGCGCCGTTTAAATAGATTGGGCCCGTTTAGTTTTCCCGCCGGCCCGTTTAATTCAAACTCGAATTTCTGTTTAATTTAAAATTGCTCACAGATGCTGTTTTCAAAATTGAATATAATAAAATCCACCAAACCAAATTTTACAAATTTTATATATTTGGAAAGCTTATCAAGTTATCTATCCAACCCCACTGGTCTCACCTTTAGATTGTTTGTAGAATTAATGTGATATAAATAACAAGGCAGGGCCTTTTGCAACTTCAAACAATTATTAAAAATCAACCAAAAATGCTTTTGAGTTGATTCTAACTCTCAAAAATCACATTTTACATTGTCTATCAGAATATATAAAAATATGACAGAGTTGTTTGTATGATCATGGTCTAGATTAGAAAATGGCTCTATGGCTATTTCTAGTCCATTTAAATTGTTCTAAATTAATTATTAAATATTATGGGAGCTATTCTCTCATTTAAATCTTGTCTCAAATGACTCAACATGAGGTAGAGACCATGGTCTATTACATCTCATATTGAATTATTTGATGATATTAAATCATTACCATGTTAGGATTAAATTGCATGAGGTGTGCCACCTCATTTAAATCATTTTCCCAAATGATGATTATGAAGGGGTTGACCTTGGTCAACCTAGGTCATACATTACTAGTTAAGGGAATTAAATCTTAACAAGATTCAATGAGAGGAAATTATTTCTCCCAAGAATTAAATAGCAACACTAATTAATTTTTGTAATGAGAGGAAATTATTTTTCTTAAGAATACAACAAAGTTAACCCACCTAATAATCATGTTGTGATGCTAGCCTAGCTTGTGTGACTCATGTGTGTACTTCGTCTAGTGTTTAAGTTTTGTTTGGTGATTGTATGTACCGTATTCGTTTTTAGACGCTAGTACCTAGGAGTATCAAGAGGAGGAGGAGGTCTACTTCCAAGGAGAGGAAGACCACTTTGATCAATACGCCAACCAAGGCAAGCTAATATTCTTGCTAAGTGCAAAGCTCTCCAAGAGCAAGGCACCACCACATTTTACTTCATGCTTAATGATTCCATCCCAAGTTTTACTTTACAAGCTTTACTGGTTTTGGTTTATCAAAGTTTAATTTTTGATTCATGATTCACTTGGTCTAGAGTGGAACAAGATCATCAAAATCAGCCTAGAGCAATGAAAGCTAGATAGCACCCCTCATGACTAGTTGCTAGTGCTAACAAATAAAGTTGACTACTCTAGATGGGAACATTGTGAAATGAAATGACATTGAATGATTTTGAAGGTGAATATGACATGAATGACTTGATGAACTTGATAAAAACTGATGGTTGGGTTCGGATGCGATACCATTCCAATTTACAAGTACCCCCACAATACCTGATTATGGGTAGGGCTTAACTGGAAGTTTATGTGTCTTAGTATGGGTTCCCTCTAAACAAGCGTCATAGGGGTTATGCCGAGGCTGCCTCCGTTGTAAGTGAAATGATGTGAAATAACGTGAATATGAGGTGAATGTCCGGCCCAAGCCTTGTGCAGTTCCCAGGCTGACGGTTTGTCTTCACTGGGAGGCCAACCTCATGGGGAGAGGTGCCTATACTAGGATATGTAAGTGAAAGGTTATGGTTGATGATCCGCGTACTGAGTTACGATTATTCAGGGTTATCCATGACGGATGTAATCAAATGTTGTGGCACAAGTGTGCAACCTCTGCAGAGTGTAAAACTATTCGAATAGCCGTGTCCATGGTTACGGACGATTGGAAAGGCCATACTGTTCCGTTGTCAGATGTTTTCTGAACTGAATGGTGAAATACATGGTGACATGAATGGTGAACTTGAATTGAATCACAACTGAGTTGTGGGAATGACACTAATGTTCCCACTTGAGTTAGTTAGCAAATGAGGAGTCTTTTACTAAAAGTTTGTGAACTAAAATTGGCTTTATGCAAATAAACCTAGAGCTTAGCATCCAATTAATAAAATGGATAGTAATTGCTATAGTATTAGTTTGCGAGTACTTTAAAAGTACTCATGGCTGTGTCCCTGGCTATTCAAATGGCCAGACTATGAAGAGGAGCAGCAGTATGAAGATGACGGCCAGCAGGATGTCTACAACAACTAGGAGTTCTTCTGACGTCAAGCGTTGGCCTGTGGAACTAGATAGTCCACTACTACTACTACGCTTCCGCTTTGTAATATTTGTGATGTTCGTTGATCAATAGATCAACTATGGTTGTAATATTGGATCATGTGATCTACTTTTGTAAGACGATTATGGTTTGTAATGAATGATGACTTATGATATCAGCTGTTATGTCTCGCAACAACATTATTCCTGGGATTGCGATGAACGGCATAATAGGCATCTGGACTTAAAAATCCGGGTGTTGACAAGTTGGTATCAGAGCCATTGTTTGACCTTAGGAGACCCTAGTTAGAATGGACGTTCTGAACAACTTAAGTTCAAAAACAAATGAAGTGAATATTTCTGAAAAACTTAGCCACTTTCTTCTCTTTGAGATCTTGTTGAAATAAGAAGTCATGCTCTTCCTTATGAATTTACATAAAATTTTGCCACACTTGTTCACATCTCTAACTTACTCATCCAATTCACTTTCAGATGGAGCCAGCCAACACCAAGTCTTCAAAAGGGACCTAGATGCCCTCTCTGAGTTCCTTGGACGCCCACACCCAGAGTTCCACGGAGTCGAGGTCAACGACCAGCCCGGAGGGGAGCTTCAGTGGGTTATCACCGCTGATCTGAGGGGCAAGATGGAGCCTCCTACCTCTGAGAGGATCCTCTTTTCCTTCAGGGAAAGCAACTGGCTGGACGGACTCGCACGTGCTCTTCAGGAAGCACTTGCCCGTCTGTGCGGACAGAATGTGGCAGCCATCCAGGGGGATCGCTTTGCGCCTCTCGCAAGGCGTAACTCCGCTGGAGAACCTATGGACCTGCAGTCTCACCCCCAGCTGAGGCACCACGTGGAGCATCTGGACTTTATGCTGCACGAGACCCAGAAGGAGCTGGACAACTCACGTGGCTACGCCAACCAGACCCACCTTGCACTGGCTCAGCACGCCGATGCTATCAAGATGCTTGCGAAGGACCGCAAGACACTCCGCCAGCAGCGTGCCAAGAAGGACGCTACCATTGTGCGCCTCCGCGCAAAGATAGCATCCTTGGAGGCCACTGTCAAGGCCCAAGAGGACCAGCTGAACGAGATGGAAGAGGACGGTGAAGACATTCAGGGAGGAGAAGCCTTCCTGAGTGATGACGATGACTTCGAGGAGGACGAGTACACTGATGTTGAGGACTACGAGTTCCTGGAGGCCGGAGAAGATGACTTCATCCCGATCGATGTGGATGATGAGTAGTTGCACTTGATCACTTATGTAGGTGTGAGTTGTATCCCGCCCGTTGTATCGTAGCGCGAGTAAAATGGTTCTTAAAACCATTGGTGTGTTAGCTTGTAATATATGATGAATGAATGAATGTGTATTTGTGTTAACATCAAAAGAATTCAAGTTTTACATTTTTGAACTTACTCAAAATAAGCCATAGAAAATTCCCTCTCATCTCATCATCTATCTCCATGTTCAGATGGCCCCTCCAACTCGCAGCGCAAGTCAAGATGCCATGATGCAACTACTGCAGACTTTGATGGCTGATAGAGAGGATGAAAGGGCTGAAAGGCAAGCCAACATAGCAGCACTGCAACAGATAGCCAACAACAACCAAGTTCATGGGAACCATGATCACCCAGGATCAAAACTTAAGAACTTCCAAAACACCAACCCTCCTGTGTTCAGCAAGACCGAGGAACCACTTGATGCAGATGATTGGCTCCAAACCATGGAGAACAATCTAGAAGTAGCTGGAGTTCACGCCAACGAGAAAGTTCTGTTCGCCACTCACTATCTAGCAGGACCTGCAAGAGCCTGGTGGATCAGCACCCGTGCCATGAATGCTGGACAGATCATGACTTGGGCAGATTTCAAGCTCAAGTTCAGCAAGTATCACGTGCCCCCGGGTCTTATCAAGAAGATGAGGGACGAGTTCAGGGAACTCAAGCAGGGCAGAATGTCCGTGGTGGAATACCGCGACAGGTTTGTCAACACCCGGATTTTTAAGTCCAGATGCCTATTATGCCGTACATCGCAATCCCAGGAATAATGTTTTTGCGAGACATAATAGTAAGTAGCATAGAGTCATCATTTATTACAACACATATGGTCTTACAACCATAGATCACATGATCCAATATTACACGAATATATTGTTCAACATCACAAATAGTAGCGGAAGCGAAGTAGTAGTGGACGATCTATTCCATAGGCAACGCTTGACGTTAGAAGACGATCCTAGTTATCGTAGATGTCCTGTTGTCCGTCATCCTGATACTGGTGCTCTCCTTCATAGTCTGGCATTTGAATAGCCAGGGCAAAGCCATGAGTACTTTTAAAGTACTCGCAAACTAACTCTAAGATAAATACTCATTAAGTGTAAGGGGGTGCTAAGCTCTAGGTTTATTTGCATAAAGCCAAGTTTTAGTTTCATAAATCTTTGGTAAAAGCCTATATCATGTGCTAGACTAACTCAAGTGGGAACATTAGTGTCATTCCCACAACTCATTATGGTTCACCAAAATGTCACCTTTCAATCCACCATTCATTTCTAGAATCAAAACATTTTAATGATAACGGAGATAGTATGGCCTTTCCAATCGTCCGTAACCGTGGACACGGCTATTCGAATAGGTTTAACACTCTGCAGAGGTTGTACTCTTGTGCCACAACTTTTGATTTCATCCGTCGAGGATAACCCCGAATCATCGTAACACAGTACGCGGATCATCAATCGAAACCTTTCACTTATATATGCTAGTATGAGCACCTCTCCCCATGAGCTTGGCCTCCCGGTGGAAACCGCAGATTAACCCGGAATCGCACAGGGCTTGGGCCGTACATTCACCTCATTTCAACATCAATCCACACTTAACGGAGGCAGCCGCAGCGTAACCCCTATGATGTTTGTTCAGAGGGAACCCATACTAAAATACACAAGTTTCTAGTTAAGCCCTACCCATAATCAGGTATTGTGGGGGTACTTGTATAATTGGAAGGGTATCGCATTCAAACTCAATCATCAATTTTATCAAAAATCACCATCTTCTCTTGTTCAAATCCACCTCCATTTTACTTCCTTTCAAAGTCATTTCACTTCACCATGTTCCCATCTAGAGTAGTCAATTTTAATTGATTAGCACTAGCAACTATATGAGGGGTGCTATCTAGCTTTGAGTGGTGCTAATCTATTCCAAGTATTTTTCTACTCTAGACCAAGTGAATCATAAATCAAAAAGTACTTTGAAATAAATAAGCAAAAGTAAGTAAAAACATGGGATAGGTAATACATAAAAGTAAAGGGTGATGGTGCCTTTGCTCTTGTAGAGCTAAGCACTTGTGTTTAGCAAGGGTTAGCTTGCCTTGAGCTGGGTAGTTATCGAAGTTCTCTTCTTCTTCCTGAGAGTAGCCCTCCTCCTCTTGGTATTCCTCGTTACTAGCGTCTATATACGAATACGAGGTATAAATACTAAACCAAGCTCACATACTAAACTAGAAACACTCAAAGAGTTCACACACTAATCCTATCATCAATCAGACATGGCAAGGTGGATTATTGGATTAGTCTTTATTTGAAAGAAAATAATTTCCTCTCATTATTCCTATTTCTTAAATTTGGTATGTAGGTCTTTAAAAGAACTCATTTCTTTTCATTACCTCTTATTAAGATTTAATCTCTTCATATAATAATAAGGTATGAAATATAGGTTGACCCAAAGTCAACATTTCATATCTATTATATGTGAGTTCAATTTAATTGAAGTGCTACACTTCACATAGTTTTAATACTTAACATTTAAATGAATTAAAATCTCTAAGTAATAATTCTCAAGGGTTCATTAGCCTAAGTCATTCCCCCTGGTTATTAGTACTTAGGATCAAAATTTAAATGAGAGGTAGCTCTCATATTAGGGTTGAGTTTGAATTCCTCTTTAAAAAAATGTTCTAGAAATGACTACATAGCCATTTTATTTGATCTAGTCCATGATCATACAAACAACAGGGCTATGTTATTGCATAATCAATTAGAGGACATCATTTGTGATTTATTAGAATTTGAATTACTTCAAAATCTATTCTGGTTGAATTTTAAATAAAGTTTGAATGTTCAAAAGTTCCTGCCTTGTCTTTTTTGTCCAATTAAATCTACAATGAAATTTGAGATGGGGCCAGTGGCATTGGATAGATAAATTCATGGGCTTTCCAACGGTATAAAGTTTGCTAAATTTGGTTTGGCAGATTTCAAACTATTCAAAATTTGTTAAACACTCAGCAGCACAAATTTGAATAAAGATTAAATCCAGATTTGAATTCATGGGCTAGGCGGGAAAGCTAAACGGGCCGAAACGAGTTTAAATCCCACTTCGCAGCCCAACACGCATCTGGCGCGCTCGGGCCGCGCTGACGAGGTGGGGGCCACCTGTCGGCGACTCTTTAAACAACGAAACGGTACGCGAAATAGAAACCGTTGGATTAGACTGGGATCCGACGGCGTGTGAACGTCGTCTTCTCCGACGAGCTGCGGGCTCCCTGGCGGTGAGCCTAGGGGGTCGGAGGGCGTACCAGGCCGGCGCAGGAGTCCGCGATGGCGCGGAGAAGATGTAGTAGATGAGGAAGCCCTGGGAGCAGCGGCGGCGCTCGGGGAGGCGCCAATCGGAGCAGAGCTTCCGCGGGCTCCGGCGGACTTGAGCTTGCGATTCGAGCAGCTCCGGCGAGGTGGTGCTAAATTGAGGTGGGGAGCTTGTTCAGAGAAGGGAGGGGAGCAGATGGTGTGAAGGAGTCGTGGGCTGAGGAGCTCTATTTATAGCAGGCGATGGAGGCCGTGAGGTGCTGCGGAGGAGCGTCGTCGGCGTGGCCTCTCCGTCGGTCGAAAGGGCAAGGCGAGGACGGCATCTTGTAGGCGTCGTCCTGGCGATGCTCAACGGCTAGCTGGCGCAGAGAAAAAGCGACGGGATGGCTCGGGAGCTTGCAGGGTTTGTCACGGGGCGTGCGGCATCATTTGGTCGAGGACGATGACGATGGTGCAGGGCAGGCACGGGCGCTCGTCTAGCGTGTAGAGGGCGTGGAGTAGCTGCTCAACGTCGCGGTAGGGATGCAGGGCGAGGACGGTTGCGATCGAGTGGGCGACGTACTGGCGCGGCCAGTGCGCGCTCACCGCGCTGGCTGGCATGCCCTGGCATGCTTTTGGGCGCGCGCGTTCTGGCCAATGCCAAGCGTTGGCGTTGCAGGGGCTTGTACCATTCGATTCCTTGAGTGACAGAGAGGCTCCAGGACGAGGGCATGGGTTGAAAGGAGGGCTGGAGAGATGGTGGCCAAAGTGGCCGGCATGGCCACGGTATGCATTAGTCTAGGGTTTCTTTTCCCTCTCCTCTCACTTTAATCGACCAGGGCATATACTAGGGTGAAGCAGGGGTTGTAAGAGAGTGCAATGATCAAGAATTAAAGGGGTTTAGTGAAGAAACCGGTGGACAAAAGGGTGTAGCTCAAAACTGAATTCATGCCTGCCACCTGTTCGACACAATGGCCGCATGAAGTTTTTCTTTGAATTTTGAAATTCTTTTTGGTGAATCTCATTTATATAATTAAAGTGATGTATTGGTGGTGGTGGCACTCAATTTGGAGTTGTTTTGCAAAATGTCAAAAGTGACATAATCTTCACTTTAATTCAGCATCCCCTCTTGTCACTTTTATTCTGGTCAACCTAGTCAACTCTAGCCATGATGGTCAACATCAAAGTTGCTCACCTTGACATGGTCTTGGATGACATGGCTTTGGTTGACCAAGTTTAGTTCAAGAATTGAGAAAACCAGGGGGGTAAAGAGGTGAAGAAAATAATTTGGGGAGAAGTGACCATTATCATATGTATGTAAGATTTTTGATTTCTTGGTATTTGATTCTTGATCCAAAGATGCAATTGTGTTAGTTTATCACATTGAAGTATTTTAGAAGCAAGGGAGCAAGCAATTATGGCCTTGGTTGAGGATTTGCAAATTTGCATAATGTGTATGTGAGTGAGAAATGGGTTTTTCCCATTTTCTCCAATTCCCCTCAAATTAGGGTTTGGTGATCTTGGTTAGGGTTCACATAGCAATGGTTACTCATACTAACACTCATCATGGCAATTGCACAAAAGAATTTCACTCAAATGCATAAATCTATATGTGGCACTATATGCATAGAAAAAGTTTTTGTTAATTGCAAATTTTGGGTTTGGGGAAATTCTCTCTCTTGTTTATTATTGTTGAAACTTGGGATGTTACAAGGTTTCTCACCTTGTCAAGGTACACCCCGGATAAGACCGACACTAATGAGAAGAGGAAGGAGAGATTCCTGAACGGACGGCATGACGAGATGCAGACTGTGCTAATCAACATCCCCTTTGCCGACCTTGAAGCCCTGGTGGACTCCGCCATCCAGATGGAGGGAAAAATCCACCAAGCCAACGAGAACCGCAAACGCCGCATGATGCACCAGAGTGGGCCCAGCAATACCCCAAGGTATCGCCCCACCTCAAGCGGAGGTTTTGCCCCGAGAAACAACAAGCCGCAGATGCAGATGTCACGCCCCGATTTTCAGAACCGGAGTGGAGGAAACCCTAGGCCAGGAGGCCACCACAACAACAACAGCAACAACAACCACCATGCCAACAACAACAACTTCAACCGCGCCCCGATGAGAGTCCCCGGCAACAACAACCCCAATAACACCAACACTGCTCCGAGGACTGGGAGCAATGCTATCCCCGTTGCCACCAAGGACAAGGCCACCATCACTTGTTATGAATGTGGAGTTGTGGGACACTACTCCAATGAGTGCCCCAAAAGGTTAGCCAAGATTGCCGCCAACACCGCTGCCCCTGCTCAGCAGCAACGCCGTGTCTCCACCGGCAAGAAGTTCGCCCCCAACAACCCCAACAACTGCAACGGCCGCCTCTTTCACATGAACACCGAAGAAGCTCAGGAAGCACCAGATGTCGTGCTGGGTATGTTTTCTGTTAACTCAGTACCTGCAAGAGTGTTGTTTGATTCTGGAGCATCGCATTCGTTTGTTACTGAAGATTTTGCATGCACTAGTAAAATTCAACCAATCAGTCTGAAGCATGTCATGATAGTTCAAATACCTGGATCAACAACCAAAGCTAGAAAATTTTGCAAAGATGTACCCATCAGAATTCATGAAATAGATTTTTATGCAAATTTGATTATACTGGGAGCAAAAGGTTTGGAAGTAGTACTAGGTATGGACTGGATGTCGAAACATCATGGATTGATTGATTGCGCCAAGAAGGCCATCACCATGACTAGTAGCACCGGAGTGGTAGTAGAACATGTATCTGAAAGACTGCCCAGAAAGTTCACCTGCAACCAAAGTGTAGCCAAGCCAACTTTGGATCAGATCAGGGTCGTCTGTCGATACCCTGATGTGTTTCCTGATGATCTACCCGGTATGCCCCCAGATCGGGATATCGAGTTTATCATCGAGTTAATCCCTGGAACAGGACCCATAGCCCAGAGAGCCTATAGTATGAACCCGGCAGAACTAGTGGAGCTGAAGAAGCAACTGGATGATATGTTGTACAAAGGTCTGATTCGACCGAGTGCGTCACCTTGGAGATCACCAGTTTTATTTGTGGATAAGAAGGATGGTGCCAATCGGTTATGTACGGATTATCGTAAACTTAACGATGTCACCATAAAAAAAAATACCCCTTGCCAAAGATAGAAGACCTGTTTGACCAGCTGACCGGTGCCACAATATTCTCTAAGATTGATCTTAGGACTGGTTACCATCAACTGAAGATTCGTGCAACGGATATCCCCAAAACTGCCTTCACCACCCGATATGGATTGTATGAGTACAATGTCATGTCATTTGGATTAACCAATGCCCCCGCTTACTTCATGAACCTCATGAATAAGATCTTCATGAACTTTTTGGATAAGTTTGTCGTTGTTTTCATCGACGATATCCTTATCTACTCCAAATCCGAAGAGGAACATGAGCAACACCTGGAAGTTATCCTAGAAACCCTGAGACAGCACAAGTTGTATGCCAAGTTCAGCAAGTGCGAGTTCTGGTTGAAGGAAGTAGGATTCCTGGGACATATCTTGTCTGCAGGAGGAATTGCCGTAGATCCCGCCAAGATCAAGACCGTTGCATAATGGAAGGCCCCAACCACTCAGACCGAGGTCTGCGCATTTCTTGGATTAGCAGGATATTACCGCAGATTTGTTGAAGGATTTTCAAGCATAGCCCGACCCATGAATCAACTGTTGAAGAAGGATAAGAAGTTTGAATGGACTGATAAATGTGAAGAGAGTTTCCAACAGCTCAAGCGCAGATTGACCTCAGCCCCAATTTTGATCATGCCGGACATCACCAAGCCATTTGACGTCTACTGTGATGCATCCAAGATTGGTCTCGGATGTGTGTTGATGCAAGAAGGCAAGGTGATATCATATCTGTCAAGACAATTGAAGCAACATGAGCAGAATTATCCAACCCATGACCTAGAGCTAGCAGCAGTAGTCTTAGCCCTGAAAGTATGGCGTCATTACCTCATGGGTAATCGATGCGAGATCTATTCAGATCACAAGAGCCTGAAGTAGATTTTCACACAGAAGGAGCTGAATATGAGACATAGAAGATGGTTAGAGTTAATCAAGGATTATGATATGGAAATTCACTATCACCCCGGCAAGGCCAATGTGGTAGCGGATGCCCTAAGTAGACTGCCGTGTCAGTTGAACTCCATGATAGGAGAAGAACAACCTAGCCTATACCAAGAGTTTGAGCAGTTTAGAATGGAACTAGTTAGTGAAGGATTCCTAGCCAGCATAGAGCTTCAGCCTACCCTGATTAGCCAGATCAAAGAAGCACAGAAAGGAAATGCCAGCATTGACGGAATCAAGAGCCAAATAGCTGCAGGAAAGGCATCGGGATTCACCGAAGATGAAGAAGGAGTTCTTTGGTACAACGGACGCCTATGTGTGCCATCAGATTCAGAGTTGAAGCAAGTCATCCTGAAGGAGGCCCACGACACCCTATACTCCATCCACCCCGGAGGTACCAAGATGTATCAAGACTTGAAGGAGCAATTCTAGTGGCATGGAATGAAGCGAGAGATCGGAAGCTACATCGCCAAGTGTGATATCTGTCAGAGAATCAAGGCAGAACATCAACGACCCGCAGGATTGTTGCAACCCTTACAGATTCCGAAATGGAAGTGGGATTCGGTCGGAATGGACTTTATCACTGGACTGCCCAAATCTAGCAAAGGAAATGATTCTATTTGGGTAGTGGTCGACAGGTTGACCAAGGTAGGCCATTTTATCCCCGTCAAGACCACCTATCAAGGCCCCAAGCTAGCTGAGTTATATATCTTCAGAATAGTCACCCTGCACGGAACCCCGAAGTCAATAGTGTTAGATAGAGGATCTCAATTCACCTCAAGATTCTGGCAGAAAGTACATGAAGGACTAGGAACCCGACTGAATTTCAGCACAGCATATCACCCGCAGACTGATGGACAGACTGAAAGGGTCAACCACATACTCGAAGACATGTTGAGAGCTTGCGTACTGGAATATGGATCCAAGTGGGAAGACTGCCTGCTGACAAGGTATTAACTTGTCAATGCCTACGGATTGTAGACTAGGGTTTAGTTGGATGTAGAGGGCAAGTAGATCTCGAAGGTTTCAGCCGAAAAGTACTCGACGAATATAAAACTAAGGTTGTGTTGATAGTAGATTCTATGATTTCTTTGTCCCTCGACTCCCCCTTATATAGGAGGCGGAGCCGAGGGATTCGTATTGTACAAGTTACAGAGTCCGGGAAGGTTTCTAACTCCTCCCGCAAGATTACAAATAATGCTTCCTATTACAACTCTAGCTTTCCTTAACAATATCTTGGGCTTCCGAGTCTTCTTATTCTTCGGGTAGTGGGCCTTCAGTAAACCCCGGGTACTATCATCGGCAGACCCATTGGGGATGCCTATGTCAGTAGCCCCCGAGATTTTGCTTGAATCGCAGAGTCATGGAAAATCTCCACTGTTTATTTTTACTCGACAATTTAAAACTTTTCTATATTTCTTCACATAAATTTCTATATTGTGCAGGGATAATGGTAGTTGGGGCTAGTTCATCTGACGGATCAGGTACTAGTTAACTGCTCTAGTGGCAATCCGCAAGAACCTACTTCAAAATCACGTCCCTAGACATGATCTCGGGATACTGGTGTAAACTTCGACAGGTGCCGCTTAAGGTCTTACCATTCTGTCGAGTCCCAGTCATATTTATCAGGTACCTAACGCGTCCGTTAGGATTTTTCTTCATATCTGTTGATACGGATAAAAGTAGCAAACCGACGTCAGAGACGGTGCCACGCCTCACAGAACGGATCTGGGGTCTTACCTTCGCAAAGTTTTGCGGCATTCAGAAATTGATCGCAACTTTGGCGTTCTGAGAATATATTATCGAGTGCTTATTCGGCTGTTAGAATAGCACATTTTATTGAGTCAAAGATGACTTATATAGCTCTCCCGATGGGAGTATATGTAGAGTTATTTATAACTCGAAATATACTCTTTTGCCCTTCTATCTTTCTTCTTTTCATCCTTTCTTATTATTTTTTTTTATAATTTCATCGGGCACGCGAACAGCGTTCCCGATGGGAGTAGCCCCCGAGGCTACAGCCAAGGACTTGTGCTTGGTTGTAGGCTCCACGCCTTATGCCGCTATATTTTCTTTCTCTCCCGAAGTTTTATAATTTCTCGGGTGCGCGAAGAGCGCTCCCGATGGGAGTAGCCCCCGAGGCTATGAACAAATATTTGTATTTGATCATAGGCTCACGTCATTTCTATTTTGTCTTTCTTGATCTTTTCATTTTTTCAAAGTAGCCCCCGAGCATTTGATCAAAAACTTGTATTTGATCAAAGGCTCTCCAATATTTTTGCATGTCGCCTTTTTATGTCGCTGTTGAGTCAAATTTTTCTCTCTGACAAGGTGACGTTATTGCTGACGATAGCCACGATTGCGAATCCGAAAATTGCGAGAAGTTTTCTCCCGCTGCCTTGCGGGCCCAAATTATCCATTATCTTGACACGTCGTGTAGGTGGGGGACACACGTCCTCCGCTTTTACTGGCGCACGTACCGTAACTTCTCCAGTGTTAAAATACTTTTTTACCCTTGTTTCTACGTGGTTATCATCTGCCACACACTTTTTCCATCCAACGGTCCGCCGCTTCGCCGCACCTCTATATAAGATCTCCTTCTTCTTCCTCGAGCGCTTCCGCTCGCGCCGCTCTCCTGCTCTTCTTTGCAAAACCTCCTCCTGCGCCCCACAACTTCCTAAGCTCATCTTCTCCAAGCTGCATTCCTGCGCCATTGTTGATGCCACCGCGTCGGTTGATCAAGCGCAACACGCCTGAATCGTCAATGGCTGCCGTAGATCTGGGAAGCGCGGAATGGGAAAGGTCCAAAATTTCCTCTCAGGACATCAATCTCTTGAAGAAGCTAGGGATTAGCAAGAAGCCCAAGGCGCTGTGCTTCCCTAGTGAAGAAAGCTACCCAACCCCTCCAATGGGGTATCGGGTAAGTTTCGTCGACCATGTCATCCGCGGTCTTTCCGCCCCCATTCATCCTTTCCTCCGTGGATTGCTTTTTGTTTATGGTCTTCAACTTCACCACCTCACGCCCAACTCAATCCTCCATATCTCCATTTTCATCACCCTCTGTGAGGCCTTCCTTGGCGTCCAGCCTAACTGGGCGCTATGGAAGCGCATTTTCTTTTGTCGCCGCAATGGCTCTCCCAATGTCGCCTATAATATAGGCGGCGTTGTTATTTCTGTTCGCCCCACAGTCGATTACTTCGACGTTAAACTCCCTGACTCAGTTCAAGGGTGGCGCAAGAAGTGGTTGTACATTCAGGAGGAGAACCATGGATGTGCTGAAGACAACATCCCTCCTTTCGATGGTGCCGAGAAAATCCTTCGCCGCCGCTCCTGGGATGCAGAGGCTACCGAAGAAGAAAAAACTTCGACAGAGGCCTTGATGACTCGCATCCATGAGTTGCAAAATACTCGCAGCAAAGAGTTGTCAGGTATCCAAATTATAGCGTATTTTCTTAGAACCAGAGTGCAGCCTCTTCAAGCTCGCAAATACCCTCTCTGGAAGTATGCTGGCGACGAGGACGCAGATCGGTTGTCAGCGGATTTGGAGGTCAAGGACTTGGAAAAGCTTGTCCGAAAAATCTCCTCTCTCAGCAAAAAAGATCCTGTCCCTTCTTCTTGTCGTGTAAAACCGTACATCGCCACCAATGCGCTTCCCAAGGTAAACTTTGTCGATTAATTTGTTATTGCCTTGCTATTTTTTTTTGTAACTCCTTTTTTGACATCTTCCCCTGTTTTTGTATAGAACCATCCAAACCTTGTCTCGCTTCCTCCCCTTCCTGAAGGTGGAGAAGTCGAGGAAAGGGCCGTTGTCACCGACGACAACCAAGATGCCCCCTCTTTTGTGAATGAACTCGCAGATTCTCGAAAATCTGCGGGATCTTATGAAAAGGAGGCTGCCTCTGAAGGCACTGCATCGGCACAATCTCCTCCTCCTGCTGTTTCTCCAAAGAACAAAAGGAAAAGGAATGATGTCGAAGATTCCGGCACCTCCAAAGCCGAAGAAACTATTCCTTCACGTCAGAAAGCAGCTTATGATCCATACCTCGAGGCCCTCATCAGTTCGTAAGTCACCCTTATTTTTTCTTGTACTCGAATTTTTTTGTCTATCTTGTTTTTTTTACGCTGCCAACATTTAATCGCAGTGATGATGAGGGAGAAGTACCAGCTTTTGATGTGGCTGCTCGAACGAGTACGTCACATACTCTAGTTGTTTCGGAGACGCCAGTTGAAGGAGAGGAATCCTCGCCTGCTCAACAAAACGTCGGCGCTTCTACTCCTCCTTCAAGCCCTCTCGTCCCTTCACCAAAAAGGGCAAGAGTTGAATCAATTACACAGCCTACCCTACACTTGGGTAGCTCCTCGACTCCTCTTCTGGATGATGTAAGTTCTTGAATACTTTCTGATGCTGCCGATGTTTTCTCTGTGTACTTTATTTTGTGCTATCACCCTTTATTCCGTACCAACGCTTTCTTTCTCTCTCTTTCTTTTAACAGCCTTTGATTAAGGAATTCATTCGTTTCGGTGCCCAATTTGTTGGGTACCGTGACTATGCCAGTAAAGCTGAAGGTAATGCCTTGCTGCTTCTTTTTGCCCTTGCCTTCTTATTCCTTTGTTGTCGATGTTTTTAACTAAATTTAACTTTCTTGGCAGAAAAACTGGCGGAGGTCAACGAGCGTGCCAATACACTTGCTCAAAAATTAGAGCAAAGTGAAGAGGCTCGTAAGAAGGCCGAATCAGATGCTATTCAAGCTAGAGCAGAGGCTGACAAGGCCAAGACCGATGCTGCTGGTGTCGAAGATCTTAAGAAGAAACTTCACGATGCCGAGACTTCGCTGAGCGAGCATATAGCCGCACAATCTGCTCGCGAGGAAGCGATTATTAAACGTGTAAGGTCGCAAAACCGTCGCTTTGTCAGTAAGTATCTGAACCACTTCACATCCTTTGGACTTTCTTTCCTTCACTCGTTTGTTGATCAATAAGTTTTTATCTTGACAGGTAAAACATCTCAAGAATTTGAACTTGAAGATCCCGACAATGATCCTCTTCTTGACGCCCTTTCGTTCCTTGAATTTCATGGAACAGAAGCACGCGAGGGCATTGATCAAGCTAAAGCAGGGCTGTCGCGACTCTTCCCCTACTTCTTCCCGAAGAAAGAGGAACCCGCAACTTTCCTTGCTCTTGCCAAGTGCTTCAATCCGCCAGAAGATCTTGGGTTGAAGGTGCGCCAGGAAAATATGAAGGTCGCTGTTGAAAGCACTGTTGCCTTGGTCGCTGATAGCCAACAAACTATCGACTGGGCGAAAGTAGGCGACACAGAACAGATAGAGCAGACAAAATGGCGATCGTTGATCAAGGCGGCAAAGCCCAACACGAAGAAAATCCTGTCCTATCTCGGGATCAAGCCATCTTCAACTCCTAACTCATCAAAGCCGAAGGTCTAGTTGAATGCCCCTTCTTTTTATTTTTCCTGTTTCTTTAGCTATTGTCGCCATATTAGTTTTGGCGACAATTACCTTAGTAGTCCTTTTGAAGAACTCCTTCTGTAATATCCATGTAAATTTCTTGAAGATCAATGGAATTCTGTCTTGTGCAATCCTTTGATATTGGAATTTTCTTTTCCAGTTGATATTTGATAACTACTCTGCCAATCCTCATTCTGCCGATACTTCTCCTGCTTCCTCCTTTTCGAAGAAAAAACTAGTCAATGATAACTTCATCGAAGGTTCTTCAAGACAACATTTGTCGCAAGATTTGCAAGAATTGCGCCAACAACTCCAATCCATGAAGAAACAAACTCTTGCGATGATGGAACAATCTCGACGAGCATCCGAGAGAGAGAATATTGCTCTTCAACAGGCAAAAGAAGCCTTTGCTGCAAAGGATGCTGCTGTTGCTGAGGCTACCGAAGCTTCCTCTCGAGAAAATTATATGCTTCAGCTAATGACTGACGCCAGCCTGGACATGACAGGTATGTTTTCTGTTCATAACCATGTTGGATGTTATTTTTGCTATTTTTCCTTCCTTATCAATTTATTTGTTGTACCAGGCTCATTTTTGGATACTGCTGCCGAAGATCAACGTGTTGAAGCTCGAGCCAATGTTCTGCTCAGACTGGCTGCACAACATGGTTCTAACTTTTGGGTTACTCCTGAGCGTACCCGTCAAATTGTCAGATTCCAAGATCGCGCAGCTCAGGTCCGTGACTTCCTTGACTTCTGTACGAAGACTTTATTTTTAGTTTATGGAACCATGTTCCCTCGCAACAAGATGCCAGAAACTCTTCCTGCATTAATGGAAAAATTTCGAGATGCTCCTCGAATCCATGGCTTTGTGCGGGCTCAACTCTCTGCTGGCGCAAGATTTGCTATGATGATGATAAAGATTTGCTATCCAAAATTGCCCATGAATCAAATTGTTCCCACGTGCCTGGCTAAAATGTCGAAGAAAAAAAGAAACATGGGCAAGATTGATGATCTGGTGACTCCTGTAGCCGAAGATATGATGGATGAACTTCTTCGGATGGATGCTGAGTTCTTTGTGAAGGGTAGCTATGCCGAGCATAGTACTCGTCCCTCTAATGAACGAATAACCATAGACCATGTGCTAGGTATCCATTGAGGGTTTTTTTCCGTTTTCTTGCTGTAGTTTCACCATTGATACGTCTTTGTAAACATGATCTATATTGTAAAGCTGTCAACTCTGTAAGTATGTATTGTTTCTATTTTTGATCGTCGAGCCCCCGAGCCTTTGGCTGGAGCTTATACTATTTTGTTATCCCGAAGATTTTTCTCTTATTGCGAGAAGGTATATATTTCGCTATCAATGGGCACGAGCCCCGAGTGTCCTGGTGGTGACGTTCTATATTTTTGTTGCGAGGTTTTCAGACCAAAGCAATAACATTTTGACGAGTACACTATATTTATAGTTGTTAGCTTCCGATGTTCTATTTGGCGAGGTATTCTTGTACCAAGGCGAAATATTTCGGTAAGTCTAGTTTGTCTATATTGTATATATTTTGTAACTTGAAGGCATTGAGCCCCCGAGCGTGTCGAAGAATAAGAAGTATATCTCCACTATCTTTATTATATTGCAGCACCGCGAGCCCGCCTCATTAAAAACCTTTCCGGTCCCACTCGGTGCCCCGAAAAGGAAAAGAGTGCGTCTGAAAACTCGCAGGCGTTTCAGTACATTGTATTTTTACAGAGGAGGACTATATTTCGACTCTAAGCGTAGAACCGCCTGAGCTGTGCCACGTTCCAGGGGTTTTTCTCGGGAACCCCTGTCTTCTTGTCTTTTATCCTGTACGCTCCTCCTTCGATTACTTTCGTAATGACGTAAGGGCCAAGCCATGGCGACTCGAGCTTTTCAGTACGCTCTTGATTGAGTCGCAAAACTAGGTCTCCAACTTGAAAGGATCTTGGTCGCAAATGTCGACTGTGGTAGTTTTTCAGGTCCTGCTGATATTTAGTTACCCTTGATAATACTTTGTCTCGAGCTTCGTCGAGTGCGTCAATGTCGTCTTCCAATGCTTTCGTGGAAACTTCTTCGTTGTACTCTGTGACTCTGGGGGAGTCGTGCTCTATTTCTATCGGCAGTACTGCCTCTGCTCCATGGACTAGGAAGAACGGGGTTTCCTGTGTTGCTGTATTTGGTGTTGTTCGGATGCTCCATAACGCACTTGGTAACTCTTCTGGCCAGGTATGTCGAGCTTTTTCCAGTGGTCCTAACAAGCGTTTCTTGATGCCATTGCAGATGATACCATTGGCTTTCTCGACTTGACCATTGGTTTGAGGATGTGCAACTGACGCGAAGTGCAATTTGATGCCTACCTCTGCACAGTACGCCTTGAATTCCTTT
Source organism: Lolium perenne (assembly GCF_019359855.2). Taxonomy (NCBI): domain Eukaryota; kingdom Viridiplantae; phylum Streptophyta; class Magnoliopsida; order Poales; family Poaceae; genus Lolium; species Lolium perenne. The sequence goes on from NC_067244.2 coordinate 202,809,713, forward strand.
GACGTAAAGTTGCTGCCATTGTCTGTGACGATGCTGTGAGGTACTCCAAATCGAAAAACGATGCCCTTCACGAACTTTATTGCTGATGCTGCATCTGGTGAATTTATCGGCTTTGCTTCTATCCACTTGGTGAATTTGTCAACAGCAACCAACATGTACTCGTATCCTCCTGGCGAAGCTTTGTGTAATTTTCCCACCATATCGAGACCCCATTGAGCAAAAGGCCAAGATAAGGGTATTGGCATTAATTCTGCTGCCGGAGAGTGAGGTTTTGTGGCAAATCTCTGACATGCGTCACAAGTTCGCACTATTTCCTTCGCGTCCTCAATCGCTGTCAACCAGTAGAATCCTGCTCGAAAAACCTTGGCTGCAATAGCTCGACTGCTTGCGTGATGACCACATACTCCTTCGTGTACGTCCTTTAGAATTATCTTTCCTTCTTCGGGTGTAACACACCTTTGTAACACACCCGAGATACTTCGCTTGTACAACTCCCCTTTGACCACCATGAAAGCTTTGGATCGCCTAATAACTCGTCTTGCTTCAACTGGATCATCGGGTATTGTTTTTCTTAGGATGTATGATATGTACGCCTGCATCCATGGGATTTGCACCATCAATACTAGATCATGTTCCTCTTCTTCTTCCAATGCTTCTTTCGCAGCCCCCGAGGGTTTCTCGCTCTTCTCCTTCTTTGTTAATTTCTTCGGCTTCGTGGATCTTTCTGTTATCTCTTCCCAGAACACACCTGGGGGAATTGCGAGGCACTGCGACCCGATGTTTGCAAGAACATCGGCTTCATCATTGCTCAACCTGCTGATATGGTTTACCTCGCATCCGTCAAATAGTTTCTCCAGCTCATTATACATCTCTTTGTACGCCACCATGCTATCATTGACCGCATCACATTGGTTCATGACTTGCTGAGCTACCAATTGTGAGTCGCCAAATATTTTTAGTCGAGTTGCACCGCAGGCTTTCGCCATCTTCATCCCATGTATAAGGGCTTCATATTCTGCCTCATTATTAGATGCGTTTGGGAACGTCATCCGTAGGACGTATTTCAATTTGTCGCCTTCAGGTGATATGAGTATTACCCCTGCTCCAGCTCCTTCTAACCTTTTGGACCCGTCAAAGTTCCTAGTCCAGGTTCTCGATAAATCCGGAGGTCCTGTGTTTTGCAACTCCATCCACTTTGCGATGAAGTCTGGTAGAATTTGTAACTTTATTGCCTTTCTTTTTTCATACGTGATGTCCCGAGGAAAAGTTCTATTCCCCAAAGGGAGACACGGCCTGTAGCTTCTGGATTATTGAGTATGTTGGATAAAGGCGCCTCATTGACCACTATTATCGGATGCGCCGAAAAATAGTGGCGCAATTTTCTTGCGGTTGTGAATACTCCATATGCTAGCTTTTGGTACTGCGGGTACCTCTGTTTTGAAGGCGATAATACTTCGCTGATAAAATATACTGGCCTCTGTACTCCATGGAGTTTTCCTTCTTCTTCTCTTTTGACAACTAGTGCCGTGCTGACCACCTGAGGTGTAGCCGCAATATATAACAGGAGCGGTTCTTTCTCTTTTGGCGCCACTAGAATTGGTGGTGTCAAAATTTTCCGTTTGAGGTCCTCGAAGGCCCTATCTGCATCTTCGTTCCACTGGAACTTCTCTCCTTGTTTGATTAAGGCGTAGAATGGTAGCGCCTTTTCTCCCGACTTTGGCGACGAATCTGCTTAAAGCTGCGACTCGCCCAGTTAGCTGCTGTATTTCCTTCAACTTTGTTGGCTTCCTCATTGTTACGATAGCTTGGATTTTTTCGGGATTTGCTTCAATCCCTCTCGCTGAAACTAGGAACCCGAGAAGTTCTCCTGCAGGGACGCCGAAAGAACATTTCGTCGGATTCAACTTAAGACAAAATTTGTCGAGGTTGTCGAAAGTTTCCTTCAAGTCCTCTATTAATGTTGCCCCTTTTTTGATGTGATGACGACGTCATCGATGTACACTTGTACATTTTTCCCAATCTGTGTTGCTAGGCACTTCTGCATCATCCGTTGATATGTTGCTCCCGGTTTTTTCAACCCGAAGGGCATTGTTTTGTAACAAAATACGCCATATGGTGTGATGAAAGCTGTTTTGGCTTCGTCGTCTTCTTTTAATCTGATCTGGTTGTAACCAGAATATGCGTCCAAGAAGGAAAGACGTTCACATCCTGCCGTGGAGTCGATAATCTGATCGATCCTTGGGAGGGGAAAGTGATCCTTTGGACAATGTTTATTGAGGCACGTAAAGTCGACACACATGCGAAGGACTTTCGTGTTTTGCTTCGGCACCATCACTGGGTTAGCTACCCAAGTGGCCTCAGTAGATATCTCTTTGATGAAACCAGCTTCTCTAAGTCGATCAATTTCTGACAGCATGGCTTTGCGGTTTGGTTCCGAAAAACGCCGCAAAGGTTGCTTGATTGGTCTCGCAATAGGATCCAAGTTTAGGTGGTGCTCGGCAAGTTCCCTGGGTACTCCTGGCATGTCAGCTGGACACCATGCGAAGATTTTCCAGTGCTCACGGAGGAACTCGATGAGCACGCTTTCCTATGCGAGGTCCATGTTTGTCCCGATGGATGTCGTTTTCTTCGGATCGGTTGGGTGGATCTGTACTTCTTTAGAATCTTTAGCAGTGTTGAAAGTTGATTCTTTGTTGGGCCTCCCTACGTCTGGCAGCACATCATAATCAGTCATGAGCCTTGACGCTGCGTACTCTGCCTGCATCCCGAAGGTTTCTGATAGTCGATGAAAATCTTTGTCGCATTTATCGGCCAGCGCGTAACTTCCTTTGACTGTGATTGGTCCCTTAGGTCCAGGTAACCTCCAAAGCAAGTACGTGTAATGTGGTACTGCCATAAATCTGGCGTACGCTGGTCGCCCCAACAAAGCGTGATATTGCGACGGAAAATCCACAACTTCGAATTCCAACCTTTCTATCCTGTAGTTTTCTCGGGTTCCAAACTGAACGTCGAGATTGATCTTCCCCAGTGGGTAACTTGGCTTCTCTGGTGTGATGCCGTGGAAACGTGTGTCGGTTGGTTTCAAATTTGCGAGGGAAATATTCATCTTCCTTAGCGTATCTGCGTACATAAGGTTTAAACTGCTGCCGCCATCTATGAATACTCGAGATACATCGAATCCCGCAATTACTGCTGGTAAGATCAGTGCTGACTGCCCTGGTCGAGGAACTTGCTGTGGATGATCAGCTATTGTGAAGCCAATATCTTGCCCTGACCAGTTTAGGTACTCGACTGTTGGTGGTGGCATCTTCTCTGCCATAAACACCTGTCGCGAGATTACTTTCTGAGCTCTATTGGATGGCCTGCCTTTTTGAATCATTGAGACCGCTCCGTTAGAGTTAGGATCAACATAGGGTGGTGGAGCAGGTGCTGCCGCTATTCTGAGCTGATGTTGATTTTCATCTATAATCGCGGGAGGAGGTGGCAAGTGAATCTCACTCCTAGGTCCTTGAGGATTTCTGTGCACTGCCTGAGCATTTGCATGTCCTGCCCATCTTAACATTGCCTGGAAATTTCGGCAATCCTTTTGCAAGTGTCCTGACTGTCTTTTTCCATTGCTATCGAGAAAGAAATGCATCTGACACGGCCCGTTCATCATCTCTTCGGGAGACACAAAAGGTCTCTGGAACCTTGGTCCGCTATTTTGCCTGTTATCTCTATTGTCGCCTTGCTGTGCATTACTTCTCTGGTAGTCATCTCTACTGTTTCCTCCATTGTTTCCCCGAAAGCCAGCCGATATTTGGCCAGGTGCATCGTAACTTGAAAATTGACGGGGAAATCGGCGTCTATTTTGAAAATTTCCATTGCGATCTTCCTCTGGGGACCTATGTCGTTTGTTATGTACCGCATCTTCACCATCTGCCCATCTGTTTGCTATCTCCATTAAAGCTGATACTGTTCTTGGGTTTGTCCTCCCCAAGTCCTCCACGAAATCTCCTCGTCGAACTCCTGCAACAAATGCATCTATCGCTCTTTCGTCAGATATATTTTCCGCCGAGTTTTTGATGATGTTGCACCTTTGGATGTACTTCCTCATTGATTCATCATGCTTTTGTCGTCATTACCTCAACTCTTCTAGTGTCGCAGGTTTTTTGCAGGTTGACCGGAAATTCTTGATAAACACGTCCTCAACACTTTCCCAGCTGTCGATGGAACCTGGGGGAAGCTTCTTTATCCATGATCTGGCGGCTCCGCTCAGATGTATCTGGATGCTTTGCATGGCTGTCGCTCTGGTCCCGCCTATCAATTTTACTGTCTCGAGGTAATCGACTAGCCAATCCTCAGGGTCTTGCAGTCCATCGAATTTCTTGAAACTATCGGGTAGCTTGAATCCTGATGGAACTCGAGTTTTTCGGACCCGTCGTGTGAAACATGGAAGTCCACACATGTCCTCTTGACAAGTTCTGGTGAATGCCGACGTTCCCTTCTTTCTTGTCGCGCTCTATCAACTCTGGCCTGAGTTGTTGTGTCTCTGGCTCCACTTGCTCTTGGTGGATCTTGCACTGCTGCGGTAGGTCTTGGACTATTTTGCCTTGCAGTTCCTTCGGGAGGTGTAGCTGTGAATGCTGCTCCCATGGATCCACATCCTGCCATGGCCATGTTGTACAACGCTTCTCTTGGATCTCCGGGAGGTGGCCTGGATGCTAAGATGAAAGCTTGTGTCGCCATGTATCCTGCTTCCGGTGTTTTTGGGATAATATTCCCCCTCGTGTCGATTGACATAAAGGACATGTCGAGGTTTTGGATTAGAGTCTCTCTTTCAGCTTCCGGTATATTTTGCAGGCGAGATCTTGCTCTCCTCCGAGCTTCTCTATAACTATCTCCCGAAGTTTCTGAGTGTCGACTTAATTCCGCTCGTCGCCTGCTTGATGCGGAAGCTGCCTCCCTTCTTCTGTTTAAAGCAGCTGTCTGTTTTCCCAATTCTCTCCCAGCTCGGGCGAGTCTATATTGATAAGCTTGTAGTTCTTCGACTGTAGCCGTTGTCTCCATTGGTTCAGAACCATCCAAAGCTTTCGCAGCTCTATCCCAGGCTGCTTGTGCAAGTTGAACTCTGACACGTGGTGTGGGCCCGACATATTTAGTGCCCAAACCTCTCCTTAGATCTGAGGGATCGACATAGGGGTTTCCCAAATCGTCGAAAGCCTCTGATGTTTCCTCTTGATCGCGACTTGCTTCTCCAATGGCATAAACTTGGTGATATTTTGGAGTTTTCACTTTGCTTGGTTTAGTGACACCATCATAGAGATTGGTGAAGATCTTCCCAATAGAGATGGATTTGTCGATGAAATCGAAACTGTCGGTGTCGCTTGAATCATCGCTTATATAGGAGTCCGCAGATGACTCGAAGGACATGTCGCTGAAGATCTTGGCGAGTTTTTCGCTTGCCCTACTGTCGATGAAGCGTGGCGACGAAATCTCCTTGTCGTTTGACTCAATGGATGATACTGAGTTTGAGAAATCAGTACCAACCACCGATAATCCCGACGAGATCGGAACTTCGAGACGATACGCTCCTTCTTTCTCGACGCGGAAGTGGAACTTTCCAAACGTCATCTTCATGGGCTCCTCCAGATACGCATATGCATCCAAACGGGAGGGCGGGTGAGGAATAAAATCAACGAGACCAGTTTCGATCTGTTTACCTCTCTCCATGATGTTGCTTGCTACTGATGAAGTCGACGATCTTGAACGTGCCATCGAGATCAGCTCCTTGTCGCCTCTAGATCCCACAGACGGCGCCAATTGACAAGGTATTAACTTGTCAATGCCTACGGATTGTAGACTAGGGTTTAGTTGGATGTAGAGGGCAAGTAGATCTCGAAGGTTTCAGCCGAAAAGTACTCGACGAATATAAAACTAAGGTTGTGTTGACAGTAGATTCGATGATTTCTTTGTCCCTCGACTCCCCCTTATATAGGAGGCGGAGCCGAGGGATTCGTATTGTACAAGTTACAGAGTCCGGGAAGGTTTCTAACTCCTCCCGCAAGATTACAAATAATGCTTCCTATTACAACTCTAGCTTTCCTTAACAATATCTTGGGCTTCCGAGTCTTCTTATTCTTCGGGTAGTGGGCCTTCAGTAAACCCCGGGTACTATCATCGGCAGGCCCATTGGGGATGCCTATGTCACCTGCCTTACGCAGAATTCTCGTACAACAACAGTTATCAAGCCAGCTTACAAATGGCCCCCTTTGAAGCCCTGTACGGAAGGAAGTGCCGTACCCCTCTGAATTGGTCGGAAGTCGGAGAAAGCCAAGTCTTTGGACCAGATGTTCTTCGAGAAGCTGAAGAGAAGGTGCACAAGATCCGCGAGTACCTCAAGACTGCGCAATCAAGACAGAAGAGTTAAGCCGACAAGAGACGCCGAGGGATGACCTTTGAGATCGGAGATTTTGTCTATCTTAAAGTATCCCCCCTCAAAGGAATGCAGAGATTTCAGCTGAAAGGAAAGCTTGCACCCCGATATGTCGGACCCTTCAAAGTTCTGAGTCGCCGAGGAGAAGTATCTTACCAACTAGAACTGCCGGAGGAAATGTCGGCAGTGCACGACGTGTTTCACATCTCACTACTCCGGAAGTGCTTGGAAGTGCCGGAGAAGACCGAAGTGTTCAAGAACATCGATCACCGCTCGGTGGATATCAACCAGGACTTGACATACCGCGAAGTACCTATCCGCATCCTGGAAAAAGCTTTCAGAACCACCCGCACCAGGAGTATCAAGTTCCTGAAAATTCAATGGAGCAACCACACTGAAGAAGAAGCCACCTGGGAGCGAGAGGAAGATATGAAGAAGGAATACCCAGATCTCTTTAGTACCTAGTTTTCTTTAAGATCTCAGGACGAGATCTTTTGTAAGGGGGAAGGGTTTGTAACATCCCAAAATTTCAATAAAAGAAAGAAAGAGAGTTTCCAAAATGCAAAATTGAGAACCAACAAAAACTTTTTAATACTACAAGTGCTATGCATATAACTCACCCTTAATTATTGTGTTAGTGTGCATTTGCCATAATGATTGCTTGTGTGATTGCAATTGTGCTAAAACTCTAATCTATGAACTCATGATCAACCAAGAAGGAGGAAAAATAAAAGAAGAAAAGAAATGAGAAAATCAAACCAATACCCACATATGGTTTATGCCATTTTTGCAAATACTTAACCTATACCATTTTTGCTTGCACCATAGGTGGTAAATGGTTACTAAACACTTATTAGCACTTTTGGAATCAAAGAAACTCAAAGGGAATCAAAATTGAAATCAAAACAAACTCACATACACTAATGGTCAATTTGGCAAAAGTTAGCCTGATGCCCTCTTTGAGCCCTGTTATCTAGAGATTTCTAAACTACACCATGTCAAATCTTTGCACCTCATCCAAGACAACATCAAGGTGAACAACTTTGCTCAACAACTCATCTGCAAACTCTTCATGGATTCAAAGATATGATCAAGCAAAGTGGAGACTTTGAGGCAGATTTAAGATCATATGCATTTTGGATTTTTGCAAACTACCTCAAATTTGACCACCACCACCACCACTCTACTCCAAATCTTATTCAATTCAAACCCACCAAATTTGACTCAAAAATTCCAAAGTGGAGTTCATGCGGCCATTTGGTCGAGCATCTTAGGTGCACAAACCTGCCAACCCTATACATTGCTTTGTCCAGCAGTTCATAGCCTAAACCATCAACACTAGGTCACCATTTGTACTCCCCTGACCTCTCTACACCCTGTCAAGCATCCTAGACAAGCAGAGGTACAATGAACCGTCACCATTTGACCACAACAATCCATGCCGTGGCATGGCATGGACACCACCATGCCACTCCTCTCTCTGATGATTTTCAACGTGCCAAACCATGTCTGTCACACTCCCCTCACTCTCCTGATCATGCTAGACAGGGCCCTCGACGAAGTGGTGCACCGGACGCGCCAGGACACGTGACGCCCAGACGTGCCCAGACATGCACGCGCACGCCAGAGCGTGCACGTCGAGCGCCACGGGCACGCCCAGACGCGACGTCGTCCCACTCCTCTGTGTCACCCCGTCCTCTTCTCTCTGCGCCACCAGCTCCGCTACGTCACCAGCAACGCGATGGACAACTCCACTGGCCCGCGGGAACGCTGCAGTCGACGACTTCGTCGACGACCACCGCCGCGGTACTGAGCGCCCTCGTCACCCTCTCGTCCTCGCCTCTGCATGGTTTTCCCCACAATCAGGCCCTGCGTCACCGCCAGGACCACGCCAACCCCGCTACGTCGTCGCCATCCACTCCGCACCCCTGTAGACGCGTCATCGCCGATGACCTCACCCCCACGCCTCAGGCACCTCTGGACGCTATAAAAGGAGGCCATCCCGCTCCCAATCCAGCACACCATCGCCTTCCCCTCTCCTCTCCGACCCTCCTCGTCCACTCGCCGCTCCACATTGCCCACCGTAGGCCACCAATTTCTTCCTCACTGCCCGTGCTCTGCCGCAGACGCTCGCCGGAGATAGACGCCGCCCCAGGAGACGCCGCTGGTGCCAGAGGACTCACCGTCATCGACAACCTCCCCGCGCACACTGCCAACCCTAGCTGGAGCATCGGTGAGCTCGTCGACCCCCTCCCTGCGCCGCCAGTAGCCTCGCCGCTCGCCGGAGATGACGACGGCCGTGCGCCGTCCGATCCGATTCTAATCCTACGGCGCAGACCAGAGCATACCGCTTCGCGCGTTATGATAGACTGATGGGTGGCCCCCACTGTCAGGCAGCCCACGTGTGCTGGACGCGTGGTGGGCTGGCCTCTGCGCCGTTTAAATAGATTGGGCCCATTTAGTTTTCCCGCCGTCCCGTTTAATTCAAACTCGAATTTCTGTTTAATTTAAAATTGCTCACAGATGCTGTTTTCAAAATTGAATAGAATAAAATCAACCAATCCAAATTTTACAAATTTTATATATTTGGAAAGCTTATCAAGTTATCTATCCAACCCCACTGGTCTCACCTTTAGATTGTTTGTAGAATTAATGTGATAAAAATAACAAGGCAGGGCCTTTTGCAACTTCAAACAATTATTAAAAATCAACCAAAAATGCTTTTGAGTTGATTCCAACTCTCAAAAATCAAATTTTACATTGTCTATCAGAATATATAAAAATATGACAGAGTTGTTTGTATGATCATGGTCTAGATTAGAAAATGTCTCTATGGCTATTTCTAGTCCATTTAAATTGTTCTAAATTAATTATTAAATATTATGGGAGCTATTCTCTCATTTAAATCTTGTCTCAAATGACTCAACATGAGGTAGAGACCATGGTCTATTACATCTCATATTGAATTATTTGATGATATTAAATCATTACCATGTTAGGATTAAATTGCATGAGGTGTACCACCTCATTTAAATCATTTTCCCAAATGATGATTATGAAGGGGTTGACCTTGGTCAACCTAGGTCATACATTACTAGTTAAGGGAATTAAATCTTATCAAGATTCAATGAGAGGAAATTATTTCTCCCAAGAATTAAATAGCAACACTAATTAATTTTTGTAATGAGAGGAAATTATTTTTCTTAAGAATACAACAAAGTTAACCCACCTAATAATCATGTTGTGATGCTAGCCTAGCTTGTGTGACTCATGTGTGTACTTCGTCTTATGTTTAAGTTTTGTTTGGTGATTGTATGTATCGTATTCGTTTTTAGACGCTAGTCTCTACTATTAAGAGCAAACTGGTGAATGCCTGGTGTCACATTTTCAGGATGGACAATAATACCCCCACGTCACAAAGAAAACTCAACTAACAAAACAACCATTAGGCGTGGATAACACAACCATTAAGCGTGGATAACACATTGGCCGGATCCTACACATTCTCAACAACTTTTCAAAACGTCCGGATCACACAGCATTTCAACAAACTTCCATTAGGCGTGGATAACACATTGGCCGGATCCTACACATTCTCAACAACATTTCAAAATACCGGATCCTACACATTCTCAACAGCATTTCAACAAACTGGCCGGATCCTACACATTCTCAACAACATTTCAAAAAACATCCCGCTGACTAGGCGTAGCAAAGACGCTGACATAACACTGACCAAAGTCTTCATCGCCTTCTCCAAAGACGCTGCCGGCCACCGTCTTCATCGTTCAAGGGGACCTTGTCCGCCACTGCCTCGCATAAGGAGCCGTCGCTATAACCTCAATTGTCTTCATCGCCCTGACCAAAGTCTTCATCGCCTTCTCCAAAGACGCTGCCGGCCACCGTCTTCATCGAGCAAGGGGACCTTGTCTTCATCGCCCTGACCAAAGTCGCTGCTGGCCACCGTCTTCGTCACTGACGGCCATCATCTTCATCAAAGCAAGGAGAACTTCATCGGATCGGTTCCGTCATCGGTAAATAATGATCAGCCTGGAATCAACTTATAAAATTTGCAGGAGCAAGTTGCTCATGATCAAACAAACGTACAGAGTGTACACATGTAGAGGCGCAGCATTATTTAAGTTATGCAATCAGGTCATATATTTGCTGTTCCAGAAAAGCAAGATGAGATGTGCAACATGGTGTGTACGTGTACACATCAGGTCACTGGTGCTTTCGTTTTGTTGCATATTTTAAATGTACAGGCTTGATACGGTCCAACTTCAATCTACCTTTGCAATGCCCTCACACCTCTCTACATCATCAGAATCACACCTTTTGTCAAGCTCACACCTCTCTATATCATCACAAATCATAAGCCCACACAAGCGGTAACAGAAAAGAAAATCGTACTAAGTCAAGTGAATGATTTAAGCATGGAAGATTATTTACACATTAGGGAAATATTTTAAACTCACTTTGCACTCATAAATTTCATGAGAAAATCTGAGAAAATAATCTTGTGTAGAAATAAAAATTAACTGCAACTAAAACGCACGTGCCAAAAATAAGACCATCGGCTTGTTAAAGTTCTGCCCTATCAAATTATTATGAACATCTCCACTAATATAAAAAGGAAGAGAGAGGCAGATCCAACAGATCTAGGCCCTACACTTGCCACATCCAACGACCCAAAATCACCCAATGTTGAGCAACTCAACGCGTTGAGCGCAGGATCCCGTCTCCACTAATCCCGTCTCCACTAGGTACCGCATAGAGCGGTTCCACGCCCGAGAGAAACAGGAGCCGATGCCGCCGCTGTACAGAATACACACGGCGCCTCCTCCCGCGCGCCGCCGCATGCCGCTGCCGCCGTCGACCATCACACCGCGGCGCCGCTCTCCACAATAGCAGTCCCCCCGCCCCCGCGTCCCCGCGCACGCCGCCGTGGATGCCGTCCCCGCGCACGCCGCCGCGGATGCCGTCCCCGCGGTCTTCCTCAGTTCGAAGAAACGCCGTATCCGACGTCGCCGTCACGAGACTAGCAGGAAACTCGAGATCCGCTGCTGCCTTCGTGGAGCTCGCCGCTACGATTTTTTTGGCCAGTGAGAGCACTGGAGTCGAGCATCGAGGTTACGTTCCCTGCTCCCGCCAATAGTCCGTACCCACCGCGACATCTTCTTCACCCTCAACGACAGGGTCTCAATGGACTCCGGCCTCACGCCTTTATTTCTGCCACTGATCCCGTCCACTGACGGAACCTCTCCATCTGCCACGCCTTGACATGCTTCTGTTGCTAGAGTAATGGAGGTAATTCGTTAATTCTTCAGGTCGATGTGACAGTTCACTGTTGTTTTACTTTTGATTTTAGATGATTGGAGGGAGGATGAGTAATCTATGTGCACGTCTTTAAAGATTGGAGGGGATTCCTTGTCCTGTGTTGTTGGCTTTTGCAATTTGACTAGGAGTATAATCTGTTTTACATGGTGTTGATCGCCAAAACCCACCGGCGGGCAGCGGCCTGTCAACACGGTAGAGCCGGGAAGAGCCTAGAGCTGCGGCTGGCTGAGACCCCTCCGAGCGACGGCCCGCAATGCTCTTCTGGTCACACGCGGCGATGCGAAGTGCAAGGGCGTGCCACCTGACCTATACCTGGTCAGGAAGGTGATGGGGATGCCTCGCTTAGTTCCTGCATGGCATACACGTAAACATTAAATACGAGCCTCGATCGGCTCTCAGGTTATCCTGTGAATCGGCTCAAAGAGCCGATCCACCCATGATCCGTACGGGGTGCACGAATACTTGGTGATCCTGCTTGATCAAGATGAAGCTAATTAGATCTACGACGATTTAGGGTTTTCACCGCATAATCGGATCATCCTACTCCAGGTTGGGCCTCGCGGCCACGCACGGTGCTCATAAGCCGATCCTAAACAAGGCCAAAGAACCAACAATGATGTTGATCCGCGGAACATCCTGTTTAGGACTTGCGAACGCCACCCTACGTGCCGCTGGATCCTCCCCCCCTTTGTAAGGCCTAACTATTGCAGATATTAAACTAATCCTTGCATAACAAGGAGCAATCGTAACGGATCAGATCTACTAAACGATGAACAAGCAGGGTGCCGCCCCCACGCCTGAGATAGGCGTGAGGGCGGCTAGACATGCAAGGGTTGCACTACGTAAGCATGTTATACGAAGAACTATGCTAACCCTAACACATCTATGATAACTACGTTGCCCGCCATCAAAGACGCTTCAGGACGGGCAACGCATGAACCACGTGGAGCTTGTGCTGCCTAGATCGCAAGATGCGATCTAGGCAGCATGTCGCTTACCTGATTGAAACCCTCGAGACGAAGGAGTTGGCGATGCGCCGAGATTGGTTTGTTTTGGGGTGAACGTTGTGTTGTTGTTTATTCCATAAACCCTAGATACATATTTATAGTCCAGCGGACTTTCTAACGTGGGAATATCCCACCGTGTGCGATACAAACTCTAAATCTTGATCTAAGATATAACCTACTACAATTAAAGATACACGGGCAAACTAGCCCAAATTCTCCGTGCAAGGCCGCTTCAGAGATCTTCCACGTGTAGTCCTCTAAGCCCATCTCTCTTACGGCCCACCTCTGGATTTGTCCAAAATCTGGTGATAACACATGCCCCCTGGTTTTGGAAATAATTTTTCCAAAATCATTAAGCGTTCCTCCGTCGGGTCATGTCGTAGCGGACGAGAGCTGTTGCGGTATCCGTTATCATTATGCCCTGTCTTCTCAGCTTCTCGCCAAAATTCGATAGCTCTGGCGTCATCTCCTTGGAAACTGAAATGACAGTAAATTTCCACCAGGCTCCTCATTATTTAACTGTGCCGATCGATTAGCTTTCTTCATCCCCTTCCTCTGTTCCAGCCATCGGCACCCAAAAAACCCTCTTCTCCCTCAGCAATGTCTTCCTCTTCCTCCTCCTTCTCAAACCTCTTCCCCCCATTCTCGTCGAAGAAGAACGAGGACAAACCTTCTTCCGAAGTGGACCCCCTTCCCTCCGATGATGAGAAGAAAGAAGGAGAAGTAGCGAAGGCCAAGACCTTCCCCTCCGCCAAGCTCCCGCTGAAGAAGCGCTCCCGCATGTGGGCGGACAGCGAGGATGAAGATAACGACGAAGAAGAAGAAGAGGAGGAGGAAGATGAATCTTCCTCTTCCGCCGGGTACCCGCCAACCAAGCGCTTCCGCTCCTGGGCGGACAGCGAGGACGATGATGATGACGAGGAGGAAGAGGCTCCGGCCATGGGCTGGGGTAGCAGCGACGAGGAGCTCCCCGGGAGCAGCGCCGACGACATCGACGGCGGTGACGACGAGGACAGCGACGACTAGTAGAATAGGACTAGTAGTAGCAGTGCGCTAGGCACTAGATCCCACTTTTGAGAGCCATCGGCTCTTTCTTGTAAAGCCGCTCCTCTGAATTAATGAAATTGTTCTTTTGATTCATCCTTCAATTGCCCCAATTTCATTCCTTCCGCCTGTCATATCAAGACCGATAGCAATGTATCGATTTTTTCTTCTTTTGGACGCCCATGAAGCTGGATTCTCATGTCGATTAGCTCGTAGGCCGAGAACTTCTCAATTTCAGGCTGCGATTTGGTATCTGACCATATTTTCTTCGCAATCCCTTAGCCGATGACCACTCATCGGCTATTTTGAGAATCCAATCCCTTTGCGGCGACAGACAGTCCAAAATCTGTAAAAGCCGACGGCCTCCCTTCCCGATTCCTCTCCATAGCTTGACAATCTTCTTTCGCGACGAATCGCTTCCAGAGAGGATCATGACGCAGGATCAACCGATGCAACTCCAATTGGTTTCTAAAGAACCAAATCTTCATGTAGTCCGTTGCCCCCCGAGTCTTCATCAAGGCGAGGACAATCGTGAGCCAACCACATGTGTCACCATCAGCCTCCGAATCGTAACGAGAATCAGCCGATTCCATCAAAATCGGCTCTACGAAGAACTTCCAGGGCGAGCTGCCCCGAGCTTTCATCAAGGCAAGAATACCGGCGAGGATGCATAAGTCGTTGATCAGCTTTCTTTCTACTGAACATCGACGTTGATGTAAACCCTTGAGCACACAGCCAGTAGGTCTTGGTCCTGTGCAACTGTACTAAAGTCGATGGCTGCGCATCGGCTTTGCTTCTGAAATTTTTTTTTATTTGGCCGATTTTTCCTTAACCGGCCCCCAATGTTCCACTGCACGCATGTATGCAAATGTTTATACTGCATATGTTCATCGACTATATGCCCCCGAGCGAATCTATTTGAATGACTGCAGATATCGGCTTTCTTGAATTAGTCGGGAGCCTTTGTACTTGCACGTCGGCTTCGCAAAGACTTATGCTGACTTTCATCTGCCGACGTGGCCACTTTGCCCGATAAATCGTTGCTGACCACAAACAGAATATGTGCAGAAGATAATTTTGGCCGATTGCTGGAATCGGCCTCCACCTTGCTCGTTCGATGAAGGTTTTGTAATGTCCCTCCATAAACTTTTTGGGGCCGATCACAAGGATCAGCCTCGCACGGTTTGCTCATTGGTTTGATCTTGCTACTCGGTTAGGCTGGATAAAACCAACCCAACCTCTGACTTGACGCGCCTGCTGTCGTCCACCTTAAGTGCATCGTATAATCGTGGAACACTAAGCTCCGTCGGCAAGACAAGCACCATGTTTGTGCCAGCCGATGTTTCATCATCGGCTTTCTTTTGCTTGGGACGCCACTCCATTCTTCGTGGACGACCCTCTTCATCCAGGGCTCGCTGAACCTTTGCGGCCAGATCAGGCCGTGCCTTCCTTAGCGTATGCAGGTATAACCTTTCGGCTTCTTCCAGGCCGCGCAACCGCTGAACCCTGCGTTTTTGTGAACGGCTGAGTCCGTCAGGGCACCACCTTGGACGGTGGCTTTGTCTTCTTCTTCTTCAAGTCCTTCGTCTTCGGAATCCTCAAGATCTGCCCAACGAAGTGACTCAGCACGTTTGCTCGTTGGTGGGAGAGGCCCTAAGCGCTCAAACACAGACACGTTGGCTGCCTCCTTCTTCTTCTTGTTGCATTCTGGGAAATTGCCGATTGTGGGCAATCGGCTCATTCCTGAATCCCAGCAGTGTCTGAAGAAAGGGCAGTCCCAGTGTCTGTCGTTGTCATCTTGCTCCCTTGATGTGTCCGTGGCACGGCGCTCGTGCTCCTCCTCATCGCGATCCTGCCGACGATGTCTTCTGGCTTCTCTAGCCAGACGATCTCCTTCATCATCATAGTTGGACCGTCGGCGTTGGTCATACTGTCTCACATATTTGTTGAGGAGGTGATCAGAGAGAGGTCGTTGATATCTTATGTTCTTCACTTCTCCCTATCTAACGTAGCTCTAGAAATCATGATGCAGCAGATCGCGTCGAGCGGCCTCCTCTCGTATCCTTGCTATGAGAGCAGCTGCCCTCATCTCCATCGTTGCCCGAGTGGTTCCGAGGTCCTACCATGTTGATGCTGAACGTGGGACCTGGCTGGCAACTCTCAGGGTAGATGACTTCTACCATGTTAACGGCGGGGAAGGGCTGGGTGTCTACCTTCATGGCGTACTGGTTGAAAATTAAACGCCCCTTCTCTATCGCCGCTTGGATGTGCTGACGCCACACCCTGCAGTCGTTGGTGGCATGGGAAAGCGAGTTGTGGAACTTGCAGTATGGCTTTCCGTTTAGCTCTTGAGCCGTAGGGAACTTGAGACCTTCAGGAATCGTCAACTGTTTCTCCTTGAGCAGGAGGTCGAAGATTTGTTCAGTCTTGGTCACGTCAAAATCAAATCCACAGGCGGCCCTGGTGGCTTTACCCATTTGCAGGGACAGGGGTTCCTCCCCGAGTCCATTCAGCCACTGCTACTTCTTGGTCTCCCGCAGGCACTTCACCTTCCTCTGTATCGACCATGACTACTGCACGCTTGAACTTGTCTTGGTACAGGTCTGGGTGGCGCTGTTCATATGCTGATAGTTTCTGAACCATGTGCGCCAGCGAGGGATAATCTGCTTGGGAGGCCATGTCCTTGAGCTGTGTTGCGAGGCCAGCTACTGCCAACTCGACTGCTTCCTTTTCAGTTATACGAACCGAATAACATCGGTTCCTAAGATTCCTGAAGCGCTGGATGTACTCTGTCACCGTTTCTCCGCGCTTCTGACGTAGTTGTGCTAGATCGGCAATGCTAGACTCGGAAGCTTCTGAATGATATTGCATATGGAACTGTTCTTCCAATTGCTTCCAAGACTGGATGGAGTTTGGTGGCAAAGAGGTATACCATCCAAAAGCCGATCCTGTGAGGGACTGTGAAAAGAGCCTCACACGTAGCTGATCCGACACTGAAGCCGGTCCTAGTTGCGCCAAATATCGGCCGATGTGCTCGATGGAGCTGGAGCCATCTGATCCACTGAATTTGGAGAAGTCAGGGAGCCGATATTTAGGTGGCAGCGGGATCATCTCGTACTCGTCGGGGTACGGCTTGGAATAGCCGATTGCCCTCCTTTTCGGCATAATGCCGAACTGGTCTCTCAGTATGGTACTGATCTGATCCGCCGTGCTGGCTGCAGGAGATGCACTCTGAAGATTCGCCGGGGTGGCGTACTTAGCCAGCCATGTTTGCTTTTCCAGCTCTGAGCCAACTGCAGGAGCTGGGCTCTGGAGTTTCGTCGGGGTGGCGTACTTAGTTAGCCACGTCTGCTTCTCAAGCTCTGTCGCTGACGTCCCTCCTGTCTGCGCCGGAGTCCCTGACGTTGTGGCCTGGTTTGAGAGTGCCCAGTTGCCACAATCTGGCACATACGTGCACGCGTATCCTTGAGGGATCTCCTTAGGCGCCTCAGCCAAGAACTGGTAGTCACTAGGGTCACCACCGATCTTGTAGACGACGAATGCCGGTGTAGCCGGCACTTCAGGTGGTGCTGCCAACGCATATGGCAGCGGTGGACGGGACTGGAGTGGCAACTCTCCTTGGTGCGTCCCGAGAGCTGGTCCTGACGGCGAGTACTGGTGGCTCATGATCTCCTGGATCACGCGCAGAGCGAGACGCTCCAACACGTTGACCAAGTTTTCAGAGTGGCGGTGTAGCGAGTGAGCCACCAAGTAGTTGATCTCCTGCCGCAGGGCCCTGGTGCGTTCCTCCGACGGGGCAGAGAGATCTATCCCATCGAGTGCACCTTGTGGTGAGAACCCCTTCCATCTGATGCCATGGGTACGGGTTCTCTGAAAAGAGCCGATGAGGTCGGCTTCGAGGGTGACCTTGATCTCGTCATATCTCTTCTTGAGCTCGTCAGGCAGCTCCTCGTAGGTGACTGGCGTGCCGTCCGCCGCCATCTCAGATGTAGATGGCGATGTGGTTGATGTAGATGATAGTCCCACCGGGCGTGCCAGAATGTGTTGATCGCCAAAACCCACCGGCGGGCAGCGGCCTGTCAACACGGTAGAGCCGGGAAGAGCCTAGAGCTGCGGCTGGCTGAGACCCCTCCGAGCGACGGCCCGCAATGCTCTTCTGGTCACACGCGGCGATGCGAAGTGCAAGGGCGTGCCACCTGACCTATACCTGGTCAGGAAGGTGATGGGGATGCCTCGCTTAGTTCCTGCATGGCATACACGTAAACATTAAATACGAGCCTCGATCGGCTCTCAGGTTATCCTGTGAATCGGCTCAAAGAGCCGATCCACCCATGATCCGTACGGGGTGCACGAATACTTGGTGATCCTGCTTGATCAAGATGAAGCTAATTAGATCTACGACGATTTAGGGTTTTCACCGCATAATCGGATCATCCTACTCCAGGTTGGGCCTCGCGGCCACGCACGGTGCTCATAAGCCGATCCTAAACAAGGCCAAAGAACCAACAATGATGTTGATCCGCGGAACATCCTGTTTAGGACTTGCGAACGCCACCCTACGTGCCACTGGATCCTCCCCCCCTTTGTAAGGCCTAACTATTGCAGATATTAAACTAATCCTTGCATAACAAGGAGCAATCGTAACGGATCAGATCTACTAAACGATGAACAAGCAGGGTGCCGCCCCCACGCCTGAGATAGGCGTGAGGGCGGCTAGACATGCAAGGGTTGCACTACGTAAGCATGTTATACGAAGAACTATGCTAACCCTAACACATCTATGATAACTACGTTGCCCGCCATCAAAGACGCTTCAGTACGGGCAACGCATGAACAACGTGGAGCTTGTGCTGCCTAGATCGCAAGATGCGATCTAGGCAGCATGTCGCTTACCTGATTGAAACCCTCGAGACGAAGGAGTTGGCGATGCGCCGAGATTGGTTTGTTTTGGGGTGAACGTTGTGTTGTTGTTTATTCCATAAACCCTAGATACATATTTATAGTCCAGCGGACTTTCTAACGTGGGAATATCCCACCGTGTGCGATACAAACTCTAAATCTTGATCTAAGATATAACCTACTACAATTAAAGATACACGGGCAAACTAGCCCAAATTCTCCGTGCAAGGCCGCTTCAGAGATCTTCCACGTGTAGTCCTCTAAGCCCATCTCTCTTACGGCCCACCTCTGGATTTGTCCAAAATCTGGTGATAACACATGGGAGATGGAACTATTTTTTTCTGTCGTATTGCTTGAATTATTGCATGAGTTAAAATTGACGAAGTACAAAACCTGAACTTCAGTACAGTTTGACAAAGAAAAGAAAAGTTCAGTAAACAATTTAAAAGTTATTCAGATAACGAAAGAAAATGGTTTGATTAATTAAATATGAGAAAGATTAGGCTTTTAACCAGGCTTTTCGTCAACTATTTAGCAAGCTGGGAAGTATTTCAAATATCCAATGTGGTTAATGGACTTGATTTGCATATGCCTCATTGATTTCCGAATTTGACATTTTCAGTTACATTGATCTAAATCTAAATATAGTATATTAACAGATCCTTGGTAAGACCTGAACAACAGATTTTTTTGTTTCATCCTTTTTGGATGTCCAGAAATTGAGATATATCTTATTAGTACTTTTGTTCTTAGAAGGATAAAGCTTTATTTCCATCCTGAAAGATATTATTTGAAGTTTTTTATTTTTCACTTCTAGCACGTTGTTTCAGATTTCTCGCGAGCTTTATTATTTTCATGCAGATTCTGCTCTGAAATAATTATGTGCAATAATTTCAAGGTACAACCGGAAAGAATATCAGATTAAGCAACGGTCCTCTGCCTACCATAGTGAGTGGTGTAGATATTTTGATATACATGGTTACATCTTACAGCTTACATGTATATAATTGTACTAATGTCATGTAAAAAAAATGTAGTAATGTTCTGGATGCCTAAACCTATTTTGTTTTCTAGAAATTTATTTATTTGGTTGTGAATGTGTATTTTCAGTTGCTCGATTACATGATATTGTCAATCACCAAATGGATTTCATCTTCCAAGGGCAATCCATTCAGGACATAACTATTGGGCAAAGCCAAGGTAGTTAACAAGGAAGGTTGCGTTGAGCATGGCACAGATTATGTGAATTACTAAAACATGCTATATATGCAGATCCTAAAGAGGTCAAGAGGCAGAGAGATAGGGAGTGGTATGCAAAAACTAAAAGATGAGATTTCAGAGCGCAAATTTTTGAAAATGGCCTGCTGCCACGGAGGCTTGTGGGGAGGTCAGTTTACACCATTCACTTTTCAAACTTCGTATTAAGGTCTACAATAAGATGTACTTCCATTTGACTGTACCAAGTACTCAAAAAGCGTTCGAGTATTTGACACTCCTTAACCTGCACAGCTGCACTTCACCTTCTCCTGAGGTACCAGTAGACATGTTGTACACACTCAGAGCTCAGGTTGGAGCCTTCTGATCTAACATTGAATATTATGTTTATGCTGCACCATTTAGGGGTTTGATGGAAATTGTAGTAGGACTTACTTCTTGATAGTGTTATCGCTGGTAGGACTTATAATTTGACATTAACATGAAACTTGCACTGAGATGTTGGAGCACCTTGCGGCTAGGTGCTGCTGCTCTGGATATTTTCATAGGCAGGAGTGTACACATACTATTTCTTATATAGTTAGTTGATAGCAAAATGTATTGTCTTATGCAGTAACATTGTTGTGTACCGTGCTATGATAAAAGTCAGCGTACCAACGAATATAAATATGACCTTTTACTTGATTGGAAATTTAACACCACATTTTTATATTATTTTTCTTTATCTTCTAATATTCTTATTATACCATAGGCCTGATAGTAACTTGTATGTATAATTCTCTTCATTTTGCAGAATACCTTTGGGAAACTCTATATGATTGGTTTTATTTTAATTTTTCAATCTTGATTATGATCTCAAAACATCGCAGAGAAATTTGACGTTTCAGAGTGGCCTGGTCACCATGCAAACTCTGAGGTAAACTCTGTAACCTGTTTTTTGTTTTGCTTGCATGAAGCTTCCATGCCCCCGATGGAAATATGGATCTTGAGATAGCTTCTTGCATGGACATTAGCCTATTAGGTAATGCTGTGTGCTTTTATACATGTTGCAGCAGCAGAATTGATTTTTTTTTCATAGTTGATGCAAGTTGGCCAAATTGGTTTGGACATATTATGATCATATGTGGTTCTGCACTAATGTAGCATTTGGTCATTGAAAATTTAAATGTTTTTCTTGAAAGCTAGCCAGTTCCTGCAGCTAATCTGTTTCTAATATATGCAGTTGGTTGGCATCATATTTTTGTACTGTACAAAACTTTGTCTAACACCTAATCCTCTACTCTGTGTTACTGTACACATGTCAGTGATTTGAATAAACACAAGGATGCAACTCAGTAGTGATCAAAAGTTGGCTTAAGAAAGATGATGAAAATACTGAAAAAGACTGCTAGGATGTAGGATAGTTGTTTGGGAGCAAGAACCGGATGAGTGGACAGATACATTTTCAGTTTCTATATATTTATTTCCTAATTAGTTTTCATGTTGAGCATTTTACTATCTCTATCACCCTATTCCGAGACTTGATATTGGTTACATGTGTTCAATCACCCCTTGCCAAAGATGTTAAATGTAGAAGCAGGGTTTGTAGCAAATATTCTTGTGCTTCCAGATTTGGTGGTTTTATTTTTAATCTCTGTTTTGTTTTGTTTATTTCGAATCTTATGTTACATGAATTGTTTTGTCGGTGAGATCTTTTAGACGACATTATTAGTTTGATGAACTATTTATATTTACTTAAAAAATGTTTGACACAATCTTATGTTACATGAATTGTTTTGTCGGTGAGATCTTTTAGCCGACATTAATAGTTTGATGAACTATTTATATTGACTTTTCACCGATTCTAGCGGCGCTTAAGATCTGTGGACTAATGATGATACTTGATTATGCACCAGCTTCGAGTAATCAAAATCCCTAAACTAATGCTGTAATGCAAATCCTTTCGCCATCTAATGCCATTTATCCACTTTCAGTTCTTTGGTAGCCCACGATGGATACTAACAGGTTTTAAAAGTGGAACTCAGCATTTGCAAATGTGGATTAACATGCCCTAGAGATGCAAATGGCTGATGCTTTTGACCGCACTAATGCCAGCATCAATCCCATTGAAGAACCTCCAACGAAGAAGCTAAAATCTGATGGTGGATCTAACCGCGCTCCAAGATGAAGCATGTGTTTGGCTGTATGACAGAGGGAAGACAATGAGAGCGTTCAGAGGTCTTCACCTTTACTTCCTTGCTCAAGGATGATCTAGGTAGATTAGACATCCAGGTCTGAAATTAATAATAAGTAGTGGCATGCACCCTTGCTCCTCACTAATGAAATTTTAAATTTCATAAGGGACTGCTGTGTATAAATAAATGTTAAATTTGTGTTGTCATCTTTTTAGTGCGTAGATTGCAAGTTTGTGCAGTACACCAGAGTAAGTATAATTTTTCCCCACTTAAGCATAAAAATGAAGTAAATCAATGTGTTCGAGTATCTCGGACAGATTTTGTATTTTCATATTGTCAGTTTATTTGGATTTTGAGCATGAGGTACAAACTGAATCTCTCATAAGTATATGATTTTTTACGTTACTATATTATTAGACCTCTTCATTGATTTGTTTATTTTTTTCAGAATTTAATTTGTTTTATATTTACCTACTGCTTAGAATGAGTGAAGAGATTTCTAAGATTACACGTGCATTCAGATATTTTTTAGCTTGTTGTAAATGTGTTTTATATTTACCTACTGTTTCTTACTTTCCTGTAGGTGCGAGTCCTGTATATTTTTTAGTTAATGTTTTTCTATTGTCTACTGTTGAACATTGTGGAAATTGCATCATTTCATAAGGATTGAGATTTATAACATCTTTTAGTATTTTTTTGTAGTGTGCTATGGTCGATCGTTTTTGTTATTTGATGTGGCTTTGTTCAACTTTAGGTCATTTACAACAGAGTAGGGCCAGAGTTGTCGATTCTGGAATGTTACCATGAGTACGGTTGAGGAAGCTGACAACACCATTTGGACGGTCAATTCTAACCTTGAACTGATCCTTCTGTTTTCCTTCAGCCAAGGAAACTGGAGAACTTAAAATATTGTGTTGTTATATTCACCACAGGTTAGTCCCTTTTCTCCTTTCTAAAATTGCAATTCCATTTTACTTCTGGATCTGAACCATTTGCACAGATGTTGTAAACCTTTCATTCTCTATGCTCCTTTCCATACCAGTCAGCGGGAATTGAGCTCTACCTTGCTGCATAATACAATAATTAAAACAATGGTCAAGTTTTTATGGAAATGATCAATAATTGCTTGGATCCATGCATCATGTCTGAACTTATATATTCATGAGGTGCCATTTTAATTTTGACCAATCTGCTCATGGACGGAACGTAAGTATCATGATTGGCAGAGCAACCCACAAAGAATTCTTGCAGACCGACATCTATGTCAAGACATCATGTGGCACTTTCCTAAAATTTTCCGACGACAATGCTCTTATTTGTGGCATCACGTTCGAAAGCAAAACCAAGTACTGCACTAATGAAAAAGAAGGAAAGATTAACCTTGCCCTTGCATAAATGTTTATTAGTAATTTGTCACCAAGATGGGTAGCACTATAAAGGTCCCTAGCTGTAGCAGCATGCATGCTAGCTTTGTTAGATTTGATTTATATAAATAGTGGGTCGAAAAGATCTCGGACGACTCACCAAAGCACGAAAGCCAGTTAGAAAATGGATTCCTATTTGAAGAGCGCCTATATTTCGATTTGTAGCCCTATAGATGCTCACTTATGTTGTCTTCACAATCTAATTTCATCAGGTATATTTTAGCGCTTCCAGTTTTGTTTCAGGCACATACCACAGGTTATTCTTATGAAACATCATGTTGATCTACGATATAATCTTCAATTCATTGGATGCCCGAGAAAGCATGTAGTCAAACTTATATGACTAAATGCTATCTATGTACAAACACAATGTTCAGATTGGTGGAATGAAAATTGAAATTATCATTATATTTCTTATAAATATTATGCCACGATTCTCTAATTTTCATCTTTGTTTAAATCAAAAGGATCAATTATCAAAGTTCTGTCCCAGTGGTGTAAACATTTTGTAGATTACATACTTTTTCTTAGCTTACAATTCCAAGAAAAAAATAGTGTTGTGTGTGTGATTAAGCGACTTCACTTTTATTCCGTCCTCTTCTCCTTTTCATTTGGTTGTTATATACTCTTACCTAGGCCTCATGCATGAACTCTGTTGAGGAGGAAGAATGCTGCAAGAAGGTCAGATGATTTGTAGCTCCCACATTGTTGTTGAGAATTGATTTTTCTTTTTTTGGTTTGGTTTTAGTCTTGATGAAGACGTGCGTTGCACGTGCACTTTTACTAGTACCGAGGAGTATCAAGAGGAGGAGGAGGTCTACTTCCAAGGAGAGGAAGACCACTTTGATCGATACGCCAACCAAGGCAAGCTAATATTCTTGCTAAGTGCAAAGCTCTCCAAGAGCAAGGCACCACCACATTTTACTTCATGCTTAATGATTCCATCCCAAGTTTCACTTTACAAGCTTTACTGGTTTTGGTTTATCACAGTTTACTTTTTGATTCATGATTCACTTGGTCTAGAGTAGAACAAGATCATCAAAATCAGCCTAGAGCAATGAATGCTAGATAGCACCCCTCATGACTAGTTGCTAGTGCTAACAAATAAAGTTGACTACTCTAGATGGGAACAGTGTGAAATGAAATGACATTGAATGATTTTGAAGGTGAATATGACATGAATGACTTGATGAACTTGATAAAAACTGATGGTTGGGTTCGGATGCGATAGCATTCCAATTTACAAGTACCCCCACAATACCTGATTATGGGTAGGGCTTAACTGGAAGTTTATGTGTCTTAGTATGGGTTCCCTCTAAACAAGCGTCATAGGGGTTATGCCGAGGCTGCCTCCGTTGTAAGTGAAATGATGTGAAATGACGTGAATATGAGGTGAATGTCCGGCCCAAGCCCTGTGCAGTTCCCAGGCTGACGGTTTGTCTTCACTGGGAGGCCAAGCTCATGGGGAGAGGTGCCTATACTAGGATATGTAAGTGAAAGGTTATGGTTGATGATCCGCGTACTGAGTTACGATTATTTTGGGTTATCCCTGATGGATGTAATCAAATATTGTGGCACAAGTGTGCAACCTCTGCAGAGTGTAAAACTATTCGAATAGCCGTGTCCACGGTTACGGACGATTGGAAAGGCCATACTGTTCTGTTGTCAGATGTTTTCTGAACTGAATGGTGAAATACATGGTGACATGAATGGTGAACCTGAATTGAATCACAACTGAGTTGTGGGAATGACACTAATGTTCCCACTTGAGTTGGTTAGCAAATGAGGAGTCTTTTCCTAAAAGTTTGTGAACTAAAATTTACTTTATGCAAATAAACCTAGAGCTTAGCATCCAATTAATAAAATGGATAGTAATTACTATAGTATTAGTTTGCGAGTACTTTAAAAATACTCACGGCTGTGTCCCTGGCTATTCAAATGGCCAGACTATGAAGAGAAGCAGCAGTATGAAGATGACGGCCAGCAGGATGTCTACAACAACTAGGAGTTCTTCTAACGTCAAGCGTTGGCCTGTGGAATTAGATAGTCCACTACTACTACTACGCTTCCGCTTTGTAATATTTGTGATGTTCGTTGATCAATAGATCAACTATGGTTGTAATATTGGATCATGTGATCTACTTTTGTAAGACGATTATGGTTTGTAATGAATGATGACTTATGATATCAACTGTTATGTCTCGCAACAACATTATTCCTGGGATTGCGATGAACGGCATAATAGGCATCTTGACTTAAAAATCCGGGTGTTGACAGCAGATAAAAGTGTATTTCGATGAAACTTTGCCCCTAGACATGTATATGTACTAATATATCTTTTTTTTCAGAAATTTTTTTTCGATAAAGGGAATATATTAATATCAAAAGATACTAACTACACCCAGCCTCTGCAACAACGCAACACCCTAATGGCAGTACGGATGCACACAGCCAAAAAAGAGAAAAAAAAAACTAAGAAATAAAAGTCTCGCCACAGTATCCAAGGTCTAGCAATAACAATACATCCACCACCAAGACAACACCTGAAATACAGACTCTCTAAAAGCGATGCCTCCAAGAAGGGAACAGTACACGAGCGCTGTCATCGTCCGATCAAAGATCTTAGGTTTTCACCCTGAAGATAGTCCTCGCTCTTAAAACAATACCTCCAACAAGATCATTGCCATGCACAACCAGTTAAGGCCAGACCTTGGGTTTTCACCTTGAAAGGTAGGACTCTAAACTTCACCTATGCTGCCACCCCCACTTTCATACCACTGTTGCGAATCCCGGAACACCAAGCAAGTTCCTCAACATCGCGAAGACTTGGACCTTCTTTAGCTAATCCCCCAATCCCGCCTTCATGATATTCTCTGCTTCTGACTTCACCATGGACCAAAAGTCACTTGATGTCAACTCAGAGTAGAGCTTAACGCCGCTCCCTCCGAAACCAAACGCTCATAATAAAAGCATGGGTGCGTGCGACCTAATACCAGCCGAACCTGTGAACTCCAGGCAAAAGATGCACTGTTCCATTCGCTATCGGAGCCTTTCGGAACTCATCACTCCGGCTAGATGAAGAAATATCGGCATCCGGAATGTCTTCATCTTCGCGAAAGAAGAACCCTAGGACCACCACCATGAAAGTTGGAACGTACGACCCCCACACCGCCGCCATGACTGGGAACCACGGTCCATCTTCCTCCTCCAACTCGGCCGGTGGAGGCCGGCAGCCATCGGGATAGCGGCTACGCATGCCCACGACGCGGAGACGGCCGGCTGCTGCCCGCCACGATAGCCTGGCCGAGCCTCATTGTCGCCGCCTCGCGACCATGTACCTTACCACTGCCGCCGCCCCACCGAGTTCCGCCACACCACCGCGTCCCCCGCCATGATCCAGGTGATGTAGCTAAAGGCCACCACCACCAGACACGCCATCCACCGTTGCCGCCCCTGAAAGACCCCGCCTCCGCGCGAAGGGGAGTCCATGGGCGCGCCACCATCACCCCTGGCTTTGGCAGCCGGGCGCGGCCGCCACCGCCAACCCCGATGGCGGCAGCGGCCAGGAAGAGGAAGATCAACTGCTTTTTCTAGGGTTTGGGTCGTCGCCCAGAGCCGCCTCGCGCGAGACTACCCGGGGCGAAGATTGGGTAGGGAGGGAGGAGAGGGGGAGGGAGGGGACGGTGGTGGAGGGTGGAGGGGCGGTGCTGCAGGGAGGGGTCGGGTGGGGAGAGAGGCGGCGGCTGGGTGCGGAGGGAGGCGGCGGCTCTATCTGGAGAAAGTCCTAGTACCAATAACTCGGGAGAAAGTTCAGGATTCGTGCGCCCGCTGTCGATAGCGAGTGTGCGGAGCGTCTCAATGACAGAGAAGGCGGAGGCACTGTCGAGGCCACTAGTGGGCTCGTCGATGAAGAGGAGGCGTGGCCGGGTGAGGATCTACAGCGCGATGCACAACCGCTTCTTCTCGCCGCCGCTGATGCCCCGGAGATGCCATGTACGGGTGGATATGATTGTAGTTTTCGAAATCAAGAAAAAAACGAGCTACCTAAGCTCAGGAGTCAAAAGTCTTTTCTCCGTTCTAGCGCTGTATCAGCCTATGTCACCTATTAGCTATTGCCTTGCCTTGTAGAAGGTAAATAGGTCATGGTGTCAATTTTTACCCCTCAAAGGGGAAGGAACAACCAAAACTAAGTTAGCGTGAACTATGTTACTGGTCATATCTTCAGAAAAATGAGTCGATACATGCAGCAACGCAGGCGACCTTCTTGTTACACACTTAACTTGAACAGAGTAATATTAGTAGCCTGACAATATCTAATATTCTTGTAGAAATCTCTAGTGTTTTGTTGCTTTGTAGTTTAAGCGGTCAGGGAGCAACATTGGTGACCAGCACCTCTAGGATTGACGGACAGCTGCTCCTCAGATGCGTAAAGCCATCTGTTGCCACGACTGCCTTCAGCATGTCAAGAGAAGAGAAGAACTTCAAGCACGCATCTCTGAGACCGTCACAACCACGCTGCTCAGCCAACGCCAACATAGTCGCCGCAGTGTCTTTGCGGATGTGCTTGCACAGTATCTCTTCGCATATCCATTTGAGCCTCTCGATGTTAAACCTATCTGCAGCGACGAGCAAATGTTGTGCCATCTCCACAATTTCTTCCTCGCCAATCTCGGGCAACGTGTCCGTGTAGATGAAGTGGAGCATCGCCTTGAAGACTTTAGCTTCCATGTTGTCAATCCGTACACGGGGTGCCCCCTTCCCTTTCACAGGATCAGAGAGGTCCGCCATAAGGACTGAGGACCGAGCGATGATGTACCTGTGTGTAGGGAACGTCTCACCGCCCACCTCCAAAGATAAGAGCATCACTAGTAGAGCCTTTAAACGCTCAAATCTTCAAAGCAGTTTAAGGGTTGAGAATGGGCATTTTTTGGCACTTTTGAGGGGTGAAAAACAGGGGCACAGACTAGAACCCTCAAACCCTTAAAAGTGAGGATTGAGGGCAAAGACTAGAACCCTCAAACCCTTAAAACATTCATGATATATCACAATTGTTCATAGGTAGACACTGACATTGACACTAGGTAGATAGTTCATCGGTAGACACTGACACCATCTAGGGTTTATCCCAGAAGTCCTCATCGAAATCGGAGCTGTCGCCATCCTCCGCGGCCTTCTTGGCGGCTACCTCCGCGGCATCCTCGGCCTCCATCTCCGCGACCATCTTGTCGTACCAATCGGGGTCCTCCGCGGCCTTCTTGGCGGCTTCCTCCGCGGCTTCCTCCGCCTCCATCTCCGCGACCAGCTTATCGATCCAATCGGGATCGTTGTTGTCAGAGCTATCGTCAACTACGATAGTGGGAGGCGGCGCCGAGGATGAAGACGGTCGAGAGGCGGCCGCCGCAGCTCGCTGCACCGCCAGTTGCGCGTAGAACTCGAGCTCCTCTGCGACGTGCTGATGATGCGCCGCACGGAAGGCGGCCATTTCCGCCTCATCGCGGTTCCGGATGGACATCCGCATGTATTCCCGGCGGACAGCGCGCTCCTCGGCGCGGCGGTGGCGCCACGAACTCAGCCGCCGCGAGGTTGTTGACGTCGAAGAAGTTCCGCGGCCCGGCGCCGCCGTCGTAGCGCCACACCATGACGTCGTATGCACGGGCGGCGAGTTCGGCCGAGTCGAACGTCCCGAGCCAAAACCGCTCGCCGCCGCGCGTGATCTCGGCGCCCCACCGGCCGGAGAGGCGGAGCCGCACGCCGTGGTAGCCGGTGGACGAGCGCGGCAAGGCGCGGTGCGGCGGCATCTCCACCGCAGGCGGAGGTGGGGCGGCAGGGGTCGGCGGCGAGGCCGGGTGGCGCGGCTCGGGGAGGCGGGGTGGCGCGGCTCGGGGAGGTGCGGGAGGCGGCGGCTGGTTCGGGGAGGTGCGGGAGGCGGCGGCCGGGGGGCGGCTCGGGCGGCGGCGCGGCTTGGGAGGTCGCGTATCGGGCGGCGGGTGGCGGGGAGGCGCGGATCAGGGGGCGGGGAGCTCGCGGCGGCGGCAGGGGTCGAGGGGAGGCGGGCGGCGGCCGGAATCGCGGCGGGAGGCGGGCGGCGGCGCAGAGGCGGGAGGTTGGGAGGGGAAATTTCCCTCCCGCGCGACGAGGAAAATGAGTGCGGGTTGGGGGTTGTTTGGCCTCCCCAACCCCTACTTCTACAGGTTGAAAATGGGTTTGAGGGTTGGGCCTTTAAATTTTTTTGAGGGTTCGAGGGTTTAGGGGTTCTAGTCTACGCGTTTTTCCTCTCACAAACTGTAAAAAGCAGTTATTTTTGAGGGTTTAAGGGCTCTACTAGTGATGCTCTAAGTCCGCTCCATGTCCGCTTCTGAGGAGGTCGAGCAGGTGCAGGTGCAAGTTGGACGGCGGCACGGTGATGGACGGTGAGGCACGTGGCTCCCTCACGATGGTTCGGGTCTGATTCTTGATGGTGAAATGACACCTGATGCTGAAGCAGTCATCCTTGAGATACTCTGATTCCTCCAGATCTTTCTTCTTCATGAACCTGATAAACCCCGTCGAATCTTTTGGACGGTATCTATCGAATCGATCGTCTATCTTGCTGTGCAATGCCACCGGCCGGCCATCGTGGTCAAGTAAATTGATGGAGAGTTTCGCCATGATGTCCTTGCCATCGGTGCTATCATCACGTTGCACCTGCATAGCAATCCAGTCGGGGCCGTGCGAGACCTCGCCGTCGGGGTAGTATTTGATGCACCAGCGATAGCATGCGTTGACAAAAGTTTCAGATCTGATGAACCGTCCTTTGCCGAGCCCCTTCGTTAGGGAGTACCCCTCGATCTTGAGGTCGTGCCACCCGGACACGGCCTCGGCGACAATGGCCGACGCGGAGGAGGGAGAGGAGCTTGTTGCATTGACAAGCTGGCCTGCTACTAGCTGCAGCAACAGAGTAGCACAGAGAACGGAGTTCCAGCTGGTTGAGGAGCTGGACATGGTTCGAGATAGTTGCGGTGTATAACGGCAACGGCGATGGCGGCCGGTTTCAGGCTGGCATCGTCGGGGTCGAAGATGCGAGAAGGCGAGAACAGGCCGTTTCGGCATAAACTATTTGTGGGGGAACTGCCATTCCCTAGTTTATAGCAGAGTACTCCTGTTCCGTAGGATCAATGATCTCCTGAGCATCCAATTTACCGTGGAAACATGCATATTAGCTCTTTATATGGACTAGTTGAATGCCCGTGCGTTGCTACGGTATTTTTTTTTATATATTTTTGACATTTTCTAGCAATATTACATAGTGGCTTAGTTGGTTGTTTTTTCCATCCACCAAAGGTAACATTTTAAATTGTTCTATCATAACATGTATAAAAAGAAAAACTATATGTCCTTGTATTGCGTAAAACCTTATGCTTATTCCTTTCACTCAATTTCTTCGAAAGCAAACACTTTAAAAAAAAGAATAGATTTTTTGGTTGGTACAGAAGAATAAAGTCAGACAAATTTAACAATATTGTGTAGTCATGCCCTTATCTAAAATTTATCACCCGGTAGATGAATTGGCTCTAGATGTATACACATTTTGTTTTTTTGAAACATGCTAAAAAGTTTATGTTTTTTCTCTCTCTAAAAAGGTAGTACATTAAAGGGAGACATTTTTCACTCAGACGGTAGCGCTCATTTCCCCTATCTTCTCCATTAGGCTCGCCCCCGTCCCCCACCTAGTTCTCCACGGTTGGGCACGCCGTCTGCTCTCCGCCTTGAACCTACCATCACGGAAGGTATTCCAGACCGCGGACATAGTTGCCAGAAATCTGGGTCATCCGGGTCGATGAACGGGATCGAGGGTCGCCACTATGGGGAATGAGGTTCGACGAAGGGTATACATCTCCGGTACCCCAATTCGAAACATGGGTCGCGACCCAAAATATTAGAATTTTCAGAGTAAAAAGCTCGCCACTAATTGATCAGTAATTAAACAAATACAATAATCTTTACTATTAAACGTCAATCGGTGGTGGTCGTACGTCTGAAAAACGCTCGGTACGTCAAGAAAACCGGATGGTTCGTAAAGCTCTGTACGTCAAGAAAACCGGATGGTTTCTTCCTAAAAAAAACGGTAGCTGCTAGATCGAATCGCCCCCCACAACTCCCGGGCATGTCTCTCAATCCGCCGCCTGCTCTGCTCCCCGTCCCGCTGCTCGCGAATCACCCACGGCTCCATGCCCACCTACATGAGTCCCGACAGCCCAGAAGGCCCGACGCCGCGCGTCGACCGGCTGCTAATGATGCAAATCTCGGCGAGTGCTCGCCTTCTTGGGCTGGGAAATCCCGTGCTCGGCTGGGAAAGACGGATTCCCCGATTTGGCTCGCGACCCCGCCTGAGAAATTGAAGGACGCACGGAGAAAACATGAAGAAGGGAGAAGGAGTAGTGGGGTGCAGGGAAGAGAGGAGATGCAGGCGCCGGGGAAGAAAGGTTGGGGCCAGTGGAGAGAGAAATCGAGAGAGGAGATGGATCGTGACTCGTGAGAGATAGCAGTGTGGCCGCCTCTGCGCGTGGATCTCGAGCAGGCCACGAGTGCCTTATTTTTTACAACACTGCTACTGCGTGCGTGCTTTTGCTAATGCTACTGATTTTGCCTAGCTGCACTGTTTCTGTGTGTGCTTTGTTCTAGCCAATCCTGATTGCCTGCCTTGCGTTGTGTATGCTTTCCTGCTTGGTGCAGGCCGCTTCCTTTGTGGGCATCCGCTATGCTGGTTAGTACTCCCTCCGTTCGGATTAAATGGACGCAATGCGAGTGAATATTGTTTTAGGCTAGCATCCTTCAGAAATATGGTACTGACCGCGTTGATTAAAAACATCCAGAGGTAGTAGGTGTGAATGTTCTTTTTCTAGGGGTCACTGGATAGAGCAAAGCCCCCAACTGAACTTATTCATTAAGAACTAAATGAATAATGGAAGTCTGGAGTTTTCTCGGTCCAGTCCAACGATGATGACACCACAATGGATCATAGAAAATGGTTTCACATCTTGTATCATTGATCATTTAGAGTCAATAATAATAACACAATCTAATTTTTTTTTAGCTAAAAACATGTGTTAAACACTTGCTCTACCATAGCAAAGCACGGTCAAGTTTTCACAAAGTAATTTAAAATGAGCCAGATAACTGTTGGCAGCCGCACACATGTCGCACATACAACCGGGGGTGAAGCTTCCGGTAGGGGAAGGTAGGTCAGCAGCTCTACCTTGATTTTTGGTAAATACATTAATATGCATGTACTTTTCAAAGATTATCAACACTTGGTGGACATCGAGCAAAATATTTCCATAACAAAGGATCAAGTCTTCCCATTGAGGTGACATTATTGTTGTGTTTTATATTCTGCTTGTAACTAAATATCTTTCTACTTTTTATCATACTAATTGAGTATGTTAGAGTGATATATAATATTAATCTCTCAAATATATTTTAATCTTTTCACCATCTTTTATCCATAACTTAATTTTCGTCTCTCGTTAGCATACAATCCTTTCAGAAAAGATCAAACTATAAGCATATGACATGTACAATCCTTTGAGAAAGTAGTGATGAGACTTCAAGGTAGGATATTATAAGGCATAATATGTATTTTCCGTAGCAACGCACGGGTATTATGCTAGTAGTGGAATTACGAGACCAAAGGTCAGTCCACTCCTTAATCATTTACTATCTACCATACCTGAATGGTTTGACAAAGCATCCCCGAATCTCATGTTCATTACTCTGGGATCCACCTCAAGCGCCCCATCAAGCTACCACCTTGGCCGCCATTCCTCTGGCTCGTGAAGGCGAGCATCCCCCAATCCCTAATTCATGTAGTATCCAGTCGGCCGATTCTGAAGCAGCGACGGGGACTGCAGCTGAACGGGGCAGGGGCGGAGGGCGGCGGCGTGCGTGCGACCTTTAAGCCGGTCGCCGGCGTACCCATCAGTGGCGGGATAGAGATTGCGCATACGGCGCTACGACAGCTCGACAGACAGCGGGCGGAGCGGCGGGATTCCTGGTACGTATGTACTCTTCCATTTGCAAATATGGGCAGGGGCAGCAGCCATCGAACTGGATAGGGTTCAGTTGAGATGAGCAACGCCATGGAGCCGCTGTCCCCGCCCTATTCCGGTCCTATCCATCCTTCGGTTACCGCTGTTCACACTACACCCGCCACCAGCACCCTCCCGTCATTGTCTATCTCCCATGGTGCAGAAGGAGAAACAACCGACAGGGGAATAGGGTTGGACCGGGCGGAGTGAAGGAGGAAGAACCTGGAGGGTATACGAGGCAAGGGAGAAGAGGAGGGGGACCTGCGCGCCGCCGCCGGGCGCTGGTCGCTCGCGTCGGTATGGGCGTGGGGAAGCTCGCTCGCACGCCTCGCGTCACGAGGAGTCCTCCCTGTGAGCGACGAACAGGTAAGCGTGAGGCCTCGCGGACAGTTTCCACGCGATTCAGAGGGTTGGACCTCAGAATCGCAAACTAATCACTCACCATAATCCTAATTCTGACTGAGCCTGCCAATTCTGTAATCATGTTCGGCGTCTGACCTGTTTGTATATACATAGAGGCCTGTTATTTTGTTTGTATATATAGATAGATGTTGGACGCATGGGTTGTTTCTATTGGGCCTACGAGAAGTTTGTGACTTGGACGTCTGGGCTGTTTCTATTGGGCCTACGAAAAGATTGTGACCTGTTTGGCCTGTTTGCTGTTTCTATTGGGCCTACGAAAAGATTGTGACTTGTTTGGCATGTTTGTGACACCAGGCAGTCACCTATTGCAATTTAATAGTAAAGATATTCTTTTCATATTAGCTTCCTTCGATCAAGATTTATTTCCTAAGAACTATACAATACTTATTTTTATAGCAGCATGTATTTTACTATCCCTAGTATTTCACGCACTCGCAATATCCATAGGTTGCTACCAAACTTCAATACCATCTAGACGCGCGTTGGAAGAGAGGCCGAGCCTCCACCATTGCTAGATTCAAAGCGCACCATTACCAATGACTCAATGTGGCTTAATAAGTTGATTAATTATATTTTTCGAAAGGGTCGTGCTCAGCATCCCTGGGGAATTGGACTTTGGATGGACTTAAGATGAGCCATCCGATCTGGCCTTTTGTCCTACCCGCACGTTTGTTTCCTCCCCACCATGGAAAAAAAGAACAACTGAATCACGCGGGAACAAGTGAAGCCCCGCAGACACATCCCACCGCCCCTGCCATTCAGAACGCAGGCAAAAGACCTTGTCGACTCGCACCTAGGTCAACCGCTGACGCATGAGCCCTCAATACCGTCGCCTACCCAGTCTTCAACATCCCCACTCCGCTCGTATCACCGTTGTCCATGGCGGCAGCGTAGCCACCAAGCTTGCAGTATCCTGACTCCGGCGAGTAGTGCCGACGACGGAGGCTGGTAGCACCATCGCCTACTCTGTCGCAACATCACCGCACACAATTAGCAGCACCGACGGTATCCCATTGCAGCTCCAGCTCTGGTCGCTTGGATCTTCGTAGGTATGCCCTTTGAGCAATTGACGATGCCCCTTTGCATCTCCGACGTTGATGGCTTGTAGCTTCCCTGGCGACCTGTTGCAGATCAGGCGGGAGCGCTCTTAGCATCTTCTACACTCCTTTGCAGCTTTGCCACCGGTGGCTTACTGTTCTGGCTAGCTGCTCATTGGTCTCGTAGCAGTGTCTTGTTGCTATTATAGCACTTACATTCATCGCTTGCAGAAGCACCACTTGCTACTCTCAGCGGGGTGATGACCCACAAGTATAGGGGGTGTATCGTAGTATTTTCGATAAATAAGAGTGTCAAACCCAACGAGGAGCAGAAGGTGTTGACAAGCAGTTTCGATTAAGGATTCACTGTAAATGCTCACAAACAAGTATTCAGGGGGTTTTGATATAGCAGATAAATAAAGTACAAGTAAATAAAATGCGAGAGTAATAGTTGCAGCAAGTGGCCCAATCCTCTTTAGCACAAAGGACAAGCCGGTTTGTTTACTTATAATGACCAAACGTTCTTGAGGACACACGGGAATTTAGTCTAGTGCTTTCGCTTCATATAGCTGATTAATCTTCATTGTTTTGATAAGTGTTGTGTGGGTGAACCTATGCTAATGCACCGCCCTTCCTAGGACTAATACATACTTGTGATTATACCCCTTGCAAGCATCCGCAAATACAAGAAAGTAATTAAGATAAATCTAACCACAGCCTTAAACTCTGAGATCCTGCTATCCCTCCTGCATCGATATACCAACGGGGGTTTAGGTTTCTGTCACTCCGGCAACCCCACAATTAGCAAACGAATACAAGATGTATTCCCCTAGGCCCATAAAGGTGAAGTATCATGTAGTCGACGTTCACATGACACCACTAGAAGAATAACACCACAATTTAAATATCATAACATTGAATATTACCCAACATAATTCACTACTAATATTTAGACTTCACCCATGTCCTCATGAACTAAACGAACTACTCACGAGACATCATATGGAACATGATCAGAGGTGATATGATACTGAATAAAAATCTGAACATAAACCTTGGTTCAATAGTTTCACTCAATAGCATCAATAACAAGTAGTAATCAATATCGGGAGAGTTTCCCCTATCAAACAATCAAGATTCAACCCTAGATGTTACAGCGGTGACGAGGTGCAGCGGTGGAGATGGCGGTGACGATGGTGGAGATGATGGTGATGATGATCCCAATGAAGTCCAGCTCGATGATGATGACGATGGCGTCGATTTCCCCCTCCGGGAGGGAATTTCCACGGCGGATTCCTGCCCGCCGGAGAGCTCTTTTCTCTCTGGTGTTTTCCGCCCCGCAGAGGCGGCTGTGTCTCTTCGCGATTCTTCTCTGGAGCTTAGGTTTTCGGGACGAAGAAGTACGCGAAGGAGAGGAGGCCAGAGGGGGTTGTGGCCCCCTCCCCACAAGGCGGCGCGGCCAGGCCTAGGCCCGCGCCGGCCTATGGGGGGCCATGGCGGCCCTCCTCGGCTCCTCCTTCTGGCTGTCTCCGTCTTCTGGAAAAATAAGATTTTCCGTGTAATTTCCGTCAATTGCTGATCTTCCGAAATATTGCATTCTGACGGTGCTTTTTCCAGCAGAATCCTGACTCCGGTGCGCGATTCTCCAATAATCATGAAACATGAAAAATAGATGAAATAACATAAGTATCATCTCTAAATATCAATGAATAACAGTAAATTATAATATAAAATAGTGATGCAAAATGGACGTATCAACCCCCCCCCCCCCCCCCAAGCTTAGACTTCGCTTGTCCCCAAGCGAAACTGAGCTCAGTAAACAAGACCACATGTTTATGGAGTGAAGAGTCGATAAATAAAATATGGACAAGAAGCATCATATTAATTCACACAAGACATTCTAGTGAACAACTTCCCCATATGATTCAACTTGAAACAAGTAAAAGGAAATCACAAATAAAGGTGCATAGGAAATCATAATTGGTGATGGCAAACTTCGTTCTTGGTCAAAGAACAATTAACATATTATACTTATTCGTCGAGCAGCGCTCTTATATTAAAGCTTATATAGCACAACTTGAATACTCAATCATAATAATCTCCTCATAATCATCGATAATCCTCAAAGCTATATTCATTCAGATAAAACTTGTACTGAACAAGGAAGAATAAAAGGCATGATTAAGTAGATCACAATATAGATGGTTGGATCACAACAGCTCAATTGCTTGCTTAAGATGGAGGGAAATAGGTTTACTGACTCAACATGAAAATAAAAGAAAGGCCCTTCGCAGAGGGAAGCAGGGATTAAATCATGTGCTAGAGCTTTTCAAGTTTTGAAATCATATAGAGAGCATAAAAGTAAAGTTTTGAGAGGTGTTTGTTGTTGTCAACGAATGGTAGCGGGTACTCCAACTACCTCATCAACCAGACTTTCAAGAGCGGCTCCCATGAAGGACGTTATCTCTACCAGCAAGGTAGATCATCCCTCTTCTCTTTTGTTTACACATGTACTTTAGTTCTTTCTTTATTTATTTTAGATGACACTCCTCCCAACATTTTTCTTTCACAAGCCATGGCTAACCGAATCCTCGGGTGCCTTCCAACATTCTCATACCATGAAGGAGTGTCTATTTGCAAAATTAAGTTGCTTACTGATAGATCAGGGCAAAACATGTGAAGAGAATTATTAATGCAAGTTAATTAATCGGGGCTGGGAACCCCATTGCCAGCTCTTTTTGCAAAGTTATTGGATAAGCGGATGAAGCCACTAGTCCA
Source organism: Lolium perenne (assembly GCF_019359855.2). Classification (NCBI taxonomy): domain Eukaryota; kingdom Viridiplantae; phylum Streptophyta; class Magnoliopsida; order Poales; family Poaceae; genus Lolium; species Lolium perenne. Next base: position 202,847,536 of record NC_067244.2, read on the forward strand.
TTGTGAAAATCTGTCAGAAGTAAATGATAAGATCGAAAGATAAAACACCACATACTTCCTCATGAGCTATAGAACATTGCCACAAATAAGAGGTAATAACCTTTGAATTGTTTAAAGGTAGCACATGAAGTATTTACTTGGAGTGGCGCAAAATACCACATAGTAGGTAGTTATGGTGGACACTGATGGCATAGGTTTGGTTTAAAGGTTTGGATGCATGAGAAGCATTCCCTCTCAGTACAGGTCTTTGGCTAGCAAGGTTGATTAGCAAGCATAAGAGTTGAGGGAAACAAACAAATATACATGTGATAGAAACAATCATGCATCTTTCTTGTAAGCACAAACATTTTTAACTTCAGAATACTAAGCTCATAGCTAACAAGAAAGAAAGATAATGAAATAACATATCTACATGTATTTCCTCTTTTCTACTTAAACTCAAAACTATTGACCAATGCTAAGTTTGCCAAAACCAAATAGATTTAATCAATGCTCCCAAAGTGACACCAATACTAACAACAAGATCAATCACATAATAGAGATTGCAAACTAAAATAAGATGTGCAATATGTAAATGATAAAACTTCTCATTAATATTCCATAACGATAACTCACACCAAGGGATACATAGGTAACCAACTAAAGAGAGATACTTCCACACTGCAAACTATCTTATATGATAACTTCCCTACTCATGATATGACACTACTTGATAGTAAAAAGGTAAAAGATAGTGATGATGTGATACCGCAGCACTCCCCCAAGCTTGGAACAAACCAAGGGGATGCCAATACCGATGATGAATTACTCCTTCGGTGATGATGGTGGTGGATTCTTCCCATCATCAGACTTCCAAGGAAGAGGCTCTCCATCAACAAACGACATCCTGGTCTCAGGAATCCTGAAACTAGCAGCATAGCTTATGTGTTTAAACCTATTTTCATACTCACAGTTTTGATTCTCAACATCATAGAGTTGAGCTTGGAGCTTGTTGGTAGTGTCGTGAAGCGAGAAGATATCGTCCCACAACTTTGCAGTCTCCTTCTTGTGTCCATCAATAAGTTCAGACACAATCTTGTGGAAGATGTCCACTTCACGCTCAGCCATCTTCTTGTAGTTGAAGACCTCTTGTTCTAGTGTCTCCACCCTGTCTTCCAAGCTTCCTTCTCCTTTAGGACCCTGGACATCTTTGATCTGCAACTCTCCATCTATGAGAAGCAATTCCTTGGGGTGCATCTTCAGCTCGTTCATGTACGGGTTGACGACGTCCTCAAAGAAGCTGTCCTTCGGAGTTCCCGACGAAGACATGGTGGCTCTAGATCCGAAGCAGATCCTGGTAGAAAACAGCTCGAAACAAAACACGACGAGAAAACGATATACGGACCTCCAGGGGTCCGGGGGATTATATAGCAGCAATTTTCACGACAGAAGGAAAGTACCAGGTCGAAAAAGAGTCGGAGAGGGACAGCGAGGGGCTCTCCTCATAGGGCGGCGCGGCCAGGCTGGGGCCCGCGCCGGCCTATGGGGGCACGCCCTCGTGCGTCTCCTCCACTCCGTTTCGATCTCGTAATTTTTCATATTTTCCGAAAATAGCAAAAACATAGTTCGGAAAGTTAAACGCGGACTTTTTATTACCAGTACTGTTACCTATTCAAAGTCGAACTCTGCAGAACTGTCAATTTGACCTTTGATGAAAGCTTCCGGAGTTACCACTTGAATAACATCAACATCTTCATTATAAGAATCTCCAGAGACATAGTGCTTGAGTCTTTGTCCATTCAATACTTGTGTGGCATCACCTTGCAGAGAACTAATTTTAATTGCCCCTGAACGATACATGACACGTCTCAAACGTATCTATAATTTCTTATGTTCCATGCTAGTTTTATGACAATACCTACATGTTTTGTTCACACTTTATATCGTTTTTATGCGTTTTCCGAAACTAACCTATTGACGAGATGCCGAAGTGCCAGTTCCTGTTTTCTGCTGTTTTTGGTTTCATAAATCCTAGTAAGGAAATATTCTCGGAATTGGACGAAATCAACGCCCATCACCTTATAATTCCACGAAGCTTCCAGAACACCGGAGAGGGGCCAGAGGAGAGCCACAGGGCCACCAGACAGTAGGGCGGCGCGGCCCAAGGGGGGGCGCGCCCCCCTATTGTGTGGCGCCCCCGTAACCCTTCCGACTCCGCCTGTTCGCCTATTTAAAGGTCCCTGACCTAAATCTTCGAGACGGAAAAGCCACGGTACGAGAAACCTTCCAGAGCCGCCGCCATCGCGAAGCCAAGATCTGGGGGACAGGAGTCTCTGTTCCGGCACGCCGCCGGGACGGGGAAGTGCCCCCGGAAGGCATCTCCATCGACACCACCGCCATCTTCATCACCGTTGCTGTCTCCCATGAGGAGGGAGTAGTTCTCCATCGAAGCTAAGGGCTGTACCGGTAGCTATGTGGTTAATCTCTCTCCTATGTACTTCAATACAATGATCTCATGAACTGCCTTACATGATTGAGATTCATATGAGCTTTGTATCACTATTCATCTATGTGTTACTCTAGTGATGTTATTAAAGTAGTCTATTCCTCGTTCATGATGTAATGGTGACAGTGTGTGCATCATGTAGTACTTGGCGTAGGTTATGATTGTAATCTCTTGTAGATTATGGAGTTATCTATTACTATGATAGTATTGATGTGATCTATTCCTCCTTTCATAGTGTAACGGCGACAGTGTGCATGCTATGTTAGTACTCGGTATAATTGCGTTGATCTATTATGCACTCTAAGGTTATTTAAATATGAACATCGAATGTTGTGGAGCTTGTTAACTCCGGCATTGAGGTGCTCTTGTAGCCCTACACAATTAATGGTGTTTGTCATCCAACAAGAGAGTGTAGAGTGGTTTTATTATGTGATCAATGTTGAGAGTGTCCACTAGTGAAAGTATGATCCCTAGGCCTTGTTTCCAAACATCGAATCTCCGTTTATTTACTTGTTACATTGCATGTTTACTCGCTGCCATATTTTATTCAGATTGCTATTACCACTCATATACATCCATACTACTTGTATTTCACTATCTCTTTGCCGAACTAGTGCACCTATACATCTGACAAGTGTATTAGGTGTGTTGGGGAGACAAGAGACTTCTTGTATCGTGATTGCAGGGTTGCTTGAGAGGGATATCTTTGACCTCTTCCTCCCTGAGTTCGATAAACCTTGGGTGATCCACTTAAGGGAAACTTGCTGCTGTTCTACAAACCTCTGCTCTTGGAGGCCCAACACTGTCTACAGGAATAGAAGCGTGCGTAGACATCAAGCACTTTTCTGGCGCCGTTGCCGGGGAGGAAAGGTAAAAGGCACTCATACTCTGGTCCCAGGTAACTAAGTACTTTTCTGTTGCCGTTGTGTGTGTGGTCTAAGCTATTTCCTTTTGATCCTGCAATTGCATCTTTTTGTTTCTTGTTTACACTAGTAAGGCATAATGGAAAACATCTGTGAGCTTTTTAAACTATTTCCTGCGTCAAGACATGAATGGTTTAATGCGAAAATTAAAAAACCTATGGAATCTATGAACGCTTTGAACACCATTGTTGCTAATGATATGGAAAATTCTAAGCTTGGGGAAGCTGGTTTTGATGAACATGACATTTTTAGTCCCCCAAGCATTGAGGAGAAAATTTTCTTTGATGATACTTTGCCTCCTATTTATGATGATTATAATGATAGTGGTCTTTTGGTGCCGCCTACTATGGAGAGTAAATTTTATTATGATTATACTATGCCTCCTACACTTGATGAGAATAATAATGATAGCTACTTTGTTGAATTTGCTCCCACTACAACTAATAAAATTGATCATGCTTATGTGGAGAGTAATGATACTTTTATGCAAGCGAATAAGAATGCTTTATGTGATACTTATATTGTTGAGTTTGTTCATGATGCCACTGAAAGTTATTATGAGAGAGGGAAACATGGTTATATGCATCTTAATAATGTTAAGTTTCCCCTCTTTATGTTGAGAATTGTGAAGTTACTCTTGTTTTATCTTGCTATGCTTGTCACTTTATGCTTCATGAACTTGTTTATTTACAAGATTCCTTTTCATAGGAAGTGGGTTAGGCTTAAATTTGTTTCATACTTGCTTTTTGATGCTCTCTTTTGCTTCAACTATCATCCTTATGTGAGCATCATTAAAATTGCTGAGCCCATCTTAATGGCTATAAAGAAAGCACTTCTTGGGAGATAACCCATGTTTTATTTTGCTACTATTTTGTTGTGTCTTGGAAGTTGTTACTACTGTAGCAACCTCTCCTTATCTTATTTTATTGCATTGTTGTGCCAAGTAAAGTCTTTGATAGCAAGGTTCATACTAGATTTGGATTATTGCGCAGAAACAGATTTCTGTCTGTCACGAATTTGGGCAGGGTTCTCTGTAGGTAACTCAGAAAAATCTGCCAATTTACGTGCGTGATCCTCAGATATGTACGCAACTTTCATTCAATTTGAGCATTTTCATCTGAGCAAGTTCAGTGCCTCTAAAAAATTCGTCTTTACGAACTGTTCTGTTTTGACAGATTCTACCTTTTATTTCGCATTGCCTCTTTTGCTGTGTTGGATGGATTTCTTTGTTCCATTGACTTCCAGTAGCTTTGGGAAATGTCCAGAAGTGTTAAGAATGATTGTTTCACCTCTGAACATGTGAAATTTTGATTATGCACTAACCCTCTAATGAGTTGTTTCGAGTTTGGTGTGGAGGAAGTTTTCAAGGGTCAAGAGAGGAGGATGATATACTATGATCAAGAAGAGTGAAGAGTCTAAGCTTGGGGATGCCCCGGTGGTTCATCCCTGCATATTTTAAGAAGACTCAAGCATCTAAGCTTGGGGATGCCCAAGGCATCCCCTTCTTCATCGACAACTTATCAGGTCACCTCTAGTGAAACTATATTTTTATTCAGTCACATCTTATGTACTTTACTTGGAGCGTCTGTTTGCTTTTGTTTTTGTTTTGTTTGAATAAATTCATGCTTGTGTGGGAGAGAGACATGCTCCGCTGTTGCGTATGAACACATGTGTTCTTAGCTTTACTCTTAATGTTCATGGCGAAGGTTGAAACTGCTTCGTTCATTGTTATATGGTTGGAAACAGAAAATGCTGCATGTGGTAGATGCTATAATGTCTTGAATAATTTGATACTTGGCAATTGTTGTGCTCATATAGATCATGTTTAAGCTCTTGCATCATGTACTTTGCACCTATTAATGAAGAACTACATAGAGCTTGTTAAAATTTGGTTTGCATGATTGGTCTCTCTAAGTCTAGATATTTTCTGGTTAAGGTGTTTGAACAACAAGGAGACGATGTAAAGTCTTATAATGCTTACAATATGTTCATATGTGAGTCTTGCTGCACCGTTTTATACTTGAGTTTGCTTCAAACAACCTTGCTAGCCTAGCCTTGTATTGAGAGGAATTCTTCTCGTGCATCCAAATCCTTGAGCCAAAAACTATGCCATTTGTGTCCACCATACCTACCTACTATGTGGTATTTCCTGCCATTCCAAGCAAATACTTCATGTGCTACCTTTAAACAATTTAAAAGCTATTATCTCTTATTTGTGTCAATGTTTTATAGCTCATGAGGAAGTATGTGGTGTTTTATCTTTCGATCTTGTCATTTACTTCTGACAGACTTTCACAATGGACTAGTGGCTTCATCCGCTTATCCAATAATTTTGCAAAAAGAGCTGGCAATGGGGTTCCCAGCCCCGAATTAATTAACTTTCATAAATTTACAAATAGACACTCCTCCATGGTATGTGATTGTTGGTCGGCACCCGAGGATTCGGTTAGCCATGGCTTGAGAAAGCAAAGGTGGGGAGGAGTGTCATCTAAATAAAACTAAAATAAAAAGGCACTCCTTCATGGTATGAGATTGTTGGCAGGCACCCGAGGATTCGGTTAGCCATGGTTTTTGAAAGCAAGGTTGGAAGGAGTGCCACCCAAAAATAAAATTTCATGGGAGCCGCTCTTGAAAGTCTGGTTGATAAGGTAGTTAGAGTACCCGCTACCATTCGTTGACAACAACAAACACCTCTCAAAACTTTATTTTTTATGCTCTCTATATGATTTCAAAACTTAAAAATCTCTAGCACATGATTTAATCCCTGTTTCCCTCTGCGAAGGGCCTTTCTTTTACTTTATGTTGAGTCAGTTTACCTACTTCTTTTCATCTTAGAAGCAAACACTTGTGTCAACTGTGTGCATTGATTCTTACATGTTTACCTATTGCACTTGTTATATTGATTTATGTTGACAATTATTCATGAGATATACATGTTGAAGTTGAAAGCAACCGCCGAAACTTATATCTTCCTTTGTGTTGCTTCAAAGCTTTCTACTAAGAATTTATTGCTTATGAGTTAACTGTTATGCAAGTCTTATTGATGCTTGTCTTGAAAGTACTATTCATGAAAAGTCTTTGCTATATGATTCAGTTGTTTACTCATTGTCTTCATCATTGCTTCGAATCGCTGCATTCATCTCATATGCTTTACAATAATGTTGATCAAGATTATGTTGGTAGCATGTCACTTAAGAAATTATCATTGTTATTGTTTACCTACTCGAGGGCGAGTAGGAACTAAGCTTGGGGATGCTTGATACGTCTCAAACGTATCTATAATTTCTTATGTTCGATGCTAGTTTTATGACAATACCTACATGTTTTGTTCACACTTTATACCGTTTTTATGCGTTTTCCGGAACTAACCTATTGACGAGATGCCGAAGTGCCAGTTCCTGTTTTCTGCTGTTTTTGGTTTCAGAAATCCTAGTAAGGAAATATTCTCGAAATTGGACGAAATCAACGCCCAGCACCTTATAATTCCACGAAGCTTCCAGAACACCGGAGAGGGGCCAGAGGAGAGCCACAGGGCCACCAGACAGTAGGGCGGCGCGGCCCAAGGGGGGGCGCCCCCTATTGTGTGGCGCCCCGTAACCCTTCCGACTCCGCCTCTTCGCCTATTTAAAGGTCCCTGACCTAAATCTTCGAGACGGAAAAGCCACGGTACGAGAAACCTTCCAGAGCCACCGCCATCGCGAAGCCAAGATCTGGGGGACAGGAGTCTCTGTTCCGGCACGCCGCCGGGACGGGGAAGTGCCCCGGGAAGGCATCTCCATCGACACCACCGCCATCTTCATCACCGCTGATGTCTCCCATGAGGAGGGAGTAGTTCTCCATCGAGGCTAAGGGCTGTACCGGTAGCTATGTGGTTAATCTCTCTCCTATGTACTTCAATACAATGATCTCATGAGCTGCCTTACATGATTGAGATTCATATGAGCTTTGTATCACTATTCATCTATGTGTTACTCTGGTGATGTTATTAAAGTAGTCTATTCCTCCTTCATGACGTAATGGTGACAGTGTGTGCATCATGTAGTACTTGGCGTAGGTTATGATTGTAATCTCTTGTAGATTATGGAGTTAACTATTACTATGATAGTATTGATGTGATCTATTCCTCCATTCATAGTGTGACGGTGACAGTATGCATGCTATGTTAGTACTCGGTATAATTGCGTTGATCTATTATGCACTCTAAGGTTATTTAAATATGAACATCGAATGTTGTGGAGCTTGTTAACTCCGGCATTGAGGTGCTCTTGTAGCCCTACACAATTAATGGTGTTTGTCATCCAACAAGAGAGTGTAGAGTGGTTTTATTATGTGATCAATGTTGAGAGTGTCCACTAGTGAAAGTATGATCCCTAGGCCTTGTTTCCAAACATCGAATCTCCGTTTATTTACTATTTTGTTGCATGTTTACTCGCTGCCATATTTTATTCAGATTGCTATTACCACTCATATACATCCATACTACTTGTATTTCACTATCTCTTTGCCGAACTAGTGCACCTATACATCTGACAAGTGTATTAGGTGTGTTGGGGACACAAGAGACTTCTTGTATCATGATTGCAGGGTTGCTTGAGAGGGATATCTTTGACCTCTTCCTCCCTGAGTTCGATAAACCTTGGGTGATCCACTTAAGGGAAACTTGCTGCTGTTCTACAAACCTCTGCTCTTGGAGGCCTAACACTGTCTACAGGAATAGAAGCGTGCGTAGACATCAATACACCTCCGCAATGACATATGGTCCTTCCCATTTTGAGAGTAATTTCCCTGCAAAGAATCTGAGACGAGACCGATATAATAGGACTTTATCTCCAACATTAAATTCTCTTTTGATAATTCTTCTATCATGCCATTTCTTAACTTTCTCTTTAAAGAGTTTAGCATTTTCATATGCTTCACTTCTCCATTCATCTAAAGAACTCAATTGTAGCAATATCTTCTTACCGGCAAGTTTAGGATCTTTATTAAGTTCTCTTACAGCCCAATAAGCTTTGTGCTCTAGTTCTAAAGGTAAATGACAAGCTTTCCCATCAACCATTTTATAAGGTGTCATTCCCATAGGATTTTTATAAGAAGTTCTATAAGCCCATAGTGCTTCCTTCAATTTACTAGCCCAATTCTTTCTAGATTTATTAACAGTCTTTCCCAAAATAGATTTAATCTCTCTATTTGATAATTCTACTTGCCCACTAGTTTGAGGATGATAAGCGGAAGCAATCCTATGATTAATACCATACTTCGCAAGAGTTTTTCTAAAACCACCATGAATAAAATGAGAACCTCCATCAGTCATAATATATCTAGGTACTCCAAATCTAGGAAAAATAATATCTAAAAGCATTTTTAAAGAAGTCTCACCATCAGCACTTTTTGTGGGTATAGCTTCCACCCATTTAGTAACATAATCAACAGCGACAAGTATATGAGTGTTACCTTCTGAAGAAGGGAAAGGACCCATGAAGTCAAATCCCCAACAATCGAATGGTTCAATAACAAGAGTATAATTCATAGGCATTTCATTGCGTCTGGAGATATTACCAACCCTTTGACATTCATCACAAGATAAAATAAACCTTCTTGCATGTTTGAAGAGAGTTGGCCAATAGAAACCTGATTGTAGAACCTTTTGCGCAGTTCTATCTCCGGCGTGATGTCCTCCATAAGCACTACCATGACACTTACTTAATATCTCTTGTTGTTCATATTCGGGAACACATCTTCGCATAATACCATCCACTCCTTATTTATATAAGTGTGGGTCATCCCAAAAATAATGCCTCAAGTCATAAAAGAATTTCCTCCTTTGCTGAGCTGAAAAGGTTGGAGGCAAGTACTTGGAAACAATAAAGTTAGCATAATTAGCGTACCAAGGACTATCTCGCGAGTTCACCTTTATTACAGCCAATTGTTCATTTGGAAAACTATCATTAACAGGAACAGGATCATAAGCAATATTTTCCAATCTAGACAAATTATCAGCAACAGGATTATCAACACCTTTCCTATCTATAATATGTAAATCAAATTCTTGCAAAAGAAGCACCCATCTAATAAGCCTTGGCTTAGCATCTTTCTTCGTCATAAGGTATCTAATTGCAGCATGATCAGTATGAATCGTGACTTTTGAATCAACGATATAAGATCTAAACTTGTCACAAGCAAATACTATAGCTAATAATTCTTTTTCAGTTGTAGCATAATTTCTTTGAGCAGCATCAAGAGTTTTGCTAGCATAATGAATAACATTTAATTTTTTATCTACTCGCTGTCCAAGAACAGCGCCTACAGCAAAATCACTAGCATCACACATAATTTCAAAAGGTAAGTTCCAATCAGGAGGTTCAACTACAGGAGCAGTTGTTAAGGCTTTCTTTAGAGTTTCAAAAGCTTCCTTACAATCATCATCAAAAACAAAAGGTACATCTTTTTGAAGAAGATTAGTAAGAGGCTTTGAAATCTTGGAGAAATCTTTAATAAATCTCCTATAAAACCCAGCATGACCAAGAACACTACGAATACCTTTAACGTCCCTAGGATAGGGCATCTTCTCAATTGCTTCAACTTTAGCTCTATCAACTTCAATACCTCTCTCGGAAATTTTATGTCCCAATACAATTCCTTCATTAACCATAAAGTGGCATTTCTCCCAATTAAGAACAAGGTTAGTTTCTTCACATCTCTGCAAAACTTTATCAAGGTTTCGCAAGCAATTATCAAAAGAATTCCCATAGACAGAAAAATCATCCATGAATACCTCTACAATATTCTCACAAAAGCCATGAAAAATAGCAGACATGCATCTTTGAAAAGTAGCAGGAGCATTACATAAACCAAAAGGCATACGTCTATAAGCATAAGTTCCATAGGGACAAGTGAAAGTGGTTTTCTCTTGATCTTTAGTTTTAACAGCAATTTGTGAGAACCCAGAATAACCATCAAGAAAGCAAAAAATGAGTATTTTTAGACAACCTTTCTAACATTTGATCAATAAAGGGTAAAGGGTAACGATCTTTCTTAGTAACCTTATTAACTTTTCGATAATCAATGCACATTCTATACCCTACAACTACTCTTTGAGGGATGAGCTCATCATTATCATTAGGCACAACAGTCATTCCTCCTTTCTTAGGAACACAATGCACAGGACTAACCCATCTACTATCAGCAATAGGATATATAATACCAGCTTCAAGAAGTTTTAATACCTCATTCCTTACCACATCCTTCATCTTCGGAATTAGACGACGCTGATGTTCAACAACAGGCTTTGTATCATCTTCCATATTGATAGCATGTTGGCAAATAGAGGGGGAAATCCCCTTCAAGTCATCAAGAGTGTAGCCAATAGCTCCTCGGTGTTTCTTCAGTATTTCCAATAACCTTTCTTCTTCAAATTCTGAAAGCTTAGAACTAATAATAACAGGATATATTTTCTTATCATCAATATGAGCATACTTAAGATTATCAGGTAATGGTTTTAAATCAAAAACAGGATCTTCCTTTGGTGGTGGTGTTGTACCTAAATCTTCAACCGGCAAGTCATTTTTAAGAATAGGTTGACGAAGGAAAATTTCATCAAGCTCATTTCTTTCTTCCCTAAAGACTTCACTCTCACTATCCTCCAAATGTTGCTGCAAAGGATTATTAGGAGCAAGAGCAATAGATGCACATTGTTCAACTCTAAAATCATTATTAGGCAAATCAGCTTTATAAGGAGTTTTGGCAAATTTAGAGAAATTAAACTCACAAGATTCACCAGCAAATTTAGTCACAATTTTTTCCTTCTTGCAATCTATAACAGCTCCACAAGTATTTAGAAAAGGGTCTACCAAAAATAATAGGACAAGTCTTACTAGCAGCAGAACCAAGTACCAAAAAGTCAGCAGGATATTTAATCTTACCACATAGAACTTCCACATCTCGAACAATACCAATAGGAGAGATAGTTTCTCTATTAGCTAGCCGAATAACCACATCAATATCTTCAAGTTCACAAGAACCAATTTCATGCATGATCTCCGTATAAAGCTCACAAGGAATGGCACTAATACTTGCACCAATGTCACATAAACCATAATAACAATGATCACCAATTCTAACAGAGAGCATAGGAACACTAGCTTTCCTAGACTTATTAGGATGCGAAACAATATTAGAAGCATCTTCACAGAAAATAATATGACCATCTTCTACATTTTCAGTCACAAGATCTTTAACTATTGCAACAGCAGGTTCAACCTTTATTTGTTCTTCAGGTTCTATAGGTTTCTTTGCACTTTTATTAACCGCACTAGTTATAACAGAATACTCCTTCATTTTAGCAGGAAAAGGAGTTTTTTCAATATAAGCTTCAGGAAGAATATGATCAACAGTTTCAATTATAGCACATTTATTTATAGATGAATCAGTTTTATCTTTGTATGGTTCATGATATTTATCAAAATTCTTCCTAGGCAATTCAAAGTGAGAGGCAAAAGCTTTATAAAAGTTTGCAACGACTTGAGAATCAAGACCATAAGTAGCACTCATATTACGAAATTTATCAGTCTCCATAAAAACTTCAATGCATTTATAATTATAGTTTATACCTGACTCTCTATCTTTGTCATTCTCCCATCCTTCAGTATTCTCTTGGATCCGATCAAGAAGGTCCCATTTAAACTCTTCTTTGTTGCGTGTAAATGATCCAGAGCAAGTAGTATCCAGCAAGGTTTTATCTTGAAAAGAAAGGCTTGCATAGAAATTATCAATGATGATATTACCAGGAAGCTCATGAATGGGGTATTTGAGCATTAAAGACTTCAATCTCCCCCATGCTTGGGCAATACTCTCTCCATCATGAGGCCAGAAATTATATATGCGGTTCCGGTCTTTGTGAATTTCACTTGGAGGATATAATTTAGAATAAAATAGAGGCACAATATCCTTCCAATCAAGAGAATCCCCATTCTTCAGCAATTTATACCAATGCGCCGCTTTACCAGACAGCGAGATAGAGAATAGTTTCTTTCTAACTTCATCCATAGCAATACCTGCACATTTGAATAACCCGCATAATTCATGTAAAAACAGTAAATGATCACCAGGATGGACAGTTCCATCCCCTTCATAGCGGTTATCCACAACATGTTCAATAATTTTCATAGGTATTTTGTATGGAACCTCTTTCTCACCTGGCGCCTCATCCACTACCTTTGCAGTAGTAGTAGATTTTCCAAATAGGAATTCAAGAGAAGATCTCTCCATAATGAATTATAGCAGCAGGCAGAAATAAAATCAGCACGTACAGTAAAGGTTTTCCTTACCAATTCCACTTACCAATAGTGCTTCACTCCCCGGCAACGGCGCCAGAAAATAGTCTTGATGACCCACAAGTATAGGGGGTGTATCGTAGTATTTTCGATAAATAAGAGTGCCGAACCCAACGAGGAGCAGAAGGTGTTGACAAGCAGTTTCGATGAAGGATTCACTGTAAATGCTCAGTATTCAGGGGATTTTGATATAGCAGATAAATAAAGTACAAGTAAATAAAATGCGAGAGTAATAGTTGCAGCAAGTGGCCCAATCCTTTTTAGCACAAAGGACAAGCCGGTTTGTTTACTTATAATGACCAAACGTTCTTGAGGACACACGGGAATTTAGTCTAGTGCTTTCGCTTCATATAGCTGATTAATCTTCATTGTTTTGATAAGTGTTGTGTGGGTGAACCTATGCTAATGCACCGCCCTTCCTAGGACTAATAAAAACTTGTGATTATACCCCTTGCAAGCATCCGCAAATACAAGAAAGTAATTAAGATAAATCTAACCACAGCCTTAAACTCTGAGATCCTGCTGTCCCTCCTGCATCGATATACCAACGGGGGTTTAGGTTTCTGTCACTCTGGCAACCCCACAATTAGCAAACGAATACAAGATGTATTCCCCTAGGCCCATAAAGGTGAAGTATCATGTAGTCGACGTTCACATGACACCACTAGAAGAATAACACCACAAGTTAAATATCATAACATTGAATATTACCCAACATAATTCACTACTAACATTTAGACTTCACCCATGTCCTCAAGAACTAAACGAACTACTCACGAGACATCATATATGGAACATGATCAGAGGTGATATGATAATGAATAACAATCTGAACATAAACCTTGGTTCAATAGTTTCACTCAATAGCATCAATAACAAGTAGTAATCAATACCGGGAGAGTTTCCCCTATCAAACAATCAAGATTCAACCCTAGATGTTACAGCGGTGACGAGGTGCAGCGGTGGAGATGGCGGTGACGATGGTGGAGATGATGGTGATGATGATCCCAATGAAGTCCAGCTCGATGACGATGACGATGGCGTCGATTTCTCCCTCCGGGAGGGAATTTCCCCGGCGGATTCCTGCCCGCCGGAGAGCTCTTTTCTCTCTGGTGTTTTCCGCCCCGCAGAGGCGGCTGTGTCTCTTCGCGATTCTTCTCTGGAGCTTAGGTTTTCGGGACGAAGAAGTACGCGAAGGAGAGGAGGCCAGAGGGGGCTGTGGGCCCCCTCCCCACAAGGCGGCGCGGCCAGGCCTGGGCCCGCGCCGGCCTATGGGTGGCCCATGGCGGCCCTCCTCGGCTCGTCCTTCTGGCTGTCTCCGTCTTCTGGAAAAATAAGATTTTCCGTGTAATTTCCGTCAATTGCTGATCTTCCGAAATATTGCATTCTGACGGTGCTTTTTCCAGCAGAATCCTGACTCCGGTGCGCGATTCTCCAATAATCATGAAACATGCAAAATAGATGAAATAACATAAGTATCATTTCTAAATATGAAATATATCAATGAATAACAGTAAATTATGATATAAAATAGTGATACAAAATGGACATATCACGGGGCCAGTTGGATCGACTCCCATGACTCTCAGATTCATCTGTATCATAGTTGATTTATGTAGGTGCTGGAGGGAGAGGTGTGGCTTAAAGGGCGTCGGCTGTGATGCAAAGGCAGCTCCGGCGCCTAGCTATGCTGATGGCTGAGTGATACGTCTCAAACGTATCTATAATTTTTTATGCTCCATGCTTGTTTTACACCAATTCATATATATTTTGCTCATACTTAGTTGCACGTTTATAAATTTTTTGGCACTAACCTATTAACAAGATGTCACAGTGTCAGTTTTCTGTTTTCTGCTGTTTTTGTATTTCAGAAAAGTTGTATAGGAAATATTCTCGGTATTGGACGAAACAAAAGCCGAAGTCAATATTTTACCGTAACGAAGACATGGTCCATAGGGGAGTCGGAGAGGGGCAGCAGGGCGGCCACACCTACCCTAGGCGCGGCCTGGCCCTAGCCCGCGCCTAGGGGTGGTGTGGGCCCCCCTGGCCTCCACCGAGATCACCCCTCCGCCTATTTATTCACGATCATCCTTATGTAATGCTACATGTTGTGTTTGTTGGGATTCGATGAATATTGTATACTATGTTGAGGTCGATTATATATTCATGTCACATGTTATTCGTGTTCTTGCATGCTCTCCGTTGCTAGTAGATACTCTGGCCAAGTAGGTGCTTGTGACTCCAAGAGGGGGTATTAATGCTCGATAGTAGGTTCATGCCTCTAGTTTTCTGGAAGAGTGACAATAACTTCTAAGATTGTAGATTTGTTGTTGCTACTAGGGAGAAAACAACAATATTTTATCCAAGGGTAATTCTATTGCTTACTTTACACACATTGCTTAATGCGATAATCTGTTGGTTGCAACTTAATCCTGAAAGGGGTTCGGACGATAACCGGAAGGTGGATTATTAGTCATAGAAGTAGTTGTATTACGGTCTATGTATTATGTTGTACTGCCCAAGCAAATCTCGTAGTAATCATCTTGTCATGTATGGTCGATATTCTGTCAATTGTCCAGCTGTAATTTGTTCATCCAACATGCTATTAACCTTTATGGAGAGACACCTCTAGTGAACGGTGGATCCCGATCCTTTCCTTTACACTGATAAATTCATCTACTGCAATCATGTTCTTTTACTTGCTGCAAACCTCTGTTCTCTTTAATTACTGCAAACATCTCTTTGCACTCGATATGTCTATTCCTTTGTGTTCAACAAACCGGTGAGATTGATAACCTCACTGTAAGTTGGGGCAAAATACTTTGGTTGTGTTGTGTGCAGGTTCCATGTTGTTGTTGATGCCGGTAGTGCGTCCTGCCACTAGTCAGCTAGCAACACCTTCAGAAGTCACGCCTTTCTCCTGCTGGTCGATTAAACATTGGTTTTGTACTGAGGGAAAACTTGTTGTTGTGCTCGTCACACCTTCCTCTTGAGGTTTCCCAACTGCTTTCACAACATCTGCGCTCAGCAAGATTGTCTGGCGCTATCACCGTAGCACCATCAAGATTTTCTGGCGCCGTTGGCGTGTAGAAAGAGGATTTCTGCAAGGGGGGGCTCTCATCTCCAATCTCTTTACTTTGTTATTGTTTTTCTTAGTTTACTTTATTTTGTCATGTTTGCTTTATTATATCAAAAACACAAAAAACTTAGTTTCCTTTAAAGTTGTCTTTATTTCAAAAACACAAAAAATTAGTTTCTATTATAGTTGTTATTTCTGTTGCTTAGTTTTACTTTTGCTAAAATGTCTATTCCCGTTACTATGTCGCCTGAGGAAATGATTTTCACTTTCAAACTAGGAAGTGAGGAGAGTTTCAAGAAAGTTTGGTCTAGAATTAATAGTTCTTACAATAAAATTGAACTGAAAATGACTCTAGGCTTGCTTCTTAGTAGCTTTTATTTTGGTCTTATTCTACGTTATAGATATGCTTTCGACACAATAGATAGAGGAGATTTCCTTCATTTTGATGCAGATCAAGCTTTTAATGCCATAAAAAGTTTATTGCAACATTAGCTCATGTAGTAATTTTGATTCATCCCTTGTGAGCATTTTTGCTAGATTAAATACGCTTGAGACAATCACTACTAGATTGAAAGAATGTTATAGTATGCTTCGGGAAAAATACGATCATGTTCCAATAAATTTGGAACTCTCAAGTTGGCTCCCTTCAGTGAAACTTGATATAGGTGGTGAAATATTTTATGCTCGTTGTGATATTATGTCTGAGTTTTGTCTTATGCCTAAAGATATTTACGGATCTTTAAATTTTTGGGGACTTTCTGAGGGGGAGAAGAAATATCTCTTACCAACAATGATGTTATACTACCCATTGGAATTGTTGAAGGAGTGCGTACAAAAATCATAAAAAATGGTACCTATTGATTATCTTGTCATTGAATGTGTAGAAAAAGGACAAATCACGCTTGGGAGATCTCTGCTAAAACTCCCGGGAGCAAGGATTGATGTTGGGGAAGGTATTATGACTTTCACCTCCCCACCATGTACTTCTCACTCTTTCCTTAAGAGAAAGCGTAAAGTTAGGAGGAGAAGGCGCAAGGCTCCCGCCATTTATGATGTTGATGCTTCTTTACTTGATAATACTTGATGCTCGCTTTTTTTTCTGCGCTAGCTAAAAGGCGTTAAAGAAAAGCACTCTTGGAAGATAGCCCATATTTTATTTACTGTAATTTTTGAGTATTGGAAGTTATTACCTCTGTAATAACCTCTACTTATCATTTTTATTTCATTTTTGTGCCAATAATAGCCTCTAATAGGAAGAAAGTAAGATTTTGGGAAGTTTCTGTCCTGAAAACAGATTCTGTGGTGTCACTATACAAATTCGTAAAAATAGACATAGCGGAATTTTGAGCTGTCATTTTTCAATCATATGCCCCAGGTTATTATATAACTTTCGTTAGTTGACCACGTTTCGAGATGAGCAACAGAAGGTTTTTGGAAAAATCGATCTTTATTTGTTGTTCTGTTTTGACATATTTCTGCTACTATTTGCATTTGCCTCTTAAATCTCTTTCTTTTTAAGTTTTTTTATTAAAGAGCTTTTTGAAAGGTTGCTACAGTAGCTAATGCTTTAATAGATGTTGATATATGGTATCACTGAACCCAAGTGGATTTGTTTATTTTGATTGTACTAATGCTGCTAATAGAGAATTGTGTGAAGTTTTGTATGAAGGAAGTTTTCAAGTGTAGGGAGAGAAGAATGATGTGATGAGATGAAGAATGGACAAAATCTCAAGCTTGGGTATGCCCCTGTGTTGCGGTCAAAACCCACCGGCGGGCAGCGACGGGCAACACAGTAGAGCCAGGAACAACCTAGGGCTTCGGCTGGCCCTGGTCCCTCTGAGCGACGGCCCGCAAAGCCTCTGGTACACACGTCCGATGCTGATGCAAGGGCGTGCCACCTGACCTATACCTGGTCAGGAAGGTGATGGAGATGCCTCGCTTAGTTTCCTGCATGGCATACACGTAAACATTAAATACGAGCCTCGATCGGCTCTCAGGTTATCCTGTGAATCGGCTCAGGGAGCCGATCCACCCATGATTCGTACGAGGTGCACGAATATATGGTGGTCCTGCTTGATCAAAATAAAGCTAATGCGATCTACGACGATTTAGGGTTTTCACCGCATAATCGGATCATCCTACTCACGATTGGGCCTCGCGGCCACGCACGGTGATCGTAAGCCGATCCTAGATAGGGCCTAAAAACCAACACGAGGTTGATCCCCGGAACATCCTGCCTAGGACTAGCAGACGACACCCTACGTGCCGCTGGATCCTCCAACCCTTTGTAAGGCCTAACTATTGCAGATATTAAACTAATCCTTGAAGAACAAGGAGCAACCGTAACGGATCGGATCTACTAAATAATGATCAAGCGGGGTGCCGCCCCTACACCTAAGATAGGTGTAAGGGCGGCTAGATATGCAAGGGTTGCACTACGATAGCATGTTATACGAAGAACTATGCTAACCCTAACACATCTATGATAACCACGTTGCTCGCCATCAAAAAGGCTTCAGTACGAGCAACGCATGAACAACATAAAGCTTGTGCTGCCTAGATCGCAAGATGCGATCTAGGCAGCATGTTGCTTACCGGTAGAAACCCTCGAGATGAAGGAGTTGGCGATGCGCCGAGATTGATTTGTTGGTTGAACGTTGGTTGTTGTTTATTCCATAAACCCTAGATACATATTTATAGTCCAGGGGACTTTCTAATCTAGGCGTGCACCTAACCGTGCACGGGTAAATTTTTTAATCTAAGATGCAATCTACTATAATTAAAGATACACGGGCAATCTAGCCCAAACTCTTCGTGCAAGGCCGCTTCAGAGATCTTCCACGTGTAATCTTCCAAGCCCATCTCCCTTACGGCCCACCTCCTGATTTGGCCAAAATCTGGTGATAACACCCTGCACCCCAGGAAATATTCAAGAGGTACAAGCATCAAAGCTTGGGGATGCCCAAGGCATCCCCTCTTCATCAACAAAGCAACATGTCATCTCTCTATGCGCTATATTTTTATTACTTCATACGCTATGTGTTGTTCTTGGAGCGTCTTTATTTTTGTTTTTGTTTTTTATTTTATTTTGTTTGCTGTAGCATATGTTGGATCCCGGCACATTTTTTTTGGAGAAAGACCCGCTCCGTTTTAATTACATAGAACGCTCTAGTTTTCGCTGTTATTGTTTTGCGAGTGTTCTAGTTTGATAGTATTGTGTTTAGTTCTTGCTCTTTCACTGAAATTTTGTTCAGAGCTCGTTAGTATTCTTCATTTATGTATGATTAGCTCTCTGGTCCATATTGTATTTCATCTCTGAGTGTTATTTCAAATAAGCTGATTGGTGTTGGATACAAGTAAAATATTTCATGACTATAGTGATGCAAAAGGAAGCTTATCTAGACTGTGGCATAGACTTTGGCATGCCATGTTGGATGTTATTATTGTCATTTGCTTAGAATTTATTGTTGTAGCATGACTTGTCTTAGATGTCTGAGAGTGCATAATGTGTCATTGAAAGAATCATGTGTTGTTTCCATCATAAAAGCATAATATTGTGGTATTCTCCTTTGATGCTTTATTGGGTTGACTTGGCACATGCTTATACCATGTTATGACTATAACCAGTCAACTAAAGCCTATATGATCATTTAGTTTTTGACTTGTAATATAACTTTATTCTTTGATTGATAATGTTTTGTCGCTATGCATGATTATGGCCATTACTGCTCTCTTAGTTGGTCACTCCCAGTCTTTTGCTAGCCTTCGCCTGTGTTGAGTATGAACTATACTCGCGTATCCAAACAACATAAACAAAAGTTTTCCAATTGTGTCCACCATATCTACCTACTAGCATTATTGCTATTCCAAGTATATTCATCATGCTTTTATTTATCTTCCAAATTAAATTTTGGCATGAGAAATTTAGTCAGTAAAGCTCTCACGAACTTGATGGCACATTTACTTTGTTGCACTTAATAAACTTGATCATTGTGACTATCTTATGAAGTTTATATGTTTGAAAATTGCAAGTTGGGAGTTAGTATAACCATGCTTTCACGGGGAACACTTTCGACACTGCACTTATATTTAGTTGATGTCATGTTCTTTTGTTTATGGATGCCTAGCGGTGCGAATAAAATGGAAACTTGCAAGTCCATGGAGTTTGTATATGAGTTAGAGAAACGCATGGGCCGCTAATCTAAGCCATGCATCATTCATGGTAGAAATTTATAGCTAACCATAGTGAGCATTCTATGAAGCATTTTCAATAAAAAGCTATACCCATAGTAAATAAAAAATTGCTGAGATGCTCATTATCTGTTTGTCTTGTCATTTTGGCATGGGATTGCTCCTACAAGAGTACCTCCATATCATCGGGCAAGAGGTACCCTGTTGGCGGTTCTCAATGATACGTACATGTATACTTACAATGACAAGAACTTATTTGGGACCTAAGTTGAGTAGTTTGAGGTTTAGGTACTCGTATTCAAGGGGCATGAGATTTTAACTTGTGATTTGCAAGCATATAGCTCATATTTGATTCACATTAACTTTAACCATTCAAGATGCTTATGATAGGGGCAATGAGAGCTCAAAACTAATAAGTACCATACTTTTTGGAAGGTTTACAAAACTTGTTTATCTTGTTTACTCTCCAAAGAGTCTCTCTTTTACTTTTATGTTGAGTCTTCATCTTCTACTTTATGCACCAATTAAGAGAGCATAGTTGTCATTCTTAGTGCAATGTGCATAGTCCCAAAATTATTATTGATTGATTCATGATTGTGCTATTGCTTGTTCTTAAATTACTTGTATCTAGTCACCCTCTAAATTTTAAAGGTGTCCTAACATTTATGTTTTGCTATTCCATAAAGAACATGTTGAGTACCACTTTGTTATGTTTACTCTATCCTCATAAACAAACAGTTGCTTTCAATGCACTATTATTCATGATCCTTTGTTTGAGTTACTCTTCATGTTATAACATAGTTTCTAAGTTCTATTGAATTATATCTGTCATGCGTATGTTTAGAGTACTTAGATCCCAGCTCACAATGCTTTACATGCTTGATCAAGATTGTGTTGGTTGCATGTCACCTCAAAAATTATTTTTGTTATCACTTACCTACTCGAGGACGAGCAGGATTTAAGCTTGGGGATGCTTGATACGGCTCCATGCTCGTCTGACACCAATTCATATATGTTTTGCTCAAATTTCGTTGCACTTTTATACATTTTCCGGCACTAACCTATTAACAAGATGCCACAGTGTCAGTTCCCTGTTTTCTGCTGTTTTGTATTTTAGAAAAGTTGCACAGGAACTGGGAATTGGACGAAACAAAAGCCAAAGTCAATATTTTACCGTAACAAAGACAGAGTCCAGAGGGGAGTCGGAGAGGGGCAGTAGGGCGGCCACACCTACCCTAGGCGCGGCCTGGCCCTGGCCCACGCCTAGGGGTGGTGTGGCCCCCTAGCCTCTACCGACATCGCCCCTCCGCCTATTTATTCACGATCTCGGGAAAACCCTGGATACCCGAGCCTCCATCCACGAAAAGTTCCGTCGCGGCCGCCATTGCAGAACCCATCTCGGGGGTTCTGAAGCTCTTCCCGGCACCCTGCCGGAGGGGAAATTATCGCCGGAGGCATCTACATAGCCATGCCTGCCTCCGAAGTGATGCGTGAGTAGTTCATCCCTGGACTATGGGTCTATAGCAGTAGCTAGATCGTTGTCTTCTCCAATCTGTGCCTTATGTTTAGGTCTTGTGAGCTGCCCTACATGATCAAGATCAACCTTATGTAATGCTACATGTTGTGTTTGCTGAGATCCGATGAATATTGTATACTATGTTGAGGTCTATTATATATTCATGTCATATGTTATTTGTGATCTTGCATGCTCTCCATTGCTAGTAGATACTCTGGCCAAGTAGATGCTTGTGACTCCAAGAAGGGGTATTTATGCTCGATAGTAGGTTCATGCCTCTAGTTTTTTGGAAGAGTGACAATAACTTCTAAGATTGTAGATGTGTTGTTGCTACTAGGGAGAAAACAACAATGTTTTATCCAAGGGTAATTCTATTGTTTACTTTACTCACATTGCTTAATGCGATAATCTGTTGCTTGCAACTTAATACTGAAAGGGGTTCGGACGATAACCGGAAGGTGGATTATTAGTCATAGACGCAGTTGGATTACTGTCTATGTATTATGTTGTAATGCCCAAACAAATCTCATAGTAATCATCTTGTCATGTATGGTCGATATTCTGTCAATTGCCCAGCTGTAATTTGTTCACCCAAGATGCTATTTATCTTTATAGAGAGACACCTCTAGTGAACTGTGGACCCCGGTCCTTTCCTTTACACTGATAAATTCATCTACTGCAATCATGTTCTTTTACTTACTGCAAAGCTCTGTTCTCTTTAATTACTGTAAACATCTCTTTACACTCGATACATCTAATTCTTTGTGTTCAGCAAACCGGTGAGATTGACAACCTCATTGTAAGTTGGGGCAAAGTAATTTAGTTGTGTTGTGTGCAGCAGGTTCCACATTGTTGCTAACGCCGGTAGTGCGCCCTGCCACTAGTCAGCTAGCAACACCTTTAGAAGTCACTCATTTCTCCTACTGGTCGATTAAACATTGGTTTCATACTAAGGGAAAACTTGTTGTTGTGCTCATCACACCCTCCTCTTGGGGTTTCCCAACCGCTTCCACAACATCTATGCTCAGCAAGATTGTCTCGCGCCATCACCGGAGCACCATCACTGAGCAACTCTCTGGACCGAGACATCGGTGGAGCATGGCCATGGCGTTGACAAGCTGCATGCAGAAGTGTTAGAGAGACATGAGAAAATAAAAAGAGGAATCGAATGTAAGAGGAAGGGACGTGAAGAGATGCTGCCAGGGAAGGGTGCGGCGGCCTTTACCGGTGTGCTCCAGGCATGTCTCGAGGATGAACGGGCTCGCCCGCCATGCATGCTATGTAGGGATACGTTGCATAGAAAACAAAAAATTTCCTACCGCGAGAACGCAATCCAAGCCAAGATGCAATCTAGAAGACGGGAGCAACGAGGAGATCATCGAGACTCACCCTTGAAGATTTCCAAAGCCTACAAGATGAGGCTCTTGTTGCTGCGGTAGACGATCACTTGCCGCTTGCAAAAGCGCGTAGAAGATCGTGATCACGGTGTCACGATCGGGCAGCACCTCCGTACTCGGTCACACGTTCAGTGTTGATGAAGACGACGTCCTTCTCCCCGTTCCATCGGGCAGCGGAAGTAGTAGCTCCTCCTTGACTCCGGCAGCACGACGGCGTGGTGGCGGTGGCGATGGAGAACTCCGGCGAAGCTTCGCTAAGCGTGCGGGAGAGGTGGAGGAGAAGGGGGGCGGCTAGGGTTTGGGAGAGGGGTGGCCGGCCTCTATGGGGTGCGGCCAGCTTGTGGCTTTGTGGTGGCCGTCCCCCTCCCCTATGCCCCTCATTATATAGGTGGAACCCCAAGTGTTGGACTACAAGTCTTCGAATAAGACCCGAACCCAAAACCTTCCATGTAGTAGGGAAACCTACCCAAGGTGGGACTCCCACCCAAGTGGGATTCCCACCCTTCCATGAAGGGGGGTGGCCGGCCCCCTTGGTGGAGTCCACCTTGGACTCCCCCCTCTAGGGTTGGCCGGCCATGGGGAGGTGGAGTCCCTCCGGGACTCCTCCTTCCTTAGTGATTTCTTTCGGACTTTTCTAGAACCTTCTAGAACCTTCCATAAATGCACCGGATCATTTTCAAACTTATAAAATGACTTCCTATATATGAATCTTATTCTCCGGACCATTCCGGAACTCCTCGTGATGTCCGGGATCCCATCCGAGACTTCGAACAATACTTCGAACTCCATTCCATATTCAAGTTCTACTATTACAACATCAAACCTTAAGTGTGTCACCCTACGGTTCGCGAACTATGTAGACATGGTTGAGATCTCTCTCCGACCAATAACCAATAGCGGGATCTGGAGATCCATAATGGCTCCCACATATTCAATGATGACTTAGTGATCGAATGAACCATTCACATACGATACCAATTCCCTTTGTCACGCGATATTTTACTTGTCCGAGGTTTGATCATTGGTATCACTCTATACCTTGTTCAACCTCGTCTCCTGACAAGTACTCTTTACTCGTACCGTGGTATGTGGTCTCTTATGAACTTATTCATATGCTTGCAAGACATTAGACGACATTCCACCGAGAGGGCCCAGAGTATATCTATCCGTCATCGGAATGGACAAATCCCACTGTTGATCCATATGCCTCAACTCATACTTTCCGGATACTTAATCCCACCTTTATAACCACCCATTTACGCAGTGGCGTTTGATGTAATCAAAGTACCTTTCCAGTATAAGTGATTTACATGATCTCATGGTCATAAGGACTAGGTAACTATGTATCGAAAGCTTATAGCAAATAACTTAATGATGTGATCTTATGATACGCTTAATTGGGTGTGTCCATTACATCATTCACATAATGATATAACCTTGTTATTAATAACATCCAATGTTCATGATTATGAAACTAATCATCTATTAATCAACAAGCTAGTTAAGAGGCTTACTAGGGACTCATTGTTTGTTTACATAACACACATGTATCAATGTTTCGGTTAATACAATTATAGCATGGTATATAAACATTTATCATAAACATAAAGATAAATAATAACCACTTTTATTATTGCCTCTTGGGCATATCTCCAACAGTCTCCCACTTGCACTAGAGTCAATAATCTAGATTACATTGTAAGGTACCTAACACCCATGGCATTCTGGTGTTGGTCATGCTTTGCCCTAGGGAGAGCTTTAGTCAACGGATCTGCTACATTCAGATCAGTGTGTACTTTGCAAATCTTTACTTCTCCATCTTCGATGTACTCGCGAATCGAATGATAACGCAGCTTGATATGCTTCAGCCTCTTGTGTGACCTTGGTTCTTGTGCATTGGCGATGGCACCCATGTTGTCACAGTAGATGACTAGTGGGTCCAATGCACTAGGAACCACACCGAGCTCTACAATGAACCTCTTCATCCATACCGCTTGATGAAGCCTCACAAGCCGCTATGTACTCCGATTCTATTGAAGACTTCGCCACCGTGCACTGCTTCGAGCTTGCCCAGCTTACTGCAGCACCATTCAATATAAACACGTACCCAGACTGTGACTTAGAGTCATCAGGATCAGTGTTCCAACTTGCATCGGTGTAACTTGTTACGACGAGCTCTTAGTCACCTCCATAACAAAGAAACATATCCTTAGTTCTTTTCAAGTACTTCAGGATATTCTTGACCGCTGTCCAGTGTTCCATTCCTGGATCACTTTGATATCTGCTAGTTAAACTAACAGCATGTGCTATATCCGGTCTTGTACATAGCATGGCATACATGATAGAGCCTACTGCCGAGGCATAGGGGATCTGACTCATCCTTTCCCTTTCTTCTGCCGTAGCCGGACCTTGAGTCTTACTCAAGACCTTGCCTGGTAACATAGGTAAGAATCCTTTCTTACTTTCGTCCATTCTAAACTTCTTTAGAATCTTGTCCAGGTATGTACTCTGTGATAGCCCTATTAGACGTCTTGATCTATCTCTATAAATCTTGATGCCTAATATATATGATGCTTCACCAAGGTCTTTCATTGAAAAACTATTATTCAAATAACCTTTTACACTGCTTAATAGGTCTATATCATTTCCAATCAATAATATGTCATCTACATATAATATCAGGAACGCTACAGAGCTCCCACTCACTTTCTTGTAAATACAGGCCTCTCCATGATACTGTAAAAACTATTATCACAGAGTACATAACTTCGGATTTATACAGTGTCATGGAGAGGCCTGTATTTACAAGAAAGTGAGTGGGAGCTCTGTAGCGTTCCTGATATTATATGTAGATGACATATTATTGATTGGGAATGATATAGACCTATTAAGCAGTGTAAAAGGTTATTTGAATAATAGTTTTTCAATGAAAGACATTGGTGAAGCATCGTATATATTAGGCATCAAGATTTATAGAGATAGATCAAGACGTCTAATAGGGCTATCATAGAGTACATACCTGGACAAGATTCTAAAGAAGTTTAGAATGGACGAAAGTAAGAAAGGATTCTTACCTATGTTACCAGGCAAGGTCTTGAGTAAGACTCAAGGTCCGGCTACGGCAGAAGAAAGGGAAAGGATGAGTCAGATCCCCTATGCCTCGACAGTAGGCTCTATCATGTATGCCATGCTATGTACAAGACCGGATATAGCACATGCTGTTAGTTTAACTAGCAGATATCAAAGTGATCCAGGAATGGAACACTGGACAGCGGTCAAGAATATCCTGAAGTACTTGAAAAGAACTAAGGATATGTTTCTTTGTTATGGAGGTGACCAAGAGCTCGTTGTAACAAGTTACACCGATGCAAGTTGGAACACTGATCCTGATGACTCTAAGTCACAGTCTGGGTACGTGTTTATATTGAATGGTGCTGCAGTAAGCTGGGCAAGCTCGAAGCAGTGCACGGTGGCGAAGTCTTCAACAGAATCGGAGTACATAGCGGCTTCAGAGGCTTCATCAGAAGCGGTATGGATGAAGAGGTTCATTGTAGAGCTCGGTGTGGTTCCTAGTGCATTGGACACACTAGTCATCTACTGTGACAACATGGGTGCCATCGCCAATGCACAAGAACCAAGGTCACACAAGAGGCTGAAGCATATCAAGCTGCGTTATCATTCGATTCGCGAGTACATCGAAGATGGAGAAGTAAAGATTTGCAAAGTACACACTGATCTGAATGTAGCAGATCCGTTGACTAAAGCTCTCCCTAGGGCAAAGCATGACCAACACCAGAATGCCATGGGTGTTAGGTACCTTACAATGTAATCTAGATTATTGACTCTAGTGCAAGTGGGAGACTGTTGGAAATATGCCCAAGAGGCAATAATAAAAGTGGTTATTATATATCTTTATGTTTATGATAAATGTTTATATACCATGCTATAATTGTATTAACCGAAACATTGATATATGTGTGTTATGTAAACAAACAATGAGTTCCTAGTAAGCCTCTTAACTAGCTTGTTGATTAATAGATGATTAGTTTCATAATCATGAACATTGGATGTTATTAATAACAAGGTTATATCATTATGTGAATGATGTAATGGACACACCCAATTAAGCGTAGCATAAGATCACGTCATTAAGTTATTTGCTATAAGCTTTCGATACATAGTTACCTAGTCCTTATGACCATGAGATCATGTAAATCACTTATACTGGAAAGGTACTTTGATTACATCAAACGCCAACGTAAATGGGTGGTTATAAAGGTGGGATTAAGTATCCGGAAAGTATGAGTTGAGGCATATGGATCAACAAAGTGGGATTTGTCCATTCCGATGACTGATAGATATACTCCGGGGCCCTCTCGGTGGAATGTCGTCTAATGTCTTGCAAGCATATGAATAAGTTCACAAGAGACCACATACCACGGCATTTAGTAAAGAGTACTTGTCAGGAGACGAGGTTGAACAAGGTATAGAGTGATACCGATGATCAAACCTCGGACAAGTAAAATATCGCGTGACAAAGGGAATTGGTATCGTATGTGAATGGTTCATTCGATCACTAAGTCATCGTTGAATATGTGGGAGCCATTATGGATCTCTAGATCCCGCTATTGGTTATTGGTCGGAGAGAGATCTCAACCATGTCTACATAGTTCGCGAACCGTAGGGTGACACACTTAAGGTTTTATGTTGTAATAGTAGAACTTGAATATGGAATGGAGTTCGAAGTATTGTTCGAAGTCTCGGATGGGATCCCGGACATCACGAGGAGTTCCGGAATGGTCCGGAGAATATTCATATATAGGAAGTCATTTTATAAGTTTGAAAATGATCCGGCGCATTTATGGAAGGTTCTAGAAGGTTCTAGAAAAGTCCAGAAGAAATCACTAAGGAAGGAGGAGTCCCGGAGGGACTCCACCTCCCCATGGCCAGCCAACCCTAGAGGGGGGAGTCCAAGGTGGACTCCACCAAGGGGGCCGGCCACCCCCCTTCATGGAAGGGTGGGAATCCCACTTGGGTGGGAGTCCCACCTTGGGTAGGTTTCCCTAGTACATGGAAGGTTTTGGGTTCGGGTCTTATTCGAAGACTTGTAGTCCAACACTTGGGGTTCCACCTATATAATGAGGGGCATAGGGGAGGGGGCCGGCCACCACAAAGCCACAAGCTGGCCGCACCCCATAGAGGCCGGCCACCCCTCTCCCAAACCCTAGCCACCCCCTTCTCCTCCACCTCTCCCGCACGCTTAGCGAAGCTTCGCCGGAGTTCTTCATCGCCACCGCCACCACGCCGTCGTGCTGCCGGAGTCAAGGAGGAGCTACTACTTCCGCTGCCCGCTGGAACGGGGAGAAGGACGTCGTCTTCATCAACACCGAACGTGTGACCGAGTACGGAGGTGCTGCCCGATCGTGGCACCGTGATCACGATCTTCTACGCGCTTTTGCAAGCGGCAAGTGATCGTCTACCGCAGCAACAAGAGCCTCATCTTGTAGGCTTTGGAAATCTTCAAGGGTGAGTCTCGATGATCTCCTCGTTGCTCCCGTCTTCTAGATTGCATCTTGGCTTGGATTGCGTTCTCGTGGTAGGAAATTTTTTGCTTTCTATGCAACGTATCCCTACACACCACAGCGTCCTGCGTAGGCCACGGCCTGGTCGCAGTTGCCGCAGCCTACCCTACCTCCTCCACCGCCGGTGTACCATCTTCCATGGCCGACGTCGGAGTTCATCGATCTCGTCGGCGACGACTACCAGTAGGCAGTACCTATTTTACCACGCCTTTATGGCCTTTTATGTTTTTTTATTAATGTAAATTATGAATTTATGAATGGAAAAAAAATTATGCGTCGTGCCGTTGGAGCCACCCGACGTAAACGGACGCGCAGACGATTTCAACCATTTCAGCCGACGGACGCGTCCGTTTGGACGTCCGAAATGCGTCGCCCCATTGGAGATGCCCTTAGGTGAGCAAAGCCATCACTTGCCATGACTGCCTTGAGGTTGTCAAGAGAAGCGAGGAACTCAAAGCACGCCTTCTTTAGACCAGCACAACCATGAAGCTCAGCCAACACCAATGTCGTCGCCGCTGTCTCTTTGCTGATGTTCTTGCACAATGTCTCTTCAACCTGAGCCTCTCGAGGTTATACCTATCTGCGGCGACAAGCAGATGCTGTGCCAACACCACAGTTTCGTCCTCAGCAATATCAGGCAACAAGTCTGTGTAGATAAAGTTTCATCCTCATCAATATCAGCAACAATCCAGATCTGCGGTTTTTCCCTAGAGCAGCCCGGGTGAGAAGACAAGAGCAACAACAAGAATGCCTTCGACTAGGTAACATAGCAAAGATGTCACCATCGTCCGAGATGACCGAAGTCGGTGTGGGTTTCACCGGCAGCCTTGCGTTCCCGAACCCACCACCGGCTAGAAGGCCACCAACCATGAAGTCGGTGCCACCACCATGTTGAATCTACCCAATCGAAAGAAGGTTGCTTACGTTGAAGCGTTATGTGCGGAACATAGCCATGCCCGAGAGATCGATTGCTGAAGCATATATTGTTGATGAGTGCCTGACATTTTGCTCGAGGTTGTCGTGGTATTGTCACGGCATATGCCATAGGGTGGCTAATCGAAGGTGGTTCCTGAGAGATCTCACGGCGGTATCCGGATGCGGGTATGGGGACGAGCGACACGGCGACGTACCCAGGTTCGAGGCCCTCCGATGGAGGTAACACCTCTACTCCTGCTAGAGTGTATATGATGATCACACAATACAAGGTTGCTCCTTGAGCTGTGTCCGGCTGCTCCTGGGAGGCTAAGGAAGACTAGAGTCTCTCTCACAGGGCAGCGCTAGGGGTGGAAGTGAAGTGAGAATGATCGATCCCCTGCACGAGAGGGGGTAGTGCGGCTTATATAGGCACCGGCACTTTACATATAAGACCCTATAGTCTACTGGCCGGCTTGGCCGGCTCCGGCTTCCGCTCCTTCCCGAGGCAATGACGTCAGGAGCCGTTGAGGCCTCATGGCCTGTCCCATCCGGCTGCCTCGGTCAGCGGTATGGAGAGGAGGTGTCCCTGTCGCCATCAGCCACTGTAGCCAGTACGGATCGACGTAGGCCATGATGGCCTGTCCGGCGCGTGGCACTATTGCTCTACAGTGCCCCGCGCTTTACGGGAGATGAAGTCAGCGTGGACTTTGGGAACCCGGATCACCAGCCCGGTTCCTTCCAATGCAAGACTCGCCAGCCTCGAGTCGGTCTGAGGTACAAACCCCCAGTCGGATATGGCTTGTAGAAGCCGGCCCAGCTACAGCATTGGCGGCCGTAGCCAGGCCGACTAGGACCTAGAGCCAGCCGGCTTCCGGACCAGCCGGCCACGGCACCAGCCGGCTGCTCCTCAGCCGGCCTTTGCCGCGAGCCGGCCAGTGGCCAGCCGGCTGCTCCGCGTCCATTGCCCTACCTGGGGTCTTCCCCCCGACATTAGCCCCCGAAGCTGGCAAGGTCCTGCGTTTAGAAGGACCTAGGCAGGTTTTCCTGGCTTCTTGAATGTACTTGACGGCACTTGGAGGGGCCGACTGAGAATTTCCATTCAGCCGGCTGCACCCTCATCCGGCTCGTTCCGGCCGGCTGCTTCTAACCGGCCGCTATTTACACTTATGCAGCTTTTGCTTTCTCGCAAGTTTTGGCGATGTCTCCGCCTTGCTGGATGAATTTTGGGCCGAGGTGAACTTAATGTCCGGCTCCGGCTTGCGGCGCGCCGGAGTCTCCGCCGCCTCGGGTTCTGCACCCGACTTGACCAGTCTGACAGCTGGGCTCTGCCGCCGGTTCGTCTGGTCACATCAATGTCCCCTCCGGATCCGGTGCGGTCGTGGGCGACGTGGTGTGGCGGTTTCCGGTAACTGCAGCGGTCGTGGGGGGAGTTAATGCGCAGGAGATCCGGGCGACGTGGCCACGATCGCCACTTGGAGGCTAACCGTCCGCCGCGGGCGGCTATAAATGCTGCGGGGGAGGGTACCGAGGCGGCCACTGCCTCACTTCGTCTTCCTCGCGCTTCCGCTCCTCTCGCTCTCTTCTTTGCGCTCGAGCCTCTCGCTGCTCCGGCGAGCGTTTCTCACTGGCGAACTCCGGCGAGCGCATCTCCGCCGATCCGCCGCCGCTACTCCGACGAGCCGGCGCCACGGGGCCCCGCGTTTCAACGGAACGTCCCCCGCCGCCGCCGTCGCCGCCGTCGCGAGGTTCTTCCTCTCCGTTCCGTCTTTCGTGGGATTCTTCTTCTTCGTCTTCGTCGATGGCCTCCGCCAGCGGATCGTGGAGGGGGTCGTACATCAGGGACGACGACATCGAGCGGCTGGTGCGCCTTCGCTGGATCCCGTCATCGGTGGTTGCGAGGGCGCCCGGCGAGGAGACGGAGCCCAAGCCGGAGCCCGGCGAGCGCGTCGTCTTCGGCGCGCACCTCGACCGCGGGTTGGGCCTGCCGGCGTCCAACTTCTTCCGCCACTTCCTCGACAACTTCGGCTTGCAGCCGCATCACCTGCCGGCCAACGCCTGTGTCCTCCTCAGCTGCTACGTGGCCTTCATTGAGGCTTACGCCGGCTTGTGGCCGGACATAGATTTCTGGAGCCGGCTCTTCTACCTCAAGGCGCAGACCACCGAAGGCCGCCTGCGGGCCTGCGGCGCCGCCTCGATCTACACTCGGCCGGGTACGCCCTTCCCCAAAATTCCAACCGTTGACTCGGTGAAGAATTGGCAGATGTCATTCTTCTACGTGCGCAACGAGGGCGGGCTCGTCGACCGGATCAACCTGCCGGAGTTCAACCCGGCTCCCCCAGTCGTCCGGATCAACTGGAGCTACAACGCCCGCACGACGGATCCAGACGCTGAGGTGAACCAGCTCTGGGACTTCCTAGGGGCGGCCGTCGAGAACGGGCTGACCGCCGAGGACCTCCTCTGCACCATCGCTGAGCGCCGGGTGCTGCCGCTCCAAATGCGCACCCACAAGATCGGGCATATGTCCGGCCGGTTTGACCCGACCCGGACGTCCAGGGCGCTGCTCTCCAAGGCCCAGGTGGCCCGCCGGGTGAATAACATCACCAAGGCGAACATGCCGGACGAGTGGAACTATGGGCTGGCGCCCCGCAGCAGGGATCTGCTGCCCGAGCTGGTAAGCTTTACTGTTTAGGCCGACTTCCGGCTTGCGGCTGCAAGGCCGACTTGTCTTTCTTTCTGCCGACTTCCGGCTTGCTGTTTGCTCATGTCTTCTGTTTTTCTAGCTCTTCAACCGCCAGAACGTCGAGGACGGCGATCTGGTGACAAGGAGGTGGACGCCGGATCACGCCGATCCGGCTGACCAAGCCGGCGACCAGGCCGGCGACGACGACCTGCTGCAGGCGCCTGATCTAGGCGGCCAGGGGGAGCACAATCCGCCCCCTTCACCGGAGCAGCAGGAGGACGAGGAGCCGGCGACGTCCGCCACGGGGCCAATCCCCTCCGTGCCCCTGCGCGCGAGGCCGCCAAGCACCACGGCGACTTCGGCGCCCAAGGGGAAGAAGCGGGTCGGTGACCCCCGCTCCACTGCCGCCTTGGAGGCGAAGGCGAAGAAGCTCCGCCGGCAGCAGCCGAAGAAGGTTCCGGAGCAGGCCGGGTGAGTTCTCTTTCTCTCTTGTTTGATTCCTTTTCTTTCCTTACTCTTTATGCTTATCTTTTTCTTATTTGTTCAGGGCCCCCATCAGGTTTGCTCAGGGCGGCGGCTCTCGGCAAGCCCCGCGTGTCGTGTCGCCGCTTCCGCGACAAAGGAGGGAGCCGACGCCACAGCCTCCATCGCGCGCGCCTACGCCGCCACCGCCTGCGGGTACTCCGCCTCCCGCAGGGGCGCCTTCTTCCGCCGTGCCGCTGGCCTCAGCGCCTGGCCGCGGCACGCGGGCCAAGCCGACGCGCCAGCCGACGCCGGACGACATGTTCCCGCGCCGTGCTCGTCTTCCGGACCTGTGCACCGGGGCCGGCTGGGGCATGCCGCCTTCGACCGGAGCCGGAGCCGGCGGGCTGCGCCGCCTGCGACCGGGGCCGGAACCGGGCCGAGCGTGGTGGTGTTGGAGGAGATCCCGGAGGGGGAGCCTCAGGCGCCGGAGACGGCTGCGCCGACTGGGCCAACTGCTTCGCCCGGAGCGCCGCCACCGCCGGAGCCGTCGAGGGAGGGGCCGGCTAGGCAGGAGCCGGCAAGGGATGAGCCGGCGCGCATGGAGGACGCCGACTCGCGCGCGCTGGTGAGGACGGAAGCCCCATCGGCGCCGATGGGGAGTCTGCATGTGGCCAAGGGCGCCCGGCTGCTGCACGTGCCGTCCGCCTCCGACTCCAGCCTTGGCTCGGCTGGCACTATGGAGCAAGCGTGGCTCAGCGCTGACTCCTACGAGGTGACCAGCCGGGAGGGGAACCCAGGCCAAGCATCGGTGGAGATGTTCTTCTCCGGCTTGCAGGCCAACCTCAAGGCCAGGGCTGCCGAGACCGCGGCCAACGTCGCCAAGGTGGAGGAAGCCAGCAAGGTAAGCGCTTCATCTGTTTTTTTTCAATTTGGTTATCATCCTGGTAGCCCTCCGAGGCATGGGCCGGCTGCTCGAAGCCGGTCCGGGTTTCGCCTAGTTGATTGATTTTCTTCCTCCTTAGGCTGTGGCGGAGCGGCGCACCGGCTTGTACAACCGCGCCGTGACCCACTACCACAAGGCCAAGCTGGACCTGGCCGACTTGGCTCGCGAGCTGGAGGCCGTCAAGGGTAGGACCTTTTTCTTTCTGACCCGATGTCTTCTTTCTTTTTTCGTCTTGGTTAGCTGACGCTTATTTCCGGCTGCCTTGCAGCTGAAGCCGCCAAGGTCCCGCGGCTGGAGGCGGATCTTCGGGCTGCTCGCGCTCAGTGCGCCGAGAGCGAGGAGGCGGGCCGATCTGCAGCCGCCAAGCTCAAGGTGGCCGAGCTGGAGCTGACGCGGCTGCGCCGGCTTGAGGCGAACCACCTCAATGAGCTTGCCCTCTCAGGACGGCTGAGAAGGAGAAGGTGGAGGATCTGAGCCGGCGGCTGACCGAGGTGGAGAAGCAGCGGCTTGCGCTTCAGGAGGAGGTCACCACCAAGACCACGGAGCTGTCGGCCACCGCCAAGCGCTGGGTGGGCGAGATTGGCGCGCTCGACCGCGGCTTGTCGGGTGAGTTCATTTCTTTGTTCCTTTCCCTTTGCCGGCTTTCGGCTGTCGGCTGCCGGCCTAGGTTGGCAGCCGGCAGCAGAAACTCTGATTTTTTCGCTATCTCCATCTTCGGGCTGGGGGCAGTCGGTTCTTGCCGGCTGCCGCCAGGCTTTTCCTTTTATCCTTCGGAATTTCCATCTTCGGACCGGGGGCAGTCGGCTCTTGCCGGCTGCCGCCTGGCCTACTATAGGACTTCGAAAATTTGCATTTTTCAGCTTATTTTGGCTTTGATGATTTCTGACGTGCTTCTTCTTGCAGCGGCCTTCCCGGAAACGCAGGATGCGGCATTGGCAGCCGTTGGCATTGCGCGCGAGACTAGGAGGCGGGCGACTGGCGAGGGCAGCTCGGAGTACTTCACCATGGAGGATTATATGGCATCCATGGCTGCCCGCGTCGAGCCCATCACCAAGCTTGGCTGGGAGCTCCGGATGGCGGCTGAGGAGCTGGTCCCGATGCTGTGGCCCGCGGAGGCGGTGCCGCAAGATATCTCCGACCTCATCTCCTTGATGGAGCGGGCGCCAGATCGCTTCCTTGACTGGAAGGAGTCGGCCACGCGCGCTGGAGCCGACATGGCGCTGTCCTTTGTCCTCTCCTGGTACAACGAGGTGGACCTTGGGCAGCTCGAGTACCGGCGAGCCAACGTGGAGGGCAAGCTCCCGGCCGAATACAAGACTGCCCGGCTTGCCCGAGCCAGCGCCATCGCCGACTTCGTCGACAAGAGCCTCTTCGTTGCGGACCCGAACCTGCCGTCTGACGACGAGGATGAGGAGATGCAAGACGAGGAGGCGGAAGACGCGCCTGGGGACGACCCGGCAGCCGGCTCCGCTGATGCTCCTCCGGCTGGTCCTTAATTTACCTGTCTTTCAGTTGTTGCTTTTGCCAAAACAATTTGTTAAATCCCCGGGATGCCAGGTGCACATGTATGAATGCTATCGTCTCTTTTATTATGTCACACTTTAATGTGTTTGTTAATCACTTGTGTGCCGACTTGCTTTCTTTCGACTTGTTCGCTTTTTCCCATCCGCCCCACTCTTTGGCTTTGCTCTTGTCGGTCGTACGTCAGACTTGCGATCCGTCGCCGGATCAAGAGCGGGCCGCTGGGTGAGGCCGACAGTATTTCAGTCGAACGAGCCGAATTCGGCAATCCGGCACTTTTATGAAAAGTTGCAAGTCAACTCGCTTTTACTCTTTCCCTTAGCCGCCTTTCGCGTGCCGGCTTCCTAGACCTTACTCCCGCCAGTCGGACAGCCGGGTTGCGGTCTGTAGCTGGATCGGAAGCCGGCTGTCGGAAGCCGGATCACGTTACTGAGCCGGCCGCGTGAGAGGGTTCAAGCCAATCGGTGAAACAAAGTGAGTACGCGAAAAACTTGTCAGAAACGGCGCTCTTGGCGCATGCTTTTTCATAGCTTAGAAAAAGGGATACAAGGGATACATACATTCCTGCTCTCAAGTATAAAATGGTCGGAGCAACCTGACATTCCAGGGACGTTTAGTCTCCTCGTCAGTTTTGTTTGCCTTGTTTTTCTTAGCCTCTTGGGCATCTATGAGATAGTAGGAATCATTGCCTACTGCCTTGCTCACGATGAAGGGACACTCCCATGGGGATGACAGTTTATGCTGTCCGGCTGTCCGTTGGATCAGCCGGAGCACTATGTCTCCTTCTCAGAATGCTAAGGACTGGACCTTCCGGCTGTGATAGCGTCGGAGGCTTTGCTGGTATACAGCGGACCTGGATTCGGCCATCAGCCGGACCTCTTCAACCAGGTCGACTCCATCTTTGCGAGCTTCTTTGGCTTCAGCTTCTGTGTATAGCTTGATCCTTGGCGCGTCGTGCTCGATGTCAGTTGGCAGGACGGCTTCGGCCCCATATACGAGGAAGAAGGGTGTGAAGCCAACTGAGCGGTTTGGCGTCGTGCGCAGGCTCCATAGAACGCTGGGCAGCTCTTCAATCCAGCAACCGGCTGAGCGCTCAAGCGGCTCCACCAGCCGGGGCCGGATGCCGGCTAGGATCAAGCCGTTTGCTTTCTCCACTTGGCCGTTTGACTCCGGGTGCACCACGGACGATAGGTCCATTCGGATCCCCATCTCCCCACAGTAGCGTTTGAAAATGCCTTCGGCGAAGTTGCTGCCGTTGTCGGTGATGATGCTGTGGGGGTAGCCGTATCTTACGATTATTTCCTTGAGGAATGTGACGGCTGTGGAGCCATCCAGCTTCTTTATTGGCTTGGCTTCGATCCACTTAGTGAATTTGTCAATCATCACCAAGAGATGAGTCATGCCGCCTCGCGCTGTTCTGAACGGGCCCACCATATCCAAGCCCCATACGGCAAACGGCCATGTGATGGGGATGGTTTTCAAGGCGGAAGCCGGCGTGTGCTTTTGCTTGGCAAAGCGTTGGCAGCCATTGCACTTCTTCACCAGTTCTTCTGCGTCTCTGAGCGCGGTCGGCCAGTAAAAACCGTGCCGGAAAGCCTTGGCCACTATGGCTCTGGATGAGGCGTGATGTCCGCACTCTCCTTGGTGGATTTCCCGTAGGAGTTCAATCCCTTCAGCCGGCTCGACGCACCGCTGGAACACCCCACTTACGCTGTGTTTGTACAGCTGGTGGTTGATGATTGTATAGGCCTTGGCCCTTCTCTCAATCTGCCTGGCCTGGACTCTATCATCAGGCAGCACACCGTCGGTGAGGTAGGAGAGGAATTCTTGTGCCCATGAAGGTACGCATCTTATCTCGAATACGCTGACCAACAGGGCCTCCTGCGTGGGAGCTTCCGGATTCGACTGCATGGTCGCCGGGTTCGGCTTGCTAGCCGGCGGGTTCGGCTTGCTAGCCCCCGAGTTTGGCAATGAAGCCCCCGGGTTGGACTGAGAAGTCCCCGGGTTCGGCATGGTAGCCGGCGGGTTCGGCTTGTTAGCCCCCGACTTGGGCGATGAAGCCCCCGGGTCAGCCGGCACGAATATTGAATCCGAGTCCGGTGACGGTATGATGGACGGCTTCTTGAGAACCGTCAAGGTGACACCCGGCGGAATGGCTTGCCGGGTTGAGCCAATCTTGGACAAGGCGTCAGCCGCCTCGTTGTTTGCTCGTGGCACATGGTGGAATTCGCAGCCGTCGAAGAAGCCGGATAGCTGCTGGACGTGGAAGCGGTACGAGGCCATGTTGGCGTCCTTCGCGTCCCAGTCGCCCGATGCTTGCTGTACGACCAAGTCGGAGTCGCCGAAGCAGAGTATGCGACGCACGCCAATCTCCTTGGCCAGCTTCAGCCCATGAATGAGCGCTTCATACTCCGCCACATTGTTGGATGCGGCGAAGTGGATCTGCAGGACGTAGTCCAGCCGGTCTCCCTTGGGAGAGGTGATGACGATGCCGGCTCCCAAGCCGTTGCGCATCTTCGAACCGTCAAAGTGCATCTTCCAATGTGTGGAATTTGGCACAGGCGGCAGGTACTGCATCTCGGCCCAGTCAACGAAGAAGTCCGCGAGGATCTGCGACTTGATGGCTGTGCGTGGCTCGTAGAGGATGGTGTGGGCGGCTAGCTCCAGAGCCCACTTGGCAACCCGGCCGTTGGCATCTTTGCTGCCAATGATTTCCGCCAAGGGCGCTGTGGCAACCACCTTGATGGGGTGCTCTTGGAAGTAATGCTTGAGCTTCTTGGCCGCCATGTATACGCCGTAGGTGACCTTCTGGTAGTGGGGGTAGTTTTGCTTCGACTGGGAGAGCACTTCGCTGAGGTAGTAAACTGGGCGCTGGACCAGCTGCTCCCTGCCGGCTTCTTTGTGCTCCACCACCAGGACAACGCTAACCACTCGATTGGTGGCTGCGATGTACAACAGCATCGGCTCCATTGAAGCCGGCGTTGCAAGGATTGGCGCGGTTGAGAGCACGCGCTTCAAGTCACGGAAGGCTTCATCCGCCTGCGGTGACCAGACGAACTTGTTCGCCTTCTTCATCAATTGATACAGGGGCAGTGCCTTCTCCCCCAGCCGGCTGACGAAGCGGCTCAAGGAAGCCAGGCAGCCAGCGAACTTCTGGACGTCCTTGAGGCACTACGGCAGTTCCATCTTCTCCAGGGCACTGATCTTCTCCGGGTTGGCTTCGATCCCTCGCTGAGAGACAAGGTAGCCAAGGAGCTGGCCAGACGGCACGCCGAATGTGCACTTGGCCGGGTTGAACTTCATCCGAAATCTTCTCAGATGGGTGAAGGTTTCTCTCAGGTCATCAAGGAGGGTAGTCGTCTCCTTGGTCTTTACAACGACATCATCCACATATGCGTGAACGTTTCTGCCGATTTGATCCTGCAAGCATTTTGCATGCACCTTTGGTAGGTAGCGCCTGCATTTTTCAAGCCGAACGGCATAGTCGTGTAGCAATAAGCCCCGTACGGGGTAATGAACGAAGTCTTTATTTGATCATCCGGATTCAAAGGAATCTGGTGGTAGCCTGAATAGGCATCTAGAAAAGACAACAGTTCGCAGCCGGCAGTCGAGTCTATGACTTGATCTATGCGCGGCAGGGGGAAGGGGTCCTTCGGGCACGCCTTGTTCAGGCTGGTGTAGTCGATACACATGCGCCAGGAGCCGTTCTTCTTCAAAACCAGGACCGGGTTCGCCAACCAGTCCGGGTGCAGCACTTCCATGATGAAGCCGGTTGCGAGCAGCCGGGCGATTTCTTCACCGATGGCCTTTCTTCTTTCTTCGGCGAAGCACCTGAGAGGCTGCTTCACCGGCTTGGCTTCAGGCCGGACGTGGAGGTGGTGCTCAGCCAACTCCCTCGGCACACCCGGCATGTCTTTTGGAGTCCATGCGAAGATGTCCCGATTCTCACGGAGGAAGCTGGTGAGCTCGCTTTCCTATTTCCTGCTCAAGCCGGCACCGATG
Organism: Lolium perenne; assembly: GCF_019359855.2. Classification (NCBI taxonomy): domain Eukaryota; kingdom Viridiplantae; phylum Streptophyta; class Magnoliopsida; order Poales; family Poaceae; genus Lolium; species Lolium perenne. Next base: position 202,886,564 of record NC_067244.2, read on the forward strand.
GTGACGTACGAGCCGGCTGCGCCGGGTCCAGCAGGATCTTCTTGGTGTTGTCGGCCGGCTGGAAGTGAGTCGTCCCAGCCGGGTTGCCTGCAGCCGGCATGTCTGTCTGCGCGGCCTTGGCGAGGGCGACGGCGTCGTGGATGAGCTGCTTCTTGGTGGCGATGACCAGCGTCTGGGCCATCTTGGAGCTCTGCGTGGCGCAGTCCATGGAGCGACGATAGTCGCCGGCTATGGTGATGACCCCCTTGGGGCCAGGCAGCTTCATCTTCAGGTACCCATAGTGGGGCACCGCCATGAACTTGGTCAGGGCCGGCCTGCCGAGGAGCGCGTGGTAGGGACTCACGAGGTCCACCACCTCGAACTCGATTCTCTCGGTGCGGAAGTGGTCCGGCTTCCCGAACATCACCTCCAGCGTGATCCGGCCGATCGGCTGGCAGCAGTGGCCTGGCACGATGCCATGGAAGACGGTGGGGGTGGGACGCAGCTCGGCTTCCTGGATGCCTAGCTTGCGGGCGGTGTCGCGGTAGAGGATGTTGATGCTGCTGCCGCCGTCGATGAGGACGCGCGAAAAACGCACGCTGCGCCGAGTCGTGCCAATGGTGGGGTCGAGGACCATGGCGTAGCTGCCCGGCTTCGGCAGGACAGCCGGTGTGTCGCGGCGATCGAAAGTGATGGCCTACTCTGACCAGTTTAGGTACTGGGGGACCGGCGGTATGACCGCGTTGACCTCAAGGGAACGGCTCTGTTGGCTCGTCTTGTCCTCGGGCTCGGAGGTGAAGATGATGTAGGTAGCATCTTCGGCCAGATATCGGCCGCCATGGTGCACTTGGTTAGCCTCGTGGTGCTCGAGGTTGGCGTTCTCCGCGCCAGCTGCGCCACCCGGCCCGCCGGCTGGAGGCGGCGGGGGTGGAGGCGGGAGAGGTTCACCGCTTGTCAGCCGCTTCATGAAGTGGCAGTCGCGGGTGGTGTGGTTGGAGGGGTTCTTGCCGCTGTGGTACTTGCACGGCGAGTCGAGCATCTGCTCGAAGGTGTACTTCGGCTTCCACTGCCGGTCTTGCTTCTGGCGGTGGCTGCCGCCTGCCGCGTTGTCTGCCACGGCGGCTACGTGGGCGGAGCCGTACCGGCGGTCCGGCTGGTCGCTGTGACGCTTGCCGCGGTAGTTGTCCCGCCGGCTGCCATGAGAGGCGCCGTCTGCCGGCTTGTGCTCAGCCGACTTGTTGTTGTCCCGTCTTGCTGGGGCCGGTGAAATATCAGCCGGCGCCTTGCCGGCTTCCTCAGCCAGCGCGTACTTGTCCGCGATGGCCATCAAGGCGGCCATCGACTTGGGGTCACTGCGGCGCAGCTTGTGCCACAGCATGGTGTTGGGCCGACAGCCTCCCATGAAGAAGCTGATGGCTTGGATCTCGTGCACACCCTCGCAGGAGTTGCGCATCTCGCACCAGCGCGTCAGGTATGCGCGGTCCGTCTCGTCCGGGCCCTGCTTGCACATCTCAAGCTGCTGAGGGCGACCCGGCCGGCGATAGGTGCCGGTGAAGTTGCTGACGAAGGCCTCTTCGAAATCCAACCAGCCGTTGATGCTGCCGGCTGGCAGGTTGTTGAGCCAGGTGCGGGCGGAGCCGACCAAAGCATCGTGGGGAGTAGCGCATCGCCCAACGCTTGTTGCCTCGAGAGATGCCGATCGCGGTGGAGTAGTCCCGCAGCCAGTCCTCCGGCTTGGCGGTGCCGTCGTACTCTGGGCGTGTCGCGGGGGAGCTGGAAGCCGTCGAGCACGGGCTCGTTGGCGATGCGGGGCCCGGCACTTGGGGCAAGCCGGCGCTCCTCTTCCGCGATGCGGGAGTCGACCAGCCGCTCGAGGCGGTCTCTGGCGTCGACAGGCTCGATGCGCGGGCCCATCCGAGAGCGGGCCGGCTGGCGTGCGCCGCTTGCTTCCGGAGCCGGCCGGTGCTGGCGGCGGGGCTCGGAGTCTTGCTCCTGGTTCCGGCTTGGAGGAGGCCGGCTGCGGCTGCTGCCACTCGGCTGGTGGCTCGGCCGGCTCGAGCTTGCGTGTGTGGCCTGGGAGTCACGGTGCCGGCTTGGTGCTGGGGAGGCGGACTCGGCCGTGTCCCTGGCGCCTTCCCTGTCGTTGCCTGCAGCGCCACGAGCGTGGGAAGCTCTGGGGGCATTGACATACCTGGGGTCGGCCGCCTGCCTGGTGGCTGCGTTGAGCAGCTCGGCCACCCGCTTGGTCTGGCGGCGTAACTCTTCGCCTTCAAGGCGGTTCAGCTCTTCTGCGGCGGCTTGTGCCGCGCGCATGTTCTTGTCGGGGGTGTTGTAGACGGGTTGCTCCGCGGACGGAGTCGGCGAAGGAGCGCCGTCGCGGGCGATCTCGGCGCCAAGGTCGCGGCCCCTGCGGCGGATCTGGCCGGCTCGGCTGGGACCGTCGCCGCCTGGAGTGAGGCCGTGGGCGCGGTTGTACTCGCGCTGGGTGATCTCCATCTGGCGCTTAGCAGCAGCCAGTTCTTCTGTTTGCTTGAGGAGGAGCTGGCGGTGCGCCTACAAATCCGCCTCGATGGTGGTGGGGTCGGCGCCAGGCGTGAGCGGGGTGCTCAATTTCGCCCGGACTTCGTCCAGCCGGGATGGAGGTGGGGGCGCTTTTGGGCCCGAGCCGGAGGCATTGGGGTCGACGTTGCGCTCCAGGTTGGGGCCGCGGGTGCGCGGGTTCTTGGTGGGGAGCTCCTCGCCAGCCATCATGACTTGCACGACGGCGGGGCTGGTGGGAGCGCTGCTGCCGGCTCGCGGAGGAGGGCTTGCGCAGCGCAGCACCTGCCGTGGGTAGCGCGGTGGTGCGACGGTGGCGACGTAGACGTCGTGGCCGCCGAAGGAGATGACGCTGCCGCCGGCTGGGAAGGGCCGGTCGGCGAAGCAGCCAGCGTTGTCGCTGACGCAGTCGAGGGAGCCGAATCTCCAGATCAAGCCTGAAGCGACTCGCTCGCCGGTGGTGATGGTGAGGCCCGTCCGGATGAAGACACCGGCCGAGGACGCTGAAGGCCCCACGGTGGGCGCCAAATGTCGTGGTATCGTCACGGCATATGCCATAGGGTGGCTAATCGAAGGTGGTTCCTGAGAGATCTCACGGCGGTATCCGGATGTGGGTATGGGGACGAGCGACACGGCGACGTACCCAGGTTCGAGGCCCTCCGATGGAGGTAACACCTCTACTCCTGCTAGAGTGTATATGATGATCACACAATACAAGGTTGCTCCTTGAGCTGTGTCCGGCTGCTCCTGGGAGGCTAAGGAAGACTAGAGTCTCTCTCACAGGGCAGCGCTAGGGGTGGAAGTGAAGTGAGAATGATCGATCCCCTGCACGAGAGGGGGTAGTGCGGCTTATATAGGCACCGGCACTTTACATATAAGACCCTATAGTCTACTGGCCGGCTTGGCCGGCTCCGGCTTCCGCTCCTTCCCGAGGCAATGACGTCAGGAGCCGTTGAGGCCTCATGTCCTGTCCCATCCGGCTGCCTCGGTCAGCGGTATGGAGAGGAGGTGTCCCTGTCGCCATCAGCCACTGTAGCCAGTACGGATCGACGTAGGCCATGATGGCCTGTCCGGCGCGTGGCACTATTGCTCTACAGTGCCCCGCGCTTTACGGGAGATGAAGTCAGCGTGGACTTTGGGAACCCGGATCACCAGCCCGGTTCCTTCCAATGCAAGACTCGCCAGCCTCGAGTCGGTCTGAGGTACAAACCCCCAGTCGGATATGGCTTGTAGAAGCCGGCCCAGCTACAGCATTGGCGGCCGTAGCCAGGCTGACTAGGACCTAGAGCCAGCCGGCTTCCGGACCAGCCGGCCACGGCGCCAGCCGGCTGCTCCTCAGCCGGCCTTTGCCGCGAGCCGGCCAGTGGCCAGCCGGCTGCTCCGCGTCCATTGCCCTACCCGGGGTCTTCCCCCCGACAGAGGTACTTCAACGATGTGGAAAAAAGATTCCATTGTGCATGCAAAAGTCCAGAGGAGGATGATTCACACATTGATGATGTGTCTGTTTTCAACCACGGTATGAACTTCATTGGAGGGTCTGAATATGTGGAAGCTAGTGCTCCGAAGTTGCCCTCGGGTTCTACCATACATAGAGTATGTTTCTCTTCATCCCCATAGATAGGTTACTGTACTCTATTCTTGCATTGTTTTTTTTTGACCGAATTACCGTAGGGGAAGCCCCTACGGTCTATATTTTATATTAATCAAAAGACATAGGTACCTGTTATTGCATTGTTGTTCAATGATTTCAATCAATCCACATAATTATAATCTATTTTTTGTTGGCATTGCAGCCTGTGCAAAGAAGAGTTGAATTAACAAGATGGTCAGATCAATGTTGATAAATGGCTTGCCAAGGGATTTGCTAAATGGTTTCTAACCCACGTGAGATCTTTACCTGGTTTATTTTTGCAAAATCGATCATTTTCTATGTGTGTTACTCACCCTAGTTTATTTGTGTAGATTGGAAAACTGCATGATTTCAGTGTTGATCTATATGCTTTGGCTTGCCAACCAGATCCGGCGTGTCGTTGGTGTTCTGATACAAAAAAATCTACTTTCGCATTATCAGCTCGATCGGAGAACCAGGGGGTGATCGTTGAGCACCGTGCATGTGCGAGACCACAACATATCCAAGGAAAGGAATAAAGTGCACCATTAATTTTAAATCTAAGCACAAATTGCTGAAATCTCGAAACTTAGCATTGATACACAATATCTCTTTTAATGTAAAGATCTTTGTGATACACATTGATGCACAATCTCCTTTTTTAATGTAAAGATATTTGTGATACTATACACATTGATGCAAAATCTCCCCTTTAATATAAAGATATTTGTGATACGATACTCCTTTGGAAAGGCTACCGAATGGTATGGATAAAAAGGATACGATTGGTGGTACAGAGGAAATTGGGATGACGTTTTGGTCATGCCGAAATGTATGGGAAAGATAATGGGTTATCCCCTACCTAGTAGTTATAGAACAAAATTGATTTTTCATATGTTTTTCAACAAAGATACAGAGATACTACATCCACAAGAGAAACTATATTTTTGAATAAAATAAGTCATAGACTAGACCTTGTCCTTGCTATAGACAAATATTATGTATCCATTAGTTGAATGCTCGTGCGTTGCTACAGTTTTGATGTTTCCTAGCAACATATCCGTACAATACATGTAAAAATTCATGTGTATGAAAAATCCATAATATATTGCAAAACCCCATAAGACTCAAAGGATAAAAATGTGTAAAATAGGAGGAATCATCATCATTTAATTATGTACCTCTAAAAAAGAGACAAATAGTCACTTTGAGGACAAATTATCTGGATAGAAGATATGAGACAATCTCAATCATTAGCTACACAACAAGCTTCCACCCAGGAAAGATTTTCCACAAGCAATACGTGGAGCTTCATTAGTAGTGATAATCTTCTCTCTTTCCTGTTTTTCCTCAACGCTTGCCTACCCCTCTACTCATATGCCGCCACAACAAAACATAAATAAATGGTAGTAATAGTTCACTACAACAACCAATTAGATCAAACCAACATTCAAAACAGAGATGCAATCCTCATAAAAATCTTAACTAATAGACATTGTCAGCCTCTTCTCGTTATGCGCACATTATCAGCTTTCGCAGCCATGAAAGCAGCGACAACTCTACATGGGGTGCCATGCTTGGTACCAGCTCACATGCGCTCGCCTCCAGCCATGAAAGCGAGTCACTTCAAACTAAAGAATGGTATATGATTTCAACTCATCCGTGAAAAAGGTAATATTATTGCTTAAAAGGGTGAAAAAGGCAATATTTGAGTAGCTTATCAGAATGGTGCACTCCTGTCATCTAATCAGGGGCCTCAAAAAAGCATGACATGGACATATTCCGGGTGTGCACCTCTTCCCTTCATCCGATACTGTTATCATTCAATAAGCTATAAGACTTTACTTGAAGTGCTAGTAAAAAAACTTCTCCAGATGGTCTATGTACCTGGAGCTCCAAGAGCCCTAGAGAAGACAGACCATAACAAATAAGATTAACCTTCGTCTGCAGTAAAGAAAAAGAACCTAGCTAATATGTAAGATATTGTTGACGCCCTGAACTATTCATATCAAGTTTCTCAAATATCCCAAGTCTTCAGTTTTTAAATTTTTTTTTAGAAATGAAAATTAACCATCACACATGATTTTTTTGTGGAAATTTGATTGGTAACTTATAGCTTATTTTCCATAACAAATCTCACGCATTCATAGATTTTTTTGACTTCATATGGCTGTTTAAGTAAGAGGATATTGGTTTAAAGAGACTGGCTTGTCTCTAACAAATAACTCGGTGGACATCTAAAACAAATACTAACACAACCAGATGCAGCTAACAACCTCAACAAGCTCTAACTAACTATGACTTGGCCAGATCACTCGTTCCTAATGGAGATGTATAGGCAAAGATGTGCATGGTGCACTATCTTTATTTCATCCACGATCCTTGCTTGCCCATAGCAAAGCACAATATTAATTCTAGAAAATTCGGTAAGCTTTCAAGCCCCATCCTTGCTTGATTAGAATTACAATTACTCCCATTTGGCCCGCCTCTCATGTTGGAATCGATACTGGTAGAACACTTCAGCAAATCTAATAGAAAGGAAAAAATGAAGACATTTTACCAGAACACTACATCAGCTCTGGCTACATTCATCGGTCACATTTATTGGTCTAAGTTCAGGAGTCAGTTTTACTCCTGTAGTTTTCTAATGATTGTTGTATGCACTCCATCTTGTTACAGTTTTTTTGTGAGATAAAATTACCACAAATATTTTTGGCACCAACATAATAAAATCTCTAGTAATATCTGAAAGCGTTGGCATGTATTACTTCATCAGTCACATTTATATGGAAGTTGATGCAAGGGTAGTTTGCTTGAAGAAAACTCCAAAATAACGATCTACAAAATTGACTCAAATTAAGATTATGTACCTTTTATATGTGTGTTGGTTATGTTTCTCGATGGGACATGCTCTCAACACCCTAAACAAGATGTAGAAGCTTGAGACAAGTGCACCGAATTAACATCACTCTGAGTTGCAGCCTTCTTAATGTGCAACACTCCGGATTGATGTAATTGTGAAAACCGAGTTTTTGAAATCTGTGATGCATCTTTTTGCTGAACAACTTGAGCCATACCTATAAAGATTGTGCAACAAGTATGTTCAGCATTTCATCATAATCTGTATTACAAAAATAAAGTTCAGCATTTTATCATAATATGTATTACAAAAGATATTGCACACATATCTTGTCAGTTTAGAACACATGACCATTTTTAAGCCCTTGACTGTTTTCGACATTCACAGGGGCCCTTCACTGTTTCTTAAGCTCCCGTGATTAGCGGCAGTGCTTTAAAATCTCTTCTTTATTTTTTTCATATTGTCCCCTATCCCTCTGCCTTTTAACATCTTTAAGTTCTGCATATACTGCCTCTTTAGGAAAAAATCGTATGGGCCTCTAACAGATCTTCATGTCTGATGTTTTTAGTGTAGATGTTACATACCTTTGGACTCATTAGATACCCCACTTAATAATTGTGATGAATAATCTATAGTATCATTAGAGATGCCCCGCTTTGCTGAACAATTGGATCCATATCTACAATTACATTTTAGAAAAAGATAAGCATTCTGTGTATAAATTTGCAATACACAAAAACATGACATCTATATGTCGGGAGTTTAGAACACATGACCTCCTGCAGGTGCTCTATACTTTTGTCAACCGTTTTTTAAACTCCCATGACTGTCGCCGACACTTGGAAATATCATCTTTATTTTTGCATACCACTCCCTATCCCTCTGTTTTTTTAACTTCTTTAGGATCTGAAATTGTGTAATTGCCCATGGTTCTTAATTTGCTCACATTGCTGTTGCATATATGACATATTTAGGTTCTTGTTAATTACCTTGTTCTTTCCTGTTGGTTATGTCCTGGAGTGGATTACGGCTAGAAGATGACATTATTGATCTATATGCTTCCTCTGTCCAAGAAAAGTATCTGTCAATTACTCAAACAATTATGGTTGTAGTTTACAAACCCAGAATGACCATTAATACCAAGATACATGCGAAATAGATGGCGGCATTATGCAATTCTGAAATCAAACCTTTATTTTGCAGAGTTCAAAAGAAGCGGGCAGGGATGGAGCCTGGTGTAGGGGATGCGACGGTGGACTGTGCAGCAATGGCGGCGGTTGGCGCCTGGCGGCGTAGAACCGCGGCCGTGCGCGAGGCGTGGCGTAGGGGACAGGACGGCGGCGGTTGGAACCTGGTGCAGTGGATGCGACAGCGGACTGCACAGCAGTGGCAGCGGTTGGCGCCTGGCGGTGTAGAACCGTGGTCGTGCGCGAGGCGCGGTGCAGGGGACATGACGGCGGATGGTGGACCGCGCCGCAGCGGCAACGATCGGCGCCCGGCGGTGCAGAGCAGGCAGCCATGGCGAGGCTTCGTGCGGGGTAAAGCTCGTCGGCGACAGCGGCGAAGGTGTCGTCGGCGGGTGCAAGGCTGATGAATGTACAAGGACGTCGCCTAGAGGGGGGGTGAATAGGCGGGTTATAAAAACTTCTACTTGAGAGCTAAACTAGGCGGATAAAACTACTTAGTGTTTACTAGTTTAGCTCAAAGCCTATCAACTAGGGGTTTGCCTAAGTGCACCAACAACCTATGCTAGCATGATGAGCAACAAGGTGATAACAAGCTAGGTATAGAACATCAAGAATGATAGATATCACAATATAAAGCGCATAGGTAAATGAGCTCGGGTTGAGAAGTAACCGGTGCACGAGGAGATGACGATGTATCCCGAAGTTCACACCCAAGGGTGCTACATCTCCGTTGGAGCGGTGTGGAGGCACGAGACACTCCAATGAGCCGCTAGGGCCACCGTATTCTCCTCGAGCCTTTCCACCAAGGGGAAAACCTCGATCCACTAAGGGACTCTTGAGGGTGGTCACCGAACCCGTACAAGCTTGGGCAAACTCCCAAGTATCAAGCTTGATGCAACTCCACAACACGGAGGCTCTCAAGTACAAGGCCACAAGAGGCTACAACACGCCACACCGGCGGCAAGGCCACCAAGACACCAATGTGCCACAACCGGCTCCAAAACCACAAGGGCTACCACACTCCACTAAGGCAGCAACGCCACAAAGGCTACCACGCCACAAAGACGACAAGGCCACAAAGGCTACAACACCACAAAGGTACAAGGCCACGAAGGCAACAACACCACTAAGGTCAAACACGCCCTCTACGAGATCGAAACCCCGGAGAGAACCCAAACCGATGCACCTAATGCAATGGCTAATAACACCACTAAGATGCCCAAGTTGTTCTCTCCCAAATTCCAACAAAGCTACAAAAGCTATTGTGGGAATAAGGGAGGAAGAACAAAATAGAGGAGGAACACCAAATTACTCCAAGATCTAGATCTAGCAAGATTCCCTCACTTGGAGAGGGATTCAATTGGTGAAGCTCTAGATCTAGATCTCCTCTCTCCTTTCCCCAAAAAATATGCAAGAAATAGTGGGGGATCAAGAGGAGGAAGAAACTCTTGAAGGTCAACAATAGAGGAGAGAGAATGGAGGAGAAGAAGTAGTTGGATCGGAGGTGGAAAAAGAGGGGTATAAATAGGGGACCCAAAATATAGTTGTTGGGGCTGAAAAAACGGTCAGATTCACGCCCGAGCGGTACTACCGCTTGTCAAAGCGGTACCACCGCTCGCGCGCAAAATATGCAAAAATCGGTCAAAAAGACACCCCAAAACTCAGAAATCAGAAGAGAGAGAGAGGGGGAAAAGCAAGCAGCAGCGCATGCGATGGCAGGTGGGGGCGCGCGGAGCAGCAGGGAGCAGCATGCAGGTGGGGCCAGGCAGCACAGCGCGAGCAGCGGCAGCAGTGCGGGCGTGGCCAGCGTGCGTGGCATGCGACGGCGGCGCGTGTGGCCAGTTCTCCCGCGCGGGAGCGTGTGTGGGGGCATGGGCGGGAGCAGCGTTGACTCTCGCCAGATCGAGCGGGAGAGCGGGGCGGCGTGGTGCGTGCGAGCGTGGCGAGCGGGTGGGCAGCGTGCAGCGGCGGCTGGGTCGGCCCAGCAACGGGGCAGCGGCCCACTGCGTGGCTGGGCGGCAGTGGGGCGCCGGGTGGGCCGAGCGGCGACGGCCCAGAGCGGGGTTGGAGGGAAGAAGCAAGGTGGGCTGCAGCGAAATCGTTAAAAAAAGGCCGACCTTCGCGAAGGGAAGGCAACTCGCTCCGCACGCGACAAGTGGCGCACTGTGGTGCCAAAAAATCCCTGGAAAGTGGTCTCCCTGCTCGCCACGTGTCGCAAGGGGAAGCAAGGTGGGGATGGGGGAGGAGAGAGAAGACTGGGTTGTGTTAGTTTTTTTCCTTTTTCTTCTAGATTCGTTTTTTCAAAATGAAATATCTTGAGAACCGTAAGTCCAAATTGCGAACCGTTTTCACTTTTGAGATCCTCGCGTCGAGATCTTCAAAACTAGATCACATGTTGATAGGTTTGGAGATACTTTTTTTTCGTACTTCCAATAGTAGTATGATTGTACATGTGGTGTGTACCTAACTGTACTCGTGTTTCAACTGATAAGTACCTCTGTTTTTAGTGTGTTTGGTGCAGTTTTTCCCTTTACTCGGTAACTGTACTCGTCCGTGTGCGGGACTGTACCTGTACTTACGCGCGACTGTACCTGCTCGTGCGCGCCACTGTACTTCTGTACATGTACTTGCTTGTGTTCACGACTGTACCTGCTCGTATGCGCGTTTATACATGCTCGTCTGCGTGACTGTACTTGTACTCGTGTGTTGTGTGTGACTGTACCTGCTCGTGTGCACTACTGTACCTGCTCGTGTGCGTGATTGTACTTGTACTCGCATGTGTGTTCAACTGTACTCGTGTGTTATGCATGACTGTACCTGCTCGTGTGCACGACTGTACCTGCTCGTGTGCGTGACTGTACTTGTACTCGTCTATGTGTTTAACTGTACTCGTTGTTGTGCGCAACTGTACTCGTGTTTGTGCGTGATTGTAATTATGCAGAACCGTACTCGAGGATTTCACTTGTAGCTTTTATAATTCGTACCTCACCAGAAAAAGTACAAACGTTAAACCGCACGCATGCTCGTGGTGGCTGCTATCGATCGATGCTCACATGCACAGCATGCGGCGCGGTGCGGCCTCGCATGTCGCATGTACGTACGCGCGTACGCGCCACCGGGTGGATCCCGTACTTCTCCCGCGCGGGTGCGGGAGCGAGCGTACTTGCTCGCGAGCGGACTGTGGTTGACACGTGTCATCTTCTTGTACGTTGCGCGGGCCTGAGTTTTCCCTTTGCGAAGGTTGGTCTCTAGGTAGTGCTACCCTGGGCTGCAGCTAGGAAGAAAGGGGAAACAGAAAAATAACGAGATGGGCCGGTACTACCGCGTCGGTACCGGGCCGGTACCATAAAATATACGGTAGTACCGGGCTGGTACCGACCTGGTAATGCTCCGGGTCCAGTAAGCTCGAAAGCCAGATGCGGTACTGGACCGGTACCACCAGCGGTACTACCGGCCGGCCCAAAACGGTTTTTTATTTCTTTTTTCCAAATATGATGCACTAGAAAATCCATAACTTGATCTAGGAAACTCGGAATGACATGAAACCAATTTTGTTGGAAAGAGGACGACGAGAGCTACCACTACACAAGGTGAAAACATGGAAAAGAGTGGATGATGATTTTCTCATAGTCATAGAGGTGTAACCTCTCAATATGGTATATCGGGAAAATCATCACCCTCGCACATGCAACATGCGATGCAACCGGAATCCGTTTCCGATGAGCTAAAGCTTGTCATGAGAATGAACACAAGATCTAACTCATCTCATGGATAAGAACCAAGAACAACCAAGAAACACGATGCAATGCACGCAAGGTTTGAGCTCTCTCCGATGATGCGATCCACTATCCTATCGAGCACAAAGCTTATCCTTGCGCGTTCCTCTCGAGTCGGCAAGCTCCGTCTTCACCCTCTTCATCATTGTACATGCCACCGTCTTCCTCCAACATACACGCCACCGTATTCTTCCATCTTGTACGCACGCCACCGTCTTCATCCATCTTCTACGCCGTCTTCATCTCTCTTCATCTTCTATACCGCCTTCATCTCTCTTCGACACCGTCTTCTTCCGTCTTCTTCATTGTACTCGATCTTCTCCATCTTGCAACCTTGAGACCAACACATGGCTATGGACATGACCTAAGATAGATTCTCAACACAACCGTTAGTCCATAGGGATTGTCATCAATTACCAAAACCACACATGGAGGCTCCATGTTCTTTCAGCTGCGTCGAAGGGCACACGGCTGCGGTTACGCACGATTTGAGAAAAATTATAATAATGTCACAGGAGTGTGATTAGGAGCTGCACGTTTGCTATCTTTTTCTGATCTGAGGGGAAAAAATCACGTAACGGGAGGGGAACATTGTCCTTCGTCCGCCAATGATGTGTGGGCGTGATTTGTTAGATCACCATCCTCTCTCTCTTTATATTAGTGCAGATGAGACGTCCGTGAGGCAAATTAGAATGGGGTAAGCGCCTGAGCAACTCAACCTACTAATTGATTGTGGCGATTACTTAATCCTGGTATCCCGTGATTGTGGCTATCCGACTGTTAATTCTCCATGTTTACTTCCTTATCTACGAGGATTTTTTAGTACTCTTGGCGTTGATTTTGGAAAGTAAGCCGTGATTAGGAGATTAATTCTCGTTGTTTACTTCCTTATCTGGCAGACGGTTTTATTACTCTTGCCGTTGATTTTAGAAAGTAATCCGCGTTTAGGAGATTTTGAGCAGGGTGGATCAGACGAATGGCTGGATGGAAAGGGGAAGACGTTTAGTAAGATTGGATGGTCAAGATGCCTCCAATCTTTGACATCAAACATTTTTGATTGTTGGAGATATGCCCAAGAGGCAATAATAAAAGTGGTTATTATATATCTTTAGGTTTATGATAAATGTTTATATACCATGCTATAATTGTATTAATCGAAACATTGATACATGTGTGTTATGTAAACAAACAAATGAGTCCCTAGTAAGCCTCTTAACTAGCTTGTTGATTAATAGATGATTAGTTTCATAATCATGAACATTGGATGTTATTAATGACAAGGTTATATCATTATATGAATGATGTAATGGACACACCCAATTAAGCGTAGCATAAGATCACGTCATTAAGTTATTTGCTATAAGCTTTCGATACATAGTTACCTAGTCCTTATGACCATGAGATCATGTAAATCACTTATATCGGAAAGGTACTTTGATCACATCAAACGCCACTGCGTAAATGGGTGGTTATAAAGGTGGGATTAAGTATCCGGAAAGTATGAGTTGAGGAATATGGATCAACAGTGGGATTTGTCCATCCCGATGACGGATAGATATACTCTGGGCCCTCTCGGTGGAATGTCGTCTAATGTCTTGCAAGCATATGAATAAGTTCATAAGAGACCACATACCACGGTACGAGTAAAGAGTACTTGTCAGGAGACGAGGTTGAACAAGGTATAGAGTGATACCGATGATCAAACCTCGGACAAGTAAAATATCGAGTGACAAAGGGAATTGGTATCGTATGTGAATGGTTCATTCGATCACTAAGTCATCGTTGAATATGTGGGAGCCATTATGGATCTCCAGATCCCGCTTTTGGTTATTGGTCGGAGTGAGTACTCAACCATGTCCGCATAGTTCGCAAACCGTAGGGTGACACACTTAAAGTTGGATGTTGAAATGGTAGAACTTGTATATGGAATGGAGTTCGAATATTTGTTCGGAGTCCCGGATGAGATCCCGGATATCACGAGGAGTTCCGGAATGGTCTGGAGAATAAGATTCATATATAGGATGTCATTTTATGTGTTTGAAAATGATCCGGTGCATTTATGGAAGGTTCTAGAAGGTTCTAGAAAAGTCCGGAAGAAATCACTTTGGAAGGCGGAGTCCCGAAGGGACTCCACCACCCATGGCCGGCCAACCCTAGAGGGGTGGAGTCCCAAGTGGACTCCACCATAGGGGCCGGCCACCCCACCACATGGAAGGGTGGGAATCCCACTTGGGTGGGAGTCCCACCTTGAGTAGGTTTCCCTACAACATGGAAGGTTTTGGTTTCGGGTCTTATTCGAAGACTTGTAGTCCAACACTTGGGGTTCCACCTATATAATGAGGGGCATAGGGGAGGGGCCCGGCCACACCAAAGCCACCACCTTGGCCGCACCCCTTGGAGGCCGGCCACCCCCTCTCCCCAAACCCTAGCCGCCCCACTCCTCCTTCTTCCCCGCACGCTTAGCGAAGCTCCGCCGGGATTCTCCACCGCCACCGACACCACGCCGTCGTGCTGTCGGATTCAAGAGGAGCTACTACTTCCGCTGCCCGCTGGAACGGGGAGGTGGACGTCGTCTTCATCAACAACCGAACGTGTGACCGAGTACGGAGGTGCTGCCCGTTCGTGGCGCCGTGATCAAGATCTTCTACGCGCTTTTGCAAGCGGCAAGTGAACGTCTACCGCAGCAACAAGAGCCTCATCTTGTAGGCTTTGGAATCTCTTCAAGGGTGAGACTCGATAATCCCCTCGTTGCTACCGTCTTCTAGATTGCATCTTGGCTTGGATTTCGTGTTCGCGGTAGGAAATTTTTTGTTTTCTATGCAACGTTATCCTACAGTGGTATCAGAGCCGTGTCTATGCATAGATGGTTGCACGAGTAGAACACAATTGTTTTGTGGGCGTTGATGCTTATGTTGTCTTTAGTTTGAGTACTTTGCATCTTTGTGGCATAGTGGGATGAAGCGGCTCGGGCTAACTTTACATGACCGCGTTCATGAGATTTGCTCCACGCTCGACATGCAACTTGTATTGCATAAGTGGCTTTGCGGGTGTCTGTCTCTCCTACTATAGTGAAGATTCAATTTACTCTTCTATTGACAACACTAGTATCACCGTTGTGGTTCATGTTCGTAGGTAGATTAGATCTTACTCGAAAACCCTAAACCACGTAAAATATGCAAACCAAATTAGAGACGTCTAACTTGTTTTTGCAGGGTTTGGTGATGTGATATGGCCATAATGTGATGATGAATATGTATGAGATGATCATTATTGTATTGTGGCAACCGGCAGGAGCCTTATGGTTGTCTTTAAATTTCATGTTGAGTAGTATTTCAAAGTAGTTGTAATAGTTGCTACATGAGGTGAACAACCATGAAGACGGCGCCATGGACCTTGACGCTACGCCGACGATGATGGAGATCATGCCCGTTGATGATGAAGATCATGTCCGTGCTTTGGAGATGAAGATCGAAGGCACAAAGACTAAAGGGCCATATCATATCACATATGAATTGCATGTGATGTTAATCCTTTATGCATCTTATTTTGCTTAGAACGTGACGGTAGCATTATAAGATGATACCTCACATTAATATCAAGATAATAAAGTGTTCTCCCCTCATATGCACCGTTGATATAGTTCGTCGTTTCGAAGCATCTCGTGATGATCGGATGTGATAGACTCAACGTTCACATACAACGGGTGTAAGCCATGTTGCACACGCGGAATACTTGGGTTTGCTTGACGAGCCTAGCATGTACAGACATGGCCCCGGGACAACGGAAACCGAAAGGTTGAACACAAGTCATATGGATGATATGATCAACATGTTGATGTTCACCATTGAAGCTACATCATCTCACGTGATGATCGGTTTTGGTGTAGTGGATCTGGATCGTGTACCACTTAACAACTATGAGGGATGTTGTATTAAGTGGGAGTTCATTAGTAATTAGATTAAAACATGAACTAATTATCATAAACATAGTCTGAGTAGTATTTTGAATTAATTTGTAGTATTGGCATCCGTTTTTCTACCAAGCGCTAGTCT
Source organism: Lolium perenne (assembly GCF_019359855.2). Classification (NCBI taxonomy): domain Eukaryota; kingdom Viridiplantae; phylum Streptophyta; class Magnoliopsida; order Poales; family Poaceae; genus Lolium; species Lolium perenne. Next base: position 202,902,565 of record NC_067244.2, read on the forward strand.
TGTAATTGAGATAGAAATACTGTTAAAAACTGACAAGAAACTTTACGGACTGGTACCGTATTGTTAAAGAATCAAGAAATGATTTAGTCCTATTGCAAACTTTTAGTAAACCTCACATTGTTAATTCAAAGAGCTATGGTTTCAATTAGTACCTAAAGTCATCTTGTCTCCGTGAAACTTGAAGTTCAAATCTGTTTGAAAAGTAAGGAGCTGAAAATTTAGTTTTCAGAAATAAGAGAGGTATGAGATATATGTGATATCTAAGACCTTGTTGCAAGATGATAGAATATAATTTGGTGAGACTACATAAACTCATAAGTTTTATGGGAATGTACGAAGGTTGAAGACGCAAGGCGTCCCAATCCTCCAACTATTGGGGCACTAACGATATTCGCATATCCATGAAGTGATCGTCCTTAGTATGCACCGTTGCTAAGACTCGTCGTTTCGAAGCATCTCGTGATGATCGGGTGTTATAGATTCTACGTGTGCATACAACGGGTGCAAGCCAGATTTGCACATGCGAATACTGAGGTTAAACTTTACGAGCCTAGCATGTACAGACATGGTCTCGGAAAAGTCGTCATGATATGATGGATAAAATTATGAGTGAAATTGTTCATCATATTACAAAGTTACTAATAGTGAAATCTGGAACACTTGTCATATGATGATTAACTTCAAAATAAAAACCTCAAGGTTATTGGTATTTGACCAACAAACCTAGAAGTTATTTAAGGTGAAGTGTTTTCTGAGAATGAGGAAAACTAAAAGAGAAACTAAAAAAGATATTTTGGCAGAAAGAAAAGAAAAGACTAGAAAGTCTAGCTCAGGTGTATATAAAAGATATACATGTTATGGTTGTATTCCTAGTTTGGTCACTCAATGAAATTCTTGGGTATTTGTACCATATTGGTTGGTATGAAGTGTCATACAAAACAACGCAATACAAGAATACAATGGCCTAAGTGACTGACAAGGAATATGATAGAAATGCACGTCTAGAACAAAAATAAAGTGTTATTATGTTCGTCGTTGGCATTCTATCTAGCCCTTAGAATTTATAATAAAGAACTTAATAATTGTTATTTTGCTCTGGTCAAATGAAAACAATGAGTTGTTCAAATTATGACATTACTCCATGTACGATGGATAAGTTATTATAAATCTTAATGGTGAAAACACACATACATAAACACTGACGCTAAAATGCCATAAGGAAAATGATTTGAATTCCACTTATTTGTGAAAACCGCCATTTAGGTCATGTTAGAGAGGAACGCATGAAGGAACTCCATGCAAATGGATTTTTGGAGTCATTTGATTTTTGAATCATTTGGCGCTTGCAAATCTTTTCTAAAGAGAATGACTGAAATACCGTTCATAGGCCAAGAGTTGAACGGGCAACTAACTTAGTGAAAAATACATGATGATGTATGTGGTTCACTGGGCATAGGTTGTGCGGGAGATTCTGCTACTTCATAAAAACTTCCAACAATGAATTGAGTATATATATGTGGATATATTCGATAAGGAAGAAGTTTGAAACATTTGAATGGATTCAAATAAATTTCAGCATGAGGTGGAAATCATCGTAATAGAAAAGTCAAATATCTATGATTGGATCATAGTGGAAATATTTGAATTACGAGTTTTAGCGAACATCTAAGAGAGTTATGAAATTGTTCTACAACTCACGTTTCTTGGAGTATCATAGTGATGATGGAGTATCCGAGAGATGTATCCAAACCTTGTTGGGTCAATGATGAGATAAAATATTGATGCTATTATATTTTTGTGGATTATGCTTTAGTGACTACCGCTTTTACACTAAATAGAGCATCATCATGATCCGTTGAAATGACACCATACGAGTTATGGCATGGGTATGAACCCTAATAGTCCTTTCTTAAATTTTGGAATGCATAGCATAAAGTAAATAAGTTTACAACCAAAATTGGATGAATGTCTTTGTTGGTTATCCCACAGAATTGATTGGGAATTCTTTCCACTATGGAGACAAAGACAAAAGTGTTTGTCGATGTTTCTTACTTATTTCCAAGAAATTGTTTTTAGCGAAGTATTTGAGTGGGAGGACAATAAAACTTGATAAGGTTTATGAACCTGAGCATAATGATCAGAGTAGCGCAGCATCGGAATTGGTTCCGGAAGCGGCCACGACGATCATGGCTCCCATGTCTACAAAATGTTATAGTCATGGAGATTGAAGTACTTATTGAACCTTGTAGGTATGGTTTACTTTGTGATCCAATAAATGATTTGTGAACAAAGGATTGTTTTTGAACAATGATAAACCAACTACATACAAAGAAGTTATGATGGGCCCTGACTCCGTTAAAATGGCTATACGCCATGAAATCTAAGATAGATGAATACTTTTTGAAAGTAAATGGATCTATAAAATTGATGGACTTGGATGGAATATCCTTGAATAAGCTCGACTTGTCGAAAAGTTGTTTACAACAAAGTTAAAAGAGTTGACTACGATAAGATTAGATCTTCCGTAGCAATGCTTATAGTCTATGTGGATTATTCTAGTAATCACTACATATTTCTTTTATGAGATATGTTAGTAGGATGGCAAAATATATTACTTAACAGAAGTGTGTATTAAAGGTGTATACAAGATACAACCAAGAGTTTTGCTAGTCCGTAGAATACTAGATAGGAATACAAACTTCAATTGGATGAAGTGAGTATTGCGGAGTTGGAATCTTCACCGGATGAAATGATCAAAGAGTTATGATTTCATCAGAGACAATGAAGAGGCTTGCATTTGCAAGAAATTAAGTGGGAGCGCTGAGACATATTTGTAATACTTTATGTAGATGACATATCGTTGATTATAAATAATATAATTATATAATTGATTAAAAGGTTTCATTGAGAATTAAACTTCGATGAAAGGATATGAACTGAAACATATTTAGTGTCAAGATCTATGAAGATGGATTGAAACACATAAAAGTTTAAGTTAAAAAGTACATAGAATGAATATTGAAGTAGTTCAATATAAAGAAGGTGTTCTTTTCATGTGAAGGTTTTACAAGACTTAAGTGTATTTGACACTCAATGAGTAAAAACACATAAGTGATTTTAGATCACGAATAATATGTACAATATCAGATGTCCTATGCTCTAAATGGTTAGGAGCATATACCAGAATGATTCATGTGATGATCATTGGATAAACAGTAAGAATATCCCTGAGTACTTTAGAAGAACCAAGGATATATAGTTTTGTATGAGTAATGACAAACAAATCGCTGTAAGGTGTTGCACCGATATTAGTTTGGTCACATATAAAAATAAAAATTTCAATCTCGAATTAGGCTAAGTGTTGTTTAAAAGGTAGCACAATGAGCTAGAATTTGTCTATGCTAGATTTAGATGAGTTCTAAATGTTGTGACGGATTCTACAAATGAAGGCAGAATATGTCATTGTTTTGACAATAACTGAGGATGTTAAGTCAAGAGGTTCTTTGAGAACTTGGTGTAGTTCCGGTAGTGTCAGAACTTTGAAGCTATATTGTGTATGACAATATTAGTGACATATTTCAAACCGCGGAATTAAGGTTCCACCAGAAGACCAAACATATTTAATGCCGACTCATTTGGAAAATGAGTGATGCGTGAAGACGCAAAGGAATTGCAAAATACATACATTTCTGAGTGTGTCAAAACCGTTGACTAAAGCTCTCCCTAGGGCAAAGTATGACCAACACCAGAATGCCATGGGTGTTAGGTACCTTACAATGTAATCTAGATTATTGACTCTAGTGCAAGTGGGAGACTGTTGGAGATATGCCCAAGAGGCAATAATAAAAGTGGTTATTATATATCTTTAGGTTTATGATAAATGTTTATATACCATGCTATAATTGTATTAATCGAAACATTGATACATGTGTGTTATGTAAACAAACAAATGAGTCCCTAGTAAGCCTCTTAACTAGCTTGTTGATTAATAGATGATTAATTTCATAATCATGAACATTGGATGTTATTAATGACAAGGTTATATCATTATATGAATGATGTAATGGACACACCCAATTAAGCGTAGCATAAGATCACGTCATTAAGTTATTTGCTATAAGCTTTCGATACATAGTTACCTAGTCCTTATGACCATGAGATCATGTAAATCACTTATATCGGAAAGGTACTTTGATTACATCAAACGCCACTGCGTAAATGGGTGGTTATAAAGGTGGGATTAAGTATCCGGAAAGTATGAGTTGAGGCATATGGATCAATAGTGGGATTTGTCCATCCCGATGACGGATAGATATACTCTGGGCCCTCTCGGTGGAATGTCGTCTAATGTCTTGCAAGCATATGAATAAGTTCATAAGAGACCACATACTACGGTACGAGTAAAGAGTACTTGTCAGGAGACGAGGTTGAACAAGGTATAGAGTGATACCGATGATCAAACCTCGGACAAGTAAAATATCGAGTGACAAAGGGAATTGGTATCGTATGTGAATGGTTCATTCGATCACTAAGTCATCGTTGAATATGTGGGAGCCATTATGGATCTCCAGATCCCGCTATTGGTTATTGGTCGGAGTGAGTACTCAACCATGTCCGCATAGTTCGCGAACCGTAGGGTGACACACTTAAAGTTGGATGTTGAAATGGTAGAACTTGTATATGGAATGGAGTTCGAATATTTATTCGGAGTCCCGGATGAGATCCCGGACATCACGAGGAGTTCCGAAATGGTCCGGAGAATAAGATTCATATATAGGATGTCATTTTATGTGTTTGAAAATGATCCGGTGCATTTATGGAAGGTTCTAGAAGGTTCTAGAAAAGTCCAGAAGAAATCACTTTGGAAGGCGGAGTCCCGAAGGGACTCCACCACCCATGGCCGGCCAACCCTAGAGGGGTGGAGTCCCAAGTGGACTCCTCCATAGGGGCCGGCCACCCCACCACATGGAAGGGTGGGAATCCCACTTGGGTGGGAGTCCCACCTTGAGTAGGTTTCCCTACAACATGGAAGGTTTTGGTTTCGGGTCTTATTCGAAGACTTGTAGTCCAACACTTGGGGTTCCACCTATATAATGAGGGGCATAGGGGAGGGGGCCGGCCACACCAAAGCCACCACCTTGGCCGCACCCCTTGGAGGCCGGCCACCCCCTCTCCCCAAACCCTAGCCGCCCCACTCCTTCTTCCCCGTGATACGCGTTCAACACGCGTCCGTTGGGAACCCCAAGAGGAAGGTGTGATGCGTACAGCGGCAAGTTTCCCTCAGTATGAAACCAAGGTTATCGAACCAGTAGGAGCCAAGAAGCACGTTGAAGGTTGATGGCGGCGGGATGTAGTGCGGCGCAACACCAGGGATTCCGGCGCCAACGTGGAACCTGCACAACACAACCAAAGTACTTTGCCCCAACGAAACAGTGAGATTGTCAATCTCACCGGCTTGCTGTAACAAAGGATTAACCGTATTGTGTGGAAGATGATTGTTTGCAGGAAACAGTAGAACAGTATTGCAGTAGATTGTATTTCAGTAAAGAGAATTGGACCGGGGTCCACAGTTCACTAGAGGTGTCTCTCCCATAAGATAAACAGCATGTTGGGTGAACAAATTACAGTTCGGCAATTGACAAATAAAGAGGGCATGACCATGCACATACATATCATGATGAGTATAGTGAGATTTAATTGGGCATTACGACAAAGTACATAGACCGCCATCCAACTGCATCTATGCCTAAAAAGTCCACCTTCAGGTTATCATCCGAACCCCCTCCAGTATTAAGTTGCTAACAACAGACAATTGCATTAAGTATTGCGCGTAATGTAATTAGTGACTACATCCTTGAACATAGCACCAATGTTTTATCCCTAGTGGCAACAGCACATCCATAACCTTAGAGGTTCTTGTCACCCCTCCAGATTCACGGAGACATGAACCCACTATCGAGCATAAATACTCCCTCTTGGAGTTACTAGCATCAACTTGGCCAGAGCATCTACTAATAACGGAGAGCATGCAAGATCATAAACAACACATAGATATAACTTTGATAATCAACAAAACAAGTATTCTCTATTCATCGGATCCCAACAAACGCAACATATAGAATTACAGATAGATGATCTTGATCATGTTAGGCAGCTCACAAGATCCGACAATGATAGCACAATGGGGAGAAGACAACCATCTAGCTACTGCTATGGACCCATAGTCCAGGGGTAGACTACTCACACATCACACCGGAGGCGACCATGGCGGCGTAGAGTCCTCCGGGAGATGATTCCCCTCTCCGGCAGGGTGCCGGAGGCGATCTCCTGGATCCCCCGAGATGGGATCGGCGGCGGCGGCGTCTCTGGAAGGTTTTCCGTAGCGTGGCTCGCGGGACGGGGGGTTTCGCGACGGAGGCTATTTGTAGGCGGAAGGGCAGGTCAACCGGCGGCCCGGGGGCCCCACACCACAGGGCCGCGCGGCCAAGGGGGGGGGGCCGCGCCGCCCTAGGGTGTGGCCCCTCGTGGCCCCTCTTCGTCTCTTCTTCGGACTTCTGGAAGCTTCGTGGCAAAATAGGACCCCGGGCGTTGATTTCGTCCAATTCCGAGAATATTTCGTTACTAGGATTTCTGAAACCAAAAACAGCAAAAACAAAGAATCGGCACTTCGGCATCTTGTTAATAGGTTAGTTCCGTAAAATGCACGAATATGACATAAAGTGTGCATAAAACATGTAGATAACATCAATAATGTGGCATGGAAGATAAGAAAGTATCGATACGTCTGAGACGTATCAGCATCCCTGCTTAGTTCTCGTCGTCCGAGCAGGTAAAACGATAACACAGATAATTTCTGGAGTGACATGCCATCATAATCTTGATCATACTATTTGTAAAGCATATGTAGTGAATGCAGCGATCAAAACAATGTATATGACATGAGTAAACAAGTGAATCATAAAGCAAAGACTTTTCATGAATAGCACTTCAAGACAAGCATCAATAAGTCTTGCATAAGAGTTAACTCATAAAGCAATAATTCATAGTAAAAGCATTGAAGCAACACAAAAGAAGATTAAGTTTCTGCGGTTGCTTTCAACTCATAACATGTATATCTCATGGATATTGTCAACATAGAGTAATATAATAAGTGCAATAAGCAAGTATGTAGGAATCAATGCACAGTTCACACAAGTGTTTGCTTCTTGAGGTGGAGAGAAATAGGTGAACTGACTCAACATTAAAAGTAAAAGAATAGTCCTCCATAGAGGAAAAGCATCGATTGCTATATTTGTGCTAGAGCTTTGATTTTGAAAACATGAAACAATTTTGTCAATGGTAGTAATAAAGCATATGTATCATGTAAATTATATCTTACAAGTTGCAAGCCTCATGCATAGTGTACTAATAGTGCCCGCACCTTGTCCTAATTAGCTTGGACTACCGGATCATCACAATGCACATGTTTTAACCAAGTGTCACAAAGGGGTACCTCTATGCCGCCTGTACAAAGGTCTAAGGAGAAAGCTCGCATTGGATTTCTCGCTATTGATTATTCTCAACTTAGACATCCATACCGGGACAACATAGACAACAGATAATGGACTCCTCTTTTATGCATAAGCATGTAACAACAATTAATAATTTTCTCATTTGAGATTGAGGATATATGTCCAAAACTGAAACTTCCACCATGGATCATGGCTTTAGTTAGCGGCCCAATGTTCTTCTCTAACAATATGCATGCTTAACCATAAGGTGGTAGATCTCTCTTACTTCAGACAAGACGGACATGCATAGCAACTCACATGAAATTCAACAAAGAGTAGTTGATGGCGTCCCCAGTGAACATGGTTATCGCACAACAAGCAACTTAATAAGAGATAAAGTGCATAATTACATATTCAATACCACAATAGTTTTTAAGCTATTTGTCCCATGAGCTATATATTGCAAAGGTGAATGATGGAATTTTAAAGGTAGCACTCAAGCAATTTACTTTGGAATGGCGGAAAATACCATGTAGTAGGTAGGTATGGTGGACACAAATGGCATAGTGGTTGGCTCAAGTATTTTGGATGCATGAGAAGTATTCCCTCTCGATACAAGGTTTAGGCTAGCAAGGCTATTTGAAACAAACACAAGGATGAACCGGTGCAGCAAAACTCACATAAAAGACATATTGAAAACATTATAAGACTCTACACCGTCTTCCTTGTTGTTCAAACTCAATACTAGAAATTATCTAGACCTTAGAGAAACCAAATATGCAAACCAAATTTTAGCATGCTCTATGTATTTCTTCATTAATGGGTGCAAAGCATATGATGCAAGAGCTTAATCATGAGCACAACAATTGCCAAGTATCACATTACCCAAGACATTTATAGCAATTACTACATGTATCATTTTCCAATTCCAACTATATAACAATTTAACGAAGAAGAAACTTCGCCATGAATACTATGAGTAGAAATCAAGGACATACTTGTCCATATGCTACAGCGGATCGTGTCTCTCTCCCATAAAGTGAATGCTAGGATCCATTTTATTCAAACAAAACAAAAAACAAAAACAAACCGACGCTCCAAGCAAAGCACATAAGATGTGATGGAATAAAAATATAGTTTCAGGGGAGGAACCTGATAATGTTGTCGATGAAGAAGGGGATGCCTTGGGCATCCTGTTATCACCAGAATTTGACCGAGTCAGAGGTGGGCCGCGATCAAGATGGATTTGAAGGATATACATGGAAGAATAACGTGAATCGGCCTTACATGCAAAGTTTGGGCTAGTTGGCCCGTGTATCTGTAACATAGTAGGATACGTGTCGTTTAGGTAGAGTTTGTCTCGTGCATGGTGGGGATTATTCCCACGTTAGAAAGACCCCTGGACTATAAATATGTATCTAGGGTTTATGAAATAAACAACAACCAACGTTCAACCAACAAATCAATCTCGGCGCATCGCCAACTCCTTCGTCTCGAGGGTTTCTACCGGTAAGCATCATGCTGCCTAGATCGCATCTTGCGATCTAGGCAGCATAAGCTTCATGTTGTTCATGCGTTGCTCGTACTGAAGCCTTTTTGATGGCGAGCAACGTAGTTATCATAGATGTGTTAGGGTTAGCATTGTTCTTCGTATCATATGCTGTCGTAGTGCAACCCTTGCATATCTAGCCGCCCTCACACCTATCTTAGGTGTGGGGGCGGCACCCCGCTTGATCATTATTTAGTAGATCCGATCCATTACGGTTGCTCCTTGCTCTTCAAGGATTAGTTTAATATCTGCAATAGTTAGGCCTTACAAAGGGTTGGAGGATCCAGCGGCACGTAGGGTGTCATTTGCTAGTCCTAGACAGGATGTTCCGGGGATCAACCTCATGTTGGTTTTTAGGCCTTGTCTAGGATCGGCTTACGATCACCGTGCGTGGCCGCGAGGCCCAATCGTGAGTAGGATGATCCGATTATGCGGTGAAAACCCTAAATCGTCGTAGATCGCATTAGCTTTATCTTGATCAAGCAGGACCACCATATATTCGTGCACCTCGTACAAATCATGGGTGGATCGGCTCCTTGAGCCGATTCACAGGATAACCTGAGAGCCGATCGAGGCTCGCATTTAATGTTTACGTGTATGCCATGCAGGAAACTAAGCGAGGCATCTCCATCACCTTCCTGACCAGGTATAGGTCAGGTGGCACGCCCTTGCATCAGCATCGGACGTGTGTACCAGAGGCTTTGCGGGCCGTCGCTCGGAGGTACTAGGGCCAGCCGCAGCCCTAAGTTGTTCCCGGCTCTACTGTGTTGCCCGTCGCTGCCCGCCGGTGGGTTTTGACCGCAACACATTCTGGCACGCCCGGTGGGACAATCGTCTACATCAACCACATCGCCATCTACATCTGAGATGGCGGACGGCACGCCAGTCACGTACGAGGATCTGACCGACAAGCTCAAGAAGAAGTATGACGAGGTCAAAGCAATCCTCGAAGCCGACCTCATCGGCTCTTTCCACAGAACCCGTTCACATGGCATCAGGTGGAAGGGGTTCACTCCTGATGGTGCACTCGATGGGATAGACCTCTCTGCCCCGTCAGAAGAACGCACCAGGTCCCTGCGGCAGGAGATCAACTACTTGGTGGCTCACTCGCTACACCACCACTCTGAGAACCTAGTAAACACGTTGGAGCGTGTCGCTCTTCGCGTGATCCAGGAGATCATGAGGCACCAGTACTCGCCGTCAGGACCAGCTCTCGGGACGCATCAAGGAGAGTTGCCACTCCAGTCCCGTCCACCGCTGCCATTTGCGTTGGCAGCACCAGAAGTGCCGAATTCACCGGCATTCGTCGTCTACAAGATCGGTGGTGACCCTAGTGACTGCCAGTTCTTGCATGAGGCGCCTAAGGAGATCCCTCACGGGTATATGTGCACGTATGTGCTAGATTGCGGTAACTGGGCGGTCACAAACCAGGCCACAACATCAGGGACTTCTGGGAAAACAGGAGGAACGTCAGCAACAGATCTTGAGAAGCAGACGTGGCTAACTAAATATACCACCCCGACGAACCTCCAGAGCTCAGCTCCTGCAGTTGGCTCAGAGCTGGAAAAGCAAGCATGGCTGGCTAAGTACGCCACCCCGGCGAATCTTCAGAGTTCAACTCCTGCAGCCAAGACAATGGATCAGATCAGTACCATACTGAGAGACCAGTTCGGCATGGTGCCGAAAAGGAGGGCAATCGGCTATTCCAAGCCGTACCCCGACGAGTACGAGTTGATCCCGCTACCACCTAAATATCGGCTCCCTGATTTCTCCAAATTCAGTGGATCAGATGGTTCCAGCTCCATCGAGCATGTGAGCCGATATTTGGCACAGCTAGGAACGGCCTCAGTGTCGGATCCACTACGCGTGAGGCTCTTCTCATAGTCCCTCACGGGATCGGCTTTCGGGTGGTACACCTCGTTGCCACCAGACTCGATCCGGACTTGGAAGCAGTTGGAAGAACAGTTCCATACGCAGTACCACTCAGAGGCTTCCGAGTCTGGCCTTGCCGATCTAGCACAAATACGTCAGAAGCGTGGAGAAACTGTGACAGAATACGTCCAGCGCTTCAGGAATCTTAGGAACCGATGTTATTCGGTTCGTGTGACTGAAAAGGAAGCAGTCGAGTTGGCAGTAGCGGGCCTTGCAGCACCGCTCAAGGACATGGCCTCCCAAGCAGACTACCCCTCACTGGCGCACATGGTTCAGAAACTGTCGGCATATGAACAGCGCCACCCGGACTTGTACCAGGACAAATTCAAGCGTGCAGTAGTCCTGGTCGAGGCAGAGGAAGACGAAGTTTCTGCGGGAGATCAAGAGGTAGCAGTGGCTGAATGGACTCGGGGGGCAACCCCCGTGTCCTGCAAGTGGGTGAAGCCACCAGGCCCGCCCAGGGGGTTTGATTTTGACGTGAACAAAACTGAGCAAATCTTCGACCTCCTGCTCAAGGAGAAGCAGTTGACGATTCCCGAAGGTCTCAAATTCCCCACGGTACAAGAGCTGAACGGAAAGCCATACTGCAAATGGCATAACTCGCTCTCCCATGCCACCAACGACTGCAGGGTGTGGCGTCAGCAGATCCAAATGGCGATAGAACAAGGACGTCTGATTTTCAACCAGTACGCCATGAAGGTCGACACCCAACCCTTCCCCGCCGTTAACATGGTGGGATGCACTTACCCTGAAGGTTGCCAGCCAGGATCCTCGTTCAGCATCAACATGGTAGGACCTGGGCACCACTCTGGCAAAGATGGAGACGAGGGCAGCTGCTCTCGTAGCAAGGACACAGAGGAGGCCGCTCCACGCGATCGGCTCCGTCATGATGGCAAGCGCTACGTCACAGAGGGAGAAGTGAAAAACATAAGATATCAGCGACCCCTCTCTGATCACCTCCTCAACAAGTATGTGAGTCAGTATGACCGACGCCGACGATCCAGTGATGAAGATGAAAGAGATCGTCTGGCTAGGGAAGCCAGAAGACATCGTCGGCATGATCGCGATGAGGAGGAGTACGAGCGCCGTGCCAAGGAAAAGACAAGGGAGCAAGACGACAACGATAGGCACTGGGACTGCCCCTTCTTCAGACACTGCTGGGATTCAGGAATGAGCCGATTGCCCACAATCGGCAATTGCCCAGAATGCAACCAGAAGAAGAAGGAGGCAGCCAACGTGTCCGTGTTCAAGCGCCTAGGGCCTCTCCCACCACAAAGCAAACGCGCTGAGTCCCCTCGGTGGGAAGATCTCGAGGATTCAGAAGACGAGGGACAAGAAGAAGACAGGTACCACCGGCCAAGGTGGTGCCCTGATGGGCTCAGCCGTTCCCAAAAGCGCAGGGTTCAGCGATTGCGCGGTCTGGAGGAAGCCGAAAGGTTATACTTGCATACGCTAAGGAAGGCACGACCTGATCTGGCTGTGAAAGTTCAGCGAACCCTGGACGAAGAGGGTCGTCCGCGGAAAATGGAGTGGCGCCCCAAGCAAAGGAAAGCCGATGATGAAACATCGGCTGGCACAAACATGGTGTTTATCCTCCCTTCGGAGTTCAGTGCTCCAGGATTAGACGAGGCACCTGTGGCACAACTTGACTGCGGCCCACGGCCGGTTATCTTTGAGAAGCCACGAGAAAGAAGCTACAGACATCTGAAGGCCCTGTACTTGCGAGGTTACATCGATGGGAGGCCTGTCAATAAGATGCTGGTGGACACCGGAGCGGCAGTCAACATTATGCCATACTCTATGCTACGTCGGTTGGGACGCTCTAGCTCGGATCTGATCAAGACCAACGTAACATTGAGTGATTTCAATGGCCAAGCATCTGACGCACAAGGTGTCCTGAACGTGGATCTGACCGTAGGAAGGAAAACTATCCCTACGACGTTCTTCATCGTCGATAGCAAGAGCACCTATGCTGTTCTGCTAGGAAGAGATTGGATCCACGCCAATTGTTGCATTCCCTCCACGATGCACCAATGCATAATACAGTGGGATGGAGATGAGGTAGAGGTCGTCCAGGCCGATGACTCAGCCGAAATTTCAACGGCTGGCATGAACGCGTGGGAAGCAGCAGGCCAAGAGCCCCTCTCAGGCATCAATTTGGACGACTGCGAGCGCATCGACGTGACAAAGGGCAGGGTTAGGCTGGTTTTATCCACTGGCCTGACCATGTAACTGGAGCAGACCAATTAGCAAACGTGGCGAGGCTGATCCTTGTGATCGGCCCCAAAAATTTTATGAAGGGAAATTACAAGACCTTCATTGAGCGTTTCGATCAATATGGAGGCCGATTTTCAGCAATCGGCCAAAATTATCTTTACCACAGGTTCTGCTTACGTTCAACATTGATCTACTGGGCAGCGGTCACGTCGGCGGATGAGAGTCAACATGAATCCTAGCGGAGCCGACGTGCAAATACAGTGCCTTGGCTAACCACAAAGCCGATATCTGCAGTCACCTGGCAGATTCAGCTCGGGGGGCATCTAATCAGATGAACAGGTGCAGATGAACCTGTGTGCAGAAACATTGGGGGCTGATAGAAAAAACCAGCCAGTAAAAAAAAATTTTTTTACAGCCGATGCAAGGGCATCGACTTTAGAACTAAGAAACGCAGCCGATGCGCAGCCATCGACTTTAGTGCAATTATACGAGGTTTACCGGATCTCCACCAAATCCAGTTCAGCTGTGGGACCCTCTGCTTCTTCGCGGGAGTAAAACAATGAGAACTTCTTCAGCTGCTTTGAGCCGATCCGGGTTCCTGAACCTTCTTGTCGAGGATTTCAGCAGTGTTGACAGAAGGGGTATATCGGCTTTCTAAGGAAGAAAGGTGATCGGCTTTGGTGCATCCTCTCTGACATTCTCGCCTCGAGTGAGGCTCGGGGGGCAGCAGGCCTGGTGGATGCTCTGTTCAGGAGCCGATTGGGGTACCATCGGCTGATCTTTCGTCACAACCTTCTTCACAAAATGATGAGTGTTTAAAGAAGACCATTAGGTTTGGTTGGAAGAATTCAAAGGCTTCCCTGAAGATTCTACATTATCCACCAGATTTCAAAATCATCAGTTGAAGAATGGAAGGGTGAATTTTAAAGGACCGATGCGTTGCTATCGGCTCATTACGCATTGGCAAAGGGGACAAATCGGCAAGATCAGTATGAGAGGAAATCGGCTAAATTAAGCTCAAAGGAAATCGGCAAAATTAAATTGGGAAAAGTTCTTCATTGATAGGCGAGATTTCTTACATAAAGAGCTGATTACTCTCAAAAGGAAGTACTAGGGGATACATTGCCCCATCTACTGCTACTGGTCCTATACTAAAGGTCCTATCTACGGGCTGTCGCTGCCCTCGTCGTCGCCATCGTCGCCGCTGTCGGCGCTGCTCCCGGCGGGCTCGTCGTCGCTCCAATGGCCGCCGACCGGGCCCTCATTGTCCTCGTCTTCTTCGACAGCGTCATCGTCGTCGCTGTCGAAGTCGCTGAGGTTCCCCGGCCAGGGGCAGAACCGCTTGGCCGGCGGCTCGTCGGAGGAGGTGTCGTCCTCCTCCTCCTCCTCTTCTTCCTCCTCCTCCTCGGGAGAGGTGAAGTCACAGGAGAAGCGATCGTCGTCGCTCTCCTCCTCCGTTTCCCCGTCGGCGAGGAAGCGGAGGTCGCTTTCCCCGTCGGTCAGGGACTTGTCATCCTCCGACCAGATGGAGAAGTCATGGCTAGGCTCCTCCCCGGCCTCAATGGCGCGGCGGGTATTGGCTGCGTGGACCTCCGCCGGGTTCGGCTCCGGCGTCGGCTCGCGAGAGGAAGAGGACTGGGTGGAAAGATCCGATGAAGTAGAGGAGGAAGAAGACATGGTGGCGCAGGAGGGCTTTTGGAGTGCTAATGCGAAGAAGATGCGGAAATAAACTGTGCGGAGCGGTTAAATAAAAGGGGATATAGTGGAAATTCAATGCCACAGCAGTTTCCGAGGAAGTGGTGCCTAAAAGAAAAAAAAACTGCCAGGTCACGCGGAGAAGTTGAGAAGGCAAGGCATCATGATGACGGATACTGCAACGGTTCTGCCACGACATGACCCAACGAAGGAAAAGCAGGGTGATTTTGGAATTACCAATTCCAAAACCAGGGGGGCATGTGTTATCACCAGAATTTGACCGAGTCAGAGGTGGGCCACGATCAAGATGGATTTGAAGGATATACATGGAAGAATAACGTGAATCGGCCTTACATGCAAAGTTTGGGCTAGTTGGCCCGTGTATCTGTAACATAGTAGGATACGTGTCGTTTAGGTAGAGTTTGTCTCGTGCATGGTGGGGATTATTCCCACGTTAGAAAGTCCCCTGGACTATAAATATGTATCTAGGGTTTATGAAATAAACAACAACCAACGTTCAACCAACAAATCAATCTCGGCGCATCGCCAACTCCTTCGTCTCGAGGGTTTCTACCGGTAAGCATCATGCTGCCTAGATCGCATCTTGCGATCTAGGCAGCATAAGCTTCATGTTGTTCATGCGTTGCTCGTACTGAAGCCTTTTTGATGGCGAGCAACGTAGTTATCATAGATGTGTTAGGGTTAGCATTGTTCTTCGTATCATATGCTGTCGTAGTGCAACCCTTGCATATCTAGCCGCCCTCACACCTATCTTAGGTGTGGGGGCGGCACCCCGCTTGATCATTATTTAGTAGATCCGATCCGTTACGGTTGCTCCTTGCTCTTCAAGGATTAGTTTAATATCTGCAATAGTTAGGCCTTACAAAGGGTTGGAGGATCCAGCGGCACGTAGGGTGTCGTTTGCTAGTCCTAGACAGGATGTTCCGGGGATCAACCTCGTGTTGGTTTTTAGGCCTTGTCTAGGATCGGCTTACGATCACCGTGCGTGGCCGCGAGGCCCAATCGTGAGTAGGATGATCCGATTATGCGGTGAAAACCCTAAATCGTCGTAGATCGCATTAGCTTTATCTTGATCAAGTAGGACCACCATATATTCGTGCACCTCGTACGAATCATGGGTGGATCGGCTCCTTGAGCCGATTCACAGGATAACCTGAGAGCCGATCGAGGCTCGTATTTAATGTTTACGTGTATGCCATGCAGGAAACTAAGCGAGGCATCTCCATCACCTTCCTGACCAGGTATAGGTCAGGTGGCACGCCCTTGCATCAACATCGGACGTGTGTACCAGAGGATTTGCGGGCCGTCGCTCGGAGGGACCAGGGCCAGCCACAGCCCTAAGTTGTTCCCGGCTCTACTGTGTTGCCCGTCGCTGCCCGCCGGTGGGTTTTGACCGCAACACATCCCCAAGCTTAGACGCTTGAGTCTTCTTAGAATATGCAGGGGTGAACCACCGGGGCATCCCCAAGCTTAGAGCTTTCACTCTCCTTGATCATGTTGCATCATACTCCTCTCTTGACCCTTGAAAACTTCCTCCACACCAAACTCGAAACAACTCATTAGAGGGTTAGTGCACAATAAAAATTAACATATTCAGAGGTGACACAATCATTCTTAACACTTCTGGACATTGCATAAAGCTACTGGACATTAATGGATCAAAGAAATTCATCCAACATAGCAAAAGAGGCAATGCGAAATAAAAGGTAGAATCTGTCAAAACAGAACAGTTCGTATTGACGAATTTTAAAATGGCACCAGACTTGCTCAAATGAAAATGCTCAAATTGATTGAAAGTTGCGTACATATCTGAGGATCATGCACGTAAATTGGCTTAATTTTCTGAGCTACCTACAGGTAGGTAGACCCAGATTCGTGACAGCAAAGAAATCTGGAACTGCGCAGTAATCCAAATCTAGTACTTACTTTTCTATCAACGACTTTACTTGGCACAACAAAACACTAAACTAAGATAAGGAGAGGTTGCTACAGTAGTAAACAACTTCCAAGACACAAAATAAAAACAAAGTACTATAGGTAAAAACATGGGTTGTCTCCCATAAGCGCTTTTCTTTAACGCCTTTCAGCTAGGCGCAGAAAGTGTGTATCAAGTATCATCAAGAGACGAAATATCAACATCATAATTTGTTCTCATAATTGAATCAAAAGGTAACTTCATTCTCTTTCTAGGGAAGTGTTCCATACCTTTCTTGAGAGGAAATTGATATTTAATATTACCTTCCTTCATATCAATGATAGCACCAACAGTTCGAAGAAAAGGTCTTCCCAATATAATGGGACAAGATGCATTGCATTCAATATCCAAGACAACAAAATCAATGGGGACAAGGTTATTGTTAATGGTAATGTGAACATTATCAACTTTCCCCAAAGGTTTCTTTGTAGAATGATCAGCAAGATTAACATCCAAATAACAATTTTTCAGCGGTGGCAAGTTCTACCAAGTGTCTATCTTCAAAATCTTCGACCGTACTAATATGAGTGAAATTTTTTTCTATATTGTCTTTCCCAAGAATAGACCCTCGGCCTACCGGTACATCTTTAAGAACAAACTTAGGAGGAAACATGATGAAATAAGTAAAGTAAATGCAAGTAACTAATTTTTTTGTGTTTTTGATATAGAGTGCAAGATAACAAATAAAGTAAAACTAGCAACTAATTTTTTTGTATTTTGATTTAGTGCAGCAAACAAAGTAGTAAATAAAACTAAGCAAGACAAAAACAAAGTAAAGAGATTGAGAAGTGGAGACTCCCCTTGCAGCGTGTCTTGATCTCCCCGGCAACGGCGCCAGAAAAAGCTGCTTGATACGCGTTCAACACGCGTCCGTTGGGAACCCCAAGAGGAAGGTGTGATGCTTACAGCGGCAAGTTTCCCTCAGTATGAAACCAAGGTTATCGAACCAGTAGGAGCTAAGAAGCACGTTGAAGGTTGATGGCGGCGGGATGTAGTGCGGCGCAACACCAGGGATTCCGGCGCCAACGTGGAACCTGCACAACACAACCAAAGTACTTTGCCCCAACGAAACAGTGAGGTTGTCAATCTCACCGGCTTGCTGTAACAAAGGATTAACCGTATTGTGTGGAAGATGATTGTTTGCAGAAACAAAGAGAACAAGATTGCAGAGATTGTATTTCAAGAAAGAGAATTGGACCGGGGTCCACAGTTCACTAGAGGTGTCTCTCCCATAAGATAAACAGCATGTTGGGTGAACAAATTACAGTTGGGCAATTGACAAATAAAGAGGGCATGACCATGCACATACATATCATGATGAGTATAGTGAGATTTAATTGGGCATTACGACAAAGTACATAGACCGCCATCCAACTGCATCTATGCCTAAAAAGTCCACCTTCAGGTTATCATCCGAACCCCTCCGCATTAAGTTGCTAACAACAGACAATTGCATTAAGTATTGCGCGTAATGTAATTAGTGACTACATCCTTGAACATAGCACCAATGTTTTATCCCTAGTGGCAACAGCACATCCATAACCTTAGAGGTTCTTGTCACCCATCCAGATTCACGGAGACATGAACCCACTATCGAGCATAAATACTCCCTCTTGGAGTTACTAGCATCAACTTGGCCAGAGCATCTACTAATAACGGAGAGCATGCAAGATCATAAACAACACATAGATATAACTTTGATAATCAACATAACAAGTATTCTCTATTCATCGGATCCCAACAAACGCAACATATAGAATTACAGATAGATGATCTTGATCATGTTAGGCAGCTCACAAGATCCGACAATGATAGCACAATGGGGAGAAGACAACCATCTAGCTACTGCTATGGACCCATAGTCCAGGGGTAGACTACTCACACATCACACCGGAGGCGACCATGGCGGCGTAGAGTCCTCCGGGAGATGATTCCCCTCTCCGGCAGGGTGCCGGAGGCGATCTCCTGGATCCCCCGAGATGGGATCGGCGGCGGCGGCGTCTCTGGAAGGTTTTCCGTATCGTGGCTCTCGGTACTGGGGGTTTCGCGACGGAGGCTATTTGTAGGCGGAAGGGCAGGTCAAGAGGCGGCACGGGGGTCCCACACCACAGGGCCGCGCGGCCAAGGGGGGGCCGCGCCGCCCTAGGGTGTGGCCCCCTCGTGGCCCCTCTTCGTCTCTTCTTCGGACTTCTGGAAGCTTCGTGGCAAAATAGGACCCTGGGCGTTGATTTCGTCCAATTCCGAGAATATTTCGTTACTAGGATTTCTGAAACCAAAAACAGCAGAAAACAACAACTGGCACTTCGGCATCTTGTTAATAGGTTAGTTCTAGAAAATGCACGAATATGACATAAAGTGTGCATAAAACATGTAGATAACATCAATAATGTGGCATGGAACATAAGAAATTATCGATACGTCGGAGACGTATCACCCCGCACGCTTAGCGAAGCTCCGCCGGGATTCTCCACCGCCACCGACACCACGCCGTCGTGCTGTCGGATTCAAGAGGAGCTACTACTTCCGCTGCCCGCTGGAACGGGGAGGTGGACGTCGTCTTCATCAACAGCCGAACGTGTGACCGAGTACGGAGGTGATGTCCGTTCGTGGCGCCGTGATCAAGATCTTCTACGCGCTTTTGCAAGCGGCAAGTGAACGTCTACCGCAACAACAAGAGCCTCATCTTGTAGGCTTTGGAATCTCTTCAAGGGTGAGACTCGATAATCCCCTCGTTGCTACCGTCTTCTAGATTGCATCTTGGCTTGGATTTCGTGTTCGCGGTAGGAAATTTTTTGTTTTCTATGCAACGTTATCCTACATTGATGACGTACGGACTCGAATATAATAGTAAAGATATTTATCCTCTACGTGATTTGTGATTACATTCAAATGTACTCACTGACATAGTAGTCTCTAACTATTTACTTGATCAGATTCGGAGGAGTACGACAAATGAGGAGGATTTTGACGGCGTTTATGTGAGCTACGAATTCTCCCAATCAGTTTCCTATAGGGTTTTGTTATGACTTGGGCCCTGCAAATGCCATTTTCATATGTTTCATGGCTATGCTTTTGAAACTTTGCCCTTCATGGCATTTTATGCAAGACTTGGGGTAAGTCTCAAAATAAAGTACTATAATTGATCGGTCTCCCTAAAAAAGTACTATAATTAATGGTATAATTTGGTATCAGTTCGGTTATACTTCACAACACACTGATATGGGATCGGGATTTATGAATGCGCAGCGGATTTTTGGGACTACTAAGTCCTGGATGGCTGGATAGATCGATCAAAGGTTTTATAGAATAATTTCATATGAACCACATGTGTGCCACTTTGGTTCAACTAATATTCCATTGGGTAGAGTGTGACAACACACAGCATTTAGCACAAAAGTACACATATCCACAAGTTTACTCACATCAATATTATTTTAATCTACTTCAAATTCTATTAACTTGTATGCATCTCATATGAAACTGCTCTGACATGTACCGGATATGGTAAAGCAATAGTCCCCCTTTGCTCTTTGTGATCCTCAACAGTAGCACTCTAGTGTACACACTCTGTTGCATTGCAGCCTAACAAAAACGGCTAGTGATTTGCCTACCGATGGAGCCCTGCTACCTAAACAATCTGACGCACGGTTCAAGCCCAGATGGCGAGCAGCGACATGAGGCCAGCCCCGAGCAGCAGCGAGACGTTGAGGCCAAGCTGCAGGCGTGCTCTGCTCTGCACCCTGGGCTTAGTGAAGTCCTCGGCGAGGATGTCGACGAGCGCCATGTAAACCAGTATCCCCGCCGCGGCGGCCTCGAGGAGCCCCTGCACCACCAGCGCCGTCGGGCTGGTCTCATTGTAGACGGATGATATCGCGATGCCGACGCCGATCCCCACCGGGGTGGTGAGGGAGAAGAGGAGCGCCATTGCCACCACGGACTTGAGCCGAAACTTGGCCTGACGCAAGTAAAAGTAAAGAGGTTATTCGAAGCGTTGAACTGCATTCAGCATCGATCCAGATATAAGATTGCATCTAGAAAAAAAGTGAATTCCACTTTTTACCCTCTAGTTATGTATTTGTGACAATAATTACCTGGTCGAGTGAAAATTCGTACAGAATACCATTTTAAAAGCTTTGAACCCTTGTTTTTTGATGTGAGTCCACTGGGCAAGGTGTTAGGTGATGATCGGGATCCAAAAATATCAAGACGATAGTGATGCATGGAACATATGGATTAAAGAAGTTTGAACATAATCGTCCTTGAGATCCTCCGATATTTGCATATTTTTATCTCTCCACATCGACATATCATGTCTTTCCTATCGAACAATTACAAGTAAAATATTAAATTAAGGTAAAACCATGTTTAAAGTCTATTAAATGTGATATTTTTGTTGAAGCTCCACTAAATGGAGTAATATGTGTCACAAGTCACAATTGCACAAACTACAAGGTAAAAAGTGGAATTCACTCCGAAATAAAAAGAAAACAGAGTTGATGTGTCTGACGGGTAGTGGCCTCAATTCAACGGATCGGGATCAACACGTACGTCAGTACGTGGACAGGCTTATGGTGGTGTGCTCACCTGAACAATGCAGCCGCCGAGCCCGATGCCCTCGAAGAGCTGGTGGAACGTCAACGCCGGGACAAGCGGCCGCACCGTGCTCGGGAAGTCGGAGGCGCCAAGCGACATCCCGATGATCAGCGAGTGCACCACCACACCCAGCTCCAGCACCTTCACAGCAAGACCACAGATCAATTAAGACGATCAAACCCAACAAGGTAGTCTCTGAAAAAACGATCTGGTTCTTCAACGGCGCAACACTGATCGAGAGAGATCCTACCTGGGAGATGACGCGGTGGCGCATGAGCTCGTCGTCGTCTGGCGGGGCGATGAGCACGGACATCCCGTGCGCGTGGCCGTGGTGATCGTCTGATGAGGTCTCCAGGTCCCCTGGCGTCGGCTCGTCGGTGACGGCAGCGGCCCTCTTGGCGTTGGTCCGGTGGAAGTACCCCGTGGCGACGGTGTCGACGATGAGCGTGGCGATCGCGGCGAGCATGGCGACCAGGCCGGCGAACGGGAAGCGCTTCCATGGCCCGCGCACGAGGCACGGGGAGCCCAGCGCGTCGAAGGCGGCAGGTAGGATGTGCACGAGCCCCGTGGCGAGGATGACGCCGCCGGCGAAGGCCTTGAGGGCGAGGAAGAGGTCCGTGTCCGGCCGGAGCGCCGGGAACCTGCGGCCCAGGGACGGCACGCCCGCCCCGATCGCGCTGCCGACGAGGATGCAGGCGACGGCGATGATCTTGAGCCGCAGCGCCTGCGCCTTGTCGCGGCCCACGTCGTCGGCCGCGCAGTGGTCGTCGCGGTCGGTGACGGCGAGCGCCGGAAGGACGGTGGCCAGGAGGCAGAGCACGGCGAGCACGCGCGAGGCCATCTGCTGCCCGGAGGCTGCCGGAGCTGTAAGCTATGTGGAGTGCGACAGAGGCTGGCACGACATGCGTTTCTTTGCTCACCTGGAAGGATCGACGCTGGCAGTGGCAGGGGTTCACTTGGTAGCATTTGAGCTTCGTAGTGCGGCAACCAACTTGCTGGCCGTCAACGGCGGTTCCCAGATGACTTCACTGTATCCAGCATCCTTCGATGCGAACGAAAGCATTAATGCCTTGGACGTTTGCTAGCCCGCTCGGCTAAATTGATGCGGGCGGTAAGAGCGGAGCTAGCTACCCCCTCCCATCTACATTACATGTGGCACATTTAGTAACTTTTGACTAATTTTAGGAAATGTTTGACCCAAATCTGCAACAAGTAATGTACGGAGTAAATGGAATTTTTTTTTTTTGAAATCATAAAATATATATATAAGCAAGCAAGCCGCCTCATTAAAAACCTTCCAGTCCCCTTCGGTACCCTGGTAAGGAAAAGAGTGCGTAAAAAACTTGCTGCTCCAGATCAAAGTATGGCTACATCATTAGCTATTACATGAACAAGAAAATCAGGGGGTTCCTCATGCCACACTACTGACATAGGCCCCTCAGCATTTCTAGCTAAAAGATCAGCCGCAACATTGGCTTCCCTAGGACAATGAACAAATTTAGCATCAGCAAAATTCCTACCAAGGAAATTGCACTCCTCATATATGGCAGCTGCAGGTCCTAGAGAGTTTCCTCCGTCATTCATTGTGTCAATCACCTCGATGCAATCAGAATTAATCTCGATTCTATTACATCCAAATTGTCCAGCAAGAAGTAGACCATCACGAAGACCCATAGCCTCTGCTGACGGCGCATCAGACACAAAAGGGATAGTTCGGTTGCATGCTCCAATAAACATACCTCTATGATCCCTAATGATCGCGCCAAGGCTCCCTGTCCCAGAATTCACATCATAGCACGCATCAATATTCAGTTTCACATAATCTTCCCTAGGCTTGGTCCATCTTTCCCTGACCCGCGGAGGCTTTCGCTTCTTTGATCGTGAGTAATTCATAGCCAAAGTCGAGATCGCCTGAGCCGTACGGGCTGGAGATTGGATCATCTCTCCATGGGTAGCTTGGCGGCGTTCCCACCAGATATACCACACAGCTGTTGCTGCCAAGTCGTTTCGATCCACATCCGGTAAAAGCGGGGCCTTGGCTTGTCTGTCACGGAAAAGACCCTCAAGAACTGATAACCCTTGATCTTCCCTCTCACAAATATGCACCACTAAAGTCTCCAAGCCAAGAAAACCCCAGACCTCCCGGACTCTAGGACACAAGAAAAAAGCATGGCGAATACTCTCGCAGTCGCCACGACAGAGGGGGCATTGAGAGCTATGCTGCATATGTCGGTTTGCTAGAACACCATTGCATGGGATAGCACCCAACAAGGACCTCCACAGATGAATTTTTATCTTGGTCGGGACATTGAGTGCCCAGACCGTTTTCCAAATCGGCAAAGTAGAAGAGGAGCCATAATTACTAGTGCATCGAAGTTTAGCCCCATGTTGGAATTCCCACTCTCTGTGGTATGCCGATTTTACTGAAAAAATGCCGTTCTTTGAGAGGTGCCATGATACAAAATCCGGCATCATATTAGTAGCCAACGGAATCTGCATAATCCTTTGGACATCAACAGGCCAGAAAATGTCCCTCAGAGTATCTTCATCCCATGAGCCAGTATCATGATTGATCAGTTCAGACACCATAGTATAAACCACATTACCCCTTTTTGTTGAAATTTTCCTCGATGGGCTGCTAGGGACCCAGGGATCATTCCAAATATTTATCTGTTCACCATCTCCCACACGCCAAATATATCCTCGTTTAAAAGATTGAAGACCCGCCCAAATACTCCGCCATGTATAGGAGCTGGCCTTCTTCAGTTCACAGTGTAGCAAATCACCTGCGGGAAAATACTTAGCCTTTAGAATTCTTGAACACAAGGAATCAGGATCTGAGATCAGCCTCCAACTCTGTTTTGCAAGCAGAGCCAAGTTGAAACAATGAAGATCCCTAAAACCCATACCCCCTTCATTCTTAGGAACACACATTTTCCACCACGCAAACCAGTGCATATGCCTTTGTTGGTCATCATCTCCCCACCAGAACTGAGATATTGCTTTGATTATCTCTTTGATGATCTGTTTGGGTAGTTTGAAAACTGACATAGCAAATGCAGGGATGGCCTGAATGATAGCTTTGATCAACACTTCCTTACCTCCAAAAGATAAATTCTTCATCTTCCAACCACTGAGAAGCTTGTAAACCCGATCAATAAGATGTTGGAAACAGTCCGATCTATCTACCCCAATAAGAGGCGGCAGACCCAGATACTTATCAGTAATAGCCTCGATCATAATATTTAGGACAACACAAATATCTGCCTTCACATCAACTGTAGTACATGGACTAAAAAATATGCTTGACTTGGCAGTGCTCACCAACTGCCCTGAAGCCGAGCAATAATCATCTAGAATCTGCTTTAGCTTTGTAGCATTATCAATATCCGCCCTCATCAAAATAAGGGAATCGTCTGCGAATAACAAGTGGGATACTGCCGGCGCGGCTCTGCATACCTTGATACCAAGGATATTCCCCGCTTCCTCTTCATGCAGTAACAAACTTGATAAACCTTCTGTACATAGCAAGAACAAGTATGGCGAGAGAGGATCCCCTTGGCGGAGCCCCCTCGTAGGATAAATATACTCAGATAAAGAATTATTCAGCCTCACTTGATACCTGACAGAGGAAACACAGGCCATAATAAGATCAACCCAGGCAGGATCAAACCCAAGACGTTGCAAGATTTTCTCGAGGAAGCACCATTCGACCCTATCATAGGCCTTTTGCATGTCTAGTTTGACTGCACATGTACCAAACTTCCCCTATCAGGTAATTCGCAAAAAAAATATCAGGTGAAATAGTATAAAACTATAATTAAATTCATGAATAAAATTGCAAATAATATTTAAAGGTGGAAACACAATTTTTCTTTAGATCTCATATTTCTGCATAGTCTTTACATCTCATATTTCCACAATTTTATTTTCAGATTTATTCATCAACAAGTAGGGATCAAAACTATGCGAAAATCTTGCCATCAGTTTCGTGTAGAAACGGAAATGCAAATGAAATACTGAACCAAAATCAAAATCTCACACATGCATGGAAACATGATTTTTCTCGCGGAAGCATAAAGGCAGAACACTTACGGAATTCCTGTTTTAGGAGATATGACTTTTTTTTTGCCTGTCCTAGCCTTCTTCTTAAAGGTGTTCAACCAACTGTAAAATGTGTCCAAGTACCCATTGATTGACTGTATGACTATCATCATGATTTGATAAAATGTGTTCGGTTCGATTGGACTTGATGCAGGCCACAATGCTAGTTTACTCTGGATATTCCTTCTCTTGGTAGGAAGATGAATCTCTCTAAATATTAAGGAGAAATGCAGCACACTGGCAGAGAATAGGGAGAATGAAAAAGTACAGAGGGTAAAAGTTGTTTGTTTTCGAATTTAGTAGTGAACTACACGAACATATGTCCACGATCGGTATAATTCATGTGTTTCTGATCGTATATTTACTTGACGTGGAGTCGTGGACGATATACATGACTGGCCTGGTTTCCACTACTAACCAGTACAGTACTATTGTATTTTCTCATGACGACATGCTCAAATTGTTAGATATTGTTCAGTTCAACATTAGATACATTTTATGCTAATCGGACGGTTCAGAGCTAGTGTGCCTTTTTCCTCAATAGAAGTGTTTGTATGCATGATTTCTAGCAAATTGTCCAATAAGACTATACAACGTGCGCTAGTTAGTGACTTAGTGTCAGCATACAATTTTTTTGAAAATGATTAGATACCCCCAGGGGCTGCAACGCTTTCATCCTCCGGGTGCGTGGCGCTCCGATCCCCTAGGCCTGGACTCTCTGGTCCGTTCATTTTTTCAGTCACGTGCGTGGGGACCACCTCTGTCATCCTATTCTTATCTTCTCCATCGTGAGGTTCACGTGGGCATGGCTTCCGACGACAGGGAGAGGAGAGCTTTTGCCTCCGCCGGAGACGGAGAAGAGGCTCCTGAGCTCGTCCCTCGCTCGCTCTCCGTTCCGGACTCCGCGCGCCGCCGCGAGGTGTAGTCATGGCGCCGCTGCCGCCCGCCGGCGACCTCCGATTCCACCTCTCCGGGAGCCGCGTCCTAGCTCCACTTCGCCGGCCACCAATTTTTTTGAAACTGCTGGGCGTCCCCCGGGGAATCTGATTTCCCAGCCCCCGGGTCGCCAGCCGTTGGATCAAACGCCCTGCACCGTACGATCTTGTCGGATTTTAGACATTGTCCCGCTTTTGCTGCCGGACAGCAAAAACTATCGAATTGCAGCAAAACAACTAAATCAGCTCCGCCGTCGCCAACCTCTCCTCTCGGGCGCCAACCTCTCGGGCGCAACTCCGCCACTGGCGACGACCGCGCGGCAACCGCCGGCGACAAGCCCTGCAGCAACCTCCGACACGTGATCCATGGCGCATCTGCTCCGATCCGTGCTGTACCCTCCTCCAGGCCATAAGAACCACCTAGTCCCAGCACCAATTGTTGCTTCAAGCTCTGGATCTAACCAGGGTCCTCGCCGGCGAGCTGCGGCAGATACGGCGAACGCCAGAGCAGGAGAGCCGTTGCAGCAAACCATCCATGGAAGATTCAACAACCCTCCGGTGTTTTTCAACCAGAACCCCAAAGATGACCAACCAGCTGCATCGGTGAGTTCTTTTCTCTGAATCTCCACGAGTTCTGCTGCTGCAGTTTGCTTCTATGCTGCAAAAAACTTGTAGACCTAGTTACCCTGAAGCCAGTTGATGAAAATTGCTACACGTGATGGAATTGGCATTTGTATTAAGAAATATTTGTGCTCATGCAGCAACGATGCTGCATATAAAATTGTTGCTACAAACATAGTGCTGCGCATATTCTTCATCATATATAGTTGATCATGTATGCTTCTCAAAAAAAAATTCAACAGTCAAAAAAAGTGCTGCAGAGGTAGTGTGGATTTTGGACTGCATATTGCTACAGAAAAAGTTGCTTCTAGCTAGAAGACTATAACAACAATTAATGTTATGTCGACAGGGGTTTGTTGCCGACAGCATACTACGAGGTTTTGACCTCAATAAACCAGCGCAAACACTATGAAGCTAATTACCGTGGAATCAAGCTGATGAGCCATACTATGAAGCTATGGGAGAGAGTCATTGAGCACCGCTTAAGAAGGTTGACAAGCGTGACCAAAAACCAATTTGGTTTCATGCCTGAGAGGTCTACCATGGAAGCCATCTTCTTGGTACGACAGCTGATGGAGAGATACAGGGAGCAAAAGAAGGACCTTCATATGGTGTTCATTGATTTGGAGAAGGCCTATGATAAGATACCTCGGAATGTCATGTGGTGGGCCTTGGAGAAACACAAATTCCCAATAAAGTACATTACCCTCATCAAGGATATGTATGATAATGTTGTGACTAGTGTTCGAACAAGCGATGGCGACACTGATGACTTTCCAATTAGAATAGGGCTACACCAAGGGTCAGCTTTGAGCCCTTATCTTTTTGATTTGGTGATGGATGAGGTCACAAGGGATATACAAGGAGACATCCCATGGTGTATGCTCTTTGCGGATGATGTGGTGCTAGTCGATGATAGCCGAACGGGGGTTAATAGAAAGTTAGAGTTGTGGAGGCGAACTCTCGAATCGAAAGGTTTTAGGCTTAGTAGAACTAAAACTGAATACATGAGGTGCAGTTTCAGTTCTACTAGGCACGAGGAGGGAGAGGTTAGCCTTGATGGGCAGGTGGTACCGGAGAGAGACACTTTTCGATATTTGGGGTCCATGTTGCAGAAGGATGGCGATATCGATGAAGATGTGGGCCACCGAATCAAGGCTGGTTGGATGAAGTGGCGCCAAGCTTCTGGCGTACTGTGTGACAAGAGAGTGCCACAAAAGCTAAAAGGCAGGTTTTATTCGACAGCTATCCGACCTGCGATGTTGTATGGCGCTGAGTGTTGGCCAACGAAGAGACGACATATCCAACAGTTAAGTATAGCAGAGATGCGCATGTTGAGATGGATATGTGGCCACACAAGAAAGGATCGGGTACGGAACGACGATATACGAGAGAGAGTTGGGGTAGCACCGATTGAAGAGAAGCTGGTCCAACATCGTCTCAGATGGTTTGGACATATCCAACGGAGGCCTCCGGAAGCGCCAGTGCATAGCGGACGGATAAAGCGTGATGAGAATGTTAAGAGGGGTCGTGGTAGACCAAACTTGACATGGGAGGAGTCCGTTAAGAGAGACCTGAGCGTTTGGAATATCGACAAAGATTTAGCCATGGATAGGGGTGCGTGGAAGTTAGCTATCCATGTTCCGGAACCATGACTTGGCTTCGAGATCTTATGGGTTTCAACTCTAGCATACCCCAACTTGTTTGGGACTGAAAGGCTTGGTTGTTGTTGTAAACCAGCGCAAACAGAAGGTTATGATGGTGCTGATCAAGATGGGAATGATGCAGCAAATTTTGTTCCTGGACCAAATAGTACAGCAACTGCAGGTGCTTCCAATGTTGCTGAAGAAGATGGTGAAGAAATTTGTTCACAGCATGTGGTTCCATTTGTTGGGATGATTTTCGATGACCTTGAAGTAGCAAAGCAAGTATACAATGATTATGCGTGGAAGCTTGGTTTCGGCACACGCATTGGAAACACCAAGTATAGCACAGCACGAGGAGTGCCAAAGGACACGATTATGAGCAGAGTGTTTGAGTGTGTGCATACTGGTAAACCAACAGCTGAATGTAAGAATGTTGCTGCGAGAAGCAAAGAAGCTGCTGCAAAAGTAAAAGAAGCTTCTGTCGATATGAGCAACATTGGCGAGCAAAAGTCAAGAAGCAAACAAGCTGGATCTGAGATGGACGTGAATGAATCAAAGCAGCGTAATATTTTGCTTCGATGTGACTGATACGCGTACAGCACGTGACCGTTGGGAACCCCAAGAGGAAGGTGTGATGCGTATAGCGGCAAGTTTTCCCTTGATACGTCTCCGACGTATCGATAATTTCTTATGTTCCATGCCACATTATTGATGATATCTACATGTTTTATGCATACTTTATGTCATATTTATGCATTTTCCGGCACTAACCTATTAACGAGATGCCGAAGAGCCAGTTGCTGTTTTCTGCTGTTTTTGGTTTCAGAAATCCTAGTAAGGAAATATTCTCGGAATTGGACGAAATCAACGCCCAGGGGCCTATTTTCACACGAAGCTTCCAGAAGACCGAAGGGAAGACGAAGTGGGGCCACCGGGCGCCGCCACACTAGGGCTGCGCGGCCCTAGCGTGTGGGGCCCCCGTGACGCCTCCTAACCTGCCCTTTCGCCTACATATATTCTTCGTCGCGAAACCCCCAGTACCGAGAGCCACGATACGGAAAACCTTCCAGAGACGCCGCCGCCGCCAATCCCATCTCGGGGGATTCAGGAGATCGCCTCCGGCACCCTGCCGGAGAGGGGAATCATCTCCCGGAGGACTCTTCACCGCCATGGTCGCCTCCGGAGTGATGAGTGAGTAGTTCACCCCTGGACTATGGGTCCATAGCAGTAGCTAGATGGTCGTCTTCTCCTTATGTGCTTCATTGTCGGGTCTTGTGAGCTGCCTAACATGATCATGATCATCTATCTATAATGCTATATGTTGTGTTTGTTGGGATCCGATAGATAGAGAATACTATGTTATGTTGATTATCAATCTATTACCTATGTGTTGTTTATGATCTTGCATGCTCTCCGTTATTAGTAGAGGCTCTGGCCAAGTTTTTACTCTTAACTCCAAGAGGGAGTATTTATGCTCGATAGTGGGTTCATGCCTCCATTAAATCTGGGACAGTGACAGAAAGTTCTAAGGTTGTGGATGTGCTGTTGCCACTAGGGATAAAACATTGATGCTATGTCCGAGGATGTAGTTATTTGATTACATTACGCACCATACTTAATGCAATTGTCTGTTGTTTTCAACTTAATACTGGAAGGGGTTCGGATGATAACCTGAAGGTGGACTTTTTAGGCATAGATGCATGCTGGATAGCGGTCTATGTACTTTGTCGTAATGCCCAATTAAATCTCACAATACTCATCATATCATGTATGTGCATCGTCATGTCCTCTCTATTTGTCAATTGCCCAACTGTAATTTGTTCACCCAACATGCTATTTATCTTATGGGAGAGACACCTCTAGTGAACTGTGGACCCCGGTCCATTCTTTTACATCGAATACAATCTACTACAATACTTGTTCCCATCGTTCTCTTGCAAAACAATCATCATCCACACTATACATCTAATCCTTTGTTACAGCAAGCCGGTGAGATTGACAACCTCACTGTTTCGTTGGGGCAAAGTACTTTGGTTGTGTTGTGCAGGTTCCACGTTGGCGCCGGAATCCCTGGTGTTGCGCCGCACTACATCTCGCCGCCATCAACCTTCAATGCGCTTCTTGGCTCCTACTGGTTCGATAAACCTTGGTTTCTTACTGAGGGAAAACTTGCCGCTGTACGCATCACACCTTCCTCTTGGGGTTCCCAACGGACGCGTGCTGTACGCGTATCAAGCAGATTTTCTGGCACCGTTGCCGGGGAGATCAAGACACGCTGCAAGGGGAGTCTCCACCTCCAATCTCTTTACTTTGTTTTTGTCTTGCTTCACTTTTATTTACTTTTTTGTTTGCTGCACTAAATCAAAATACAAAAAAATTAGTTGCTAGTTTTACTTTACTTGCTATCTTGTTTGCTATATTAAAAACACAAAAAAATTAGTTACTTGCATTTACTTTATCTAGTTTGTTTTATTTACTGTTGCTAAAATGGGTACTCCTGAAAATACTAAGTTGTGTGACTTCACAACCACAAATAATAATGATTTCTTATGCACACCTATTGCTCCACCTGCTACTACAGCAGAATTCTTTGAAATTAAACCTGCTTTACTAAATCTTGTTATGCGAGAGCAATTTTCTGGTGTTAGTTCTGATGATGCTGTTGCCCATCTCAATAACTTTGTTGAATTATGTGAAATGCAAAAGTATAAGGATGTAGATGGTGACATTATAAAATTAAAATTGTTCCCTTTCTCATTAAGAGGAAGAGCTAAAAATTGGTTGCTATCTCTGCCTAAGAATAGTATTGATTCATGGACTAAATGCAAGGATGCTTTTATTGGAAGATATTATCCCCCTGCTAAAATTATATCTTTAAGGAGTAGCATAATGAATTTTAAACAATTGGATAATGAGCATGTTGCACAAGCTTGGGAAAGAATGAAATCTTTGGTTAAAAATTGCCCAACCCATGGACTGACTACTTGGATGATCATCCAAACCTTTTATGCAGGACTTAATTTTTCTTCGCGGAACTTATTGGATTCAGCTACTGGAGGTACCTTTATGTCCATCACTCTTGGTGAAGCAACAAAGCTTCTTGATAATATGATGATTAATTACTCTGAATGGCACACGGAAAGAGCTCCACAAGGTAAGAAGGTAAATTCTGTCGAAGAAACCTCTTCCTTGAGTGATAAGATTGATGCTATTATGTCTATGCTTGTGAATGATATGACTAATATTGATCCTAATAATGTTCCGTTAGCTTCATTGGTTGCTCAAGAAGAACATGTTGATGTAAACTACATTAAAAATAATAATTTCAACAACAATGCTTACCGGAACAATTCTAGTAACAACTATAGGCCATATCCTTATAATAATGGCAACGGCTATGGTAATTCTTATGGGAATTCTTACAACAATAATAGGAATACACCCCTGGACTTGAAGCTATGCTTAAAGAATTTATTAGTACACAAACTGCTTTTAACAAATCTGTTGAAGAAAAGCTTGGGAAAATTGATATACTTGCTTCTAAAATCGATAGTCTTGCTGCTGATGTTGATCTTTTGAAATCGAAAGTTATTCCTAATGAAAATCATAATAATAAAATTGCTACTACAGCAAATGCCATCCAAGTTAGAATTAATGAGAATATAAGATTGATGGCTGAATTGCGTGCTAGGTGGGAAAGAGAAGAAAATGAAAAAGAAGATAAAATAGCCAAAGTTTGGACTATTACCACCACTAGCAATGCTAATGCTTCACATGTTGCTGCACCTCCTACTAATAATGGTAAAAGAATTGGTGTTAGCAATGTGTCCACTTCTAATGCAAAGCGTGAAAAACTGCTCGAAATCGCTAAAATCTGAAATCGCTCGTGATAAAACTGCTGAAATTTTTTCCAACATTCGGGATGATGATCCCATTGCTTTAGATTATAATGGTTTGGATTTTGATGATTGCCACATCTTTGAAGTTATAAAGTTCTTACAAAAAACTTGCTAAGAGTCCTAATGCTAGTGCTATAAATTTGGCTTTCACGAAAAATATTACAAATGCTCTCATAAAAGCTAGAGAAGAGAAACTAGAACGCGAAACTTCTATTCCTAGGAAGCTAGAGGATGGTTGGGAGCCCATCATTAAGATGAAGGTCAATTACTTTGATTGTAATGCTTTATGTGATCTTGGTGCAAGTATTTCCGTTATGCCTAAGAAAATCTATAACATGCTTGACTTGCCACCATTGAAAAATTGTTATTTGGATGTTAATCTTGCTGATAATTCTACAAAGAAACCTTTGTTGAGAGTTGATAATGTTCGCATTACCGTTAACAATAACCTTGTCCCCGTTGATTTTGTTGTCTTGGATATTGAATGCAATGCATCTTGTCCCATTATATTGGGAAGGCCTTTTCTTCGAACTGTTGGTGCTATCATTGATATGAAGGAAGGTAATATTAAATATAAATTTTCTCTCAAGAAAGGTATGGAACACTTCCCTAGAAAGAGAATGAAGTTACCTTTTGATTCTATCATTAGAACAAATTATGATGTTGATGCATCATCTCTTGATAATACTTGATATACACTTTCTGCGCCTAGCTGAAAGGCGTTAAAGAAAAGCGCTTATGGGAGACAACCCATGTTTCTACTACGGTACCTTTATTTTATTTTTGAGTCTTGGAAGTTGTTACTACTGTAGCAACCTCTCCTTATCTTAGTTTTGTGCATTGTTGTGCCAAGTAAAGTCGTTGATAGTAAGGTTCATACTAGATTTGGATTACTGCGCAGAAACATATTTCTTTGCTGTCACGAATCTGGGCCTAATGCTCTGTAGGTAACTCAGAAAATTATGCCAATTTACGTGAGTGATCCTCAGATATGTATGCAACTTTCATTCAATTTGAGCATTTTCATTTGAGCAAGTCTGGTGCCTCTTAGAAATTCGTCTTTACGAACTGTTCTGTTTTGACAGATTCTGCCTTTTATTTCGCATTGCCTATTTTGCTATGCTTGATGGATTTTTCGATTCCATTAACTTTCAGTAGCTTTGTGCAATGTCAAGAAGTGTTAAGGATGATTGTGTGACCTCTGAACATGTGAATTTTGATTGTGCACTAACCCCATAATGAGTTGTTTTAAGTTTGGTGTGGAGGAAGTTTTCAAGGATCAAGAGAGGGAGATGATACAATATGATCAAGGAGAGTGAAAGCTCTAAGCTTGGGGATGCCCCGGTGGTTCACCCCTGCATATTTCAAGAAGACTCAAGCGTCTAAGCTTGGGGATGCCCAAGGCATCCCCTTCTTCATCGACAACATTATCAGGTTCCTCTAGTGAAACTATATTTTTATTCCATCACATCTTATGTACTTTGCTTGGAGCGTCGGTTTGTTTTTGTTTTGTTTGAATAAAATGGATCCTAGCATTCATTGTGTGGGAGAGAGACACGCTCCGCTGTTGCATATGGACAAATATGTCCTTAGGCTTTACTCATAGTATTCATGGCGAAGGTTGAATCTTCTTCGTTAAATTGTTATATGGTTGGAAACGGAAAATGATACATATAGTAATTGTTAAAATGTCTTGGATAATGTGATACTTGGCAATTGTTGTGCTCATGTTTAAGCTCTTGCA
Organism: Lolium perenne; assembly: GCF_019359855.2. Lineage (NCBI taxonomy): Eukaryota > Viridiplantae > Streptophyta > Magnoliopsida > Poales > Poaceae > Lolium > Lolium perenne. Next base: position 202,936,986 of record NC_067244.2, read on the forward strand.
TCATATACTTTGCACCTATTAATGAAGAAATACATAGAGCTTGCTAAAATTTGGTTTGCATAATTGGTCTCTCTAAGGTCTAGATAATTTCTAGTAAAGAGTTTGAACAACAAGGAAGACGGTGTAGAGTCTTATAATGTTTACAATATGTCTTTTATGTGAGTTTTGCTGCACTGGTTCATCCTTGTGTTTGTTTCAAATAACCTTGCTAGCCTAAGCCTTGTATCGGGAGGGAATACTTCTCATGCATCCAAAATCCTTGAGCCAACCACTATGCCATTTGTGTCCACCATACCTACCTACTACATGGTATTTCTCCGCCATTCCAAAGTAAATTGCTTGAGTGCTACCTTTAAATTTCTATCCTTTACCTTTGCAATATATAGCTCATGGGATAAATAGCCTAAAAACTGTTGTGGTATTGAATATGTACTTATGCATTTTATCTCTTATTAAGTTGCTTGTTGAGCGATAACTATGTTCCTGGGGACGCCATCAACTACTCTTTGTTGAATATCATGTGAGTTGCTATGCATGTCCGTCTTGTCTGAAGTAAGGGAGATTTACCGCTAGAATGGTTAGAGCATGCATAATGTTAGAGAAGAACATTGGGCCGCTAACTAAAGCCATGATCCATGGTGGAAGTTTCAGTTTTGGACAAATATCCTCAATCTCATATGAGAAAATTAACTGTTGTTGAATGCTTATGCATAAAAGAGGAGTCCATTATATGTTGTCTATGTTGTCCCGGTATGGATGTCTAAGTTGAGAATAATCAATAGCGAGAAATCCAATGCGAGCTTTCTCCTTAGACCTTTGTACAGGCGGCACAGAGGTACCCCTTTGTGACACTTGGTTAAAACATATGTATTGCAATGATAATCCAGGTAATCCGAGCTAATTAGGACAAGGTGCTGGCACTATTAGTATACTATGCATGAGGCTTGCAACTTGTAAGATATAATTTACATAACACATATGCTTTATTACTACCGTTGACAAAATTGTTTCTTGTTTTCAAAACCAAAGATCTAGCACAAATATAGCAATCAATGCTTCCCTCTGCGAAGGGCCATTCTTTTACTTTTTATGTTGAGTCAGTTCACCTATTTCTCTCCACCTCAAGAAGCAAACACTTGTGTGAACTGTGCATTGATTCCTACATACTTGCATATTGCACTTGTTATATTACTCTATGTTGACAATTATCCATGAGATATACATGTTACAAGTTGAAAGCAACCGCTGAAACTTAATCTTCCTTTGTGTTGCTTCAATACCTTTACTTTGAATTATTGCTTTATGAGTTAACTCTTATGCAAGACTTATTGATGCTTGTCTTGAAGTACTATTCATGAAAAGTCTTTGCTATATGATTCATTTGTTTACTCATGTCATTTACATTGCTTGGATCGCTGCATTCATTACATGTGCTTACAATAGTATGATCAAGGTTATGATGGCATGTCACTACAGAAATTATCTTTGTTATCGTTTACCTGCTCGGGACGAGCAGAAACTAAGCTTGGGGATGCTGATACGTCTCCGACGTATCGATAATTTCTTATGTTCCATGGCACATTATTGATGATATCTACATGTTTTATGCATACTTTATGTCATATTTATGCATTTTCCGGCACTAACCTATTAACGAGATGCCGAAGAGCCAGTTGCTATTTTCTGCTGTTTTTGGTTTCAGAAATCCTAGTAAGGAAATATTCTCGGAATTGGACGAAATCAATGCCCAGGGGCCTATTTTCACACGAAGCTTCCAGAAGACCGAAGGGAAGATGAAGTGGGGCCACGGGGCGCCGCCACACTAGGGCGGCGCGGCCCAAGGGCGGCCCGCGTGGCCCTAGCGTGTGGGGCCCCCGTGACGCCTCCTGACCTGCCCTTCCGCCTACATATAGTCTTCGTCGCGAAACCCCCAGTACCGAGAGCCACGATACGGAAAACCTTCCAGAGACGCCGCCGCCGCCAATCCCATCTCGGGGGATTCAGGAGATCGCGTCCGGCACCCTGCCGGAGAGGGGAATCATCTCCCGGAGGACTCTTCACCGCCATGGTCGCCTCCGGAGTGATGAGTGAGTAGTTCACCCCTGGACTATGGGTCCATAGCAGTAGCTAGATGGTCGTCTTCTCCTTATGTGCTTCATTGTCGGGTCTTGTGAGCTGCCTAACATGATCAAGATCATTTATCTGTAATGCTATATGTTGTGTTTGTTGGGATCCGATGGATAGAGAATACTATGTTATGTTGATTATCAATCTATTACCTATGTGTTGTTTATGATCTTGCATGCTCTCCGTTATTAGTAGAGGCTCTGGCCAAGTTTTTTACTCTTAACTCCAAGAGGGAGTATTTATGCTCGATAGTGGGTTCATGCCTCCATTAAATCTGGGACAGTGACAGAAAGTTCTAAGGTTGTGGATGTGCTGTTGCCACTAGGGATAAAACATTGATGCTATGTCCGAGGATGTAGTTATTGATTACATTACGCACCATACTTAATGCAATTGTCTGTTGTTTTCAACTTAATACTGGAAGGGGTTCGGATGATAACCTGAAGGTGGACTTTTTAGGCATAGATGCATGCTGGATAGCGGTCTATGTACTTTGTCGTAATGCCCAATTAAATCTCACAATACTCATCATATCATGTATGTGCATCGTCATGCCCTCTCTATTTGTCAATTGCCCAACTGTAATTTGTTCACCCAACATGCTATTTATCTTATGGGAGAGACACCTCTAGTGAACTGTGGGCCCCGGTCCATTCTTTTACATCGAATACAATCTACTGCAATACTTGTTCTACTGTTCTCTGCAAACAATCATCATCCACACTATACATCTAATCCTTTGTTACAGCAAGCCGGTGAGATTGACAACCTCACTGGTTCGTTGGGGCAAAGTACTTTGGTTGTGTTGTGCAGGTTCCACGTTGGCGCCGGAATCCCTGGTGTTGCGCCGCACTACATCTCGCCGCCATCAACCTTCAACGTGCTTCTTGGCTCCTACTGGTTCGATAAACCTTGGTTTCTTACTGAGGGAAAACTTGTCGTTGTACGCATCACACCTTCCTCTTGGGGTTCCCAACGGACGCGTGTTGTACGCGTATCATCCCTCAGTAAGAAACCAAGGTTTATCGAACCAGTAGGAGCCAAGAAGCACGTTGAAGGTTGAGGGCGGCGAAGTGTAGTGCAGCGCAACACCAGGGATTCTGGCGCCAACGTGGAACCTGCACAACACAACCAAATTACTTTGCCCCAACGTGACAGTGAGGTTGTCAATCTCACCGGCTTGCTGTAACAAAGGATTAGATGTATAGTGTGGATGATGATTGTTTGCGTAAAACAAAGAGAACAAGTATTGGCAAGATTGTATTCGATTGTTAAGAATGGACCGGGGTCCACAGTTCACTAGAGGCGTCTCTCCGATAAGAATAAGCATGTTGGGTGAACAAATTACAGTTGGGCAATTGACAAATAAAGAGGGCATGACCATGCACATACATGATATGATGAGTATTGTGAGATTTAATTGGGCATTACGACAAAGTACATAGACCGCTATCCAGCATGCATCTATGCCTAAAAAGTCCACCTTCAAAGTTATCATCCGAACCCCTTCAGTATTAAGTTGCAAACAACAGACAATTGCATTAAGTATGGTGCGTAATGTAATCAACAACTACATCCTTAGACATAGCATCGATGTTTTATCCCTAGTGGCAACAAAGACATCCACAACCTTAGAACTTTCTCACATCGTCCTGCATTTAATGGAGGCATGAACCCACTATCGAGCATAAATACTCCCTCTTGGAGTTACTAGCAAAAACTTGGCCAGAGCCTCTACTAATAACGGAGAGCATGCAAGATCATAAACAACACATAGGTAATAGATTGATAATCAACATAGCATAGTATTCTCTATCCATCGGATCCCAACAAACACAACATGTAGCATTACAGATAGATGATCTTGATCATGTTAGGCAGCTCATAAGACCCGACAATGAAGCACAATTAGGAGAAGACGACCATCTAGCTACTGCTATGGACCCATAGTCCAGGGGTGAACTACTCACACATCACTCCGGAGGCGACCATGGCGGTGAAGAGTCCTCCGGGAGATGATTCCCCTCTCCGGCAGGATGCCGGAGGCGATCTCCCGAATCCCCCGAGATGGGATTGGCGGCGGCGTCTCTGGAAGGTTTTCCGTATCGTGGCTCTCGGTACTGGGGGTTTCGCGACGAAGGCTTTAAGTAGGCGGAGGAGATAGGTCAGGGGGCGTCACGGGGGCCCCACACGCTAGGGCCGCGCGGGTCCCCTGTAGGCCGCGCCGCCTTAGTGTGTCGGCGCCCCGTGGCCCCACTTCGTCTCTCCCTCGGACTTCTGGAAGCTTCGTGGAAAAATAGGCCCCTGGGCGTTGATTTCGTCCAATTCCGAGAATATTTCCTTACTAGGATTTCTGAAACCAAAAACAGCAGAAAACAGCAACTGGCTCTTCGGCATCTCGTTAATAGGTTAGTGACGTAAAATTTATAAATAAGACATAAAGAATGCATAAAACATGTAGATATCAACAATAAAGTGGCATGGAACATAAGAAATTATCGATACGTCTGAGACGTATCGCATCCCCGAAGTAGTTCTCGTCGTCCCGAAAGGTGTAAACGATAACAAAGATAATTTCTGGAGTGACATGCCATCATAACCTTGATCATACTATTGTAAGCACATGTAATGAATGCATCGATCAAAACAATGGTAAATGACATGAGTAAACAAATGAATCATATAGCAAAGACTTTTCATGAATAGTACTTCAAGACAAGCATCAATAAGTCTTGCATAAGAGTTAACTCATAAAGCAATAATTCAAAGTAAAGGTATTGAAGCAACACAAAGTAAGATTAAGTTTCAGCGGTTGCTTTCAACTTGTAACATGTATATCTCATGGATATTGTCAACATAGAGTAATATAACAAGTGCAATATGCAAGTATGTAGGAATCAATGCACAGTTCACACAAGTGTTTGCTTCTTGAGATGGAGAGAAATAGGTGAACTGACCCAACATAAAAGTAAAAGAAAGGCCCTTCGCAGAGGGAAGCATCGATTGCTATATTTGTGCTAGAGCTTTGGTTTTGAAAACAAGAAACAATTTTTTCAACGGTAGTAATAAAGCATATGTGTTATGTAAATTATATCCTACAAGTTGCAAGCCTCATGCATAGTATACTAATAGTGCCCGCACCTTGTCCTAATTAGCTCGGATTACCTGGATTATCACCGCAATACATATGTTTTAACCAAGTGTCACAAAGGGGTACCTCTATGCCGCCTGTACAAAGGTCTAAGGAGAAAGCTCGCATTGGATTTCTCGCTTTTGATTATTCTCAACTTAGACATCCATACAGGGACAACATAGACAACAGATAATGGACTCCTCTTTAATGCTTAAGCATTCAACAATTATTAATTTTCTCATATGAGATTGAGGATATTTGTCCAAAACTGAAACTTCCACCATGGATCATGGCCTTAGTTAGCGGCCCAATGTTCTTCTCTAACAGTATGCATGTTCAAACCATTCAACTCATGGTAAATCACCCTTACTTCAGACAAGACGGACATGCATAGCAACTCACATGATATTCAACAAAGAGTAGTTGATGGCGTCCCCAGGAACATGGTTATCGCACAACAAGCAACTTAATAAGAGATAAAGTGCATAAGTACATATTCAATACCACAATAGTTTTTAGGCTATTTGTCCCATGAGCTATATATTGCAAAGGTAAAGGATAGAAATTTAAAGGTAGCACTCAAGAAATTTACTTTGGAATGGCGGAGAAATACCATGTAGTAGGTAGGTATGGTAGACACAAATGGCATAGTGGTTGGCTCAAGGATTTTGGATGCATGAGAAGTATTCCCTCTCGATACAAGGCTTAGGCTAGCAAGGTTATTTGAAACAAACACAAGTATGAAGCGGTGCAGCAAAACTCAAATAAAAGACATATTGTAAACATTATAAGACTCTACACCGTCTTCCTTGTTATTCAAACTCTTACTAGAAATTATCTAGACCTTAGAGAGACCAATTATGCAAACCAAATCACCAAGCTTAGATGCTTGAGTCTTCTTGAAATATGCAGGGGTGAACTACCGGGGCATCCCCAAGCTTAGAGCTTTCACTCTCCTTGATCATATTGTATCATCTCCCTCTCTTGATCCTTGAAAACTTCCTCCACACCAAACTTAAAACAACTCATCAGAGGGTTAGTGCATAATCAAAATTCACATGTTCAGAGGTGATATAATCATTTTTAACACTTCTGGACATTGCACAAAGCTACTGAAAGTTAATGGAATAGAAAAATCCATCAAGCATAGCAAAATAGGCAATGCGAAATAAAAGGCAGAATCTGTCAAAAACAGAACAGTCTGTAAAGACGAATTTCTAAGAGGCACCAGACTTGCTCAAATGAAAATTCTCAAATTTAATGAAAGTTGCGTACATATCTGAGGATCACTCGCGTAAATTGGCATAATTTTCTGAGTTACCTACAGAGAATTAGGCCCAGATTCGTGACAGTAAAGATATCTGTTTCTCCGTGATACGTCTCCAACGTATCGATAATTTCTTATGTTCCATGCCACATTATTGATGTTATCTACATGTTTTATGCACACTTTATGTCATATTCGTGCATTTTCTGGAACTAACCTATTAACAAGATGCCGAAGTGCCGCTTGTCAAGTTTGCTGTTTTTGGTTTCAGAAATCCTAGTAAGGAAATATTCTCGAATTGGACGAAATCAACGCCCAGGGCCTATTTTGCCACGAAGCTTCAGAAGTCCGAAGACGAAACGAAGTGGGGCCACAGGGTGCCCAAACCCTAGGGCGGCGCGGCCCCCCGGCCGCGCCGGCCGTGGTGTGGGGCCCCTGTGCCCCCTCCCCGACTTGCCCTTCCGCCTACTTAAAGCCTCCGTGACGAAACCCCAAAGCATCGAGAGCCACGATACGGAAAACCTTCCAGAGACGCCGCCAACGCCGATCCCATCTCGGGGGATCCAGGAGATCGCCTCCGGCACCCTGCCGGAGAGGGGAATCATCTCCCGGAGGACTCTACGCCGCCATGGTCGCCTCCGGTGTGATGTGTGAGTAGTCTACCCCTGGACTATGGGTCCATAGTAGTAGCTAGATGGTTGTCTTCTCCCCATTGTGCTATCATTGTCGGATCTTGTGAGCTGCCTAACATGATCAAGATCATCTATCTGTAATTCTATATGTTGCGTTTGTTGGGATCCGATGAATAGAGAATACTTGTTATGTTGATTATCAAAGCTATGTCTATGTGTTGTTTATGATCTTGCATGCTCTCCGTTATTAGTAGATGCTCTGGCCAAGTTGATGCTAGTAACTCCAAGAGGGAGTATTTATGCTCGATAGTGGGTTCATGTCTCCGTGAATCGAGGGGTGACAAGAACCTCTAAGGTTATGGATGTGCTGTTGCCACTAGGGATAAAACATTGGTGCTATGTTCAAGGATGTAGTCACTAGTTACATTACGCGCAATACTTAATGCAATTGTCTGTTGTTAGCAACTTAATACTGGAGGGGGTTCGGATGATAACCTGAAGGTGGACTTTTTAGGCATAGATGCAGTTGGATGGCGGTCTATGTACTTTGTCGTAATGCCCAATTAAATCTCACTATACTCATCATGATATGTATGTGCATGGTCATGCCCTCTTTATTTGTCAATTGCCCAACTGTAATTTGTTCACCCAACATGCTGTTTATCTTATGGGAGAGACACCTCTAGTGAACTGTGGACCCCGGTCCAATTCTCTTTACTGAAATACAATCTATCGCAATATCGTTTGTTCTACTGTTTTCGCAAACAATCATCTTCCACACAATACGGTTAATCCTTTGTTACAGCAAGCCGGTGAGATTGACAACCTCACTGTTTCGTTGGGGCAAAGTACTTTGGTTGTGTTGTGCAGGTTCCACGTTGGCGCCGGAATCCCTGGTGTTGCGCCGCACTACATCCCGCCGCCATCAACCTTCAACGTGCTTCTTGGCTCCTCCTGGTTCGATAAACCTTGGTTTCTTTCTGAGCGAAAACTTGCTGCTGTGCGCATCATACCTTCCTCTTGGGGTTCCCAACGAACGTGTGAGTTACACGCCATCAAGCTCTTTTCCGGCGCTCGTTGTCGGAGATCAAGACACGCTGCAAGGGGAGTCTCCACTTCTCAATCTCTTTACTTTGTTTTTGTCTTGCTTAGTTTTATTTACTACTTTGTTTGCTGCACTAAATCAAAATAGAAAAAAATTAGTTGCTAGTTTTACTTTATTTGCTATCTTGTTTGCTATATCAAAAACACACAAAAAATTAGTTTACTTGCATTTACTTTATCTAGTTTGCTTTATTTACTACTACTAAAATGAGTAATCCTGAAGTTGAAGTTCGTACGTTTAAGCAACGAGGGGGAGAATGTTTGAGAGATGCTTGGTATAGAATTAGTGATGCCCATAATAGATGCACTAAGAAACACTCCACCATTATTTTACTCAGGAATTTTTATGTTGGTATCTCTAGCTGGAATAGATATGTTCTTGATAGTCTCGCAAAAGGTGACTTCCTAAGTACTCCTGCATTAGAAGCTAGTTGCATTATTGAGAGTTTATTTGGAATACCCCCTGTTGATAAAGTTAAAACTGAAATCTCTCTTGAAGATGTTATGAAAAAATTGGAAACCATAGAGAAAAAATTTCCAAGTATTGAAGCTGAATTGGAAATGTTACTTGATAAAACTGATGAACTTGATAAATCCTTAGGAGGAATTGATGAAAGAATTAGTGTCCTAGGAACTTGTGTTGTCCATGATGATCAAATCAATAGGATTGATGAACTTGAAAAGGCTATGGGAACCTTGGGTTCAACATTTTCTTCTCTTAAATATAAGGAGAAAGCTTATGTGGGTAAGGAGCAAAAGTTTATGTATGTCTCTAAAGTGCCTAAACCAAAGAAGTATTATTATAGGCCTAAAATTGACAAAGCCCTTAGTACCACTGCGGATGGGGGAGCTCATAATAACGATACACCGTCTCTTGATAATACTTGATACACACTTTCTGCGCCTAGCTGAAAGGCGTTAAAGAAAAGCGCTTATGGGAGACAACCCATGTTTTTACCTACAGTACTTTGTTTTTATTTTGTGTCTTGGAAGTTGTTTACTACTGTAGCAACCTCTCCTTATCTTAGTTTAGTGTTTTGTTGTGCCAAGTAAAGCCGTTGATAGAAAAGTAAGTACTAGATTTGGATTACTGCGCAGTTCCAGATTTCTTTGCTGTCACGAATATGGGTCCACCTCCCTGTAGGTAGCTCAGAAAATTAAGCCAATTTACGTGCATGATCCTCAGATATGTACGCAACTTTCATTCAATTTGAGAATTTTCATTTGAGCAAGTCTGGTGCCATTTTAAAATTCGTCAATACGAACTGTTCTGTTTTGACAGATTCTGCCTTTTATTTCGCATTGCCTCTTTTGCTATGTTGGATGAATTTCTTTGATCCACTAATGTCCAGTAGCATTATGCAATGTCCAGAAGTGCTAAGAATGATTGTGTCACCTCTGAATATGTTAATGTTTATTGTGCACTAACCCTCTAATAAGTTGTTTCGAGTTTGGTGTGGAGGAAGTTTTCAAGGATCAAGAGAGGAGTATGATGCAACATGATCAAGGAGAGTGAAAGCTCTAAGCTTTGGGATGCCCCGGTGGTTCACCCCTGCATATTCTAAGAAGACTCAAGTGTCTAAGCTTGGGGATGCCCAAGGCATCCCCTTCTTCATCGACAACATTATCAGGTTCCTCCCCTGAAACTATATTTTTATTCCATCACATCTTATGTGCTTTGCTTGGAGCGTCGGTTTGTTTTTGTTTTTGTTTTGTTTGAATAAAATGGATCCTAGCATTCACTTTATGGGAGAGAGACATGCTCCGCTGTAGCATATGGACAAGTATGTCCTTGGTTTCTACTCATAGTATTCATGGCGAAGTTTCTTCTTCGTTAAATTGTTATATGGTTGGAATTGGAAAATGATACATGTAGTAATTGCTATAAATGTCTTGGGTAATGTGATACTTGGCAATTGTTGTGTTCATGATTAAGCTCTTGCATCATATGCTTTGCACCTATTAATGAAGAAATACATAGAGCATGCTAAAATTTGGTTTGCATATTTGGTTTCTCTAAGGTCTAGATAATTTCTAGTATTGAGTTTGAACAACAAGGAAGACGGTGTAGAGTCTTATAATGTTTTCAATATGTCTTTTGTGTGAGTTTTGCTGCACCGGTTCATCCTTGTGTTTGTTTCAAATAAGCCTTGCTAGCCTAAACCTTGTATCGAGAGGGATTACTTCTCATGCATCCAAAATACTTGAGCCAACCACTATGCCATTTGTGTCCACCATACCTACCTACTACATGGTATTTTCCGCCATTCCAAAGTAAATTGCTTGAGTGCTACCTTTAAAATTCCATCATTCACCTTTGCAATATATAGCTCATGGGACAAATAGCTTAAAAACTATTGTGGTATTGAATATGTAATTATGCACTTTATCTCTTATTAAGTTGCTTGTTGTGCGATAACCATGTTCACTGGGGACGCCATCAACTATTCATTGTTGAATTTCATGTGAGTTGCTATGCATGTCCGTCTTGTCTGAAGTTAGAGAGATCTACCACCTTATGGTTAAGCATGCATATTGTTAGAGAAGAACATTGGGCCGCTAACTAAAGCCATGATCCATGGTGGAAGTTTCAGTTTTGGACATATATCCTCAATCTCAAATGAGAAAATTATTAATTGTTGTTACATGCTTATGCATAAAAGAGGAGTCCATTATCTGTTGTCTATGTTGTCCCGGTATGGATGTCTAAGTTGAGAATAATCAATAGCGAGAAATCCAATGCGAGCTTTCTCCTTAGACCTTTGTACAGGCGGCATAGAGGTACCCCTTTGTGACACTTGGTCAAAACATGTGCATTGTGATGATCCGGTAGTCCAAGCTAATTAGGACAAGGTGCGGGCACTATTAGTACACTATGCATGAGGCTTGCAACTTGTAAGATATAATTTACATGATACATATGCTTTATTACTACCGTTGACAAAATTGTTTCATGTTTTCAAAATCAAAGCTCTAGCACAAATATAGCAATCGATGCTTTGCCTCTATGGAGGACCATTCTTTTACTTTCAATGTTGAGTCAGTTCACCTATTTCTCTCCACCTCAAGAAGCAAATACTTGTGTGAACTGTGCATTGATTCCTACATACTTGCTTATTGCACTTATTATATTACTCTATGTTGACAATATCCATGAGATATACATGTTACAACTTGAAAGCAACCGCTGAAACTTAATCTTCTTTTGTGTTGCTTCAATGCCTTTACTTTGAATTATTGCTTTATGAGTTAACTCTTATGCAAGACTTAATTGATGCTTGTCTTGAAGTGCTATTCATGAAAAGTCTTTGCTATATGATTCACTTGTTTACTCATGTCATATACATTGTTTTGATCGCTGCATTCACTACATATGCTTTACAAATAGTATGATCAAGGTTATGATGGCATGTCACTCCAGAAATTATCTATGTTATCGTTTTACCTGCTCGGGACGAGCAGAACTAAGCTTGGGGATGCTGATACGTCTCCAACGTATCGATAATTTCTTATGTTCCATGCCACATTATTGATGTTATCTACATGTTTTATGCACACTTTATGTCATATTCGTGCATTTTCTGGAACTAACCTATTAACAAGATGCCGAAGTGCCAGTTGCTGTTTTCTGCTGTTTTTGGTTTCAGAAATCCTAGTAAGGAAATATTCTCGGGATTGGACGAAATCAACGCCCAGGGGCCTATTTTGCCACAAAGCTTCCAGAAGTCCGAAGACGAAACGAAGTGGGGCCACAGGGTGCCCAAACCCTAGGGCGGCGCGGCCCCCCCCCTGGCCGCGCCGGCCTGTGGTGTGGGGCCCCTGTGCCCCCTCCTGACTTGCCCTTCCGCCTACTTAAAGCCTCCGTGACGAAACCCCCAGTACCGAGAGCCACGATACGGAAAACCTTCCAGAGACGCCGCCAACGCCGATCCCATCTCGGGGATCCAGAGATTGCCTCTCCGGCACCCTGCCGGAGAGGGGAATCATCTCCCGGAGGACTCTACGCCGCCATGGTCGCCTCCGGTGTGATGTGTGAGTAGTCTACCCCTGGACTATGGGTCCATAGCAGTAGCTAGATGGTTGTCTTCTCCCCATTGTGCTATCATTGTCGGATCTTGTGAGCTGCCTAACATGATCAAGATCATCTATCTGTAATTCTATATGTTGCGTTTGTTGGGATCCGATGAATAGAGAATACTTGTTATGTTGATTATCAAAGCTATGTCTATGTGTTGTTTATGATCTTGCATGCTCTCCGTTATTAGTAGATGCTCTGGCCAAGTTGATGCTAGTAACTCCAAGAGGGAGTATTTATGCTCGATAGTGGGTTCATGTCTCCGTGAATCTGGAGGGGTGACAAGAACCTCTAAGGTTATGGATGTGCTGTTGCCACTAGGGATAAAACATTGGTGCTATGTTCAAGGATGTAGTCACTAGTTACATTACGCGCAATACTTAATGCAATTGTCTGTTGTTAGCAACTTAATACTGGAGGGGGTTCGGATGATAACCTGAAGGTGGACTTTTTAGGCATAGATGCAGTTGGATGGCGGTCTATGTACTTTGTCATAATGCCCAATTAAATCTCACTATACTCATCATGATATGTATGTGCATGGTCATGCCCTCTTTATTTGTCAATTGCCCAACTGTAATTTGTTCACCCAACATGCTGTTTATCTTATGGGAGAGACACCTCTAGTGAACTGTGGACCCCGGTCCAATTCTCTTTTACCGAAATACAATCCCACTGCAATATCGTTTCTACCAAGTTTTCTGCAAACAATCATCTTCCACACAATACGGTTAATCCTTTGTTACAGCAAGCCGGTGAGATTGACAACCTCACTGTTTCGTTGGGGCAAAGTACTTTGGTTGTGTTGTGCAGGTTCCACGTTGGCGCCGGAATCCCTGGTGTTGCGCCGCACTACATCCCGCCGCCATCAACCTTCAACGTGCTTCTTGGCTCCTCCTGGTTCGATAAACCTTGGTTTCTTTCTGAGGGAAAACTTGCTGCTGTGCGCATCATACCTTCCTCTTGGGGTTCCCAACGAACGTGTGAGTTACACGCCATCACTGCGCAGTAATCCAAATCTCGTATGAACCTTACTATCAAAGACTTTACTTGGAACAACAATGCAACAGAACTAAGATAAGGAGAGATTGCTACAGTAGTAACAACTTTCAAGACTCAAATATAAAATAAAGGTGCAGTAGTAAAATCATGGGTTGTCTCCCACAAGCGCTTTTTCTTTAACGCCTTTCAGCTAGGCGCAGAAAGTGTGTATCAAGTATTATCAAGAGACGAAGCATCAACATCATAATTTGTTCTAATGATAGAATCAAAAGGTAACTTCATTCTCTTTCTAGGGAAGTGTTCCATACCTTTCTTGAGAGGAAATTGATATTTAATATTACCTTCCTTCATATCAATGATAGCACCAACAGTTCGAAGAAAAGGTCTTCCCAATATAATGGGTCAGGATGCATTGCATTCAATATCCAAGACAACAAAATCAACGGGGAAAAGGTTATTGTTAACGGTAATGCGAACATTATCAACTCTCCCCAAAGGTTTCTTTGTAGAGTTGTCAGCAAGATTAACATCCAAATAACAATTTTGCAATGGTGGCAAGTCAAGCATATTATAGATCTTTCTAGGCATAACGGAAATACTTGCACCAAGATCACATAAAGCATTACAATCAAAGTCATTGACCTTCATCTTAATGATGGGCTCCCAACCATCCTCTAGCTTCCTAGGAATAGAAGTTTCGCGATTTAATTTCTCTTCTCTAGCTTTTATGAGAGCATTTGTAATATGTTTTGTGAAAGCCAAATTTATAGCACTAGCATTAGGAATCTTAGCAAGTTTTTGTAAGAACTTTATAACTTCAGAGATATGGCAATCATCAAAATTCAAACCATTATAATCTAAAGCAATGGGATCATTGTCCCCAATGTTGGAAAAAATTTCAGCAGTTTTATCACAGGCAGTTTCAGCAGTTTCAGGCAGTTTTTCACGCTTTGCATTAGAAGTGGAAACATTGCTAACACCAATTATTTTTCCATTAATAGTAGGAGGTGCAGCAACATGTGGAGCATTAGCATTACTAGTGGTGGTAATAGTCCAAACTTTAGCTATATTATCTTCTTTAGCATTTTCTTCTCTTTCCCACCTAGCACGCAATTCGGCTATCAATCTTATATTCTCATTAATTCTAACTTGGATGGCATTTGCTGTAGTAACAATCTTATTATTATGATTTTCATTAGGCATAACTTTCGATTTCAAGAGATCAACATCAGCAGCAAGACTATCGACTTTAGAAGCAAGTATATCAATTTTCCCAAGCTTTTCTTCAACAGATTTGTTAAAAGCAGTTTGTATACTAATAAATTCTTTAAGCATAGCTTCAAGTCCAGGGGTGTGTTCCTATTATTGTTGTAAGAATTACCATAAGAATTACCATAGCCGTTACCATTATTATAAGGATATGGCCTATAGTTGTTACTAGAATTGTTCCGATAAGCGTTGTTGTTGAAATTATTATTTTTAATGAAGTTCACATCAACATGTTCTTCTTGAGAAACCAATGAAGCTAACGGAACATTATTAGGATCAACATTAGTCCTACCATTCACAAGCATAGACATAATAGCATCAATCTTATCACTCAAGGAAGAGGTTTCTTCGACAGAATTTACCTTCTTAGCTTGTGGAGCTCTTTCCGTGTGCCATTCAGAGTAATTAATCATCATATTATCAAGAAGCTTTGTTGCGTCACCAAGAGTGATGGACATAAAGGTACCTCCAGCAGCTGAATCCAATAGGTTCCGCGAAGAAAAATTCAGTCCTGCATAAAAGGTTTGGATGATCATCCAAGTAGTCAGTCCATGGGTTGGGCAATTTTTAACCAAAGATTTCATTCTTTCCCAAGCTTGGGCAACATGCTCATTATCCAATTGTTTAAAATTCATTATGCTACTTCTCAAAGATATAATTTTAGCAGGGGGATAATATCTACCAATAAAAGCATCCTTGCATTTAGTCCATGAATCAATACTATTCTTAGGCAGAGATAGCAACCAATCTTTAGCTCTTCCTCTTAGTGAGAAAGGAAACAATTTTAATTTTATAATGTCACCATCTACATCCTTATACTTTTGCATTTCACATAGTTCAACAAAATTATTGAGATGGGCAGCAGCATCATCGTAACTAACACAGAAAATTGCTCTCGCATAACAAGATTCAAGAAAGGTGTTTAATTTCAAAGAATTCTGCTGTAGTAGCAGGTGGAACAATAGGTGTGCATAAGAAATCATTATTATTTGTGGTTGTGAAGTCACAGAACTTAGTATTTTCAGGAGTACCCATTTTAGTAATAGTAAATAAAGCAAACTAGATAAAATAAATGCAAATAACTAATTTTTTTGTGTTTTTAATATAGCAAACAAGATAGCAAGTAAAGTAAAACTAGCAACTAATTTTTTTTGTATTTTGATTTAGTGCAGCAAACAAAATAGTAAATAAAGTAAAGCAAGACAAAAATAAAGTAAAGAGATTGGAGGTGGAGACTCCCCTTGCAGCGTGTCTTGATCTCCCTAAGAACGGCGCCTTAAAAACAAGCCTTGATACGCCAGACAAAGACGCGACCGTTGGGAACCCCAAGAGGAAGGTGTGATGCGTACAGGCAAGTTTTCCTCGCAAGAAACCAAGGTTTATCGAACCAGTAGGAGCCAAGAAGCACGTTGAAGGTTGAGGGCGGCGAAGTGTAGTGCGGCGCAACACTAGGGATTCCGGCGCCAACGTGGAACCTGCACAACACAACCAAATTACTTTGCCCCAACGTGACAGTGAGGTTGTCAATCTCACCGGCTTGCTGTAACAAAGGATTAGATGTATAGTGTGGATGATGATTGTTTGCAGAAAACAGTAGAACAAGTATTGCAGTAGATTGTATTCGATTGTTAAGAATGGACCGGGGTCCACAGTTCACTAGAGGCGTCTCTCCGATAAGAATAAGCATGTTGGGTGAACAAATTACAGTTGGGAAATTGACAAATAAAGAGGGCATGACCATGCACATACATGATATGATGAGTATTGTGAGATTTAATTGGACATTACGACAAAGTACATAGACCGCTATCCAGCATGCATCTATGCCTAAAAAGTCCACCTTCAGGTTATCATCCGAACCCCTTCCAGTATTAAGTTGCAAACAACAGACAATTGCATTAAGTATGGTGCGTAATGTAATCAACAACTACATCCTTAGACATAGCATCGATGTTTTATCCCTAGTGGCAACAACACATCCACAACCTTAGAACTTTCTGTCACTGTCCCAGATTTAATGGAGGCATGAACCCACTATCGAGCATAAATACTCCCTCTTGGAGTTACTAGCAAAAACTTGGCCAGAGCCTCTACTAATAACGGAGAGCATGCAAGATCATAAACAACACACAGGTAATATATTGATAATCAACATAGCATAGTATTCTCTATCCATCGGATCCCAACAAACACAACATGTAGCATTACAGATAGATGATCTTGATCATGTTAGGCAGCTCACAAGACCCGACAATGAAGCACAATTAGGAGAAGACGACCATCTAGCTACTGCTATGGACCCATAGTCCAGGGGTGAACTACTCACACATCACTCCGGAGGCGACCATGGCGGTGAAGAGTCCTCCGGGAGATGATTCCCCTCTCCGGCAGGGTGCCGGAGGCGATCTCCTGAATTCCCCGAGATGGGATTGGCGGCGGCGGCGTCTCTGGAAGGTTTTCCGTATCGTGGCTCTCGGTACTGGGGGTTTCGCGACGAAGGCTTTAAGTAGGCGGAGGAGATAGGTCAGGGGGCGTCACGGGGGCCCCACACGCTAGGGCCGCGCGGGCCCCCTGTAGTCCGCGCCGCCTTAGTGTGTCGGCGCCCCGTGGCCCCAATTCGTCTCTCCCTCAGACTTCTGGAAGCTTCGTGGAAAAATAGGCCCCTGGGCATTGATTTCGTCCAATTCCGAGAATATTTCCTTACTAGGATTTCTGAAACCAAAAACAGCATAAAACAGCAACTGGCTCTTCGGCATCTCGTTAATAGGTTAGTGCCGGAAAATGTATAAATATGACATAAAGTATGCATAAAACATGTAGATATCATCAATAATGTGGCATGGAACATAAGAAATTATCGATACGTCGGAGACGTATCAGTGACTGTAAAGCACATATGGTTGTTGGGAAGCGGAATGGCCTTTGGTCTGTCACTGTTTTTAAAGAAGAACACACCCACCCAATGGTGAAGCTAGCAGGGAGGCGACGCTACTACAGATCACATAGGAAAGTCTCAGAAGAAGATTTCCAATTCCTACAGACGCTACATAATCAAAACATTACAACCGCTCAGATAATGGGTTGTCTAGGAAGTGTGCATGGTGGCGACCCAAGGACGCTAGGCTACGTGAAGAGAGATGTGTCTAACATAAGGACAATGCTGCGAGAGGAAGTATCACATCGTGATATGAGCATGGTGATTGAGTACTTTGAACGCGGGAAAGCAGAAAGTCCAAATTTCTTTTATGACACACTAGTGGATTCAAACAATGCTATCAGAGGACTATTCTGGGTGGATGGAAGGACCAGAGCACTATACCCCAAGTACAAGGACTGTGTTTTCTTCGACACAACCTTTTGCACCAACAAGTATAATCTTCCTTTTGCTCCAATTGTGGGAATAAATAACCACACACATACGATTGTTCTAGGTTGTGCTTTGCTACCAGATGAAACAACAGAAACATTTAAGTGGGTATTTGAAAGGTGGATGCTTGCAATGAATCAGATGCACCCAGATCGTATAATGACAGACCAGGACCAGGCTATAGCTACTGCAATTGACAAGGTATTTCCAAATTCAGTACACAGATGCTGCTTCTACCATGTGCTGCACCTAGCAAGGAAAAAACTTGGTCCAAATTTGGGAGAAGGCCATCCATTTGTAGATGCATTTTACTCATGCATATATGGAACTGATACTATTGAGGAATTTGAATTCTGCTGGCAGCATATGCTGCGAAGCTTCGACATGGCAGAGAACAATCACCTCAATAATATGTGGAAGAGCAGAAAGACATGGGCACCAGTTTACTTCAGGAAAAGTTTTTTCCCATTCACAAGCACAACTGGAAGATCGGAAGGCCTTAACTCATACTTCAAGACATTGGTTTGCCCTAGTGACTCCGTGTGAAATTTCGTGCAGCAGTATGAGTTGTGCCAGAATTTGATGTTGGATCGTGAAGACAATGCGGGCTTCACAATGGAGACGACGACAACAAAGCTTTGGGGCAGGTGAGACTCTTCCATGCTACACAACACTTATACATTGTCCCTAATGAATTTGTAGCATTGTTTTATTATTACTGGAGCATTTACTAATTACATTTGTGACAAAAACAAAATGCAGTTACAACATTGAAGAACAGGCATTGAAATTTTACACAAGGGAAGTCTTCGACAGGTTCCAAAAAATGGTGCAGAGTTCTACAAGATTTTACCCTATCCATGTAGAGGCAGAAGGCTTATGTTTTGATCTTGTTCCAAATCAAGACCTTGATGTGAAAACTTATCGGGTTGCAGTTAACCCTGAAGAAGGATTGTACACATGTGGCTGCAACATGTTTGAAATGTGTGGTTTAATATGCCCACATATCATTATGGTGATGGTGCAGCTCAATGTGCAGCAAATACCAGGAAGATACATGCTTGAAAGGTGGTCTGCAGCAGAAACAGCACATGCCCCGGAACCTGGGACAAATACAATCAGATTTGGTGTCCCAACAACTAACACACTCAAGTACAACTCACTGTGCAGAAAGATGAATCAGCTGGCATCTGACGCATGCTTCGATGATGATACATATGTTGCTGTTTCCCGCATTGTTGATGAAGCAAGCAAAGTTGTTGCTACAATGATTAAAGCAAAAGGTCAAGTGCAGCAAGAAGGAGAAGGTTATCAGCATAGACAGGGTGAGAACCAGAGACAGCAAAAACCTGAAGCTCCACAGCAACATCAACAAACAACAACAGTAGATGGTACTGCAAGTCAACAGGTGAAGAATCCTCCACGTACGAAGCCAAAAGGTCGCCCAAAGATAACAGAAAAGCGAAGGAAGACATTGGTCGAGCTGCGGGATGAGGCCAATGAGAAGAGAAGGAAGAAGCAAAGTGAGCCTAAAACACCAAAAGAGCCAAAAAAAAAAAGGAAGTACATGAAGAAGAAGTGCCCATTCTGTGATGATGAAGATCATATATCTGTAAAGGAATGCAAGTACATGAAAATTGCTTTGGCTAGAGAAGATGCAATGCAAGCGGGAGCAGATTTGACGTTATAGATTGCTTAAGCGAGGAATTATACATTTCATTCTGAAAAAATGTTGAGATATGTTACAGATTTTTACAATTATAATATAGAAAGTAACAAAATGTTGATAAATGTTACAGATGCTACATCGTTGATTTTGTACCCCTGGCTGTCTTATATTTATTTTGTAACCTAGAAAGTGTAAAATGATACTGAACAAAAATTGCAGCAACAAACAGATGCAGATGCAACACTTATAGCTTGTGAAAACAACATAATAAACATGAGTTTGCAGCAACAAAAAAACACCAGTCAGGAACATACTATATTTGTCATACTGGGGACACAAAAGGGAGCATTTGAATTGACAGGTGAATGAAAACTTCTTGATGGTTCAAGCATTGAAGCATTTTATTGTATCATCGTGTTTGCGTCATAGTAGAAAATGGAAAAGCTCAGGCTAATTGCTTGCAGCATGCTTGTGGAAAAATAAAGGTGAGGTAACATTTGGTTTCAAGCAAAACTTGTTTATTACATTGTCAGGGAGATAAACTTGTTGTGTGAAGCAACACTTAAAATGACGGAAGTGCATGTACCACAGGTAAATTGACAGCAAAAATATATGAGCATGGTAGCAAAGTGGGTTATGTATTTACAGCAAACAAAATCAACTTATGTAGCAAGTAAAAACAAAATGATACCGAAAAGACCATGAAACATGAGAATACTTGTCATACTTAAACCCAAAAACATCATCCATATTCCAGAGCCAACATTAAACTTATGTCTGGTAGATTGTACTGAGAAAACATAAAAGAACTGATCATTCAACTAACAGGTCCAACATATAAAACCATCACCAGAAGCCTAGTTCTACTCCATGTTCCAGTACATGGTTACAGTTACAAAGGGAAGCAACACCATGTGTACAAAAAGCTAAACTATCACTGCTGCAAATCCTCGTTCATTATCAGGTCGACATCATCACTCTGGTTATCCCTGTTGTCGATTAGGCTTGCTGCAATCAACCTTCGAAAATCTGGAACTACATCATTCTCGAAATTTGGCATGACTTTCCCATTGAAGTGCTCCATGTAAAGAATGCAGTAGAATCCACAGTCATACCTGCATCAACCAAAAAATGGTGAAAAAAAATTAAAAAGAGGAAGGAAGCAGAGAAACATTATGAAAAGTATCATTTAATTGTCAAAAAACAGTGAAGCAAACTTACAAAGTGTCTTGCCGCGGATGGTCAGGTGTGATTTCCTTGAATTTCCCAAAGTCAACCCATGAAACTTTGGACTCGTTTGCAGTCCGAACGAAGTTGGAGAACTTTGGAAAAAACAAATAGCATGGGATAGTAAGGACAGACAAAAATAGTTGAAGCAAAACATTAAGAAAAAAAGTTGGAATTGCTACCAAGTTGTTTGCTGCTTTTGCTAAGGTGCTCACACCATTCTCTGGCAGCATTGAATCAAAATGTGAAATTGCTTGCACAGCAAGTTGATGCAGCATACAATCCAGTGATCGGCTTGTACAATGGGCAGGTAAAGCTACATACAAACAGAGAGATAATTTAAGAACGAAGAAATTATACATGCATGAGAAACCTTGAAATTGCTCACAAAAACAAGAACACACACGAAAACTCACCATGTCATCTTTCAGAACTTTGAATTTGCTACATGCAAGTTTGAACTCTTTCATGACAGAGGCAGGGTCAAAAGTAGAGGTTTCTACAACAAGCTTTTCATGTATGTTTGAAAACAATAAAAGATGATGAAGCAAGTGATAACATGGGACAAGCTTGGAAGAGAAAAATGCAATAAATTACTTACCGCAAAGTACGGAGAAAAAGCATATCTCTTGTGATTTCGGGGATTCTTCTCAGCACTTGCTTTTGCTGCATGATTGAACTTCTCTGTCCAAACTGCCATCACAACGTTGCTCAAATATTGGCGTGGACGAAGAGCTCCAATGAAGGACTTGTATGAGCAAAAGAATCGACCAATCTTCAGAAACTCTTTGCTGCAGCAATGGAAAACCAACAAATACTTTTATTTTAAAAAGGAAGGAAAAAGGATAAGATGAAACACACAAACCCATGTAGCAAAAAAGCAAACAAAATGACACGGAGGACTCACGACACTTCATTCTTCTTCTTCCTCTTGAATTTATGTCCATGTGAAACATATTTGCCGTACTTACGCACAACATCTTGAGAGACCTTAATCTTCTTCAGCTTCGGAGGTGAGAGTTCACCCTTGGCAGCCCTCTTGTACCTAGTTTTCTTTTCAACAGTTTTAGCACCAGTACTAGCATCTTTGGTGACAACATCTGAAGCAGAAAAACACAGAGAAAACCATTTTATGCTATGAAAAGCAAGTGAGTACTAAGGCAACATATACAAGAAGGAATGTAGCAACAATTATTATGTAATGTAGCCAAAACAGTATACATAATGTAGCAACCAAAAAATGAAAATGCAGCAAATGGAGTACTAAGATCAAGAACTACCAGAAGGAGAAGGGCTTCTTTCAGCCACAATAACAGTTGAACCGACATGTAAAGGAATACCAGCAATCAGACTTAGTTTGTCATCGGCAGCAACAAGTCTAGCTCTCTTAATAACTGTAACATTTTCACCTAAATAAAACTTTCCGACTTAGTAAACATGAGCAATGAAAATGAAAAAAAAATTCTCAGGAAAAAATGACCTGTGTTTGTAGGATGCTGCGGTGACACGTTCTCGCCCAAGTGATCTTCAGCATCCCTGGATGGTATGGGTGGTGTTGTAGCCTCCATAGCTTTAGGCTGCTCAGAAGCTAGTAAAAAATAATAAAAGAACAGATAGTTAGCCAAAACTGAAGAAACTACAATTACAACACAAATAAAGATCAGAAACAACAAAAAGAAGAACATACATGTGTCGTCTAGCTTCACTACAGAAGCAACATCAGCAGGCAGAGTAATTTCTTCTGCAGGAATAGTAATTTGCTGTTCAGGCACAACAACTTCATCTGGATCCTGGGAGAATAGATCTATAGATGGAGGGTCAGGGGCTCTATTCCAAGCTTCTACAGATATACCCTCCGGTATACGAGCAAATGGTGAGTTCATAGGTGACGTCACAAGGCTGTCAACAGCAACCTGTTCACCAGCAACATCTCCACCAGTAGAAGAATCCAACAGAACAGTTGATTGGGGCATATCCACGACGAGTGTGCGTGGGTCCATGTCAGCAGCTCTTGCTTCGACAACAAAATTGTCGTTGTCTGTTTCTTCAGAATCAGCCGCTGGGATTTCTTCATCGGCATGATTGGCAGTACCTTCATCATCATGTCCGTCAGCACCGTCCATATTTTCATCTTCAACTCCCCCTCCGGTTGGGAAATGCACACTAGGACCATCATCTTCTTTCATTGCTGCATCTATGTCAATAAGCAAAGCTGCCATGCGCTGCGAATGCATTTGTTTCAAACCAACACCAAAATTCTTGAGCGTGGTGTCAACATCACGACCATAAATAGACATGTGTTTCTCATACAGATGCTTGTACGCAGCTGGAACCTGTTGACAGATACATAACACATACATCAGGAAGAAATGGAGGTGATACAGCTAATAAAATACTAATGAAGCAGTAGAAAAGAGCAATTGTTGCATTCATTATAAAAACTGGGGATTTTGAGATGAAAACATGGTAGCACATACCATTAACTGTAGTAGCAACATTGTTAAACGTAAAGTAGCAAAAAATATAAACCATGTTAGCAAAAAGCATTGGTTTGCTACATAATGCTAATGAAGCTGGGGGTTTTCAGATGATCCCATGGTAGCACATAACAACAACTATAGTAGCAACATTGTTAAATGTAAAGTAGCAAAACAGTATAAAAAATGCAATAATTACATGAAAAATAATAGAGGACAAAGGTTGAAAACCATGTACTATACCTCAAGATCCTGACTAGTAGGAAACACAAGCCATTCATTGAGCGACGCAGACGGGTTCACTTCAGAATCTTCAACAGGCTGCTCAACAGGCTCCTCAACATGATGACGGTTAGAAAAAGCAGCAACTCCATAAGGAGTGTTTGACAGTTCAAGAAACTACACACCAAAAAAGAGAAGAAAATAAGGATCTTATAGAAAAAACTACAAAAGAAACAAGCGGTGCAACAACCTCACGTATAAGCTTATGAGTAACTCATCGGACGCCTTCCAAAAACAGTCTTATTATTCAGGATCTTCCTATCAGCATCATTTTGTACAACAAACTTGAAATCACCACTGGTCACAAAACATACTCTAGGAATTGAGTAGTTAATGACATGTTGGTTTCGTGGAAAATCCAGGTGATCCATGTAGACAACCTGTCAAAGAAAGGATGGAAGCATAAACAAATCAGTTACGGTAGCGAACATTTAAACATGAAAAATAGCAAAAAACCAAAAAACAAAAACAGAGCATGGGGTAAGTTCAACAACGTACAACTAGAAGGGCGAACGGTCCAGTGATCCAAAACTCATGTTTCTTAGCATTTCCTGGTACCACTACCTCTGCTGTCTTGCTATTGATTTTTGTAACCTCCTGCATTGCTAACTCAAGCAAGTGTTCATCCCATGCAAACTCGTGAGTCCTCCGAGGGTCCAACATACAGTCCAAATAGTCAAGGCTAAGCAGATTTGCGCTACCAGGGTCAATAACCGTAGCCAAACATAGAAGATCCCATGTTCTGATAATGGTGAGGTCCTCCGTAACATCACAAGCCTTGAGCAATTTAACAGCATGCTGGATGAAAGGCCTTGATTGTCCTTCTTCTATGTACATCTGCCGCAGCTCAGGATGCTCACCTTTCTTCTGAACAATAAGTCTGTCGCCACATCGAATTCCAAAAACTTTCCTCACCATATCTTTTGTGAAAACTATCCTCTTCTTGTGGAACTTGAACTCCCGCAAACCAGGGCTAGTATGAGAGGCAACAAAGTCTATTAGAGCATTAGGAATGTTGAATGGAGATACATTCAACAATGCTCTAAATGCACTATGCTCTTCAATAATACGTCTCTTCGGACCATCGAGATCTGCAGCAAGAGCATGCAGACGCTTTGCAGCAAAACGATCCTTGGAAACCCAATGACCAATCCCATCTTCCTGTTAAAAATGAAGAACACAAAAAAAATCAAAAGAAAAACATTTAAATGATAACACAGCAATTCATGTACATAGATGATAAACAAAACTTAAAAACACAATGGCATATGTAGCAAACTAAATAAAGCAAAAGACAAATGAAGCACAAGCATACAACAAAATCATCACCGGCGTAGCACAACCATGAACATTTGCATGCAAGCTGGATAGCAATTATCACAGAGAATGTAGCAAAAATATAAAGGATTTACAATATAATTAGAATATAGCTAATTTTATGAACCTATACAGCAATAGCAAGCTCACAGGGTAGCAAAATAGAAACGTATATACCCCCTAGAAATACACAGGGTAGCTCACAGGGTACAAAATCCACATGAAAAACGCCTAGATATCCTAGTATAAAATCCACACGAGAGCGAGCTCGAACTTACAACCATGATTGCAGAGGCAGAAATTCCTCGGAACCACTCGAATCGAAGGCCAGCGACGATTCCCTTGAAGAAGTCCTAGAAAATGAAGGGGAAAAGTGAGGATTCAACGGGTACGAAACAATTACTTGGACGAAAACGTGTTTTAATCGCACGGGAAGCAACACTGGAGGCGCACATCAAAAGCAAATCATCGGCGGTGCCCGGATTTGCAACGCCACCGCGGAGTTCTAGGCGGCGGAAAAAACCCTAGGGTTGGGGGAAGAGCAGCAGAGGAGGAATTCCTAGACGAGGAAGAGGTAGGCAACTCACCGGAGGAAGCGGATTCGCTCCGGTGGCAGGAACCGTCGGCGGCGCGCGGATTCGCTCCGCCGTCGCCAACCTCTCCACCACGAAGCCCACGAGCCCCCAGACAGGAACCGCCGTCTCAACCAGGTGGTGGGTGGGATGCAGCAAATGCGGGATAGGAGTAACGCCCTGTCCGCGAGTGGGTGACGTGGCGCAATAACAGCCGACGATGGAAGTCCCATCGGACGACGCTCCACCAGGAGGTTACGACGCGCGCGTCCCCCGGGGGAATAGGATCATTTCCATACAGAATGCGGCAACCAAACTTGGTCGTGCTGGCACTGTTGGAAATGTTGCCATGCATGTTGTTAGAATGTCGACACCGCTGAAGTATACAATGCAATGTCTTCTTCCTCGTCTAGAGAAGCCCCGTACGTGGTTATGAATATAATTTGTCATATGTTAATAGTCAACTTGGACCTGACTCCCGATGATTTAGCAGAGTTTAGGTTAAGATTCCACAAGACCTTACCTAACTTGAAAAAGGTTAATAACAGTTGCGCTTTCACTTGTCAGGAGCTGGACAAGGAAAGCGCTCCAACTTTTAGATATGCATGACTGCATGAGCGAGACAACACAGCCTTCTTTTCTCTTACAAGAGTACAAACGAAGTAGACGCACGATTCACATACACTATATTCGTGATTGTGTGCCGTGTGCGTGTCTACGATCTTTCGCAGATGCAAGATTTCATTACCAAGCCTCCGCACTAAGGGCATCTCTAACCGATTCCCAAAACTTTTAGGGCATGTACAATGGTCTTATCTTAGTCTTATCTTAGGAATGCCACATAAGATAATTGCTGAGTTGGAGGAGAGAGAAACAAAAAAAGATCTTTGCCTTCTCTTGGCTAAGAGATCATCTCTTAGCACAATATGTCTCACCATATTTTTAGGAATACATGAGGCTAAAGATAAGACTAGAAAATAACTCATTGTATACCATGTTTTGTTGTCATATCAAAAGGCATATGATAAGACTGTCTTATCAACCATTGTACATGCCCTTAGAGGAGTAAACCAACTCCTAAAACTTGAGTAGAGTTTCGCAAAAAAAAAAAAAAAAAAACTTAGAGGAGTACAAGTACTTCTCTAAAGTTTGGCAGTTCTTAACCGAACCACTATATTTAGAGGAGTAAAAAATATATATTGTCTAGAAATCAAACTACTGAAACCCAAACATTTGGCATAGTTCAAATACAACCGGCTAAACTGTGATCCTAGCCTTGGCCGCCGAACATCATCATTCAAAATGATGGCCATAGCCATCTCGACGTCGTCGTCGTCCTCATCCTCTGACGATGAGTCGTCCATGATGTACTCACTCCCTGAGCCTCTTCATCTACACAACGACATCGGATGGGGCAGAGGGAGGCGTCGAGGGCGGTCCTGACCTTCTATCGCCTCCCCAGCCTCCAGCTGCTTCCAGCTGTGATGAATCAAGGCTGACGGAGGCCGATTTGGAAGAAATCGGGGGGGGGGGGGGGCAGAAACTCGATCCCCTCGTCGATTCCGGCGACAACGAGATGCGGTGAGCGACGGAGAGGTGGCCTGGAGGGCGGCGCAAGGACCTGGGTGGGGGCGGCGGGGTATGGCGGTCATCGGCGGTGACGCCATCGGGAATGGGTGCGGCGGGGCGGAGGTGGGATTTTTTCTCGGAAGTGGCACCCGACTCCTCAAAATACTCCTCCGCGGCCAATTTTACTCCTCCGACTTCTAATTTTTTTTCTCCTCTAACCATTTTGTACTTCGGCTAGGTGGTTATCTTACCGATTTTTACTCCTCTAACCGATTTTTGGGGATCGGTTAGAGATGCCCTAACAACGCAAATAGGGATAGGATTTGTTGCATCGGAGAGCTCGTTTTCCAAAAAAATAAAAAAATCACAAGATGTCTAGGCCTCCTAAAATTCTGAAAATATTTATGTCTACTAGCATCATGCCTGCTGCGATTTCCTTTTTGCTTGTCGCATTTATAACACGGCATGCTAACAAGAAATAAACATGGCCGCATGTGCATCAAAAACGTTTTTTGTCCTCCTTGGAGGACGATTTTCGATCTCATGCCCATATAGCAAGCATGGACATGAGAGCGATCCCAGCCAGCAATGAGATGTTCACCATGACCTGCAACCTCCCGTTGTTCTGCACCCTAGGGTTCATGAAATCTTCGGCTAGAAGGTCAACGAGGGCCATGTAGTTCAGGATTCCCGCGGCCGCCGCACTGAGGAGCCCTTCGACGACCAAGGCCCTGGGGCTATTTTCGTTGTAACCAGACGATATCCCGATGCCGATCACCACGCCAACCGGCGTGGTGAGCGAGAAGAAGAGCGACATCATCAAGACAGACCTGAGGCGGAGCTTCGCCTGAACAATGCATCCTCCAAGCCCTATCCCCTCGAAGAACTGATGGAAGGTTAGCGCGATCACGAGCGGTCTGATCGTACTGGCGCTCTCGGATGCGCCTAGCGACATGCCGATGATCACCGAGTGCACGATGATCCCCAGCTCCAGCACCTGCGAGATGACGCGGTGCCGGATGAGCTGCGCGCTCCCGTCGTCAGATGTTCCTGCGGCGGACGAAGCGATGATGGCCGATACGCCGTGGCCGTGGGAGTGACCGCCGTTCCCGTGCGCGTGATGATCATCCGGCGTGGTGGCCTCTAAGTCGTCGCCGACTCCAACGGCCGCCGAGGCCTTCTTGGCGTTCGCGGCGCGCTGGAAGTACCCCGTGGCAATGGTGTCGACGACGAGAGTGGCGATTGCCGCGAGCATGGCGAC
Source organism: Lolium perenne (assembly GCF_019359855.2). Classification (NCBI taxonomy): domain Eukaryota; kingdom Viridiplantae; phylum Streptophyta; class Magnoliopsida; order Poales; family Poaceae; genus Lolium; species Lolium perenne. The sequence continues at coordinate 202,965,336 of NC_067244.2, forward strand.
GAAGCCGGCGAACGGGAATTTCTTCCACGGTCCTCCGACGAGGCACGGCGAGCCGAGCCTGTCGAAGGCCTCCGGGAGGATGTGCACGAATGAGGTGGCGAGGATGACCCCCGCGGCGAAGGCCTTGACGGCGAAGAAGAGGTCTGTGTCCGGGCTGAGCGCCGGGAACTTGCGGCCGAGCGACGGGATGGCGCTGCCGGCGGCGCTGGCCACCAGGATGCAGAAGACGGCGATGATCTTGAGCTTTAGCGCGCCCGCCTTGTCTTGCTCCTCCTCTCCGGCCTCGCAGTCGCAGTCGGCGACGGTGAGCAAAGGGAGGGATGAGAAGAAGAAGAGGAGGCACAGAGCGGCGAGCCTGAGATCGGCAGCCATGTTTTTCAGTCGGACGCAAGAGAACGGTGATCACGCATATAGGATTTTTCACCTATATATACAGATCTGCTACTGCTAGTACCAGCTGTGTATTTAATCAAGTTGTATAGAATGAGGTAGCAGTGTCAACATAATTAGTGTCAACATATATATAGCGACGAAACTTTCATTAAAAACGGTGATTAATCAGTAGTACTACTATTTGCCAATTATAGTCAACAGGGGTAAAACATTGTGAATTTTTTTACTAGTGGTTATCAGGGTACCACTTTCTTGGTTTGATATATGTACTCAAACTCATCACTTTACCCTTTATTTTCAATGTATTACAGTACTTTCTCAGTTTGATCGCTCATACTTTCTGTCCCCAAGATGCCTGCAGCTATCCACCGTGCTGCACTCTGGTGTTCTTCCAAGTTCCACCACTATCCTGTTCCTGTAGACAGCTGCAGTTTACTTTAGCATTCTTGCACGATAAAAGGGCTTGATGATGCTTTAACTTGAGCATCCAAATATTCTTATCTTGGTATAAAATGCGCTGATCTCGTGCGAACAAAAAAAAAACAAAGCTCATGAGCAGCCTGCATCAGGTCAACGCCGAATAGTACTCCGTACTCTGCTCCGGTGGTAGAATAGGGCCTTCCTGAGATCTAATCCAAAGATTGGTTAGGCAGAGAAAGAAATTATTGCTGAGATGTGGGGTGTCGACACAGTGAGGCCAGATGAGCACCATCATACATGATGTACTACTTCAAAGGCCAAAACATAATTGCATTTGTTTCCTTAGAAGTCATCTCTTGATCTCTTGCACCCTGCGCCGTCCCATGAGCAAGAATGTCGTCATTTGTGTAAGCTGATGTAATAATAAACGTATAATAGCAACAAAATGATAGAAAGTCCACAGGTCATCCGAATACTAAATTCTCCTCGTGCTTTCTTTCGATTGGATTGCAAACTTGGCAACACGTCTAATTTTGTTCATTCATGGGTAAGGGTATCTACAACGCTAAGACCTAAATGGATGGTGTATTTTATTCGGTTGGATCATCCGGCGGACACGTGGATGTCACGCGGACGTCCACAGATGTTCGCCGCGATTTTTATTCCCCAACACGCAACCACGGCCTAAATCGGTCCTCCTCCTCGTCTCCATCTGCCTCCCCGCCGCCGCGCTTGCCGGCTGCCTCCCGCCGGAGCTCGGCGCCCTTCCCCGCCCTCGAGTCCGTCTACCTCGCCGCCAAATACCTCTCTGACGCCGTCCCGCTCGAGCTCGGCAACACGCCCATGCTCGCGGAGTTCAACCTCGCAGGCTGCCTCCCGTCGGAGCTCAGCAACGCGCCTGCGGAGCTCGACCTTAACGACCGCATGTGCTCGCGGAGCTCGAGTTCGGCAACGCGCCCGCGCTCGCGGAGCTCGACCTCGTCGGCCATCTCCCGCCGGAGCTCGGCGCCTTCCCCGCCCTCGACTCCCTCTCCGGTGCCGTCCCGCTCGAGCTCGGCAACGCGCTCGCGCTCGTGGAGCTCGACCTCCGCTACGCCAACAGTGTGTGTCCCCCTCAAGGCCTCAGCTTCGGTGGTGTCGCGGGGATGGTCACCGGGCTCATAGCCGGGATCTTCGTGGCGGCGTTAGTGTGCATCGAGTGGGTGCAGGGGAGGTGGCGGCGAAACTGGGTGCGGCGGCGGCGCCTTCTGCACGGGGAGGTTCCATTTTCTATCACTGCCAAATAGGCCAGGGGCGGATAGGAAGGGATGTAGAAGCACGTCCGCACTCCTTCGGCTCACCCCAAAAACCTTCCAAATTTGAACTTCCTTTGGATTGCCATCCATTTTAGTTTGGATCCATCGTTGAGTGTTATTTTTACCCAACCAAACACAATGTTTGAGATGGATTTAGGTCTCCGTGTTGGAGATGGATCACGTCCAGCCGGTAAAAGGCACAATCCCTATTCGCCGCTCGTTGCGGGAGCGAATCGCTCCCGCTCAACCGATGGACGGGGTGGGCCGGCCCATTAGTGCCTAGTACGTACGGGTTTTTCGGTTTTTTTGTGGTTTCTTTTTTATTTTTGCTACATTGGTTTTGCTGATTTCGAATTTTGTTCAGACTTGTTTTTTGTTCTGATTTAAAAAACATGCATATTACAAACTTGTTCGAATTCAAATTTTGTTCAAATTCGAATTTTTTTCAAGTTTGAATTTCGTTCGATTAGAAATACTTTGTTCAAATTTGCATTTTGTTCGATTTAAACATTTTCGGAATTTAAACAATTTTTTTTATTTTTGAACACTTTTCGAGTTTGAACTTATTTCGAATTTAAAAATAAAAAAACTTAACATTATTCAATTTGGAACGTTTTTCATATTTGAACATTTTTCGAGTTTGAACTTTTTTCGGATTTCAATCTTTTGAATTTTGAACAATTTTTATCTTAACATTTTTCAATCTGGAACGTTTTTTGTATTAATTTGAACATTTTTAAATTTAAACGTATTTTAAACTTGAAATTGAACTATTCTACTTTTCTCGTGCGAAGAGAGAAATCGAAAAGCGGAAAAGTGGAAGTCACGCAGGGACATGTAGTAGAGTTGAACTGAATACTCAAAAAATGACGCGCACCAAGCTAATCGCTATACAGTATACAGTGAAAGGAATATGCGTTGCCAAAGCTTAAACGGGCGGAGCCCATAAATGCCGATCGCTTCGAACGAGGCATGCGGAACAAATGGTCCGCTCCGCGCGGACAATAGGCGCACCCGGTAAGGCCTTGTTCGGTTAATCCGTCGTAGGCAGGGAAAGGCCTGGATTGGAGCCCAACTCTGGTTTTCCAGCCCGGCGAGTTTTTTTTTCCAGCCCCAAAAAAAAGATCCTTCGTTTGCTCCCGGTCTGGAATTTTAGCCCGGCCCAACCCGCCGAACCCTTCCTCCCTTGTCTGGATATTTTTTCTCCCCACTCGACCCGTGGAAGAATATCCACGACACGCGACGGCGTGAGAGACAGACGACGGGGCGACGCGAAGACGACGACTCGGCGATCTCGCCGGCGAAGGCGACGGCGACGGCGACGCGACGCCTTCCCCTCCACCGCCGGCTCTCTCTTCCGCCGGCGACGTTCTCCCCGGTATGCCCCCTCTCCTACTTCTCATCGTTCCCATCTCGTAGTTAGGTTTCAGTACGGTTCTTGATTGGAGAAAATCTTGGAGATAGATGGGGAAAACGGTGCAAGGAGATGGCCGTGACTAAATAATGCCCAGGCAAACTTACAGTACACCTGCTGCGGTGCTGCTTTGGTGATTTGTGAGTGAGTGCGTGTCATTCCGATCGGGCGCCTCGTCAAATCACTGGGTAGGGATTTTGATAGGAGATGATCTGCTGCACACGAATTTGCACTTCTTTTTGATTTGCAGTATATTGTTGTGAATTTAGACTAGTACGTAATATAGCTCCTAGAACATTCTTTCCGGTGTGTGATCTGAATGGAAGAGCACATGATTTCTGGTCTCCAGTGAACTAACTGTCACTTTCTGATTTTTTTGCAGATCACACCTGCCCCTGTGAGAGTCGGAGAAGACGAGCCCCCTCCATCCTGGGATATAGTTCCTGATCCGGTCTTCGAAGGTATTTATTTTACTACGCTTTTCTGTTCTGTGAGAGTATCACCCATACTGTTTTATGTCTTTATGCACATGATAATTATTCTGTGAGAGTATCACCCATACTGTTTTATGTCTTTATGCACATGATAATTATTCTGTGATAAATATAACCGAAACAACTATTTCTAGCTTTGCAATGGATATGAGCATTAGAGATCGTATTAGGAAGAGGCGGGAGGAGGATGACGATGATCTCATGATATTAATCATCCCTGCTCTGCATCATTTGGGTTATCTTGGAGGGAGGGTTGCTGAGCCACAACATATACCATTGCTAACCGGGGCAGAAAAAGTCAAGGAGCTGCTTGAAGGCCCTGTCAAGAAATGTAGGATTGCATTCAGAATGGAGCCTTACATTTTCAAAGCCTTGGCAAATTATCTTAGAAAGGAAAAGTTGGTGCGTGATACTAGGATCAAGGTTGAGGAAAAGCTAGGGTTCTTTCTATATATGCTTAGCCACAATGCATCATATGGAGATCTGCAAGTCTTCTTTGGGCATAGCAACGATACGTTCCATAATGTTATGAAGCGGTTCTTCGATATTGTTGTCCCTGCCCTCAACTTGCGATTTCTAAAGGCTCCTTCAAATCAAGTACATCCAAAAATTCATCAAGATAACAGATTTTATCCTTACTTCAAGGTGATTTCTATTAACTCTTCCATTAAAATCAACATTTGCATTTTTTTAGTTCAAGAAAATCATCTGTAGTTTATTTTTTCGCAGAATTGCCTAGGCGCGATTGATGGAACCCACATCCCCGTATCTGTATCACCAGAACAAGCCGCACCTTTCAGAAATAGGAAAGGGACACTAAGCCACAATGCGATGGTAGTTTGCAATTTTGATCTGAACATAACCTATGTATCTGCTGGATGGGAAGGATCAGCAACTGATGCTAGGGTTCTTAGATCTGCAATGAACACACCTGTTGGGAAGTTTGAAGTACCTCCAGGAAAGTTTTATCTAGTAGATGGCGGTTATGCCAACACAGCATCCTTCCTTGCACCCTACCGTAAGGTGAGGTACCATTTGAAGGAGTTCGGACATGGACACCGGAGACCTCAAAACTACAAAGAGCTTTTCAACCATCGCCACGCCGTCTTAAGGAATCATGATGAAAGGGCGTTGGGTGTCTTAAAAAAGCGATTTCCGATCCTCAAAGTGGCGACCTTTCACAAATTGGAGAACCAAGTAAAGATTCCCTCGGCTGCTGCGGTTTTGCATAACATCATTCGATCAATGAACGGAGATGAGAAGTGGTTAGATAACCAGCCAAATAATATTGACCCAATACATTTTGTTGATCTACCAGATGGTGATCAAGGAAATGATGAAGCAAATATCGAAGGCAACAACTTAAGAGACTCAATAGCTCATGCAATGTGGGCTGATTACCAGCATCGTAGAAACTAGTGGGATGTAATAAGTGTCTCGTTTTAATATTCCTCGTGTTATGAATATTGTATGATGAACAAGTGTTACATTTGTTACATTTGTATTATTCATGTGATGAAAATTTTAATATTAATATTGTGTTATGGATATGCTTTGCATTTCAATATTGCGTGTGTGTGCAGATACGATGTTTGCAGTAGGTTCTCCCAAGGCGGTCGCCTTATCAAAAGTTGCTCAAAAGAAGAATTCTCCTAAACCTCGTGCAAAAAAAAATCGTGGTGGTTCTTCTAAAGGTAAATGCTCTTCTTACATGGTAATGATTGTTAAATATGCATAGCTAACCTATTTTATCTTACCATTGTAATGTAGAGAGAGCCTCCTGGAATCCAGACCTTGAGAAGACCTTAGTTGAGTTACTTCATGAACATAATGTTCCTCAGTATAGGGGTAATAATGGGTGGTCTTCTGAGGCTTGGAGTAAGATAGTCAGTGAGTTCCACGCCAAACACACATATGTCACCATGGACAAAAATCAGATTCAAGAGAAGGAGAAGGAATTGAAAAGAGACTACAAGATGCTGAAAGAAGCAAGAATGCAAAGTGGTGCTTCTTGGAATGAGAAAAGGTGCATGATAGAGGCTGAACCACATCTTTGGAACAACATCATCACTGTAAGAAGTTACTTCGTGTGTTTTGCTTCTGAATTATGCATCCATTCAGTGAACTGATTTTCTTTGTTTACTCTTATTTCATAGACATTTCCTAGAGCTAACAAGTTCCGCAAGAAGCCTTTTCCTCTCTTCGATGCTCTGGGAGAATTATATGATGGACAATATGCAGAAGGGACTTGGAATTTCACCTCTACTCAACCACCACAATATCCTGTTTTTAATAAAGTAAATGAGGGAGACCAACTCAGTAGTAGTGGAGTCGAATTTCCAGATTTAGAAGAAAGCTATGCGTATCAAGCACAACATGAAGCTGGAGATGCAAGACAGAAAACAACTGAAGAAGTAGTACCACAAACTACAGAAGACACAAGTGTTGAAAAGAATGGACAGAGGCCGCCTAGAAAGGCTGGTGCAGCATCCAATCAAGAAAAGGAGCCAAAGAAGGTTAAGAAAGGTGCGGCACTGGAAGGAGCACTAGAGAGGTATATTGATGTGAGAATTCAACAGGTTCAAGGTGAGGCTGCTGCCTTAGCGAGGGAAAAGGAGTTGGTGCAAGCAAATGATTACTCAATCAAGAGATGCATCTCTATTCTCATGAAAACAACATGGCCACGAGATGAGAAGGTAAAAGCATCCGAGGTTTTCCAGATTCCAGCAAACAGAGAGACATTTATCAGTTTCAATGAGGATGACCCAGAACTTGGTCTGCTTTGGTTAAGAGGAAAGGTGGATAAGCTTTGAAGGTATGCTTAGCCTTTTTTTTCATAAGTAACCTGCAAGATATACTTATCCTTAGTACGGAGTACTTGATATGTTATCTATATTCTGTCATGTGTTATGTGGTTTCCGCATTCTTGGTGAAAACAATTGTGTTCGACTAAATGTGACAGTAGTGTATTATTTTGACCACAACTTCATGTATAAAATCTTAGTTCTTCTTTTTCAGTACAGGAGGGAGACGACTTGATGTCGTCATGTTGTTTCGATGTCAAGCTCATATGATGAGAGATGCTAGATGAAGATTGAAGTTGCTTTGTTCAATATTCTGTACTGACTTTTATAATATTTGGGCATGAACTCAATCTTAAGTATGTTGAAAGGACCTTTGCTGTTATTTATGATCAAATTATGTCTGCTAAGTTACTTATATCAAATAGTTGATCTAGATGCAGACTGAAGTGCTGCTAGGTGTCATCTATTTGTAGAGGAGTTTTGAGAAGCGATGATCAAATTATGCTTGGCAGAAGCTATTTGTATTATCTTTTGATTTTCATCATGATTAAATGTGAGAAACATTTTAATGTTTTTTTTGGTCCCAGTTCAAAATTTATTTTTTATGTTTTTTTGTGAATCTATTGTTATTTCCGTGCGGCTGGATTGAGAAAGAATTCTGAGACTATTGAGTTTAATCAGTGCAACTATGCAAGTATGCCCTGAGTAGCAGTTGGAGCCTACCAGGGATTAACCGAACAGCTACAAAGCATACACGGGATTATTGACAAGGGGTTGACGTGGGTTACTAGGGATTGGGTGTAGGGTCTGGATCGGTCCAGACCCTACACCCAATCCCTAGTAACCCACGTCAACCCCTTGTCAATAATCCCGTGTATGCTTTGTAGCTGTTCGGTTAATCCCTGGTAGGCTCCAACTGCTACTCAGGGCATACTTGCATAGTTGCACTGATTAAACTCAATAGTCTCAGAATTCTTTCTCAATCCAGCCGCACGGAAATAACAATAGATTCACAAAAAAACATAAAAAATAAATTTTGAACTGGGACCAAAAAAAACATTAAAATGTTTCTCACATTTAATCATGATGAAAATCAAAAGATAATACAAATAGCTTCTGCCAAGCATAATTTGATCATCGCTTCTCAAAACTCCTCTACAAATAGATGACACCTAGCAGCACTTCAGTCTGCATCTAGATCAACTATTTGATATAAGTAACTTAGCAGACATAATTTGATCATAAATAACAAAGAAAGGTCCTTTCAACATACTTAAGATTGAGTTCATGCCCAAATATTATAAAAGTCAGTACAGAATATTGAACAAAGCAACTTCAATCTTCATCTAGCATCTCTCATCATATGAGCTTGACATCGAAACAACATGACGACATCAAGTCGTCTCCCTCCTGTACTGAAAAAGAAGAACTAAGATTTTATACATGAAGTTGTGGTCAAAATAATACACTACTGTCACATTTAGTCGAACACAATTGTTTTCACCAAGAATGCGGAAACCACATAACACATGACAGAATATAGATAACATATCAAGTACTCCGTACTAAGGATAAGTATATCTTGCAGGTTACTTATGAAAAAAAAGGCTAAGCATACCTTCAAAGCTTATCCACCTTTCCTCTTAACCAAAGCAGACCAAGTTCTGGGTCATCCTCATTGAAACTGATAAATGTCTCTCTGTTTGCTGGAATCTGGAAAACCTCGGATGCTTTTACCTTCTCATCTCGTGGCCATGTTGTTTTCATGAGAATAGAGATGCATCTCTTGATTGAGTAATCATTTGCTTGCACCAACTCCTTTTCCCTCGCTAAGGCAGCAGCCTCACCTTGAACCTGTTGAATTCTCACATCAATATACCTCTCTAGTGCTCCTTCCAGTGCCGCACCTTTCTTAACCTTCTTTGGCTCCTTTTCTTGATTGGACGCTGCACCAGCCTTTCTAGGCGGCCTCTGTCCATTCTTTTCAACACTTGTGTCTTCTGTAGTTTGTGGTAGTACTTCTTCAGTTGTTTTCTGTCTTGCATCTCCAGCTTCATGTTGTGCTTGATACGCATAGCTTTCTTCTAAATCTGGAAATTCGACTCCACTACTACTGAGTTGGTCTCCCTCATTTACTTTATTAAAAACAGGATATTGTGGTGGTTGAGTAGAGGTGAAATTCCAAGTCCCTTCTGCATATTGTCCATCATATAATTCTCCCAGAGCATCGAAGAGAGGAAAAGGCTTCTTGCGGAACTTGTTAGCTCTAGGAAATGTCTATGAAATAAGAGTAAACAAAGAAAATCAGTTCACTGAATGGATGCATAATTCAGAAGCAAAACACACGAAGTAACTTCTTACAGTGATGATGTTGTTCCAAAGATGTGGTTCAGCCTCTATCATGCACCTTTTCTCATTCCAAGAAGCACCACTTTGCATTCTTGCTTCTTTCAGCATCTTGTAGTCTCTTTTCAATTCCTTCTCCTTCTCTTGAATCTGATTTTTGTCCATGGTGACATATGTGTGTTTGGCGTGGAACTCACTGACTATCTTACTCCAAGCCTCAGAAGACCACCCATTATTACCCCTATACTGAGGAACATTATGTTCATGAAGTAACTCAACTAAGGTCTTCTCAAGGTCTGGATTCCAGGAGGCTCTCTCTACATTTCAATGGTAAGATAAAATTTGGTACCCATCGAAAACAGCCCAATTAGCCCCGGTCGATACGCCCTCGCGAACGCGATTCCCCGCCGCCCCGAGCCCCCGACGGCCTGACCGCCGCCGCCTCAAGTTCGCCTGACCGCCCGGCGCGCGCCCGCCCCGCCCGCTCTCTGGGCCTCACTGGCTCACCGCGTCTGCGCGTCACCAGCCTGCCTCCCCCGGTCCCCGAGCCGGATCTGCCGCCGCTCTTCCCTAGAGGCCTGCCCCTGCTCTTCCACGCCAACGACCAGCGGACCAGCGGACCAGCGGACGCGCGGTGAGCCCCTAGCCTCTTGTTCTCATTTCTCTGATTCTGTCTGTATCTATTCTCTGTTTAAGTGTTAATTGTGTATATGACTAGTGTGTAAATTGCTAATGTTTGAATTTTTCAATTGTGTAGAAATGAATAGGAATAGCTAAATTACGCTACTTTTTGAGAAACAAGCATCAAAGAAAATTGCATCTCCTTCAACACCGTTGAAACATAAAAGCATGTTGTTTATGATTTAGTTTACATGCTTCTCAAATTGATATTGCTCCTACCGGCTGCGACTGCGAATATTGAAAGAGTATTTTCCGCAATGAGTCTAGTGAAAAACAAGTTGAGAAATAGTATGAGTGATGACCTCTTGAACCATTGCTTAGTGACATTTATCGAGCGACAAGTGTTCATTAATGTAAGTGATGATGCCATAATTGAAAGTTTCATGGCGATGTGGGAACGTAGATTGAAGAAATGATGTAATTTTCTATGTATGTTATATTCTATCATGTAAGACTTTTTTTCATGTTTTGAACTATTTGTATGCAAATTTGATATATGTATTGAATTTCAATGTTGACAATCAATTTGTCTTATATTTTTTCATTTGACAAACGTTTTTCACAATTTCGGAGGCGCCCAAAAAAATTTAGAGGTGTGCCCCCCTCCAATCCTTTCCTGCGTCCGCCACTGGCTCGGAGCTAGTAGAATTTTCTCCACCTTTATCTGAGTACACATTCGACGAATTCAGTCTGAATGCTAGATGGCATTGTCCTACGTGCCTCCACTTCCTCTGGTCTCGCCGCAAACTGGCGCCGAGCAGAGCCGCCGCTCCAGTCCCACAGGCACAGTCGCTCCTCGCCTGCTTGAGCTGTTGGCCACAACTCCATCCTCCCTTCCTCCACCTTCTTGAAACCCCACCACCGCATTCTTGCTCGCCCGCCTCCACCATCCTGAAGCTCCGCCGCGGCCCTCGTCATCCTGAATGAAACCATCGCCCTCTTACTGCGCAGATTTTAAGGTCCGCCGCCGCTTTCCCCTTGCCCGCTCTCCTTTTCTCTCCAGAGTCTGAAAGGTGTTCGATGTAATGCCTATGAGTTGCTCTTCCCGCGTGTTTTCGTGTTCCAACGTTATGTTTGTTCAGTTTAGATAACTTGAGAGTCCTCATCCTTTTAAGGAGAATTTCGGATAATCTGAGATTCATCATCCTGTTAACTAGCACAGTTTTATGTAATCATTATGTCACCTTGAACTTCTGGATGTACATTCTAGGGCATATGTAGTTTAGACAATAATGTACTAGCTGTTTCTCACTCATACCTTTTATCTCGCTTTAGTTTTAGATCTTCCGTAGGCTCAATGTCAACTATTTCGGATCAGAAGAAACAGACATTAGAAGCCATTCAACAGCGGTATGCAGCAGCTAAAGCTAAGAAAGTGCAAGATGAACAGCTTAAGTGCCAGAAGAGCAAAGATGGTACCCCCAAGCCCAAGTTTGATGTACAAAAGAAAGGAAAAACTCCTGAATTGACTCCTTCTCGAACTTCTACACCTAAAGGTTTTATTTTGTCCACTATTCTCCATTCTGTTGGTGTGATCTTTATACATCTCACCGGTTTTTCTCATACTGCTGCTGCTTCTCAGCTCAAGCAAGCTCCAGTTATCAGCAAAAACCTTCTGCTTCCTTAGGTATACCCATGACCTATGTGTGTGTGGTCTGGCTGTGTAACAACAACTAACACATACGTTTTTAACCTTGCAGGTGGAGAAGTCCACCCTATATACTCTGAACTTTCATTTGCGCTTCATGAAAATTTGTCCCAAGATGACCAAGATGGGTTTTCGGTAAATGTTCAGTTCATATGAGTTGCTGAACTCAAATTTAGCTTCACATGTGGTAAACCAATCTCTAATATATTTAGGGTGAACTTTGGTGTAGGGTCTCGATAGCACAGACGTAGTTCACAGTGTTGTATATGATATAATTCAGAAGGGTGGAGAAGCCGGGAAGATTACCAAGGGATCGAAGAAGTTAAAGCTAGACAAAGGGATTCTTTTAGATAACTATGTCCAGAGGGGTCCTATCTTAGTGGATGCACAATCACGGTCTTTGTTGATTCACTCGAAGCGATCAAAAAGACACATGTCACTGAAGCAACACAAGAAATGTGGATCATTTGATTTACTTGATACATTACACAGGCAAGCACTGTTCAGCAGTAGTGTGTAGATTTATGGCCTCTTCCTCTATCATGGCTTTTTCATGAGATGAATGAAACATTTATATCCTTTCTACAATCGTCACATATGGTATCCTTGGTGTTTATGCAGTTTTTATATGTGATTATTGTTCTTGCAGGTTTGACCTCTATAAGCCAATGCATGAAATGTGGAAAGAGTATATTCGAGAGCTCACTAGAAATACAGCGTATGGATCCCTCGCTATCTTTTCTTTCTGTTACTTCCAGGCCTCTTTTCCATCTCCACGCTAATTACTTTTATTGGGAAAGATAGAAGGGTTGTGATTTAATTGTGTTTTGACCCTTTAATTAAACGCTTGCAGCTCAAATTAGCCAGGTTTGAAAATGTTTGCACCTTATACCAGATTATATTTTTACAAAAGATGTTTTTGCCATGGTCCTTACTTTGTACTACATGGGCAAACAGGCAGCTTGATCCAATGACTCAGGATTATGCCTCTTTGTCTACACACGTGAATTGATTGACTTGTAAATACAGACATGACGGAGTAGGATTACTGGTTATAAATGGCATGATGTGATGTTGTTAACGCTAGCAAAGAATAGTCACATTTCTGCAGATCAGTGCGCTAGTTTTCACATCTAATTAGAAAACAAGTAAATTACTGCTAAAGGCTGGTCATATTTGGAAAGTAACCTCATGTCCTACAGGTATCTTCTGAGGTGTCCACTTATGGATTGGCTTAGAATTAAGGACCTTGTAAAAAGGCCAACATTCTAACATAACCCGAGAGCTTGTAAATATGTAAACTCTCTCTTTTTCTATCAATGCATCGAGACGCAAGGTTTTTGCGTTTTCGCGAAAAAGAAACATAACCCGCAAAAACATTTGTTAACTCTTGTAATATGGGCTACTGGTGTTAAATTAGGAGTTAAAGTGTAATTGGCAAAAGAAAAGGCACTTGGTCTCATAGTCTTAAATTTCTGACTTAATTGTTTTAGACCTTTTCTATATGGTGTCTACTTTTGACCTGTAGCTCATTTGTTGACTTGTACATTTGTACTACTTTGATTATATGGATTGTGAGTGTACAGTTTTTTTCGAATTATGATCACAAGCACACAGGCTTTATGCTGTTAATAAAACCAAGCCCGTCCAAAATGCTATCTGTATATAAACCATATATGGTAGGAACTAAAGCATTTGGTATTCGTCTGACTGTTGTAAAGAATTTGACTAAGTGGAGTTGACTGATCAACAAATTTGAAGATTTGAGCAATCAAAATCACAAAATGTAATCATGAGCTCAAGGGCCAAATAAGTTAAACTAGAAGCAATGTGATCAGTTTAACCTTTCCCAGACTTGGGATAACCTTTTACTATTTTTGGTTATTGATATTATATACCATGTACGGAAGTATTGATGTTCCCTGTTTTCTCCATAGGAAAAAACTTTTATCTGAATACCTCCTTTCAGCAGATCTTCATGGGGCCCTTGTAATAGGTAATTCATATACTTGACATAGTTGCATACTGGACTGTTAGACTGTTTCTATTAATTTCGTCAGTATTTTTTTTTCATTTTCAGTGGCAGAATGCAAAGCAGCCTCATATCAAGGTGTGAGTGGCATCATGATTAGGGACACTGCAGAGACTTTTGGAATTATATCAGAGGATAACCGCTTCCGAGGTATGCACTATTCTACTTCGTAGTGCAATATTAACATACTTGTATGAATTATTTTCATTTTCTTGAGAGCATGGCTGCTAAAATATCCTTTTCTTCTTCTGGAATAATAGGGCTGTTACAATCTTGTGTCTTTTCTTCTATACTGCTAACCCAGTACTTCCATTTCCCATTGATCGTGCTAAATATTTGTAGTGTAACTGTTAATCCATATGATTCTCATTGAGCTCTCAAAGAAACAATATGAAGTCAGTAAGTTATGTAGAATTTACAACAGAAAGGTGACCTTTGATGGAACATGGCTTGTTTTTACCCTTGAGGTCCACAGTCTTTGAAGACAGAAGTTTAACCAGTCAGGGTTGTTCAGTTCCTTGCTAAAAAAAAACATATTTTACTCTCAATCAGCTGGACTGGTCTGGCTGGCCATAGGCTCTCTTAGTTTCTTACCAATATGTTTTGTGTGGAAACACGAATTCTGTTGGTTACTGTAGACCTGATGAGATCCATGTGTAAGTCACTCACTTTGAAACCTGCAGTTGTACCAAAAGCTGGGTCAGTTTTCGTCCTCCAAGCCGACCGCTTGAAGGTTACACTGATCGGCGACAAGCTCTCGCCAAAGGAGAGGCTGAAGGAGACCCAACGCCTGCAGCGTGCGCAGTCACTGATCAGATAGAACTTCTAAAACCCAACGGGAAAAGCTGAAGAAAAACCAGCTCCAGGACCATGTGCAGAGACTGATCAGATAGTATCCAACATGCTTGACTCTGTTTTTTTCTTCAACAAATTTCGCCCCAGAGGAACCTGTACAGTATTTTTTTTTCTAGATCTTTGTTATATTTTGAGGAGAGCGTGGCCGGGTGGACGGCCATGCTCTTGTGAGTGATGACTGGATGAAAGTTTCGATTGTCTGGGTCAGGCGGTCAGTCCGTTTGAGGCTGCAGGTGGAGTTTGTGTTTGTCCACTGTCGTCTCCAAGATCTGAAATTACTGTACTAATCATCGCGTCTCTGTTAGCATATCGCGTCACCTGCTAGCTAATCAGCCGAGTTTTAGTTTTTATTTTATTGCAGGATTAGGGAAATCATGACATGTGGGAGTCGCAGAATTCAGCGCTAAAACCGTTGCGGAGGACGCAGCTGTCAATAGTGACCGCTGCGAAACAAATAGACGCCCAGCTCGGTCATGACTACTATGGCAATGGGTCATTTCCATTCTCACCGGGTTCATTTCCATTCTCACCGGGTTCGGGACGGGGATCAGGTTCTCCATCAAGAAGCCAAATTCAAATAATTTTCACAATTTCTTGATCTTACATTTTTAGCACACAAGAATAAGAAATTTTGTAATATATAGTTTGTAAAATGACAATAAATTAATATGATATGTTAAATACTATTGAAATATACTACACCAAACACAAATATTACAACATATTTCATATAAGAATATACCACCTTATATGTATATATATAATTATAGCGGGGGATAACGCGGATGGGAAGACCTTTTAATCCCCATTTCCATTTTGGATAGCGGTGATCGAAGTTCCTCATACCCGTCCCCTAATAGATGAATTCCCCACGGGCTTACGGAGAATGGGCCCTATTGCCATCTCGACAGGGCAGCCAGTCTCGTCGGTGGCAAAATAACAGCCCCAAAGAGGATTTCCCAAACACGCCACAGATAAGAGCATCTCCAACAGATGTAGATTTAAAATAACAACCATATACATCACCTTGGCACAAAAAAATAGCTTCAGCACATGACCTAGATGTAAAAAATGGCCCAATTTTTTTTACATCGTGATTTATATTTTGCATCAAGTAATGCAATACATCACTTGGGGGTGATGTATCCATGCGATGCAAAAATAACCGACAATTTGGACTTTTCCTAGCTGCCCGCGCGTCCTCCTCCGACGCCGCCGGTCGAACCTCGGTCGATTTTAGCACACCGCCATCGGGAATCGATCAGCTGTTGCTCGCCCACCCCCATCTCGCCTCGCCGGACTCGTCCCGCAGCCAGGGATAGCCGGAAATGCCCCCTCCCCCTGCCTCCATGATTTTCGACCTATAAGGATGAAGATGATCAAGTTCTTAAGGTGGTTGCCTTCACCGTGACATGCGATCTTTGGTGGAGCTTCATGAACCTCGACCTGCGGAGGCACATAGTAGCCTAACTGCTATGATAAGAATTGAGAGTAAGTTTCTTCTGCCTCCTCCATAGTGTTGTACCCTTTGTGGAGGTTGTTCTCTTGTCCCATCACAAGAGGCCCAACCTACTTTCACGAACTGTCCACTCCTGGCACTCTCCCATAGTAGACCACATACCAGTTGTACTTCTACCAAGATAGAGCATAAGTTGGAACATACCATTGCAAGACAAGTACTGGACATAAGCTAAGCAACATAAACATGCATGATTATATAGGCAAAAGCATCACATAAGTTCAATCTACCAGCTAGTGTGATCTTACTAACAATCACACTAGCTACTATAGTGTCATCCTACCAGCACATCAAAAAAAGGTGTAATCCTACCATCCACAGTACCGGAAGTTCAACATCATGTGAGGGGTTAGTATATACCACCTCACATAATGTACATGTCCTGGCATAATTTATCATCAAGTTCTAGATATTTCAAAATGTACAACCAACAACGTCATCGTCTTCATCATGCATGTATCACCACCACCCCAGCACAAGGGATCACTAGACATAGTAGTGCTTGCCCAGGATGGTCCTGAACCACATCTTCATGTGGTCCTCGGCCATCTGGACAAACTTGTTTCCCCGAGCCTTGTTGTAAAAGAGGTGTCTTAGAGCCACCATCTTCGCCTCTGCGCTGAAGGTAGGTGAGGCATCCAACATCCATGATGGCGGAGTACATGGCAGGGTGGACATCAGGAGGGGCAGCATTGTTGATGGCCACCGCCACCGCTTTGACAACTTCTATGATGAAGGTCATGTGGCCAACATCCTCCTCAACGAAGACATACATCTTCCTCTTCCTGGCAGCGTCAACATAAGTTGCGGTTCCTAGACGAGGAGCAACACTAACGCGAACACCAGGAGAGGCAGGCTGGTCGTCATCGTCAAGCACAATTGTATCAGAGTCCTGAGTTTGAGGGTTATCTACTACAGGTGTTCCCAGAGGCTCACTGGAGCCCATGGCATACTTGTCGGTGGCTAGGCTAAAGACAAAAATCTGCTTGGTAATTGGTTTGTTGAGGAACTAGGCGTCATTTGGGTGTGCCTTACTGATACGCGTACAACACGCGTCCGTTGGGAACCCCAAGAGGAAGGTGTGATGCGTACAGCGGCAAGTTTTCCCTCAGTAAGAAACCAAGGTTTTCGAACCAGTAGGAGCCAAGAAGCACGTTGAAGGTTGATGGCGGCGGAGTGTAGTGCGGCGCAACACCAGGGATTCCGGCGCCAACGTGGAACCTGCACAACACAACCAAATTACTTTGCCCCAACGTGACAGTGAGGTTGTCAATCTCACCGGCTTGCTGTAACAAAGGATTAGATGTATAGTGTGGAAGATGATGCTTGCAGAAAACAGTAGAACGAGTATTGCAGTAGATTGTATTCGATGTAAAAGAATGGACCGGGGTCCACAGTTCACTAGTGGTGTCTCTCCGATAAGAATAAGCATGTTGGGTGAACAAATTACAGTTGGGCAATTGACAAATAAAGAGGGCATGACCATGCACATACATTTTATGATGAGTATTGTGAGATTTAATTGGGCATTACGACAAAGTACATAGACCGCTATCCAGCATGCATCTATGCCTAAAAAGTCCACCTTCAGGTTATCATCCGAACCCCCTCCAGTATTAAGTTGCAAACAACAGACAATTGCATTAAGTATGGTGCGTAATGTAATCAATAAATATATCCTTAGACATAGCATTGATGTTTTATCCCTAGTGGCAACAAAGACATCCACAACCTTAGAGGTTTTGTCACTCCCCTGCATTTAATGGAGGCATGAACCCACTATCGAGCATAAATACTCCCTCTTGGAGTTACAAGCAAAAACTTGGCCAGAGCCTCTACTAGCAACGGAGAGCATGCAAGATCATAAACAACACATAGATAGATTGATAATCAACATAGCATAGTATTCATTATTCATCGGATCCCAACAAACGCAACATGTAGCATTACAGATAGATGATCTTGATCATGTTAGGCAGCTCACAAGATCCAACAATGATAGCACAATTAGGAGAAGTCGACCATCTAGCTACTGCTATGGACCCATAGTCCAGGGGTGAACTACTCACACATCACTCCGGAGGCGACCATGGCGGTGAAGAGTCCTCCGGGAGATGATTCCCCTCTCCGGCAGGGTGCCGGAGGCGATCTCCTGAATCCCCCGAGATGGGATTTGCGGCGGCGGCGTCTTTGGAAGGTTTTCGGTATCGTGGCTCTCGGTACTGGAGTTATTCTCGACGAAGGCTTAAGTAGGGGGAGGGGTAGGTCAGGGGGCGCCACGAGGGGCCCACACCACAGGCCGGCGCGGCCAGGGCTTGGGCCGCGCCGCCCTGGTGTGGCGTCGCCTCGTCGCCCCACTTCGTTTCCTCTCCGGACTTCTGGAAGCTTCGTGGAAAAATAAGATCCTGGGCGTTGAATTCGTCCAATTCCGAGAATATTTCCTTACTAGGATTTCTAAAACCAAAAACAGCAGAAAACAACAACTGGCTCTTCGGCATCTCGTTAATAGGTTAGTGCCGGAAAATGCATAAATATGACATAAAGTATGTATAAAACATGTAGGTATCATCATAAAAGTAGCATGGAACATAAGAAATTATCGATACGTTGGAGACGTATCACTTACACATGTGGACAAACAGTTGGTTAGTCGGGGGCTAGTGAATGATTATGCAAGTGAGAGGTGAGTACCGAGACATAGCCTATGTAGTGCTTGTCCTCCAGGATGATGGTGTGAGTGTCCACATCCAATTCGGCACCACCGAGGACTCTTGGCTTGTTTATATGGATCCACTGGCTCTCCACTTACACAGGTGGTTGGTCAAAGATCTTTGCCCAATCATTCAGATGCACCTCCTTAAACCCCTTCTATGTCTTGATGCCACTCTTGATGATGTTGCACATCTGGTTCATGACGGACAAGGAGAGGTAAAGTTGGCCACTTCATAGTGGACTTGCCCAACTTAAGCCCCCCACAAGTGGTGTGGGATTTACCAACCTTGCTCGCCTTGTTCCTGGCGTTCAAGGTTCAAGCTGCCAGATCATGTTCATCAACAAGCATCGAACACATGGGGGCTGTCGGCTTTATATCAGTGTCTTGCAGGTAAGTCAGTGCTAGCTGGTTCTCAGGAACTAAGAACATATTGTCCTGTGTATCAAACAGGGCCTGGTCGAACTCATCGAGGGTGTACACCTAGGTAGGGGTGAGTTACAAAGCCGGCATAAATCAGTCGAGGTAAACCGTTAGTACAATACATAGTTGCAAGATTATATGTAAATGTAGCACACAAGCATGTACATTACCAACATTACGACTAAATCTACCGCAAATACTTACTAATATGACATCACAAGGTTGATTTCATCCAAATCTACAAAGCAAGTACTGAAACAAATAGATGGAATAGCTACCTTCAAGCACAACAATGGGTACACGGAAAAAATTATACCAACGGAGCAAATGTACATGTACTAAGAAAGATTGAATAAAGATTACCATCTACAACCTACAATCTGGCTCAGATCAACCAAATCAACTATTTAAATCTACGACATACTCACATATCATACAAAGCTAGGGTTAGGAGACTCACTGCCAAGAGAGAAGAACCGCTTGCCGAGCTCGGAGAAGATGTGGAAGCCTGCTTGCCGCCGCCATCTAGCTCCTAATGGAGTAGTCACCATCTCTTACCTGGCCGTCGGCAAACCTCCACGCCGGGTGATACGTCTCAAACGTATCTATAATTTCTTATGTTTCATGCTAGTTTTATGACAATACTCACATGTTTTATATACACTTTACATCATTTATATGCATTTTCCGGCACTAACCTATTAACGAGATGCCGAAGAGCCAGTTCCTGTTTTGTGCTGTTTTTGATTTCAGAAATCCTACAAAGGAAATATTCTCGGAATTGGACGAAACCAACGCCCAGGGTCTTATTTTTCCACGGAGCTTCCAGAATACCGAAGAGCATACGAAGTGGGGCCACGAGGCGCCCTAACCATAGGGCGGCGCGGCAAAGGAGGGGCCCGCACCGGCCTATGGTGTGGGGCCCCTGCGCCGCTTCCGACTCTGCCCTTCCGCCTACTTAAACTCTCCGTCGCGAAAACCCTATTACCGAGAGCCACAATACAGAAAAAGTTCCAGAGACGCCGCCGCCACCAATCCCATCTCGGGGGATTCAGGAGATCGCCTCCGGCACCCTGCCGGAGAGGGGAATCATCTCCCGGAGGACTCTACATCACCATGATCGCCTCCAGACTGATGTGTGAGTAGTTCATCCTTGGACTATGGGTCCATAGCAGTAGCTAGATGGTTGTCTTCTCCTCATTGTGCTATCATGTTAGATCTTGTGAGCTGCTTATCATGATCAAGATCATCTATTTGTAATGCTACATGTTGTGTTTGTTGGAATCCGATGAATATGGAATACTATATCAAGTTGATTATCAATCTATCATATATGTGTTGTTTATGATCTTGCATGCTCTCCGTTGCTAGTAGAGGCTCTGGCCAAGTTGATACTTGTGACTCCAAGAGGGAGTATTTATGCTCGATAGTGGGTTCATGCTTCCATTGAATGCGGGACGATGACGAGAAAGTTCTAAGGTTGTGGATGTGCTGTTGCCACTAGGGATAAAACATCAATGCTTTGTCTAAGGATATTTGTGTTGATTACATTACGCACCATACTTAATGCAATTGTCTGTTGTTTGCAACTTAATACTGGAAGGGGTGCGGATGCTAACCCGAAGGTGGACTTTTTTGGCATAGATGCATGCTGGATAGCGGTCTATGTACTTTGTCGTAATGCCCTAAGTAAATCTCATATTACTCATCATGATATGTATGTGCATTGTTATGCCCTCTCTATTTGTCAATTGCCCAACTGTAATTTGTTCACCCAACATGCTATTTCTTATTGGAGAGACACCACTAGTGAACTGTGGACCCCGGTCCATTCTTTTACATCTGAAATACAATCTACTGCAATCATTGTTCTCTGCTGCTCATTGCAAACAAACATCATTTTCCACACCATACATTTAATCCTTTGTTTACAGCAAGCCGGTGAGATTGACAACCTCACTGTTAAGTTGGGGCAAAGTATTTTGATTGTGTTGTGCAGGTTCCACGTTGGCGCCGGAATCCCTGGTGTTACGCCGCACTACACTCCGTCACCAACAACCTTCAAGTGGCCCTTGACTCCTTGATACGTCTCCAACGTATCTATAATTTCTGATGTTCCATGCTAGTTTTATGACAATACCTACATGTTTTGCTCACACTTTTATAATGATTTTATGCATTTTCCGGAACTAACCTATTAACAAGATGCCGAAGTGACAGTTCCTGTTTTCTGCTGTTTTTGGTTCCAGAAAGGCTGTTCGGGCAATATTCTCGGAATTCGACGAAACGAAGACCAAACATCATAATTCACCGAGACGGACCAGGACACCGAAGGAGAGTCGGAGGGGAGGCCTGGGGCCCCCAGACCAAAAGGCGGCGCGGCCTGGAAGGGGGGCGCGCCAGCCTATGGTGTGGGCCCCCCAGGCACCCCCTTGCGCCGCCTCTTCGCCTATAAGATCCCTCGTGACCTAAAACCGGGAGACCAATTGACGAAACTCCAGAAAGACTCCAGGGGCGCCGCCACCATCGCGAAACTCCAATTCGGGGGACAGAAGTCTCTGTTCCGGCACGCCGCCGGGACGGGGAAGTGCCCCCGGAAGCCATCTCCATCGACGCCACCGCCTCCATCATGCTCCGTGAGTAGTTCCCCCATGGACTACGGGTTCTAGCTGTGGCTAGTTGGTACTCTCTCTCCCATGTACTTCAATACAATGATCTCATGAGCTGCCTTACATGATTGAGATCCATCTAATGTAATCGGTGTTGTGTTTGTTGAGATCCGATGGATGATACATTATGATTAGTCTATCTATAAGTTTGTGAAGTTATTGTTGCTGCAATCTTGTTGTATTTAATGCTTGTCACTAGTGCACGAGTGGAACGATCTTAGATTTAAGCTCTATACTTATTCCTTAGATTGTATCTACAAGTTGTTTGCACATATTGTTGTCCGGAACCCGAGGCCCCAAAGTGACAGAAATTGGGACAACCGGAGGGGAAGGCTGTGATATGAGGATCACATGTTTTCACCAAGTGTTAATGCTTTGCTCCGGTGCTCTATTAAAAGGAGTACCTTAATTGCCAGTAGATTCCCTTGAGGCCCGACTGCCACCGGCTGGTAGGACAAAAGATGTTATGCAAGTTTCTCATTGCGAGCACGTATGACTATATATGGAAAACATGCCTACATGATTAATAATCTTGATGTTCTGTCTTAATGCTATTTCAATCCTATCAATTGCCCAACTGTAATTTGTTCACCCAACACTTGCCACTTGTTATTGGAGAGTTACCACTAGTGTAGATAGCTGGGAGCCCCGGTCCATCTTTCATCACCATATACTCGTTCTACATGACATTGGAAGTAGTATCAACTATTTTCTGGTGCCATTGTCTCTGTCTTCATCGTTTACCGCTGTGTTACTGTTACTATTGCTCTCATATTACTGCTGCTTTCACATCACCCCTGTTACTAGTGCTTTTCCAGGTGCAGCTGAATTGACAACTCAGTTGTTAATGCTTATAAGTATTCTTTACCTCCCCTTGTGTCGAATCAATAAATTTGGGTTTTACTTCCCTTGAAGACTGTTGCGATCCCCTATACTTATGGGTTATCAAGACTATTTTCTGGCGCCGTTGCCGGGGAGGCATAGCTCTACTCATAAGTTCACCTGGGGAGTACACTCTACCTCTCTCTCTATTTTTATTTTACTTTATTTTGTTTTGCTTAGTTTACTTTTGTCTAGTTTATTTGTGCTTAATTTATTTCTGTCTAGTATTATTTTTCTTAGTTTACTCTTGCTTAGTTTCTTTTTGTCTTGTTTTATTTTTCTTATATACCCAAAAATCCATAAAAAATTGAAAAACCTAAAAATTAAAAAAATGTTGTTATGGGAGAACCCACAACCTATTTGGAGCTTATTGAATTACATAATAATTATAGAGAATCAAGAACGGGTTAAGTCATGAGTGCTATGATAGAAAAATTGAATACAATTGCTAAAATCTTGCTTAAACGCCATGATATAAACTGTTGCTCTCAACAGGATACTAAACATCTGAAATTCCAATGTGGCTTTAGTGAAGAAGTTTTAATTATGAACTATAATTGGAATAACTATATTCATCTTGGGTTCGAAGAGGTAGAACAATTTGTTTTATTTATGGGAGCTTCTGAGATCGAATCCTTCATGGTTCTGAATTATGAAACTTGTGTTGTTTGTAAGGACCTTAAAGATTATGTCTGTTCCATCCTTAATTTTTGCATAGAAAGTTACAGCAATAATCCTTATATCATTGATTATAAAGAGAGACTCATTAATGCACAAGAATGCACTCACAATTTGCAGGAACCTGTGAAAGAAGAAATTGATGAACCTGAAAGCTCATTGGATGAAAAAGAGAAGGAGATTGATGAACCTGAAAGCTCATTGGATGAAAAAGAGAAGGAGATTGATGAACCTGAAAGCTCATTGGATGAAAAAGAAGAGGAGAGTGATGAACAAAATGAGGAAGAATGGATTAGCTACCCATGCCAACCTTCTAATGAGAGTAACTCTTTATCTCTTACACTATTTGATTGTCCTCCATGCTTACCAAAGGAGGATGAATGTTATGTTCATGTGGATTCTCTTGAAATAGTACCTATGAGTAAAACTTGTGAGAATAATTATGCTACTGTTATCTATGATAATCCATGCTATTTTGATAAATCTTATGATAATGCTTTGTTTGTGCCTGATGTCGAAATGCATGGTACCAAAGGGTTCTGCTTGGCAAATGTTTATGATAAAGCTCTAGATGATGGTCATATGTTACTTGATAATATTAATTGTACTACTAATGAAAATGGGATTGGGAAGGTCTTGACTTTATGTAGGAATCCCATATCTCTTGAGATTGATCAATCATCATGTTATATTATTGATAAAAGTGGGTTTGAAAGTTTTAATCCCACTATTTTTGAGCTTGATAAAACTATTTGTTTATGGATCATGAGAAACATGTTTTATGTGATAGTTATACTATTGAGTTTATTCATGAAGCTACTGAAAATTATTATGAGAGAGGAAAATATGGTTGTAGAAATTTTCATGGTACTAAAACACCTCTCTATATGCTAATTTTTTTGAAGTTACTCTTGTTTTATCTTCTTATGCTTGTCACTTTGTTCTTCATGAATTTATTTGTGTACAAGATTCCTATGCATAGGAAGTGGGTTAGACTTAAATGTGTTTTGAACTTGCTTTTTGATGCTCTCTTTGCTTCAACTCTTATTTCTTATGTGAGCATCATTAAAATTGCTGAGCCCATCTTAATGGCTATAAAGAAAGCACTTCTTGGGAGATAACCCATGTTTTATTTTGCTACTGTTTTGTTGTGTCTTGGAAGTTGTTACTACTATAGCAACATCTCCTTATCTTTATTATATTGCATTGTTGTGCCAAGTGAAGTCTCTAATAGAAGGTTGATACTAGATTTGGATTTCTGCGCAGAAACAGATTTTCTATCTGTCACGAATTTGGGCAGGGATCTCTGTAAGTAACTCAGAAAAATCTGCCAATTTACGTGAGTGATCCACAGATATCTACGCAACTTTCATTAGTTTTGAGTTTTCTGATTTGAGCAACGGAAGTACCTCTTAAAAATTCATCTTTACTGGCTGTTCTGTTTTGACAGATTTTGTCTCTCTTTTTTGCATTGTCTCTTGTGGACTTTAAGTGAGGCTTTCTAGACGTGGAGAGCTGTAGCTAATGTTTTATTGAGTTCTTGCAATGTGTCACTACAGGACTAAAGTGGATTAAAGTTTTTTTTTAGTACTAACCCCTCTAATGAAGTTTATGAGAAGTTTGGTGTGAAGGAAGTTTTCAAGGGTCAAGAGAGGAGGATGATATATGATCAAGAAGAGTGAAAAGTCTAAGCTTGGGGATGCCCCTGTGGTTCATCCCTGCATATTTCAAGAAGACTCAAGAGTCTAAGTTTGGGGATGCCCAAGGCATCCCCTTCTTGATCAACAACTTATCAGGTCACTTCTATTGAAACTATATTTTTATTCGGTCACATCTTATGTGCTTTACTTGGAGCGTTTGTGTGTTTATTTTCATTTTGTTTGTGTTTGAATAAATTCGGATCCTAGCAATCCTTGTGTGGGAGAGAGACACGCTCCGCTTTTTCATTTGAACACTGGTGTTCTTAGTTTTACTTTTAATGTTCATGACAAAAGTTGGAAGCTGTTGCATTTATTGCTATTTGGTTGGAAACAGAAAATGCCTCATATTGTCTTGGATAATTTGATACTTGGCAATTGTTTTGAGCTCTCAAGTAGATCATGTTTACTCATGCATCATGTAGTTTAAACCTATTAGTGGAGAACTACCGTAGAGCTTGTTGAAATTGGTTTGCATGATTGGTCTCTCTAAGGTCTAGATATTTTCTGGTAAAAGTGTTTGAGCAACAAGGAAGACAGTGTAGAGTTTTATAATGCTTGCAGTATGTTCTTATGTAAGTTTTGCTGTACCGGTTTATACTTGTGTTTGCTTCAAACAACCTTGCTAGCCCAAAGTCTTGTATTGAGAGGGAATGCTTCTCGTGCATCCAAAAGCTTGAGCCAAAACCTATGCCATGTGTGTCCACCATAACTACCTACTATGTGGTATTTTTCTGCCATTCCAAGTAAATACTTCATGTGCTACCTTTAAACAATTCAAAAGTTATCATCTCTTATTTGTGTCAATATTTTATAGCTCATGAGGAAGTATGTGGTGTTTTATCTTTCAATCTTGTTGGGCAGATTTTCATCAATGGACTAGTGGCTTCATCCGCTTATCCAATAATTTTGCAAAAAAGAGCTGACAACGGGGTTCCCAGCCCCAATTAATTAACTTTCATTAATAATTCTCTTCACATGTTTTGCCCTGATTCATCAGTAAGCAACTTAATTTTGCAAATAGACACTCCTTCATGGTATGTGAATGTTGGAAGGCACCTGAGGATTCGGTTAGCCATCGCTTGTGTAAGCAAAAGGTTGGGAGGAGTGTCATCCATAAATAAAACTAAAATACATGTGTAAACAAAAGGGAAGAGGGATGATCTACCTTGCTGGTAGAGATAACGTCCTTCATGGGAGCCGCTCTTTGAAAGTCTGTTTGATGAGGGGGTTAGAGTGCCCACTACCATTCGTTGACAACAACAAACACCTCTCAAAACTTTACTTTTATGCTCTCTATATGATTTCAAAACTTAAAAAGCTCTAGCACATGATTTAATCCCTGCTTCCCTCTGCGAAGGGCCTTTCTTTTACTTTATGTTGAGTCAGTTTACCTACTTCCTTCCATCTTAGAAGCAAACACTTGTGTCAACTGTGCATTGATTCTTACATACTTGCTTATTTGCATTCATCATATTACTTTGTGTTGACAATTATCCATGAGATATGCATGTTGAAAGTTGAAAGCAATTGCTGAAACTTAAATCTTCCTTTGTGTTGCTTCAATGCCTTTACTTAGAATTTATTGCTTTATGAGTTAACTCTTATGCAAGAATTTTTGATGCTTGTCTTGAAAGTACTACTCATGAAAAGTTTTGCTATATGTTATCTATTTGGTTAGCAACTATAGATGCCTTGAGTCACTTCATTCATCTCATATGCTTTACAATAGTATGATCAAGGTTATGTAAGTAGCATGTCACTACAAAAATTATTCTTTTTATCGTTTACCTACTCGAGGGCGAGCAGGAACTAAGCTTGGGGATGCTTGATACGTCTCCAACGTATCTATAATTTCTGATGTTCCATGCTAGTTTTATGACAATACCTACATGTTTTGCTCACACTTTTATAATGATTTTATGCATTTTCCGGAACTAACCTATTAACAAGATGCCGAAGTGCCAGTTCCTGTTTTCTGCTGTTTTTGGTTCCAAAAAGGCTGTTCGGGCAATATTCTCGAAATTCGACGAAACGAAGACCAAACATCATAATTCACCGAGACGGACCAGGAGACCGAAGGAGATTCGGAGGCGAGGCCTGGGGCCCCCAGACCACAAGGCGGCGCGGCCTGGAAGGGGGGCGCGCCAGCCTATGGTGTGGGCCCCCCAGGCACCCCCTTGCGCCGCCTCTTCGCCTATAAGATCCCTCGTGACCTAAAACCCCGAGACCAATTAACGAAACTCCAGAAAGACTCCAGGGGCGCCACCGCCATCGCGAAACTCCAATTCGGGGGATAGAAGTCTCTGTTCCGGCACGCCGCCGGGAAGGGGAAGTGCCCCCGGAAGCCATCTCCATCGACGCCACCGCCTCCATCATGCTCCGTGAGTAGTTCCCCCATGGACTACGGGTTCTAGCTGTAGCTAGTTGGTACTCTCTCTCCCATGTACTTCAATACAATGATCTCATGAGCTGCCTTACATGATTGAGATCCATCTGATGTAATCGGTGTTGTGTTTGTTGGAATCCGATGGATGATACATTATGATTAGTCTATCTATAAGTTTGTGAAGTTATTGTTGCTGCAATCTTGTTGTGTTTAATGCTTGTCACTAGTGCACGAGTGGCATGATCTTAGATTTAAGCTCTATACTTATTGCTTAGATTGCATCTACAAGTTGTTTGCACATATTGTTGTCCGGAACCCGAGGCCCCAAAGTGACAGAAATTGGGACAACCGGAGGGGAAGGCTGTGATATGAGGATCACATGTTTTCACCAAGTGTTAATGCTTTGCTCCGGTGCTCTATTAAAAGGAGTACCTTAATTGCCAGTAGATTCCCTTGAGGCCCGGCTGCCACCGGCTGGTAGGACAAAAGATGTTATGCAAGTTTCTCATTGCGAGCACGTATGACTATATATGGAAAACATGCCTACATGATTAATAATCTTGATGTTCTGTCTTAATGCTATTTCAATCCTATCAATTGCCCAACTGTAATTTGTTCACCTAACACTTGCCACTTGTTATTGGAGAGTTACCACTAGTGTAGATAGCTGGGAGCCCCGGTCCATCTTTCATCACCATATACTCGTTCTACATGACATTGGAAGTAGTATCAACTATTTTCTGGTGCCATTGCCTCTGTGTTACTGCTACTGCTGTTGTGTTACTGTTACTATTGCTCTCATATTACTGCTGCTTTCACATCACCTCTGTTACTAGTGCTTTTCCATGTGCAGCTGAATTGACAACTCAGTTGTTAAGGCTTATAAGTATTCTTTACCTCCCCTTGTGTCGAATCAATAAATTTGGGTTTTACTTCCCTCGAAGAATGTTGCGATCCCCTATACTTGTGGGTTATCACTCCTACTGGTTCGATAACCTTGGTTTCTTACTGAGGGAAAACTTGCTGCTGTACGCATCACACCTTCCTCTTGGGGTTCCCAACGGACGTGTGCTTCACGCGTTATCAAGCTCTTTTTCTGGCGCCGTTGCCGGGGAGATCAAGACACGCTGCAAGGGGAGTCTCTCACATCCAATCTCTTTACTTTGTTTTTTGTCTTGCTTTACTTTACTTTATTTACTGCTTTGTTTGCGTTCTCTATATCAAAAACACAAAAAAATTAGTTACTTGCATTTACTTTATCTAGTTTGCTTTATTTACTACTGCTAAAATGGGTACTCCTGAGAATACTAAGTTGTGTGACTTCACAAGCACAAATAATAATGATTTCTTATGCACACCAATTGCTCCACCTGCTACTACAGCAGAATTTTATGAAATTAAACCTTCTTTACTGAATCTTGTTATGAGAGAGCAATTTTCTGGTGCTAGTTCTGATGGTGCTGCTGCCCATCTTAATAATTTTGTTGAACTTTGTGAAATGCAAAAGTACAAGGATGTAGATGGTGACATTATAAAATTGAAATTGTTTCCTTTCTCCTTAAGAGGAAGAGCTAAAGATTGGTTGCTATCTTTGCCTAAAAATAGTATTGATTCATGGACTAAATGTAAGGATGCTTTCATTGGTAGATATTATCATCCCGCTAAAATTATATCTTTGAGAAGTAGCATAATGAATTTTAAGCAATTGGATAATGAGCATGTTGCCCAAGCATGGGAAAGAATGAAATCTTTGGTCAAGAATTGCCCTACCCATGGACTGACTACTTGGATGATCATCCAAACCTTTTATGCAAGATTGAATTTTTCTTCGCGGAACCTATTGGATTCAGCTGCTGGAGGTACTTTTATGTCCATCACCTTAGGCGCCGCAACAAAGCTTCGTGATGATATGATGATTAACTACTCTGAATGGCACACGGAAAGGACTCCACAAGGTAAGAAGGTAAATTCTGTCGAAGAAACCTCCTCCTTGAGTGATAAGATTGATGCTATTATGTCTATGCTTGTTAATGGTAGAACTAATGTTGATCCTAATAATTTTCCTTTAGCTTCATTGGTTGCTCAAGAAGAGCATGTTGATGTGAACTACATTAAAAATAATAATTTCAACAACAATGCTTATAGGAATAATTTTGGTAACAACAATTATATGCCATATCCTTCTAATAGTGGTAATTCTTATGGTAGATCTGTTTTGCCTAATGAGGAAAAGATGCTAGAAATTGAAAGAGCTACTAAGAGCTTTATGCAATCACAATATGAGCAAAATCAATTGTTTACTAAAACCATGAATGAATAATCCACCTTGTTGAAAAATATAGGGAATCAACTTGAAAATTTGAATATGGAAATTTCTGGTTTGCAAACTAAGCTTTCAAATGCTGAAAACCGAATCTCATACATGTCTGAATCACAATCTTCTTTAATTAATAAAATGGCTGCTAAAACTGAGGATAATGATAACAAAATTGTTACTATAGCAAACGCTATCCAAGTTCGAATTAATGAAAATATTAGATTGATGGCTGAATTGCATGCTAGGTGGGAAAGAGAAGAAAAATTTGCTAAAGAGAATAATGTAGCTAAAGTTTGGACTATTACCACCACTAGTAATGTTGATGCTTCACATGCTATCAATGGTAAAATAATTGGTGTTGGCAATATTTCTACTCCTAATGCAAAGCGTGCAAAATCGCTCGAAATCGCTAAATCATTAAACTACTTGTGATAAAACTGCTGAAATTTTTCAAAATATTGGGGACAATGATCCCATTGCTTTAGATCATAATGGTTTAGATTTTGATGATTGTCACATCTCTGAAATTATTAAGTTCTTACAAAAACTTGCTAGAAGTCTTAATGCTAGTGCTATAAATTTGGCCTTTACAAAACATATTACAAATGCTCTCATTAAAGCTAGAGAAGAGAAATTAAAACTTGAAACTTCTATTACTAGGAAGTTGGAAGATGGTTGGGAGCCCATCATTAAGATGAAGGTCAATGATTTTGATTGTAATGCTTTATGTGATCTTGGTGCAAGTATTTCTGTTATTCCTAAGAAAATCTATGATATGCTTGACTTGCCACCATTGAAAAATTGTTATTTGGATGTTAATCTTGCTGATAATTCTATGAAGGAACCTTTGGGGAGGATTGATAATGTTCGCATTACGGTTAACAATAACCTTGTCCCCGTTGATTTTGTTGTCTTGGATATTGAATGCAATGCATCTTGTCCCATTATTTTGGGAAGACCTTTTCTTCGAACTGTTGGTGCTATTATTGATATGAAGGAAGAGAATATTAAGTATCCATTTCCTCTCAAGAAAGGTATGGAACACTTCCCTAGAAAGAGAATGAAGTTACCTTATGATTCTATTATTAGAACAAATTATGATGTTGATGCTTCATCTCTTTATAACACTTGATTCACACTTTCTGCGCCTAGCTGAAAGGCGTTAAAGAAAAGCGCTTATGGGAGACAACCCATTATTTTACTTCTGCACTTTTGTTTTATATTTGAGTCTTGGAAGTTGTTACTACTGTAGCAACCTCTCCTTATCTTTATTTTATTGCATAGTTGTGCCAAGTAAAGTCTTTGATAGTAAGGTTGATACTAGATT
This sequence comes from Lolium perenne, assembly GCF_019359855.2. NCBI lineage: Eukaryota > Viridiplantae > Streptophyta > Magnoliopsida > Poales > Poaceae > Lolium > Lolium perenne. The sequence continues at coordinate 202,996,329 of NC_067244.2, forward strand.
TGGATTACTGCGCAGAAACAGGTTTCTTGCTGTCACGAATTTGAGTAGCCCCCTCTGTAGGTAACTCAGAAAAATCTGCCAATTTACGTGAGTGATCCTCAGATATGTACACAACTTTCATTCAATTTGAGCATTTTCATCTGAGCAAGTTAAGTGCCCCTAAAAAATTCGTCTTTACGGACTGTTCTGTTTTGATAGATTCTGCCTTTTATTTCGCATTGCCTCTTTTGCTATGTTGGATGGATTTGTTTGTTCCATTAACTTTCAGTAGCTTTGTGCAATGTCCAGAAGTGTTAATTATGATTATGTCACCTCTGAATATGTGAATTTTTGATTATGCACTAACCCTCTAATGAGTTGTTTTGAGTTTGGTGTGGAGGAAGTTTTCAAGGATCAAGAGAGGACGATGATCCAATATGATCAAGAAGAGTGAAAACTCTAAGCTTGGGGATGCCCCCATGGTTCATCCCTGCATATTTCAAGAAGACTCAAGCATCTAAGCTTGGGGATGCCCAATGCATCCCCTTCTTCATCGATAACTTATCAGGTCACCTCTAGTGAAACTATATTTTTATTCTGTCACATCTTATGTGCTTTACTTGGAGTGTCTGTATGTTTTTGTTTTTGTTTGAATAAAATCGGATCCTAGCATTCTTTGTGTGGGAGAGAGACATGCTCCGATGTTGCATATGAACACTGGTGTTCTTAGATTTACTTTTAATATTCATGGCGAAGGTTGAAACTGCTTCGTTCATTGTTATTTGGTTGGAAACAGAAAATGCTTCATGTGGTAATTGGTATATTGTCTTGAATAATTTGATACTTGGCAATTGTTTTGCTCAAATAGATCATGTTTAAGCTCTTTCATCATGTACTTTGTACCTATTAGTGAAGAACTACCATAGAGCTTGTTGAAATTTGGTTTGCATGATTGGTCTCTCTAAAGTCTAGATATTTTCTGGTGAGGTGTTTGAACAACAAGGAAGACAGTGTAGAGTCTTATAATGCTTGCAATATGTTCTTATGTAAGTTTTGCTGTACCGGTTCATACTTGTGTTTGCTTCAAACAACCTTGCTAGCCCAAAGCCTTGTATTGAGAGGGAATTCTTCTCGTGCATCCAAATCCTTGAGCCAAAAACTATGCCATTTGTTTCCACCATACTACCTACTATATGGTATTTCTCTGTCATTCCAAAGTAAATTGCTTGAGTGCTACCTTTAAAATTTCATTCCTTGTCTTTGCAATATATAGCTCATGGTAAAAATAGCTTAAAAACTATTGTGGTAAAGAATATGTAGCTTATGTATCTTATTTCTTATAAGTTGCTTGTTGAGCGGTAACCATGTTTCTGGGGACGCCATCATCTATCACACCTTTGTTGAATATCATGTGAGTTGCTATGCATGTTCGTCTTGTCTGAAGTAAGGGTGATTTATCATGATCAAATGGTTTGAGTATGCATATTGTTAGAGAAGAACATTGGGCCGCCAAGTAAAGCCATGAATCATGGTGGAAGTTTCAGTTTGGACATTAATCCTCAATCTCTTATGAGAATATTATCTGTTGTTGAATGCTTATGCATTAAAGAGGAGTCCGTTATCTGTTTTCCATGTTGTCCCGGTATGGATGTCCTAAGTTGAGATCTATCAAAAACGAGAAATCAAATGCGATCTATCTCCTTGGACCTTTGTACAGGCGGCATAGAGGTACCCCTTTGTGACACTTGGTTGAAACATATGCTATGCAATGATAATCCATGTAAATCCAAGCTAATTAGGACAAGGTGTGAGAACTATTGGTATTCTATGCATGAGGCTTGCAACTTATAGGATGTCTTATGCATAACACATATGAATTATTACTACCGTTGACAAAATTGTTTCTATGTTTTCAAAATAAAAGCTCTAGCACAAAAATAGTAATCCATGCTTCCCTCTGCGAAGGGCCTTTCTTCTACTTTATGTTGAGTCAGTTTACCTACTTCTTTCTATCTTAGAAGCAAACACTTGTGTCAACTGTGTGCATTGATCCCTATATACTTGCTTATTTGCATTCATCATATTACTTTGTGTTGACAATTATCCATGAGATATATATGTTGAAGTTGAAAGCAACCGCTGAAACTTATATCTTCCTTTGTGTTGCTTCAAAACTTTCTACTAAGAATCTATTGCTTTATGAGTTAACTCCTATGCAACTCTTATTGATGCTTGAAAGTACTATTCATGAAAAGTCTTTGCTATATGATTCAGTTGTTTAATCATTTTCTTTACCATTGCTTCGAATCACTTCATTCATCTCATATGCTTTACAATAGTATTGATCAAGATTATGATAGCATGTCACTTCAAAAATTATCCTTGTTATCGTTTACCTACTCGAGGGCGAGTAGGAACTAAGCTTGGGGATGCTTGATACGTCTCAAACGTATCTATAATTTCTTATGTTCCATGCTAGTTTTATGACAATACTCACATGTTTTATATACACTTTACATCATTTATATGCATTTTCCGGCACTAACCTATTAACGAGATGCTGAAGAGCCAGTTCCTGTTTTGTGCTGTTTTTGGTTTCAGAAATCCTACAAAGGAAATATTCTCGGAATTGGACGAAACCAACGCCCAGGGTCTTATTTTTCCACGGAGCTTCCAGAAGACCGAAGAGCATACGAAGTGGGGACACGAGGCGCCCTAACCATAGGGCGGCGCGGCCAAGGAGGGGCCCACGCCGGCCTATGGTGTGGGGCCCCTGCGCCGCCTCCGACTCTGCCCTTCCGCCTACTTAAGCTCTCCGTCGCGAAAACCCTATTACCGAGAGCCACGATACGGAAAAAGTTCCAGAGACGCCGCCGCCGCCAATCCCATCTCGGGGGATTCAGAAGATCGCCTCCGGCACGCTGCCGGAGAGGGGAATCATCTCCCGGAGGACTCTACATCACCATGATCGCCTCCGGACTGATGTGTGAGTAGTTCATCCTTGGACTATGGGTCCATAGCAGTAGCTTGATGGTTATCTTCTCCTCATTGTGCTATCATGTTAGATCTTGTGAGCTGCTTATCATGATCAAGATCATCTATTTGTAATGCTACATGTTGTGTTTGTTGGGATCCAATGAATATGGAATACTATGTCAAGTTGATTATCAATCTATCATATATGTGTTGTTTATGATCTTGCATGCTCTCCGTTGCTAGTAGAGGCTCTGGCCAAGTTGATACTTGTGACTCCAAGAGGGAGTATTTATGCTCGATAGTGGGTTCATGCCTCCATTGAATCTGGGACAGTGACAGAAAATTCTAAGGTCGTGGATGTGCTGTTGCCACTAGGGATAAAACATCAATGCTTTGTCTAAGGATATTTGTGTTGATTACATTACGCACCATACTTAATGTAATTGTCTGTTGTTTGCAACTTAATACTGGAAGGGGTGCAGATGCTAACCCGAAGGTGGACTTTTTAGGCATAGATGCATGCTGGATAGCGATCTATGTACTTTGTCGTAATGCCCTAAGTAAATCTCATATTACTCATCATGATATGTATGTGCATTGTTATGCCCTCTCTATTTGTAAATTGCCCAACTGTAATTTGTTCACCCAACATGCTATTTCTTATTGGAGAGACACCACTAGTGAACTATGGACCCCGGTCCATTCTTTTACATCTGAAATACAATCTACTGCAATCATTGTTCTCTGCTGCTCATTGTAAACAAACATCATTTTCCACACCATACATTTAATCCTTTATTTACAGCAAGCCGGTGAGATTGACAACCTCACTGTTAAGTTGGGGCAAAGTATTTTGATTGTGTTATGCAGGTTCCACGTTGGCGCCGGAATCCCTGGTGTTGCGCCGCACTACACTCCGTCACCAACAACCTTCACGTGGCCCTTGACTCCTACTGGTTCGATAACCTTGGTTTCTTACTGAGGGAAAATTGCTGCTGTACGCATCACACCTTCCTCTTGGGGTTCCCAACGGACGTGTGCTTCACGCGTTATCACCGGGACAAAGAGCTCGAATGGGGAAAATGGAGACGCGATTTCGGGCGGTGAGTCATGTGGTGGTGCAAGGGGTTCAAATCGGTGGGAGGTGATAAAATTTCTCCCACCATCTTTTGTGGCTATGCATGCCATATTTGAGCTTGCACGGGCGAGATGCAGATTTTCCTCTTTTCCGCCGCGCCGAGCTTGGCTCGCTAAAAACAATGGAATCGAGTGTGATGCTTTGAGTAACCTCGTGCGGGCCAAAGTTTTAAGACCGACCGGACTAACAGTCAGCCTTTTTTTTATTCCGCCGAAAGCGAGAAATTGGATCTTGAGCACCCAATCACGTCCTAAGGGCATCTCCAACGGGGCGACGCATTTCGGATGCCCAAATTGTCTGCGGGCGTCCATTTGCGTCGTTTGGCGGACGCGAAAATGACCGCGAGACGCGAATTGTCCATTTGCGTCGGGGGCCACCCCCAGCGGTCCGACGCATTTTGGACATCCCACTGTTTTGTTTCTTGCTCCTTCTTTTTCTTTTTGTTGAAGAACTCCTCAATTTGTATCAATTTGTATGAATGAGCAAGTTCAAACGCCGAAAACAACTAGTACTGATTACTCGAATCAAACAAGTTCAAACATATTTAACATACAAACTAGAGAATAAATTTAAAAACAAAGAAACTATAAGCTAATTCTTGGCCTTCTTGTTATAAGGCCCTGCCTCGTCGTCCTCACTCCTGCGCCTCTTGCTTGTCACCTCCTCGTCGGAAGAGGAACTGCCGGACGACGCATCCGTGGAGGAGTTCGAGTCGGACGAAGTGGCGTCTTCGTCGTCGTCGTCGGTGAACGGACGATGACGCGCCGCCCGCGTCTGCGCCCTTGCCCAAGTCCTGGCCTCCTTCCTTGCCACCGCCTTCTCGTCCGCCCCCTCCTGCGCCTCCAGCCGGGCGAACCTGGCGTCGGAGTCCTTCTCCTCCTCCTCCTCCTCCTCCTCCTCCTCCTCCTCGCCGTCGCTGCCAATGACGCCTCTGTCCTCCTCCTCCTCCTCCTCCTCCTCCTCCTCTTGGCCGTCGCTGGCACCGACGCCTCCGTCCTCCTCCTCCTCACTCGGCGTGGAGCCAGGGCCGCTGGGTGTCGCAGGCGTTTCCCACCAATGCCGCCATCCCGGCGGCTTGCCCTCGCTCTCCGTGTCCGACGGCAAGGTGTAGTCGCTCATGGCGCCTGGCTAGCCGGTGTTGGAGGAGAAGAAGATGAAGTTGGCGGTTCGACATGAATTACAACAGACACATGGGTTATATTCTGCGGGGATTAATGGCGGCGCGTATAATGAAGAGGCTTGCGGTTGCTCTTCCGCGGCGGTTCGACGCTCCATTCCGGCGGTTGGCGGGTTGATTGGCGCGGTTGCCACTCCGGCAGTTGACATCGGCGCGCTTGCTGTGCTTTAATTCGAGGCCAGTCGAGCCAGGATCGCTGCCAGGTGGGCCTGTGGAGGAAGCGAGCGGACACTAGGCGTGACCGCGGAGACACAAACATACCGTATATTTACGCCGCGTTTCCGTTGCTACGGACGCTCCAAACACAATACATCACCCGGCTGAAGCAGGGTGCACAGGCATTTCCGATCGGCGGGGCCGCAAACGGTCGCACGCCGAGATGCCCTAAGAGCATCCCCACTCGTTGGCACTCCCCACGCCCAAATCCGGCGAAATTTTCGTCCGGATTGGAGGAAGATTTGGCGTGGGGAGCGCCGAAGTTCCAGCCGTCCCCCCGGCAGGAAACCCCCAACTTCGACCATTTGACATATTTCAAACAAATTCAACATAAAATTTAACAAGTTCGGCAAACAAGAGTACGAAAATTGCTGAAACAAACTCGGCGATAATCAGTACAATGTTTAACAAGTGCTGAAACAAATGAAGCACACAATTTCACAATTTTTCAAACAAATTAAGACAGACTAGTTGGCGTCGGCGTTGGCGTTGCCTCGGAGCCTCCATATGTGCTCCACCAGATCATCTTGCAGCAGCTGATGCATTGTAGAGTCTCGAATCTCCTGGCGCATAGCAATGAAGGCGGCCCATGATGGAGGCACCTGGTGATTAGGCTGTGCAAGAGGACCCTCTCTCTCATATGGTGCTTCTTGCTCAGCCAGAGGAACCGGATGCTTTCGCTCATCTTCAATAATCATGTTGTGTAGGCACACACAACAGTTCATCACCTCCCACATCTGATCTTTGGACCAAGTCATAGCGGGGAACCGGACGACAGCAAATCTCTGCTGGAGGACACCAAATGCACGCTCGACGTCTTTTCGGCAAGCTTCTTGTTTCTTGACAAACTCGCAAAGTTTGGGGGTGCTAGGGTTGGAGATAGTCTTCACAAATGTTGCCCACTTTGGATAGATACCGTCTGCAAGGTAGTATCCTTTCTTGTAGTGCCGACCATTGATCACATAGTCCACCGGGGGAGCATGACCCTCAACAAGCTTGGAAAAGACCGGGGAGCAGTTTAGGACGTTGATGTCATTGTTGGATCCAGGCATACCAAAGAAAGAGTGCCAAATCCAGAGATCATGGGTAGCCACTGCTTCAAGTATCACACTGCAGCCTTTTTTGTGACCCTTGTACATTCCCTGCCACGCAAACAGACAGTTCTTCCATTGCCAATGCATGCAGTCAATGCTTCCAAGCATCCCTGGAAAACTCCTAGCTTCATTTGTTGCAAGGATCCTCTGAGTGTCTTCGACAGTGGGTGATCTCAAGAAATAGTCCCCGAACACTGCTATGGCGGCCCTGCAGAACCGGTAGAAACAATCAAGGGCGGTGGACTCCGCCATCTGAAGATAGTCATCTGCACTATCACCGGGAGCTCCATACGCCAGCATCCTCATAGCCACTGTGCACTTCTGCAGTGACGAAAATCCAACCAAACCAGTGCAATCCGCCTTGCATCTGAAGTAGGGATCAAAGTGGCGGATGGCATACACAATTTGCAGAAATAGCTTTCTGCTCATCCTGAAACGACGCCGGAAAACACTCTCACCGTGCAACGGATTGTCGGCGAAGTAGTCGACGTACAACATGCAGTAGCCCTCCATTCGCTGTCTCGGCTTGCACTTCCGGCGACCTGGTGCCGACCCACCACGTCGACCAGTTGCCAGTCCGGCGTACATGCTTGCCAAGCAACCGAGGATCATCATGTGCTCGTCGTCTTGGGCGGCTGCTGCCATCTCTTCTTGCATAAGTTCGACGAACATCTGCTCCTCCTCTTCGTCCGAGTCCATGGCCGGCGAGGCAAATGGACGAACACCTGACGGGCGTGGTCGAGGCAACCCGAGCCGCGAGCGACGAGGAGCAGGCCAAAGTCGGAAAACAGGCCGGCAGAAGAGCAGCCAGATAGGCCGTCGTCCAAAGACGGCGGAATATAGGCAGGTGGGGAAGGAGGGGCGGCGAAATCTGGGCAACAAGCCGGCGGGGTGGTGCCGGCGGCGAGAGAGATACGAGGGGTGGGGGAGATTTTGAGCGACGTGGCGGTGGGGTTCGTGCGTCGAGTCACCGACAGATCGGGCCCTTCCCCGCTTTTCACTCGTCCGGAGTCCCCGAGCGCGCCCCGGGGGCCGGAGATGGCGTGGGCTCGCCGGATGGATGAAGGGCCAAATCCGGACGAAAACGAGAAACCGGGGGCGCGACTGGACCGAATTTCGCCGTCCGGATGGGAAAAACGTCGCTCGGAGACCTCGTCGGGGGACGAGTGGAGATGCTCTAAGTTTTCAGTGTCGAGGCGCTCGCGAGGACGCTTTTGAGTTTTCAGATCGCAACAGTGCACCTGCACAAAACTGAAGGGAAAACAAACAAACCAAAAATTTTCCTTTTCACCACTGAAAACGACCTCTACCATCCGCCACTCCCCGCCCGCCATCGCCCGCAGCGCGGCCACCGCTGCCGCCCGCCGTGGCCGCCACGCTCCACTTCGCCCTCTTCTTCCCTCCCCTTCACCCACCCAACCCCACCACCGCCACCACCACCCTCCGTCTCCAGTCCACTGCCGGTGCCGGACCGAACCACGCCGCAGCAGCGGAGGTAGGTAGCAGCAAGCGATCAGAGATCGATGGCCGTCCCCTCCGCCGCCGACCGCAAGCGCCGCCCCATCCTCCTCTCGCTCTCCCTCTTCCTCCTCCTCTCCGCCCTCCTCGTCCTCCTCTTCCTCTTCCTCGGCCCCTCCACCCAGTCCCTCGCCTTCCTCCCCTCCCGCCTCGCATCCAGGCCCTCCACGCCATCCCTCCCTACTCCTCACCACCACCAGCACAGCCCGACCCCAATTCCCACCCCCGCAAGCTCGGCCGACTCACACCTAAACGCCCCAGCCTCCTCCGTCGAGAAGGCCGACGCATCGACGCCAGACGCCCCCTCCGCCGTCGCAGTCCCAGGGGGCAGCGGAACCAGCGACCCGTCACGGCCAGTACACGACACCACCGGCTCGCAACGCCCGGTCGACGACGACGACGACGACGGGGCGGTGGCGCAGGTGAGGTGGGAGACGTGCAAGGTGCGGAGGGGCGTGTCGTCGCCGGCCGACTACATCCCCTGCCTCGACAACATCAGGGCCATCAAGGCGCTGCGCTCCAGGAAGCACATGGAGCACCGGGAGCGCCACTGCCCCGCGCCCCCGCCCAGGTGCCTCGTGCGGACGCCGGCCGGCTACCGGCTGCCCGTGCCGTGGCCGCAAAGCCGTGACATGGTGAGGACCTTGCAAGCTTGCCCTTGTCGGTAAGACACGCCCTTAGTTAGTTTGTTGGCTGCTGTTTCATGTGCTCTGCTTTCTTTGTTTCTACTTCTATTGAAATTGCTGTTCTTTTTGTGTGATCTGATGCTCAAATCCCGCAATTTCCAACTCCCATTTTAGTACTAGGACATAGTCAGTGAAACAATGCAAACTAGGAACACACTCTGTTTTTTTCCAAAATACTCTGCTTAACATGCCTAATCTAGTATTGAGGAGCAGTTCAACTCTCAAGGCAGCTAGTGAAATCTTATACTGCAGTATATTATTTATACGTTGATTAAGTGAAATGCCTTCTACGGCTATAGATTTTACTAGGTGCCTACTAATGCTTGCAAATCTGCTTCCTAAAAATTCCAGATTTGGTACAACAACGTTCCTCACCCAAAACTGGTGGAGTATAAGAAGGACCAGAAATGGGTTACAAAGTCTGGCGATTACCTTGTTTTCCCTGGAGGTGGAACTCAGTTCAAAGATGGTGTTGCAAGATACATTCAGTTTGTAGAGCAGGTACATAGTAATCTCTCACCTTGATCTATGGTTCAACTTTTAACTGGTTAAGTTTGCAAGAATGTTCCTTCAGTAGTTTCATGGCCAGGTGAGTTCTGTGTACTTGTGAATTGAGATGCTTCTTACATGTATGTTTGCCATTGTGCAGTATTTCTTCTGGTAATGCTGATCCTTATTAAGGGGTGGAAACAAACACTGTGATAGGGATATGGACCCCCAAAACTATTGCATTTTTGAGTTGAGACCTTTAAACAATATTAATCTTCTCTAAATAGCCACCTTAATGTTAACAACTTTCTGCCTTTTTCTTGCCTTGAAGGCAAGAGCTTTTCATTAAATCATCGGATATAATCAGCCTTTGGTTAGTTTAATGTTTTTTATTCATACCCATTTTTCAGTTAGAACAAGTAATCATATGTGCTCTTACAGGTAGAGTCAATTGTACCTGAACTTGTTTGTTTCGGCACTTAATGCTGTTCTTGCATTGCTTAAATAATTAATTCTACTGGGGTATAATCATTTTTAGGTTTCTCTAAAATGCTGCAATAGGTTTTGTCACCATAGATTCTTGCTTTTCTTTTTCTGGTCATATTATAATTTTCCTGTACATTTTTATAGATAATGCCTACCATTCAATGGGGAACACACACAAGAACTGTCCTGGATGTTGGATGTGGTGTTGCCAGCTTTGGTGGATACCTGCTTGACAGGAATGTCATTACTATGTCATTAGCCCCAAAAGATGAGCATGAAGCTCAGATACAATTTGCATTAGAGCGTGGAATTCCGGCATTTTTAGGAGTGATCGGAACCCAAAAGCTTCCTTTCCCTGATAATGCATTCGATGTAGTCCACTGCGCAAGGTGCAGGGTCCGTTGGTATGAGAATGGTAAGTGATCTGTTTCTTCATTCCATTTATAAGCTACCATAGTATCTATATCTTCTATTTGCAGATAACTGTAGTATTTTTTTTCTCATGCTAATTTAATTTTGAATATCTATTATTATTGGGAATGTGCAGGTGGAAAACCATTGTTGGAGCTTAACAGAGTGCTAAGGCCTGGAGGATTTTTCATTTGGTCTGCAACCCCTGTCTATCGTGAAGAAAAAAGAGATCAAGATGACTGGAATGGTTTGTGAACATACATATTTATTACATGTTGCAGCCTCAGTTTTCATCCTATTAATAATATCTGTAGAGATTGGCACAAGTGTTAGGGGGAAAAATAGATATTTATATCTGACAGTTGCTGACAAAACATGCTACATCACAGTGAATCAAAGTTGGAGACTATAGATAAGTGTAATTGCCACTTTTGATTTAGGCTAATTGGATATCTGGCTTCCTCATACATCAAACCATGTGTGGGAGGTAGAACAAGTAATGGTGTCACTACTAAGCAAATGACAACATATTTCAGTATTTTACTCAAGTTTCTAAAGGTGTTACAACACTGTATCGTTAATTTTTGTGAAGTTTTGCTTCTTGACACTGCATTGTTTACTTTGAAAGTAAGTAGTGTCATTTTTGTGGGCAATTTTATGCTAACTGGGAATCTCCTACATGTGGCAGCAATGGTTACTCTGACCAAATCAATTTGCTGGAGAACAGTAGTAAAATCTCAAGATATTAATGGAATTGGTGTTGTTATATACCAAAAACCAGCCTCAAATTCTTGCTACCTTGAGAGGAAAACCAATGAACCCCATCTGTGCTCCGAGAAAGATGGATCACGTTTCCCTTGGTACGTTATAGCCTGTCCTTTATTTTTCTTGTTTTTTGCTTCATCAACAGAGATTGCTAAAGGTCTTCTAGCAGCTAGTGGCCTCTTTCTGGCTATAACTTATGGGCTCACAGCAGATATTGGCATGGTTTTTGAGTCGCGACTCAAAAGTGAGTCGCCTGAGGCTGCGATTCATGTATAGTCTACCAAAAAAGCTGTATAGTCGCCATAAGTCGCTGTATAGGTCGAGAGTCACCTTGATTTTTGAAAAACGACTCGGTGACTATACATCGACTATTCAGCGACTATACATCGATTCAAAAACCATGGATATTGGTTGTGTGAACCATACCATTTGCAACCTGTCCTTATTGTAGATGCTGTAGACATCACAGTTTATAAGTTACTTACGCTGTGTTTTCGAATTAGTGTTACCTATACCCATTAGTTTTATATTTGCTTTTGCAGGTATGCTTCTCTGGATAGTTGCATTTTGCCAACTGCTTCAGATGAAACAAAGAACTCACCCCTTCTTTGGCCTGAAAGACTTGTCAGATACACACGCATACCTTATGATTCTGCTACTACTGAAAAGCTTGATGCTGATACAATGTATTGGAAACAAGTCATTTCAGACGTACACTCTAATGACTTTCCAGTTAATTGGTCAAGTGTTCGGAATGTAATGGACATGAATGCTGGTTATGGAGGGTAAGAGAAGACAACTTCCTGTTGATTAATTTTGTGAAACTTATTTCCTTATGCTAGCAGCATCAATCCTCCTAGCGTTATTGTTTATACTCTGTAGATGCTTTATTTTTTGGGTGCATGTTAGTTCATTGGTTTGACATGGGTTTTGACTATTCAAATATGTAGTTCCTTATACAAAAATGGCTTCAACTCAGTTGTCCACTTTGAGCAATGGAGTACATCTTTCTCTCTATGGGTTACTAATTATTTTGGACTGCCAAATCAGATGCCTGTTTTTTTATGGGGATTATGCAATCAGAAACCAGAAATACTTCAGAAACTTCCTTTTAGTGATACTGAAGATCTTATTTTTGTAATAGATGTAGATCTTCATATGTAAAGTAGTTTTTTTTGGAGCCAGGATAGCTGTTATCAGACTAACTAAAGACTATTCCATGATGGGGATATTAATCAGGCTAGTTTTGTTGACCAGATTTGCAGCAGCACTTGTTGATCAACCTTTATGGGTTATGAATGTTGTACCTATTGGGCAGTCAGATACGTTGCCGGTTATTTTTAGCAGAGGTTTGATTGGGGTATATCATGATTGGTGTGAGTCTTTCAACACATACCCAAGGACCTATGATGTTCTTCACATGAGTGATCTCCTTGGAAGTCTTACAAAGAGGTAAACAAATATTGAGGCTTTGCTGAATTTTATTACCTGTGTTCCCTTCTCTTAGAGTATAGCTTGATATGGGTGTCTACCTTCAGGTGTGACATCCTTGACGTAGCAGCCGAAGTTGACAGAATACTGAGGCCTGGCAGATGGTTTGTGCTGCAAGACACCATGGACATGATAAAAAGGATGCGCCCAGTTCTTCGCTCTCTGCATTATGAAACTGTAGTTGTGAAGCGGCAATATCTTGTTGCTACAAAGAGTTTCTGGCGGCCTGGGGCTTCCAGATGAGGATGACATGGACCAAACTTCTGAAGGTGTCATCTACGCACAGAAGTTCTGTTGATTCTTTACATTTTATTGGATCGCTTCTTGTATACAACAGATATGTAATCTGGTTTGATCCAGACAGCCCTGAAGTTTTGCCGGTATAGAAACACACTTCTGCAGTCTGATGTGCTGATTCTTTTTTGTCAAAGCAAAAAACCATAGGGATGTTAAAGTCGTAGGCTTAGTGTTAGCAGATGTTCCGACAGGATATGGGATCATGTTTTGTATACTTTTCATCGGCTAATTCTGTACATTGGACAATAAAGATTTGATGCTTGTAGAAATGTGAGACCCCTCATGGCTTGTCTCTGTATCTGTATTTCTGCAAGAGCAATGCTGGCATATATATGTATGTACACGTGTCTACTGCCTGCAGGCTACCAGCAATTAGATCCCCCGGAGAACGACCATCTGTTTTCTGCCCGTCACCATTCTTTATCTTTTCACGTTTCTGTATCTTCGTGATGCGAACGAATTTGATTCTTCAACACTGAAGGTGTATACAATGTCGCCCCTTCAGTTCATTTTACTACCTCTGTCCATAGATGTCGCAAGTTTATCTTAATTTAGATGTAGCTACAGTTAATGTATAATATCTAAATTTAGGGAAATCTCTAACATTCTTGTATGGACGGAGGAAGTAGGAGAGTTATCTTAGATTTTGTTTTGAAAGTTCTACACGCAACTACCAAGGGAGCTTTCACCGTTGAGATGGTTGTCACCTGGTCTTTTCAGGCGTCATGTTGCCGGGCTGCAATGTACTCTGTGTTTTTGTGCGACAGCGGTACGAGACCGGTCAGGCGTCGGTACAAATTATTTGGTTTCCGCACGCAAAACAACAACAACTGCTGATTGCTCGAGAGTTAAGAACCGATGGCTCCGATCTTCAAAAAAGTACATTTCTAACTCGTACCGTCGCAGCTGCAGAAGTTTAGCCGCAAAATTACTCAAACTAGAGGAGACTAATTAGAACGGTGTTGCGCTAGCGTGTGTCAAGATTAAGCTAGGAACTAGGTAGCCATGATTCAGGTGGGGAACCTCCTCTTGATCCATCCCTAGTGTGCATTGCATCAGTGTCTAAACTAGCTGCTAATTAACAAGCCATGAACATGCATGATGCATGCTTGGACACCAGTAATCAGCAAGCCATGCATGCTTACGCCTAGCTACACGCCTAGCCTAGATAGTACATAGTACTGCTTCCTCTAACAAACATTTTAATTGTCCTGCATGCATCCATATGCCATCAAATTTTCCGTTTTCTTTAAAGAGCATATGCTAGCAGCTGATAAAATCATTTTATTGAGCATATGCTAGCAGTTGATGAAATCATTTTGAATGATAAACATATAAAACCTTTTTCCCCTTTTCTTTTGCGAGAACCTTTACTTTGCTTTCGGTTATCTAATTCCCTTTTCTTTTCTTTTCTTTTCTTGTTTTCGACGTGAGCTCTGTGGGTGCATGTACACTATAGCTACACTGTGCATGCTAACGTTGTTGATATATATTCTTCTAATCCAAATTCTCTCGTAAAGTGCACGTCCGTACATGTTATCATGGCGCATAATTTTGTGTGGGAAACAATAAGTAGAGTTAATCTCGATCAGACCCCACTAATTCATTCGTGATCAATATTGAGTGCTCGCTGCACTGGATAAAGAATCATTCTGCCTTACGTTTGCTTTGTTTTGGCCAAATATCATTCTATAAAATAACACGAGATAGTACAAGGAACAAGCATGTATTAAGTTCAAAAAATAGAACAAGCATGTATTCAGATTCACGTAGATCACGCGAGCACCCACCCGCACATAATATGTCACATCATTATTTAGAAGGGATTAAGTACCCACGATATATAGTGATATTGAACTGCGTGAGGCTGGCATACATGTCGATATATAGTGAGATCTCAATATTCAGTATTTAGTAAATATATCTGGTGGCAAAGAGTTTTCTCACAAGGCATCCCCAGTATTAAAACTTGCCAAATTCAAGGAAATCATAAATATTCCGATGAAGTTACTAGAATTTACAAGAATTTTCGAAGTGTGCAATTAGAAACATTTTAGGAAAAAAATTGAACTCCGTAAAGCTACAAAAAACTTTTTCATAAAACATAATATTATGCAGATTATATTATGGTGTATTCATGATTTCTTTTTTTTGCTATTTTTCTTTATTCATGTTTCCCCCTTATTATTTGTAAATTATAAAATTTTAACTTCTATTTAAACTAACTTTTATTTGCCTATTGCCATTGTTGTAAGTAATCTTCAATTTTTCTATTTTATTGCTGTATTCATTCCCCCAGTTTTCCTTTTAAATACTGACTAATGAAAATAGAGAAATCAATTTCCCCCGATGTTGCAAAATTTATAGTCTAGACCGTCAACGTGCATGAAACTGCTGGCGCACCATCTTTAGAACCACATTCATTAATGTAGGAAAGTACCAAGCTAGACGGTATTAAATTAAAGTTTTGGGAACAAATTAAACTTTGGAAATTGGTAAGAAGACCAAAAAAATCTTTCAAACCATATTTGCAACTTATATTTCTTGGTTGTAGTCACCAGTCCATGGTTGGAAATATAATGTACTTACAAATCATGGTGCAGATACAACATGCATTGTAAAAAAGATATTTGTGTACTTCTGGATAAATCTGAATACATCTAATGAGGAATAATGTGTGGCTGCAAGTACTGGGTATAAATTTAGGGGTTGTTCGGAAATTCAATTCGGCTCCTGGATGCGTATGCTCTCTCTACCAAAAAAAAAAATATTTCGAAGTGTCAGAAAAATTTGACAAAAAAATTTACACGTACATTTTCATAATATGTGTGCGTTCGTCAAGTTTCACGAATAAACAATATTTTTTATGATCTATGTAAAAAAGAGAAAACTTATCTTGCGAAAAGTATTTTTTTAGCACTGAGTTTTGTCCTTTTTACACACGTCACATGACAAGTCGATTTTTTATGAAACGACTTTATGAGCGTGTAGCACGTGAAGATGTGCAAAATTTTTGTTTCATTTTTTTGAAATTCAAAATATATAAGATGCATTTCAAAATAGAGGGAGCATATGCTCCCATGTTCCAAAACACCACTCCCTTAAATTTTTCTGTACACTTATAGTTGCTGTTCTAGACTCTCCTTCCCAGTTTGTTCGCTACAACCCACAAATGACTGTTGTTTTACCCAAAATTTCATGATGCACATGCACTTCGTCTAACAAATGAACAAGGATCATCATGATTGGTGTGGGCCAACAGATTGGTACAACTTTATAAAGAAAAGAGTCTCGTGTGCGACTGCAGCAGCGTCGGCTATCCTAGGCATGCATGATCGTATACTGCATGCATGCTCTCTCCCAGACAACACAAGCACTACCACGTACGGTAGTACAAGTACATGTACCATGTGACGTACTGTGTGCACAAACTGCGTGTTCTGATAAGGAGACAACAGTATGCTGTGGAAGCATTGACCAGCTCCTGTGCAATTCCCTATCTGTTGCCACCGACACAGTGTCACCCTGCAGTGAACATACTGAAGTAGCGTCGTACAAAGCACGTGTACGCAGCTATTTACCCTTGAGTACACACAGCAAATCAAAAATCGCCACACACCACGAGCTAGGCCTGCAAGTGGCCCTACACATCGCATCATGCAGTCAGAACCTCATAAGGAATTATGTAAACCGTATTGGATCAGATCAAATATTGATATTTTCATATCCTTTATCATATTTTTCTGACAGATTTAGATTGAAGTGGATAGTGATCGGATGCGGATCTGAATACTAATTATATTAGATTGCGGATCCGGGGAGGACTCGGGTCAAAATCAGATAATTAAGCAAATATACACATACAATTATAAATACATTTCTTTTATGTAAAAAATGTGAGCAGAAAACATGTAACGGTAGACTATAGCTAAACTTGCACATTTGTTCATGGAACAAAGAAAGTTGCGTGCTAGTAGCAGACATAGTTGGGTCGATGAACTAACAATGATGTCTGGATATTTGGAGTTGGGCGTATTGGATTATCCTCTTTTGAGAACCTCGGATGATCCGCAAAAAGTATCAGATAATCCATATCTATCGAATATTATTAATACCATGTCCGCTACCGTATCCATCGTATATTCGAATGACTAATATCCACATTCGCATCCATATCTGGCGAATTCCTTAAAGTGCATATCATATCCTCAAAACGGATATGCGGATTCGAATTGAAGTGGAAATTATCCGTACCATTTTCACCCCTATTGATCATTAGTAAAGAGTAAACCTCACATTAGCTGTTTCATACAAACATAGGAGTATATGAGAAGTAGACATACTCAAGTATATATCTATATTGTACTGTAGTCTATGAATAGGTTTGAAAACTGTGAGGTTTAACGTAAATTCTAATGGACGTGCATGTAGCAGTATATCCTCATGCTGTCATCATCCACCTTAATTGCTAGATCCGAAAATTCAAGATGACACAAATTGATATGGTTTTGCTAGTTCTCAGCTGTAAGTTAGTGCTCAGTTAAGTCCTACGCTATCCAATTGCATCGTGATTTGTGCATATGAGTAGCAAGTTGGATTGCAATTACGTTTTTTTCATTTGCAAGTGGGGTTGCAACTGAGATTTAGTTAAAACATGGTTGTAACTAAGATTTAATGAGGTCCTATAACAGAGAACTAATTTAATTCTCAGTCGATTGAGAACTAACCACACCCAAATTGGTAACCTGATTAGAGATTCATGTTCACCTCTGAAATATCTCAACGGGGAATATAAAATTATATAATATGCTGTTATGTTTTGACCAGATCCACAACATGATATTGCGTGTCTATATAGCCATTGCGATGTTATAAGAGGTAGAGAGTGCATATTCAAGTGTTACCAACAACAAAGAGCTGATATCATTCGTTAAGTAGTATGATGCAAATCAGGGGCACGCGTATCCAGTGGTGATGCCATGGCACCCCTTGCAATCACAAAAGTTCTTTTGGCTACTATATTTGGATTAATCCTGGCTAAATGCTAGCACAATAGAGATTTTTATAAAACTTAAAAATCTTGGCACCCCCACCGGTCGTATCCTAGATACGCCACTGATGCAAATCTTGCAAAGATGACAAATGATGTAAAGGAACCTAGTATTCAAGTTATTAATCTAGGGTTGTTGATGGTAATTATCGGAAAATTTGTAACACATGCTGACATAGAATATACGGGCACATAACTTACCGAATCAGTTGCAAACTTGCAACACAGATGGGAAAGATCTCTGAAAGCTTTCTTCTAATAAGTTTTTTGCTTGACTTGCATCCAGCGGAGCTTAGAAGAAAGTGACTCGCAGCCTAAGGAAGGCGACTCACGTAACCCGAGATTTTCTTGCGACCAAACCAACTACAAAAACAGATTATCATTCAATTTTATTGGTTGGGAAATTTAAAAATTACGGTTTAACAACTGCAGAGTATTAATAATTATTTTTGTAGAGGCCGGCATTGGTCTTTTGGTTTTGAACGAGATGGGGGTGGGATGGAACACGTAGTACGGTCCCTATTAGTTAGAGCAACTCTAACAGAGCCCGTAAATCCCGCCGGAACCGAACTTTTCCGGCGGATTTACGGGTTCGGGCTGAAATGCGCGCAGATCAGAGCCCGTAAACATGGACCGGCCCGAACTGGAAGTTCAGGGGCCCGAGAAACTCACCGCACGGCCCCTATTAAAAGGGTTCGCGGAGGGGAGTTCGGTTTGGAAACCCTACTCCCCTCCCGCCGCTCCTCTCCCGCCGCCGCAGCCCGCCGCCGCTCCGACGAGCAATCCCCGTCGCTCGGACGCCGCTCCGCCGCTACGGCCACCACCCCGCCGTCCAAAATGACGCGTTTAAGACACGTGGGTAGGGGCGGCGGCCGATCCGGCGCCAGAAGGGCAAGTCGCCGTCCGCCGGGCGTACGGTCGGAGACGGAGCGCGGCAGGCGGTCCTGCTTCGACGCCGCATGGAAGCGGGACGGCCGCAAGTGGCCGGACCTAATGGCGCGCCGCCTTGAAGCGCGCGGAGGCGGCTGGGGAAGCCGAGGCGCCCCCCGCTGACGGCGCGTGCAGCCCGCCGCTGCCCCCGAGTGGTGATGACGACGACGCAGACGGACCGCCTCTGCTGTGAGGGAGCGCCTCCGGCGCGGCGGCCATCGAGCTGGCGGCCCTCGTCGTCGCCTAGCAACCGCCGGCGACCAAAAACCCTCCGCCGACGCCCGGTGACAGTATAGTCGCCGGGAACCTTAATTTCTAGTCTAATTAGGTCCGTAGTACGTAATTTAGGTCCAATGTGGTTGTATTTTGCCACTATTATTGTGAATTATGAACGAATTAAGCTTGATCGGATGAACTCCGTTGCAATCACGAAAATCGATTTCCCGCGTCGTTTGATTTTCACGAGTTCGGTTTGGGTTTACAGTTTCTGTTCTGCGCCCTGTCCAAATGCGCTCTCAATTCGTTTTTCGGGAGACTGAACTCCGTTTATTTGGTTCGGACTTTTTCGGGCTCTGTTAGAGATGCTCTTATCTTGGCACGCACCATGCATGTAACCAATTAATCAAGACGACAACCTATGACAGCAAAGAACAAAGCGACGAGGGGCCGGGTTGGCTTGTATATTAGCCTGCGCAGCGAATGTACGTACGGGTGTGAATTATAATGTCATGGCCCCAATCATCACAGATCAAGAATCCAATGATGTGTGTGCCGCTCCCCAAATAATCCTCACTACCCATGTCCGTACGCCCTAGTACGTCGTCTAGTAGTAACAAAACTACAAAAGGATCGCCACTCGATCCGACGTTACAACCACACGCCCCCCGATCGTCTAGTAGTAAAACACAAGCAAACTAGCTAACCAGCCTTGCGGCATTTCTTAATTATAGGTGCCTAGATAGCTAGCTACTATGTGCTGAAACGACCTTCCAAGATTCAAGAAAAGTATGAGAAACAAATAATTAAAGGCAATTTCTAGCAATGTATCCACATATGTTAGGTCATTATCTAATACAGAGTACAATTGTTCTGTTGATGCACGGTTGTTGGGATTTGTCCTTCCGATCCGCCGGTGAACACTGCAGAGAGCACCACAAGCAAGGAAATGTTCCCCGAGGTGTGACCTGCAGAGGAGGTGGCAACGAAGTGCTGCAATGGCTGAACGGCGGATGCATATTTGGTAGAGATGATGCATTGGCTGAACGGGGGATGCATATTTGGCAGAGATGGTATGTTTCATCATATATTTTTGTGCTATGCGACAACATTGCTCGTCGACGAGTGGATATGTTCGGTTATGCCCTTGTCATAGCCAAAACATTTTATGCCATAGATGTCCCATCTTGTTGGGTCCATGGTGTGTGTCCTTGTCAAGTCTTCGATGGACAGGAAATCCTCTTCCTCAAGACGAAATATCATCTATGATTAAACATGAGCACATTGTAAAGAATGCCAATCATTCATGTGAAATCGAATCCTTAAAGACACTACAAGAGTTAGGGCGCTCACTTTGTGTTTGACATTGTCAAGATTAGGTGGTATGAAGGCGGCGACTCGTATGTGGAGGTGGAAACACATGGTGGTGCTCCTTGAGTACTGGTCTTGAGTTCAAGGTGAAAACCATCTAGTATAACTTTTGTTTACTGGACAATGGCGGTGCTCATTCATCGTTACCATGTTGGAGGCATTGGGTGGAGATAGCCTAGACATGCTCTTCCGGGTGTAAACCATGATTTGGTCCTTGCCAACTAGATTTGGCAATGATGACACTCAAGTGTTGTTTCCTTCCCGAAAGCATTGCTAATGGAAGACCTTCCTCGCAGCTCGTTTGATGCCTCGTGTGGTGGCTGATGGCACTTGAGCTTGACACTTGCGTGCTACTTTTTTTTCTTCAATAATTTGGTTGTGTGCATAATCGGTGTTTTGTCTTGGCCTTAGTATTGAGTCAGTTTAGAGCACAGGTATACTTTATATCTTTTTGATATTAATATAATACCCTTAATCAAAACAAATAAAATGACTAAACATTGTGTGTTGGTGAATAGTAATGAACCTATCAAGTGTGGATACCTATAGGCATTGACATAGGTGTGGAGCTCTTAGCCACTAGTACCTAGAGGAAAGGAACCACTAGTGAGCGAACAAGCATTCGAAGATGACATAGCCGGTGGTTCCCACAACCATAGGGCAAACGGGTAACCACATTGATGCATCGAGATTTTCTTTTAGGGCGGAGGGTATCCGGTGAGTAGATTCACCATTGGATAGAAGCAAGAAAAACGTAAGATTGCACCCAATATCAAATTTGAGGTGCTAGACACTTGGAATCCTTTTATTGGAATTGAACTGTTCGATGAGGGGCGACTACTTACAAATAGTTATTTCTCAGTTGAGTCAGGTATGGGTAGCCATTCTATCAAGATCTTCCCATGCATCCTTTTATATATACGGGCAAGAACTGAAGTTCTTCACAGTGAATTTATTTTTAAAATAGACTTGTTCGGAAAGGAAGTATCATCCCTACTTTTGCATCAATTGATGCGCACAACCATTTTATTCCAAAACCGTTGAGGCACTACAGAAAATGTATAGAAGGGGGAAAAAGATTACACGCAGGCCGCACCATTAATAATTATTTATCCGTCGAAATAGAAGATGTAAACCCGTTTCTATGAAATCCCCACCTTATTAGTCAAGAAAAGAACAAGGGTACAGTACTGTACTTAAAAATCGATGGATCAGCCGGGGGTGTGCTGTGGTCTACCACGTTAATCTGGGACAAGACTGGACGTGAGGGAATTAAAAGCACAAGCACACGGCCGGAGGAAGCCGGTGGGGTTTTTAAGCCCGGGGAGCGCTCGCACGGCGGGGCCACGGGGCGAGAGGCAAGTTTTCCATGCATAAAAATGGGCAAAAGCGCATGCACAGTATGCAGCCACAGTGCCGATCGGTGGAGCGGATCACAGACGGCCGGCCGGTCAGCCATCCAGCATCCTGATCTATGATGATGATGACAATGATGCGAGGAGGGGCCATAGGAAAGACGAAGAGGCGATCGAGCTAGAATCCCTTTCCTCGCATCGAACGGGCGGTCAGGCCCTAGCGGATCGAGCGAGGACACTGCACACGACGCCGTGCGTGTGTCGGCTCGCCAGGAAAAGTGAGGGGAGGAGAAAGGCTAGCTACTGTTCTTCTTCCTCTTCTCGGAGTATCTCTCCTTTCATGCGCGCGTTCTCTCTCTTCCTATCTCTGTCCTCAAAAAAGGGGGCATGGCGGCTGCAGCCGGGAATGGATTTGGGGAGGGAGATCGAGCTCAGATGCCGGCAGGTCAGGAGAAGCGATCGAGATCGATCAGGATCAGGATCAGGATCAGATCAGCAAATTTGTGAGAAGAGTGGGGAGAAACTGAAGCCAGAACACCCGTGTACCTGGATGGAAATGAAGTCTGATGCATTTCACTCCGAGTAAGAAGTTGCACCGGGCATGCATGCATGGCATGGCCAGCCGCGCACGTCGGAGGTGGAAGATCAAGTGGGGCTGTGGGCGCGAGATCTTTGGAGAGAGAGAGATAGAAAGAGAAACAGTGGGTAGGCGCGCCCGCCCGCCCGCACGTGTGGTCGTCGCCATGGGCCTAGCTTACTCCCCGGCCGCAGTCTACAGTCCCATTCCGCCGGGGACCAGGGAAGATCTCCTTCACTTCAGTCCTCTTCAGTTCCTTCAACAAGAGCTACTAGTACTGGCTCTTCAGCAGCCCTATAAAAAACCTCAAGGAAAATTTAGATCCAGGAATTTCATTCTCAATTAAACCAAGTTGTTGAATGAACCTCAATCACAACTTTGCATGCATGATAAATTGGAGAGACTCGAGTGGAAATGTGTTCAGTGGTAACTAGTGTACTGGTTGATGACTGAACTGGCTGTATGTGTGCCAAATTTGATGTGTGCACAAGAGGGAGTGCATGCACCATTGATGCAAGCTTTGGGTGTATGTCTCCATTTGCACAGTATTAGTGAAACACAAATTAATTGAAGTGAAGATGCATGTGTGACAGTGTGAGCACTGCAGTGCCCAACTATTTGCCACAAACTAGTATATATAGAGAACAATTGATGAAAGAAGGTGGTGGAGAGATTCCTTGCTGCAATGGAAGATCTATTAAATATTTAAATAACCAAATAACATCAAATCTTGCTAGATTGTCACAATGGAGGAGGGTATGTATGGGACATGACATGAGCAAAACAGCACTGGCAAGTTGTTCACTTCCCAAAACTGGTTCAAACCCTTTGGCGACTGGCACATATGTATACTTACTCATCAGCTACTCACTGATCTACTACTAGGCAGATAGTAAAGTTTTAGGACCTGGTGGAGACGACAGGAAGAAATTAAACAAGCAAAGGGGGAGAAGGTAGGATCGATGATGAAACCAAATGGCAAAAGGAAATAATACTAGCTCAAACCTTGCAAAACCAATAAGCGCGCGCGATCGATGTATACCGAGGAAATAAGACTAGGAGGTCTCTCTTCTCTGAGGGTGATTGATTCTACTATACTCATCGGGAAGAGGTGCCTGCTGCAGCAGCTGTACCGCTACTACTCCCTCCCAGCGGGGCACCGGTGGCTGGTGCAGCCGCGACGGTTACGGTGCCTCCGCCATGAGTTGGCTCTCCTCCACCGCCACCAGCAGCTGAGCTCGTCCCCTCGCCAGCGGCTGGTGTCGGCGTCGGTGTCTGCGTGCGCTTGCGCTTCTTCTTCTCGTAGGGTATCCCTCGCGCCTTGGCCTGCGAGTCGCGGACCTCGCGGAGGTAGATCCTGACGGCGCGCGCGGCGAAGGGGTTGGACTCGGGCGCGTTGCCCGACTCCTCGTATGCGGCGCGGAGGCGGCCGATGAGCGCGTCGAGGGAGCCCCAGGCCTGGCGGAGCGGGCACGGGCAGGGCGCCGGCGGGCTGGGCTGGCCGTAGTGCGCGCAGCCGGCGGCGTGCACCTTGGTCTTGCCGAACTGGTCGAGGTACTTGAGGAACTCGATGACGTGCGCGCCGCTGCAGCGCGCCAGCGTCAGCGGCGGGCGGTGGTTGCGCAGGTACTGCAGGAACGTGTTCCAGTCCCGCCGCTTCTGCGACTCGTACCTGCTCAGCTGCTGTGGCGGTGGCGGCGGAGGCGGATGCTGCTGCGGGGCGTCGCCGGTGCCCGCCGAGGAGGACGGTGGTGGACCGGCGGCGGTGCTCGAGGGATCCATGCGCGCGCGCGAGCGGCTGTAGCCGGCCCGGGCGGCCGACAGAGCGGCCGCGCGCGGCAGGAGCGGGCGATCGGGCAGTGGAGACGCGCGCGGGAGGCGGGCGGATGGCCGGGGTGGAGAGCGACGGGGACGGGAAGGTGAACCTGAGTGCTACTGAGGATGGAGTGAAGGGGACGGAGGGTTGATGCGTGAAGGTGATAGCAGGGGAGCGGAGGTGGGGGCCGGGGAGCATTTCACGTGGTGGGGTGGGTCCCGCCCGAACAATTTCCCTACGCGCTACGTACGTGCGCGCGGTGAGCGCGTATGGATGAGCAGTGGTGCATCTACGTACGTAGAGACTGTTGCATGGCCAGCGACCGGCCGATGGATGTGGTATATATAGGCCGTTCGCCCGTTCGTGTGCACCGGATGTGGAAGCGTTTATGGCACTGGCGGCGTGTCAAGCAGTAGTGGCTGCCGGCTGGTCGGACGAGGATATTATTCCAGATTTTACATGGTGTAGATGTAGACCAGAAATTCTTGAGAAACTATTTTTAAGAAAACGAAACCTCTGTGCTATCCTTGTTTTTATATCACAACTTGCACATTGTCGATCTCATAGTCCACCACCAAAAAGGAAAAACTCTTTTCCCCACCATGCAACAAATTTTAAGAAAGTTGCATACTATGATACTGCAATTTTATGTAAAGAGATTGTTCTCTCTTGACAAATCAACGATTTTTGTAAAGTAGATAACAAAATTAAACTTATAACATCTCAATATCTACTAGGTACATGTCGTTTTATTATATTGTGGGCGGGTACAGATTTGGCTGTGTAAAGGCTGCGGTAAACCTTTTTTCATTGACTAATAAAATCATAATGTATTTCTTCAAAAGATTACGATACATTTAACAAGATTTATTATCAATTGCTAGTGTGATCGATATTATATTGAGCGAAAAAAGGGTGTGACCTCACCCCATAGCATGCTTGGGCATTTCTTGGGCTAGGCTATTTTCCAGCCTAGGCTTTAAAAAGCCCGCTAGGAAAATGTTCCAACCAGGGCTGACCTGAGTCATGGAAACAATGTTGATTTCTATTGATTTAATTTATTTTGGCATAACAATATTATTAGGATAATTTTCAATCAAATATCATGTTTGATGTATTCGAGTGTTTTATGGGCCAGGCTTTAGGCAGAAAACTAGAGCCTAAGCCCAACCCAAATGTCGGGTTGCTAGGCTGCCCATGCACGGGGCACCCTATGTGGTGAGAGCAGCGAACATAGACATTTTTTGTGCTTTGCCTTTTGTAGGGAACTATGTGATAACCCCCAAGTGTGTAAGGATCACCGCAATACAATTTGATAAGTATTTGAGTGTCGAATCCATTAGGAGCTGAAGGTAAACTTTCTATTCTCTAAAACCCCATAACCCATTTATATGGTCTTCTATGCAAAGCTAAGATCTATAGTGTGTGTGTGCGCGGGCGTGCGTGCATGTTGTGTCTGTGTGTGCGTGCATGCATGTGAAGATGTTTCTACTATAAAACTATAAGTGCTGAAAATAAAATTGCAAGAACTAAAACTAATGCAAGATAAGTATACTGAGGTGAAGTGGTGTAAGATGAAGTAACTTAAGGGAGCAGGTGTTCTGGAAAATTACCATTTCATTTGTATGGTTGCCACAATCAGTGAAGCTTAGTATAGTCGTTTTAGTGTTTTTTCGAGAGAGGAGCCATAGATTGGTGCAGCTATAAACATGAGCAAATACGCCACTAGTGATTGATCCCAAGGCCAATTAAGAGCAAACAAGGAAATTATTAAGACAAAACAGCCAACCACGGATGTAAATTTAAAGGTCCCCATAGTTATAACCCCGTTGATTAACCATGAATTAATATAACAAGAATATAATAATTGGGATATGGTTTCTGTCAAGCTCCAACTATCCCTCCTCCTATCATCATGCAACAGTGACAACCTAATGCATTTCCCAACATATATGTGCACTCATATATCAATAAAAAAGTTCATCATATAAGGTAACAAATACTTATATGCAACCATCAACAAATTATCTCACAATGTCCCAGAACATGTCACTACTCAAACAATGACATAGAGATACAATACATCATGAGAAATCGATAGATTGTCTCACACATAATGTTTTACAAGAGATTACAAAGGGTAGAAGAACATGGTGATGAGGGTGTTGATGATGATGACCACGCCGGAGGGGGGGGGGGGGGGGGGGAGACCCCCAGGGGCGCGCGAGGTGGGGGCCGGGGAGCATTTCACGTGGTCGGGCGGGTCCCGCCTGAACAATTCCCTACGCGCTACGTACGTGCGGTGAGCGTGTATGGATGAACAGTAGTGCATGTACGTAGAGACTGTTGCATGGCCAGCGACCGGCCGATGGATGTGGTATATATAGGCCGTTCGCCCGTTCGTGTATACCGGGCTGCCTTACAGTGGTAGCTGCCGGCTGGTCGAACGAGGATAGTACTGGTCATCGGTTACATGGTGTTGCTATTATTCCTGATTCTATACCCGCAGACCTGAAATTCTTGCGAAACCATTTTTAAGGAAACACAATATCTATGGTATCCATGTTAAAACTCAACTTGCTCATTATCGATCTCATAGTCCACCACCAAAAACCTTTTCCCCACCATTGAACAGATTTAAGAAAGTTGCCCATGATATTGCAATCTATGGAAAGAGATTGTTCTCTCTTGACAAATCAACAATCTTAGTATAGATAACAAAATCCAACATATATCATCTCGTTATCTACTGGGAACATTGTCGTTTTATTATAGAGGTTTCAGCTAGGAAGTATTTTAGTTCCCAGTCACCTTCCTAACTATTGGATATCGCCGTGATTCATGCTGAGTAAATTGCAATATGAGTGGCAACTAAGATTTTTCCGGTTACACACAAGATTGCAGCTGAGATATAAATCATATAATTACTTCAACATGGTTGCAATTGAGAAGTAACCTATGTTGAAGACATGCCCAAGAGGCAATAATAAAAGTGTTTATGTTATATCTTAGTGTTCATGATAAATTTTTACATCCCATGCTATAATTGAATTAACAGGAAACATTAATACTTGTATGTTTTGTAAACATAAAGGAGTCTCTGGTAAGCCTATTGTTAAACTAGCTTGTTGATTAATAGATGATCAAGGTTTTTTGATCATAAACATTAGATGTTATTAATAACAAGATCATATCATTAGATGAATGATGTGATGGACATACACCCATAGTGAGCGTAGCATATGATCAAGTCATTAAGTTTGTTTTGCTTCAAGATTTAAGATACATAGTAACCTAATCCTTAGACCATGAGATCATGTTAATCACCTACACCGAATGAATGCTTTGATGACACCAAACACTACTTCGTAAATGGGTTGTTATAAAGGTGGCATTAAGTGCTCGAAAAGTATAGGTTGAAGCACGTGGATCAATAGTGGGATTTGTCCATCCAAATGATGAATAAATGTACTCCGGGCTCTCTCGGTGGAATGTCATCCAACTAGCTTGCAAGTATGTGACTGGCTCACAAGGGATGTCATATCACGGTACGAGTAAAGATTACTTATCGGTAACGAGGTTGAACTAGGTATAGAGATATCTATGATCAAACCTCGGATGAGTAAAATGTCGCGTGACAAAGGGAATCCGTATAGTACGTAAATGGTTCATTCGATCACGAAGTCATCGTTGAATGTGTGGGAGCCATTATGGATCCCCAGATCCTGCTATAGGTTATAGATCAGAGAAGTGTCTCGATCATGTCTGCATAGTTCACGAACCGTAGGGTGACACACTTAAGGCTCGATGTTGTTTTAAGTAGATATGGAATATGGAATGGAGTTCGAATATTATTCGGAGTCTCGAATAGTATCCAGGACATCACGAGGAATTCCGGAATGGTCCGGAGAATATGATTCATATATGGGAAGTCACATTCCAAGTATGGAAATGGTCCGGTGAGTTTATGGAAGGTTGTAGAAGGTTCTAGAATCATCCGGAATAAATCACTATGGCAGGTAGAGTCCCAGAGGGACTCCACCAGCCCTAGCCAACCCACCAAGTGGAAAAGTGGAGTCCATGGTGGACTCCACCATGTTGGCTAGCCAAAGAAGAAAGAAAAGGGAGAAATCCCTTTCCGTCTAGGTTTCTAATTTTGGTAAGTTTGGGAGTTGGGCTCCAAAGTGGTTTTGGGGGAACCCTATGTTTTCCACCTATATATAGAGGATGAGAGGGGAGGGGGTAGGCCACATCAAAGTAGCCGCACCACCAAGGGGCTCCCAGGACGGCGCCCCAAGCCCCCCTCTCCCAAACCCTAGCAACTCCCTCCTCTCTCTCTCTCTCTCTCTCTCTCTCTCTCTCTCTCTCTCTCTCTCTCTCTCTCTCTCTCTCTCTCTCTCCCGCACTGCTTACGGCAAAGCCCTGCCGGAGATCTCCACCACCACCGTCACCATGCCGTCGTGCTGGCGGGATTATGAGGAGGGTCTACTACATCCGCTGCTCGCTGGAACGGGGAAGGACGTCTTCATCGACACCGTACGTGTGACCGAGTACGGAGGTGCTGCCCGACTGTGGCACCGTCAAGATCTTCTACGCGCTTTTGAAAGTGGCAAGTGATCGACTACATCTCGTGTTCAAGGGTATGTTGATCTTCATCTCGTTGCTACCATCTACTATATTAGATCTTGGCTTGTTATTCGTTCTTAGCGATCTTCAAGGGTATGTTGATCTTCATCTCGTTGCTACCATCTACTAGATTAGATCTTGGCTTGTTATTCGTTCTTGCGGTAGGAAATTTTTTGTTTTCTATGCTACGATTCCCTACAACCTAGACCGTTGAATTGTTTTGGTACCTGTGTTAGTCATGAGTTAAAACATGGGATTGATGGCATCACCTACTCACTCGACTCAGAACTAGTGACTCCCTTTATTAATTATACCGTGGAAACGTATGCATTTGACCTAGCAAAGGCTGTGTAAACTCTTAAATTAATGATAGGTTTTTTCAAAAGGGTTGTGATATATTGAGTAGAAAAGGGGGCAAAAACCTATAAACCGCCTGAGGCGGCATTTTACATGCGCACCGCATAGCCCCAGAGAAGATTTGTGCATAGCCCATGTAGGTTTCATCAGATTTTGTCAACTCTAGAATAAGGTTCTGGCTCTTTTTTCTAGTTTTCTCTCCTAGTTTGTTTCAATACTTTTCTTTTGTTTCATGTTTCCGTGGTTCGGTTTACTTAATCATATTTGAAAACTATTTTTAAAGGATTGGATTTAAGAAATGTTTATATTTGACAACTGAGAGTGGATTTTGTACTTACACGTGTGGGTGGGTGAATGAGTTATGATTTTCAACTTGTTCGAAATTTTATTTTATTTGGATGTTGAACTTTTAGATTTTTAAAAATGTTTACATTTGAGAGCTATTTAAATTTTCGTTTTTTGGATTTTGAATTTTTAAGATTTTAATTTTTTTCAGATTTTAAGTTTGATGGGACCAAAAATAAAAAAAGTCAAGTTATTGAAAAATCGGAGGAGCCAATGACATGCGCGGTCGGGTTCATCGGTCGATCGCACGACATCAACGTGCAGGGCAAATACATGGGCCAAGCCCTGCAGCCAACCGCTTCAGACGACACTCCCAAACCGCGCCGCTTAAGGGAGTTGGACCTCACCCATAGTACTCGTAGACATTTTATGGGCCAGGCTTTTCCAGCGTAATCTTTCAAAAGCCTGGTCGCAATATATTAAGCGTGAGCGCAACCTAGCCGAATCATATAAACACCTTCGTTTTCTATTAGTTTAACTAATTTTAGAATAACAACATTGTTAATCCTATTTACCAATAAAATACTCCTTCGGTTCACAATTAGATTGTGTTCACGGTTTAGTCAAACTACCACTTTAAGACTACCATCTACGGAGGTCCTATTTAGCAAAAATATGTAAAAAAAAGTATATTATTAGAATCATCATAAACTCTGTTTTCATCATATATGTGTTTGGTATTATGTTTGTTGATTTATTTTAATATAATTTTAGCTAAATTTGGCAAAGTTTGACTTTGATTAAAATTAGAGTGCATATAATTACAAAGGGAGGGAGTCTCTAGGATTTTTGTGGGGCGGGCTTTGGTCAGACAACTAGAGCCTAAGAGGAACTAAATCAGATCCTGTAAAGCGCCAAAACTGTAAAATAAACGCTTGTTTTCAGTTCGCGATGGAAAAACACCCTCGCCCTAAACAGTTTCATGGTCAAATAAAAACACAATCTATTTTTGTCAAAAATATGTGGTATATTCAACAAGATTGATTATCAATTCCTAGTGTGATCGATATTGAGCAAAACAAAGGTTTGGACCTTGAAAGGGCATCTTTGCTGTCCTAGTGGATTTTGGGTGATCGACGGCAATACCTATATTGGGACTAACTTTTCTATCTGGTGTTTTTGTCACTCAGTCCCATCGTGGTTAGATGTTCCATTCAAAATGTTCAACTGGGTTCCGTGTTCCCTCCAAAAACACCATGTGCAAGAGATGCAAGCACTCATATGTCAAACCTCATCAACATATGACGTGCTTAAGGAATCTCTTGTATGTAACCGTTGGCACATCACTACTTGAATATCCCAAGAAGCTCAATTACTTGCCTCAACGAAAAACTCCATTGAGGCTCCCTGGAGTCTGTATCCTGCCAAGGTTATCAGTATCAATAATGATGAGGAAATCATGAGTGCACCCATCTCCTTGTTTTAAGCACCTAAACTGGCACTTGTGATATCCACTAGCTGAAGTGATAACATCGTTGATGACATCAACCCTTCGAGACACACCATTAGCTTGAGGAACAAGCACTTAACTTGTGTCCTTGAATGCTTCGTTGTAACAATGATAGGTTATATACAACAACCCTTGAGAAACTCACAAGTGCGACTATATGTCTACATCAAGCACCCGAACTAGCGCTTGTGAGACCTCCAAATGTATGGCTCAATCAACGAGTAAAATTGCACTACTATAGTACCCTGAAGCACACCTATCCGCTTGGTAAAAAGTCTATGCAGTGGCCATATGTTGGAAATAGAACCTAGAGGCAATAATAAAGATCGCTATTATCATATTTCTTGTTCGTAATATGTGTTTATATTCCACGCTAGATTGCTTAAACAATGTGTGGTTTCATAAGCAATATTGTGTGTCTTTAGCAAGCCTCTACTTGGCTAGCTAGTTGATTAACGATGGTTATGGTTTCCTAACCGTGGACATGAGTTTTTAGTTAATTACATGATCATGTCATTAGGACAATCACACACCGATGGACAGAACCAACTAAGAAAATCAATTAGATCTTGTCACAAAGTATGGATTTCCAAAGATGATATATGTCAAGTAACCTAATTTTGGTCCACATGGACCTGATGGTGGGCCAAGGCGCCACTCCCACCAAGACCCATGCATCCAAGGCAAGGGGGCAACCCTAATTGCCTAAATATGGAAGAGAGGCATCAACCTTGGGGATGAAGTCCCTCCCCCTTTAGCCGCCTCACTAGGGGATTGGGGGCAAGTTTACCCCTCCAACCTTACCTCTCATCCTATGTAAAGGGAATGCATGCGTAGGGGCAGTGCACACCAAAACCCTAGCTGCCTCACTCCTATGCCGCTCCGTTACCTCCCCCTACGTTGGCTTGGCGAAGCCCTGCCCGTGAGCACCTCCGTTATAGCCATGACCCCTTTGTTCAGCTGGCATAGGTCCCATCCGCCTCTCCCTCTCCTTTGTTGGATCAAGAAGAAGGCGACGTGAGCGAGTTGTACATGTGTTCATCTTGGAAGCACCATCCATTGTGGTGTTGGATCGATTGGATCGCGGCAAGGACTTCATCGAATAATTGTTAATAAAGGTCATTTATGACTCTTAATTAATTGAAGACTATCATTGGAATCCAAATGTATCACTTCTTAGTTTTGGCATAGACTCGTTACTACTAGATGAATTTTCTTGAAAAGCAATGAATAGAAAGTAAGTTTTTTGATGGTCTTGATCTATTGATGTGGGTGTCAATAAGATACTTCATTGTTTATGCTTCTTTTCACATGAATGCTCATAATTACCTTTGATGATAATAAAATTCCTAGTGTTCCTTGGCATATTGAGAGTTAACTAGATAAACTAGGATTATTGCTTACACAACTAGTTATTCATGCTCATAAAATATTTATTGTGGTTGTGCTCGTGTGATATTCTTGGCACTTCTCTAACTATGCTAAGCTTTCGAATGGAAGAAGTGAAATTACTTTCTTGTTATTTTGGTTTAAATGCTAAGTTCCTTATGGTTTTTGTTTCTTGCTCGAGGACGATCACGGCTAAACTTGGTTATGTTGATGGCTGTGAAATACGCAATTTTTCCTCACATTTAAACCCTTTCCTAAGTCAAGAAATGGACTAAATATCTCTCTAAATGTGCCACTAATAACTAATTATTGCAAAGATTTGCAATCCTTTCTCTCTGTGTATGGTGTGCGGGAAATCAAGTCTTAATGGCAAATGGACCTACATTACTGAAGAAAATCTCATCATAAATGCAGCAAAGTAAACCAAAGGGTCAAATTTGGTTCCAAGAAGAATAGTGGACATCGGTACGGGCAAGCCCCGTCCGTGCTAGGCGCTGGAGCATTCCCGAGCCTATAAATTTCGTGAAGGGAACCACTCAAAAAAGACAGTCATTCGTCGCCAACAGAGCCACCATCCACCAGATCCATCTGCAACACACCGAAGGAGATCCACCGAACGAATTGAAAATAAGATCATAATTGTTGTACGAACTTAGATAAGATTGTGAAAATGTAATTTACTATATTTAAAATTAGTTATAAATTGTATGAAATTTGGGAAGACAATATGCATAGTTTCAAAATTTCCATATATTTTGAATGATATATCATAAAAGTCGAATGGTGGGCTCCTAGGTTAGGCCATCAGGCCTGCTGACTATCGCTCCATGGGCACTATCTATGGGCATGTTTTGTTGCTGGCATGATTTTTTTCCTCTCTTAGTTTTGGCCTGGTGAAGACTCTATGAGTGGAAACCGAACATAGGCCATGTTTGGCACACCATGTTATCTTTCTTTAGATGGTTGATACATGTATCGATATTATGTGATCCGTGATGTAATATGCTATAACAATTTTGTACCGTTTTTAATAAAGCAATAAAGGCTGCATGCATCAATCGATGCAGAGGCTGGATTGATTGTCTCCATTTCGAAAAAAAGGCCATGTTTGGCACACCATTTGGTAAACAACATCAAGTCTTGTGCAATTTCCGTTAGTTGTTTTTGTACCTGCATATGGCTTAGCTGAGTGCAAATGAAAAATAAGGGTGCTTGGTTATATGGAAGATTGTGTTCTTGTTAACTACTTCGAATATGATGATGTTACCACTACAATGCTAAACAATACCACACCACTTACATAGCACAGATAACTCATGCACCTAGCAAGTTAACGCCTACATATATACACTAACAATCAGAGGTTCACATTAACACACCCCTGATCAAAAGCCACCATCAACATGGGCATCACATGCCCCTCGCACATGAGGTGTTGAACCCCTAATCAAAAGCCACCACCTGCACACATAAATTGACAAGTTCATCATGCTACATTACCATGACTACAAACATGCATAAAAAATGATCAAATCGTCCTTGCTCGCCGGCCAGCCATGGTCAGGGCAGGTGTACTGCCTAGCGGTGGAGCTTCTGGCCTTGTAGTTGTAGATCATCATCTTCATGCCAAATGCCTGAATCTTGAACTCCACCACGTCGTTGTACTCGAGGGAGTACTTGTTGACGATCTGCAACCCGTTCTTCATGCACAGTTGATAATGAAAACCCAATAAAGAATCATAACAATTATGATTGATTTATGCTCTAGAAGTTACTATAAATATTATTATCTTGTTATGCACTAAATATTACTAGCAAGATATTTGTTAGACCATATGCTTTAGAATCTGCACCATACTTCCAGTTATCAAAGAAATGAAGTAAGCTATGTTGCAGAATAATTTTTGAATAAATTAGCACAAATGCAAATGTATTTTTGAATGATACACATTAGAACTATAAACATAGAACACTACGAAGTTTTAAAAACAAATTATGTGTATAACTATCAAATAATTAATAGAAGTGTAGACATTAGAATATAACATGATAAAAAAAGATCTTGCGGTATGAAAGTTTAGTATAAATTTACCTTGGATCCAAATCTTGATTATACTGTGTGTTTCCTTTTTATGTAGGAATTTGCAGTATGAAAAACATTGAACGGTTTCCAGCTATTTTAGAGAAAAAAAATTCGTTTACAAGGTGAAAAAAACTAAAAGCCCCTGCGTACTAGCTAGATACATATGCTGTTTTATTGTAAGGTGGAATGGTATGGTTTTGATTGTGCAAATGTTGGAGTAAGGTTCATAATCTAATAAAATTATATTCTATTTATCTTAAGAAGACCACGAAAATGTGAACCACAGTTAAATAATGAATTTTGCATAAATGGACCCCATCCCACAGTCCTAAACACATCTGAGTGAAGAAAAGGAACTGCAAGCAAGAACTGATGTATGGAGTTGTTGTGGAGATGAACATCCTTTGCATCCTCTTAAAAATCGTGTAATGGCATGCATCAGACCGGGTCAATCGTCTCTTGAAATTCCATTTATTCCTGGACAATCCCATGCAATCTGCAAGTCACGAGAACATGCGACTTTGTTCGTTGTGTAATTTCGTCAAGATGCGGTTGGGAAAGAAATATCATGCGGAGGTTAAAATGTTACAGAGTACGTTAAAATGTTAGATAATATCCTGATTTAGTGTTTAGAGTCTTATCATCGGTTTGTGAAAAACTTACTCACTCGTCACCTCCACAAGCCAAGGCTCGAATGATTCATTCATTTCTTGCGATAAAGGGTCTTGTCAAAATTTCGATATATCTAGGGGTGTTGCTTCTCACTGGTCCAACATCGTGTACAGTTCAACAATGCAAGTTCCTGACTTGGAATTGTCTACCCTTTTTTCAGATAAAAAAAATACTTGCCACCGAAACAAGAAAAATATGCTTCTACAAAGTCTGTAGAGAACTCTGTGCTGCACTTTCAAATCTAACACAGTGAGAGCTTGTGGAACCTTGTTTGGCGGCGTAGCAGTCGGTCTTTTTCCAAGGCAGTCAACTAGCTGGCCAAGGTTTTGTACTCCTACATGATAAAATAGGATCGAAATTGATTATATATGCAACACAATGTATCTGCCTTTTCCATATCACAGACAGTTGCGCCGCTGGAACATCAGTGGAAAAGTACCAACTGGTGTGGACCTTTCCAGCAGAAAGGAGTCAAGAATTTTGAAAAAAATGGCGGGACGTCTACATCTTCATCTCCAGCTCCAAACATTCTTTCGCTAAACACTCGTCACACGTCTCGCCCACCTGAGAGCCGCCTAGCCTAGCTAGCCTAACATTTTCACATGTCATTGCACTGAATTCCGCTGGAGGGACCATCCAAGCGGCAGGTCGTTTCTTTCGCCATCGCACACTTCGCTTCGTCGATGAAAGCGGTGTAACCATTAGGTCGATATCATACATACAGCGGTCCAACTGTCCAAGGTACTGTGTACAATTATAGCTTAGCGATTCGAGCTAGTTTAATCACTATCGATCATATACCCTGAATGTGTCTGTGCTGATTAAGAAACTAAAATAGATCGCTCAACAGGTTTCAGATGATCCACACGATTCGAACCTATCCTGGGCAGGGCAGGGCAGGATATACCGATCGTGACAACCGTGACATTGTACATGTACGCTTAAGTTTTGATGCCTTTAATTTCATTTTCATTTGAGACGTGAAGGAAGCAAACAGTGCTAATGAATCTGGCGCCATGCTTGAGTTAAGCCAGCAGCTCACATATGTAGAGCACCTTTCTACCCTGAAAGAGACGGAAAGGAAAAGCAAGCTTGCTACAACTATCGCAGTTCTGGAATTTAGATCAAGCTACGTCACAGGATCAATCGACCGATATCGGACCGGATTGAGCACTAGCTAGCTTGATTGCCGATTAGTTTAGCGACTATATCGGCTATCCTCGTCCCCGGCTTAATTATTATATTCCGGAGACATCGTTTGGAAAAACCTCGACAGCGACGGCCATATTTCCCCATCGTCGGTCTGAATACGGCGGTCGGGGTCTGAGAATCAAAATCGAATGTGCGTCGGTCTCAGGTGCAGATCGGAGCATCGTGGGGGTCGGTGCGCGTCGCCGTGGGAGTTCTGGAGAAGCAGTTTTCTCAACACAAAATGTTAGAACCGCGGTTGGAGAATTGTTACAATTTGATCTTTTAGTGGAGATTGCATGCATGGTATCCTGGCCGAGCAGTGGGAAAATATTTTGAAGAGGTTTGATGGGATAAACTTGAACGATAATGTTGATACTCCCGTTTTTGCCATAATAGTCGTATTTGGTTTTTGCGCAAGCCAAACTGCACTAACTTTGATCAAGTTCATCGAGAAAGATTATCTACAATACCCAATGTGTACCATATTAAAATATATTTCATATATGATGTTTCTAGTGGTACTGATTTGATATTCTAGATGTTAATATTTTTTTGATAAACTTGATCAAAGTTCACATGGTCTGTCTTTAAAAAAACTAATACACACTATAGTTCAGCATATACGGAGTACTGTGGTTTGGGATCTGACGAGTAACAAAAAAGAACACACTAAGTTTATCTATGAATATCTGGAGAAGGATATTTATGGGCCAACCAATAAGCTCTTCTGGTCGGTAAAGATTCCTTTTAAAAATTCAAATTTTCATATGGCAAGTGTTTAAAACTTCTACTCCTACGAGGGGTAATATGGCCTGGGAATCCTGTTTGTTCGTTTTGCAAGCAAGTCGAGAGTATTGAGCACTTGTTTTTCACTTGTTCTATTGAGAGAGTTGTTTGGGGCACATTGGGCAAGTTTCTAAGTACATCCAGGTGCTCTAGCTCCTTGTGGCAACCGGTGATGTGGTTCTATGCTTTTCTACCTGGTGGTAAGCAAATGTATATGGTTGGTATAGCTGCAGTTTACTGGGCCATATGGACTGTGAGGTCTCCTATGGAAGCAGTGTTCACCATGTGTTCTTTCTTGCTGTACTGGACAGGTCTAAAGTCGATTGAGTGGTCTTGCTGGTGTTTGGAACTTGATGATATTTTTAGATATTGCCAAGCATGCGAACATGGCTGGTGATCATGCTATGATTGTCGATTGAGTGGTCTTGCTGGTGTTTGGAACTTGATGATCTTCTTAGATGTGGCTCCATGTTTGGTTGCTGTGCTCGACGTCTTAGTGTGGTAGTTTCATTTGGATGTTGCTCTGTTAGGATGGTGGTATGATTTTGTTGGTTAGGTCATAACAAGTTCTCGCCCCATCTCAATTCTTTCTCTCCTACCCCTTTTGTTCTTGAGTTTATATATAAATTGAACAATAAGAAGCCCGGTTGGGAAAAATGCACTTATAATTCATGTCCCTCCTTTCTCCAAACTTCGACACCGGGAACGGTCAGGATCTCCGGATACCTCTTGGTTTGAATAGCATCTTTTTTCGCGGTGGGGACACCGGGGCACACCTCAAAAAATGTCAAACCGCATCGTAGCTGTCTGTCCAATGAGAAATGCCAATGTACTTCTGGCGTTGCGATTCGGACAGGCGATTGCCATTTTGATGCTGCTTAAGACTGACTGCGAGTCCAGACTCACCTCCTGCGACTGCAAGTTGCAAGCAAGCAAGCATCGGAAGTCAGCGAGGGCAGAGGCAACTGAAAGTCGCATCGCCATCTCGATCTCTCCTTTCCCCGGACAAGATGCCAAAAGCAAGCCAGAATGCACGCAGCTTTGGAATATTTAGCCTTTCACTGTTGTGAAAGAAACTCCCCCGGCCCTCCCAGCTTCCCCGTTCAACTTCACCGAAGTACCGATACGCAGCCGAATGGACGCAAACTGTACCTGTTGCTGTTGACGCCATGCCAGTTGACATGTTTCCTTTGCTTCCCAAATTCCCAATCATCAGTTCATGGGGCATGTACGCCTCATAAACTGTAGCGTATATCGTGCCAGGCTACTGTGACGCGATGCCAATCCATAGTCCACTAGCATCCCCTGGCAACAGTGCCTCCGTCAAACAAGTCGATCGAGAGCTGAGACGGCAAGTCATCCAGAGGTTTCCATTAAAAGGTAAAACGATGGGTGTGTGCAGCTCCGAATGTATAGATAGAGATCCTACCAAGATCGTTCCTTTCTAAAGAGGAGATCCCTCGAGATTTTGCTGCCTACTCCCTTTCTCACAGTTTATTAGGTGTGCACACAACCCTAGGTCACAAATTTGATCAAGTTAGCATTAGTTATATATTATTATAAAGTTTAGATGTTCTATTTTCTAATGATATAGTTTTTGCATTATATAATTTAAGTTATATAAGTTAAATTGGCGACCTAGGGATAGAAAGAAGACTAGTAAATTGAGATAAATGGAGTATGTACCTAGCTGCTGCAATTCTAATCGATCGCCAGGAAAACTACACGTTGAGATTGTATATTTTACGGGGTTAAAGGCGTTTTGACTGGAGGATAGATCGGGATCAGCTGCCTGGTAGAGAATCAGCATTGCTTTTAGCGGAATGTGATATGTGAGTCCCATCAATTAATAGAGTTTGTTATCTTGTTCTGGAGGTTGCTGTCATGTTTTGAATGATTTGACATGGAAGAAACCCACACGCCAAGCCACATTATTTTTTTCCGAAAATGGTCACTTTATTACTTGCGCAACGCCAAGCCACACTACCTATGTATTAATATATACAATCTAGTGAATTAGTGATAATCTTAAAACGTGGTGCGGCGATTAATTAGTGATAGGTAGTGTGCAGTCTCAGTCTCCCCTAAACTAATTTGAACAACGTCTTTAAATGGAGAACTAGCCGTCAAAACTGACAAATCTGACCCTTTGGCCAAAGTTCAGCACGAAATAACCCTATCTCGTAACTATTTTATAATGTAACCCCTTTTTGTAGGGCCTGCACGAATTGCCACGCAGAGGCAATCTACGTCAACTTCAACTGAATGGAATTGAAATATCTATAAGTAATGAAATTGGATACGGTTGGGTAAGATCGTCCTTCACATTGACGTACGTCATCGATATCCTTGCCATTGCACATGTAAGCCGTTGCACAACTTGAAATCGCCCATTGGGGGGCTCCTTTGAATGGTATTGCACGCGAAATCCATGAACATTCATCCTCCTCACATTTAACCATGTAACACTTCTTGGTGTCCACGTAAACCACTTTGTATGGTTGACAGTACTTAACCGCATACTCATTAATCCATGTCTTATATTCCAACAATGTTTTAAACTTCACTCCTTCACAATTCCCATAAATGTTTTTGTTTCATATCCTTATTTGAAGTTGGCCTTACCCCAAGCAATTTACTCGTGCCACCATCAACCACGACTTTATCTGTGAGCCTAAGATCACAGAACAATGATGTCCGATGATCCCGGCACACTGCCTTCTTGAAAGATCCGGCTTCTTTAGCCGTGAACCCTTCCTCATCTACTTCTTCAGGACTATCGTCATCCGAGTCCAATGAGTAGCATCAGTTTAAAATATTGTCATGGTTCATGATTTCATTCTGCATGCCCTCTTCTACACAATATGCATGCACATCACCAACATCATTGTCCTGAAGCTCACCCTCCTCTTCTGACACTTCATATTGGTCATTTCAAATTGGGCTCGATAGTTGGATCATTTCATGTTGGGTCATTGGAGGTTGGCTAATTTCTTGTTGGGTCATGGGAGGTGCACTCATTCTCTATGTTCTACACATCGGAGTCAGCATGTGGCTCACTTCGAACCAAGCTCCTAGCACCAAATGGAGAGGCAGGCAGGTTCAAGCCAAAGTGCAACCGAGAATCAACCTTCTTATTTTGTGGAAAAGGAACTTCAGAGCCTTGTCTTTCGATTCCGCCATTGTCTCCTTGCATGCAATCCAACATTGCTCCGAGTTGAGTGGCCTTATCTTCTAACGAATGTGCATTTCAAGCCCAACATTATGACTTCCCTCTAATTTAACTACATCACTTGGGTCATTCAACTTCAATTCAACCCTCACTTTTTCCACCACCTTGGCATAGATTGGACTACGATTAAATACCATCACAACCTCCTCTGGTCAACCTCGACACTGCCTTTAAAAAAGGCATCCTTGTCCACATGATAAAATCACTCATAATTCTTGCCATCTAGAAAATAATTACAACAACCCAAAGGCATCAAAACATATTTGCTAAACTACGCATTAAAAAAACACAATAAGAAGATCCAGATAGACATGAAAAGTTTAACATAAAATCCTAGCAACATACCCGATCCCTAACTTGATCTAGGCCTAACTACATTTAACAAAAACCCTAACCGTAGCCTACAAATCACAAGCATAATATTTCATACCCATC
Source organism: Lolium perenne (assembly GCF_019359855.2). Lineage (NCBI taxonomy): Eukaryota > Viridiplantae > Streptophyta > Magnoliopsida > Poales > Poaceae > Lolium > Lolium perenne. The sequence continues at coordinate 203,036,933 of NC_067244.2, forward strand.
ATATAAACCACCATTGAACAATACAAAGAAAAATAAACCAAACAATTTTTTGTCAAATGCAAGTTGTAGGGTTCCAAGGATTTAGAAAAATGCCAGAAAATTACAATATTTGGATCAGACAAAAGCAAGGGAGATGGCGAGGGGGGTACCTCTATATATGCACTTGGGGGAGTCCAAATCCATGGAAAAAAACCCAACCAAAATAGAGGTATTTAAGATGGAAAGAGTTGTGGGAGAGAGGGAGAGACATAGTTTTGGGGTCGAGAGGAGAAAGAAAGTGGATGGGGCACGAGGTGAACGTGGTCCCAGCCAATTAAATTGTATGAGATGGTAGTGTCCCTCACCTCAGCGCGCTAGCTAGCTAACTAGGTTGTGGACTCTAGTATGTCACGTTGGTAGGGAGGATATACCCTTTTATCCCTGTCATTAAAGAAAAAAGATATTAAAATAGTTTTAGGATACCCTATTTCTAACTTGTGCCTGGGCTCGTTCTAGCGTTACAGAGTGCTCACCTCTTCCACCCGTTCGATAGGAATTGTGTGGTCCACAGGAGCCCTTCCAGAACTCCCGATTCCCTTCTCACACTCTTATCCGCTCATCTCTCCCAGCAAAATAGGATCCATGGTTTCTCTCGCTTTTCCTCTCACCTGTGACCTGCTGCTCGGTCGCCGCTGCGGCGATATGGCCGCCGCTAGCCACCTCCGGCACCTCCACCTGTCGATGTGACTCTCCTGCCCTCATCTCCACTGAAACCCCCAATTGCTACGGGGAGGAGCTCGGCGGCAGATCGGCAGGGGCGGAGCCACCATACGGCGCGGCAGGCCCTATCTCCATGGGCATCGCCGGAAAGGGCCTTGCCCCCACCGCCTGCCGCTGCGCCCCCGTCTCCATGTCGCGCCGTCGGGAGGACGCCCATCTCCACCGCGCGCTGCAGCCGCCAGGAAGGTCCTCGCCCCCACCGCGCCGCTAGGCCCTTTCTGCCATGGTCCATCAAGCGCCGCTGGGCCCCGCCAACGGATCGACTCCTCTTCATCTCAACTTCGGCACCTCCCTGGCACCTCCAATTCTACATCCTGTAATACCAATGGATGTAACAATAGTAGGTTCCCTCTAGTTCGGCTGGTAATTTTTCGGAACTGGGATGTACATGTTGATCTTTTTATACATCTGGAATAATGTCAGTGGTGTATGTATTTTTTTTCGTTTTTCTACATCTAGGATGTTTTTTCCCTTCTTTTATACATCTAGAATCTTGTATATAATAGGCTCTTTCATATCTGGATGTAATAATAGCAGGTTCTCCCAAGATTTAGATGTACTTTTTTTCTCTTTTTACATTCCACCGCTTCTATATTTTACAGAAAAACAAGGTGGTGTATTCTTTTGTCAGGATTAGCAGTCCACCGACGTGGCCGTAATTTTTCTACAGGATCAAAGCATACGAACTTGGAATGGAGCACAGGTAAGAGAGAGCGGCGCGGAAGGAGGAAACACGGAGAGTCATGACTTTTTCTATTTTTGGATCGTGCGGGATGTCCGATTAGTTTTCTTTCTATTTTTGGGTAGGGCACTCCCTAAGACTAAACAGTGCTATGGCACTGTGTAGCAACGTCCTTTAGGATAGGGCCGATTATTTTGTGTTGAAGTTAGATTTGTCATTTTTCACGAACTAGCTAATCTGTACAGCCTCCCGACTCGCTCCTCTCCCGAGCGACTCCGAGGGAACCCTAGTCCGCCGCCGCCCTCCTTGGCAGCGGTGGCGGCGCCCATTGATGACCCACAAGTATAGGGGGTGTATCGCAGTATATTTGATAAGTAAGAATGTCGATCCCAACGAGGAGCAGAAGGTGTTGACAAGCAGTTTCGATGAAGGATTCACTGTAAATGCTCACAGACAAGTATTCAGAGGGTTTTGATGTAACAGATGAATAAAGTACGAGTAAGTAAAGTGCGAGAGTAATAATTGTAGCGAGTGGCCCAATCCTTTTTAGCACAAAGGACAAGCCGGTTTGTTTACTTATATTAACCAAACGTTCTCGAGGACACAAGGGATTTTAGTCTAGTGTTTTCGCTACATACGGCTAATTAATCTTCATTGTTTTAATAAGTGTTGTGTGGGTGAACCTATGCTAATGTACCGCCCTTCCTAGGACTAATACATACTTGTGATTATACCCCTTGCAAGCATCCGCAACTACAAGAAAGTAATTAAGATAAATGTAACCACAACCTTAAACTCTGAGATCCTGCGATCCCTCCTGCATCGATATACCAACGGGGGCTCAGGTTTCTGTCACTCCGGTAACCCCGCAATTGGCAAACGAGTACAAGATGCATTCCCCTAGGCCCATAAAGGTGAAGTGTCGTGTAGTCGACGTTCACACGACACCACTAGAAGAATAACACCACAACTTAAATATCATAACATTGAATATTACTCAACCATACTTCACTACTAACATTTAGACTTCACCATGTCCTCAAGAACTAAATGAACTACTCACGAGACATCATATGGAACATGATCAGAGGTGATATGATGATGAATAACAATCTGAACATAAACCTTGGTTCAATGGTTTCACTCAATAGCATCAATAACAAGTAGAAATCAACACCGGGAGAGTTTCCCCTATCAAACAATCAAGATCAAACCCAAATTGTTACAGCGGTGACGAGGTGCAGCGGTGGAGACGGCGGTGATGATGATGAAGATGATGGTGATGGTGATGGAGATGATGTCCAGCTCGATGACGGTGATGATGGCGGCGATTTCCCCCTCCGGGAGGGAATTTCCCCGGCAGATCTCAGCCTGCCGGAGAGCTCTTTTCTCTCTGGTGTTCTCCGCCCCGCAGAGGCGGCTGTGGCTCTTTTCGACGTACCCCTAGAGCTTAGGTTTTCGGGACGAAGGCGTGCGCGAAGAAAAGGAGGCGAGAGGGGGATGTGGGCCCCCTCCTCACAGGGCGGCGCGGCCAGGGCAGGGCCCGCGCCGGCCTGTGAGGGGGGCCCATGGCGGCCCTCCTCAGCTCCCCCTTCTGGCTCCCTTCGTCATCTGGAAAAATAGGATTTTTCATATAATTTCCGTCAACTGTTGATCTTCCGAAATATTGCAATATGACGGTGCTTTTTCCAGCACAATCCTGGCTCCGGTGCGCGATCCCCAAATAATCATGAAACATGCAAAATAGATGAAATAACATAAGTATCATCTCCAAATATGAAATATATCAATGAATAACAGCAAATTATGATATAAAATAGTGATGCAAATTTGACGTATCAACTCCCCCCAAGTTTAGACTTCGCTTGTCCCCAAGCGAAACTGAACTCGGTAAACAGGACCACATGTATATGGAGTGAAGAGTCGATAAATAAAATACGGACAAGAAGCATCATATTCATTCACACAAGACATTCTAGTAAACAACTTCCTCATATAATTCAACTTGAAACAAGTATAAGGTAATCACAAATAAAGGTGCATAAGAAATCATAGTTGGTGATGGCAAACTTTGTTCTTGGTCAGAGAACAGTTAACAGATTATACTTATCTATTGAGCAGCGCTTTCATATTAAAGCTTATGGTAAACTTGCATACTCAATCATAATGATCATTGATAACTTTCAAAGCTATATTCGTTCAGATAAAACTTGTACTAAACAAGGAAGAGTAAAAGACATGATGAAGTAAATCACAATATAATGGTTTGATCACAACAACTCAAATGCTTGCTTGAGATAGAGGGAAATAGGTTTACTGACTCAACATAAAGTAAAACACAGGCCCTTCGCAGAGGGAAGCATGGATTACTATTTTTGTGCTAGAGCTTTTCATTTTGAAAACAAGAAACAATTTTGTCAACGGTAGTAATAAAGCATATGTGTTATGTATAAGACATCTTATAAGTTGCAAGCCTCATGCATAGTATACTAATAGTGCTCGCACCTTGTCCTAATTAGCTTGGATTAACACAGATTATCATTGCATAGCATATGTTTCAACCAAGTGTCACAAAGGGGTACCTCTATGCCGCATGTACAAAGGTCTAAGGAGAAAGCTCGCATTGGATTTCTCGCTTTTGATTGTTCTCAACTTAGACATCCATACCGGGACAACATAGACAACAGATAACGGACTCCTCTTTAATGCATAAGCATTCAACAACAATTATTATTCTCATAAGAGATTGAGGATTAGCTATCCATACTGAAACTTCCACCACGAATCATGGCTTTAGTTAGCGGCCCAATGTTATTCTCTAACAGTATGCATACTCAAACCATTTGATTGTGAAAACCGCCCTTACTTCAGACAAGACGAACATGCATAGCAACTCACATGATATTCAACAAAGGTAAAAGAGTTGATGGCGTCCCCAGAAAACATGGTTACCGCTCAACAAGCAACTTACTAAGAAATAAGACACATAAGTACATATTCTTCACCACGATAGTTTTTAAGCTATTTGTCCCATGAGCTATATATTGCAGAGGTAAAGGATAGAAATTTTGAAGGTAGCACTCAAGCAATTTACTTTGGAATGGCGGAGAAATACCATGTAGTAGGTAGGTATGGTAGACATAAATGGCATAGGTTTGGGTTGAAGTTTGGATGCACGAGAAGCATTCCCTCTCAGTACATGTCTTTGGCTAGCAAGGTTAATTAGCAAGCACAAAAGTTGGGGGAAACAAACGAATATACATGTGATAGAAACAATCATGCATCTTTCTTGTAAGCACAAACAATTTTAACTTCAGAATAATAAGCTATGAGCTAACAAGAAAGGAAGACAATGAAACAACTATATGTATTTCTCTTTTCTATTTAAACCTCAAGGTGTTGTTGCTATTGACCAATGCTAAGTTTGCCAAAACCAAATAGATTTACTCAATGCTCCCAAAGTGGTACCAATACTAAAATCAAGATCAATCATATAATAGAAATTGCAAACTAAAATAAGGTGTGCAATATGTAAATGATAAGACTTCTCATTAATATTTCATAACGATAACTCACACCAAGGGATACATAGATAACCGACTAAAGGAGAGATACTTCCACACTGCAACCCATCTTATATGATAACTTCCCTACTCATGATATGACACTACTTGATAGTAAAAAAGTAAAAGGTAGTGATGATGTGATACCGCGGCACTCCCCCAAGCTTGGAACAAACCAAGGGGATGCCAATACTGATGATGATTTACTCCTCTGGCGATGGTGGTGATGAATTCCCAACAAGCTTCTCCACAAGCTCCTGAAGCTCATCAATCTTGTACATGAGGTTGCGGATCATCTCCGAATTGTGCTCGACGCGATTAAGAAGTATGTCCGACGGCGAGTCCCAATTCTTGGAGTTATTTCCCCACCCTTCAGCTTCAGGCTTCGTCCTTCCTGCAGTGTTAGAACGATCTATATCCCAATTGCTAGGCAATGCTGCCTTGGGAGTCCTTTCAATTTGATTATTGTAGATCAGATTGCGGAAGGGATGGTAAGTGCCTGAAAAAGATGTCTTTGGAGCTAGGTGATGACGTGGAACTCTTCCTCCGGTGCTAATCCGTGCACTCTTCTTGGCGTTGAACGGGTTTGACACCACTCCGATGCTTGCAATGGTGGTGCGCGGGCGTACTCGCGGAACTTCTTCGACTTCCTCTTCATCCTCCTTGACTTCTTCCTTCAACTCGGGGTCTTGAATACCTTCCTCCGAAGGCTCCTTGTACTTGTTGTTGGAGACCATGGTGCTTCTAGATCAAAGACAGATCCTGGCAGAAACAGCTCGAAACAAAACACGTCGAGAAAACGATATACGGACCTCCAGGGGTCCGGGGGATTATATAGCAAAAATTTTCACAACAAACGGAAAGTACCAGGTCGAACCAGAGTCGGAGAGGGGCGACGAGGCGGTGTCCTCATAGGGCGGCGCGGCCAGGCTGGGGCCCGCGCCGGCCTATGGGGGCACGCCCTCGTGCGTCTCCTCCACTCCGTTTCGATCTCGTAATTTTTCATATTTTCCAAAAACAGCAAAAACATTGTTCGGAAAGTAAAACGCGGACTTTTTATTACCAGTACTGTTACCTATTCAAAGTCGAGTTCTGGCGGACTGTCAATTTGACCTTTGATGAAAGCCTCCGGTGTTTCCACTCGAATAACATCAACATCTACATTATAAGAATCACCTGAGATATAATGCTTGAGTCTTTGTCCATTCACCACTTGCGTGGCATTGCCTTGGAGAGAACTAATTTTAATTGCTCCTGAACGGTACACCTCCTCAACAATATATGGTCCTTCCCATTTCGAGAGTAATTTCCCTGCAAAGAATCTGAGACGAGACCGATACAATAGGACTTTATCCCCAATATTAAACTCTCTTTTGATAATCCTTCTATCGTGCCATTTCTTAACTTTCTCTTTAAAGAGTTTAGCATTTTCATAAGCTTCACTTCTCCATTCATCTAGAGAACTTAATTGCAGCAACCTCTTATTACCGGCTAGTTTAGGATCTTTATTTAGTTCTCTAACGGCCCAATAAGCTTTGTGCTCTAGTTCTAAAGGTAAATGACAAGCTTTTCCATAAACCATTTTATAAGGTGACATTCCCATGGGATTTTTATAAGCAGTTCTATAAGCCCATAGTGCTTCCTTCTTTACTAGCCCAATTCTTTCTAGTTTTATTAACAGTCTTTTGCAAGATAGATTTAATTTCTCTATTTGATAGTTCTACTTTCCCACTAGTTTGAGGATGATAAGCGGAAGCAATTCTATGATTAATACCATATTTAGCAAGAGTTTTTCTAAAACCACCATGAATAAAATGAGAACCTCCATCTGTCATAATATATCTAGGAAGTCCAAATCTAGGAAAAATAATGTCTGAAAGCATTCTTAAAGAGGTCTCACCATCAGCACTTTTTGTAGGTATGGCTTCCACCCATTTAGTAACATAATCAACAGCAACAAGTATATGAGTGTTACCTTCTGAAGAGGGAAAAGGTCCCATGAAGTCAAATCCCCAACAATCAAACGGTTCAATAACAAGAGTATAATTCATAGGCATTTAATTGCGTCTGGAGATATTACCAACCCTTTGACATTCATCACAAGATAAAATAAACTTCCTTGCATCTTTGAAGAGAGTTGGCCAATAAAAACCTGATTGTAGAACCTTTTGCGCGGTTCTATCTCCGGCGTGATGTCCTCCATAAGCACTACCATGACATTTACTCAATATCTCTTGTTGTTCATATTCGGGAACACACCTTCGTAGAATACCATCCACTCCTTCTTTATATAAGTGTGGGTCATCCCAAAAATAATGCCTCAAGTCATAAAAGAATTTCCTCCTTTGCTGAGCTGAAAAGGTTGGAGGCAAGTACTTGGAAACAATAAAGTTAGCATAATCAGCATACCAAGGACTGTCTCGCGAGCTCACCTTTATTACAGCCAATTGTTCATTTGGAAAACTATCATTAACAGTAACAGGATCATAAGCAATATTTTCCAATCTAGACAAATTATCAGCAACAGGATTATCAGCACCTTTCCTATCTACAATATGTAAATCAAATTCTTGCAAAAGAAGTACCCATCTAATAAGTCTCGGTTTAACATCTTTCTTTGTCATAAGATATCTAATTGCAGCATGATCAGTATGAATTGTAACTTTTGAATCAACAATATAAGATCTAAACTTATCACAAGCAAAGACTACAGCTAACAATTCTTTTTCAGTTGTAGCATAATTTCTTTGAGCAGCATCAAGAGTTTTACTAGCATAATGAATAACATTCAGTTTTTTATCTACTCGCTGTCCAAGAACAGCGCCTACAGCAAAATCACTAGCATCACACATAAATTCAAATGGTAAGTTCCAATCAGGAGGTTCAACTATAGGAGCAGTTGTTAAGGCTTTCTTTAGAGTTTCAAAAGCTTCCTTACAATCATCATCAAAAACAAAAGGTACATCTTTTTGAAGAAGATTAGTAAGAGGCTTTGAAATCTTAGAAAAATCTTTAATAAATCTCCTATAAAACCCAGCATGACCAAGAACACTACGAATACTTTTAACATCCCTAGGATAGGGCATCTTCTCAATTGCTTCAACTTTAGCTCTATCAACTTCAATACCTCTCTCGGAAATTTTATGTCCCAATACAATTCCTTCATTAACCATAAAGTGGCATTTCTCCCAATTAAGAACAAGGTTAGTTTCTTCACATCTCTGCAAAACTTTATCAAGATTCCGCAAGCAATTATCAAAAGAATTTCCATAGACGGGAAAATCGTCCATGAATACCTCTACAATACTCTCACAAAAGCCATGAAAAATAGCAGACATGCATCTTTGAAAAGTAGCAGGAGCATTACATAAACCAAAAGGCATACGTCTATAAGCATAAGTTCCATAGGGACAAGTGAAAGTGGTTTTCTCTTGATCTTTAGTTTTAACAGCAATTTGTGAAAATCCAGAATAACCATCAAGAAAGCAAAAAATGAGTATTTTTAGATAACCTTTCTAACATTTGATCAATAAAAGGCAAAGGGTAATGATCTTTCTTAGTAACCTTATTAACTTTTCGATAATCAATGCACATTCTATACCGTACAACTACTCTTTGAGGGATGAGCTCATCATTATCATTAGGCACAACAGTCATTCCTCCTTTCTTAGGAACACAATGCACAGGACTAACCCATCTACTATCAGCAATAGGATATATAATACCAGCTTCAAGGAGTCTTAATACCTCATTTCTTACCACATCCTTCATCTTAGGAATTAGACGACGTTGAGGTTCAACAACAGGCTTCGCATCATCTTCCATATTAATGGCGTGTTAGCAAATAGAGGGAGAAATCCCCTTCAAGTCATCAAGAGTGTAGCCAATAGCACCTCGGTGTTTCTTCAGTATTTCCAATAACCTTTCTTCTTCAAACTCTGAAAGCTTAGAACTACTAATAACATGATATATTTTCTTATCATCAATATGAGCATATTTAAGATTATCAGGCAATGGTTTTAAATCAAAGATAGGATCTTCCTTTGGTGGTGGTGTTGTACCCAGATCTTACACCGGTAAATCATGCTTAAGAATAGGTTGACGAAGGAAAATTTCATCAAGATCATCTCTTTCTTCCCTAAAAACTTCACTCTCACTATTCTCCAGATGTTGCTGCAAAGGATTACTAGGAGCAAGAGCAATAGATGCACACTGTTCAACTTTAAAATCACTATTAGGCGAATCAATTTTATAAGGGGTTTTGGTAAATTTAGAGAAGTTAAACTCATAAGATTCACCAGCAAATTTAGTCAAAATTTTCTCTTTCTTGCAATCTATAATAGCTCCACAAGTATTTAGAAAAGGTCTACCAAAAATGATAGGACAATATTTACTAGCAGCAGAACCAAGTACCAAAAAGTCAGCAGGATATTTAATCTTACCACATAGAACTTCCACATCTCGAACAATACCAATTGGAGAGATAGTTCCTCTATTAGCCAGCCGAATAACCACATCAATATCTTCAAGTTCACAAGAACCAATTTCGTGCATAATCTTCGTGTAAAGCTCATAAGGAATAGCACTAATACTTGCACCAATATCACATAAACCATAATAACAATGATCACCAATTCTAACAGATAGCATAGGAACACTAGCTTTCCTAGACTTATTAGGATGCGAAACAATATTAGAGGCATCTTCACAGAAAATAATATGACCATCCTCCACATTTTCAGTCACAAGATCTTTAATAATTGCAACAGCAGGTTCAACCTTTATTTGTTATTCAGGTTCTATAGGTTTCTTTTCACTTTTATCAACCGCACTATTTATAACAGAGTACTCCTTCATTTTAGCAGGGAAAGGAGTTTTTTCAATATAAGCTTCAGGAATAACATGATCAACAGTTTCAACTACAACACATTTATTTATAGATGAATCAATTTTATCTTTATACGGTTCATGATACTTATCAAAGTTCTTCTTAGGCAATTCATAATGAGAAGCAAAAGCCTTATAAAGATTTGCAGCAACTTGAGAATCAAGACCATAAGTAGCACTCATATTACGAAATTTATCAGTATCCATAAAAACTTCAATGCATTTATAATCATAATTTATACCTGATTCTCTATCCTTGTCGTTCTCCCATCCTTCAGTATTTTCTTGGATACGATTAAGAAGGTTCCTTTTAAACTCTTCCATGTTGCGTGTAAATGATCCAGAACAAGAAGTATCCAGCAAGGTCTTGTCTTGAAAAGAAAGTCTTGCATAGAAATTATCAATAATAATATTACCAGGAAGCTCATGAATGGGGCATTTGAGCATTAAAGACTTCAATCTCCCCCACGCTTGGGCAATACTTTCTCCTTCATGAGGCCAAAAATTATATATGCGATTCCGATCTTTGTGAATCTCACTTGGAGGATAGAATTTAGAATAAAACTGGGGCACAATATCATTCCATTCAAGAGAATCCCCATTATCCAGTAATTTATACCAATGCGCCGCTTTACCAGACAGCGATATAGAGAATAGTTTCTTCCTCACTTCATCCATATCAATATCTGCACACTTGAATAAACCGCATAATTCATGTAAGAACAGTAAATGATCTCCAGGGTGGACAGTTCCATCCCCTGTATAACGGTTACCCACTACACGTTCAATAATTTTCATAGGTATTTTGTATGGTATTTCTTCCTTACCTGGCGCCTCATCCACTACCTTTGCAGTAGTAGTAGATTTCCCAAATAAACACTCAAGAGAAGATCTCTCCATAATGAATTATAGCAGCAGGCAGAAATAAAATCAGCACAAACAGTAGAAATTTCCCTTACCAATTCCACTTACCAATAGCGCTTCACTCCCCGGCAACGGCGCCAGAAAATAGTCTTGATGACCCACAAGTATAGGGGGTGTATCGCAGTATCTTCGATAAGTAAGAATGTCGATCCCAACGAGGAGCAGAAGGTGTTGACAAGTAATTTCGATGAAGGATTCACTGTAAATGCTCACAGACAAGTATTCAGGGGGTTTTGATGTAACAGATGAATAAAGTACGAGTAAGTAAAGTGCGAGAGTAATAATTGCAGCGAGTGGCCCAATCCTTTTTAGCACAAAGGACAAGCCGGTTTGTTTACTTATATTAACCAAACGTTCTCGAGGACACACGGGATTTTAGTCTAGTGCTTTCGCTACATACGGCTAATTAATCTTCATTGTTTTGATAAGTGTTGTGTGGGTGAACCTATGCTAATGTACCGCCCTTCATAGGACTAATACATACTTGTGATTATACCCCTTGCAAGCATCCGCAACTATAAGAAAGTAATTAAGATAAATGTAACCACAGCCTTAAACTCTGAGATCCTGCGATCCCTCCTGCATCGATATACCAACGGGGGCTCAGGTTTCTGTCACTCCGGCAACCCCGCAATTGGCAAACGAGTACAAGATGCATTCCCCTAGGCCCATAAAGGTGAAGTGTCGTGTAGTCGACGTTCACACGACACCACTAGAAGAATAACACCACAACTTAAATATCATAACATTGAATATTACTCAACCATACTTCACTACTAATATTTAGACTTCACACATGTCCTCAAGAACTAAACGAACTACTCACGAGACATCATATGGAACATGATCAGAGGTGATATGATGATGAATAACGATCTGAACATAAATCTTGGTTCAACGGTTTCACTCAATAGCATCAATAACAAGTAGAAATCAACACCGGGAGAGTTTTCCCTATCAAACAATCAAGATCAAACCCAAATTGTTACAGCGGTGACGAGGTGCAGCGGTGGAGACGGCGGTGATGATGATGAAGATGATGGTGATGGTGATGGAGATGATGTCCAGCTCGATGACGGTGACGATGGCGTCGATTTCCCCCTCCGGGAGGGAATTTCCCCGGCAGATCTCAGCCTGCCAGAGAGCTCTTTTCTCTCCGGTGTTCTCCGCCCCGCAGAGGCGGCTGTGGCTCTTTTCGACGTACCCCTGGAGCTTAGGTTTTCGGGACGAAGGCGTGCGCGAAGAAAAGGAGGCGAGAGGGGGCTGTGGGCCCCCTCCTCACAGGGCGGCGCGGCCAGGGCAGGGCCCGCGCCGGCCTGTGAGGGGGGGCCATGGCGGCCCTCCTCAGCTCCCCCTTCTGGCTCCCTTCGTCATCTGGAAAAATAGGATTTTTCATATAATTTCCGTCAACTGTTGATCTTCCGAAATATTGCAATCTGACGGTGCTTTTTCTAGCACAATCCTGGCTCCGGTGCGCGACCCCCAAATAATCATGAAACATGCAAAATAGATGAAATAACATAAGTATCATCTCCAAATATGAAATATATCAATGAATAACAGCAAATTATGATATAAAATAGTGATGCAAATTGGACGTATCACCCATCCCCTCGACTGATGGTGGGCAGGGGAGGCGTATCCCAGCGGCTCTTCACGGGAGGAGGTGGGAGGTCGACTCCAGGGCGCAGGGCGGCGCGGGTCTTCCTGGCCGGCACCTGAGGTTCTCCGGCGGGAGGCGTTGAGGAGGAGGGGTGTGGCGCCCATGGAGGTGCCCTGACCTGCGAGATCCGGTGGTGGCTGCGGCCCGATCTGGTAATCGTGGGGTTAGGCCGGTGCTCTGCACTGGATTCCCTTGTTCCTCTTCTGCCTTCTCAGCTTTGGAGATGACCAGCGGTGTGGGCACCTGCTAGTCTTGCGAATAATGGCGGCGGTCCTTAGATTTCTTCTCGCGCCAAGATGCAGATCTGGCGGATGTGTCGTGTTCCGGAAGGCTCCACCGGCGCTTCATTGGGCGAATCAAGCCTGGAGGTTGCCGGATCGGGTGGAATTCGATCGAGCGCACCCATGTTTTTACTCTGGCTGTTTGGTTGCTGGCGGTTATTATCATGCAGCACGTTTTCGTTCCGTGGTGCTGGCGGAGAATGACATGGAAGCCGAGATCTGTGGTCTTGCAATGGTGACTCGAGTCTGGGTGGCGAGGAGGAATTGGCTTCGTGATCGGTGTCTTTGGAGCAGCGGCATGCGAGTGAGAGAAGTTCAAAATCTTACCTTTTAGGGTCTAGCCTTAATTGGTTGTGTCTGGTAATATCCTTGTTGAAGACATTGTTTTGAGAGTGAGGTTGTTCTTCAGGGTGAAAACCTATGATCTATGATCGGCCGACGACAGCGCTAGTGCACTGTTACCTTCTTGGAGACGTCACTTTTGGAGAAGCTGAACTTCTGGTGCTGTCATGGTGGTGTTAGTGATGTTGTTTAAAGGAATAGATCACTGTAGCGGGGTTTTTCTTTTTTGGTAATTTTTTTTTTGTTGTGTGCATCCGTAATGTAGCTAGGGCAGTGCATCGTTGCAGAGGCTGAGTGTAATTGGTATCTTTGATATTAATATATACTTTTTGTGGGAAAAAGCTAATGTATACATGCTGCCTAGAGTACAGACACCACCACCACACTAGCAAAAACGAAAAAGAGGAGCTGGAAGACGTACCGTACGTGCGAGTACGACGCGTGCATGCGCAGCAATTGCATGCGATGAGATCGATGGAGGCACGAAGTCAGATCACCGGACGTACGTCGGCCTTGCTCTTGCCGGAGCTGCCGGATGGCCGGTTCCTTGCTAGTGTGCTTCGTCGACGTAGTACTACCTCTAGTCTATACTAGATTTAGATGTGCGCCTTGGCGCACGACCCCGTGGTACTCGTGTCACTGGAAATTTTGCGAAAAGATGATAAAATCCATTGTATATGATTAAGATTAGTGACGATGTCCTGAATGTTAATGAGGATGTAACAGTACATGTAACAACATTCTGAAATTAGGTCATCTAACACAATCGTGAGAATATGTTTGATGGAGGGCATATGAGTTCCTACTTCCTACTTCCTAGGTACATAGGCACATAGCTGATGGAGTTCCTAGGTACATTAATTGTGGTCTTTTATTGGCCGCTGACGCAGATCATTGGTGGGTCAAAATATTAACCATGAAATTAAACTTTCCAAAAATGTAGCAAATATGCAAAAACGGTTAGAAACTAATCAATAAGCTTAGCTCAGAAAACCCTTTTTGCACTTGAACGGTTTACCAGCCATATACTATTTAGAACAAAAGACTGAAACACCTTATAAAGCAACTCAATGAAACAGTCAACATTCCATCTTAAGCTATGCACTTAATTATAATCGAAGAAAACATCAAACGCAACTATCAACTCCCTTTTAGTTACAGCAACTAAAACCTTAGGTAGTTTGCAAAAAAAAAAAAACAAATGTAAGAAGAATAGACTCAAACCAACCAATCTACGTAACAGAGGAAGGAGGCAACCCAAAATATAACTGAGTATTTATCATCTTGTTGCACATATTGATGAAGGATGCCAGTCATTCAATCCATGCTCTTATCATCTGAATCAGAAACCATGGCACTACATATCACAAAGAACAATGATACAATCTGTATTAATGTAAAATCTTCACATAATTATTAGATTGTAATATGGAAACTACAAAGCCCACAATATATAATTCTAAATTTTAACCACTTGGCTACAAAACAAAAGGTCACAAACAAAGGTGCGGGGCCATGCTTTAATGCATACTGGAGATACAAACCGAGATACAGACCTTGCTACTTGACAATTAGGAACATATTTTCTAAGAAATAGTTTTATGGCAGGTAAATGAAACTATGATGCTGGACTTTGACACTCATTCGATAACACATATCTCAGGCCCATACATATATTCCTGTTATGTATAAAGGGGTCTCGAAAGGAGTTAATTCTTCCATCCTAAATAAATATAATAACAAATCTTAAAGTCAGCGTACTGCTGTGTACCACTACAGACTACACACCGAGAAAATGAAAACCATTATCGCAACAATATTTCTTATGTACCATGAAACAGTGAATGGCAATTATGCTACCAAACCAGAGCTAACTGGGCATAGATTGAACAGATTGTAGCAAACAAAGTAGTATGGCCTAGAACCAGCAAAATAAGGATGGTTTATCAGAAGTATAGGCAACAACAATTCTCCATTTTTTGGCGATTAAAGCTAGTTATAACCATAAGAACTGCACATTACATATGCACTGCAAGCCTAGAGCAAAGGGGTTGCAGTCAATTAAAATTCAAAGAATAAATATGTTTCTTTTTTTTTTGGGGTGTAAAGCACTGCTTACATGATAAGAACCAGAGGAAATAGGAACAACATATATATGCAGTTTTAACACCCTCCCATCCATTTATGTTCACATTGAATAAGCTCACTTTTCAGTTATAATTAATACCATGAACCTTGTATCATAATACATCAAAGGGGAAGCACACAATCTTCAATAAGTTCTGAATGCTCATGTTGAATAAGATCATTTCTTAAACTATAATTATTCCAAGATACATGGAAACAATTACATGAATAACTTGATTTTATAGCAATAAGATGGTAGATATCATGCTAGTAGTAGAAGAAACCAAGTACACAGATTGGAGACAAATGGAATGAGCTTACTGTGGCTCAAGGTAGTTATCTGGATGTGATGATGCCTTGACATCGATGAACACAACACACATGGCTGCAACACCAAACGCTTCCGGCACCATGCCCTGCCTTCCCTAGCAGCAAGCGTCCGATTAGTCTGACCACAGAACAAACATAGTATATACTGATGCATTGAACATGCATATAATTGCTATGACCTGAACAATTTTTTGTCCAAATATGTTGCCTTATCTAGCGGCAGGGTGGAGTCTAGTTAGGTTACAGCGACCCACCAACAGTATGTTGAGCCCTTTCTTGTCTTTTACTAACCCGGAGAGGTAAACAGAACAGAAGTGGTATGTTGGTATCATAAGTCAAAATACTTTTGGCTCACCTTGTTGTTCACCATTTTCCTATCCCTGATCAAAGCAACTTCAAGAACATGTCCATGAGTCTCAGATAAAGGTTGAACCTAAAGACACGAGGCTGGTCTTTCACAAACAAAATAATACAAAAAAAATTGGCAACAAAAGAAAAATACAGAGCAAAAGAATGTGCATGAGAAAATCAATATACAGGAGGGCAAGTGGTGAGGCAGACAATAGAACCATCATGGCATGTGTATATTTTCATTTTGTTTGCTAAATTAATATAATTTATCATAGAGGAATTCTCAAAAAAGCAGTTTAACCAAAAACACGGTAATATTAACATGAAGTTACTACCTTAATTTGCAGCGGAACTTACTGACCTATATACTCTTCCTGAATATAGCAGTAAGAAATCGAGTAATCGACAACGTCCTCTCACGAAAAAACGGGTAACAAACTGAACCACCCTAGTTGATGAAAAGACTATGTGTCGTTAACCATATAAAAGCATGATAAATACCTCAATATACACCAAGAGAACTTAAAATAGCATGTGTCTAGTACTTATAAGAGACAAAAATAAACCGCAAAACTAATTTAGGACCTGAAGATTTTTATACAACAGTCTTTTATCTTGCGAGGCACCGCTGAAAACCGCGAGTGAGAGAGAAATGAACCCTGTGCGGTGACGACATCAAAAATGGCGATGCGACAGCTGGGTCTAAATCAGCGATAAGGCTACACTGCGAGGCGTAGCATGCCAGCGGATGGACACCATAAAAATTATTCGCTACAAAAGAGGGCTCAGTTTTAGATAGTAGGCAGAAATGCTATATAGCAAATAATATTATTTACTCATTATAAATAAAGCACCGCTCACAGAGTTAAAGCCATATAATCATACCTGGTCACTTACCATCTTCATTTAGTTTATTTTACGTTTGCAACATCAAGGGAGCGGTATAAACCCCATGGGAGACACATCGTGGGGATCTAGCAGAAGCAATTTAATACACAAAACTGCAAACTCGAACTCTTTTCACTAACAGTTTACGTGGCTCAAGGTGCATAGCATACAGAAATATGTGCACACTGAAATCCTGGAGATGGATACCTAAAGTTAATCCTGAAATACAAAGATATCTAAGGCTTCCCTGCACATAGGCTAACATTCTAAGAAACTGTATGTGATGCCTAATAGATGAAATAAAAGAAAGAGGATTGATTTATTACCCGCATCCAAGAGGACGGCAAAACGGAAGAGAAAACCAGTACACTGAACTACAAAGCAAAAAAAAAGGAGATTAGTGAATAAACACACATCCAAACCAAAGCATCGATAATTGAGAGGAAGGGAGCAAACCTGTCTAGAAAAGCACCAACACCGCGGTTCCACTACCAATAATCAGACACGAGCATGAACCTATATAAAGAAAATACATGCGTGAGCACCCATCAGAAATAGAAGAAATAGATTGAAAAAGCGGCACCGCTCGGGCTCAAGAACATCACAGCCTCGGTTCAAGAAAGGGGATGAGGAAAATGTGTACGGAACCAACCTCAACCAACCAAACCATCAAGTTATTATTCAGATCAATTGAAATGAATTCCTCTATTTTTATGGGACTGGTTCTCTTACATTTTGTGTACACATGAATATGCAGCCAGAACTTATTTAGCTATCTAACCTGACCAAGGATCCAGATTATAGAACACCGAGATAAGCAATAAAGCAAAGCCCTTTTTTTAACCTCTCAAGTGCATCGATTGCTCTTCCTAGTGTTACTCTGTTTCAGCAGATTGTCTATTTGCAGTACACCAAGCACTAACTCTGGAAGAAAAGGCTCACCAGATTGGACCAACGTGAGTAGGTGCTACAGTAGGCGCAGACGGCCGGTGACTTCGCAACGTAGTCTACCTAATAAGAAAGCCATGATAATGAAAAAGATATAGATGAACCCTCAACCCACTACCAAACATTTTATGCTACACATACCCAAAGCTATGGAAGTCCCAGGTGGCATCTGTGTCACGACACACCAAACTACACTCATATTAAGTTTGCATGGCAAGTGCTACACTGGATCACTGGTGTGGTGCTTTGAGTGTCTGAATTTATGGGTGCACGCAAGTGATTGACCATATTTCAATTCAATGTAAATTCGTTCATCAACCAATTTGATTTAGTAGGGATGCAGAGCCTATCATTAAAGATAACACCACACTGAATCTCACCCACCAAATGTAGATGCCTGAATATGTATGTAACTTTTGGGGCCTCCCCAGAGATTAGAGATTCAGGCCTCCACAACTTTACCTTGTGGTTATTCATAAATACAAAACAAACAACCATTATCTCTACAAAGAAGTAACTAACAGAAAAGGGGAAACGGAAAATATCTTTCAACTGAGTGATTATAATGATCCTCCAATATTTAGCTATCTAACCTGACCATTTTTGACCTACTGCTACGTCGATGATGATTATAATTATCCTCCAATATCCGTAATCCATTCGTGGTGGGTCTGGCCATTTACATAGAAAGTCCATCTACGGATCATTCACTCAAAATAACGTGATATACAATAAATCTATGATGAAATGTTAGTAGCAATAATTAACTTGTATGAACTGGGGCTACCTAGCAGAGACCAAGCATAGTAACCTGGAATATACTTCTTATAGCAACATGGAAGACCATATGGCAGGAAAATCAATAAGGGGAAAGGTGAAATGCTGAGAAACATGGCCAAATTGACCGACATAACTGAGATGTACGAAGCATTTGAATCATACCTCCTCCTAGGCAATTCATGAGGACAAAGTTGGAAGTGACACTGTAATATCTTCACATAAATATACATGATACAATTTACCAATAACAGGAGCATCGATTGGAAACGCGTGCTTTACTCCAACACCAATTATCTGAAAAGATGAAACCATGTTTTATTTATCACACAAGCTTATTAATATATAGAGAAAAACTTGAATATTTTACAATTTTAAAAATGGAAGAAGCATTAGCAGCGGTTCAGATTGATAATGAAAAGTCCTACAAATTCTCATGAACTAAAAGAAATATTGTGTGTATCAGCTTTAGTCCTACTCAAAGGCAACTAACCTGCAAAGGAAAATCATCAAATGTATGCAGGTCCATCTTGCTGGAGACGCTATGGTCAGCTCTGGAAGTTTTATGAAAACAACATAATCTTTGACGGGCAGACATCAAAAGAGGAACAACATAATCTACTCTTAGGCACACTTTTTTTTTTGCTTAAACATTCTTGTGCTTCATGCCTAGCTGAACCAACAAAAAGAGCAACACGTTTATTGTTAATGAAAAGGGATAAAAGTATAAATCTCTATCTCCTTTAATTGCTGCTAACCACATGATTTTTGGATATCTAGCAAAATCCCCTTTGCGTAAGGGTTTCTAAGACTTTCCTACATTCTAATTTCTCTAAGAATTGAGATAGATGGAAGATACAGACTTGGAAGTTCAAAAGCAAAAGGTGACATGTTGATAGTTAGACAAGGAAAATGTGATTTCACTGCTATTACGCGAGTACCATTTGCAATTGGTATAAATGTCAGTTTCTGCACTTCCTTTTTTTTGCAAATAAGACGACACATCAAAAAAAGACAGTTTAGAATAATAGCCAATCTCTTTGTCACAATGCAGCAAAAGCTCATTGCACCTTTCCCCTGCCTTTTCCTTATGTGGTTCTCTTTATAGAGCATAGCAAAGAAGAGGAGGCTGAAGGGAATATCTCAGTAACTTCATTCTTAACAATATTGGCTTTATGGTTATGAGATGACTTCTAAAATCATTGTTAGGAGTATTAGCATTATGGTTTGCAAACAGCTTTATGGAGCATAAATATACACTAACCTTATCTACGATTTTCATCAAACACCTTCTATGCAAAGATAAAACAGATCTGTACAAACAAACATGAGATGTTCCAGGGGTTAAATCAAAGAGGGGGAGTTTGGAACCACTTTTACCTCAACCTCGAGGAGGGCGAGGAGCAGTTCACCTTGAGGAGATTGCACACTCCGTGCTCCTCCCTACAGAGGAAGGCTGCTGAGAGAGAGAGAGAGAGAGAGAATAAGAGACAGAGAGGGAGAGCATGTACCTACCTGACAAAGTAGAGGCGGAGGGCCATGCCGATGTGCTGCTGGCCGGCGTCTTCAGGGATGAAGAATCCTCAGAGGTTGATGGATGTGGTCCTCCTACCGCTTGCAGCAGCTTGAGGAGAGGCTCCTGGCCGGGTACAGCAGAGGAGAGGCGGCGCAAGGGCGGCGAGCTTGAGGAGGAGGAGAGGCGGCGCGATGAGAGGCGGGGTGCGGGAGTGGATTGGGCTGGGCGATTGGCTTGTGGAGAAGAGCCAGAGGACGAACGGGATTGGGGAAAGGAGGACACGCTGGGATTGGGGAGAGAGGGTCGCGCGAGGATTGGCGGCTAGGGTTTCACTGTGGGCTGGATGCTCTATTTTATACCGCGCGGTGACTGCAAATGCACGGTCGAGATTCTTTGCCAGGCACCATCCTAGGGCTGAGAGATGCTAATCTCTGTGAGTCCCCCTATGGGGGGCATCTATTATATCTCTTAATACCTAATAATAAAGGAGCTAACGTTTCTTTGGTTTGGTCCGTATAACCAAAATTTCTGCCAAAAAGTTTCGTCAACGCTTTTTTTGTGTGGACCGTTTTACCCTCCCACCAAATCACTTAATACTGCAGCTGTCCTCATACCGGTTCGTTCGACATTTTGCACTTTACCCCTCCGTGGTGTTGATCGATCGTGAATAGTCCGCGCTGTTTCTTCTCAATCGTACCAGAGTCGAACTCCGCTGACCCCTCCTCTCCGATCGGAAAATAAATAGCAACATAGGTCCCGATTTTGGTGCAGATTGGGTGCCCTCCAAGAGCGAACTCGTCGCCTTGGTGCAGATCGGGCCCTCCAAGAGCGAACTCGTCGACGGCGCGGTGCATCTAGATGATGAGCTCCATGTGGCGCTTCTGGCAATAATCTCTGCCCCATCCAGATCGGTTCCTAGCTTGTACGGCAGCCCGTCGGAGGCCGGTTCCGTTCTACGAGGAGACGAGGCGGTCGTCTGCAATTCGAGCATTCATAGAGGCACATAGCCGCGGCGTCGGCCAGGTCCATCCCGGAGGTCGACGAGGCGGCCGCCTCGCGGCCGTATCTCCATGACGATGACGCTCGACGCAGTCCATGGTCCGGCCTTCTGGTGCAGTCGCTACGGTCTCGATCCCCACGGCAGATGCGTGAGCGACGCGCCTTCCTAGCGAGGCAGCCGATGTCCCGACTCTCCACGCGCGTAGGCGTCCGCAGCGTGCTCTCCACCGGCGAAGCCTCAATGCTACCGCTAATCGGTGGATTTGGGGGAAAATCTCGGAAAGCAGTCTCACGATTGTTTACACAGGCGGGGTTGCGCGGGGCCTGGACGGAGCAGGGTAGAGGCGGCGCAGGGCGAGAGGCGGCCAGGAAGTCGACGGCAGTGGAGCGCAGGCCGGTGGCGTCCGCTGGAGGCGTAGCTAGCAACGGCGGCGGCAAGGAGGCGCGTGCTGGAGCCTGTAGCAGTGTAGTTGTTGTCACCTCCAGCACTGTCGTCCCGACGCCCTTGCCGCTGTTGCTGGAGGTTGTCGGCCGCGTTAAGTACTCTGCGGTGGCAAGCTGCGTTAGGACGCGCTGAAGTTGTTCGACTGTATGCCGCTGAGATTGTAATTTGGGGGCTGCTGCTTGTGTATCGCGATTAACCTTTATCGGTTGGTTCTTTAGAGGTTCGTCGTGTGTCCATGGCTGGGATTTCCTCAATAATGTCTGCACAGACATCGTACCCCCTTTATCGGTTGGTTCTTTAGAGGTTCGTCGTGTGTCCATGGCTGGGATTTCCTCAATAATGTCTGCACAGACATCGTACCCCTGCACAGCGGAAGCCTCCACCTCTACATGGAAGGTTGGGAGCAATACTGTTCAATAGTACAATGGTGAAAGGCCAAGCATATTAACTCAGTCAATTCGGATCATTGCCTCATTGGGATGTCAGCGAAGCTTTTGATAAATCTTGAGGAAGAAAAGCTCTACCTTTGCTCAATTATGCAGTGAATGGCAGTGTACCTACAACGAGCTATGAGATTGGATGGAGACTCCAGAGGAATATAAAAGTTTTGGAAACTCTCACTCAGCTTGGCAGATGAACGGAGATAATTGCTCTTTCGAAGGACTAATTAATCTCAAAGATAAAAGGTATGCCCTAGCATTTTTTTAAATCAGATCCATGAGGTAGCTGCTCGCTAAACTGATAGGTATGTCTAGGCATCCTTGCATGGTCCAACTTGTTATCCGAAGATGCATTGCATGTATGACATAACGTTTAGTTTTATTTCTCATATAGATAGCTTGATCATCTCGCGGTGACTTACTTTGCACATATCTGCAACTCTGCATGCTCACGTTTAGTTTTATTTCTCATCGCAGTGTCATATATGTTATGCTAAGAAATCAATTCTCTATTTGATCTTACCAGCTCTAGGTTTTTTTTCTCGGACGATATTTCCGAAATCTAGCCGGTAACCAGTTTTCTCGGTACCCACTTGTGTTAGTATATACCGGTTGGTATTTACCAATTTTTTTTATAATTTACTTACATTTGAAGATGCTTAAAAAAATCTCTGACGGTATTTGGCCCGCCGGTTTTTTTGGTAACCAGTAATACCGGTGTCCACCTCTATTTTTTTGAAACAAGGAAAAAAACCATGACTAGCTCACACAAAGCGTGAGATACATGTGCAAACAGCAAAAGCATTTTGGGATTTTAGGTAATGAACCCCCAAGATACTTTTACTATATATATTGAGGTTGATATGAGTGATGGTAAATTATGACTCACAATTATCGCACTCGCACATAGCCGACACGGCTACCATGAGCATTGACCAGCTTTGTCAAATTTTGGCACTGTCAACATCTAGAATTCATCCGTAGCAACGCACGGGCACATTTCCTAGTCTATACCTAATAATAAAGGAGCTAAGGTTTCTGCCAAAAAGTTTCGTCAACGCTTTTTATTGGACCGTTTTGCCCTCCCACCAAACCGCATAATACGGGGATACCACCACAGTACCGTTTCGTTTGGTTCTTTTTTCTTCTCTCCGCGGAACCAACGACGCCGAATCGTACCGACACTATCCTCCATATTCCGGCCACATCTGAGCGCTAGGCGGCAAGCCCCTTGATCTCTGGCCACGAGCGAGCTCCACCTCCTGCTCCCCCGGCCAGTGGAACGGGGTTGCGGCAGTCCCAAGCCACTCCGTCCCCGATCAGCAGACCCTCCCGTCGCAGCGGCGGCCCGGGCGTAGGCGCCGGAATCAACACATCCGCGAGGTAAGGAGAGAAGAGGGAGAAGAGGCGGCGGGGTAGGCTTCGCGTCGACTGGAGCCTGCGGCGGCGTGCTGCTTGTGTGCGTGTGAGAGAGAAGCGGCGGGGTAAATCTGTGGGCGAGGAGAAGAGTGAGAGGGGATTGAGCCTTTTTTTCCTTTCCATTAAAAAAGGGAGCGAAATTTGCCTTAACCTGTGTGGCTTCAGAGTTGGTATAGGATGGCTAAGAGCGCGCACTGCGTTCAGATCGTGAGTCAAAGAGGAACTAGAGGAATCGCTCAGGGCGCGTCAGGATGGCCCTGCGGGTAGGGAGAGGCGACGGCCGGGAGGAATATAGCGAGATGGATGTGGTTCCGGCGCTGAGATGTGAAGCGATGGCTGAGGTTGGATGAGAAGCAGACGGGAATTGGGATTCTGTTGCTCCACTTCGCAGACCGTACATGGGCTTCTCGACCTGGACTACACTACCGCCTTGGAGCTCTACGCTCCTGCATCTCCTGCTTGTTGTACTTCGGTAGCTAGCTGCTAGCCTCAATGCATAAACAACAAACTGAGGACATAGATGCTGTGGTTAAAATGGTAGTAGACATAGATGACGTGGTTAAAATGGTAGTAGTTTCTCCATATTGGTTTATGGGGCAATTATGCATTTCGAGAAATAAATTTGACTATAAATTTGACTAATAAAATATGAGATATATGCCACAAAAATTATACCATTGGATTCGTATTAAAAAAATGTTTTCAATAGTATACTTTTTGTGATATATATCTTATATTTTGTTGATCAAATTAGTAGTCAAATTTATTTTTTAAAGTACGTAGTATACGTAAAGTTTTATACCCATGGGTACGGGTATGGGTAGAAGTTTATACCCATTGGCTATACGGGTATGATTATGGTATTGCTCTACCCTGTTCATACTCTGCCCATTGTCATCCTTAATAAGGATAGCACAGCCGTATGGTGCAGAAAAAGTTACCTACCATACTAAAAGTTTTTATTTCAGAAAAATATGAAAACTAGCTAAAAGGCAATTTGGGTGACTGAGATTTATGGACAGACACACTTGAAAATCAGCTTTATATTTATAATATGAAAATATGAAAACCAGCTAAAATGCAATTTAGATGACTGAGATTTACGGAACACTTGAAAACTAGCAAAAACATATTCTCAAATATCCTCAATTGTACTTGCGCTCCCGTAAAACAATGTATTATAAAAAAATCAATCCGCCGCAACGCGCGGGCATGTTTCCTAGTCTATATACCTAATAATAAAGGGAGAAGCGTTTCCGTGGTTTGGTCCGTCATAATATGCTTTCGTCCGTTCAAATATGCGTTTTCGTCCTTACAGATATCACCATCGATCGAGTACTCGGGGCACGTAGTCGCATCAATCTATCGTGGATGAAAAGAACTCTAGATGTACCTCTATTCTATACCTAATAAAGAGTATGATGCTATCAAAAAAAAAACTCTAGATGGGTCACGTCTAAGCTTTCCTATTGGGGGCGTTTCCTAGCATCCACATCCTGCTTCCGTAAATATAAGGCCAGATTGAGGACACACGTGAGAGGAGAGGACGCGAGATCAACCACGACGGAAACGATCCCTGCTGGTGGCGCGCGTGGCCCGGTGAGTGACAATACAGCTAGCGTGGATCATGTCAGCAGAACGCAAGAAGAGAGGAACCATCTGCTCAACCTATGCAGCCGTCGGAGCGATCAAGAGGTGACTACCATGGGGAGCCAGAGGTTGTCCAGGAGGCGGCGGCTGTTCGTAAGGAGCACCTGTACCGGAGCAACATCTGATCCGCGTGTCTCTGAAGCCAGGATGTCTGTTGCAGCCAACTCAATAGACCTTTGGAGCACGAATCGCTGGAGTCGATCTGGTTGGGGAAACGTTAGCGCCATCTAGACAACACGGCGTGGTCACATTAGGCATTGTTTTCTTGACCCTGGTTCATCACCTCGATGGCCATCAGTCCGGCGGAAAGAGCTACAGATCAGCAAGGATTTGTACCTGCCAGCGAGCCTAAGTTGCACAGTGCCACCATCTTGGATGTATCGACAGGCTCGCGGGTCTGCGTGTGGCTGCGTCGGAAGGGGCCGCTGTCCCATGAAGGGCCATCACCGCCAGTGTCATCGAAGAGTTAGTGCCAAGCGCTGGTCGCACGCGACCAGCTCCTACTCAAATTACACTTTGAATTGAGCAGGTAGATTGCACAGGATTGATCCCATATTTCGTTACAGATATCCAGCATGCAAACGAGCTCTGCCGATCTAACCATCGTATTGCCGCTGCACACGGAGGAACCGATTGACATCGTCAGCGTGGGTGCATAATCGAAAGAAAGACGGGAAGTGCACAGTCCGGGGAATGTGAGCTACACTAGGTGCACCGTCCCTTATAAATATCATAAATATGGTGATGCACTAATGTGGGCGACACTGTACAAGCAGTTTTGGAAGTTGTTCAAGGACGCAAAGCGGACAAACAGTATGCAAACGGAGTTCTCGTGAGAAAATCTTGGCAAACATGCAAGTTAGTAGCATATAAGCGAGCTGGGGCCATGGCCATAGGGCTTGAATTAATCTGCCCCCCTCCAACTAAATTTATGTTCATTTGACTTTCTCCAAGTGTTTTTCTTGTCTCCGTCCCTGAAAGTTTTGCACACGAGCATGCAGGCTTGGGACCTGATTTCTATAAGAAAAGGTAGAACTTTGTTATACAAAGCGTGATTTTTAAAAGGAGACAAGCCTTGGACAAAGCTTGATATTTTTCATAATAAGGTGCCGTATAGAAACGATAAAACAGAACTTTTTTTTATACCGTGTCCTTTTCCATGCTACAACTCTATATTACTTTGTTTTTCACTTTTATACTATCGTGCCTAAGACAGATGTATTTGTTTCGGCCAGTGCAACGTACAAACTTTTTTTGTGCTATACCTCATAATAAAGAAGTTCAGATTTTCTTGGTTTGGTCCGTCAATTGGGTGCTTTCGTCCATCGTTGTTCCTTCTCTTATTCTTTGTCTGTCATTATGCTGCGATGATTTAACAATTTATCACCCGGTGCAACGCACGGGCAATTTTCCTAGTCTGTAATAATTGACGCATGCGCGGAAAATTAACATGCATACCAGTAAACAACTCCGCGCCAATAAAAAACGATCGGAGGAATACGTGCATTGTAATGCTTGGTCGGTTGGCCCTGCACGTCACCCGGCCGTTCGGACGAACCCAAAGTTCAGCGGGGGACGGGGTTGATCGAGACTCTCGCTAGCTATATTATGCATTTAAAAAAAATACATAAGCAAGGTGTAACATCTTAAAATCTATTTTTTTTAAATATGGGAGCATCGCCCCAGCCTCTGCATTAATAGATGCACACGGCTATTTTTATTAAAACAAACGTACGAAAGTAGTTTACAATAAGATCCGGATTACACTCATGGTGAGGCTAAGGTCGATACATGAATCAACCACAGAAAGATGCAACATAAAGACAGCCTATCCATTTGCTAATCTATTAATGTGTCGCCATCCAGTAGCCCGAAAAAAGAAGTCTTGAGCAACCACTAGCATCCGGTTGCATCCAGTAACCATATCCTCCCGCTGTTCCATAGGGAGAAGCAAAACCCATTGTTGAATCTAATGAGCAGCGCGTCGGATAACCTGCAAAAAATTAGTCTCATTTTGTTTATTAAAGATGATATCATTCCTCGTCCTCCAAATGGACCAGCATAAAGCAGATACACCCATACGAATTTTGTGTTTATCCTCCTTACGTACCCCGTTAAGCCATTTACCAAACATATTAGTAATATTAGCTGGTGGAGGAATATTGTAAATAAAATAAGCTATACGCCAAATAATTTTTGCAAATGGGCAAGTGATAAACAAATGGTTAACAGTTTCAGTGGAATCACAAAAACAACATTTTTGACACCCATTCCACTTTCTTTTAGCAAGGTTATCCTTAGTAAGGAGCACTTTGTTACTAAGGAACCACATAAAGATTTTAATTTTCAAGGGGATCTTTAATTTCTACAAATATTTACGAAGGTAAATAGCATGTCCATTCATCATATCTAGATACATAGACTTAACTGAAAACAGACCGGAGTCAGTGAGTTTCCAACAAAACACATCAGGTTCGTTATTTAAAGAAACTGTTATTAGCCGTTGACATAGATTCATCCATTGTAACCATCTGTTATTATTTAAACCTCTTCTAAAAGTGATATTCAAGGGTGTATGAGCCAAAACTGTTGAAACAAGGATATTTTTATGTTGAACAATGTTATATAATGCTGGGTACTGTTGACACAATGGGGCATCCCCCATCCATGTATCTTCCCAGAACCTAACAGACATTCCATTACCCACCTTAAAAAAAAAACCCGGTTAAAGAATTCGTTCTTTATATGCATAAGTCCTTTCCAAAATTGTGAATCATTAGGCTTTGCTTCAACCTATGCATTTTGAAATTCGTGAATTGCTCATATCAACATGTAAAATTTCTACTTTTGAAAGGGGTTTTCGTTATTTTCTTTCCTAAAAATCTTAAATTCTATTTCTATTTTTGCAAAATAGCATATTAGGACAGTTGCATAAAATCTATCTTGGTAATTTAGTTTGGACAAAAGTTTACCATTGGTATAGTGTACTAGTGCTAGTACAACATGATCAGCACAAGGCACCATAGATAGCCACGGTGGGCGTTCGGGTGTACCCGAAAGTTCGGGTCGGGTTTTTCGGGTTTTTGAAATCAGAACCCGAGATTTCCCTCAAATTCTGGAAACCCGGAGATTCGGGTACCCGAAAGTTTGGGTTCGTGTTCGGGTAATCCCGAAGTACCTGACGTGCATAGCAGTGAAACAAAATCCCATGAAAAAAGCATGATTCTGCAGAAATTTTGACAGCACCTCGCCAGTATTTTAGTACTTCTGGAGCAAAATAACAGCAAACTAGCAGAGTGTACAGAGTAGCAGTAGACTAGTAGTACCAAATTGAGATAGTTTGTACTTTGTACCAAGTTACCAACGTAGTAGCAGAGTAGCAGTAGTATCAGACTATCAGTGTATCACAATTCACATAACAAACATAGCTCAAGCCTCAAGGAAACACAATTACACAATAACACTGACAGCCAGACGTAAATGGCTTCATCAAAATGACAAAATCAACGCTTCCTTCAAGAGTTCCAGGTCCAGTCAAATGCCCAAGTCCAGTACATGCTTGCATGATCATTTTCCATGCTTTCATTGTCGACTCCAAGTCCAGCACTAACAGCAGGGGAACAACTAGGAGTGAATCAAGTGAACTACTAGGTAATTCCTACAAAATAATGGACAAACCTTCAAGTGAAAATATAAATACGCTTGTACCTTTACGAAGATGGACCGGGTTTGGAGATACACATGCTTTCAACTTCAACAGATTTTGACCCTTGGTGTTACCAGCCTTCCCTTTACCTTTGGCAATGTGTAGGCCGCCAAATTCTTCAATTAGCTCTGAGAAGTGTAAAGAATGGAATGCAAGTATTATGCAGGGAACAATTACAAAATATTGTCATCATGAAAAAACAAACACAAACTTAAATTTACCTTTTTTCCATTCGAGCTAATTCCTCCATATTCTCCTGGATATCAATAGGAGTAGTCCTCCGCAGCCAATCTTGTGTACAAACAAGTGCTTCCAACATGAATGGAGTGAGTGAGGTGCGGAAATCATCTAACCGCTCCGCCACCACCGGCATCGCCGCGCGCATAGGTCAATATAGTGGCCGCATTATGCTTAGCTAACTAGCGCCCCGCCGGTGTACCAGTAACGTAGCTTTAATTTTATGAACAATGTATGTTTTGATGCTCAATCGGGGCATCAATTTGATGTCGAACTATGATCATCGCATAATTTACCCGCGCCATTTCAAATTCCGCTATTAAGTTCCACTTTTTCGGTTTCTAATCTGCGCCACTGCCAAATTCGAACGAACTATCGTTTTCGGAAAACTGAAAACCAGTTTTTCGGTTCGCACTTTTTCAGATTCGGTTAGAGATGCTCTTAGCTAGCATCCTTCATCATTTGCATGCATGATGGAACAAGCTTTGCCTGCATGTCACGGCATGCACGTACGTACCGGATCATGGAGTGTGCAGTACTGTGACGAGTAACGACGATGATTCGTTCTGATCATCCCGTAAACCGGGGCGTGGTGCGGTGGTTGTGGCCCGTGATGATGCCAAAGATACAGGTATATACAGGGACGATCGATTGGTGAAGTGGAGATGGACCGGTGGAAACGATCGAAGATATATAGGGAAACCGAATACGAACTGGAGAGATGGACTGGTCGAAAGGATCGACGATCGACTTCTACGGAACCCGAATACCGGTGGAGATTTCGAGATGAACTGGTAGAGAAACTGATGATCCATTGTGGCATGAAATTCCGCAAATATCTCAAATTCTGCAGTTTACCGGAGAGGATGATACTTTGTTGTGGAAATCTTAGTCTAATGTTGTGCATAGTTCGTTTCGTAAAAATATTCCGCCCCGCGAAAATCCATTTTTTCCTTTTCTTTTGGCTTATTGTTTGTAATGGGGTGCTCACTAGAGATAACCTTGTCAATAGAAAAAATAGTATAGAAGTAGTACAGTACACGGTGCCAAAATCACGTGACACTACATGAATCTGTCAAGGTGCGGACGGTCAGATCCTACGCCAACGGCTTTTTATCGGAGCCATCGGCGGCGTAGGGCTCCAACCGGGCCGCGCCCAGCAAAGAGGCCGTCGGCACAGATAAGTCTTCGACGTATGGCACTATGTGTCGACGCTAACCGTAGGCACATAAAAAGGCGTCGGCACTGACCTAACCTGGCCATCGCCATACATAAGCCATCGGCGTAGCCTCGAACGCGTGGCCCTGGGAATCTTAGCTATCGGCACAAGGTTTTTTTTTCTCTTCAGCCCTATGCCGACGGCTTCTCCGTCGGCACAAGCTTTTTGTCCTCCATTTTTATATATGCATATATTTATACTTATTTATTTATTTATTACTCTTAATTATTTTAATGTGGTTATATTTTGTTCATCAATTATAGTGTCAAGGGTGAAAAACAAGTGGCCCTGGTAAACTTGGCATTGCCAAAAACATGTGGTGTTGAAAACATTTCAGCTGCTTTGTTGACCCTGATAAGTGAAATTATGTGTGCATGGAAGTCACAAAAAATCAGATGTAACAGCATGCACCGACAAATTGTTTATTCTCTTGAAATAGATACAATATGGGCCGCGGATCGTAATACCATGCGGCTCTGCCTAGAAGCTGGCTACTTTCTCCGATACTTTTTAATTGACTCAAATCTACTATAATTTTGTATTAAATTCAAATTAATCAAAAGAGATTGGAGGGTTCCACAAGTTACAAAATCATGATGGAACTAATTACTCCCTCCATTCACTAATATAAGACTTTTAGACACTTATAAACTAGACTAGATAGAAAACAAAACGAATGAATCTACACAATTAAAAATACACTAAATACAAACAAAAGTGAGTGAACTTATAAAGTGGATTAAACGTATTATAAAACTGTATGGAGCTAGGGAGTATTTACCAATCTCTAGTGAGCTACCAAGCGGAGAGAGGGGTCGAGGATCGCCCTTTTTCTGGCCGCGACCATGAAAGTTCTATGGTGTTGCATACGGCTAGGGCCATACCATTAGTTCAGCAAGGACGGCTGCCGCCGGCCCCGACAAGAGGGCTCCGGGTACGAGTGTACGCATAATATATACCATACATATGAACAAAAACAAATCTTCCACGAGCAATGAGTTATATTAAGATGCTACACTCCCGCTCTGGCGGGAACGACCCGTTGTACTAAAATCTACTTTAACTAGATTTTCACATTTACTTCCATGCAAGGATTTGTATTTGATGAACCGATATGAGTGTCTCTATACATCAGGCAAGCCTACTGATTAATGAAATCATATGTATGAAAAAGTAGAGAACCCGTCGTATTATTTCTTCACTAGTAATTACTGCTATCGATATATTTCAATAGACAGTACGTACCATGCACATGTTATCATTTTATTTCTAAATCCATAGCAAAAAGGCCCGTGCGTTGCAACGGGATACGAAACCGAACTTTTGAGAAACTCGTCCAAACTTTGCCCAAAGGCGGCCAACTCGCGTAACCCAAGCCTCTGTTCATCCTACCCTAACATTAGTGGCTTTATTTTTATTTTTCTCAAATCTTTTTCTCATATTCACATGTATCTAATTACTAAAACACGTCCATATATATGCATACCTATACAAATGTTCTCATTTGTGCTTTAATATTGGTGTTGATTTTCATACTCAAAACCCTCAACTAAATTTGGTTTACATTAGGAGAGCCTTATGCTTTTGGAGAAGATACCTTACATTTATTTGCTTCTCTGATTCATTTTGAAGCTAGTAAAATTAATTTTATTGAATGAATTAATACAGGTTTTTATACATGTGTATCCTTTACAAATCGATGCCACATGCTTGGTATACGACGTTCCGAATAGATAAGTATCAATCTCGTATTCTACTCAGTAAACAAAAGTTGAAATATGGTTAGAGCTTAATTCGTATCTTTGCAGCAAAAAAATAGTGTGGAATTTTTATTTTTATTTCTGAAAAAATGTAAAATAGTTCGTTCGGAAAATGGATCACAATGAGGAACGATGGAGTTCTTTCAGAAATAGGTGCAACCGAAAATTCATGAAAAGAAGATGGCGAAGTGTTGGTTTCAGCTCCAACTGCACCACGTCCTGCATCCCTTTGCCAACTATCCACGAAGAACCAATCGGAAAGCATATCTAGAACCCATTCGCATCCATGAACAAAAATCCTGAAGTAGTTCCTGGCCCTGGCCCCTGGCTTGGCCACCGTCGTGAAGAGGCAGCGGAGCGGACACGTCGTAAAGGAGCTCCTGGCGCGTTTGAGCTAAATTGAAACCTCTTTGCTTCCTCTTCGTACAAGCTAGCGACTATTTCAGAAACTGTCTCTGTTTACACAGGTCAAGAATATGATTTTGTCGCTCTTCCGCCGAGCAGAAGAAGCGCCGGAACAGAGGCTTGATATGCCATCAGTGCCAAGTAAACTTGGTAATGATTTTCTCAGCAATCTTTGAGTGCCATTGACTGCAATGAATTGTCTTGTTCTGTACTAAACTACTGCCACTGAGCACGATGACGAGGGGCCAGAGCGTCTGACCACACCAGCGACAATGATATAGCCTGCTTACAGGCGTGCGCTGACTCTAGCTCAGAGGTGCGCTCACTCTCATGGATGCCACAGCTGACTGTATTACGATGTGCATGTTCAGTTTCAGATGAACTTATTCTGAGCGCGTCCATGGTGCGCTACCTCGCCGGGAGCCCCCACATCCACCGCGCGCCTCCGGGAGGGTCCCAACCCATGCTGGCCACGCCACCGACCAGACCTGAGAATGCCACTGACCTTCTCAAGCGAGGCCGCCTCCATCCCTGCACCATCCGCGTTCCAGGGCTCCGGCGCCGCGCCCAGCGACCAGCGCCCTCCACAGTGCTGGCATCCATAGCAGCACGCTGCTGTATGTACGACGGCACCGCCCACTCGCTGCAAGGGGACCTTCGTCGTCGCTGCTATGCTAGATGTCGATCATGGCCAAAGAAGGTGACAAACACTGGTCGCTCCAGTCTGGCAGCGGCAGCGGACAGGCTCCCATCCAGCGCATAGGCAGGCGGTGCTGGACAGGTCGGAGTACGGGGAGAGAGCGCCGGCAGGGTGCCGTCCTCCACGCGGTTCATGTGACGGTGAGTTCGCCTCGCAGGTTGTGCGGCCTCCATACGATCTAGGTTCAGGCGATGTCAAGCTCGCCGTTAGGGGTTAGTTGGGATTTATGGGAGATTGCGATTGATGGCTTAGGTCTCTAAAACAAAGCTTCGGGTTCTTCCCCTCGCCTGGTCTGATATTAACGTCGATGGCTTTTAAAACCAAAAGAATATGGCCGTATGGAATCAGGACTTGGAGAAGAAAACTGCCGTATGGCGTCACGATAGTGCGATCGATTTGGACACAGAGGCGGACGTACCTGTAGCTGAAGGTCTCTACACAAACTCACGGTTTCAGGTACGTGCAGTGAACATCCCAAAAAAAAGGTACGTGCAGTGAAAGGACTCAAAATTAACGATCGATTGTGGGAACGGAGCCATGACTCAAAATTAGGCACGGCGCACACTGACGTTTTGCCCATGGACGCTCGATGTATCAAACCGGCCTTATAATTTGAAACGTTTTTTCAACTTACCGATGGTATCAGTGGGTAATTTTGTTTAACTTACGGGTGGCAGTGGTGGGTAATTTTCTAAAATTTTAAGGGTAGTTTTAAGTTGAACGACGACCGAGGGAGAAACCCTTTTGCTTTTATTATTAGGTATAGATAATATAACTCTCAAGACACATATCTGACCATGAAATTGAAGTCTACTAAAGAATCATGTAGATAGTTCAAATTATACTCTAGAAATTTCTACATATATGCTTATTAACATAAATTTTGCTTATATGCTTTAGAGATATCTACCATAAATATGTATGCGTTATATGGTTTATCTATTGGTCAAAAATATTTTATGAAGGAAATTATGTTATAACATATAGTTTGAATCAACTTTAGTAAACTACATCTGTATTTTTCAATGATACAGATTACAACTATATGACAAAGAACATTACCAAAAAAATTAATTTTATTATGTCGTTAACTACGCATTAGTAAAATATGAACTCGTTAGAAAGTATCATTATAAAACAAGTTTTAAAGAAGTATAGAAGTTTAGCATAAATTATATTTATTTAAATTTCTCCCTTGGCCAAATGTTTCTTGAATGAGCCGTGGGTTTTCCCTTTTTTCTAGTCATGCACCCCAGAAAGGCAATTTCTGAACTTTTCGAATTACTTTAGAGGGAACAACGTTTAAAAGAAGCACACGTCAGTGGCTTGGGGGCAACTAAAAAACCAAAATGAAGACTGAAAAATAATCGTAGAAGTTGTAGATTAACTATACAAGGGCAGCGAGTATGTCTACTCGGTGAACGGAGCTAGGCATGCGGGACAAGAGGACCAGTCAGTTCCTGAAATTTGGTTTGTGCAATATTAGAACATAGACATGATAGCTTTTTTCCATTGTTGAAGATCTAAGTGTTGTGCTCCTTTCATATATTATAAATCAAACAAAATGTACATAGAAGAGCGGCATACCGAATGTCTCCAAGTCTATCGCAAATGAAGACATACAATTTAAGAGCATAAATTGCAAATCAAAATTGTTAAATTGAGCTATAGTGCGGAAGAACATGCCCTATATCCTTTGGAGGAGCGTAGAATGGGCATGCACAAAAGGAGGCCAATACTATTATGAAGCTTCGTTGATTCGTTAACAACATGTCGTCATCTACAAGCAATTATGAAAAAACAACATTGATTCATGGAGTAATTTTTCCACCTTTGTGAAAGAAACATTTATAAAGTTAAAAGAGGCATGATTCTGGTTAGAGCCTGATCATCTGTAGTAGTCGACAGACGCGTACTCATAGGCACCAAAAGCATGGGCTCAAAGGTTTTGTTTATTACTAGAATTAAAATGAAAGGTCTTATTACAATATACTACGAAGAATGTAGCTAGAATCTAACGTGGAATGAGCTTTCTGTTACAAAATGTGCTTCTACAAAGACACTTGGAAAGTTTGTGCTGCACTTTGAAATCTAGCAAAGAAAGAGCTCGTTGAAACTTGTTTGGCGGGCTGTAGCAGTCGGTATTTTCCAAGGCAGTCAACTAGTTTTTTTTTTTAGAACACAGTACAACACAGACGCTCACAAACACGCACGTACAAACACCCCTATAAACGCACGCACACCCTACCCCTATGAGTACCTTCGAGGGACTGAACCGGCATATCTTGAGATTGACAAAGTCACCACTGGCGCCTCGCTGTTGATGGGCACGTCACCTACCACTGAAAGCATAGTGCCGGTTAAATCCTGGAATAAATCCAGGTAAATGCAAACACCCATGTCAAGTTTAGGATTTGAATCTGGGTGGGCTGGTTCCACCACAAGGGACCTAACCACCATGTTTGCCCAAGGCAGTCAACTAGTTGGCCATGGTTTTGTACTACAACATGATGAAATAGAATAGGATTGAAATTAAGTGGATTCAACATTATGCGTCTGCCTTTTCCATGTCATAGAAGTTGTGCCGCTGGAATATCAGTGGAAAACTACCAACCGCTGGTCCTTTAGAGCAGGAAAGGAGTCAAGAATTTTGAAAAAAGTGGCGGGAAGTCAACATCTTCATCTCGAGTTCCAAACATTCTTTCGCTTAACACTAGTCACTGTTTGATAATTAGGCACAATTTTCATGATTAATTCCAGAATATAAAATATGATGACAGGAACTACTAACATGTGAAACTCTAACATACTAGATGCATTGTTGGATAATTAGGCATAATTTTCATGATTAATTCCAGAATATAAAACATGATGACAGAAACTACTAACATGTTAAACTCAAACATACTAGATGCATTAATCAACATGAGTAGCAGCAGCGCAAACGGTAAAGCATCCATCGGTAAACAGATCGAGATATGTCGCACGTACCGAACTGGTGGAGGTGTAGCAGACGATGTCGCAGTAGTAACGTTGTTGATGACAACGTTGTTGACGACGGGAATGACGGGTCGAAGTAGACAGCGTTGAAGATGACGGTAGGCAGTACCGCCCGACTTGGACGGAAGGCGACCCGTGATGAAGAGCTTGAGCAGTCACGCAGAAAGCTTCTCAAAAACCTAATTCGCCCTCTCCCGTACAGGATCGTAAGGACGAGCGGTTCCGGAGACCTGCTCTCCCGTTCGCCGATGCACGTCGGCGCGCGGAATGGAGTAGACTACGATGGCGGCGCGAGCAAAGAGAGGTGGCAAAACCCTAACTCGTGTATTAGATGATATTTCTGCGGTAGCCGGGCAAGAGATTATAAAGGCTGAGGAAATCCTAGGCAACGTGGGGCACGCCCACGTCGCGCGCACGTTTCGAGTCGGTTACAGATAGCCCACGGTCCGGGAGCGACCCGAACCGACTAATTGCGATGCGTCCGTCTAGGACTCTATTCGTTTTCCTGAACTGCAAAAATAAAGGAAAGTCTCGGCTCGAGGCTCAATCCACTCACCACGAGCGCGGCGCGCGTCGTGTCGTGTCGTGTCGTGTCGTGTCGTGTCGTGTCGTGTCGTGTCGTGTCGTGTCGAGTCGAGTCGAGGAGGAGGAGGAGCGCGCGTGAACCACTCCTATTCTTACTCACTTAATATTGGTGGAACAACCCACCTTATAAGGTGGTCTAACTTCCTCCCAACTTTTCACGTGGGACTAAACTTCCCACCTCTTGCCACTCCCTAGTGAGCTGCCACCAACTTGGGTTCAAACTCACAAGGCTACCACTATGTGGGCTTTGAGATTTATAGGGAAATCTGAAATCTAGTATGGACCACTAAGTGTGGGCCCAATATTTCAACAATCTCCCACCCGATCTAAAATCCTCATTTAGAGATTTACCAATACTCACTGCTTGTTTATATACCAGTGTTTCAGCGGAGACTGTTAAGTTGAACTTTCGCCTAGAACCTTAAGCTACATTCATTCACACTTGAACAATGGAGTAAGCCTTGAATTACAAGTTTTGCGTGAACAGGGTTTCACTCAAAGTCATAACCAGTACATGGCTGCCAGTAGCCTACCCGCGGGTGAAACATATGCGTCATACTTCGTGGTCTCTTCATGAGTTTATTAGAGATCACCCAAATCTCATAGATTGCGACGTTTAACAATCAGCCTCATATAGGTGTGTTATTTCAAGAATACTCTGTAGGACAGCATCTTTGTTAAAATAGCTAACATAAACACATTAAGGCTTGTTGCCAATTACAGCAATTGAGAGTTGTGCATTGATAAGTCTCAAACGTATCTATAATTTCTTATGTTCCATGCTAGTTTTATGACAATACATACATGTTTTGTTCACACTTTATATCGTTTTGATGCTTTTTTCGGAACTAACCTATTAACGAGATGCCGAAGTGTCAGTTCCTGTTTTCTGCTGTTTTTGGTTTCAGAAATCCTACAAAGAAAATATTCTCGGAATTGGACGAAATTAACGTCCAGTATCTTATTTTTCCCGGAAGCTTCCAGAGCACCGAAGAGGGGCCAGAGGGGAGCCAGGGGGCCCCACCCCACAAGGCGGCGCGGCCAAGGGGGGGGGGCGCCTCCCTATGGTCTGGGCTCCCCAGGTCTCTTCCGAGGCTGCCCTTCCGCCTATATAAAGCCTCCGTCGCGAAAACCCTAAGAGGATAAGCCACGATACGGAAAACCTTCCAGAGCCGCCGCCATCGCGAAGTCAAGATTCGGGGGACAGAAGCCTCTGTTCCGGCACGCCACCGGGACGGGGAATTGCCCCCGGAAGCCATCACCACCGCCATCTTCATCGCCGTTGCTGTCTCCCATGATGAGGAGGGAGTAGTTCTCCCCCGAGGCTAAGGGCTGTGCCGGTAGCTATGTGGTTCATCTCTCTCTCCCATGTGATCTTTATGTGATCATGAGCTTTGTGATCTAGTTGAATATCATCTATGTGCTACTCTAGTGATGTTATTAAAGTATTCTATTCCTCCTCCATGATGTAATGGTGACGGTGTGTGCATCATGTAGTACTTGGCATAGGTTATGATTGTAATCTCTTGTAGATTATGAAGTTAACTATTACTATGATAGTATTGATGCGATCTATTCCCCCTTTCATAGCCTGACGGTGAAAGTGTGCATGCTATGTTAGTACTCGGTATAATTGCAATGGTCTATTATGCACTCTAAGGTTACTTAAATATGAACACCGAATGTTGTGGAGCTTGTTAACTCCGGCTTGAGGGAGCTCTTGTAGCCCTACACAATGAATGGTGTTTGTCATCCAACAAGAGAGTGTAGAGAAAGTAGTATTTGTTTATTCAGTTATGTGATCAATGTTGAGAGTGTCCACTAGTGAAAGTATGATCCCTAGGCCTTGTTTCCAAGCACTGAAACTTCGTTTATTTACTGTTCTGTTGCATGTTTACTCGCTGCCATCTTTATTTCCGATTGCTATTACCACCCATATTCATCCATATCACTTGCATTTTACTATCTCTTCGCCGAACTAGTGCACCTATACATCTGACAAGTGTATTAGGTGTGTTGGGGACACAAGAGACTTCTTGTATCGTAATTGCAGGGTTGCTTGAGAGGGATATCTTTGTCCTCTACCTCCCTGGGTTCGATAAACCTTGGGTGATTCACTTAAGGGAAACTTGCTGCTGTTCTACAAACCTCTGCTCTTGGAGGCCCAACACTGTCTACAGGAATAGAAGCGTGCGTAGACATTAAGCTATTTTCTGGCGCCGTTGCCGGGGAGGTAAGGTAAAAGGTATTCACATCCTCCGACTACTAAGCTATTTCCTAGCACTGTTGCCGGTGTGTGAGTGCTCGAAGGTATTTCCTTTAGATTCTGCAATTATATCTTTTTGTTTGTTGTTTTTATTTTCACTAGTTAGGCTTAATGGAAAACAACAAAAAAATTAGAGATCTTTATGAACTTTATCTTGAATTAGGACATGATGTGTTTGAAGAGAGAATTAAAAAACCCATGGAACTTTGTTTGCAAAATATTTGTAGCAATGTTATTAGCATGAACTCTTTGAATACTATTATTGTTAATGCTATGGAAGAATTTAAGCTTGGGGAAGCTGGTTGCGATATTTTTAGTCCCCCAAGTTTTGAGGAGAAAATTTTCTTTGATGATACTTTGCCTCCCATTTATGATGATTATAATGATAGTGGTATTTTGGTGCAACCTACTATGGAGGATAAAGTTTATTATGATTATACCATGCCTGCAATTTATGATGATTACAATGATGGTTGTGATAGTTTTACTCCCACTATTACTAATAAAATTGATTATGCTTATGTGGAGAGTAATGATACTTTTATGCATGTGAATAAGAATGCTTTATGTGATAGTTATATTATTGAGTTTGTTCATGATGCTACTGAAAGTTATTATGAGAGAGGGAAACATGGCTATATGCATCTTAATAATATTAAGTTTCCCCTCTTTATGTTGAGAATCTTGAAATTGTGCTTGTGTTGCCTTTCTATGCTTGTCGCATTATGCTTACATGACTAGTTTATTTACAAGATTCCTTTTCATAGGAAGTGGGTTAGGCTTAAATGTGTTTTGAATTTGCTTCTTGATGCTCTCTTTTGCTTCAACTCTTATTTCTTGCGAGAGTATCATTAAAATTACCGAGCCCATCTTAATGGCTATAAAGAAAGCACTTCTTGGGAGATAACCCATGTGTTTATTTTGCTACTGTTTTGTTGCGTCTTGAAAGTTGTTACTACTGTACCAACCTCTCCTTATCTTTATTTTATTGAATTGTTGTGCCAAGTAAAGTCTTTGATAGTAAGGTTGATACTAGATTTGGATTACTGCGCAGAAACAAATTTCTTACTGTCACGAAATTGAGCAGCCCCGTCTGTAGGTAAGTCAGAAAAATCTGCCAATTTACGTGCGTGATCCTCAGATATGTATGCAACTTTCATTAAATTTGTGATTTTTCATCTGAGCAAGTTAAGTGCCCCAGAAA
This sequence comes from Lolium perenne, assembly GCF_019359855.2. Lineage (NCBI taxonomy): Eukaryota > Viridiplantae > Streptophyta > Magnoliopsida > Poales > Poaceae > Lolium > Lolium perenne. The sequence goes on from NC_067244.2 coordinate 203,077,006, forward strand.
AATTCGTCTTTACGGACTATTCTGTTTTGATAGATTCTGCCTTTTATTTCGCATTGCCTCTTTTGCTATGTTGAATGGATTTCTTTGTTCCATTAACTTCCAGTAGCTTTGGGCAATGTCCAGAAGTGTTAAGAATGATTGTGTTACCTCTGAACATGTGAATTTTTGATTATGCACTAACCCTCTAATGAGTTTGTTTTGAGTTTGGTGTGGAGGAAGTTTTCAAGGGTCAAGAGAGGAGGATGATATAATGTGATCAAGAAGCGTGAAAAGTCTAAGCTTGGGGATGCCCCCGTGGTTCATCCCTGCATATTTCAAGAAGACCCAAGCATCTAAGCTTGGGGATGCCCAAGGCATCCCCTTCTTCATCAACAACTTATCAGGTCACCTCTAGTGAAACTATATTTTTATTCCGTCACATCTTATGCACTTTACTTGGAGCGTCTGTGTGCTTTTATTTTCGTTTTGTTATTTTCATTCTCTGAATAAGTTCATGCTCATGTGGGAGACAGACACGCTCCGCTGTTTCATATGAACACTGGTGTTCTTAGTTCTATCTTTAATGTTCATGGCGGAGTTGAAAACCGCTTCGTTAATTGCTATTTGGTTGGAAACAGAAAATGCTTCATGTAGTAATTGGTATATTGTCTTGAATAATTTGATACTTGGCAATTGTTGTGCTCAAATAGATCATGTTTAAGCTCTTGCATCATGTACTTTGTACCCATTAATGAAGAACTACATAGAGCTTGTTAAAATTTGGTTTGCATGATTGGTCTCTCTAGAGTCTAGATATTTTCTGGTTAAGGTGTTTGAACAACAAGGAAGACAGTGTAGAGTCTTATAATGCTTGCAATATGTTCTTATGTAAATTTTGTTGTACCGGTTCATACTTGTGTTTGCTTCAAATAACCTTGCTAGCCTAAGCCTTGTATTGAGAGGAATTCTTCTCGTCCATCCAAATCCTTGAGCCAAAAACTATGCCATTTGTGTCCACCATACCTACCTACTACATGGTATTTCTCTGCCATTCCAAAGTACATTACTTGAGTGCTACCTTTAAAATTCTATTCTTTGCCTTTGTAATATATAGCTCATGGGAAAATAGCCTTAAAAACTATTGTGGTGAAGAATATGTAGCTATGTATCTTATTTCTTATAAGTTGCTTGTTGAGCGGTAACCATGTTCCTGGGGACGCCATCAACTTTTATACCTTTGTTGAATATCATGTGAGTTGCTATGCATGTTCGTCTTGTCTGAAGTAAGGGCGATTTTCATGATCAAATGGTTTGAGTATGCATATTGTTAGAGAAGAACATTGGGCCGCTAACTAAAGCCATGAATCATGGTGGAAGTTTCAGTTTGGACAATTAATCCTCAATCTCTTATGAGAATATTATCTGTTGTTGAATGCTTATGCATTAAAGAGGAGTCCATTATCTGTTGTCTATGTTGTCCCGGTATGGATGTCTAAGTTGAGAATAATCAAAAAGCGAGAAATCCAATGCGAACTTTCTCCTTAGACCTTTGTACAGGCGGCATAGAGGTACCCCTTTGTGACACTTGGTTGAAACATATGTTATGCAATGATAATCCGTGTTAATCCAAGCTAATTAGGACAAGGTGCGAGCACTATTGGTATTCTATGCATGAGGTTTGCAACTTATAGGATGTCTTATACATAACACATATGATTTATTACTACCGTTGACAAAATTGTTTCTATGTTTTCAAAATGAAAGGCTCTAGCACAAAAATAGTAATCCATGCTTCCCTCTGCGAAGGGCCATTCTTCTACTTTATTGTTGAGTCAGTTTACCTACTTCTTTCTATCTTAGAAGCAAACACTTGTGTAAACTGTGTGCATTGATTCTTACATATCTACCTATTGCACTTTATGTTGACAATTATCCATGAGATAAACATGTTGAAGTTGAAAGAAACCGCTGAAACTTATATCTTCCTTTGTGTTGCTTCAAAGCTTTCTACTAAGAATTTATTGCTTTATGAGTTAACTCTTATGCAAGTCTTATTGATGCTTATCTTGAAAGTACTATTCATGAAAAGTCTTTGCTATATGATTCAGTTGTTTACTCATTTGTCTTTACCATTGCTTCGAATCGCTGCATTCATCTCATATGCTTTACAATAGTATTGATCAAGATTATGATAGCATGTCACTTAAGAAATTATCCTTGTTATCGTTTACCTACTCGAGGGCGAGTAGGAACTAAGCTTGGGGATGCTTGATACGTCTCAAACGTATCTATAATTTCTTATGTTCCATGCTAGTTTTATGACAATACCTGCATGGTTTGTTCACACTTTATATCGTTTTGATGCGTTTTCCGGAACTAACCTATTAACGAGATGCCGAAGTGCCAGTTCCTGTTTTCTGCTGTTTTTGGTTTCAGAAATCCTACAAAGAAAATATTCTCGGAATTGGATGAAATCAACGCCCAGTATCTTATTTTTCCCAGAAGCTTCCAGAGCACCGAAGAGGGGCCAGAGGGGAGCCAGGGGGGCCCACCCCACAAGGCGGCGCGGCCAAGGGGGGGGCGCGCCCCCCTATGGTCTGGGCTCCCCAGGTCTCTTCCGAGGCTGCCCTTCCGCCTATATAAAGCCTCCGTCGCGAAAATCCTAAGAGGATAAGCCACGATACGGAAAACCTTCCAGAGCCGCCGCCATCGCGAAGTCAAGATTCGGGGGACAGAAGTCTCTGTTCCGGCACGCCGCCGGGACGGGGAATTGCCCCCGGAAGCCATCACCACCGCCATCTTCATCGTCGTTGCTGTCTCCCATGATGAGGAGGGAGTAGTTCTCCCCCGAGGCTAAGGGCTGTGCCGGTAGCTATGTGGTTCATCTCTCTCTCCCATGTGATCTTTATGTGATCATGAGCTTTGTGATCTAGTTGAATATCATCTATGTGATACTCTAGTGATGTTATTAAAGTATTCTATTCCTCCTCCATGATGTAATGGTGACGGTGTGTGCATCATGTAGTACTTGGCATAGGTTATGATTGTAATCTCTTGTAGATTATGAAGTTAACTATTACTATGATAGTATTGATGCGATCTATTCCCCCTTTCATAGCCTGACGGTGACAGTGTGCATGCTATGTTAGTACTCGGTATAATTGCAATGGTCTATTATGCACTCTAAGGTTACTTAAATATGAACACCGAATGTTGTGGAGCTTGTTAACTCCGGCTTGAGGGAGCTCTTGTAGCCCTACACAATGAATGGTGTTTGTCATCCAACAAGAGAGTGTAGAGAAAGTAGTATTTGTTTATTCAGTTATGTAATCAATGTTGAGAGTGTCCACTAGTGAAAGTATGATCCCTAGGCCTTGTTTCCAAGCACTGAAACTCCGTTTATTTACTGTTCTGTTGCATGTTTACTCGCTGCCATCTTTATTTCAGATTGCTATTACCACTCATATTCATCCATATCACTTGCATTTTACTATCTCTTCGCCGAAGTAGTGCACCTATACATCTGACAAGTGTATTAGGTGTGTTGGGGACACAAGAGACTTCTTGTATCGTAATTGCAGGGTTGCTTGAGAGGGATATCTTTGTCCTCTACCTCCCCGAGTTTGATAAACCTTGGGTAATTCACTTAAGGGAAACTTGCTGCTGTTCTACAAACCTCTGCTCTTGGAGGCCCAACACTGTCTACAGGAATAGAAGCGTGCGTAGACATCATGCATCTTCACATAGAAATGGTTACATAACACTCTCCTCAATTAAACCACTAGTTTGTTCTTTCCAGGTCCTAATTGACGGGATCTCCGATTACAAAGGTTGGGTTACCACTATGGTGTAACATCAAAGGGTCTCAAACCCATCTCCCTCGATGCATTTTCTATCACATTACGTGATAGTCCCTTTGTAAAGGGATCTGCCATGTTTTTGTCTGTTTGAATATACGTAACAGTTATTACTACAGAGTTTCGCAATTTCCTGACAGACTTCAAACGTCTCTTTATGTGTCTTGATGACTTCGCATTATACTTAGAATTTTTCACTTTGACAATTACAGTTTGATTGTCACAATTCAAAAGGATTGCCGGAACTGGTTTTTCAACCACAGGCAAGTCCATCAAGAGCTCACGCAACCATTCTGATTCAACAGTGGTTGTGTCTAAAGCAGTAAGTTCTGCTTCCATAGTTGACCTCGTCAATATGGTTTGTTTGCAATATGTCCATGACACTGCGCCACCTCCAAAGGTAAATACATACCCACTTGTGGCGTATAGATCAGCTACATCTGAGATCCAATTCGAATCACTATATCCTTCAAGCACAGTTGGATGCCCTGAATAGTGAATCACATAACTCATTGTACCACATAGGTAGCTGATGGCGTGTATTTCACACGTTCGTTGGGCAACCCCAAGAGGAAGGTATGATGCGCACAGCAGCAAGTTTTCCCTCAGAAAGAAACCAAGGTTTATCGAACCAGGAGGAGCCAAGAAGCACGTTGAAGGTTGATGGCGGCGGGATGTAGTGCGGCGCAACACCAGGGATTCCGGCGCCAACGTGGAACCTGCACAACACAACCAAAGTACTTTGCCCCAACGAAACAGTGAGGTTGTCAATCTCACCGGCTTGCTGTAACAAAGGATTAACCGTATTGTGTGGAAGATGATTGTTTGCAGAAAACAGTAGAACAAGTATTGCAGTAGATTGTATTTCAGTAAAGAGAATTGGACCGGGGTCCACAGTTCACTAGAGGTGTCTCTCCCATAAGACAAACAGCATGTTGGGTGAACAAATTACAGTTGGGCAATTGACAAATAAAGAGAGCATGACAATGCACATACATATCATGATGAGTATAGTGAGATTTAATTGGGCATTACGACAAAGTACATAGACCGCCATCCAACTGCATCTATGCCTAAAAAGTCCACCTTCAGGTTATCATCCGAACCCCCTCCAGTATTAAGTTGCAAAGCAACAGACAATTGCATTAAGTATGGTGCGTAATGTAATCAACAACTACATCCTTAGACATAGCATCAATGTTTTATCCCTAGTGGCAACAGCACAACACAACCTTAGAACTTTCACACATCGTCCCGGTGTCAATGCGAGCATGAACCCACTATCGAGCATAAGTACTCCCTCTTGGAGTTACAAGCATCTACTTGGCCAGAGCATCTACTAGTAACGGAAAGCATGCAAGATCATAAACAACACATAAGCATAACTTTGATAATCAACATAACAAGTATTCTCTATTCATCGGATCCCAACAAACGCAACATATAGAATTACAGATAGATGATCTTGATCATGTTAGGCAGCTCACAAGATCCGACAATGATAGCACAATGGGGAGAAGACAACCATCTAGCTACTGCTATGGACCCATAGTCCAGGGGTAGACTACTCACACATCACACCGGAGGCGACCATGGCGGCGTAGAGTCCTCCGGGAGATGATTCCCCTCTCCGGCAGGGTGCCGGAGGCGATCTCCTGGATCCCCCGAGATGGGATCGGCGGCGGCGGCGTCTCTGGAAGGTTTTCCGTATCGTGGCTCTCGGTACTGGGGGTTTCGTCACGGAGGCTATTTGTAGGCGGAAGGGCAGGTCAAGAGGCGGCACGGGGGCCCCACACCACAGGCCGGCGCGGCCAAGGGGGGGCCGCGCCGCCCTAGGGTGTGGCCCCCTCGTGGCCCCTCTTCGTCTCTCTTTCGGACTTCTGGAAGCTTCGTGGAAAAATAGGCCCCTGGGCTTTGATTTCGTCCAATTCCGAGAATATTTCCTTACTAGGATTTCTGAAACCAAAAACAGCAGAAAACAACAACTGGCACTTCGGCATCTTGTTAATAGGTTAGTTCCAGAAAATGCACGAATATGACATAAAGTGTGCATAAAACATGTAGATAACATCAATAATGTGGCATGGAACATAATAAATTATCGATACGTCGGAGACGTATCAGCATCCCCAAGCTTAGTTCTGCTCGTCCCGAGCAGGTAAAACGATAACACAGATAATTTCTGGAGTGACATGCCATCATAACCTTGATCATACTATTTGTAAAGCATATGTAGTGAATGCAGCGATCAAAACAATGTATATGACATGAGTAAACAAGTGAATCATATAGCAAAGACTTTTCATGAATAGCACTTCAAGACAAGCATCAATAAGTCTTGCATAAGAGTTAACTCATAAAGCAATAATTCAAAGTAAAGGCATTGAAGCAACACAAAAGAAGATTAAGTTTCAGCGGTTGCTTTCAACTTGTAACATGTATATCTCATGGATATTGTCAACATAGAGTAATATAATAAGTGCAATAAGCAAGTATGTAGGAATCAATGCACAATTCACACAAGTGTTTGCTTCTTGAGGTGGAGAGAAATAGGTGAACTGACTCAACATTGAAAGTAAAAGAATGGTCCTCCATAGAGGAAAAGCATCGATTGCTATATTTGTGCTAGAGCTTTGATTTTGAAAACATGAAACAATTTTGTCAACGGTAGTAATAAAGCATATGCATCATGTAAATTATGTCTTATAAGTTGCAAGCCTCATGCATAGTGTACTAATAGTGCCCGCACCTTGTCCTAATTAGCTTGGACTACCGGATCATCACAATGCATTGTTTTTACCAAGTGTCACAATGGGGTACCTCTATGCCGCCTGTACAAAGGTCTAAGGAGAAAGCTCGCATTGGATTTCTCGCTATTGATTATTCTTCAACTTAGACATCCATACCGGGACAACATAGACAACAGATAATGGACTCCTCTTTTATGCATAAGCATGTAACAACAATTAATAATTTTCTCATTTGAGATTGAGGATATATGTCCAAAACTGAAACTTCCACCATGGATCATGGCTTTAGTTAGCGGCCCAATGTTCTTCTCTAACATATGCATGCTTAACCATATGGTGGTAGATCTCTCTTACTTCAGACAAGACGGACATGCATAGCAACTCACATGAAATTCAACAATGAATAGTTGATGGCGTCCCCAGTGAACATGGTTATCGCACAACAAGCAACTTAATAAGAGATAAAGTGCATAATTACATATTCAATACCACAATAGTTTTTAAGCTATTTGTCCCATGAGCTATATATTGCAAAGGTGAATGATGGAATTTTAAAGGTAGCACTCAAGCAATATACTTTGGAATGGCGGAAAATACCATGTAGTAGGTAGGTATGGTGGACACAAATGGCATAGTGGTTGGCTCAAGTATTTTGGATGCATGAGAAGTATTCCCTCTCGATACAAGGTTTAGGCTAGCAAGGTTTATTTGAAACAAACACAAGGATGAACCGGTGCAGCAAAACTCACATAAAAGACATATTGAAAACATTATAAGACTCTACACCGTCTTCCTTGTTGTTCAAACTCAATACTAGAAATTATCTAGACCTTAGAGAAACCAAATATGCAAACCAAATTTAAGCATGCTATATGTATTTCTTCATTAATGGGTGCAAAGCATATGATGCAAGAGCTTAATCATGAGCACAACAATTGCCAAGTATCACATTACCCAAGACATTTATAGCAATTACTACATGTATAATTTTCAAATTCCAACCATATAACAATTTAACGAAGGAGAAACTTCGCCATGAATACTATGAGTAGAAACCAAGGACATACTTGTCCATATGCTACAGCGGAGCGTGTCTCTCTCCCATAAAGTGAATGCTAGGATCCATTTTATTCAAACAAAACAAAAAAAACAAAAACAAACCGACGCTCCAAGAAAAAGCACATAAGATGTGATGGAATAAAAATATAGTTTCAGGGGAGGAACCTGATAATGTTGTCGATGAAGAAGGGGATGCCTTGGGCATCCCCAAGCTTAGACGCTTGAGTCTTCTTGATATATGCAGGGGTGAACCACCGGGGCATCCCCAAGCTTAGAGCTTTCACTCTCCTTGATCATGTTGCATCATACTCCTCTCTTGATCCTTGAAAACTTCCTCCACACCAAACTCGAAACAACTCATTAGAGGGTTAGTGCACAATATAAATTGACATATTCAGAGGTGACACAATCATTCTTAACACTTCTGGACATTGCATAATGCTACTGGACATTAGTGGATCAAAGAAATGAAGGAGATATGCCCTAGAGGCAATAATAAAATGGTTATTATTTATATCTTTATGTTTATGATAAATGTTTATATATCATGCTAGAATTGTATTAACCGAAACATTAGTACATGTGTGATATGTAGACAAACAAGAAGTCCCTAGTATGCCTCTTAAACTAGCTTGTTGATTAATGGATGATTAGTTTCATAATCATGAACATTGGATGTTATTAATAACAAGGTTATGTCATTGTGTGAATGATGTAATGGACACACCCAATTAAGCGTAGCATAAGATCTCGTCATTAAGTTATTTGCTATAAGCTTTCGATACATAGTTACCTAGTCCTTATGACCATGAGATCATGTAAATCACTTATACCGGAAAGGTACTTTGATTACACCAAACACCACTGCGTAAATGGGTGGTTATAAAGGTGGGATTAAGTATCCGGAAAGTATGAGTTGAGGCATATGGATCAACAGTGGGATTTGTCCATCCCGATGACGGATAGATATACTCTGGGCCCTCTCGGTGGAATGTCGTCTAATGTCTTGCAAGCATATGAATAAGTTCATAAGAGACCACATACCACGGTACGAGTAAAGAGTACTTGTCAGGAGACGAGGTTGAACAAGGTATAGAGTGATACCGAAGATCAAACCTCGGACAAGTAAAATATCGCGAGACAAAGGGAATTGGTAATATATGTGAATGGTTCATTCGATCACTAAAGTCATCGTTGAATATGTGGGAGCCATTATGGATCTCCAGATCCCGCTATTGGTTATTGGTCGGAGTGAGTTCTCAACCATGTCCGCATAGTTCACGAACCGTAGGGTGACACACTTAAAGTTGGATGTTGAAATGGTAGTACTTGAATATGGAATGGAGTTCGAATATTTGTTCGGAGTCCCGGATGAGATCCCGGACATCACGAGGAGTTCCGGAATGGTCCGGAGAATAAGATTCATATATAGGATGTCATTTTATGTGAAATAAAATGTCGCGGAAGGTTCTATGGAAGGTTCTAGAAGGTTCTAGAAAAGTCCGGAAGAAACCACCAAGGAAGGTGGAGTCCACATGGGACTCCACCTCCATGGCCGGCCAGCCCTAGATGGGGTGGAGTCCCAAGTGGACTCCACCATAGGGGGCCGGCCACCCCCCACATGGGAGGTGGAAATCCCACCTTTGGGTGGGAGTCCTAGTTGGGCTAGGTTTCCCCCTCTTATGGAAGGTTTTGGTTTCGGGTCTTATTCGAAGACTTGGACACCAACACTTGGGATCCACCTATATAATGAGGGGCCAAGGGAGGGGGCCGGCCACCCGAAGACCACAAGCTGGCCGCCCCCCATAGAGTGGCCGGCCACCCCTCCCAAACCCTAGCCGCCCCCCTCTCCTCCATATTGCCCGCGTAGCTTAGCGAAGCTCCGCCGGACTTCTTCACCGCCACCGACATCACGCCGTCGTGCTGTCGGATTCAAGAGGAGCTACTACTTCCGCTGCCCGCTGGAACGGGGAGGTGGACGTCGTCTTCATCAACAACCGAATGTGTGACCGAGTACGGAGGTGCTGCCCGTTCGTGGCGCCGGAACCGATCGTGATCAAGATCTTCTACGCGCTTTTGCAAGCGGCAAGTGTACATCTACCGCAGCAACAAGAGCCTCATCTTGTAGGCTTTGGAATCTCTTCAAGGGTGAGACTCGATAATCCCCTCGTTGCTACCGTCTTCTAGATTGCATCTTGGCTTGGATTTCGTGTTTGTGGTAGGAAAATTTTTGTTTTCTATGCAACGTTATCCTTCAAGAAATTCATCCAACATAGCAAAAGAGGCAATGCGAAATAAAAGGCAGAATCTGTCAAAACAGAACAGTTCGTATTGACGAATTTTAAAATGGCACCAGACTTGCTCAAATGAAAATGCTCAAATTGAATGAAAGTTGCGTAAATATCTGAGGATCATGCACGTAAATTGGCTTAATTTTCTGAGCTACCTACAGGGAGGTGGACCCAGATTCGTGACAGCAAAGAAATCTGGAACTGCGCAGTAATCCAAATCTAGTACTTACTTTTCTATCAAAGACTTTACTTGGCACAACAAAACACTAAACTAAGATAAGGAGAGGTTGCTACAGTAGTAAACAACTTCCAAGACACAAAATAAAAACAAAGTACTGTAGGTAAAAACACATGGGTTGTCTCCCATAAGCGCTTTTCTTTAACGCCTTTCAGCTAGGCGCAGAAAGTGTGTATCAAGTATTATCGGAGAGTGGTGTATCGTTATTATGAGCTCCCCCATCCGCAGTGGTACTAAGGGCTTTGTCAATTTTAGGCCTATAATAATACTTCTTTGGTTTAGGCACTTTAGAGACATACATAAACTTTTGCTCCTTACCCACATAAGCTTTCTCCTTATATTTAAGAGAAGAAAATGTTGACCCCAAGGTTCCCATAGCCTTTTCAAGTTCATCAATCCTATTGATTTGATCATCATGGACAACACAAGTTCCTAGGACACTAATTCTTTCATCAATTCCTCCTAAGGATTTATCAAGTTCATCAGTTTTATCAAGTAACATTTCCAATTCAGCTTCAATACTTGGAAAAATTTTCTCTATGGTTTCCAATTTTTTCATAACATCTTCAAGAGAGATTTCAGTTTTAACTTTATCAACAGGGGGTATTCCAAATAAACTCTTAATAATGCAACTAGCTTCTAATGCAGGAGTACTTAGGAAGTCACCTTTTGCGAGACTATCAAGAACATATCTATTCCAGCTAGAGATACCAACATAAAAATTCCTGAGTAAAATAATGGTGGAGTGTTTCTTAGTGCATCTATTATGGGCATCACTAATTCTATACCAAGCATCTCTCAAACATTCTCCCCCTCGTTGCTTAAACGTACGAACTTCAACTTCAGGATTACTCATTTTAGTAGTAGTTAATAAAGCAAACTAGATAAAGTAAATGCAAGTAACTAATTTTTTTGTGTTTTTGATATAGCAAACAAGATAACAAGTAAAGTAAAACTAGCAACTAATTTTTTTGTATTTTGATTTAGTGCAGCAAACAAAGTAGTAAATAAAACTAAGCAAGACAAAAACAAAGTAAAGAGATTGAGAAGTGGAGACTCCCCTTGCAGCGTGTCTTGATCTCCCGACAACGGCGCCCGAGAAAATATGCTTGATGGCGTGTATTTCACACGTTCGTTGGGCAACCCCAAGAGGAAGGTATGATGCGCACAGCAGCAAGTTTTCCCTCAGAAAGAAACCAAGGTTTATCGAACCAGGAGGAGCCAAGAAGCACGTTGAAGGTTGATGGCGGCGGGATGTAGTGCGGCGCAACACCAGGGATTCCGGCGCCAACGTGGAACCTGCACAACACAACCAAAGTACTTTGCCCCAACGAAACAGTGAGGTTGTCAATCTCACCGGCTTGCTGTAACAAAGGATTAACCGTATTGTGTGGAAGATGATTGTTTGCAGAAAACAGTAGAACAAGTATTGCAGTAGATTGTATTTCAGTAAAGAGAATTGGACCGGGGTCCACAGTTCACTAGAGGTGTCTCTCCCATAAGACAAACAGCATGTTGGGTGAACAAATTACAGTTGGGCAATTGACAAATAAAGAGAGCATGACAATGCACATACATATCATGATGAGTATAGTGAGATTTAATTGGGCATTACGACAAAGTACATAGACCGCCATCCAACTGCATCTATGCCTAAAAAGTCCACCTTCAGGTTATCATCCGAACCCCCTCCAAAGATTAAGTGGCAAAGCAACATACAATTGCATGAAGTATGGTGGGTAATGTAAACAACCACTACATCCTTAGACATAGCATCAATGTTTTATCCCTAGTGGCAACAGCACAACACAACCTTAGAACTTTCTCACATCCTTGTCCCAGGTGTCAATGCAGGCATGAACCCACTATCGAGCATAAGTACTCCCTCTTGGAGTTACAAGCATCTACTTGGCCAGAGCATCTACTAGTAACGGAAAGCATGCAAGATCATAAACAACACATAAGCATAACTTTGATAATCAACATAACAAGTATTCTCTATTCATCGGATCCCAACAAACGCAACATATAGAATTACAGATAGATGATCTTGATCATGTTAGGCAGCTCACAAGATTCGACAATGATAGCACAATGGGGAGAAGACAACCATCTAGCTACTGCTATGGACCCATAGTCCAGGGGTAGACTACTCACACATCACACCGGAGGCGACCATGGCGGCGTAGAGTCCTCCGGGAGATGATTCCCCTCTCCGGCAGGGTGCCGGAGGCGATCTCCTGGATCCCCCGAGATGGGATCGGCGGCGGCGGCGTCTCTGGAAGGTTTTCCGTATCGTGGCTCTCGGTACTGGGGGTTTCGTCACGGAGGCTATTTGTAGGCGGAAGGGCAGGTCAAGAGGCGGCACGGGGGCCCCACACCACAGGCCGGCGCGGCCAAGGGGGGGCCGCGCCGCCCTAGGGTGTGGCCCCCTCGTGGCCCCTCTTCGTCTCTCCTTCGGACTTCTGGAAGCTTCGTGGAAAAATAGGCCCCTGGGCTTTGATTTCGTCCAATTCCGAGAATATTTCCTTACTAGGATTTCTGAAACCAAAAACAGCAGAAAACAAGAATCGGCACTTCGGCATCTTGTTAATAGGTTAGTTCCAGAAAATGCACGAATATGACATAAAGTGTGCATAAAACATGTAGATAACATCAATAATGTGGCATGGAACATAAGAAATTATCGATACGTCGGAGACGTATCAGTAGCGCATGATCCTATCAAGTGCATGCCAATGATTAGTACCCGGGTTTGACATGAACCTACTCAACTTGCTAACAGCAAAAGAGATGTTGGGTCTAGTCGCGCTCACTAAGTACGTGAGTGAGCCAACGATCTGAGAATATCTCAACTGATCTATGGCAATCCTCCGGTTCTTGTGTAGTGTCACACTGGGATCATAAGGTGTTGAAGAAGACTCGCTATCAATATAGCCGAAGCGGCTGAAGATCTTCTCAACATAATGGGATTGCGTTAGACTAACCCCACTCTCGTTCTTAATAAGCTTGATGTTAGAATCACATCAGCTTCTCCCAGATTTTTCATATCAAAGCACTTTGACAAAAAGACTTGACCTCGTGTATTACTTTCATGTTTGTACCAAAGATCAAAATATCATCCACGTACAAACATATTATAACACCTTCTCCCCCACCATGGCGATAGTAAACGCACTTGTCAGCCTCATTAACAACAAAGCCTACAGATGTTAAAGTTCTGTCAAACTTCTCATGCCATTGCTTAGGTGCTTGTTTCAGGCCATATAAAGATTTCAGCAACTTGCGCACCTTTCTTTCTTCACCTTTTACTACAAACCCATCAAGCTGATCCATATAGATTTCCTCTTCCAACTCTCCATTAAGAAAAACTGTCTTTACGTCCATTTGATGAACGGTAAGACCATAAGAGGCAGCCATGGACAGTAGTACTCGAATGGTGGTAACTCTAGCGATAGGTGAATAGGTGTCGAAGTAATCTTCGCCTTCTCTCTGTGTGTAGCCTTTAGCTACAAGTCGCGCCTTGTACTTCTCAATAGTACCATCAGATCTTAGCTTCTTCTTGAACACCCATTTGCAGCCTACAAGCTTGCATCCATGGGGTCGTTCTGATAGCTCCCAAGTTCCATTAGAAAGAATCGAGTCCATATCATTATGGACAGTTTCTTTCCAGTCATCTGCATCTGGAGATGCATATGCCTCTGCAATGGACGTGGGAGTATCATCCACAAGGTACACAATGAAATCATCACCAAAGGATTTTTCAATCCTCCATCTCTTGCTCCGTTTAGGAACTTCATTGTCATCCTTCTCAATAATGTTCTCATGTGATTCGAGTCCATATCATTATGGACAGTTTCTTTCCAGTCATCTGCATCTGGAGATGCATATGCCTCTGCAATGGACGTGGGAGTATCATCCACAAGGTACACAATGAAATCATCACCAAAGGATTTTTCAATCCTCCATCTCTTGCTCCGTTTAGGAACTTCATTGTCATCCTTCTCAATAATATTCTCATGTGATTGTTCAAAATACTTATTAGATGGACTAGACTCAGGAATTATCTTAGTAGAAATTCTAGCAATGCTCTGCATATCTTTCATAGGAAACATATTCTCAAAAAATGTTGCATCACGAGATTCCATAATAGTATCAACATGCATATCAGGTACCTCGGACTGAACTACTAAAAATCTATAGCCTACACTCCGCGGAGCATAACCTAGAAGATACAATCCACTGTCTTTGGTCCGAGTTTGCGCTTCTTAGTGATTGGAATATTGACTTTCGCCAAACATACCCTTGTGCGCAAATACGAAAGTGATGGTTTTCTCCCAGCCCACTCCTCGTAGGGGGTTTATCTTTATTCTTGTTAGTAACTCTATTCAGGACATGACATGAAGTCAATAAAGCCTCCCCCCACCATGCCTTTGATAAACCAGCAGTGGCTCACAAGGAATTCACCAAGTCAGTCAGCGTGCGGTTTTTCCTCTCGTCAACCCCGTTTGATTGGGGCGAATAGGGAGGCGTCCTCTCATGAATAATGCCATGTTACTCACAAAATTCATCAAAGATTTTAGGAAAATATTCACCACCACGATCCGACCTAAGACGCTTGATCTTTCTCTCTAGTTGATTTTCAACTTCGGCCTTATAGATTTTAAAGTAGTCTAAAGCTTCATCTTTAGTTCGCAACAAATAAACATAGCAAAATCTAGTCGCATCATCAATCAATGTCATGAAATATCTCTTTTCACCTTTTGTCAACACACCATTCATCTCGCATAGATCAGAATGTATGAGTTCTAGAGGTGCCAAGTTTCTCTCCTCGGCCGCCTTGTGAGGCTTCCGAGGTTGCTTTGATTGCACACAACTGTGGCACTTAGAACCTTTGGCAATGGTGAAATTCGGAATTAAACTCAAACTGGATAGCCGAGACATTAAACCAAAATTAATGTGACATAAACGAGAATGCCAAACACTGGTATCATCACTAACATTGCCACAAATATGGTTCACAGACTTATTACTGAAATCAGAAAGCGAAAAGCGGAACAAGCCTCCGCACTCATAGCCTTTACCAATAAATTGTTCAAACTTGGAAAAAACTACTTTATTCGACTCTAAAACAACGTTAAACCCATCTCTGCATAGAAGGGAGCCGCTAACGAGATTCTTGTTCATAGTAGGGACATGCTGCACGTTCCTCAGCCGCACGATCTTCCCCGAAGTGAACTTCAGATCTACCCTACCAACACGACGAACAGAAGCATGTGACCCATTCCCCATCAAGACGGAAGATCCCGGGCGACCTGGTAAGAAGTGAACATGGATATGTCAGCACACACATGAACATTAGCACATGTATCAATCCACCAACATGGAGATTGAAATACCGAAAGAACAGTAAAGAGATTACCGTACCCATCAGCATTGCTAGCGGTCACTGTGTCGACTTGCCTCGCATTTTTCTTGCGGTCTACCCTCTCTGGATAGTCCTTCGAAAAGTAGCCAGTCTCTCCACAGGTAAAGCAGCTCAGATCTGCTTTGTTTATCATCTTCTTCTTCTTGAAGGTTGTAGTCTTCGTAGGAGGGCTTGTTATTCCCTTTATTATTGTTGTAGGGTTTCTTCTGCACCATGTTGGTGCTAGACTGGCCCTCTCCTTTCTCAGTAGTATCCTTAGCCCGAGCTTTCTCCTCAACATCAAGAGACGCTATCAGATTTTCAACTGATATCTCTTGTCTCTTGTGTTTGAGAGTTGTGGCAAAGTTCCTCCATGAAGGGGGCAACTTAGCGATGATGCATCCAGCCACAAACTTGTCAGGTAAGGCACACTTAAGGAGTTCAAGCTCTTTCGCAATGCACTGTATCTCATGAGCTTGTTCGACTACAGAACGGTTGTTCACCATCCTGATGTCATGGAAGCTCTACATGATGTACAGTTCACTGCCAGCATCGGTTGCACCGAATTTAGCATTTAGTGCATCCTAGAGCTCTTTACCATCTACTATGTGCATGTACACATCACATAGATGATCAGCAAGAATACTCAGAACGCATCCGACGAAGAGAGTATTGTCTTCCTTGAACTTGTTCTGATCTTGTTCAGATATAGTTCCTTCAGGTAAGCCATTACTAACTTGGAATACTTTCAGATGAGTAAGTCAGAGTGTGGCCTTAATCTACCACCTCTTAAAGTGCACACCGGTAAACTTATCTGGCCTCAGTGCATCAGCAGAAGCAGCCATAGTTAACTCAGGAAATTGCCTACATTTAGGTTTTTGGATTTTTGGATAATTAGGCACAATTTTCATGATTAATTCCAGAATATAAAACATGATGACAGGAACTACTAACATGTGAAACTCGAACATACTAGATGCATTGTTGGATAATTAGGCACAATTTGCATGATTAATTCCAGAATATAAAACATGATGACCGGAACTACTAACCTGTGAAACTCGAACATGCTAGATGCATTAATCAACATGAGTAGCAGCAGCGCAAACGGTAAAGCATCTATCGGTAAACAGATCGAGATATGTCGCACGTACCGATCTGGTGGAGGTGGCGGTGAAGGTGTAGCAGACGATGTCGCAGCAGTAACGTTATTGATGACAACGTTGTTAACGACGGGAATGACGGGTCGAAGTAGACGGCGTTGAAGACGACGGTAGGCAGCACCGTTCGACTTGGACGGAAGGCGACCCGTGATGAAGAGCTTGAGCAGTCGCGCAGAGCGCTTCCCAAAAACCTAATTCACCCTCTCCCGTACAGGATCGCAAGGACGAGCGGTTCCGGAGACCTGCTCTCCCGTTCGCCGATGCACGTCGGCGCGCGGAATGGAGTAGACTACGATGGCGGCGCAAGTAGAGAGAGGTGGCAACACGTTTCGAGTCGGTTACAGATAGCCCACGGTTTGGGAGCGATCCGGACCGACTAACTGCGACGCGTTCGTCTTCCTGAACGGCAAAAAGAAAGGAAAGTCTCGGCTCGAGGCTCAATCCACCCACCACGAGCGCGGCGCGCGTCGTGACGTGATGTGACGTGACGTGTCGAGTCGAGTCGAGGAGGAGGAGGAGGAGCGCGCATGAACCACTCCTATTCTTACTCACTTACTAGTGGTGGAACAACCCACCTTATAAGGTGGTCTAACTTTCTCCCAACTTTTCATATGGAACTAAACTTCTCACCTCTTGCCACTCCCTAGTGAGCTGCCATCAACTTTGGTTCAAACTCACAAGGCTGTCACTATATGGGTTTTGAAATTTATAGGGAAATCTGAAATCTAGTACGAATCACTAAGTGTGGTCCTAATATTTTAACAGTCACACGTCTCGCCCAACTGAGAACCGCCTAGCCTAGCTAGCCTAACATTTTACATGTATGTGCACTCAATTCCGCTGGAGGGACCAGACGAACAGCAGGTCGTTTCTTTCGCCATCGCGTGCTTCGCTTAATGGATGAAACAGGTGCCAACAAGTCGTGATCATATATACGTACAGTTGTCCAAGGCACTGCCTACACATTATACCTTATAACCATTCAAGCTAGTTTAATCACTATCGAGATCATGTACCTTGAATGTGTCTGTGCAAATTAAGAAGATAAAATAGATCGCTCGACAGGGTTTTAGATGATCCTAGCTACGATTCGAACCAATCCTGTGCAGGATCCCGATCGTGACAAGTCTGATGCTGACATGTACGCCTCCCCTCTATTAAGGCTACGATCTAATGCCTTTAATTTCGTTGTCATTTCAGACGTAAAGGAAGCAAACAGTGGTGATTAATCCGCTGCCATCCCCAAGTTAAGCCAGCTCAAGACATACCTGAAAGGGACGGAAAGCGAGCTCGCTAGCTAGAGCTATCGCAGTTCTGGAATGTTGATCCAGCTACTACGTCACAGGATCGATCGATCGACCAAGATCGGACCGGATCGAGATCACCACTAGCTTTAAGCTTTCGCCGAGCACTAGCTTGCTTGATTGCCGATTATTTTAGCGACAATATCATCGGCTAGCCTCTCGCAGCCCCGATCGGCGTACTATATTCTGGAGACATCGCTTGGAAAAACCTCGACGGCGACGGCCAGATTTCCCAATCGTCGGGTCAGAGAATCGAAATCGAATGCGCTTCGGTCTCAGGTGCCGATCGATCGGCCGGAGCGTCGTGGCGGTTCGGCGCGCGCCGCCGGTATCTGGAAGGGGTTTTCATCGTCGGTTTGACCGCGGGGGCGCGAGCTACCGCCTAGCTAAGTAGCGCTGAGTCCTAACTGCAGACCACGCACGATATATGCATACTGGAGCGTGACGTCAGGGTAGAGCATGGCATAGGGCATGCATCAGTGAAACAAAATGTGCACGGACCATGTTTTATGAGATCAATATGATATTAGCAATGCATTGTCCATTATCAGAAAAGGTACATACTTAACCACTCGCGATGCCACGCCTCACGGAAAACACAACATCCAACCATTTGATGGATGCACCAAACGCTCGATTTGTCATATCAGTTTGGGAGGAGCTCGCCAACAACCAAAGCGGTTATACCGATGCCTTCGAGACTTATGGATGGCCTCATCGAGCGGTGGCAGGTAAAAGATTTAGAAGTAGAGGAGTGCCAAAATGAATCAAACTATCGATGAAAGGGGTTTAATTATGTAATAGTGCAATTTCTTTAGAATTATGACTATTTAACAAATTGTGTGCATCAACTTGCTGCCATGACTTGCGAAGACCCCTGACCTCGGTCTTTTTGATCGAAGCGTCAAACACAAGGCCTCCGTGGTGCGGCGATGGATGTGTAGCGAGTCGAGATGAAAAGGACCAAAAGAAGAGAGAATAAGGGGGAGTGAAAATGGAGCAAATGTGAATGGAGGCAGTGAAAACAATGCATCATTGGGGAGGGGAGTAATTGGAGGAAGAAACAGGGGAGAGACAGCGACAAAAGGAAAGGGAGGGACAATTAGGGGTGTTTGATCCTTGATACGAGAGAGCTAGCAACCCTCCCTTCTTGGCAGCAGAAAATGTAGGCCATGGTGGCCTCGAGGCTGTTATGCTTAACAATTCGTTCACCATTTGATGAAGAATCGTGCTAGATACTAAAGAACATTGCAATCGGTTTTTTCTATGGCGTGAAACCAAAGCGAGCTCACATTTCAATGTTCAAATGAAAAAAAATATATATAGATTTTTTTTTCTCAGGAAGTGTATATTTGTCAGTCGACTCATAATTTGCCGTAAGTAAATTTTCCTTCGGATCATAAGATGGCATGTGGCATGAGCACGTTGACGAGCTTTAAGTGATCCACATGTAAAGTGATTGGCGAATCCAGAAGATAGGTAACATTTTCCGGACAGGCGATGCTTCTTTTTCTGAAAACGGAACAGCAACTTCCCGGAGCCTGTTCTTGTTGACAAATGGATCTTGTGATGTGAACCCTCCTTCTGTATTTCTCGGCACAATTAAGTGCACACCACAGTACGTTTGTTCTCTTGCCCCCACCTCTCCATGTGATGGAACGCGGATGGGACGGTGATGACACAGCATAAACCCTACGTGACAACGTCTCAAGGCTCAAGCAGAGGCAGTACAGCTCGGCCGGCTTTGACGGCAGACGAGACAGCAGGTGCATTGCATCGGACTCGATTTGGGTATCGTGCACAGAAACAAGAATTTCAGGTTGGTCGTGTTGTTGGTGTAACTAAGTGTTGCTCTCAGTTGTTTGCCGATTGTGTGCAGCCGTGACCTCACTGGCCTGGACGGATAGATACATTACAACAACAACAACAACATCCAGCCTTTTTCCCAAGTAAATTGGGGGTAGGCTAGATATAAAATCCAACAGAAAAGAGAACCAAAACAAGAAGACGGAAAAAGAAAAAAGAAAAAAGAAGAAAGAAGGAAAAAAGGACAGAGAAAAGAAGCGAGTGACTAAGATTTCGGCAGGCTGATCTCCATGCAGTCCTATCAAGAGCCAAGACTTTAGATACATTTTAATTTCTCAGGTCTCTTTTTATTGCCTCCGTCCACGTTAATTTTGGTCGTCTTCTATCCCTTCTAGTCTCCTCCATACTCTTTAGAGTTCCACTGTTAACGGGCCTCCGATGGATATACCCAAATCACCTTAACCGGTGTTGGATTAGTTTCTCATCGATCGGTGCCACCCCTAGCATATCACGAATTACCTCGTTCCTCGTTCCTAATCCTCGGTACATTATGGTAGGCAAAACATGATCGCTTACAGGGCATAGTACCTATTAAAACTGGGCCCATTCCGCTGACCGACAGCCACCGAATCAATCAACAACAGCTCGATCGAACACACTACGACACGAAATCAATCTCAATAGGAAACACAGCTTGCTAGCAGAGTAGCAGTACACATGCATTGCGCAGACACGCAGAGTGAGCTGATGGGAACTGCGCGCCTATTCACCAGTAGCCATTGACCACAAAACATGCACGGTAATGACCTGATGGTCATGGCAATGGGGATGTACAACTTTCCTGAATAATATGTATCTAGAGACTTTAGACATGTTTACAGTGTGTTCACTCATTTCAGTCCACATTCAAATACTCCTCTAAAACATCTGATAGTTCGAAACGGGTGGAGTACTACAGAGCTTAACACTGCACAGTGCGGATGTTGGGTTGAAAACAGGAAGGCAGGATTTGCACTCCTATAGCTACTAGAATGTTAGGTCAGACAGTAAAACACACTTCCAGCCGCTGCGGATGTAGGATGTAGTAGACATGTAACAGGGACCAACCCTAGGACAGACAACAAACATCAGAACTATATCGGGCCAAGATGACAATGAGATACATTCACCTAATTGTACACGGGTTGATTCATCTGTTCAACGGAGCGCATTATGAAAGAAGGAAATCAAGAACGCATTATTAACGACCAGTACAGATGATGGACAAGGAGCACAACGTATCACATACATGGGTGAAATCAATTGAAACTAGGGCAGACAGGTCCCTTCGACAGGCCAAGGCGAACCTCCATCCCATGGTGCATGTCCGGTATACGGAGGCTATCAGAGTCTTGGGGCACTGCAAAGTAACGAAGGAATCAAGAATATATTAATGGATAAGACATTTCTAGCAATGTAGAAAAGAGTTAGTTACAATTGCAGCGATAAAAGTGAAGCAGAAAGCTAAAGCAGAATTCATAGTGGTATAAGCACACATGACAGCATGCGCCTAAGCAAGCTAGTTAAACATCGGGGCGACAGAAGTGAAGCAACAAAGGTAAAGCATAATTTATAGTGGTATAAGCACATATGACACGATGTGAGTTGGTTAAACTTCAGGGCACAAGCTTAGATCACCTGAAACGACAAAATTGTGAAACATGGCTTTTTATTGTTAAATAGATTCCTTTAGAAACCATTTGAGTACCATTAGCTACTTACCATGTAGATACATTTGCATTTCATAATATATGGTTACCATCACCTCTGGGTATATCCTACAGCACAAACTTTATACTACTTGCCTGTCAAAGAAAAAGAAAAACTCTAGACTACAGGCAAATCTTGATTTTCTAGAAATAAGTCCTTCAAAGATAACATCAGGTTACAAAGAATTGCTCGGGTGCATTCGACTGTGAGCAAAAAAACTACTCCCAATATAAAGCTAGAGAGAGTTTAGAGATAACAGTCGTCCCTAACTCGGCCAAAGCAGTTCATATACTAGCAAGTTCTTGCAAAAATACTTGCACAAAACAGTGGAACAGCAGGTAAGAGGATTGATAGAGAACAAAAGGATAACGGTCCTTACTGTTAAGATAATCTTCAAATCCGAAATCATCCAAGGAACCTGTCATTGCCTCATATCCTAGCAAAGATGATGGTAATGCACCTGGGGGCCTTTGGAACCTGGCAATAAATAATTCCATCAGACAAACATTTTTTAGCACATCACCTATTTAAACTTCCAAAAAAAATTGGAGACAAGTGCTCAGGGTATTCAAAAGAAAGGTCAAAATAAGATAAGTGCATCCTTAGCCTTTGTCTTTGAATTGTTGTACTTATTGTTTGTCACGGGAAAATTTGAATAAGAAAAACCTCAAGATATGCTTGTGCATTAAAATAGAGCAAGAGATCAAGGCATTCCAAGTAACCCCAAACTGTATCTTAAATATTATCGTAGGGTAGCAGCCGTTGGATTTTATGTATGAAAATGCTCTTGAAATTTAGATACAGTCAACCAGGTATCTTGAATACTGTTGTATGCAACAGTCATAGACTGAAATAATCCACTGACATGAGCAAGCATACAATTTTCGGTACAAGCAACCGTGCAGCACAAGAACAAATGGAGTGCCTAGTAGTAAGTACTTATATGGTGCAAGGAAAATAACAACGTAGTGCAAACAAACTATTTACAAAACAGAGCTAATGATAACCATCCTTTCTCGAGCTTGTAAGGATAAAAAAAAAAAACTAGCTGCAAAACTAAGGTAACTTCTGTCTAATCTATTCCTTTTTTTCAATAGTAGGACATGAGTTTCTAGTTATCGAAATACTCTTGATCAAGCCCCAAATGAACTTGCTTAGAACGTTCTAATTTGTCTACGGATGCAGTACTGACTAGACATTTTATTAGATAAGTAAGTTCTGAGAGTTCAGTAAGTGGTGTTGCTGCCAGACCCACATCCTGATTACAACTCTGTACTAAATCAGCAACAACTAATATGGAACGGAGTAGTAAGTACTTACTACTAGTGCAAAACAGAGCTAATGATAACCATCCTTTGTCGAGCTTGTACAGATAAAAAAACTAGCTGCAAAACTAAGGTAACTTCTGCCTAATCTATTCCTTTTTCAGTATTAGGACATGAGTTTTTAGTTATCCGAAATACTCTTGATTAAGCCCCAAATTAACTTGCGGCGAACGTTCTAATTGGTCTACGGATGCAGTACTGACTAGACATTTTTTAGATAATTAGATAAGTAAGTTCTGAGAGTTCAGGAAGTGGTGTTGCAGCCAGACCACATCCTGATTACAACTCTGTACTAAATCAGCAACAACTAATATGGAACGGAGTAGTAAGTACTTACTACTAGTGCAAAACAGAGCTAATGATAACCATCCTTTGTGGAGCTTGTACGGATAAAAAAAATTAGCTTCAAAACTAAGGTAACTTTGGTCTAATCTATTCCCTTTTTTCAGTACTAGGACATGGGTTCCTAGTTATGCAAAATATTCTTGATTAAACCCCAAATTAATTGTTTACTTGAGCTACTGAACTTTCTGAGAACGTTATAATTGGTCTACCGATGCAGTACTGACTATACATTTTTTTAGATAACTAGATAAGTTCTGACAGTTCAAAAGTGGTGTTGCAGCCAGACCACATCCTGATTACATCGCTCCAAGTTCTAATCAGTACAAGCCCGTTTATGCCAATATAACTTTCCGGGAGGGGGGAAAGGAGGGGAGGGGAGGGGGAAGGAGGGGCGACGAGCGAAGCACTACCTGGAGAGGATTTGGGCGTCGAGATCCTTGCGGATGTTGAAGGCGGATCCGTAGATGGACTCCGTCCCGAACTTCTTCTTGTCGTCCCAGAACTTGCTCTCCTGCGCGCGCGCCCGTCAACACGGATTTTTCAGCGCTACGGTTTGACGAAAAAACGAACGGGGGTAGATCGGAGAGGGAGGGGGGAGGGCGGCGGTTACCGATTGGATGGTGGCCTGGAGCGGGTGCGGCGGCGCGAGGTCGCCCCTGACGCTGTCGTTGACGCCGAAGCGGAGCACGTCGTGGCTCTCGCCGAACCCCTTCTTCGCCATCCCGCCGTTCGCCATCGCCGCTTTTTCCTCTGTTCGGATTTCTTACTTTGTGAAGAAGAAAGGGTGGGGCTTGCGGTACTGGCTCTTGCGAGGTGGGGCTCGTCTTCTAGGATTTTAGTTGTGTCCGAGTCGTCGTCCTCTCGTTGGGCCGGCCCAACAGCTACTGCTACTCGCTGTTTTTTAAAACAACCTCCTTTATTCATGTTGATGATATCATTTTCTGTTAATAAGGTCTTACATACTCCAGCAGCTGCTTATTGGACAGCTACCAAAAGAATGTTGAGATATGTTCAAGTCACTATGAAGGTTGGCCTTACCTTTCAGAAGTCATCCTCTATTTTCCTTAGTGTTTTTTTAGATGCAGATTGGGCAGATTGTATTGAGGATATTGAGATCAAGAAAAACAAGTTACACTGTCTCGATCAAACACTGAAGCTAAATACAAAGCCTTGGTTGATGTTGTAGCTGAAGTAATATGATTGAAGCTTTACTTGATGACCTTGGTGTTCAAATAAAGGACAAACCTTGCTTATGGTGTGATAATTTACGTGCAAACCATTTGTTAGCAAATCACATTGAGATTGATATGTTCCTGTCCACTAACGGACTCACATTAATAAAATAAAAATCATAGTTTACATAATAAAACAAGCTCATAAATAATTTACGAAGGTATGAATCACATAAAACTAGGCCCCTCCTTTGAGCATCCACATATGACCCACCAGATCGTCTTGCAGTTGGTGATGAGTAGTTGTGTCTCGGATTTCCTGACGCATGGTAAGGAAGGCAACTAACGCAGGTGGCAGCTGACCACAAACTTCCGCAGGAGGACCCTATCGGTGCCATGGTTGAAGTACTAGATGTTTCCCGCTCACCCTCAATAATCATGTGTGCAATATCACGCAGGCGGTCATCACATCCATCATCTGATCTTTCAACCATGTAAGAGCTGGAAACCGGACAATAGAAAATTGAGCTTGGAGCACACCAAATACCCGCTCAACATTCTTCCTGCAAGCCTCATCGCACTGAGCAAACGAAGCTTTTTTTCTTCAGAGTAGGGCCTGAGATTGTCTTCACAAATGTTGACTATCTTGGATGGATCTCATCCACTAGGTATTATCCCTTGGTGTACTTGAGGCTATTGATCAAGTAGTTCACCGAAGGAGAATGACCTTCAACAAGCTTGGATAACACATTGAAAGACTACGACGGAGGATCTACGGCCGGTGGGTAGCGAGGTGGGTGCGGGGTGTGTTTGCTTAGCGGCCCTGCCTTTTCGACAGTGAGAAGCGGTGGAGGCGGGGAGGGGAGGTGTTGGCGAGGGTGGGCATGAAAGGGGTGAAATAGGGTTTTGCCCCTCTCTCACCAACAACGCTGGCCCACGCCTCTTTTAGCTTCATCTGGCACCCCCGGTTGCCCCCCACCCCCCCCCCCCCCCCCCACACACACACACCCATATTGGGTGTGGCCTCAGAGCGCCGGATGTCAAAACGACCTTTTCCGGCCAATAACTAACTTTGGGAGGTCGACAGGGCCAGGTTTTTTTGCTCCCATGCCCCAAAGCCATTTGAGGAGCCAAGTGGAGATGCTCTTATAGTTCTTTTTTTTCTATCACAAAATTTATCTCCAAAATTTAAACTAAAATTTGCAAAATGAACTACAAGTGGGATTTCGTCGGGATCCCACTTACGACATCGGTATTTTTCCTCTGCCGATATTTCCAAGGTCTCGCCAGAAACCTCCGGCACCCTACCGGTATAAGAACACATGCCGATATTTACTGGTATTTGATAATTTTCTGAAAAATTAAATGGTTTTGGTAAAATTTGGACCAGTTTTAACATTATGAATAGTTTTAACATTAGGAATTGTTAGTTCTCATTAGACTGAAAACTAAGCTAGCGCTTAGTAGACTCCTGCAACATCGGATTTGCATCGTGATTCGTGGACTTGAGTTGAAAGTTGGGTTGCAACTGAGATTTTTTTTAGTTGCAAATGAGGTTGCAACTACGAAAAATACCTCCAAGCCGTTAAAAACTTGCTTTTCTTCCACCAAGTGTGTGTTCATTGGCTATATTCCTCATCATAAAAGAGTCAAATTCCTAGATGCTAAAACTTGTGAGTTTATATCTGTAGAGACGTTGTCTTTGATGAAAATGACTTTCATTTTGCCTCTTTACATCCGAACGCTGGTTCGCGACTTTGCAGTGATCACTACGGGAAAACAAGACGTTGTCGTGCGGCACTTTGCACGGCAAAGGCCGCTATACGCACGGCAAAGGTTTTGCCGTGCGTGCACGCACGGCAAAGGCTGTCCGGCAAAGAAAGCGCCGGCAAAGCCAACGTTGCCGTGCGCGTTGCCGATCTGCACGGCAAAGACCATTGCCGTGCGTCCTAGTCTCTGCCGTGTGTGCGATTCTTTGCCGTGCGGCAGAGCTTTGCCGTGCGTCCTCACCTTTGTCGTGCGCGGTAGCGTTGCCGTGCGGCGCTTCCTTTGCCGTGTGTGGCAACATTGCCGTGCGCGAACTCTGTGCCGTGAAGCTGGCTTTGCCGTGCGGCAGCAGGCCAGCCCGCACGGCAAAGGCCTTGCCAGCAGACCCTCCAGGAGCTCCCAGGAGCACAGGCTTGCGCCACGTGGCCCCTTTGCCGTGCGTGTGCACACGGCAAAGTGACCAAAAGTCCTTTGCCGTGTGCACACACACGGCAAAGAGCCTGATTTTTTCTATGGGCCTATGCTATGTGTCAAAGTGTGGTGCAAGGTGTGATTCACCAAATGGTGCATGACATGGATCCCCGGTCTGACATTCCTCAACTTCGGGCGATAACACTTAACAGATACCTGGACGTGTACGGTGAAGTGTCCCGCCGCGGGTATATCGGGGGCTAGACTGTGCCAAAGGGTGCCACACATGGTTTTCCATATGTCCATGGACTAAACAAACCTAAACCTATGAAAAGGTATATTGGTGGAACCTCGCGCGGAGAAATCTAGGGGAAGACCATCCGGGGCTCACAGACAGCCGTTTTTAGGGGGGAATGACCCCCGGAGCACCGGAATGCCACCAAAACTTGCAACTGGACCTAAAACCTAACCCTAACAAACCTAAAAGAATGAAAAAGTACATTGTGCACCCTCGCGCGGAGAAATCTACGGGGGTAGACCCGACGTCCCGCTGTTTTTGCGGGAAGGAGGGGGACGACCGCCGGAGCACCGGAACCCTGATATATATGGGGGATGAACATGGAGAGTAATTTTGTATTGCACATTGTCTAATAAATAGTCATCAAAAAGAAAAACTAATTAACAAAATAAATATAAGTATTAGATGAAATAAAATAATTAGAAAAACAAATAAAATGGTTGTTGGCGCACGGCAAAGAATGGAACGCACGGCAAAGGAGACTTTGCCGTGCACCATTCCTGGCCTCACGGCAAAGGGAGCAGCACGGCAACGTCCAGGCCCTTTACCGTGCATCCTTTCTTTGCCGTGCGGTGTGGAGGATCTTTGCCGTCCTCGCTTCTTTGCCGTGCGCTTCTGGAGGGCTTTGTCGTGCGCTAACGCGTTGCCGTGAGGCACTTCTAACTTTGCCGTGCGTCGATACTTTGCCGTGCGCCACCATAAAACTTTGCCGTGCTTTACCTCTTTGCCGTGCGTCCCTCTCGCGCCGCACGGCAAAGAAATCTTTGCCGTGCATTGCCTCACGGCAATGAAAGGCTGCACGGCAGCGCCTGATTTTCCCGTAGTGGATATCCTTCTTCTTTTGCCTTCAAATAGTTGGGAGACACGCATTGATGATCATATGTCTTTGCATATTAGAGCAGATGTTACTACTAATGGCCAGGTTCCTAGAACATGTTGTGCTTGCAAAATACTGCTGATATCTAGAGCAAGATAAGAAACTCTATTAGTTCATGGGATATCGTCCTCTCGCACTCACGCATCACAGTCCGCTTAAAGCTGATTCGATCTCTAGCTAGCAGCTAGGCAGCTGCTGATCTACTTTCCAGTTGAAACGCTTTTATTTAATAGCCCTGTAAAATAAACAATCTCAACGTGCAGTTTTCCTAGCGATCGATTAGAATTGCACCAGCTGTATAGGTAGGCAGCAAAATCTCGACGGATCTTCTGTTTTGGATGAAACGATCCTTGGTAGGATCTATATATACATTCAGAGCTGTACGCACCCATCGTTTAAACTTTCAATGGAATTATGGAAACCTCCGGGTGCGGATGGCCTGTCGTCTCGGCTCTCGATCAACTTGTTTGACGGAGGCAGTTGCCAGGCGATCGATGCTTGCAGCCTGGCATGTATACGCTACAGCTTATGAGGCATCCAGGCTCCGTAGAGTCGTAGACTAATGATTGGGGAGCAAAGGAAACATGGCAACTGGCTTTCCTCAACACTCAACAGTAACAGCAACTGTCGTAAAGGAAGCTGAAGGGAAAGCTGGGGCAGAATTTTGGGAATTTCTTTCACAACAGTGAAAGGCTACATATATTCCAAAGCTGCGTGCTTTGGCTCTGTTTTCTGGTTTGCTTTTTCGGTAGTAGAGTATAGATAGTAAGAGCATCACTAGTAGTACCCTTAAATCCTCAGACCCTCATAAATAACCGTTTTTCTACGGGTTGAAATGAAAAAAACGCAAAGATTAGAACCCCTAAACTCCTAAACCCCTAAATAATTTTGAGGGTTGGACCCCAGGTTGCCCTCCCAACCTTTAAAAGTGAGGGTTGGAGAGGGGAAACAACCCCAACCCCTATTCCGCCACTGTGGGAAATAACCGTTTTTTACGGGTTTGAGGGTTCTAGTATTTGCCCCTATTTTTCGACCCTTATAAGTGCTAAAAAATGTCAATTCTCAACCCTTAGACTGGTTTGAGGATTTAAGGGTTTGGGGGTACTACTAGTGATGCTCTAACGGTGAGATGCTACGTCTGATAGATGGAGCTGACCTATTTTCACTCTAGAAGAGATCGAGATGGCGATGCGATGCTACTTTTCGTTGCCTCTGCCCTCGCTGACTTTCGAATTGAAGCTAGTATTATTCTGCATTTGCATGCATTGTCTTGTTCAGTCCATTGTGTTTATCACGGAAAGTCATTGTCTTGTTTCACGTGAGAGAGCCTGTATGTGTCTTCCACAATCACAAGGGTAGTAGTGGACATCTCTATGAAAAAACAGAATTGTTTTAATCCTGAGGATTGATGATGCAAATACGCATGCGGTGCATAGGTCAATGTGACAATACAATAATGCTAGAGTTACGGACGTGCTGGGCATACACGATCTTTATGGACTGATGTGTACGTATGTGGTTGGTTCTGTTTGGAATTCACTCCTAAAAAAGCCGATCACGATCTCATGTTTTGCCTACGTGATGTGAGTCCGTAGGTTGATTCCATAAGAGGTGTCCGTAGGTGTAGCATTGTTGATGATAATAAGTGTCTAATTGTCTACTCGTGGCTCTTAGAATCTTGCTTGGGGAGATAGTGATAACATCAAGTAATTCTATTGTATATCTAGGCAGATAAAATCATAAAATTGGGTTTTTCTTGGTCGAGCCTCCCATCCGCCCCCTGACCTCACGAAGATTGTGAATTATGGCGTCCCTATCTAACAGCATCAAGGGGCACACCTTTTTTTAATCCTGAGGAAGATGAAGTGCAAGCCACTTGCTTATCTTTCCCAGAAAAAAAAATCGCCGAAGGAATGGAAAAAAACAATAAGTTTTGTTGCTCTTGCAGACCTGTAAATGTGCTTCTGCTGCACAGATTCGTCACTAGCACCAGATGACTTTTTGCGGTGTGTGTGCTCACGGAAACGGACTGATGTATTTTATTTTTTTGGTATGTATGGTTGGCAGTGTTAGAAGTATAATACGTAGAGATATTGGAGTATTCTAGAGTTAGAGATATAGTCGGTTTAAACTTAGCACAACTTGTCTTGTACTCCAATAACCTCCCTTTGTACTCCTATATAAACCCCTCACCAGGGTCCGGATCAATACAACAAAATATTAGGGTTTTATATTTTCTATAGGCAGTTCTCTCGTTATAGTATCTGTTTGCTTGCATGATGCTGCCACTATACATGGTACCACTAGAGGTAACATCAGTTTTGTTAAGGTACGGAATTTCCAAGTTCTACCCACATATGAGATTCAAGATGGTGTACACATGAGACAGCATGAATTTGCCAACGTTTAACTCTTTCCAACAATTATTTGTGCGGCAATAGATTCAAACCCGAAGTCATTTCTAAATACAGATCCGATGACTTCAGTTTTGAGCCACGTAATTCATGACACTGTTACTCCTTGGTTAAATATAAATCTTGGCGTCTTCTTTTATATTTGTGGACGGATTGGTAAAATATGTTGTTGTCTTCTTCTTAAAACTTAAATCCAACTTGATTGATCCAGCGAGTAGGGTGTCTCTCCAGTCATACTCGCTGTAACCTTATCTAACATTCAAAAATTGTTTCACTTTATCGTAGGCGGCAGAGAAGACGTTAGTTCATTGTTATGCTCGTCGGTTTGTATGGTCACACTTGCCAAGATCGAGGTGTGAGCTAGAAAACATGTGAATGAACAACCTTATTATGACCTCAACTGGACAATGTTCAGAAACAATCTCAATAAAATCTGTAGCAGTTGGAAGCAAATCATCAAACGCTGACATAGCAGCTCCAGCAGAGAAACCTACATTCATCATAATATCAATGACCACCATGCCATCACATTTACCGACTACTAACCGGTTGCATCTGGCTGAAGCAGCTAGAGCAAGAAGAGCCCTGGCAAAGCGCCATGCCTTCTACAGAAAAATCATTCGAGGCATGTGCCGCTGCTGCCGATCCTGCTGGAGATTGTACCTGTTTGTCATCTGCTACTTGGTGGCGCCCTATCCATGAATGTGCCTATATATAATCACAGGACCAAATTTTGTTGGAACTAACACTTCGGACATCAAGGCCATAAGAACAGTTAGTCTACATTACATAACAGAAAAACAAGATAAGGACAAATGAATTAAGGAATGGTGGTACATAACTTCATTTATGCTATTTGCGCCTTTCATGTTCTACGACATGATTCATCATACTTGGCTAGCAGTATATATCAGTTTGCTTACCAAACTGAAGCCATATAAGTGCGAGGAAACAGGAACTTACTGGAGGTCCATCACCAAAGCAAAGCTAGTAGACAATCATAGGCTTTGAGCTTCAGAAATCATATAAAAGCGAGATCATGCAGAAATGCATGGACAGATAGATATGACACTGCATGCTTCGCCATCCACCTGCTTAGCAGCATCCTGAAGCCTCCTCAGATTGGCACAACTTCTCGCGGTATGATGCAATGTAAATGTCCTTTCTGATCCTCACAGTACCTGCAAAGGAAACAATTCGATTTATTCAGAAAAAAAAAGGTGGAACTAAATGGTTTTGAATGCACTATACAAACAAATCACATAACAAAGGACAATACTCAAGTAATAATATCCCATCGTTTACTGTTGTACCTACAAACCGATTATGTATTACACATCTGATGTGGGCATCACTTGTATACACATTCCATATACTATAATTTATGCTGAGTACTATAGTTCAAATTGACACAGGAATTCAAATGAAGCCAGCGGTCGACAGCCACTGGGAGCAACATATGGAGTGTGAGGAGTTTTACCAATCAGTATGTTTTTTGCTGATCCATGCCAGCTACTAAAAATGGGTATTTGAAATCGGAATGATACGAAATGTCAGCTACTATATTGTTAAGAACACAAACTGTAGCTAGCAACTGAAGTGATGGTTATCCACGTGCAAATAGTCTACTCTATCCATATGCGTACTGATATATAGGAATTGGCTAGAATCTGGGCGGAGTTTCAGCTGCACAAATAAGACTAGTAAAATTGGGAGCTGAGTCAAACAAAATGCAGTAGGCTTACCTCCTACAACCTCACATCTACTCCCTCCGGTCTCTTTTAATTGACTCGGATTTAGTACAATTTTGTACTAAATTTGAGTCAATTAAAAAAGACCGGAGGGAGTAGTATATTTAGATTAGTACTTGGTGAAGATGCAGCAATAGCTACTTCATAATCTACTATCATGTCGTTCGTCAGTCTCAAATGGAAGATGTGTGATTTTCCTGTGTACAAAACCCAAGGCAGTCGTACAAGTGATGAACATGAAAGAAAGGAAATAATCTTTCATGCTCTAGTAGCTCTACACCATTAGCATCATTTTTTAAAAAGAATGGCATTTTCCTTACAGAAAAAAAAAATCAGTTTCTCTACAGAGAATGGTGATTTTCCAATCTAACATTGCACCTAAGGTGATACAATAGCAATACAATAAAAGACAGCCAGCTCAAGTAGACTTGAATTATGTTCCCTTTATCTATTCAGTTTATTTCCAACATCTAAAATATGAGAATGCTTAACTGCTGCTACGGTTGAGAACAAAATATTTGCAGAACATTGTCTCTTGGAAAAAGGAATAGGAAAGAATCAGCAGTTTTACAATGAATCATACTCTGTCCTATAATTGCACATATCTTTCACGACATGGGAGGGGACTTGAGATTTAATTTTGCTGGCAGAATGCACCTACTAGTTTGAGCCTTTATATATCTCCTGGAACATTCATTGGCAGCCCACCAGGTTCAGCTCATGTTGGCGGCTGCACATGAGTGGCAAGGGGTGGGTGCTAAGTTTAGTCCCACGTGAAAAGTTGTTGTCATATGTAGTTTTCTGAACAGATACAGTTTCACATATGCAAGAACTGAATGGTAGGAAGATATGATATGATTAATTCACGCCATATCCATTGGTTTCTGATGATTAACGACAGATGTAAATGAAAGACTAGTTCATCTTTGATAATGTTTTAGTCTCATATAGATATAGGTTACATTTCGAAACTTAATAAGTTTTCCAGCAAAAGTAAGGTCAGCTACAAGATTTAGAAACAAAGATAATCTTAGAAGAACAAGCGAAAGGAAATCAAAACATGAAAAAATACATATAACCAAGAGGAATAAACTTCGAAGCATGATTCAATTATTAAACAGTGAACTGCAATTTTACTACTAACTGAAATATGATAGAAAAAGAAGAAGATGGAACATGCTAGATAAAATTCAGCATGAAAGTAAATCACACTAATATTTTATGGAGAAGTCATGGTTATAACAGAGAATTGGTCCATTCATACATCAGATTTCCGTGATCTTAAGCGGAAGTCTGAAACCCCAAATACACTTTCTTCTCTACCGTACCGAATGAGACATCAATGTTAGGCAAAGAACACCCAAACAGGAATTACCAGCTTACTGCTCAGGGAGGAAACTTTGTTGTGGCATTCACCACTACCAACTTTGATAGCCCGTTCTGGGTTCATGTAAATCTGAAGTTAGTCGGCCCTTCTCCTCTGCAAGCGGCCGCATAGTCTTGAGCGAGGTGTGGGGCAGCATCCTTGTGACGGTAAATGAATTTCTCCAGAAATACCTTCTCGCTCGCCACAAATGTACTGAAGTAATCCCGCTTGCAGTCTAGCAATCCATTATCCTTGAGAAACTTTACAGTGTAGTACCGGGGCCTGAGCCGGCCCTTGAGGCTAAGACTGAGCATTGCGGGCCGACGAGCAATGTAGTCCGGTTCCAGCCCCACCTCAGAGATAAGGAATTCCGATTTGCTCCGCATCGTGTCCTTGGACATTGTGAGCAGCATTGGCAACAGCGGTGCCTACCTCAGCATCGGACCACCTGAACGCGGTCTTCAGTTGCTCCAATTTGACAGCAATCGTCTCCTCGCTGCGGAACGCGACAGCCTGCAGCGCAAGCCTGAACATCCGAGAGCCGCGGGGCACACCTACAGCTTCAGCGCGCACCGCCATGGCCCGGACTTGCTCTGGTTTGGTGCCAAGTAGCCATGGCACAGCGAGGCACAGCGAGGCAATGCCAATAGCATCTATCCCGCACTCGTGCAGGAACGCAACATTGGGCTTGACCACCTTCTGGAGGCTTCTTCTGAGGAGATCGGAGCCGAACTTCAACGCTCGGCTGAGGTTCTGGTAGGAGCCGAAAAGGTGCAGGCAGTAGGGTAGGTTGGAGCCGATGGATCTGGTGCGGAAGCTGAAGGGGGCGAGCGAGACGAGGCGCGCGATCTGAGTATGTGAGAGGCCGATTCCGGTGAGGTCGATAAGGGTAGAGGCCAGCGTTCTGTCTACGCTGGCGCAGAGGAACTTGGGGTCCTTGGGAAAGAAGTCTAGATAACCCCCCTAACTATTGGGTTTGGGATGCTAAACCCCCCTAAGTTTGGATTGGGGCACTTAACCCCCCTATGTATGAAATACCAGGCAAATTGCCCCCTCCAGCTAGTGATGGTGGTTTTGTTAGCTGTTTTCGTCCACCTGGACAATGGTTTTATCCAGCGTCGGCTCGACCAGAGCAAATAACCCCTATCTTGCGCACCGTCGACCTCCACTTTACCACGCGGCTGTCTCCGGCCAGTCCGGCCACTGCCGGCTCGCCATGGACCTCTGGTGAGCTAGCGCCTCGTTCCCGCCCATCTCCCCTTCTTCTCCGCCTCGCAGATGTCATCTCCGTCCCAGACCCGAGCGTGCACGCCATGACCACCATGCCAAGCTCGGCGTACGAGCATCCGCGGTTGTTGTGCACAAGCACCGCGCACGAGCGCGTCCGCATATCGTCCCATCACTCCAGCATCTCGAGCACACGGGCGCGCCTCCTGTTTTGGGTCGCCATCACCGGATTAATTCTCCACTGTTTTCTACCGCGGGTGAGCTTCTCTGTTTTCCGTCGTGCTCCCCGCCGCCTCCTTTCTCTTTTCCTTACATCACCAGACCAGCCGACCAAGGCATCCATGCTTTCAGCCAGCAAAATCACAGCGATCCATCACCTCACTCACGCACTGAGCAGCACCACAACTCCCCATCGTTGTCGTGTTCCCTTGATCCGTGCACAGATCGAACCAGCCGGCCGTGCCCTGCTTTCCTTGGTCCACGACAGGACGCCGCCTACCAGGCTACCACCCTGTGCTGCGCGCGCTCGCCCGCAGCACCAGCATCGGCCGTCCGCTCGAGCCGCTCCAGCGCCACACCCAGCGCGCCCGATTACCCCGGCCCCGCCGGTCTCCTGCCGCCTTCGTTTTTCTGCAGTGACAGGCCGATCCAGTAGTTCAGTGCCCCTGCCCGCCTTGGGTCCCTTGCGCGCATACAGAGCGGCCACTCCCACCCAGGCCCCAACTACAGCGCCACCGAGCTGCCTCCAGCGCCATGCATCCGCCAGCCACTAGGCCGACGAACTTCTTGCCCCACCCGTTCTTGTCGCGGCTGCTCTCGAGTACGAAGCGCTCGGCCTTGCACCCCGGCCAGGATCACCACGCCGTGTTGGACGTTGACGACGAGCCACATGGTGTCCGTGCCGCGTTTGTCGCCCGTCAGGCAGCCGAGGAAGCAGCTCCCGCAGTGGTGCCCCTCCGACAAGTTTTGAGTAACGACGTCAACAGGCAGCCGGAGCGCCTCGCGTCCACGAACACCCGGAGCCCGTGCTTGCGCAAACTCCCCTGCAGGATGTCCCGTTGCGTGTGGATGCTGGCCCATTGTGACCATTAAGCGCCAACATGGCTCAAACCACTATCCACGTCAGCAATACCGCCCAGCTAAACCACTCTCATCATGCAAGGGGGTCAATTAGCTGGTATTGCATAGTTAGGGGGGTTAAGTGTCCCATTTTAAACTTAGGGGGGTTTAGCATCCCAAACCCAATAGTTAGGGGGGTTATTTGGACTTCTTTCGGGTCCTTGGCGACCACGGCGGCGATGTCGGCTCTGGACAGGCCGAGGCCGGCGAGGAAGGCGAGGACTGCGTCGGGCTTGGTGGGGGACATGAGGTGGGAGAGCTTGGTGGAAGCCTTGAGGGCTTGCGCTCGGGTGAGGCCGCAGGTGGCGACGAGGTAGTCCTCGACGGCGAACGAGGGGCTTGGGGAGGCAGCAGGCGCGGCCGCTGAGAGCAGTCGGTGGAGAGGGGAGACGGGAGAGGTGGCGGGAGATGAGAGGAGACGGGTGAGGATGCAGCTTTGCAGGCGGAGCATGGCGGCGTGGCGGCGCCGGCGGCAAGCGCTGTAGAAAGGGGAATCGAGCTCTGTACAGAGATGGGCCTTCGTCGTCAAATTTCAGTGTTTTGGCACCCGGGAGCATATGCTCCCGGTTTTTAAATTTTATTTTAAATAGACTTTTAAAATGTTGAAAAGTTCGGACATAAAATTTAATAGGTATATCTCGAAGTTCTACACGTTCACAAAGTGGTTCCACGAAAACCCGACATTTTTACTGTCGTGTGTAAAAAGACAAATTTTTGTGCAAAAAAAAGGCAGTGTGCGTGACGTTTTTTTGTCTTTTTCACAGAAACCATAAAAAATGTTGGTTTTTTGCAAAACTTGATGGACGTACGTAGAATATCGATACGTAAGCGCGGAAATTTTTGTTCGAATTTTTTTGACATTTCAAAATATTATTCCGGTGGCAGGAGCATATGCTCTTATGTCTTTTGTGCCGAATTGAGTTTCTGTTTCTTTCTTTCTTCCTTCCTTTCTTTCTTTATTAATTGACAGAAAAAAATCGTTGTTCTAAAAAAAAAAAAAAAAAAAAAAAAGAGGAGGCAGAACCAACTTAATGTTGTATCTTCCAAAAATGGCCGGCGTCGGTCGAGCAGCAGCATCCACCATGCCGCCGGAGTTGTTGCTCCGATTCTAGATGCCGACAAGTAGCCAGATGGGTACCTTCTACGATGCACGTTTGGCGGTGGCAGTCTTGAAACTCCCAATTCTACCATATGATCCATACAAGATACAACCATAGACCAACGGGTAATCGCCCATCAACACCGAATGCGTGCACCGCGGCTGAATGCTCTCTAAGGGCATTCCAACCGAGCGACCCAAACGGACGCGCTGGGCCGTCCGTTTTAGACCGTTTGGGTGGTCGAACGGACACCCAGACAGCGGCCCGCGTCCGCGTGTCCGTTTGGATCGCACGCTGCGCCCAACACGCGGACGCAACATATATGTGAAGAAAATCAAAAACAAAGGAAAAATTTAAACCTAAACAAAATTTCATTAAACATAGGCCTGTACATATGCCCTATTTTGGGCAAATTTAAACTACCAAAAGAAGCCCTCTATATGGCTTAAATTTAAAGTAAAAACCCTGCTAGGGTTTGGTCGCGGCGGCGGCCGCCGGTGCGCCGCCTAGGCCGTGTGGGCGTCGTTGGCGTCGGCGTCGACGACGTCCCCGGGCGGCGAGGCACTGTTGTGGCTCGACCGCGCCGGGGACTCCGGCCACGGAGACCACGGGGCCTCCTCCCGGGGTGAGTGGGGGTCGGAGCCCGCGCCGCTGCTCCGCCGCGGCGACACGGAGCTGCGCCTCCCTCTCCGGCCAGGCTTGGCGCTTGGCCCGCTGGAGCCTCCCCTGCTCCGCGCGGCGCCTCCCCTCCTCCTCGCGACGCCTGGCCTCCTCCTCGCGGCGGCGCTGCTGCTCCTCGCGGCGGCGCTGCGCTTCCACCTCCCGGCGGGCCTGGGCGAACTGCTCCCAGGCCTCGGCGTCCTCGACCGCCTGTCGGGCCTCCTCCTCCATCGCGGAGGTGCGAATGGCCTCTTGGAGATGAGGCCATTGCGCTTCCTCATCCGCCGCCGATTTGAGCAGCGCGGCGGCGATGTCGGGGTCCTCCTCGGAGGACTCTGGCTTGGGATGCAGCTGAAAGAACATGGAGCCCCCATGTGTGGTTTTGGTAATTGATGGCAATCCCTATGGACTAACGGTTGCATTGAGAATCTATCTTAGGTCCATAGCCATGTGGTGGTCTCAAGGTTTCAAGATGGAGAAGATGGAGTACAATGACGAAGACGGTGTCGAAGAGAGACGAAGACCATGTTGAAGATGAAGATGGATGAAGACGGTGGCGTGCGTACAAGATCGAAGAAGACGGTGGCGTGTATGTTGGAGGAAGACGGTGGCATGTACAATGATGAAGAGGATGAAGACGGAGCTTGCCGACTCAAGAGGAACGCGCAAGGTTAAGGTTTGTGCTCGATAGGATAGTGGATCGCATCATCGGAGAGAGCTCAAACCTTGCATGCATTGCATCGTGTTTCTTGGTTGTTCTTGGTTCTTATCCATGAGATGAGTTAGAGCTTGTGTTCATCTCCATGACAAGCTCTAGCTCATCGGAAACGGATTCTGGATGCATCGCATGTTGCATGTGCGAGGGTGATGATTTTCCCGATATACCATATTGAGAGGTTACACCTCTATGACCATGAGAAAATCATCACTCACTCTTTTCCATATTTTAATTTTTGTAGTGATAGCTCTCGTCGTCCTCTTTCCGGCAAAATTAGTTTCATGTCATTCCGAGTTTCCTAGCTCAAGTTATGGATTTTACATTGCACTGAAAAAGTCCCACAGAACAAGTTACGGTACCTTTGCGGTACCTTGAGAGCGGTAGTACCGCTTGTGAGCGGTAGTACCGCCTATGGTACCGCTTAAGTACCGTAACTAGTGTTACGACAGTACCGCTTCGGTACCGCTGCGGTACCGCTTGGGATCCAGTAAGGTTTGGAGCCCATTGCGGTACCTCGAGCGGTAGTACCGCTTTGTGTCCACATGGACAAGTTCTGTGGGGATTTCGAATCCAGAGCGGTAGTACCGCTTACCAAAGCGGTAGTACCGCTCGGGCGCGAATCTGACCGTTTTCTTAGCCCCAACAGCTATATTTTGGGCCCCCTATTTATACCTCTCTTCCACCTCCGACCCAACCACTTCTTCCCCTCCATTCTCTCTCCTCCATTGTTGACCTTGAGTTCTTTCTTCCTCCTCTTGATCCCCCCCCACTATTTCTTGCATATTTTTGGGGGAAAGGAGAGAGGAGACCTAGATCTAGAGCTTCACCAATTGAATCCCTCTCCAAGTGAGGGGATCTTGCTAGATCTAGGTCTTGGAGTTATTTGGTGTTTCTCCACATATTTGTTCTTCCTCCCTTATTCCCCCAATAGCTTGTGTAGCTTTATTGGAATTTGGGAGAGAAGAACTTGGGCATCTTAGTGGTGTTCTTAGCCATTGCATTAGGTGCATCGGTTTGGGTTCTCTCCGGGGTTTCGATCTCGTAGAGGGCATGTTACCTTAGTGGTGTTGTTGCCTTAGTGGCCTTGTTACCTTAGTGGTGTTCTTGCCTTAGTAGTCGTGTTTCCTTTGTGGAGTGTGTTAGCCTCTTGTGGCGCATCGTTTCCTTGGTGGAGTGTGTTAGCCTCTTGTGGCGCATTAGCATCCTTGGTGGAGTGTGTTTCCTTGGTGGAGTGTGTTAGCCTCTTGTGGCGCATTAGCATCCTTGGTGGAGTGTGTTTCCTTGGTGGTGTGTGTTGCCTCTTGTGGCCGTGTACTTGAGAGCCTCCTTGTTGTGGAGTTGCCTCAAGTGTGATACTTGGGTGTTTGCCCAAGCTTGTACGGGTTCGGTGACCACCCTCAAGTGTCCCTTAGTGGATCGAGGCTTTCCTTTGGTGGAAAGGCTCGAGGAGAATACGGTGGCCCTAGTGGCTCATTGGAGTGCCTCGTGCCTCCACACCGCTCCAGACGGAGACGTAGCACCTTAGTGTGTGAACTTCGGGATACATCGTCGTCTCCTCGTGCACCGGTTACTTCTCAACCCGAGCTCCTTAACCTATGCGCTTTACCTTGTTATATCTATCTTGCTTGATGTGCTATACTTAGCTTGTTATCACATTGTGCTCATCATGCTAGCATAGGTTGTTGGTGCTCTTAGGTAAACCCCTAGTTGATAGACCTTGAGCTAAACTAGTAAACACATGTGTAGTTTTATTCCGCCTAGTTTAGCTCTCAAGTAGAAGTTTTTATACACCGCCTATTCACCCCCCCCCCCCCTCTAGGCGACGTCCTAGTACATTCAGCAGCAGCAGCAGCGAAGCCGGTGGCGGAAATGCCGCGCCTCCGCGGGCGGCCTCTCCGATGTGGAGGGCGCCGCGGTTCCCGCCGGTCCGCAGCGTCGCCGGCTGCTGCTGGCCTCGTCGTCGTTGGCTCCGGGAGCGAACCGTCGCTTCGGGGCCATGGCGGCGGTTGCGCAGTGGGGACTGGAGTGGAGGGACAGATCCCCTCCAGTCCACATTAAATAGCCTCCCCGGTCACCGACAGGTGGCCCCAAGGGAGACGAGCAGCCCGGCGCCCGGACGCGGGCGGACGCCGCGTGCCACGCAAACCTAGCCCAGATTTGGGCCGGGTTTGCGTCGTTCCGGACGCCGCGGCCGTCAGCATTTGCGGTGCGTCGCCGCGTTGGGCCGGGTTTTTTGTCCGGCTGGACCCATCCGGACGCGCGGGCGCGGGATGGGTCGCTCGGTTGGAGATGCCCTAACGCCCACCAAGTGCCAGCCAGATATCCGTATGCAGGTCCACTGGGCAGTGAATTGTATGTAGGTAGAGTATGGGGCCATGATGCACACAGTTCGTAATTTGCTTGGAGAAAAAGTAAAGCAAAGTATAATTCAATTGAGAAAAAAAAAAGAATATAAAAGCTTTCTGTTCTACCTACAAACAATGGAAGCAAAGCATGATGCGCACAAATATGCAGATATATTTATCTATCTGTTATCAAGATAGAAATATTCCAGATAGCTGAATAATCCAAGTCGTCGAGTGTCACAGGTTTTGGGTACAGAGGTCAGCAGTGCAAGATCGATCCAACATATATGTTTTTAGTTTTTACAGACTGAACTGTAGGTGCCATATAGGGGGAGCAACCTTGCATCCGTTAATTCGTAACTTGATGACATGCATGGTTAGCTCAATAAAATTGTACATATTAAGATGATATAAGGCAATTCACCGGTTACGTAGCTCCTGGTGGCATTTGGGGCTTCCTTTTCAAATTAAAACTGAAAGCGTAAGCTGCAGCCGCATTCAACAGTTCATCGAACAATGTCAGTTTGTTGTCAAAAGCTTTCAGTAAGCTACCCCGCAATAATGCCCCTAGAGGCATTGAGTAATCGTGAAGACTGTTTTCTAACATCAGAAGGTTCCAAGTGTACAAAAAAAAGGACATAAAATTGTATAAAATTGTAAACAGTTCATCAGACTGTTTTATCTCCTACAAGTCTCAGGCCTCTTATAACCGCGACGTGAGTCTCGACATTAGGATTACAATAACACACACTTAGGCGTTAAGATGTCTTGATTAAGCTAATTTATTACACTCGAGCTGGGAACATTGCCCGGAGGAGGAAAGTTTAGATCTAACGGCTGCGTAATGCTTCGTTCAGTTAACAGAAGTGTAGCAGCAGTAGACTGAAGAATTGCAGGATCCTGACAATAATGGGCTTATGGGGCAATTCAGTTCGGCGGTATATGATGCAAACAACATAATCTGAGTTTTGCTGCATTGACACACCATTTTCCAATTTCTACGAAACCTGCATGATGCCACGAAGATTACAAAACAAGTGCCTTCTTCCTGCTGTATGTATTTCACCATATACTACGTTCTTGTCAGCGTCAGGAACTATATTGAAGAGGAATAGTACCACCGGCCCTCAAAAA
Organism: Lolium perenne; assembly: GCF_019359855.2. Taxonomy (NCBI): domain Eukaryota; kingdom Viridiplantae; phylum Streptophyta; class Magnoliopsida; order Poales; family Poaceae; genus Lolium; species Lolium perenne. Next base: position 203,118,638 of record NC_067244.2, read on the forward strand.
CTTCCGTTTGAAAACCATCAGCTACAACCATGAATCATCATTAAGCCAAAATGAACATCTGGGCATGCATGAGTGAGCCATAACCTGAATATCAATCGAATAAAATACAAAAACGCACTCACTTGCACTTCCAGAACTGGAACGGGCAATAGAACATCAGGGAAGAGAGCATAAATTTTGGTTTAGCAATCCATTCAGAGCTGTAAAGGGGTATTCAAGGACGGGGCATCCACCAATCAAGATTTTACAAGAAGAAAAGACGAAGATTAGACCGTTCCCGTTGAAAATATATAAGACTGATATACATGGTAGGTTCAAATCATGATCGTAGGAGTTACATATACATGCTTTTTTAAGCATCAGGTGGAGCATCTGCAAACAAAATACCTTGCTTAGTTCTGCTTACACAAAGTTGATATGACATGCTCAACTCGGATTTTGCATTTGATCCATGCTTAAACAGCAACACTTGTGCTCATACTGGCCCTGTCATTTGCACTCAGTCTAAGATTCAGCCCACTTGGTAAACAAACCACCTTCTTGAGCAATCACATAGGCAATTTCATATATCTTCATGCTAGCTTTTGATGTGAAGCTATCTCACAAGTCATAATCCATGTAGTAAGAGATAGAACCATGTAAAACACATAGATGAATTAGTTCAAGCCATAGTTATTTGCCTGTTTGGTGAGGAAATGGGGACGCAAACAAACGGTAGGCAGAAATCAGACCGGGAACGCTGTCTGGTGATGGCTCCTGAGTACTCATGAACAAGCCCCCATGGGCGAATTCCAGATGGATACTTGCAACACCCTTTTTGATGCTTGGAAACTATGCAAAAAAGAACACCAGCGAGACGAATGGGCAAATAAATAGCGTTAACGAAGAGAACAATGCGGTTGAGGAAGGAGTACAACTGAAAAATCACCAGGATTAAATTAACACAACACTAGTAGTCTCCCCTTGACTATCCACTCATCACTTCTACAAATCACACAACAGGAACATTGCCACAAGTGCAGCTCCGGGAGGTTAGCCTTGGTTACAGCAAGAAGAACTGCGAGTAGAGGAGCTCGCGTATCTTGTAGTAGTCCTCGCACAGCGGGCCCTCGATCACGATTTGCTGAGAACCCGTGCTGCCCTGCAATGCACGACATTGTGTGTCAGAGACGAATGAGAAAATTGCAACAGAAAAACCACAATTCAGGCTAGGGTTTTAAAAAAACACCACAATCAAAAATTTCGCAAAAACACTAAATAGAGCAATTTTGAATTGTGGTGTTTTTTTAACCCTAGCCCGAATTGTGGTGGATTTTTTAAACCCTAACCGACTGAAGTAGTACACGAACAAAATCGGGGGGGGGGGGGGGGGGGCGTAAAATGGGTAGCTTTCGCGATGAACTGGGAGTCGGTTTATCATGCCTGTTCTAGAGTTTGTTTTGTGGTACCACTTGGACATAGGAGGACCGTGGAGACCGAAGTTTGGCAAAAAACATTGGGGCTTCTCAGAATTACGGCTAAATGTATAGCAGATCGAGCGGTTAGTTACCTTTTGGTTAGAATCGCCAATCTTGCGCACCGTGATGTACTCGCCACAACGTAGAGCACCCCCAGAAAACTCGACCTGCATAAAATATTCTTAGTGTTCCATCTTGATGGTTTGAGAGTGTGACCAGAGATTAGTTTGATGCACATACTGAAACCAAAACGTGGAGGACAGAATGACCAAGGAATCCAATATCATAAATTCATAAATTTAAAACAGAGACCTACCTGTAAACCTTTATTTGCAAGGAATTGCTTGAAATCAGCCAATTTCAGATCACCGACAAGAACTGGTTTATGGGCTGATGGAGTTGACGAGGGTGGTAGCAAAGTAAGCTTCTCGTCCACTTTCCCAACTTCTGCATCAACCCACGCAATTTCATGCTCACCTAACTACAGACAGTGGTAGTGTCAGGGCCAGTGTTTTCTTATGGTAAAAACTCATAGTGATGTAAACAAACACCAAAGTGAAGAAATCAACAAATAACCAAATGAAACACATGGGCGAACAGCCAAACACTATGGTCAGTGGCTATAGACTGAGAACAGGTAGTCTCTGGTGGTTACTGGCTTGGAGTTGATGAGCAAATTCAAGGGGTTAATAGTTAGGTTCTTATGGCTGGTGACTAGCTGGGAAATGGAACGGGCTGCCTGGTTAAAAAGCAATAACACTGTTTTCTAACAGCAAAAGGAGCTCTAGTCTTTTCCTTTGTTTGCTAATAGGGGAGCTCTGAATGGGCTCTGAGTAGAGCTCGGCTACTCAAAGAGAGAACTCGAACCATTAGATTGCTAGCTTTACTTATGTCAAGTTCATATCATGGCACGATCTCCACATCAAGATGACTTTAACATTGAAGAGATGAAATTAATTAACAATAAAGGAATCAAATATAGCTCATACCTTCTTAGATATGACATTGCTCATGAACTTCTCTGAAAGTTGTACCTGAAATTTCATAAGTCAGACAAAATTAGCAAGTATGTATAAACATATTTGATTGGTAGCAAACTTACATTAGCCTCCATGCTTAAATAAACAATGGCATATACAAATATTGAGTATCATGATGGTGCAATGACTTCAGTAATTGGCAATGCCTATTATTCACTAATCTGGAGAATCATGATGGTGGGTGCAGTGACAACAGAATAAGAATTAATACACCAGTATCTGAGGGTGACTTTACTTTCCTAATCTCCTAAGTAGAACTCTACTATAAAGGGGCTTATCAGTTAACAAACTAACCTTGTAAGCACATAAATCTGATGTTACATCAATTGTTTCTTCCAACTGAGGAGCATAAACATGCAGGTCTGAGTTCTTTGCACAATGCATTTTCAAATGTTCAGTAGCTTCTGCAGATCCATGCACCAAAACCTGGAAAATATGAGAAGAGGTTCAGGATGTGCTACAGATTTCACATACAGCGCAAGTACTGATCACAACCACTGCAACTGCAGGTCGCTGATATCACACACGTCACATGGTAAACAAAAAAAAAAGAATCACCAAAGTAATTATCTACACAAAGTGTATGGTGGCATGCCACCTTCGAGTGGATAGACATGCAAAGTGAGATTCACATGATATATGGATTCAATAATGCAAGTGCTTCAGAACATAGTCTCAGAGAGAATTCAGAGATATCTTTAACTATGAAAAGGACAAAAGATAGGAGTGAACAGAAAAATCAAAAGGGAGCAAATAAGTTTAAACTGTAAGATCAAAGCCATACATACTGTACAGTACAATATTCAAACTGAAGACACGTACAAGTTTCAGTGGGGCCACATGAGCAATAACAGATTTTACGGAACGGCCATCGGACCGACCTTCAAAGTCCATATATGCCAATGAGCACTTCACTTGCACCTGAAAAATGCCAAATATTCTTAAACAGATGGAAAAATTCAATCTAGATAGACGTAAGGCTATCACTTTGATATAGGATACTAAATAAAAGAGACAGAAGAGAACTTACTGTCATCTCATTTGAAATCACTTTTGATGGTGCCGAATCAAGGAGCAGGCGTGCTGATCCCTCATCAAGCTTACCATCCATACCATCTCCAGCACCCTGAGAGAAAACATGCCCTTAATAACCTAGAGTAAATCTAAACTATATAAGACCAGTTCACCTTAAGTAAAAACAAATGAACACCGCTGAAGTTGGAAAGGAAGTTCCATCTGTTTCCCACTTCATTTAAAGTTTCTTGCAGTTTTCAATAAGGGAAACAGTCTCCAAAGAAATGACAGTGGCACAATAATCATACTGACAGGCATGCAACTAAGTGACCATGGACTAAAAGTCTAAACACAAACTGAGTAGTCAAAAGGAACAGCAAGTGCATAAGCGAACTTACGAGCATCAAATTATTATCCATTTCATCTTGTTTCATCATATAATCATCAGGATTGATAACCTCACCGAAGTCATCCCAGTCAGCAGTATTTTCAAAGAAAGGAAACATAGGAGCGACACTGGTCGCCGGAGGGACAAATCCATCAATTAGAATATCCACACTCCCGCCAACATTTGAGCCAGCTGATGGAACCAGAAAGTAAAGAAGGGTAGTTAACTACATACAACAGATACCCGCAAAAAAAAACTACATACAACAGATATGTTATTATCGTTTTGCTTGTTCCGTACAGTGAATAAGAATGAAACAGGGATATTGAACTACATCAGATCAAAACACAAGACAGGCAGAAAAGGAGAAGTAGAATAGTCATATAAACAGAGTAAGAGAAACTTTTCTAGATGAACTAAAAGTGGCTATCAGGAAATATATAATATTCCAAACTATAATATGCCATTGCAAATGTGATATGATTAGGTAAGATAGCCCACGTATGCTCCGAAAAATGTGTAACCATCTTATACCATTGGATCAACGAGAGAAAAAAATCTTATACCATTGGATGATTTACAAGACAAGCTTGCATCGACGACCATGGGAGCAGAAGCCTTTGCATTTGATCCCTGAGAAGCCTTTAGCTCCTCCTCCTTGCTGAGGCTAGCCTTTAGCGCTTCTTCCTTTTTTACCCGTTCTTGTTCCTCTTCATAAGCTTTCAGCTCATCACCAACTAAAGGAATTCGTTTGCTCATAGTCACTTTTACAGCTTTGGGGGGTGGATCCACTTGAAGCATGCGAGCAAGAGTCCCAAACTGGAATGCCAAAATTTTCTAATCAGACATTTGTTTATGCATAGACATCCAATGCACGAATTCTGCTACTAAATGAAATAAACGAAGACATTTCATCATCCTTTGCAGTCAACTATGGAACATGACACAGAGATAATGGTAAATTTTGGGGAAGTGAGGCTTTATAATTTCTTTTCCACCAGGAATAAAAGATCAATTCAGCGGATGATTTCACTTAAAGCAACTTTGGCTCATGCTCTTTACATATCCAAAGTTTAAACTATGTGTTATCAAGGCCTCTAGTCATTTATACCTTCAAATCTCCATAATTCCTATAACTATTTATTTAGGGTGGCAAGCTACTGAAGATATGTGAAGATTGAAGAGAACTGTGATCCATTTGGAGAAGCTGAAAATATGGATGTACCTGTCCTTTCTCAGTAAAAAGCACCAGGTTTTTTGCTTCATTTGCCATATCAACAAATATGTCATGAGAAAAGCCAACCTCCAAGCTTGACATGGACGCTAGAACCACCTGCTAAGTATCTGTTAACTTCAAGGTTCCAAAAGTATGGTAGACATAAACATTGTTACTCTAACCTTTGGAGCATCTCCCAGTTTCTCCAGCTCTTCTTTGTTAATTATCAGTGAAACATATCTGCAACAGAGACAGTTCTAAGAAATAATACAAGGATCACATGGAGAATTGGACAGCCTAGAAAATAACTCTGATCACAACATTCTAAGAACAGAACTCCAAAGAAAGAATATATCCGTTACTCCACTGGAGCAACAGAGGGAAAGCATGTTCATGTCAAGGTAAACGTTATACCTTAATAGAAAGGCATTATCTCTAGTGTGTTCAAAAGACTTTGAGATTGAATCGCTCATCCATTCAAGAAAACTCTTGACAAAATCAATAGTACTTGTAGAAACATTTGTCAGAAAGTAGATAGGATAGACCAAATGTCGTTGAGCCCAGTACTGAAATGCATGGAGATAAGAAGTTAGCATAGCATGACAGGATAAAGGAGTACCGTGATAATAAATGACGATTTCACCTGCTCCATTATTAAAAGAAGTTCTAGCACTCTACCGGCTGTATCAACAGGCAGTAACACGCTACCACCATTTGATAGAACTTTCACCATTGAATCTGCATAGAACAGGGTGACACTTCAACTAAGAGTTTTTGATATATAATGCAAGGAAAATAACCTGCAAACAAGTAATGATTTCGTAGCTAGTCCAGCAATGTACCAATGAAATCTTGATCCTGCTGCCTTTTGTAGACTTGATTGTTCAAGGCATTGTAAGCATCAGTAATCAAAACAGCTGGCCGTACAAAAGATCCAAGGGCAGTACCATTCAAATGTCTGAGAAGGCACAACGGTATTAAGTTATTTAAGCTACAGAGTACAAAATCTGTACATGACAGAAACAACACAGAATCTAACCTCTCTTTTCGGTGGTTGAAATCAACTGCATAGATGACGTCTTCCCCATCTTTTGTTATCTTCCATACTGTACCCCCCAACAGATGCCCAGACACATGCGGTGCAATCACTATTCCTTCACCTTTATCTGCCGAGAAACGGTTACTGAGAGAATACAGCTGACTAGCTGAGCATACTGAAGTGGTGTACATCAACATGATCTCACTAACCTTTAAGAAGGTGGTTTTGTGAGTATTTTAGCCTCACGACATTCTGGAATGCAGCATCTATATCATCCAAAGTGAACAAGTCAAAGTCTGCAACTTGCTGCGAAAGAGACATTAAAAATTGGTAAGAGTCCTCCATGAACGATGAAGAGTGAGAAACGACAATGTAGGCGGGCGTCTATTTGGTGAGGTTCCCACGCAATTAACAAGGAGGATATGTGTACTGGAAACACATATGGTTAGACAAGCACAAGCAGTTACCAATTACAACAATGGGCGCAAAAGAAGCTTACCCATCGAGATAGGAAATAATCATACATGGTCAGAAGTCCAAGCCTAAACACAGGTTCTGTGGCATATACTGGTGCAGATAATCCAAGATGCTTCATAGCATAGGGCAAAGCTCCCAGATGCATCATGTCAGGGTGAGACAGAAGAACAGCATCTATTGTTGGGGCAACCCTGAAAAGATACGAGACATGCTTATCTGCATAAGTGAAAGATATTATTCAATATGTTTTGACTAAAATAAGCTACTATATCCATGTGGCGGCTCTTCGTCAGCAAAGGAAAACAAACAAACAAAACAAATTTCTCCGGTCAGGACAATGAAGTACAAGTATAACAGCCTGAGAGTGCATGCCAGAGGTCAACTAGCACATGACCATAAACTCATGCACACTTTCACACCTAGAAACAATATTCGCTCGATTCAACAAGTCAATTCCCTAGCTGGCGCAATTCGTCGAGCAGGTGGCGCGCGTCCGGCGAGGCAACCTCGCCAACGAACACGCACGCATGGTAGCACCGACCACCGAGACAACCGAGTGTACGAGCAAGCAAGCTCGCGGGGGCGGAACGAATAGTGGAACGGGTAGGTGCTGGCGGGGGTACCTTGCGAGGGGCTGGAGCACGGCGGGGTCGCAGTGGTCGGTCCAGCCGCAGTCGAGGAGGAAGCGGAAGCCGTCGACGGCGAGCAGGTAGCAGAGGGGGCCCTCGCCGTACGCGCCGCTCAGCGGCGTCACCTGCACCGACGTCCCCATCCCTTGGCCGGCGGCGACGGCGAAGACGGCGAGGTGGAGAGTGGAGTCCGACCGGCGGTTTCGGGCGGCGCGTTTGTGACCGAAGTCGGGAACCCGGCCCAGCCCATAGGCTCGAGAGTCGAGATGGAGGAAGCTGTGGGAGTAGAACTGGGCCGGGATGTGATGGGCCCGGCGTGGCAATTCGGCCCATAAGGGTCGACCAATTGCTGCTAACGTCTCTGATTTAACGGAAATAGTTCATCTGATGGCGATACGATTGCTAGTTTTTTTTTAGAGCAACCACATATTTCATTAATCAAACACCAAGTTACATGAAGCAACACATGTGAAAACTAAAAGATAAACCGGGATAAAATAATTATCCTGAATTTGCAGATAAAAACCTAAAAGATCGACAAATACAAAACGATCTCTAGGGTTTCCTGCAACCACCGTAGCCAGCGGCCGCCGTCCATTCCAACGCCGCCGAGACGAACGCAAGAACAGACGTCAAGCCTCCACCATTGCAAGATCCAAAAAAGCATCATCGCCAACGAGGCTTTGTGAGTCGATGAACAGGCCTGCTGCAAGCAGCGAGGCACATGTCGTTGTGGCACGTCGACCGGGGGACGTCCCCTTGCTGTCTTGGACCAAGATACGCCGCCTCCCATCAATGAAGTCGGAGAAGAACGACATAACCACCACCTCCGGACCAACATCTTCGCTCCTGAAGAACCACCTCGCCCCGGCCCCCAGCGCCGTCGTGGACAACGACAAACGCCAGTGACACGTCAAGAAACAGATCTCGCCAGATCTGAAGAACGGCGAGAAGACCAAGCCGCCGACCTGAAAGATCGACAAGCACACGTTGCCAACAACTCCGAGACGCCGCCGTGAAGGTCGCCGCCGGTGTGGGAGTGAAGTTGTGACATATTTATTTGCCCGGGCGCCGCTCCCACCACCCCAACGACGCACCATAGGAAACAAAAACTAACCCTAACTACTAGGCCAGAACGGAGGAACGAGGTTCCCCCTCCCTCATGCTGCCGCCAGAGCGGCAAGTGGAGGGAGAGGAAACCAGGCCCAACGCCCTGGCCGGAGATTTGGAAGATTGGATCGTCTCCGCCTCTCACGAGCGGAAGAGGAAAAACGGTTCGTTTTTTGATACGGTTGCTAGTTGGCTCTGCCCTGGCTGACTTTTGCTGGTCGCCACTTGTGAGTCGAAGCTGAGCATTTTATATATCTGCGTGCGTAGAGGGAACGGTATTGAGAACAAGTAACTGCGTGTATGGTTGCCCTACGCAGGAGCCCTCCACGGTAGCCACTTCTCGCATTTTTGTTGGGCAAAACTTTCTCTCGTCTGGCCCACCACCCGCTGTCGCTGCAAAAGCAGTCCTGCTATTGTCCTGTGGCTTGATATATGTGCTTGCGCGTCCGCTCTTGCTCGTGTGTCTCTGTTTGTGGACCGTGTTAGTTGATGGCCCACTTGTCTGTATGTTGGGTGCATATACTATAACGAGAAAAACTATCTCATTAGTCGGTGGAGACTGCGTCTCGAGCCCCACGTCTATGATGCCTGTCTATTCATCTCACGCGCAAGAAAGGCCCCCTCCCATCTTCCCTGCTCCTCACTTTTTCGCCCGTCGCCGGATATGCGTCTCCCTCCCTCCGCCTGCGCTTCCCCTGCATCTTCCCTCCCCCTCCCTTCGAGATTTGTGGCTCTCTTCTTCGGCTCGACCGGTCCCATGGAGGAGATCAGGCTGATGGGGAGGACGCAACAGATTTGGATGGGGAGACAGGGAGGTGGCGGGGATGGGGATGCACTCATCGGCACAAAGAATTGGGGAGCTGGTGTCCGCAGGATAGGTCCTGATCTTCCTAGAGCACCACGCCGCCGACAGCGGTAGGCTTCAGATTTTGGCATCTCCTGGGTTCATCTCCGGTGAGGTATACCGACTCGCTTGAGTGTGCTTTGCCTGCTTGTTCGTGTGGTTTCTTTCATAGTTTCATGTATATCCATCTTACCTCGTACATTCGTGTACATATGCCACAGAGGTGACAGCTCCTTTTCCAATTGCTAAAGGTGTGGTACCAATTTACTTGATGGTTGCCTGGAGTCTGTATTTTCCGTAATCCCTTCCGTGGACGAGGTGCCCCTCCCCTTGGCTTTTCTCTATCGGCCTCCTCCACGTTGTACACCTGGAGCTCCGCGTCGCACCCGTTCGGCCATATCCATTTTTCAGAGCACTTTCTATTTTGCTTGCTCTTTTCAGTATGTGGAATATATTAGTGTAACTTGGCCTAATTTTTCAAGTGTGTTAGATGGTATTTTTGTACACTTTGTTACTTCTGTTGGATGCCTTTTTGGTCATTACCTCTGTAGTTGCTTTTGATGTTAGTTTCACAATGTCATAAATGTTCGGTATGTAAATATAGGTGTTCGGATGATGGTTGGATGCTCACAATTCACTGTCTGCCAGGTACATGATGTTGCAGTAAGCCTAGCCAAAGAATGCTCAGGCTAGCATGCATCTGATGGTTTTGCAACTCAGCGTCAATGCCAAATAAAGTTTCACTTCGAAGCGTATGTTCTGTGGCAACATAGGGTAATTAATCTCATGGAATTAATGGCCACACTTTGTGAGATGAGTACATCTTGTCGATCATTTCTTGTACGATTATGAAGGATGGTTCAAATGGGTTATGATTTCCATTTGCTGTTTGTTCATGGTTTGTGTTGGCTGAATTTTATCTCTCCATTTTTTTTATGTTTTGTCTTTTATTCTAGATGATGTATGACATTGTGCACAACAGCAAGCTTCTGATATATTATATCTTTCTACGCATGTTCCGAGTTATAAAGCATATGAAATAGATTCATCAGTTAATTCCAAATTAACAATAGGAGTATTTTTTTTATCATTGAATCCTATCTGCAGGGACTACTTGCCATCGAGATACTTCTGCTATTGATATGTCCATGCCCTATATTGATTCGCTGTGATTCCTTGCCATGTGGGCAACAGCTTATCGAGCATGTTGTCTCAGTGGTCCATGACAGTGAGGTCAATCTTCCTGGGAAGCCTGCGGAAAATGAGATACCAATTGCTTGATCAAATTATAGTAGGAGCAGGACAGTGAACCTGCGGTACAACAACTCTCTAACAGACAACTTTTTTAATGCATTTCAATATTTTGAGCATGGATTGATCAGATTTAATATGACCTAGCAGCTTTTAGAAGTTCAAACCTGAAAGATCGAGATGTCGCCTAGAGGGGGGGTGAATAGGCAATTACAAACTCTTGCGGATTTGTCTTGTAAGAATGCGGAATTAAACTATCGTTTAGTTTACAAGCACAAACCCTAAATATGCTAAGCTCAACTAAGTGTAACAATAGCAAATAGAGCTAAGCTAGATAGGCACAAGATATATGTAGCACAAGTGATAGCAAGATATATGTACTTCAAGCACGATGGCTATCACAAGGAAAGAGAGCTCGGGTATAGAAATAACCGAGGCACGCGGAGACGAGGATGTATTCCCGTGTTCCCTTACTTTGCAACAAGGTACGTCACGTTTGGAGGAGTGGAGGTCCCACGAAGGATTCCCCGCGCCACGAAGGCTCACCCTATTCTCCGAACCACACCCACGAAGGATAATGGCCCTTTCCTTATGGTTAGCTTTTCCTCCGCTCCGGAGATGGCAAGCTCCACAACCACTTCACAAGCTCCACGAAGGAGAAGCCCGGGCCTCTTCACAATCTTCTTGAAGAGATCACCGGAGCACCAATCACCAAGCCAACTAGGAGGTCACCCTCCAAGAGTAACAAGCTCACGGTCTCTCACTCGAACAAATCGTGGTGGAGAGCTCAACACTATGCAATGATGCAAAGCAAGAACACCGGAGGTGTTCAAGTCCTTCACACTCAAATCCCACCAAAGCAACGAATGCTAGGATGAGATTGGAGAGGAAGAATAAGGGGGAAAGTCAACCAAAGACTCCAAGATCTAGATCCCAAGAGATTCCCTCACTTAGAGAAGAAATGGTTTGGTGGAAGTGTAGATCTAGATCTCCTCTCTCAAATCCTCAAATATGAGCAAGAACGGTTGGAGGAATCAAGGGAGAGAGCAACTTCTTCAAATGCAACAATGGAGGTGAGAGAATGGGAAGAACTACCTGCTCAAGGTGGAAGAAAGGTGTATTTATAGCTAGGAGCAAATAAAACCGTTGGGGGAAAAAAGACAAGAAAAAAGGCAGAAAAACGGGCCAGAAAATGTGCCCAGCCGGCGGCCCAGCCGGTTGACCGGAGCTGTGGCCGGCCAGGCCGGTCTGGGGTCCGGCCCAGCCGGACCAGCAGTTGGGCGAGGCGCGCGCCGCGCTGGGCGACGGAAAGGCCTCAGGCCGCGCGGGGGCAGCCAGGCCGCGTGGGCCGGCGGCGGCCCAGCAGAGCACGGGCGGTGCGAAGCCAGGCCGCGCGGGGCGCGACAGGGGCGCGGGCCGGATGGGGCGGCGGCCCGGTTACGGTCTGGTCGGACCGGAGGTGGAGCTGGGCTGCCCGGCGCGTGGGCCGGTGGCCGCCCGGTCGACCGGGTGGGCCGGCATGCGGTCCGGCAGGCCGGGCGGCAACCGGCCGCCTCCCCCCTTTTTTCTTTTTCTTTTTCTTTTTCTCTTTTACCTTTTCTTTAATAACTATTGCTCCCGAACTCCGATTAACATGAAACCAATTTTGTTGGAAAGATAACGACGAATAGAACCCTAACAAAAACTGGAAATATGGAGACTCCTCACAGAACATTTTAGATGATTTTAGAGAGGGAGTCTCCCACCGTCAAGAAACGGTGAAGACGTCCAAACTCGAAAACGCAATAGAAGATGCATGCGGATTCCGTTTTCGATGAACTTGGGCTTGTTGTAAAGCTAGCAACAAGCTCAAGAACCTCACACAGATAAACACCAAGAAGCAATAAGGATATGCAAAGTATGCAAAGGATTGAGCTCCCTAAAACGATGTGATCAAGTTACCCAACCGAAAGCCCCTCTTGATAGTGCGGCTATCTATCCTATAATCCGGTCTCCCATCAACCACCTCGAGACCGGTAAAAGGAAAACCTATCAAGGTCATACCTTTGCCTTGCGCATCCCATCACTTGATCATTGTCGCTTCGTGTATACTCACAAATGCTCCCCCATACACTATGATGGGAAAGCTTCATAGATGTACATCTTCACATGTCCATTATCACCAATGGACGGAAAAGCTTCAAGCATGTGATCCACTTGAGATGCTCATCTTGAACTTGCCCAAATCAACCTTGTATCTTCACATACTCACTTAAGATAGAGCATGGCTAATATTGAGTTCCACATAAGAACTCCATCTTCATTTCTTCTTCTTGATCATATCACATATATATATCTTCATACCGATGATCTTGATGCCAATACACAAGGTATACCTTTATCTTCATGGCATCCATACTTGAATCCAACACATGGAGTACAAGTAGTACCTATGGAATATTCCTTCATATAAACTCAATGAAAACATTAGTCCATAGGGGTTGTCATTAATTACCAAAACCACACATAGGGGCAATGTACCCTTACAATCTCCCCCATTTTGGTAATTGATGACAACCACAATAAGAGGGTTTATATAATGAATATTAGAAACAAGTACGCAACTTATCCGAGAATAAGTTGTATACAAGAGGTTGTATTTGATATGGTCAAGTAACACAAAGCTACTAGCCCATATCAAAACCGGCTCTACTCACACAACTACAACAAATGCAAGAGATGTGAGTAGAACCAATATATATAGAGAAAACTCCCCCACAATGTATGCACGTGTGATGAACATGAATTCATTGCATATATTGTCAAGATTAACCTTTGGGATAGTTTCCACCATATATATACAACCATGCAAGACATATAAATATGGAATGCATGAGAGGACAAAACACTTAAGCACAAACCAAACTTAAGTATAAAACCATTCCCTTAAACCCTCTAAACTTCTCCCCCATTGGCATCGATTGCTAAAATGGGTGAAAAATTTAGAAGGCCAATATAATGTGAGTTCCTCCCCAGAGTGTGCACTTCTCATAATTTGAGTGGAATCAAGTGCACATATCCAATGATGAATACTTGAAGGAAGTCAAACTATATTGAGGATCAAAGATTGCATAAAGATAACATGGTGAAGTGAGCTTCAACAAATAAAGCAAACAATCAAAGATCCAATTGGACAAACAAAGATATCATGATAAGAGAGATATAGTGCTCTAAATAAAATAAGAAAGCTCCCCAAGGTTCGTGCACAATTTATAATGTTTGCATTTGAATACAATATGCACAAACATGGAATCCTCACTCCCTCTATATCATTTAGAACACACCCAAGATAAAAATAATATGCTTATCAAGAATAACTTGAGTCCAACAATTACGAGATATGAGTGCATGAAGAAAAACAAGTAAACCAAGCACTCATAAATCTTCTTTACCAACACCACTAAAAGCAAAAGGGTAAAAGATGGTTGGCAAGGAACAAGGATATCAAGTTGATGGATTAACGATCTCATGTATATAAGTTTCTAAAGTGGACATAGTGATCCATAAAGAAACATGCACACACAAGAGGTTAACAAAATAAATAAGACATGATATCCAAGATGAAGTCATAAAATATACCAAAGGATGTTTGCTTAAGAAGCATATATAGCCTATGGCTCCAATTTTCACTTATGGTATATATGAATGAACTTCAACCAAGTTAAACCTCAAAAACATCACAACTAACAATAAGGGAAGTAGAGATAGTTGGAGTGTTTTGAGAAAGGCAACAAGTATCATAAATATGGATTTATTTCGCAATTTCATCAATATTGCACATAAGAGCTCTTTGAGGAATTGATATGCAATAAATTGCTAGAGGGCATATTTGGGTAGGTGAATCATATGATGTATATATATTTCCAACATATGCATCTTCTCAAATTACTCAAATGTACAATAAAAAGTTTTACTTTAAAAATGAGTTTTCAAGAACCGCAATATTTTTTTTGAAATAAATAACTTCATGCCAAGATACAACCTACAAGCGGTTGGATGCTATATGGGAATGCATGAATAGGATACTTGTTACCGAGATAGCAATGGCTTGATGTAGTAGATAAGAGTTCATCGATCATCCTAGCTTGACTCCAATTCTCATATGGTGGCAACACCTTCCTTATAGATGAGACAAGCCTCCATTGCATCTCCAATGTACCTAAAACATTATTCAAGTACATCTTGGTCCCCAAACTTATTGGGTCCAACATGGTTAGACTAACCACAATATATAGGACACACTCCATATAAACATGTGCATATTTAGATGAAATTTGAATTTCATGCACATCTTAGCCATTTAGGATTTGATGGAGTATATCCTACATAATGGATCGAAAGAAGGCAAGCATGCTATAAATATAAATAAATTACATATAAGCACGCACAAAGACTTTTAAAGATTCAAGGAAGATATACTTTGGACAAAACACCAAAAGAATTGAATAAGGCATAGAGATTTCACAAAACAAATTTGTTGTCCAAATTATATCTAAGAAGCAAATCACAAAAGATTTGTTCAACAAAGTTCAACAAATGAACTAAGAAGAGACCATTGAGCATAAAGGATGAAATAAAGCAAACATGCTCAAAGATCTTATCTCATTCAACATATAAAGCATAGAAGAAGGAATGAGATAGCAAAACTCCCCAAAAGAGCAAGGTTCGAACAAATAAACCAAACCCTCACTTTTCACAATGGCACAATGTACCGTAAAGAAAAGGTATGTATTCCAAAACAAACACTTGATATGAATCAAGAGGATTTATCAAAAGATTTTTTCAAAGGGACAAGGAAGACATATGGGAGCTACAAGGATTTGTTGGAAGTAAAATAAGGCAATAAGAAGCAATCCAAGGTGAAGGTGATCCATAAATTCAACCACATATAAGGTGAGTATATTGGAAATAATTTCCGGTGGTGAATTGACAAAGATAGTAAGGATCAACTTCACAATAAAAGGCATAGGATAAGTATATAGAATTAAGCACTATGCACGGATGAAGATTCTTGATAACTTCAACTAGTCACACACTCACGCACGACAATGATTAGAATAACTTGAAGCAAACGGTGTCCCAAATAAGATATAGAGATATGTATTTGAGGAAAAACCGCACCAAGAATTTCATATTCAAACAAGAATCCATAAGATGAGCAATAAAAGCTTTTTAATAGAAGTGGAGCTTGTTTGAGCAAACATGCCACCTAGGAACAAGATAATTAAGAGCATCAACTCTAAGTGGCATAACCTCATATGTTCACATTTTCTAGGCTTGTGATATGTACAAAACATATTACTCCCCCATAACGTGATAAAACATTTCTTCTAAACAAGAGGCAACTAAAATTCGACTAGAGATGATTAATGGACATTTAGAATTTGAATTTCTCATGAGTATGACATACCACATAGTGACTAGATAATCTTGTAATATCAATACTAAGTGGTGGTACCCATGTACACACATTTTAGAGAAAGAGAGATGCACAATGCATATCACTCCCCCAAAATGGGATGTTCCATTAATCACTTAAAGAGAGCCAAATAATATGTCATCAAGATGCGTTAGGCTCACAACAATACACAAGTATATGATGAGTCAAACAAACATACTTGAATACACAAGATAGGTAAGTAAGACACAACACATACACACACATATTTGATACAAAACCAAACATGCAAAGGGGCAAGTAACTTACAATAAATATGATGAGTTGAAGTATAAGTTACCGCAAAGAGGAACATTGGATATAAGATATAGATGATAATCCATACGACTTGGCTTGGTCAAAATATAATATATGAAGATCCCTTAATTCTTCATGAAGTAGCCAAGTCTCCAATGCCCTCCACTTGTACCTATTGATCAAGTTTGAGATTGTTGGTCCCCAACCAAGTTGGGTCCTAAGAGGTTAGTCACAATAGGCTTGGCAACCCAAATGGTTCTTTTCTTGAAACCACTTTGAGTTCCAACAAACTTGGCAAACACATTGCCATCCTTACCCTTCCCTAGAGAATAATCATCATCAACAATTATAGGGTTAGATAAGGTACCACCTAAGCAAGAAGAAGCAAAGTGCCCCTTCTCACGGCATAAGTAGCAAGTGTTCCCCTTTCTCTTCTTTATTGATTTCTTCTCTTGGGGAACAATATCTTGATTCTTCTTGGGAAGTGGCCTATCTTCAACTTGAGGTCGAGCATGAGCTTGACCTTTACCTTGTGGCCGTTTCCCTTGTTGTTTCTCACTCAAGTGCTTCTTCTTTTTCTTCAATGGGCATGATCTAACATGATGCCCTTCAACCTTGCACTTGAAGCAAACCAACTTGGCCGGATCATTGATTTTATCTTGGCCCTTCTTCTTGTTGCTCTTGCTCTTGGACTTGTTCTTGTTATTGGAGTTGAATCCAAGTCCACTCTTGTCATTGGGGGATTGTTGCACACTTAGCATCTTGTCAAGTGCGGATTTCCCTTCATGACGCTTTTCCAAGTCTTTCTTCAAAGAAAGGACTTGGGCCTCGAGCTCTTTGATTTCCTCTACATGGTTAGTAGAAATACAAGTACTAGAGGAAGTAGAAGCTTCATTGTTAGAGCAACAAGGCAAAGTGAGTAATCCAACACAAGGTGTATCACTAGTTTGACTAGATGGATTACAAGGACTAGCACATGGCAATATAACATTTGTAGTAGAGATTGTGCTAACATCCATATGAGGCTCACAAGATGTTACCTTAGTGATACTTGCCTCATGAGCTAACTTTAGCCCATCATAGGAAATTAGAAGATCATCATGAGAGCTTGAGAGCTTTTTATGATTTTCTTCCAATTCCCTATAATTGCTAGTTAGCAACTCAAGTTGAGCCCTTAGCTCAACATTCTCCTCTAAGGTAGATGCTTCACAAGAATTAGAGTTAGTAGCACAAGCATCAACAATAGTTTTCTCATTTTCATGCATATAGGATTCAATTTTTTGTGTAAGCATAAAATTAGTATGCTTCTCATCTTTTAGCTCATGCTTGAGGAGAGTGAATCTCATTTCCTCATTTTCAACATGGGACTCCAACTTCACTATGGTTTCCCTATATTTATTCAAGGTATCCATAGAGTGTTCGAGATTAGCACGAGCTTCTTTATTACCATGAAGAGAAGCATATATCGTTGCCATATTATGCACCAAGGTATTATATTCTTCATCATTATCATCATCATCACTCTCATCATTAGAGGAAGTGTTAGGAGTCAAAGTAGGAGATACCTTTGATCCATTTGCCATAAGGCACATGTGCATACCGGAGGATGAAGATGAAGATATTCTTGAATCCTCATTTGAAATCATGTCTTGATCCATAGAGTGTTCGGTTTCCTCTACATTGTTAGTCAACAAATAACTAGAGGAAATATAAGCATTTTGATTACGGGAGCAAGACAAGGTAAGCATATCTTCATGAGATCTATGTAAGCAATTTACACATGATATGCAAGGACTATCAACACAAGCATGTAGGTCATTTTCAATGCTAGATGTGTTTAAATCCAAAGAGGAAGCATTACAATGGGATAGAGATGAAGAATCATCATTATTGAGCACAATATCAACATTGCAATTTTCCTCACCACTCACCATATCATTACCTCGTGTCTTGCTACACGTTGGTGAAATGAAAGAAGATGATAACTCATCACGACCGGACGTGGAAGCAACTTGGAGTTCTTCATGATGTGAAGGGGAAGAGAGCTCCTCGGAGTCACCACCGACCAATTGAGAAGTGGATCCACCAAACATTTCCTTAAGCTTGATCCACATCTCATGAGACGATTTTCGCTTTATATATATCAAGAACCTACGAAAATCGGGTCTCAAAGAGAATAAAAGCTCATTAGATACTTGAGCTTCAAGATGTAAGTTTTTATCATCCTCTAAAGATAGATTTTGAGAATCCATCGGAGGAGAAAAACCGACATCTAGAAATTGCTCTATATGTGGACACAAGGTCCGAAGCTTACAAAGCAAGCAATTTCTCCACAAAAGATAATTTGTGCCATTAAAGACAATTGTGTCATTGTGCACTATACTAGCCGACATCTTTACTCTCAAGGCGGTGAAGCCTTAAACAAGGAGAGACCTTGCTCTGATACCAATTGAAAGATCGAGATGTCGCCTAGAGGGGGGGTGAATAGGCAATTACAAACTCTTGCGGATTTGTCTTGTAAGAATGCGGAATTAAACTATCGTTTAGTTTACAAGCACAAACCCTAAATATGCTAAGCTCAACTAAGTGTAACAATAGCAACTAGAGCTAAGCTAGATAGGCACAAGATATATGTAGCACAAGTGATAGCAAGATATATGTACTTCAAGCACGATGGCTATCACAAGGAAAGAGAGCTCGGGTATAGAAATAACCGAGGCACGCGGAGACGAGGATGTATTCCCGTGTTCCCTTGCTTTGCAACAAGGTACGTCACGTTTGGAGGAGTGGAGGTCGCACGAAGGATTCCCCGCGCCACGAAGGCTCACCCTATTCTCCGAACCACACCCACGAAGGATAATGGCCCTTTCCTTATGGTTAGCTTTTCCTCCGCTCCGGAGATGGCAAGCTCCACAACCACTTCACAAGCTCCACGAAGGAGAAGCCCGAGCCTCTTCACAATCTTCTTGAAGAGATCACCGGAGCACCAATCACCAAGCCAACTAGGAGGTCACCTGATACGTCTCCGACGTATCGATAATTTCTTATGTTCCATGCCACATTATTGATGTTATCTACATGTTTTATGCACACTTTATGTCATATTCGTGCATTTTCTGGAACTAACCTATTAACAAGATGCCGAAGTGCCAGTTCCTGTTTTCTGCTGTTTTTGGTTTCAGAAATCCTAGTAATGAAATATTCTCGGAATCGGACGAAATCAACGCCAAAGATCTTAGAATCCCCGGAAGCATCCAGAACACACCAGAGAGGTCGGAGGGGGGCCACAGCCCACCAAACCACAGTCGGCGCGGCCGAGAGGGCCGCGCCGCCCTATAGTTTGCCCCCCCTGTCAGCCCTCCTGCGCCGCCTCTTCGCCTATATAAAGCCCCTGGATCAGAAACCCTGATGCGTTCGACGAAAACCACAGAAACCTTCCAGAGCCGCCGCCATCGCGACGCCAAGATCTGGGGGACAGGAATCTCTGTTCCGGCACGCTGCCGGAGCGGGGAAGTGCCCCCGGAAGGCTCCTCCATCGACACCGCTGCCATCTCCACCGCCATCTTCATCACCACTGCTGCTCCCATGAGGAGGGAGTAGTTCTCCATCGAGGCTCAGGGCTGTACCGGTAGCTATGTGGTTAATCTCTCTCCATGTACTTCAATACAATGATCTCATGAGCTGCTTTACATGATTGAGATTCATATGAGTTTTGTATCACAATTCATCTATGTGCTACTCTAGTGATGTTATTAAAGTAGTTCTATTCCTCCTGCACGTGTGTAAAGGTGACTAGTGTGTGCACCGTGTGGTTCTTGTCGTAGGCTATGATCATGATCTCTTGTAGATTGTGGAGTTAATTATCATTATGATGGTATTGATGTGATCTATCTGGTTATATTGATCTATCTTACACTATAAGGTTACTTAAACATGAGCATTATTGTGGAGCTTGTTAACTCCGGCATTGAGGGTTCGTGTAATCCTACGCAATGTGTTCATCATCCAACAAAAGTGTAGAGTATGCATTTATCTATTCTGTTATGTGATCAATGTTGAGAGTGTCCACTAGTGAAAGTGTAATCCCTAGGCCTTGTTCCTAAATACTGCTGCGTTACTACTTTGCTTGTTTCTTTGTTTCTTGTGTTACTACTGCTGCAATACTACCACCATCAACTACACGCCACAAGCTATTTTTACGGCACCGTTGCTCTTGCTCATATATATTCATACCACCTGTATTTCACTATCTCTTCGCCGAACTAGTGCACCTATTTGGTGTGTTGGGGACACAAGAGACTTCTTGCTTTGTGGTTGCAGGGTTGCATGAGAGGGATATCTTTGACCTCTTCCTCCCTGAGTTCGATAAACCTTGGGTGATCCACTTAAGGGAAAACTTGTCATTGTTCTACAAACCTCTGCTCTTGGAGGCCCAACACTGTCTACAGGAAAGGAGGGGGAACGTAGACATCAAGCACTTTTCTCGGCGCCGTTCTTGCCGGGGAGGAAAGGTAAAAGGCACTCATACTTCGGTTCCGTGTAAAGTACTTTTCGGCGCCATTGTGTTTGTGCTCGAATCTATTTCATTTAGATCCTGCAATTTCTACTTTTTTTTTCTTGTTTACACTAGATAGTCATAATGGAAAAAATCTGTGAGCTCTTTGTACTATTTCATGAGTCAAGACATGAATGGTTTAATGCGAAAATTAAAAAACCCATGGAACATGTTAGCATGAATACTTTGAACACCATTGTTGCTAATGATATGGAAAATTCTAAGCTTGGGGAAGCTGGCTTTGATGAGCATGATATTTTTAGTCCCCCAAGAATTGAGGAGAAAATTTTCTTTGATGATACTTTGCCTCCTATTTATGATGATTATAATGATAGTGGTCTTTTGGTGCCACCTACTATGGAGAGTAAATTTTGTTGTGATTATACTATGCCTCCTACACTTGATGAGAATAATAATGATAGCTACTTTGTTGAATTTGCTCCCACTACAACTAATAAAATTGATTATGCTTATGTGGGTAGTAATAATTTTATGCATGAGACTCATGATAAGAATGCTTTATGTGATAGTTATATTATTGAGTTTGTTCATGTTGCTACTGAAAGTTATTATGAGAGAGGAAAATATGGTTGTAGAAATTTTCATGTTACTAAAATGCCTCTCTATGTGCTGAAATTTTTCAAGCTATACTTGTTTTATCTTCCTATGCTTGTTACTTTGCTCTTCATGAACTTGTTTATTTACAAGATTCCTTTGCATAGGAAGCATGTTAGACTTAAATGTGTTTTGAATTTGCCTCTTGATGCTCTCTTTTGCTTCAAATACTATTTCTTATGAGTGCATCATTAAAACTGCTGAGCCCATCTTAATGGCTATAAAGAAAGAACTTCTTGGGAGATAACCCATGTGTTATTTTGCTACAGTACTTTGTTTTATATTTGTGTCTTGGAAGTTGTTTACTACTGTAGCAACCTCTCCTTATCTTAGTTTTGTGTTTTGTTGTGCCAAGTAAAGTCTTTGATAGTAAAGTAAGTACTAGATTTGGATTACTGCGCAGTCCCAGATTTCTTTGCTGTCACGAATCTGGGTCTACCTCCCTGTAGGTAGCTCAGAAAATTAAGCCAATTTACGTGCATGATCCTCAGATATGTACGCAACTTTCATTCAATTTGAGCATTTTCATTTGAGCAAGTCTGGTGCCATTTTAAAATTCGTCAATACGAACTGTTCTGTTTTGACAGATTCTGCCTTTTATTTCGCATTGCCTCTTTCGCTATGTTGGATGAATTTCTTTGATCCATTAATGTCCAGTAGCATTATGCAATGTCCAGAAGTGTTAATAATGATTATGTCACCTCTGAATATGTCAATTTATATTGTGCACTAACCCTCTAATGAGTTGTTTCGAGTTTGGTGTGGAGGAAGTTTTCAAGGATCAAGAGAGGAGTATGATGCAACATGATCAAGGAGAGTGAAAGCTCTAAGCTTGGGGATGCACCCGGTGGTTCACCCCTGCATACATCAAGAAGACTCAAGCGTCTAAGCTTGGGGATGCCCAAGGCATCCCCTTCTTCATCGACAACATTATCAGGTTCCTCCCCTGAAACTATATTTTTATTCCATCACATCTTATGTGCTTTGCTTGGAGCGTCGGTTTGTTTTTGTTTTTGTTTGTGTTTGAATAAATTGGATTACATCATGCTTGTGTGGGAGAGAGACACGCTCCGCTGTAGCATATGGACAAGTATGTCCTTGGTTTCTACTCATAGTATTCATGGCGAAGTTTCTTCTTCGTTAAATTGTTATATGGTTGGAATTGGAAAATGATACATGTAGTAATTGCTATAAATGTTTTGGGTAATGTGATACTTGGCAATTGTTGTGCTCATGATTAAGCTCTTGCATCATATGCTTTGCACCCATTAATGAAGAAATACATAGAGCATGCTAAAATTTGGTTTGCATATTTGGTTTCTCTAAGGTCTAGATAATTTCTAGTATTGAGTTTGAACAACAAGGAAGACGGTGTAGAGTCTTATAATGTTTTCAATATGTCTTTTATGTGAGTTTTGCTGCACCGGTTCATCCTTGTGTTTGTTTCAAATAAGCCTTGCTAGCCTAAACCTTGTATCGAGAGGGAATACTTCTCATGCATCCAAATACTTGAGCCAACCACTATGCCATTTGTGTCCACGATACCTACCTACTACATGGTATTTTCCGCCATTCCAAAGTAAATTGCTTGAGTGCTACCTTTAAAATTCCATCATTCACCTTTGCAATATATAGCTCATGGGACAAATAGCTTAAAAACTATTGTGGTATTGAATATGTAATTATGCACTTTATCTCTTATTAAGTTGCTTGTTGTGCGATAACCATGTTCACTGGGGACGCCATCAACTATTCATTGTTGAATTTCATGTGAGTTGCTATGCATGTCCGTCTTGTCTGAAGTAAGAGAGATCTACCACCCTATGGTTAAGCATGCATATTGTTAGAGAAGAACATTGGGCCGCTAACTAAAGCCATGATCCATGGTGGAAGTTTCAGTTTTGGACATATATCCTCAATCTCAAATGAGAAATTTATTAATTGTTGTTACATGCTTATGCATAAAAGAGGAGTCCATTATCTGTTGTCTATGTTGTCCCGGTATGGATGTCTAAGTTGAAGAATAATCAATAGCGAGAAATCCAATGCGAGCTTTCTCCTTAGACCTTTGTACAGGCGGCATAGAGGTACCCCTTTGTGACACTTGGTAAAAACAATGCATTGTGATGATCCGGTAGTCCAAGCTAATTAGGACAAGGTGCGGGCACTATTAGTATACTATGCATGAGGCTTGCAACTTGTAAGATATAATTTACATGATACATATGCTTTATTACTACCGTTGACAAAATTGTTTCATGTTTTCAAAATAAAAGCTCTAGCACAAATATAGCAATCGATGCTTTCCTCTTTGAAGGACCATTCTTTTACTTTTATTGTTGAGTCAGTTCACCTATCTCTCTCTACCTCAAGAAGCAAACGCTTGTGTTAACTGTGCATTGATTCTTATATACTTGCTTATTGCATTTGTTATATTGCTTTGCATTGACAACTATCCATGAGATATACATGTTACAAGTTGAAAGCAACCGCTGAAACTTAATCTTCCATTGTGTTGCTTCAATGTCTCTGCTATGAATTTATTGCTTTATGAGTTAACTCTTATGCAAGACTTATTGATGCTTGTCTTGAAGTGCTATTCATGAAAAGTCTTTGCTTTATGATTCAGTTGTTTACTCATGTCATATACATTGTTTTGATCGCTGCATTCACTACATATGCTTTACAAATAGTATGATCAAGATTATGATGGCATGTCACTCCAGAAATTATCTGTGTTATCGTTTTACCTGCTCGGGACGAGCAGAACTAAGCTTGGGGATGCTGATACGTCTCCGACGTATCGATAATTTCTTATGTTCCATGCCACATTATTGATGTTATCTACATGTTTTATGCACACTTTATGTCATATTCGTGCATTTTCTGGAACTAACCTATTAACAAGATGCCGAAGTGCCAGTTCCTGTTTTCTGCTGTTTTTGGTTTCAGAAATCCTAGTAACGAAATATTCTCGGAATCGGACGAAATCAACGCCAAAGATCTTAGAATCCCCGGAAGCATCCAGAACACACCAGAGAGGTCAGAGGGGGGCCACAGGCCCACCAAACTACAGGCTGGCGCGGCCAGAGGGGGGGCCGCGCCGCCCTATAGTTTGGCCCCCCTGTCAGCCCTCCTGCGCCGCCTCTTCGCCTATATAAAGCCCCTGGATCAGAAACCCTGATGCGTTCGACGAAAACCACAGAAACCTTCCAGAGCCGCCGCCATCGCGACGCCAAGATCTGGGGGACAGGAGTCTCTGTTCCGGCACGCTGCCGGAGCGGGGAAGTGCCCCCGGAAGGCTCCTCCATCGACACCGCTGCCATCTCCACCGCCATCTTCATCACCACTGCTGCTCCCATGAGGAGGGAGTAGTTCTCCATCGAGGCTCAGGGCTGTACCGGTAGCTATGTGGTTAATCTCTCTCCATGTACTTCAATACAATGATCTCATGAGCTGCTTTACATGATTGAGATTCATATGAGTTTTGTATCACAATTCATCTATGTGCTACTCTAGTGATGTTATTAAAGTAGTTCTATTCCTCCTGCACGTGTGTAAAGGTGACTAGTGTGTGCACCGTGTGGTTCTTGTCGTAGGCTATGATCATGATCTCTTGTAGATTGTGGAGTTAATTATCATTATGATGGTATTGATGTGATCTATCTGGTTATATTGATCTATCTTACACTATAAGGTTACTTAAACATGAGCATTATTGTGGAGCTTGTTAACTCCGGCATTGAGGGTTCGTGTAATCCTACGCAATGTGTTCATCATCCAACAAAAGTGTAGAGTATGCATTTATCTATTCTGTTATGTGATCAATGTTGAGAGTGTCCACTAGTGAAAGTGTAATCCCTAGGCCTTGTTCCTAAATACTGCTGCGTTACTACTGCTTGTTTACTTGTTTCTTGTGTTACTACTGCTGCAATACTACCACCATCAACTACACGCCAGCAAGCTATTTTCTGGCACCGTTGCTACTGCTCATATATATTCATACCACCTGTATTTCACTATCTCTTCGCCGAACTAGTGCACCTATTTGGTGTGTTGGGGACACAAGAGACTTCTTGCTTTGTGGTTGCAGGGTTGCATGAGAGGGATATCTTTGACCTCTTCCTCCCTGAGTTCGATAAACCTTGGGTGATCCACTTAAGGGAAAACTTGCTGCTGTTCTACAAACCTCTGCTCTTGGAGGCCCAACACTGTCTACAGGAAAGGAGGGGGAACGTAGACATCATCACCCTCCAAGAGTAACAAGCTCACGGTCTCTCACTCGAACAAATCGTGGTGGAGAGCTCAACACTATGCAATGATGCAAAGCAAGAACACCGGAGGTGTTCAAGTCCTTCACACTCAAATCCCACCAAAGCAACGAATGCTAGGATGCGATTGGAGAGGAAGAATAAGGGGGAAAGTCAACCAAAGACTCCAAGATCTAGATCCCAAGAGATTCCCTCACTTAGAGAAGAAATGGTTTGGTGGAAGTGTAGATCTAGATCTCCTCTCTCAAATCCTCAAATATGAGCAAGAACGGTTGGAGGAATCAAGGGAGAGAGCAACTTCTTCAAATGCAACAATGGAGGTGAGAGAATGGGAAGAACTACCTGCTCAAGGTGGAAGAAAGGTGTATTTATAGCTAGGAGCAAATAAAACCGTTGGGGGAAAAAAGACAAGAAAAAAGGCAGAAAAACGGGCCAGAAAATGTGCCCGGCGCGGCGGCCGGTTGGCCGAGGCGTGGCCGGCCAGGCCGGTCTGGGTCCGGCCCAGCCGGACCAGCAGCTTGGGCGGCGCGCGCCGCGCTGGGCGACGGAAAGGCCTCAGCCGCGCGCGGGGCAGCCGGGCCGCGTGGCCGGCGGCGGCCCAACAGAGCACGGGCGGTGCGAAGCCAGGCGCGCGGGGCGCGACAGGGCGCGGGCCGGATGGGGCGGCGGCCCGGTTACGGTCTCTGGTCGGACCGGAGGTGGAGCTGGGCTGCCCGGCGCGTGGGCCGGTGGCCGCCCGATCGGCCGGGTGGGCCGGCATGCGGTCCGGCAGGCCGGGCGGCAACCGGCCGCCTCCCCCCTTTTTTCTTTTTCTTTTTCTTTTTCTCTTTTACCTTTTCTTTAATAACTATTGCTCCCGAACTCCGATTAACATGAAACCAATTTTGTTGGAAAGATAACGACGAATAGAACCCTAACAAAAACTGGAAATATGGAGACTCCTCACAGAACATTTTAAATGATTTTAGAGAGGGAGTCTCCCACCGTCAAGAAACGGTGAAGACGTCCAAACTCGAAAACGCAATAGAAGATGCATGCGGATTCCGTTTTCGATGAACTTGGGCTTGTTGTAAAGCTAGCAACAAGCTCAAGAACCTCACACAGATAAACACCAAGAAGCAATAAGGATATGCAAAGTATGCAAAGGATTGAGCTCCCTAAAACGATGTGATCAAGTTACCCAACCGAAAGCCCCTCTTGATAGTGCGGCTATCTATCCTATAATCCGGTCTCCCATCAACCACCTCGAGACCGGTAAAAGGAAAACCTATCAAGGTCATACCTTTGCCTTGCGCATCCCATCACTTGATCATTGTCGCTTCGTGTATACTCACAAATGCTCCCCCATACACTATGATGGGAAAGCTTCATAGATGTACATCTTCACATGTCCATTATCACCAATGGACGGAAAAGCTTCAAGCATGTGATCCACTTGAGATGCTCATCTTGAACTTGCCCAAATCAACCTTGTATCTTCACATACTCACTTAAGATAGAGCATGGCTAATATTGAGTTCCACATAAGAACTCCATCTTCATTTCTTCTTCTTGATCATATCACATATATATATCTTCATACCGATGATCTTGATGCCAATACACAAGGTATACCTTTATCTTCATGGCATCCATACTTGAATCCAACACATGGAGTACAAGTAGTACCTATGGAATATTCCTTCATATAAACTCAATGAAAACATTAGTCCATAGGGGTTGTCATTAATTACCAAAACCACACATAGGGGCAATGTACCCTTACAAAACCAATGTAAATCTTCCAATTCTTTGGGTTCTTTGTGAAATTTGTAGGGGTGTTAGTTCTCTAATCACTTCTAATCTAAATCATAGAAATTAAAGCATTGAATGCTCAGGGGCACCTTCATTGTTTCCATACTTACTGAATCATTTGGTGGTATCTCCTTTCCCATATAGGATGATTTTTTGGCCAGTTGATATGTATGGTTTGATGATGTGTTCTTCATGCTGCAGGATCGACAACAACATATTCAGTCATAAATATTGATGATAAATTATGTATCTCCAGACGTGTATATTGTTCCTTTAAAACCGAGGTTGCTGTTTATTATCTGGATAATGGTGGTTCAAACATTAATTCCAACAATGAATATTCAGTTTTATTTTAGCAGAACGGTATTGCAAAATATATGTTCGAGGATCTTGAAAAGGTAATTATTACTTGTATTGGCACAGATTTGTCTAGGTATGCATGTATCTAGACAGACAAGTATTTTGAGCCGGAGGGAATACCATGGTGTATGGTATTTTAGTAATCCTTCTTAATTCCATTTTAGTCAGCAGTCTGTTTTTCCCTATTGAGGCATGCTTTATCTTGGCCCCAAGTGCTATGTTTTATTTGCATAATTGTTACTATAGGATATATATATATATACTTATCGCTTTCCATGTGCAGTAGCGTAATTATGTTGTGAACTAGAAAGATTTAGCGGTCTCTTTATTATCGAGGCGAGGCGTGGATGTGTGTTTCTGAAGCAATTTACATACAGCTCCATAGCTAAATTTTTATGTGTTCTAAAATTAAATGCCGTTGAAAAGACAATAGTTTTGTCTGCATTTTCGTAGTCATTCACTTTTCCCTATTAGAGTTAAAGTATACATTTCATGTCACTGTAAGGTTATTTCTTTCTACTAATTATCATTGAATCTAAATACACATTTTCCAACTTTACTTTACAAGAGCTTCTTCATGTACTTCTATAAAATCATGCCAATGCTCAACACTCGGCCCCCTTTGATATGTAACATTTTTCAGTGCAAATTCCTTATACATTTCCTTCATAAAACGCGTCCGAAGATTATGGCCTCTAAAAAATCAGATATATGTATATACTTATTTTTGTTTTGCTCCTTGTCAAGGGATGTTCAAGGTAAAATGAAATTGTATTCTTACTGTTGGAAAATTGACAACTACCAGCCATTTGAAGCATCTCCGTTTATTGACCAAAGAAATTTCCGGAACTGTCATGTTGGTTTGAATTTTTTGACAACATCAAGAAACAGAAAATGTAAGATCTAAATCTTCAAAAGGATTCTACTTTCCACATTTGTTGCAATTACGCCCAACCAAAGGTGTCGACAATGTGCATGGATCTGACCAAATAGACTCGTCTCACATATCCATTTGTTTTTGTCTGATATGTAGATGACTGCATCCATTCATTTATAAATGTGAGAATCCCGGAGGAACTTTGGATTGTTTTCTAAATTATATGTTGGTTGTTTCATGCAGGTGCATATTTGTTTTTGTCTTTTAGACGACAGGGATTGGTTCCGGTGATGTGCAAGCTGAGTGGTATCATGCAACTGTGAATTGTATTTTATAACTACATGTAAGTATCTTGATGTCTTGCTTTTGATCCAGGATGATCCCTGCTATTAACACTAAGGTCCTAAGGGTGACTTCTTTTGGGCTCTTGCTTATGCATAAGCCGGCTTATGCGAAACGGTGGGGAGAAACTGTGGTGGGAAGAAGCTCCTAGAAACTGGTTCCTCCTATTCTTTTGGGCTTCTGCAAATTTAGCTTATTGATGTGTTGAGTTGTAAAATGTCTACA
The DNA here is from genome assembly GCF_019359855.2 of Lolium perenne. Lineage (NCBI taxonomy): Eukaryota > Viridiplantae > Streptophyta > Magnoliopsida > Poales > Poaceae > Lolium > Lolium perenne. The sequence goes on from NC_067244.2 coordinate 203,147,876, forward strand.
ACGCCCCTAAATAACTTATGTATAATATTTTGAGTTCTATGATAGTTTTTCATTAAGCTGGGATTGTTATTATGTACCAAATTTTATACGAAATCCTCCCATAAAATTGGACGGATTCAAGCTAATTGACAAGATCTCAAGCTAATGGGAAAAAATTTGAGCTAATTACAAGGAAGGGGAGCTACTGTCGCGTGCAGATGAGGAAAGCGTTGAGCGCCTCCTTTGAGTGCTTGGCCGCCGGTGTGGAGTGCTTGGGTCGCCGGATGGAAAACGCCCGGAAGAAGGTAGGCCGCGACCGGCCGGGGCGGAGCGGCCAGCTCGTCCTCGACGCGGACGTGCGGGTTCATTCGCCGGCGCGAGTCGTTGCTTCGGCTGGAGATGGGGATGCGTGGAAACAGCAGGGGAGGAGGCGGGGAAGCCGGCGGCGTGTCTGACGGTGGGTCCGACGGCGGCGGCGTGTCCTGCTGGAGCGGCGGAGCCGGCGGCGTGTCCGACAGTGGGTCCGACGGCGGCGGCGGTAGTGGAACCCTAGCTCGCCCAGGCTATCGCCTCTGCCTCATCCTCTGGCTCGAAGCAGCGACTCGCGTACAGTTTTTTTCTTTTGTTCCCCAACCGGTACCTCAGGAATGGCATTGTGATGTAAATTGAAGCAAGAACGAGGGCAACCCTCTGTACCGTTTCGCCTCAGCAGGGAGAAGCCCGGGAAACGCTCCAGAAGCATGTCGCGAGGTGTTTCTCCGTATAGACAGAAACTGGGCTTCTCGGTGGAATTAAGCCAGACAGAAACTGGAGACTTCTTTTAGGCTTCAGCGGTGGCCTACCTCGAAGCTGGCCTAGAAGCCCAAAAGAAGTCACCCTAACTTCTTCTGTGCACTTGGCGAAGAAGAGAAAACCTTAGCCCTTGTTAGGATTAACTACAGATCTTTTCTTATCTTTTTAGTGTTAATTTTTGAACTGAAGTTGTACTACTCACTACACTACCGTATATTTGCTCCAAGAGAAAAATATTACAGTATATTGATGTTGGATAGTCGTAGAAACTGAACTGAAGTGTTGGTGCTTCATCTGGACATGGAGAGGGAGAGCAATTTGTACCTCATCTTAAAGAGAGTCGGAAGAGGAAGCATGCAAGCAATGCTGACCCTTTGGCACGAGCCGAGGGCTTTGTCTGACTGTGGCCGCAATGATCGTACAAAGAATTCCGTGAGAAGTGGCAGATGGATTTCTTCTTGTGATGTAGTCCTTTCTGACCGATGTGAAGTAAATGTTTAGCACTCCTTATTGAATCACCTTTAGTGAACAACACAATATATTTTAGTTTGATTGATTGAGTCCTTGTGACATTTTTCTTGTACTAGCTAACAGTTAATTTTAGTCCGCTTTTGCTATCCGTTATTGCTAACTAATGGTGCTCCTAGCACTCAACGTAAGAGAGCTTAATCTTACAGGAGAGTCGCACATGTAATGCCGAGCAATTAGGACGCACATTACCGGCTAGGAAGCGCCCCATGGGGCGCTCCAGCTACTAGTGGTATTACACTTCGCGTGCATACCCTCATTACCGAGAACTTTCGTTTCTATATAGTGTTTTAACATCTATAATCACATTGCGTCTGTAGTCCAACGGTTAGGATAATTGCCTTCCAAGCAATAGACCCGGGTTCGACTCCGGGCAGACGCATTTTGCTTTTCTGTTGTGCTGAATCCCCTCTTGGTCTAGCTTTTTTGCTATAAGCACGTGCAATTGCACGTTTCCTGAAATGACCAATAAGCTGGAGTATATAACATGTTCTCCAAGCTTTTTGTTGGGAGGAGAGAGAACACATGTAATGTTTAGAATAAAATTGGAAGCAGCAAAGCAAATCAGCTGTATGTGTATAGCTTGAATGCAAAATATCTCAAACTTGTTCTAATCAAAGAGAAGAACGGCTTCTTTCTTCTCCATCAGAAACTGGCCTGATATCCTTCACGGATCCGGCCTTCAAGTTGTGTATGAGCTACAAACAAAACATTTATGAAGACTACACAAATATAATTAAATCACAATGTAAAAAAAAACATCAGCACTGTACACATAGAGGCTTCTACGCAATTACAACCGCCTTTTTTCACTAACATGCATGAACCACAACAAACCCTAGCAATTCAATGAGGAAATCACAATTGTGGTTTAAAAATGTTGATGGATGTAAAGAGGGGACAGAAATAATTTCTCAACAAATGAGATGGGCCGATTAAATTTGTCCAGGGTGAGTTTTACCCCAATCCTGTGTCAATTACTTCAAGTCTACTCTTTATGAAAATGACAAGCAAGCCTTTTGCATGTTCTGAATAAAGAAGAAGTGTACTCTAGAAATTGGAACCGAGAACTAACATTGAAGGACACAATTAGTTGTCGCTCGCAAAAATGCATGACCATAATCCTGACAGATAATCCATAGAGCTTACATGAATCTTGGAGCCTTTCACACTGTTCTAGATAAGATTAAACCCACTGCCTGTGTTCAACAAATAGTTAATGCAATGTCCACAATTTTGTTTTCGTATAATCCTTGATCATCATGACAAATACTCCGAAGAAGTAGCCATGTAAACGCAAAAATTTCTCAGGTGTTGTACCTCTTCTTCATTCGATGCACAAGCTCTCTTGCAGTCCAAGAGAAATTCTTAAAACCCAACATAATTGGTAACCACAAATGAAATGTTATCAACCACAATCCAAATAATGGAAAATACATCAATTGATAGTGGCAGGCATCTAGGTGGACATAGAAACAGTTATAATGAAACATCATGAATGTTTTCGACAAAATAATTTAGTCAAGGATAAAATACTATTTTGTATTCAATAAAATAGATAAATGTTTTTAGGTCGAAATCTACTCACTCATGGTGATGGAGAGTGATCACATGGTTGACGGAGATGGTGTTGATGACGATGGTGGTGAAGATGGCGTCGAAATCCCTCTCTCAACCATGGAGAGCATGACCAATCTAGCCCCCAAATCAAAGATCGTGATGGTGGTGGCGCTCTGTTTCACAAAAAGCTCGAGACAATAGGTTTTCGGGGTATATAAGGAGGTGCGTCAAAGGAGGAGGCGAGATGACCCCTGAGGGTCAAACAGGGTGGCGTGTCCCACCATTGGTCGCGCCAGCAATGCTCGTTTGAGGCTTGTAGCTCCTCTCGTGATGTTCCAAATCCCAATATCCTTATTTACGTGAAAAAGTTACGTGGTATTTTTCTTCGATTTTATTTCATGCGAAAAGAGAGAGAAAGAAAACTTTTGCTAAAAACATTGTTAGATTTAGCAGTTTTATTCAAGTACGATAAGATTCTGGAGCAAAGTACTTGAAAAAATGGATACATTTGGGATGTATCACGCATCCCACTTGATTTTGATGAGAATGCTTCAAGCTCTATTCAACAAGGAATTCTTCACTTGATCATTTTTGCTTCGTGAAGATTCATAATTTTCTCCTCCATACACCACTATTGGGTAGCTTCATTAAATCACATCTTCAAATGTCCATTATCACCAAATGAACGGCAAGCTTCATGCATGATGTTCTTGATATGCTCATCTTGAACTAGCCCTTTTCAACCTTAATGACGATCACCACTTTATGTCATCCTCTAGAGAGCTATATGAGATCTTGCTTTTTGATGCATCCCCATAGAAAGATACCTAATCCACATAAATAACACAAAGAAACATATATGATGGGTTAGTTCACAAAACATAATTGACATGGCTTATCATACCACAAGATCCCATGATCCCATGCAGTACATTCTTTATGCTTCATGTGTTGGCCAACTTGAATCCGATCTTCGCTCTTATTCTTGTCCAACCTTGTATCTTCTCATGCAATATCACAATATCGTGCGCTACATAAATAATTATTCATTTGATTGCATGCTATAAACCTTAGTCAACCATAGCTCAACTCGTGATTCTATCATGATACCGGCTTAGAACCATATCTTGAGTTCTTCTCTTGAAATCAAACTCTCGAGATCTTGATCACACCATATTTTTCTCTTAAATCGATGATCTTGACGGCAATACTCAAGGTATATCTTTGTCTTCACAACATCGATACTTGAATCCAACGCATGGTCTTCAAGTAATAGCTATGAAGAAAAAAAATCGCATATGCCAAAACACAATGGTTACACAAAACAAAGGATACATCGAAACCATGAACACATGAACTTGGAGGTTCACTTTGAGAATCAACACCATCTCACGGTTAGTAGCCATCCGTAAATTTGTTTAGAGAAACAATACGGTCAAACGGTTAGTATTCCTTAATTTTTTTTTGCTTACGGTGAATAAATTATAGGTAAATTATCTCACCAGAATATACATTCAACGCAACAACAAGGCTTTATGGATAGCTTGAATTGGTTATATAAATACATATAAACCTCAAGCTGACTTTCCTTGTCAAGACATGCCATGGGTTCTCGATTTATGTACATCTAAACTTGATACTCGTATCGTATTGGTGGTGCATTAATGTGTGTACGATAGAAAAGGGTAAGGATATCTCATCGAGACCGGTTACACGCAAGCGAAATGGCTAAACATACCTCATTAAAACATCCTAATAGACGGGATAGGTAAGCATACATCACTAATGTCCAAAATTTAGAGGATGAGGAGACCTTATCGTGATTTATTACACGCAGTTAAAACAAACAATTATACATCATTAAAACACTCGAATAGGCTGGAGGTTGAGGGGACCTTGTCGAGATAAATATACCTCATTATATTTGCCAATGTATTGAATATGTTGAGTTTATTATTTCCGCAAACTTTTTTTTCTTCCAAATTTGCTAAAGAAAAGATCGTGACAAACCTCTAATATACACAATGTTTTGATGGTTACAACTTAAAAATGAATCACATAGAATATTATCTAGTCCAAGTCCATAAACCGTGAGATGCAACCAAAATACAAATATGCCACAAAGTAGGGGAAGAAAATGAAAACAGAAAGCCATCAAATTGTTCTTGGTTTCAAACCACAGGAGTCGCCATTATAGTAGTACCCTGGACATAATATCGAAACTCTTTACGAGCATCCAAATGTGGTTAGGTACATTGTTAGTTTGGATACAATTCAATGCATTCCAAAGACGCCGCAATACTTCGGTTTTTGGATGCTCCTACCGAAACTTATCGCGACAAACTTCTGTGTTTATCTTATCTGTTTCTCAAAAACATTTGATTAATGAAAAATTCATGAACTATGTCTTCACAGTTTTTATTTGGTAATAAATCAGTTTTTTTTTTTAGAATGAGGTACTGTTTTAGAAAGTTTCCATGGGCTGGAATGCCCATAAAACCCACCCAGGACGACGACCAACAACAACAAGGCCGCCAAAGAAAACCCGATAAGCTGTTCCGTCCCCTTCGTTCTCGCTTGCTCGCCGCCTCGCCCCAATGTGGCCTTCCTGGGTGAAGAGACGCGCTCCCAGGTCTACCTCCACCCCATGCCCATCCATCGAGCTCGTCGCCGCTGCCGCCACCCCCTCCCTCAAAGACATCCTCTCCCTGCTCCACCCGGAGCCCGCTGCCAACCCGCCGCAGCCCGGCGCGCCGTCGCCGCGCGTCTTCCATCGTCTCCGAGTCGCGGCCTCCGCTCTCCGGCTCCTCCGCGCCCTCCAGCCGGCGCAGGTCGCCGCCGGGGAGGAAACCCAGGTCGCCTGCGACGAGGAAACCCAGGTCGCCTGCGAAGAGGAAGCGCAGGCCGCCGCCGCCGCCGAGGAGGAAGGCGGGCGGCTGGTGCTGTACTTCACCTCGCTCCAGGCCATCCGCCGCACCTTCGAGGACTGCAGCGCCGTGCGCGCCATCCTGCGGGGGCTCCGCGCCGCCGTCGACGAGCGCGACCTCTCCATGGACGCCAGCTTCGGCCCGGAGCTCGCCGCGCTCCTGCCAGGCCGCCCCCTCGCCGACCTGACCCTGCCCCAGCTCTTCGCCGGCCGCCGGCACCTCGGCGGCGCCGACGAGGTCCGCCGCCTCCACGAGTCCGGCCAGCTCGCCCGCATCGTCGCGCCCGCGCCCGCCCCCTGCGCCCGCTGCCGCGGCGTGCGCTTTGTGCTCTGCGGCAGCTGCAGCGGGAGCCACAAGCAGTTCACCTTGAAGCTCAGCGGCGTCGGCGGGCGGTTCCGCGAGTGCGCCGACTGCAACAAGAACGGCCTCGTCCGGTGCCCCGCCTGCTTCCCCCCGGCCGCCTGAATGCCTGATCCAGATCCAGGTCCCGGTGGCTGTGGCTGTGGCTGTGGTTCACCATCAATTACTCAACTCTTTACTGCCGGCGGTACGACAGCTACTTCTCATCAACGACAGCTGCTCAGTTCAGACCGTCAGTGTCCTGCCTTGTCTCTGATCCTAGTAGTATCTTTTATATGCAGGAATAGTTAATTTTTTTTCATGCAGGAATAGTTCGATATACTTAGACATTTAGTCAAAGCAGTTTAAACCGAGTTTGCCGATCATTGCCTGGGGTCTGGATTCTCGAGTTTTAATTTAGCTTTGGCGCTTTCATTAGAAACCTTCGGAAGATTCTGCTGTTAATCTTTCTCCTCTCGGTGAGTCCAATCCTAAGCCATACGAGATGTGAGATTATACAAGGGTCCATTATACAATCATATTAGTACTATTTTATACTGTATACTTGATACATCCGTGTTCAGTGTTCTTGTCTCTGCATGTGCGTTTTTCATATATGTTATTAATTCGAGGCACGGGTTCCTTATCGGTGAGAGTCCAGCCATGTTGGTGTGTTTGTGACCGCAACACGATATACCCATGCGGTGTATGCTCGGCCCGTCACAGATGTGTCATGAAGAGCTGAAACGAGAGGCGTGTGTTTGGTAGCTCGTATGGTGGTAGGTAGCCGGTACAAATCGAGTAAGATTTTCTTTCATGGACTAACAAACAAAGAGTACTGTAAAAAGAAAATTACTCCGAAGCAGGGCTTCATGGAAACTGCCGATCAAATCCAAGGAACGCGGAGTGGAAAAGATTACACCGCGAGCTTGACGAGGTCCGCAGAGAGGGCACTGCCGCTTGACCATGGCCGGCTGCTACGAAGGGGAAGGAGAGCACGTCACGGGTGAGGAGCTCAGTCGGGATTTAGGAAAGGAATGGGAGATGATTAGAGCCATTAGAAAAATGCCCTCATTATTTGGTAGCTATGGAGCCATACACTCGTACTGATTGGGAAAATATGATCGTCTTTTTTTTTGCCATGCCAGCACTTGTCCACGTGGAAACGACCAAATCGAGTGTGTCTTCCAGTCCAACTTTTGGATTGCTTTAAAACTTGTGCGGTATAGGAATTCCATGCAAGGAGGCAACCAAACTAGAGTACCAAATTTTGGCTCAACGGGTGCGGAAAAGGGGCTTGCGGGGAAGCAATCACCCCCACAAAAGCATCTCGTAAACATACCAAAGCTGTAAGTAACTACCGGCTTCAGTTTTCATCGAAAAATGGGGACAGGTTAGATCCCTAAACACGCCCAAACCGTAAAAACAATAAAATTCCTAAACTGAGTCCCGCCTATACTCAAGCTGTGTATACGAAGGCTACGAGGCTAAACTGAGTCCCGCCTATACTCCTCCACCTGTTTTGGCGGGATGGAAGTTTCAGCTCGAAACAGTGCCCTTCGTCTCCGTCAAGTCCGCATGTCCGCGAATATTAGCTTTGTTCGCCGGAAAAAAATGGCCCCATTCACGCGCCGATCAGCGGTGGGGACCAGGGACGGCGGGGACGGAGCTCGCGCTGCTGTGGCGCGGCCGGCATGGGGCTTTTATGACATATTCTGTTTTATAGTTTTTTTACGCAGTCTGCTTGGTCACTCCCCTGTAAACCAATTTTAAGGGCTTCGTTTTTAGGGGGTGGGGTATAGTTGCTCTATTCCTATACCGTGCACCGTCTCATGCGCTATTCCTATGCCACCGTGCACCGTCGTATTCGCACCTGCGTTCAGGATTCCCAAGGTTAGGGCCTGTTTGGTTCCCAGCCACACTTTGCTAAGCCAAAGTTTGGCAATTTGACATGTGTTTGGTTCTTGCCACACTTTAGAGCTGCCACAATCACTATCCATATGACCCACTTATCATAGAGTGAATATTTGCCAACTTTTACCACACTTTGTGGCTTCCAAAATCCTAGCCACACTTTTATGGCTGCTACACTTGCCAAAGTTAGGCTTGGCAAAGTGTGGCTGGAAACCAAACAGGCCCTTAATCTCCGATTTTTTTTTGGTTGAGAACGTTAATCTCCGATTAGTTTTTTTTTGGATGAATCTCCGATTAGCTGCTTCCACGTACGTACGTACGAACGTACGCTCACGATGCCAATGAAATTTGCGCGAACTCTTGACTTCAAATCGAACGTGCCTGGCCCAATAAAATTAAGCGATGAGAATCCGACACGAATTCCCTGTCAGTCGTAGATAACCTCCCGCCGCGCCGCCCCCCGCCTTTAACCTCCCGCCACCGGTCAACCAGAGACGCCTTGTCTGCGCCATGGATCTCCCCGACGAGGTGCTCGACGACGTCCTCCGCCGCGTCCCTCCGCGACTCCTCGCCGCGTGTCGGCGCGTCTGCAGGAGCTGGCGCGACGTCATAGACGGCCGCGGTTTGGTGCTCGCGCACCTCGCGCCGGGCCCAGTGCGCGGCATGTTCGTCCACTACACCGACACGAGAATGCACGGCTTCTTCTCCCGCGGCGGCGCCGCCGCGCCTCCGTCGCCGTCGATCGACGGCTCGCTTCTGTTCCTGCCCAACAAACCGGCGAATTACTCTTTGAGGCGCTCACGCATCAGGGACCACTGCAACGGCCTCCTCCTCTACCAAAACAACAAGGCCACGTACGTCTGCAACCCGGCGACACGGCGGTGGGCGACGCTGCCGCCGCGCCCGCTGCTCCCGGCCGCCGGACCACGCTTCTACCCCGATCGTTTCCACCTCGTGTTCGACCCAACCGTGTCGCTGCACTACCGTGTCATGTTCTTCCCCGAGGTGCCTGGCAAGCCACCGCCACCGCCTCCACCACTACCACCACATCATAATGATCTGCCTCGCAAGAGACGTCGCTACATGCCATCGTACGTGTGCATGGGCAGCGAGAGTGATTACATTGAGAGCCTGCCGTCGCCCCTAAGAGCAAGGTATGAACAGGAGGTGGAGAACTGGGGTTCCATGGAGTGGCCGCCGTGCTCGTACGCCCTTCAGGTGTTCTCTTCGGAAACCGGCGTGTGGGAGGAGAGGTGCTTTGTCCGACAAGGCGACGCAGTGACCACTGTCTCCGAGATATGGTCTAATCCATCTGCGCCGACTTGCGGCAAAGCGGTTCGGTGCTACGCCGCCGTGTACTGGCAGGGAGCATTCTACCTCAACTGTCCTGGTGGATTCATCATGAGGTAAGCAAGGTGCTCCATGTAATTGTTGAATCTTGTGCTTGTCACTGGCGCTCCATGTAATTTTCAGTGATGGAGAATTAAATCATCAAATTTTAGTTGCAACTTATTAATAACACAAATCATAAAGCAATTTAGCGGTCTACGCTATTTTTCTCGGTTGCAACCGATATTCTCAGTAGTTGCAACCTCGTGTGCAACTGGAAAATCAAATCTCAGTTGCAACTCATATTGCTACTTAGTTAACACGAATTACGATGCAATCCAATAGTTAGAAAAATTAAGTTCATTCTTAGCTGACTTCGAATTAGCAAACCCATTTTATTAAACATTCTTTGGTGTATGCAGGTTCTCGTTGCTGGAGGATAAGTACACCGTGATCAAAACTCCAAGATTAGCGAATGCTTTTTTTGGGCAACAAATATCGCTTACTGGCGAGCACGGGGAGCGTATTATTATACCCCATGTGTATTTGGCAAAATCCAAGCATGGAATCTACTACACCGCTCTCCGAGGGTGTCGACTTCAAATATGGATACTTTCAGGTGGACCATCGGAATCATGCCAAATCCCGGAATGGGTGCTAAAGAATCAAGTTGACCTCGAGCCCTCCTTTTCGCGACACTACACTCGACATTACATGGGAGAAGAGATTGGCAAGTCTTGGATATCAACGACGTGTTGGGACTCTTCTGATGATTGGCATGCCAAATGCTGGAGCGAGGAAGTATCGAATGACTACAGATGGGACTCTTCCGATGATTGTGTCGTTGATGCGGAAGAAAGGGCCATGAACAACGAACCTAGCACAAATCACGGCTATGGTATTGACTTCTTGGGGTATCATCCACATAGGGAAATTGTTTTCTTGAGAGACCATCACTACGGGTTCGCTTACTACCTAGGAAGCGCCAAGTTGCAGTGCTTGGGTAGGCTTTCCCCAGCATGCCTAGCAGGTTTTCAAACCACGGTAACCGCGTGCATCTATACTCCGTGCAAGGATGATCTCCTTCCTGCTCAAAATGAGATCCATGATGAATATGTACTTTCTCCACTTCGATGATAGTCACAATAGGCATGTAGAGGGGCACTATATGTTGGGAAACAACGATGTGTGCAATCTTCATAAATACTTGGAAGAAGTTTTGAATGTTTACATGATGCACCGGTGGGCAGGAAAAAATGAAGGCAAAACTACTCTCCGGCGCTATGGAGACCGGATGTTTTGTGCGTGTAAGAGCATTTCCAGTCGTGTCCCCAAATCGTCCTCCAAAAGGCTTTAGGGCGCGCTGACATTTAGCCGCTCCTAGCCGCGTGTCTCAAAGCCCTTTTTCATCCGCGCGGCCCAATACGGTGGGCGGCGTCCCGAGACCATCCCCGGTACAGAGGCGGAGTTAGGGATGGAGCTTGAGCGTTGGACTGGATGCGTTTCTGCGGGTCTCGCTTGATGTTGACAGTGCTACTCCCCTGCAGGTAGGCCCCACGACAACGACGGGCTGATGCACCGGAAGCGCTAAAAGTACCAGGAGCTTAGAGCATTTTAGAGATTTACGCTCCGCCATGGGTAAATTGTTGAAACCCTAAAACGTACATATGCTAAGAGGCCAGTTGCTCGTATTGTCGTATACTTATGAATTTTCAGAAACTAATCAATTGGAAAGATAAATAATTCTCAGCAAATTTTCAGAAACTAATCAATTACGAGGTTCGCCACGGTATTCCAAACCGTCAGCAACACGTCTCTACGACGGTTTTTGGCCATTCGCTGACGAACTAAAATCGTTATGGACTTGCGAGTTATTTGTAGTGATTAAACTTGCTGTGTTTGGTTGCATAGAATTGGGGCGTGGAATTGGAATTTGGGCCAAATGGGCCAATTCCACCGTTTGGTGTGCGCTCGGAATCTTTGCATGGAAATGTAACCAAATTCCGCGCTCCGAATCCCCTAGTGCAAAGAGCGGGCCAAAGATTCCGAGCTCCTTCGCTCGGAAACGCTTGGAAACGAGCGTACGCTCCACCCCCCTCCCTCCCTGCCTCTCTCCCGTCACCAGCCGGCCGCCGCCGCGTGGCCCCGCCACCAGCTCCCCCGCCGTCCGCCGCCGCGTGGCCCCGCACCACCAGCTCCCCCGGCCCGGCCGCCGCGTGGCCCCGCGCCACCAGCTCCCCGCCCGGCCGCCGCCGCGTGGCCCCGCCACCAGTTCCCCCGCCGTCGCCGCGGCCCCGCCACCGGCTCCGCCCGGCCGCCGCCGCGCGTGGCCCCGCGCCACCAGCTCCCCGCCGGCCGCCACCACACGGCCCCGTCACCGGTTCCCCGCCGTCGCCGCTGGCCCCCGCCACCACGTTCCCCGCCGTTCTCCCCTGCAACCGGCGCCGCCGCCGTGGACCTGTGCCCCAACCCCCGCCGCCGGGGGTGCCTGCAACCGCCGCCGCCACGGGCCCGTGCCCAACCACCGCCGTCGGGGCCCTGCAACTGCCGCCGTCCTCCCCTGCAACCGGCGCCACCTCCGCAGACCCGTGCCCCAGCCACGCCGCCGGGGGCCCTGCAGCCGCCGCCGTCTTCCCCTGCAACCAGCGCCGCGTGCCCCAACCACCGCCGGCTCGATCCATGGCGGAGCATGCTGTGGACTAAATTCCGCAAATTCTATAGTTTGTTCATCCAAACAAGATTTAGAATTGGTTATAAAATTTGATTCCAACAACAATTTCCGAACACATCCAAACAACAGAATTGAATTAGAAGTCAATTCATTTCCATCTTGGATTTGGAATTTTAGTCCAATTCAATTCCACACTCAAATTCTATGCATCCAAACACAGCATTATTAGTTGTTTTCCCTTATCCTACTACGAAAATCGTTTTTCATAGCATGGCTAATTAAGCATCCTACTAACTTTACGTATATATTCTACTAGGAGTGAAAAGCAAAGCATATCAACCTATACGTGCATACTACTAAAAGAATTACATGCATAGACAAAATTAGGATTTTTATGAATAAAGTGTTACTTTCCTTGGTGAGAGGAGGAGTTGATACATTATTCACAAAAACACTCGATGCAATCAGCACAACCAGGATCTACAAATTTTAGAACACGCCATAATAAACTCTTTTCCACACATAGACAAGCACAAAAGAAATATGAATGCAATATGTGGTTTAATACATGGTCAACACACTCAATATGTTCTCTGGTTGATAACTATATGAATGATGCCATGGTAAAAGTTTAGTGTTGTTTAAATTATATATTTAAAACATTTTATAACATTAGAAAAGGACTTTTAACACTAAAAAAATACTACAAATAAATTATACAGGACCACGTTCAAAGTCCTATATCATATCTTATTAGTACCAAAAAGTGTGGAAAGTTCTAATATTCTTTTCATGTATAAGTATAATAGAACTCAATCCTAATCCATACATCTAGTAAACTAATTACTGGTAGAAAGCTTCGAATATAATAAGGACTCGAAATTGTTAGGATATAATTCTTTCCATCCTCCAAGGGAGATGAAGTTGCAACTTATTATGCAAATCTTTAAAGAGTAAAATTATTGCGTGCAAATTTTTTAAACATGCTAAAGGAGGGAATGTGAATACTTGTTTGTTCATTCTTATACAGTGCCCATGAGTTTTCATCTGCATCTCATATTCAAGACACATAGCAGTTATAGCATATTATAGCATATACTTAATCACAAAACTTTGAGTCATAATAATGAACACTTTATTATTGCCTCTAGGACATAACTCCTTCAAAAAGGCCACCGAAATCAAGAAAATCAAAACTTAACGAGTCACGGTACGGTCACCCCACTGGTACCGCCCACCCGTACCATATGACGGTAGACCCGCCAGATCAAGCCGCACAACTTTCATGAAGGAACCAATGAAAGTTTGCAACATAAGGCCTCCAAAAACTCCAGGGTTACAATCATTCTATTAACCATTCAACCACATGTTTGTAACGACATGATCTGATTGTATTTGATACTTCCCCTGCCCGGAAATAAGTGACTTGGATTTTTCTAGAATCTACACACTAAAACACGTCTGGATACATTTGAATCTAGATAAATTCAAGTCACTTAAATCCAGACGCAGGGAGTGATAACCCACAAGAGTGGGCATCAATTATAGTACCTTTAGATAAGTATAAGAGTGTCGAACCCACGAGAAATTGAGGAAAATGGCTCACTAATTGAGCAACAGTAAACAATGAAAGATGCAAAGTTCGTTTTAGGCGTATTGTTCATGTTTAATGGAGAAGAAGCTACCCTAGACGGAGAGCGATAATTGGGAAAAAAATGATAGGATGAGGCGGATCGATGTAAATAGGTGGCACCATTTGGCGGGAGGTGACGAAATTCTTCCCGTGGGTTTTTCTGAACGTGCGCGAGCTTCCGCCATCTCTTCCTCACACGAACTCGAGATGTCCTAAAGCAGTAATAATAGACTAATAGACCTATTGAGAGCTGCTCTAACCACGCTTGGCCACAATGGGATAATGTTAGACTGATTTTCTCGGAACTAGGCTACTATGCTCTTGTGCGTGCACCTCCGTTATCGCACGTTCAATCCACGTCCCGCTCCAACAACCATTCCATCCCGTTGACCTCCCTCTGTCTCTGCACAGGAAAAAAAACACAATGCACTGAACAGGTCAATCATACATACCCCAATCGGATATACACAGATTATTTTCTACACTGTATAGCCGCGCGCTTGGATCCTCTGTGGACCAAAAGGACCGACCGAGCGGCCGCCGCCATTTCCCTCTCAGCCCGTTTGAACCATTCCTCCCCTCCTCCGCGTGCGCTTCCACGCCACCACCACTACGCGTCCCTCCCACCGTCGTCACCGCCACCACCATTCACACCGCTTCCCCCGTTCGTCACCGCTGATAGCAACTAAGCAGCACTACTTTTCTCCGGATTCTCGCGGCAGCGCCGCGATTTGGTCGCTGTCTTGATTCTTTCCCGGCGGCTGTTCCGCTGGTTTGTTTTCCTCCCTCCCCGCGCTTAATCCGCTCCGCCTTCTCCGCCCCAGTCAGCCCGCGTTCTAGTCTCGAGAGGAAAGATCCGAATTAGCGATCTCCGTGCAACAACTTCTCGGACGAACCGCGCGAGCGCGAGCGAGCGCGGCGGGCGTTGGAGCTGCTTCAGCCATGGGGAACTGCCGGCGGAGAGGCCCGGCGGCGCTGTGCCTCCTGCTCTGCTTCCTGCTGGGGTTCGAGCCGTGCGCGGCCCTGAGCCATGAAGGTACCGGCCGGAATCGGCGATTCTTCTTCTTCTTCTTCTTCTTCTTCTTCTTCTTCTTCTTCTTCTTCGGTTGCTGCCTGCCTTCTTCTCCCGGTGGCGGTTACTATGGCCCGACTTCTCGGTTGGGTTTGACTCTGCTTAGGGTTTTGCGTGCTGGATTTCGCAGGTCTCGCGCTACTGAGACTTAGGGAGATGGTGGAGGCCGATCCGTCTGGCGCTCTGGCGGGTTGGGATGGGGCGGACGCTAGCCCCTGTTCTTGGTTCGGCGTGGCGTGCTCGGATGATGGGCGGGTCGTAGGCCTGTAAGTTGTTGCCCTTTTGCACCGCCAAAGATGAACGCGGAATTCCCTTTATCTGTTTCTAGTAGCTTTTTTTGGACGAAATCAACGCCTGAATTCAACTGTTCTGTAGGAAACAACGAGTAATCTTATACGAGTATGTTACTTGTTTATTAGGTAGGATGTTTTTCCTGTTTGTGATCATTAGAAGAACCATAGTATGTCCTCTTGCATCGTTGGAAGGATGGTTGGCATTTTCTTGTTCTAAAATAAGACGTTTCAACTGCATTTGTGCGTGTCATCCTTCTTTGGACTGACAATTTTGCTGATCATCCTGCTAAAGAGGGCCCTTAGCAAATTGGCCTGTGGAACATCGGCTTATCTGTATGTCGTGACATTTTATAGAACACCTGGTTCCATTGACATGCAGGGGCTGTTTAGTGTAGGATGCGCACCTTATGCAGCCACGCTTGCTCCTGCTACAAGAGTATAGCCCATATTTTTTAATGCTCGATGTTTGCAACATCTCCCTGCGTTCTGATTGGTCAGATGTATGCCGATGTTTTCACCTAATTTTGTGTGTGCACTTGTTCTAGGAACTTGGCAAATCTTGGTCTCAAGGGCATGTTACCTCCGGAGATTGGGCAGCTTACTTCCATGCAGTCTCTGTAAGCATATTCTGCACTTCCTTCAATAATATTATTTTGGTACACCTTGTTTTTTTCTTGCCAGGAAACACTTGGGTTTTGAGGATAGTCTGATAGCATTTGACATTTCTGAAACTACCACTGAATCAGAATCATTTTGTACTTCGATTGAGGATTGAGGATTTTATGTAGCGCGCATGCTCTCTTGATGAGGCTTATGACCTTCTTTTGAGCTTTCAATTCGTGCACGTCAGTTAGCATGCTGTATAGTCGTTCTTGGAATCTAGTTGGATACAGAACATGTGTTTTTTTGTTGAATCTAAGGGACTTCTGAGAATAGCATAGTGGTGAGGGGTGTGGAATAGTTTATCAGATATCATTTTTTGATAGGAAATTCGTGTATGTGATTGTTTGATAAGAAATGGTCTCGGAATTACTAACTGAATAAATATGCTCTTCCTATTATTACTAGAATATCTGTTGAATTACATATGTTCATTCAGGCATTCACCGAGAAAGCATCTTATATCTACAGATATCATTTTTGTGTATGTTATGTGCTTTTGTTACTTGTGAAATGGTGTTTTCTTCAAATTATTCTGATATATTTTTCATCCATCCGTACAGCATACTGCACAAGAACTTTTTCTATGGTATTATCCCTACAGAGATAGGAGATTTACGGGAGCTGAAGGTGTTAGATCTGGGGTACAATAACTTCAATGGACCAATTCCATCAGAGCTAGTACACATTATATCCCTGGAGTTCATGTGAGTGAGATCTTTGATATGCTTTTTATTTCATCTCACTTTAACTTCAAAACTTGACTGACCTGATTACTTGAATTACAGCTTTCTTAAAGGAAACAGACTTTATGGCGGATTACCTTCTGAATTTAATGAGCTCATCAGTCTGTGCGAGTCTCAGGTTTACCAAGACTGGACTTTGTCAAATAGGATGTCCACTGCAAGGTTTGTGCAACGCTCTAAGCTGCTTCTGCTCTCATATGTGACTGTTAAACTTGTTATCATGCAAAGATTTAGTTGAAGTTCAAATCAAGCAGGTGTTAGGGCAGCTTGATTTTGATTAAAAAAAAAACTACAGCCACATGATGTCAATGATATCGGAAATATTAAAAAAATTATCTGTTTCAACTTAAGAAATGTTAGAGAAAGCCAAACTTCTTTTAGAAACTGTCCCTCTGCAAAAGTTGTTGTAAATTACATTCCAGTCTTTAGTAGCAGTCTAAGGCTACCACAATGTGACAAATGGATGTATGGCTGCTGAATGTACCTTTACTTGACCATCAGTAAGGCACTAAGGCAGTGATTATGAAAACCAATGTAGATATTTTGTCGCGAGGATTAATTATATAACGCATCTTTGGAGTTCAGTACTTTAGTCTATGGCACGAGACACTGTTACTCGTTTAGTAGGTATACTTGTTTTGGTCTATAAAGTGTTCGTGACGGATGAAACTTTCATTAAATGTCGTTTAGTTAGGATTATCTACGAAGGAAAACGTGCAAATTTTACTGCTTCTTTGTTGGAATTTTTTACTACGCTTGTTTCCACTAACAGTCAGTTATTTATGTAGGAGCAAAGAGAATTCTACAATCAGAAGACTTCTACTAAGCAAACAAAAACATTCTCCAAAGAACGAGATGCTTGGTTCTGAAAATTCTGTATTGGAACCATCAGATGTTAGCCCTTCTTTCTCAATCGAATATCCCCCCAAGAATCCAATGCCACCACATTTCCCCAAGAATGACCCAACTCGACCAAGTCCTCCACTGGCACTATCACCCCCTTCTGAATCTGTTCCTTCTGTTGCCCCTCCTGCATCTCCCAACGTAGGCCAAACCGAAAGCCAAAAGAGCAAGAGCAGTTCTTCACTAGCATATGCATTAATAGGAGCAGCGATTTTTTCTGTGGTTCTATCCTTGTTAGTTGCAGTATTTCTTTGCTACCGCCGTAGGAAGACTAGCAGTGTTGTGCCCTTGTCTTCAAGTAGGCAGTTGCAGACCGAGACCACTATCCTGGGAGGTTAGTATGCTGATGGATTTGCTTTTTCTTGATTTATTGTTTATTAAATATTCCATGGTAAACTGCATTCATTTGATTTTGTCATATTTTGCAGTAGTGTATGTTTCTTAACGCATGCAACACAAATTTAGAGTCCACTACTAACTTCTGTTTACAGGCATAACTTCGTTCAGACGGTCAGAACTCGAAACAGCCTGTGAAGATTTCAGCAATGTAATTGGTACACTACCTGGATGTACATTGTATAAAGGAACCCTCCCATGCGGAGCGGAAATAGCTGTTGTGTCTACATTGATAAAATATGCCTACGGGTGGTCTCCTATAGCTGAAGCACAATTCAGGAATAAGGTATCTAGCTGTTCTTTCTGTTTAATTGTTTTTTCATGCTGTAAGAGTCTCTAACATAGATATGATGTGGTATTCTAGGTTGAAACCTTGTCGCAAGTGAACCATAAGAATTTTGTGAAACTTTTGGGTTACTGTGAAGACGAAGAACCATTCACCCGGATGATGGTGTTTGAATATGTTTCAAATGGATCACTATTTGAGCACTTGCATGGTATGCATTCCCAACTTCATTTTGTTATTCTTCCAGCCAAGATGACTCATGCTCTTATTATTAATTAATAAAATCGATACATTTCTGTTGCAGTTAAAGAGGCGGAGCATTTGGATTGGCAGGCACGTGTACGGATAGTGATGGGAGTAATATACTGCCTGAAGCACTTGTACCAGGAGATTCCTCCTATGATCCTAAGAAATCTAGACTCTTCATGCATATACCTGACTGAAGACAACGCTGCAAAGATTTCAGACGACAGTTTTGGCGGTGACAAGAGAGACAGCGAAGATGAATTCGATGAGCCTGAGGAGTGCGCCATAGTGTATAAGTTTGCCTTGCTTCTGCTTGAGACGATCTCTGGAAGGCGTCCGTTTTCCAATGATAACGGGCTCTTGATTCTGTGGGCACACCGGTACCTCACTGGTGAAAAGCCCTTGTTGGATATGGTGGATCCAACACTCAAATCAGTCCCCGAGGAGCAGGTCAGGGCACTCACAGAGCTGGTAAAATTGTGCATAAATGATAACCCCTGGCTGAGACCGACAGTGGCAGAGGTAACCAGATGGATGCAAGAGATCACTGGGTTTTCTGAAGATCATTCGACCCCAAGGAACAGCGCATTGTGGTGGGCTGAAATTGAAATCCTCACGTCATAGAGAAATATATACTAGTCCATTGTGGAATTGTTTTGCAGAAATTCGGCAGTAGTAATACTGTCTACTGACAGAAGGAACATAGAAAATTGTACAGTTTGGTGTTCTTACTCTTTAGGCAGGGCATGCAGTTGTACAGATATGCCTGCAGTGCACTCACCATTCTTTCATTCTTTAGCATTACCTCCGTTCGGAAATACAAGACTTTTTAGAGAGCTAAATTAGCTCTCTAAAAAGGCTTATATTTCAAAAAGGAGGTAGTACATCCTTTTCGAATCTCTTTGAAATGAAATTTCCCTAGGAAATCCTGGAGAGCTTGTACAGTTGAAGGATATGCCAGACAATTGTGAATAAAGTGAACAAAATATATGTTTGCAGAGCTTCCTACTTTGGAGTATTCTGTTTCAACAGTCAAGAGAACAGAGATACCTCGGCAACGAATTAATGGTTTATTGTACTCCCTCGGTAGCAGATTTGTTTAGACTTGCATGCATCTATAACATGTCTAGATGCGACAAGTAATTTGGGACAGAGGGAGTAGATCATATGGTATTTGAAGAAAGTTGAAAAAATATATATGTGCAGTTTTTGGCTCGTGCTGGTCATAAAACCTCATCATCTTTTGTTATTCACAGTATCGCTCCCGCGCGCGTGACGGAGCCACGACTCGGACGGCGGCGTCAGCTGCGGCATCCTCCCGGACGTTGAGTGCAGCTGCAGCGTCGAGGACGCCGCCTTCCCGCTCCTCCTCTCCCTGCTCATCATCCTCGGGCTGTTGCCGCCGCCGCCGCCATCTGTGCCCGAACGCGCCAGCCTGCTGAGAGCCTTCCTTGCGTCGGCGCAGTACCTCCTGCTCGTGCCGATGATGGACATGCCCAGCCCGGGACCGCCGGGACTCGACCACCCCCTGCGCCCACTGCCGCTCATCTTCTCCTCGTACCAGTGCGACAGGTCGCCGTCGTCTGGCCCGCTCTCCTTCACCGGCACGCCGCCGAGCGTGCTGCTCCGGTGAGGAGTCCGGGAACGCGCCGGGCTCCACGGGAACCCGCAGAACACCGGCTTCACGCTCCACGGGAAGAGCACCACGAACCCGCACGCCCTCGGAGACATATCATCCTCGTCTCGCGCCTGTCCTGCGTTATGCTGCGGCGGCGTGTGCGTGTCATCCTCCCAGCTATCCTCCCGCTGGAGAGCGGGAACGTGGTGCTCGCAGGACGGCGCCCGGCACAGCGTGTGCACGTCGCGACTGGCATGGGCCGGCGCCACATCATCGTCGTCGTGCTTGGAGCGACGGGCTCTGCGGCCTCGGCGCGGGGACTTGTTCGCGCGCTTCTCCGTGGACGTGGTGGCGATGGCGCTGGCCGCAGGGAGGAAGCGGTCCATTATGAAGCTCGACAGGCGCCGCGACGCGGCGCCGCCGTCCACGGAGCTCAGGCGGGCGGAGAGCGTGGCGAGCCGGTCGGACGAGGAGATCCTGTCCAGCGCGTCGGAGAAGGCGTCGTCCTCGCTGCCGCC
This sequence comes from Lolium perenne, assembly GCF_019359855.2. Classification (NCBI taxonomy): domain Eukaryota; kingdom Viridiplantae; phylum Streptophyta; class Magnoliopsida; order Poales; family Poaceae; genus Lolium; species Lolium perenne. The sequence goes on from NC_067244.2 coordinate 203,168,286, forward strand.
GCCGACGTTGTCGTCGCTGCTCGTCGCGTCGGTGGTGGCGTTGCCGTTGCCGTAGTATGCCCGGGCGTGGCACGGCGTGCCCATGCCAATGCCGCCGCGGCACCGCCCCGGCGGCGGCCTCGGGGGCAGCACCTCTCCGCCGAACGCGCTGGCGCTGCGGGCCTTGGGCACGCCCGGGGAGCTCTCCCAGGAGAAGGGCACGTGCGTGCGCTGCGGCGACGCGGCGCGCGCGCTGCGCGGCGTGCCGGCAGCCGACCCGCAGCACGAGCGGCGCGGCGTGGGGAGCGGCGAGTCGAGCAGCTGCGCCACGACGTGCCCGTCGCTCGGCCTGCGCCGCCGCCGGCCCTGACGCTGCTGATCCTGGTCCGCGGTGGCGCTCCTTGTCGTGACGATCTCCATGCCGGCGAGCGAGCTGGCCCAGCCGCCAGTAACCTAGGCAACCACCGCTGCTACTATGGCGGCGCGTTGGCGCTGTAGTGCATGGAACAGTGGTGCACGGCCGAGTAGTGTACGATCGCGGGCGCGTATAAAAGGCGGCGTAGGGAGGTGGTTGCACCGTTGCAGGCGCGATGGAGCTCACCGGCAAAGGCGACGCGACGCTAGTGGTTGAGCTGTAGTTGGTTCGGCCGGCGTGCGGCCGCGTAGAGCTCTGTCGCTCTACTTCTCGTGATGCTGTTTATAGCCTCCATTGAGGTTGCCGAAAGGGGAGGGAGCCAAACAGAGCCGCGCTTCGGGTGGAAACTTTAGGCCCTCCTTTATTGTTCGTGGAATTCCTGCTTAATTTGCTTCCACGCTTCATTTTCTTTCGAAGGATGCTATAGTCATATTTAGGCACCAAAATTTACAAGATCTCGTAGAGTTAATGACTACTGCATCCGTTTAGAAATAAGTGTCTGAGGTTTGTCCTCATTTTTAATGGTTTTCTCAAGATGGATTTCCCCAGCCTCTGCATCAATTTTTTAATATATCCAAACGCATTTTAATATGTAGATACATTTGTATCTAGAAACAAAGTTGAGTCACTTACTTTTGAACGCATCTAGAAAAGGTTCAAGTAATTTCATACCTTCCCGATCTAGGGTACCCTCTCCCTGGACGACGATGTTGATGGTATGCTCCGGCTCCGGTGGCGTGGGGTCTTGGAGATGCGGCGGACCACTACATCTCGCCGGATAGAGGATCCTTATTTTTTTGTTAGTTTTTTTTCAATGTCTTCTTCGAAAAGGTGAGGCAACAACGAAATCTTGAAGTCAGAAAAAAGTTCCTTTGCCCTATCCTCGCTCCGGTGATGTGCCTGGAGCCGACAGAGTGCACATGGAGTTGTGTATCTGGCATATCTACTTGGATACAACCGGTTTCCATATTTGTTGGTGGCAAGACTCTTTTGATCAACGGGTCATCGGCAATAGTTGCTGCTCTCATGCGTTGGTCCTTTTGAGGCTTAGTGACATAGGCATTCTCAATGGGCATGTCGAAGATGGTACCCGGGGTTTTTACTGAAGGCCCACGACCCGAAGATTATGAAGCCCGGAAGCCCAGTCAGGAGATAGTTTGGACAGATAGAATTGTATTAGGAATATTGACTTGTAACTATTACGGGACGGACTCAAATAGTCTCCCGAATTTTGTAACTTGGGCATCACGAAACCCTCGGCTCCGCCTCCTATATAAGGGGGAGTCGAGGGACAAAGAAAGGATCGATTTCATTGTCAACTAAACCCTAGTTTTCTAGTAGTCGAGTACTTTTCCGGCTGAACCTTCGAGATTTACTTGCCCTCTACTTCCAGCTAAACCCTAGTCTACAATCCGTAGGCATTGACAAGTTAATACCTTGTCACTTAGCACGATGATTTCTCGTCTGTGTACGACAAGCTTTGCGTAGCTTTGATGATGAAGGGATGAGGACGGCAGCACGCCCTTGGCTCGCCGTACTCGTCTTTAGGTGGTCCAAGAACCTACTTGTGATTTTATTACTTTTTGATCTCTTTATACTATATTGTTAATAATTATTAATAGATTCGGCGAACGGTCCCAAAATGTGACTTTAAATTGACATCACAACATTTCCAAACGACTCTTATTTTTTAGTTTCACATACAATTTTTTCGTTTTTAAGTCATTACAAAGCATCGACACCATCCATGCTTTGATAAAAACCTAAGAGCATGTCTAACAGGCCCCTTACTTTTCTGCCCCGTATAACGCTAGAATTTCGCCCCGTATAAAAAAAATGGTCGATCAGACACCGCTCCGTCTAGCAGAACCCGTATTTGACCCCGTATATTTGTAAATTTAAAACCCCGGGAAACTTTCATTCATAGTTCGTCGATCATACATAGAAATCGACGTACCTACATACATACAAAATGCGCGATCGGATCGCGACTTCTAGTCGGAGAGGTAGACGATGGCCGCCGCCTGCGCCTGCGCCTGCGCCTCCCGCGCCTCCGCCTCCTGCACGGCGGCGATGGCCGCCGCCCTTTCTTCATCCTCCGCCTTGTCCTTCTCGGCGGCGTCCTTGAGGGAGTCTTGAATCGCCTTCAAGAAGGCGGCGTCCTCGTCTTCCTCCTCCTCCTCCCCGGCGAGCGGGGCACCTCCGCCGCTGGTGCTCCCGATGGTCGCCCTCCACGCCTCGCTCACCCGGCGTTGGCGCTCCCACTCGGCGAGCCACGCCGAGAACTTCGGCCCGCTCATCGGCTTGAGCGGCGGGTCCTCGTGGTACCAGCGGCCGCCCCGCGCGAAGTCGATGAGCTTGTCCGGGACGTACGCGGCGCCGTCGTACTTGCAGGCCGCGCCACGACTGCCGGCGGTGGATCTTTTGCAAAAAAGCCGCCACGCTTCCTCCACGGTGTCCGGCGAGCGGGATCGCTTCGATCCGCTCGCCGGCGAGGCGCTACTGCGGCGGCGGGAGTCCATGCAGGATCTGGGGTGGAATGCGGCGCGGGGGAGCGACTAATTGCTCGCCGGAGCAGGAGGAGGAGGCGGCGGCGCACGGCGGAGCTAGGGTTGCGAGTGAGGGGTTAACCCCTCACTCGCACCTGCGCCCACTATAAGTACGGGGCGACGGGGCCGATTTCCTGGGCCCCGTATTCCGCCGAAACGGGCCGGCCCGAATACGGGGCCTGCTAGACGCCCAAAATCGCTCCGGCCCCGTATCCCGCCGGAATTTTACGGGGTGGGCGGGTTATACGGGGCCTGTTAGACATGCTCTAACAATTGTTGATGATCGGTGCTCCTTCCGATTCATATTCATTGTCACTGATTCACATGTATTTATACACATTTAGTGTGTTTGTGACTCGTTCTAGAGACAAATAATATGGGCAGGAGGAAGTAGAATTTTTCAAAGAATCTACCCGCTAATTTAAAGAGAACTACGAACTGTGCAATAAAAGTTCCCTTCCAAGAATTGCAAAGCAGCTTCAAGCGTGTATGTGGTGGAAAAAATACGTGTTAGGACAAAAACAAATCGATGGCCGTATCTGGTAAGTTTGTTTAGTGCCGTTTTAAGCTCCCATCTGGATTGTTCCACATGGATCTGGGCTCGATAGGGTTTACTAGAGAGATTTTACTTCTCTCGAGACACGTTTAGTTAGTGGTTAATCACTCACAGGCCGACAGCCTTAACGGTACCATCGGGTCACTGGCATTCCGTCTCTGCTCTGCACGAAACGAAGGGCAACTCAACAGCAGTACTTCTGACGACTTGTTGTTTTACTTGAAGTACTGTATGGAGGTGTTCAATGCTGATGCTACCAGAAGCATTTTTCGGTAACATCGTTGCGGTTGTGGCAGAAGATTAGGAGTACTGCTGAACTTGTCTGCAGTCTGCCATTATTTTTAAGCCGCTGACCTGATTAATTTGGCGAGGATGAGCTCACCTGCTGACAGCCTGATACTGTCACCCGGTGGAGTCCTAGAGAATCTGATGCCGTGCCGGCGGCCGCCGGCCGGTGCTCCCCAGTGACACATGACCATCTGACATCGGGGGTTCCGGATCTCATATTCTGACGTGAACATGAGATGCAAATTTGCACTTGGATCTCTTTATATATAAACCTACTAAGTGTATACTGGCCGTATCAAAAAATATTAACAAATATTAAGGGCATCTCCAACGGGGCGACACATTTCGAACGCCCAAAAGTGATCGCGAGCGTCCGTTTGCATCGCCCCGTGGATATATTTTATCCGAGTGTCCATTTACATCTGGGTGTGCGTCCACCGGGGCGATCCATTTTTAGATTTGCAACATATTTGAAAGCAAATATACTAGTACATTTGATATCATAGAAACTATACAAAGTAACCTAAGATACTACTTGTTGCATGACGGGCCAGCCCCTCGTTGCGTCGCTCCCTCGCCGGCTGTGCGGCCGCTATGGCTTGGTTCGCCTCCGCGTCCTCTTGCAAGCACTGTTGCAACCTCGCATTGGCGGCGTTGTCCTTGAGCGTCTCGAAGGACTCTACTATAGCTCTCTGCTCCGCCGCCCTCTCCTCCAGGGTAGGTGCATCAGGGTCATCGGAAGACCATGATATGTCGGAGTCGGACTCCTCTGCGGCTGCGGCAGTCGCCAGCCTGCACTGTTCCATCTCGACGTCGAACGCCGCGTGGGCCGCCCGCTCCTCCTCTGCTTCCTTCTCCGCGTCAGCCAGGTACTTGGCGTCCCTGACCAAGTCGAGGAGGTCGCCTGTGCTGTCGTCGGAGTCGAACTCCTCGTCGGAGCTCGAGGCCGGGGGAGGTGGAGGTGGAGGCGCGACAGCCTGGCTGCGGCTGGCGCTGCTCATGGTGGCTGCGGCGGAGTCTAAGCGGCAGCGGCGCTACGGTGGAGGTTGTGCGGCGGCTAGGTTTAGTGGGGAGGAGATGAGATGCTAGCGCCCCTGTTTATATAGATTGGAGGCAGGGCGAGGGCCGCGACACACGTGGCATCGGCATTACTTCGTACGCAGAGGTAGGCGACGGCCGCGCGCCACGCGAGACATCGCCATTTACGTGGCCGCAGACTGTCGAAGCGACGCCTCGGCGCCAGTACTTACGGAGAAGACGCACCGACGCTGGGTCACTGGCCAGCGGGCCAGACGAAACATCCGCCAGACGCGAGCAGACACTTTCGACGTCCGTGCAGCGTCCGCAGAGACGCATCCGAGGCGTATATTTGGGCCAGGTTTGCATCGCCGCGGACGGTCTGGCCACTTTGCATCGCACCGCTGGAGGAGGGCCCAGACGCATTTTCGGTCACGACGGATGAAAGCGGCCACTCAGCGTCTGTATGCATCGCGCCGCTGTCTGTATGCATCGCGCCGCTGGAGATGCCCTAAGGAGTAAGCATGTAGCAACTGCTTTCAGGATAGGAAATCAGGAGTAATACGGTTAGTCGAATGGTGACGCAGCAACGTGCAGTAGTGATCTCTATTGCCTGACATTCATCCATTACATGTCATTAGAGCATCTTCAATAACCACCAGGAAATGAAAGGTCATATTAGGCTCTAGGGATTAACAACTTTGGTTTGATTTGGAAACCTTGCCATTACATGCCATTAGAGCATCTTCAGTAGATGATGTAGATGTATAATAGCCGTCATTTTACATCACATGAGCCAAAAAAAAAAAAAACAGCTCGAGCAGATGATGTGGATATAAAAAATGTCCTAAATTTTAAAGAGCTAATTACACCCAAGGTCCAGCAACTTGTACACGACGTGAAAATTCGGTCCTCAAACTCGCAAACTGTGATATACCAGTACAACCACTTGTAATTCGGATTCATCACTGGTCCTCACCAATCAAAGAGACGACATGTGGCATCCACGGTGGCAAATCTGTGCGTGCTAGCCAGACGATTTACACAGAAATAACTCTTTTGTGAAACTATAGCACGGACTGACCTTTCGGGCAAACTATTTCACCCATCTAACCCTTTTGTATGGTGTCCCTCTCATGTGCGCCACACATGCTCGAGTGGCGTCCGTGCTACCGCCGGCACACACCCATCCGACGTGGCGCCCTCGACGCTGAGCTGTGCACCGATCCGACGTGGCAGGATGTGTGGCGCCGCTCTCGCCGGTGCCACACTTTGAAAGTGTGGGAGGGTGTTTGCACAAAACATACAGTAAGACATTTCTCTAGGGACTTAGCCGTTTTGGCGACCCTGTTTGTGTGGTGCCGACGCCATTGGCGCCACACCTCACCATGTGGCGCCGACACCACGGGCGCCACACAAAGAGGCTCGCCAAAACGGCTAAGGACTAATCGTCCGGAGCCCCTGGATGTTTTCGACCTAGAAGTTGATATAAGTTGACATGTGTGGCGCCGACGCCATGGGTGCCACACAGTGCAGTGTGGCGCCAGTGGGAAGGGCGCCACACATTGACTTGTGTTAAAACCATGAAAAATCCTACCATATTCCAACAGTTTTGAATACAACATTGCACTGAATATGTACGACACAACATAATGGTTCAAACAACAAATAAGGTTCAACGACATCAAGGTTCCAATTACAATAAGGTTCAACGACATGAAGGTTCGAGAAGATCAAGTTTCACACAACATCATGGTTCGACAACATAAAGGTTTGACAACAAGAACATAGCCAAAGGGATATCACTGCGTGGCAAAGGCTCCCTCCCCCCTCGCCTTCTTCTTCTTAGATTCTTCCGCCAGTTCTTCCTTCTCCCTTATGTCCCGAGCCAACTGAACCACGGAGTCGAAGAAATGGTGGCGCTCCTCCTGTAAGTGTACATTGCCCCTATGTGTGGTTTTGGTAATTAATGACAACCCCTATGGACTAATGTTTTCATTGATTTTATATGAAGGAATATTCCATAGGTACTTCTTGTATTCCATGTGTTGGATTCAAGTATGGATGCCATGAATATAAAGATACACCTTGTGTATTGGCATCAAGATCATCGATTTAAAGATACATATGTGATATGATCAAGAAGATGAAATGAAGATGGAGTTCTTATATGGAACTCAATATTAGCCATGCTCTATCTTAAGTAAGTATGGGAAGATACAAGGTTGAGTTGGGCAAGTTCAAGATGAGCATCTTGAGTGGATCACATGCTTGAAGCTTGTCGTCCATTTGATGATAATGGACATGTGAAGATGTGCATCAATGGAGCTTTCCCATCATAGTGTATGGGGGAGCATTTGTGAGTCTTCACGAAGCAACATTGGTCAAGTGAGGCATTCCGGCTTGAGTGAAGCTTGAAGAGTTATCATCAAGATCAAGCGGGATGCGCAAGGCAAAGGTATGGCCTTGCTAGGTTTTCCTTTTACCGGTCTCAAGGTGGATGTTGGGAGACCGGATTATAGGATAGATAGCCGCACTATCAAGAGGGGCTTTCGGTTGGGTAACTTGATCACATCGTCTTAGGGAGCTCAATCCTTTGCATACTTTGCATATCCTTATTGCTTCTTGGTGTTTCTCTGTGTGAGGTTCTTGAGCTTGTTGCTAGCTTTACAACAAGCCCAAGTTCATCGAAAACGGAATCCGCATGCATCTTCTATTGCGTTTTCGAGTTTGGACGTCTTCACCGTTTCTTGACGGTGGGAGACTCCCTCTCTAAAATCATCTAAAATGTTCTGTGAGGAGTCTCCATATTTCCAACAAAATTGGTTTCATGTCAATCGGAGTTCGGGAGCATTAGTTATCACAGTTTTTGTATAACATGTTTTTCCTGCTCACCCGGTCAGGGCCCCGGTCGGACCGGCCCATGCGCCGGCCGGTTCCGGTCTGCCGCCCGGTCAGCCGGCCTCCCAACCGGCCTGCCCGGCGTGCCGACCGGTCAACCGGGCGCCAACCGGGCACCAACCGTGCGCCGGACTAGCTCCGGTCAGCCGGCCTCCCAACCGGCTGGCCCGGCGTGCCGATCGGTCAACCAGGCGCCAACCGGATGACCTCGGGGGTCCGTCCTACCGACCGGTTTGGACCGGCTGGTCCGGTCTGTGGCCCGGTCTGACCGGGCCCTGGATCGGACGGCCCGGCCCCAGGCCCGATTGACCGGCCTCCTCGACGGTTGACTCAGCCCAACCTTTCCCCAACGGTTATATTTGCTCTTGGGCTATAAATATCCCTTCTTCCACCTTGGGCTGAGTTAGTTCTTCCCATTCTGTCTCCTCCATTGTTGCATTTGAAGAACTTCCTCTCTCTCTTGTTCCCCTCCATGATTATTGCTCATTCTTGAGGGATCTAAGAGAGGAGATCTAGATCTACACTTCCACCAATCCATTTCTTCTCTAAGTGAGGGGAACTCTTGGGATCTAGATCTTGGAGTCTTTTGTTGACTTTCCCCATTGTTCTTCCTCTCCAATCTCATCTTAGCATTTGTTGCTTGGGTGAGATTTGAGAGTGAAGGACTTGAACACCTCTAGTGTTCTTGCTTTGCATCATTGCATAGTGTTGAGCTCTCCACCACGATTAGTTCGAGTGAGAGACCGTGAGCTTGTTACTCTTGGAGGGAGACCTCCTAGTTGGCTTGGCGGTTGGTGCTCCGGTGATCTCTTCAAGAAGATTGTGAAGAGGTCTGGGCTTCTCCTTCGTGGAGCTTGTGAAGTGGTTGTGGAGCTTGCCATCTCTGGAGCGGAGGAAAAGCTAACCATAAGGAAAGGGCCATTATCCTTCGTGGGTGTGGTTCGGAGAATAGGGTGAGCCTTCGTGGCGCGGGGAATCCTTCGTGGGACCTCCACTCCTCCAAACGTGACGTACCTTCTTGCAAAGGAAGGGAACACGAGAATACATCCTCGTCTCCGCGTGCCTCGGTTATTTCTACACCCGAGCTCTCTTTCCTTGTGATAGCCATCGTGCTTGAACTACATATATCTTGCTATTACTTGTGCTACATATATCTTGTGCCTATCTTGCTTAGCTCTAGTTGCTATTGTTACACTTAGTTGAGCTTAGCATATTTAGGGTTTCTGCTTGTAAACTAAACGATAGTTTAGTTCCGCATTCTTACAAGACAAATCCGTAAGAGTTTTTTAATTGCCTATTCACCCCCCTCTAGGCGACATCTCGATCTTTCACCTCCGTCTTTGAAGCTTCGGCTTGAGCTCTTTCCTCCTTGATGCGCTCAGCCTCCTTAGCCACCTCCTCTAGGTGCATCCTATTGGCCCTCTCCCTCGCTAGTTGAGCAAGTTGCATGTTCCTCTGGAATTTTTCCCTCCATAGACGGTCCCGTTCAGCCTTGAGCTTCTCATTCCTCCTCTTGTGGCGCAATAGGTATTCCTCATACCCCTTTGCATACGTGCACGCTCGGCCATCTTGTTCTCGTGCTCCTCCTTCTCCTTCCTCGCAACTTCTTCCTTCTCCCTCTTTCGCACCGTCCTCACCGCCTCCTCCCAAACCGACCCGCAATTTCGCTCTCAGGGCGAGAAGTACCCTGGGTGTCGTCAGTAACGATGGCCCGTTCTTCGACTTCCCCACCTTCAGGAAGGGGAGGAAGAGAAGATATAACTTGATGTTCCTATAAGGCAAAAAGATATGTCGATGACAAGTTACAACAGTGAAATTTGAAACATAGCAGCCGACAAAGATTAAACTTGCGAGAACAAAGATAGTTTACCTTGGGGTGAGTGTTGGTGGCACTATAAGGTTCCACGCGACACGAGGATGGAATGGAGTCTTTCTTGCTTAGTGAAGAAATCCGTCGAACAAGCTTTTCCAAGTCCTTCACAGAGAGATCTTTGGAGAGGCGGTCGACATCTTTTTCGCCAGCATACATCCACATAGGGTTTTTGCGAGCATGAAGAGGCTGCACCCTGATACATCCAATTTGCATCACTATTTTATATCATAATTTGCTGTTATTCATTGATATATTTCATATTTGGACATAATACTTATGTTATTTCATCTATTTTGCATTTTTCATGATTATTGGAGGATCGAGCACCGGAGCCAGGATTCTGCTGGAAAAAGCACCGTCAGAATGCAATATTTCGGAAGATCAACAGTTGACGGAAATTATATCAAAAATCCTATTTTTCCAGATGACGAAGGGAGCCAGAAGGGGGAGCCGAGGGGACGCGAGGTGGGCCCACCCCATAGGCCGGCGCGGCCCAAGGCCTGGTCGCGCCGCCCTGTGAGGAGGGGGCCCACAGCCCCCTCTCGCCTCCTTTTCTTCGCGAACGCCTTCGTCCCGAAGACCTAAGCTCCAGAGGATACCTCACGAAGAGTTACAGCCGCCTCTGCGGGGCGGAGAACACCAGAGAGAAAAGAGCTCTCCGGCGGGCTGAGATCCGCCGGGGAAATTCCCTCCCGGAGGGGGAAATCGACGCCATCGTCACCGCCATCAAGTTGGACATCATCTCCATCACCATCATCATCATCTTCATCATCATCCCCGCCGTCTCCACCGCTGCACATCGTCACCGCTATAGCAATTTGGGTTTGATCTTGATTGTTTGATAGGGGAAACTCTCCCGGTATTGATTTCTACTTGTTATTGATGCTATTGAGTGAAACCGTTGAACCAAGATTTATGTTCAGATTGTTATTCATCATCATATCACCTCTGATCATGTTCCATATGATGTCTCGTGAGTAGTTCGTTTAGTTCTTGAGGACATGGGTGAAGTCTAAATGTTAGTAGTGAAGTATGGTTGAGTAATATTCAATGTTATGATATTTAAGATGTGGTGTTATTCTTCTAGTGGTGTCGTGTGAACGTCGACTACATGACACTTCACCTTTATGGGCCTAGGGGAATGCATCTTGTACTCGTTTGCCAATTGCGGGGTTGCCGGAGTGACAGAAACCTAAGCCCCCGTTGGTATATCGATGCAGGAGGGATAGCAGGATCTCAGAGTTTAAGGCTGTGGTTAGATTTATCTTAATTACTTTCTTGTAGTTGCGGATGCTTGCAAGGGGTATAATCACAAGTATGTATTAGTCCTAGGAAGGGCGGTACATTAGCACAGGTTCACCCACACAACACTTATCAAAACAATGAAGATTAATTAGCCGTATGTAGCGAAAGCACTAGACTAAAATCCCGTGTGTCCTCGAGAACGTTTGGTCAATATAAGTAAACAAACCGGCTTGTCCTTTGTGCTAAAAAGGATTGGGCCACTCGCTGCAATTGTTACTCTCGCACTTTACTTACTCGTACTTTATTCATCTGTTACATCAAAACCCCCTGAATACTTGTCTGTGAGCATTTACAGTGAATCCTTCATCGAAACTGCTTGTCAACACCTTCTGCTCCTCATTGGGATCGACATTCTTACTTATCGAAGATACTACGATACACCCCCTATACTTGTGGGTCATCAAGACTATTTTCTGGCGCCGTTGCCGGGGAGTGAAGCGCTATTGGTAAGTGGAATTGGTAAGTGAAACTTCTACTGTTTGTGCTGATTTTATTTCTGCCTGCTGCCATAATTCATTATGGAGAGATCTTCTCTTGAGTTTTTATTTGGAAAATCTGCTACTACTGCAAAGGTAGTGGATGAGGCGCCAGGTGAGGAAGAAATACCATACAAAATACCTATGAAAATTATTGAACGTGTAGTGGGTAACCGTTATACAGGGGATGGAACTGTCCACCCTGGAGATCATTTACTGTTCTTGCATGAATTATGCAGTTTATTCAAGTGTGCAGGTATTGCTATGGACGAAGTGAGGAAGAAACTATTCTCTATATCGCTGTCTGGTAAAGCGGCGCATTGGTATAAATTACTGGATAATGAGGATTCTCTTGAATGGAATGATATTGTGCCCCGGTTTTATTCTAAGTTCTATCCTCCAAGTGAAATTCACAAGGATCGGAATCGCATATATAATTTTTGGCCTCATGATGGAGAGAGTATTGCCCAAGCGTGGGGGAGATTGAAGTCTTTAATGCTCAAATGCCCCATTCATGAGCTTCCTGGTAATGTTATTATTGATAATTTCTATGCAGGACTTTCTTTTGAAGACAAGACCTTGTTGGATACTTCTTGTTCTGGATCATTCACGCGTAATAAGGAAGAGTTTAAAAGGGACCTTCTCAATCGGATCCAGGAAAATACTGAAGGATGGGAGAACGACAAAGATAGAGAATCAGGTATAAATTATGATTACAAATGCATTGAAGCTTTTATGGATACTGATAAATTTCGTAATATGAGTGCTACTTATGGTCTTGATTCTCAAGTTGCTGCAAATCTTTATAAAGCTTTTGCCTCTCATTATGAATTGCCTAAGAAGAATTTTGATAAGTATCATGAACCGTATAAAGATAAAATTGATTCATCTATTAATAAATGCGTTGTAGTTGAAACTGTTGATCATGTTATTCCTGAAGCGTATATTGAAAAAACTCCTTTCCCTGCTAAAATGAAGGAGTACTCTGTTATAAATAGTGCGGTTCATAAAAGTGAAAAGAAACCTATAGAACCTGAAGAACAAATAAAAGTTGAACCTGTTGTTGCAATAGTTAAAGATCTTGTGACTGAAAATGTGGAGGATGGTCATATTATTTTCTGTGAAGATGCTTCTAATATTGGTTCACATCCTAATAAGTCCAAGAAAGCTAGTGTTCCTATGCTATCTGTTAGAATTGGTGATCATTGCTATTATGGTTTATGTGATATTGGTGCAAGTATTAGTGCTATTCCTTATGAGCTTTACACGGAGATTATGCACGAAATTGGTTCTTGTGAACTTGAAGATATTGATGTGGTTATTCGGCTGGCTAATAGAGAAACTATCTCTCCAATTGGTATTGTTCGAGATGTGGAAGTTCTATGTGGTAAGATTAAATATCCTGCCGACTTTTTGGTACTTGGTTCTGCTGCTAGTAAATATTGTCCTATTATTTTTGGTAGACCTTTTCTAAATACTTGTGGAGCTATTATAGATTGCAAGAAAGAGAAAATTTTGACTAAATTTGCTGGTGAATCTTATGAGTTTAACTTCTCTAAATTTACCAAAACTCCTTATAAAGCTGATTTGCCTAATGATGATTTTAAAGTTGAACAGTGTGCATCTATTGTTCTTGCTCCTAATAATCCCTTGCAGCAACATTTGGAGAATAGCGAGAGTGAAGTTTTTAGGGAAGAAAGGGATGAGCTTGATGAAATTTTCCTTCGTCAACCTATTCTTAAGCATGATTTACCGGTGGAAGATCTGGGTACAACACCACCACCAAAGGAAGATCCTGTCTTTGATTTAAAACCTTTGCCTGATAATCTTAAATATGCTCATATTGATGATAAGAAAATATATCCTGTTATTATTAGTTCTAAGCTTTCAGAGTTTGAAGAAGAAAGGCTATTGGAAATATTGAAGAAACACCGAGGTGCTATTGGCTACACTCTTGATGACTTTAAGGGGATTTCTCCCTCTATTTGCCAACACGCCATTAATATGGAAGATGATGCGAAGCCTGTTGTTGAACCTCAGCGTCGTCTAATTCCTAAGATGAAGGATGTGGTAAGAAATGAGGTATTAAGACTTCTTGAAGCCGGTATTATATATCCTATTGCTGATAGTAGATGGGTTAGTCCTGTGCATTGTGTTCCTAAGAAAGGAGGAATGACTGTTGTGCCTAATGATAATGATGAGCTCATACCTCAAAGAGTAGTTGTAGGGTATAGAATGTGCATTGATTATAGAAAAGTTAATAAAGTTACTAAGAAAATCATTACCCTTTACCTTTTATTGATCAAATGTTAGAAAGGTTATCTAAAAATACTCATTTTTGCTTTCTTGATGGTTATTCTGGGTTTTCGCAAATTGCTGTTAAAACTAAGGATCAAGAGAAAACCACTTTCACTTGTCCCTATGGAACTTATGCTTATAGACGTATGCCTTTTGGTTTATGTAATGCTCCTGCTACTTTTCAAAGATGCATGTCTGCTATTTTTCATGGTTTTTGCGAGAGTATTGTAGAGGTATTCATGGATGATTTTTCTGTCTATGAGAATTCTTTTGATAATTGCTTGCGGAACCTTGATAAAGTTTTGCAGAGATGTGAAGAAACTAACCTTGTTCTTAATTGGGAGAAATGCCACTTTATGGTTAATGAAGGAATTGTATTGGGACATAAAATTTCCGAGAGAGGTATTGAAGTTGATAGAGCTAAAGTTGAAGCAATTGAGAAGATGCCCTATCCTAGGGATGTTAAAGGTATTCGTAGTGTTCTTGGTCATGCTGGGTTTTATAGGAGGTTTATTAAAGACTTCTCCAAGATTTCAAAGCCTCTTACTAATCTTCTTCAAAAAGATGTACCTTTTGTTTTTGATAATGATTGTACGGAAGCTTTTGAAACTCTAAAGAAAGCCTTAACAACTGCTCCTATAGTTGAACCTCCTGATTGGAACTTACCATTTGAAATTATGTGTGATGCTAGCGATTTTGCTGTAGGCGCTGTTCTTGGACAGCGAGTAAACAAAAAATTGAATGTTATTCATTATGCTAGTAAAACTCTTGATGCTGCTCAAAGAAATTATGCTACTACTGAAAAAGAATTGTTAGCTGTAGTCTTTGCTTGTGATAAGTTTAGATCTTATATTGTTGATTCAAAAGTTACTATACATACTGATCATGCTGCAATCAGATACCTTATGCAAAAGAAAGATGCTAAGCCAAGGCTTATTAGATGGGTACTTCTGTTGCAAGAATTTGATTTGCATATTGTAGATAGGAAAGGTGCTGATAATCATGTTGCTGATAATTTGTCCAGATTGGAAAATATTGCTTATGATCCTGTTCCTGTTAATGATAGTTTTCCAAATGAACAATTGGCTGTAATAAAGGTGAGCTCGCGAGATAGCCCTTGGTATGCTGATTATGCTAACTTTATTGTTTCCAAGTACTTGCCTCCAACCTTTTCAGCTCAGCAAAGGAGGAAATTCTTTTATGACTTGAGGCATTATTTTTGGGATGACCCACACTTATATAAAGAAGGAGTGGATGGTATTCTGCGAAGATGTGTCCCCGAATATGAACAACAAGAGATATTGAGTAAATGCCATGGTAGTGCTTATGGAGGACATCACGCCGGAGATAGAACCGCGCAAAAGGTTCTACAATCAGGTTTTTATTGGCCGACTCTCTTCAAAGATGCGAGAAAGTTTATTTTATCTTGTGATGAATGCCAAAGGGTTGGAAATATCTCCAGATGCAATGAAATGCCTATGAATTATACTCTTGTTATTGAACCGTTCGATTGTTGGGGATTTGACTTCATGGGACCTTTTCCCTCTTCAGAAGGTAACACTCATATACTTGTTGCTGTTGATTATGTTACTAAATGGGTGGAAGCCATACCTACAAAAAGTGCTGATGGTGAGACCTCTTTAAGAATGCTTTTAGATATTATTTTTCTTAGATTTGGAGTTCCTAGATATATTATGACTGATGGAGGTTCTCATTTTATTCATGGTGGTTTTAGAAAAACTCTTGCTAAATATGGTATTAATCATAGAATTGCTTCCGCTTATCATCCTCAAACTAGTGGGCAAGTAGAATTATCAAATAGAGAGATTAAATCTATCTTGGAAAAGACTGTTAATAAAACTAGAAAGAATTGGGCTAGTAAATTGAAGGATGCACTATGGGCTTATAGAACTGCTTATAAAAATCCCATGGGAATGTCACCTTATAAAATGGTTTATGGGAAAGCTTGTCATTTACCTTTAGAACTAGAGCACAAAACTTATTGGGAAGTTAGAGAATTAAATAAAGATCCTAAACTTGCCGGTAATAAGAGGTTGCTGCAATTGAGTTCTCTAGATGAATGGAGAAGTGAAGCTAATGAAAATGCTAAACTCTTTAAAGAGAAAGTTAAGAAATGGCATGATAGAAGGATTATCAAAAAAGAATTTAATATTGGGGATAAAGTCCTATTGTATCGGTCTCGTCTCAGATTCTTTGCAGGGAAATTACTCTCGAAATGGGAAGGACCATATGTTGTTGAGGAGGTGTATCGTTCAGGAGCAATTAAAATTAGCTCTCTCCAAGGCAATGCCACGCAAGTGGTGAATGGACAAAGACTCAAGCATTATATCTCAGGTGATTCTTATAATGAAGACGTTGATGTTATTCGAGTGGTGACTCCGGAAGCTTTCACCAAAGGTCAAATTGACAGTCCGGCAGAGTTCGACTTTGAATAGGTAACCGTACTGGTAATAAAAAGTCCGTGTTTAACTTTCCGAACAATGTTTTTGCTGTTTTTAGAAAATATGAAAAATTACGAGATCGAAACGGAGTGGAGGAGACGCACGAGGGCGTGCCCTCATAGGCCGGGGCGGGCCCCAGCCTGGCCGCACCGCCCTATGAGGTGAGCCCCTCGTTGCCCCTCTCTGACTCTGGTTCGACCTGGTACTTTCCTTTTGACGTAAAAATTCCTGCTATATAATCCCCCGGACCCCTGGAGGTCCGTATATCGTTTTCTTGACGTGTTTTGTTTCGAGCTGTTTCTGCCAGGATCTGTCTTTGATCTAGGAGCATCATGGCCTCCAACAACAAGGGCAAGGGGCTTTCGGAGGAAGAAGTGAAGAAGATGTCGTCAAAACGAGAGCAACAAGCTGATGGAAGCAAGCAAATCTTGGTGGGATCTGTTGACACTCGACGTTCTTTTTCTCATAACTTGCAGGGACCCTTACCACCTGCTCTTAGCCTCGATTCTTTCCCCGTGTTGGAAGAAGCTCTACGGACTACTGATGAGTTTTGTGATCAATACCGGGCTCTAAGAAGAGAAGTAGAGATACTCCAGGAGGAGAATTACCGTCTCCGTAGAATGCTGGAATACTACTCGATTCCCATCACAAGGTCATCATCGCCAACTTCAGATAACAATGAATCTCTTCGAGTCTTAGTGCAGAATTGCCAAGCTGAGAAACTGAAGCTGAAGGAGATCTGTAAGAAGCGCGGGAGGAGTTCATCACCACCATCACCGAAGGAGTAATTCATCATAGGTATTGGCATCCCCTTGGTTTGTTCCAAGCTTGGGGGAGTGCCGCGGTATCACATTATCACTACCTTTTACTTTTTACTGTCAAGTAGTGTCATATCATGAGTAGGGAAGTTATCATATAAGATGGGTTGCAGTTTGGAAGTATCTCTCCTTTAGTTGGTTGTCTATGTATCCCTTGGTGTGAGTTATCATTATGGAATATTAATGAGAAGTCTTATCATTTACATATTGCACACCTTATTTTAGTTTACAATCCTTATTATATGATTTATCTTGTTGTTAGTATTGGTATCACTTTGGGAGCATTGAATAAATCTATTTGGTTTTGGCAAACTTAGCATTGGTCAATAGCAACAACACTTTGAGGTTTAAGTAGAAAAGAGAAATACATGTAGTTGTTTCATTGTCTTCCTTTCTTGCTAGCTCATAGCTTATTATTCTGAAGTTAAAATTGTTTGTGCTTACAAGGAAGATGCATGATTGTTTCTATCACATGTATATTTGTTTGTTTCCTTCAACCCTTATGCTTGCTAATTAACCTTGCTAGCCAAAGACCTCAGATCGAGAGGGAATACTTCTCGTGCATCCAAACCTAAACCCAAACCTATGCCATTTGTGTCCACCATATCTACCTACTACATGGTATTTCCTGCCATTCCAAGTAAATACTTCGTGTGCTACCTTTAAACAATTCAAAATTTACTATCTCTTATTTGTGTCAATGTTTTATAGCTCATGAGGAAGTATGTGGTGTTTTATCTTTCAATCTTGTTGGGCAACTTTCACCAATGGACTAGTGGCTTCATCCGCTTATCCAATAATTTTGCAAAAAGAGCTGGCAATGGGATTCCCAGTCCCAAATTAATTAACCTAAATAGACACTCCTCCATGGTATGTGATTGATGGACGGCACCCGAAGGATTCGGTTAGCCATGGCTTGTGTAAGCAAAGGTTGGGGGGAGTGTCATCATAATAAAACTAAAATAAAAAGGCACTCCTTCATGGTATGAGATCGTTGGCAGACACCCGAGGATTCGGTTAGCCATGGTTTGTGAAAGAAAGGATGGAAGGAGTGCCACACAAAATAAAAATAAAATGGGAGCCGCTCTTTGAAGGTTTGTCTGGCAAGGGGGTTAGAGTACCCGCTATCAGTCGTTGACAACAACAAACACCTCTCAAAATGTTACTTTTATTCTCTTTATATGATTTCAAAACTGAAAAAGCTCTAGCACATGATTTAATCCCTGCTTCCCTCTGCGAAGGGCCTGTCTTTTACTTTATGTTGAGTCAGTAAACCTATTTCCCTCCATCTTGAGCAAGCATTTGAGTTGTTGTGATCAAACCATTATATTGTGATTTACTTCATCATGTCTTTTACTTTTCCTTGTTTAGTACAAGTTTTATCTGAATGAATATAGCTTTGCAAGTTATCAATGATCACGAGGAGACTATTATGATTGAGTATGCAAGTTATGCCATATAAACTTTAACATGAGAGCGCTGCTCAATAGATAAATATAACCTGCTAATTGTTCTCTGACCAAGAACGAAGTTTGCCATCACCAACTATGATTTCTTATGCACCTTTATTTGTGATTACCCTATACTTGTTTCAAGTTGAGTTATATGAGGAAGTTGTTTACTAGAATATCTTGTGTGAATGAATATGATGCTTCTTGTCCGTATTTTATTTATCGACTCTTCACTCCATAAACATGTGGTCCTGTTTACCGAGTTCAGTTTCGCTTGGGGACAAGCGAAGTCTAAGCTTGGGGGGAGTTGATACGTCCAATTTGCATCACTATTTTATATCATAATTTGCTGTTATTCATTGATATATTTCATATTTGGACATAATACTTATGTTATTTCATCTATTTTGCGTGTTTCATGATTATTGGAGGATCGAGCACCGGAGCCAGGATTCTGCTGGAAAAAGCACCGTCAGAATGCAATATTTCAGAAGATCAACAGTTGACGGAAATTATATCAAAAATCCTATTTTTCCAGATGACGAAGGGAGCCAGAAGGGGGAGCCGAGGGGACCCGAGGTGGGCCCACCCCATAGGCCGGCGCGGCCCAAGGCCTGGCCGCGCCGCCCTGTGAGGAGGGGGCCCACAGCCCCCTCTCGCCTCCTTTTCTTCGCGAACGCCTTCGTCCCAAAGATCTAAGCTCCAGAGGATACCTCACGAAGAGTTACAGCCGCCTCTGCGGGGCGGAGAACACCAGAGAGAAAAGAGCTCTCCGGCGGGCTGAGATCCACCGGGGAAATTCCCTCCCGGAGGGGGAAATCGACGCCATCGTCACCGCCATCAAGTTGGACATCATCTCCATCACCATCATCATCATCTTCTTCATCATCATCACCGCCGTCTCCACCGCTGCACATCGTCACCGCTGTAGCAATTTGGGTTTGATCTTGATTGTTTGATAGGGGAAACTCTCCCGGTATTGATTTCTACTTGTTATTGATGCTATTGAGTGAAACCGTTGAACCAAGGTTTATGTTCAGATTGTTATTCATCATCATATCACCTCTGATCATGTTCCATATGATGTATCGTGAGTAGTTCGTTTAGTTCTTGAGGACATGGGTGAAGTCTAAATGTTAGTAGTGAAGTATGGTTGAGTAATATTCAATGTTATGATATTTAAGTTGTGGTGTTATTCTTCTAGTGGTGTCGTGTGAACGTCGACTACACGACACTTCACCTTTATGGGCCTAGGGGAATGCATCTTGTACTCGTTTGCCAATTGCGGGGTTGCCGGAGTGACAGAAACCTAAGCCCCCGTTGGTATATCGATGCAGGAGGGATAGCAGGATCTCAGAGTTTAAGGTTGTGGTTAGATTTATCTTAATTACTTTCTTGTAGTTGCGGATGCTTGCAAGGGGTATAATCACAAGTATGTATTAGTCCTAGGAAGGGCGGTACATTAGCACAGGTTCACCCACACAACACTTATCAAAACAATGAAGATTAATTAGCCGTATGTAGCGAAAGCACTAGACTAAAATCCCGTGTGTCCTCGAGAACGTTTGGTCAATATAAGTAAACAAACCGGCTTGTCCTTTGTGCTAAAAAGGATTGGGCCACTCACTGCAATTGTTACTCTCACACTTTACTTACTCGTACTTTATTCATCTGTTACATCAAAACCCCCTGAATACTTGTCTGTGAGCATTTACAGTGAATCCTTCATCAAAACTGCTTGTCAACACCTTTTGCTCCTCGTTGGGATCGACATTCTTACTTATCGAAGATACTACGATACACCCCCTATACTTGTGGGTCATCACACCCTAATCCTAAGAAAGTATGCAGTAATCTGAATTCCCGACAGCTCTTTGCCACGAGTAGTCTGAAGTTCGTGGATGCGTTTCATCAGAGCCTCTGTCGCCGTTCTTTCTTCTTCGGTAGCTTCTGCGTCTCAGGAGCGGCGGCGAAGGATTTTTGCGCTACCGTCAAAAGGGGCAAGGTTGTACTCCTGCGAGTCGGAGTATTCCTCGCGAACATAGAGCCACCTCTTGCGCCACCCTTGAACGTAGTCGGGGAATTTAACGTCAAAATACTCGACATCAGGACGGATGCAGATAACAACGCCACCTATGTTATAGGCGAGGTTGTGGGAGCCGTTGCGGCGGAGGCAGAAAATGCGCTTCCACAGAGCCCAATTAGGTTGGGTTCCGAGGAAGCACTCGCAAAGGGTGATGAAAATAGAAACGTGAAGGATGGAATTGGGAGTGAGTTGATGAAGCAGCAACCCATACACGAAGAGCAATCCACGAAGAAAATCATGGATAGGGGTAAAGAGGCCGCGAATGAGATGGTCAACGAAGCTAACCCGATATTCCATAGGAGGCGACGGGTAGCTCTCTTCGCTGGGAAAGCGCACCGCGTCCTTCTTCTTCATCAGGCCCAGCTTCTTCATCAAATTGGTGTCCTGGTTGGAGATCTTGGACCTTTCCCACTCTGCAGCCATCAGATCTTGCGACGCCATGTTAGCTTCGGGGGAGGTGTGCTTGGTGAGCTTCGACCGCGGTGGCATCAACAATGGCGTAGGCGCGAGTGGGAGTGTGGTTGAGCTCAGGAGATTTTGGGCGCAGTGAAGGATTTTTGGAGAGAGAGCAGAGATGCGGCGCAACGAAGGGGAGAACAGAGGAGGAAGACGATCCTTTATAGAAAGCTTGTGAATCGACGCACTGTTGGATGCAACAGTAATGGACTAGATGTTCTACACGTGGCTCACAAGGGTAAAAACGTATTTTCACTGGGATGGAACTAGACAGGCGCTACAGCGCGCGTGCCAGAAAAAGTGGAGGACGTGTTCCCCCACTTGCGTAACGTGTCAAACTGTCGCAGATTTTGGGTCCACTAGTCAGTGACAGGACAGAACTCGTGTTTTCCCGATACAGAGGTCGTGGCTAACGTCAGCACTGATGTCACTTTAACAAAGGAAATTCTCGACAGCGGTGATATGAAGACTGGTAACAAAATATAAGTGACGATAATTTCGAGAGCCTTTGATCAAATACAAGTTTTTGATCAAACGCTCGGGGGCTACTTTGGAAAAAAGGAAACCTCGAGTATGGCAAGAGAGAAAAGGCGAGAGCCTATGATCAACTACAAGCATTTGTCCATAGCCTCGGGGGCTACTCCCATCGGGAGCGCTGGTCGCGCACCCGAGAAAGACAAAAGAACTCGAAAAATGACAATATAGCGACAAAAGGCGTTAAAATGCTAAGCCTGCAACCAAGTACAAGTCCTTGGCTGTAGCCTCGGGGGCTACTCCCATCGGGAACGCTGTTCGCGTGCCCGATGAAATTATAAAGAGCGTGGTGAGCATATTTCAAGTTATACAAATAACTCTTCATATACTCCCATCGGGAGGGCAAGATAAGTCATCCGTTGACTCGAATAAATGTGTTATTCCAACAGCCGAAAAAGCACTCGACAATATATTCTCAGAGTGCCTCAGTCGCAAATTAATCTCTGAATGCTGCAATACTTTGCGAAGGTAAGTCCCCGGGATCTGTCCTATGCGGCGTGGCACCGCTTCTGACGGCGCTTTGCTACTTTTTCCGTGTCAACAGACACGAAGAAAAATCCTAACGGACGCGTTAGGTACCCGATAAAACATGACTGGAATTCGACATCTGGTAAGATCTTAAGCGGCACATGTCGAATTACACCAGTATCCCGAGATCATGTCCATGGACGTGATCTTGAAGTAGGTTTTGGTGGATTGCCACAAGAGCAGTTAACTAGTACCTGATCCGTCAGATGAACTAGCCCCAATTACCGGTATCCCTGCATAATATATGGTTGATTTGTTCTAAATACATGTTAACTCGAAGAAGTTGTATTGAAATGATAAAGTTGGAGATTTTCCCTGATTCTCCGATTCAAGCAAAATCTCGGGGGCTACTGACATAGGCATCCCCAATGGGCCTACCGAAGAAGATACCCGGGGTTTTATTAAAGACCCACGACCCGAAGATTATCAAGCCTGGAAGCCCAGTTAGGAGAGAGATTGGAAAGATAGAATTGTATTAGGAATATTGACTTGTAACTACTCGGGACAGACTCAGTTTGTCTTCCGAACTCTGTATCTTATGTATTACGAAACCCTCGACTCCGCCTCCTATATAAGGGGGAGTCAAGGGACAAAGAAAGGATCGAATCATTGTCAACATAACCCTAGTTTTCATAAGCAGTCGAGTACTTTTCCGGCTGAAACCCTCGAGATCTACTTGCCCGGCCTCTAGTTCCAACAAAACCCTAGTCTACAACTTGTAGGCATTGACAAGTTAATACCTTGTCAATGCATGTGCTAAATAGATGTAAACTAAAAGTTAAGCGCAAGAGATAGGACATGTGTACCAATGTAAGCAGGTTATGTCGTCCAAAGTGGTGAACACGAGATGATCCTCCTTGCTTAAGCGACCATCACTCACAATCCAACCGAAATCCATTCAAATCAATAGGCAGAATCCAATGAAACTGGGCCAGGCAATATGTCGAGTAGCTTCCGAGCGGGTGAGATTGACAAACATGATTACATTACATGAGTGACTGCATAAAAAAACAAGGGGGAGGGGAATCTGGAGCGGGCAGCTACCAGAGTGGAGACCCAGCAGGCGTCACTCTGTTAGTCCATGGCTAAATGGGGTAGCTTCTTATAATCGGTGGTGGAACCGAGTGAGTTAAACCTTGCAGGTCCTTTGAATTTGCAGAGCAACAATGGCTAATGAATGTTGAGAATCATGGGGCAGTTTCACGAACATTTGTGGCGAGGAGGGCATAGGCACTGAGATGATTTGTAGCCATGAATTTGTAGGTCAGGACGGCGGCGGTGTGCACCATCAGGGCAGACGAACGGCATCCAAGTTTTTTCACGAGAGGAAAGGAGAGCGAGGATGGAGAACTTGCAGTTACCGGTGTGGAAGTTGCTGGCCGTGGTGGCGGCGCGTGCGGAGTTCCCTGATTGGTGTGGAGGCGGATGACACCATGCCATGCTTTTTATGATCGATAAAACGATAGCTGTGGATGAACTTCATACAACAGTTTCCACTATCTTAAAGATCGGATTTATTGGATTTAATTGTAGGATTTATTGGCCGCAGATCGGTGGGGATTGGGGAGGAGCAGAGTCACGGGGAGGAGGAGGCGGTGGTGGAGGAAGATGAACTGAGGCTGTTTCTCTTCGATTTTTTAGGATGCACATCGTCTACCGAGAACAACCGGCGTGCGTAGCACAACCCATGTCTGTTCTGGCCCAATTCCGTGTGAGCATCTCTTGGAGCCCATGTTGAATCATCTATTACAACCCAGTTTGGTCGCGAGAGTGTCCATGCGGAGCGACAAGTAACGTAAGGGAGTCAGGAAATTGGGGCGACGTGGCCTCACGAGAGAGC
The DNA here is from genome assembly GCF_019359855.2 of Lolium perenne. Classification (NCBI taxonomy): domain Eukaryota; kingdom Viridiplantae; phylum Streptophyta; class Magnoliopsida; order Poales; family Poaceae; genus Lolium; species Lolium perenne. The sequence continues at coordinate 203,192,118 of NC_067244.2, forward strand.
AGCAAAATGGGACCAGCTATTTAGAGATAGAAGATAATAGGCAATACACTTTGCAGATACATGATACGTCCATTTTGCATCACTATTTTATATCATAATTTGCTGTTATTCATTGATATATTTCATATTTGGAGATGATACTTATGTCATCTATTTTGCATGTTTCATGATTATTGGAAGATCATGCACCGGAGCCAGGATTCTGCTGGAAAAAACGTCGTCAGAAGGCAATATTTCGGAAGATCAACAATTGACAGAAATTATACGGAAAATCCTATTTTTCCAGAAGACGAAGGGAGCCAGAAGGGGGAGCCGAGGAGGGCCGCCATAGGCCCACCTCATAGGCCGGCGCGGGCCAAGGCCTGGCCGCGCCGCCCTGTGAGGAGGGGGCCCACAGCCCCCTCTGGCCTCCTCTCCTTCGCGTACATTTTCGTCCCGAAAACCTAAGCTCCAGAGGATAGTCGCGAAGAGTCACAGCCGCCTCTGCGGGGCGGAAAACACCAGAGAGAAAAGAGCTCTCCGGCAGGCTGAAATCTGCCGGGGAAATTCCCTCTCGGAGGGGGAAATCGACGCCATCGTCACCGACATCGAGCTGGACATCATCTCCATCACCATTATCATCATCTTCATCATCATCACCGCCGTCTCCACCGCTGCACATCATCACCGCTGTAACAATTTGGGTTGGATCTTGATTGTTTGATAGGGGAAACTCTCCCGGTATTGATTTCTACTTGTTATTGATACTATTGAGTGAAACCATTGAACCAAGGTTTATGTTCAGATTGTTATTCATCATCATATCACCTCTGATCATGTTCCATATGATGTCTCGTGAGTAGTTCGTTTAGTTCTTGAGGACATGGGTGAAGTCTAAATGTTAGTAGTGAATTATGGTTGAGTAAAATTCAATGTTATGATATTTAAGTTGTGGTGTTATTCTTCTAGTGGTGTCATGTGAACGTCGACTACATGATACTTCACCTTTATGGGCCTAGGGGAATACATCTTGTATTCGTTTGCCCATTGCGGGGTTGCCGGAGTGACAGAAACCTAAGCCCCCGTTGGTATATCCGATGCATGAGGGATAGCAGGATCTCAGAGTTTAAGGTTGTGGTTAGATTTATCTTAATTACTTTCTTGTAGTTGCGGATGCTTGCAAGGGGTATAATCACAAGTATGTATTAGTCCTAGGAAGGGCGGTGCATTAGCATAGGTTCACCCACACAACACTTATCAAAACAATGAAGATTAATCGGCTGTATGAAGCGAAAGCACTAGACTAAATTCCCGTGTGTCCACAAGAACGTTTGGTCATTATAAGTAAACAAACCGGCTTGTCCTTTGTGCTAAAAAGGATTGGGCCACTCGCTGCAATTGTTACTCTGCACTTTACTTACTCGTACTTTATTCAACTGCTACATCAAAACCCCCTGAATACTTGTCTGTGAGCATTTACAGTGAATCCTTCATCGAAACTGCTTGTCAACACCTTCTGCTCCTCGTTGGGTTCGACACTCTTACTTATCGAAAATACTACGATACACCCCCTATACTTGTGGGTCATCAAGACTATTTTCTGGCGCCGTTGCCGGGGAGTGAAGCGCTATTGGTAAGTGGAATTGGTAAGGGAAACTTTTACTGTTTGTGCTGATTTTATTTATGCCTGCTGCTATAATTCATTTTGGAGAGATCTTCTCTTGGATTTTTATTTGGAAAATCTACTAGTACTGCAAAGGTAGTGGATGAGGCGCCAGGCGTGGAAGAGGTTCCATACAAAATACCTATGAAAATTATTGAACGTGTTGTGGATAACCGTTATACAGGGGATGGAACTGTCCATCCTGGAGATCATTTACTGTTCTTACATGAATTATGCGGTTTATTCAAGTGTGCAGGTATTGCTATGGATGAAGTGAGGAAGAAACTATTCTCTATATCGCTGTCTAGTAAAGCGGCGCATTGGTATAAATTACTGGATGATGGGGATTCTCTTGAATGGAATGATATTGTGCCCCGGTTTTATTCTATGTTCTATCCTCCAAGTGAAATTCACAAAGACCGGAACCGCATATATAATTTTTGGCCTCATGATGGAGAGAGTATTGCCCAAGCGTGGGGGAGATTGAATTCTTTAATGCTCAAATGCCCCATTCATGAGCTTCCGGGTAATGTTATCATTGATAATTTCTATGCAAGACTTTCTTTTCAAGACAAGACCTTGCTGGATACTTCTTGTTCTGGATCATTTACACGCAACAAAGAAGAGTTTAAAAGGGACCTTCTTAATCGGATCCAGGAGAATACTGAAGGATGGGAGAACGACAAGGATAGATAATCAGGTATAAATTATGATTATAAATGCATTGAACCTTTTATGGATACTGATAAATTCCGTAATATGAGTGCTACTTATGGTCTTGATTCTCAAGTTGCTGCAAATCTTTATAAAGCTTTTGCCTCTCATTATGAATTGCCTAAGAAGAATTTTGATAAGTATCACGAACCGTATAAAGATAAAATTGATTCATCTATAAATAAATGTGTTGTAGTTGAAACTGTTGATCATGTTATTCCTGAAGCCTGACACGCGTACAACACGCGACCGTTGGGAACCTGTTATCACCAGAATTTGACCGGATCAGAGGTGGGCCGCGATCAAGATTGGGCTTGAAGAATATACATGGAAGAAATACGTGAATCGGCCTTGTACACGAAGTTTGGGCTAGTTTGCCCTTGTATCTGTAAATATAGTAGGATACGTGTCGGTTAGATAGATTTTGGCTCGTGCACGGTTGGGATTATTCCCACGTTAGAGAATCTACGGACTATAAATATGTATCTAGGGTTATTGAGAAAGACAACAATCACGTTCATCACAAACCAATCTTGGCGCATCGCCGACCCCTTGTTTCGAGGGTTTCTTCCGGGTAAGCATCATGCTGCCTAGATCGCATCTTGCGATCTAGGCAGCATACGTTTATTCGTTGTTCATGCGTTGCTCGTGCTGAAGCCTTTTTGATGGCGAGCAACGTAGTTATCATAGACGTGTTAGGGTTAGCATTGTTTTCATCATATCACATGCTTTCGTTCATGCAACCCTTAGACGTCTAGCCACCCTTATACCTTTCTTAGGTGTAAGGGCGGCACCTTGCTTGATCATTGTTTAGTAGATCCGGTCCGTTATGATTGCTCCTTGATTCCTCAAGGATTAGTTTAATATCTGCATAGTTAGGCCTTACAAACGGATTGAATGATCCAGTAGCACGTAGGGTGTAGTTTGCTAACCCTAGACAAGATGTTCCGGGGATCAACTTAATGTTGGTTTTTAGGCCTTGTCTAGGGTGGGTTTATTATCACCGTGCGTGGCTGCCAGGCTCAATCACGCGTAGGATGTTCCGATTATGTGGTGAGAACCCTAAATCGTCGTAGGTCATTTTAGCTACATATTGATCAAGTAGGACCACCATGCAATCGTAAACCCCATACGAGTCATGGGTGGATCGGCTCCTTGAGCCGATTCACGGGATAACCTGAGAGCCGATCGAGGCTCGTATTTAATGTTTACGTGTATGCCATGCAGGAAACTAAGCGAAGCAAATCCATCACCTTCCTGATCAGGTATAGATCAGGTGGCACGCCCTTGCACCAGCATCGGGACGTGTGTACCAGGAGCTTTGCGGGCCGTCGCTCGGAGGGACCAGGGCCAGCCACAGCCCTAGGTTGTTCCTGGCTCTTCATGTTGCTAGCCGTAGCTCGCCGGTGGGTTTCGGACGCCAACACATTCTGGCACGCCCGGTGGGACAGTATTCGACATCAACTGCATCGCCATCTACATCTGAGATGGCGTAAGGTACTCCAGTCACGTACGAGGATCTGCCCGAGGAGCTCAAGAAGAAGTATGACGATGTCAAAGCTATCCTCGAAGCCGACCTCATCGGCTCTTTCCACAGGACCCGCTCACACGGCATCAGGTGGAGAGGGTTCACACCTGAAGGCGCGCTCGATGGAGTGGACCTGTCCACCCCTTCAGAAGAACGCACCAGGTCCTTGCGTCAGGAGATCAATTTCATGGTAGCTCATTCGCTACACCGCCATTCCGAGAGCTTGGTGAACACTTTGGAGCGTGTCGCCCTTCGGGTGCTCCATGAAATCTTGAGGCATCAGTACTCTCCGTTAGGACCTGCTCTAGGGACTCACCAAGGAGAGCTACCACTCCAGAGCCGACCACCGCTGCCGTTCGCGCTGGCAGCACCGTAGGTCTTGAGTACACCGGCATTCGTTGTCTACAAGATCGGTGGCGATCCTAGCGATTACCAGTTCTTGTACGAGGCGCCTAAGGAGATCCCTCACGGATACACGTGCACATACGTGCCAGACAGCAGTAACTGGGCACTCACGAACCAGGCTGCAACAGCGGGGACTTCCGGAACAGCAGGAGGAGCCTCTGGATCAGATCTTGAGAAGCAGACGTGGCTAGCTAAGTATGCCACTCCGACGAACCTCCAGAGCTCAACTCCTGTAGCTAGCTCAGATCTTGAGAAGCAAGCGTGGCTAGCTAAGTATGCCACGCCAGCGAATCTTCAGAACTCCACTCCTGCTGACTAGCTGCGGATCAGATCAGCACGATCTTGAGAGACCAGTTCGGCATGGTGCCGAAAAGGAGGGCAATCGGCTATTCCAAGCCGTACCCCAACGACTACGATTTGATCCCACTACCACCCAAATATCGGCTCCCTGAATTCTCCAAGTTTAGTGGGTCAGATGGCTCCAGCTCTATCGAGCATGTAAGCCGATATTTGGCGCAGCTGGGCACGATCTCAGCTGCAGATGCACTACGCGTGAGGTTCTTCGCACAGTCCCTCACAGGATCGGCTTTTGGGTGGTACACATCACTGCCACCAGATTCGATCCGAACTTGGAAGCAGTTGGAGGAACAATTCCACATGCAGTATCACTCAGAAGCTTCCGAGGCTGGCATTGCCGATCTAGCACAAGTACGTCAGAAGCGCGGAGAAACAGTGTCAGAATACATCCAGCGCTTCAGGGCCGTTAGGAACCGATGCTATTCGGCTCGATTGACTGAAAAAGAAGCGGTTGAGTTGGCGGTGGTGGGTCTCGCATCACCTATCAAGGATATGGCTTCCCAAGCAGACTACCATTCACTGGCACACATGGTTCAGAAACTGTCATTATATGAACAACGCCACCCAGAGCTCTACCAGGACAAATTCAAGCGTGCAGTAGTCCTGGTTGAGACAGAGGAAGATGAAGGGTCTGCGGGAGATCAAGAGGTAGCTGTGGCTGAATGGACTCGGGGGGCAACCCCCGTGTCCTGCAAGTGGGTCAAGCCACAAGGTCGCCCAGAGGATTTGATTTTGACGTAACTAAAGCTGAGCAAATTTTCGACCTCTTACTTAAGGAGAAGCAGCTGAAGTTACCCGAAGGCCTCAAAATCCCCACGGTACAGGAGCTGAATGGAAAGCCATACTGCAAATGGCATAACACGTTCTCCCATACCACCAACGACTGCAGGGTGTGGCGTCAGCAGATCCAAATGGCGATAGAACAGGGACGTCTAATTTTCAACCAGTACGCCATGAAAGTCGACACACACCCCTTCCCCGCCGTTAACACGGTGGAATACGCTTACCCCGAGGGGTGCCAACCAGGTTTCTCGTTAAGCATTAACATGGTCGAGCCTGGGCACCACTCTTGTAAGAACAAAGGCGAGGGCAGCCGCTCTCGTAGCAAGGACAAGGAGGAAGCCGTTCCACGCGATCGGCTCCGGCACGATGGCAAACGCTACATCACTAAGGGAGAAGTGAAGAATGTGCGATATCAACGACCTCTCTCTGATCATCTCCTCAATAAATATGTAAGTCAGTACGACCAGCGCCGACGGTACAACAGCGACAATGAAAGGGATCGTCTAGCTAGCAGGGACGCCAGGAGACATCGTCGGCATGATCGCGATGAGGAGAGATACGAGCGCCGTGCCGAGGAAAGGTCAAGAGAACAAGACGACGTGGACAAGCACTGGGACTGTCCTTTCTTCAAGCACTACTGGGATTCAGGAATGAGCCGATTGCCTACAATCGGCAACTGCCCAGAATGTAGACAGAAGAAGAAGGGTGCAACAGACGTGTCAGTGTTCAAACGTCTAGGGCCTCTCCCATCTAGGAACAAGCAAACTGAGTCCTCTCGGGAAGAAGACCTCGAGGAGTTAGAAGATGACTACGAAGAAAAAGAGGACAAGTACCACCGGCCAAGGTGGTGCCCTGATGGACTCAGCCGTTCCCAAAAGCTTAGGGTTCAGCGACTGCGTGGCTTGGAGGAAGCCGAAAGGTTATACCTGCACACGCTAAGGAAGGCGCGGCCTGATCTGGCCGCGAAAATTCAACGAACCCTGGACGAAGAGGGTCGACCACAAAAGATGGAGTGGCACCCCAAGCAAAGGAAAGCCGATGATGAGACATCGGCTAGTACAAACATGGTGTTCATCCTTCCAGCGGAGTTTTGTGCTCCAGGATTAGATGAAGCGCCTGTGGCACAACTTGACTGCGGCCCACGGCCGGTTATCTTTGAGAAGCCACGTGAAAGAAGCTACAGACACCTGAAGGCCCTGTACTTACGAGGTTATATCAATGGGCAGCCTGTCAATAGGATGCTGGTGGACACCGGAGCGGAAGTCAACATCATGCCATACTCCATGCTACGTCGGTTGGGACGCTCTAGCTCAGATCTGATCAAGACCAACGTTACACTGAGCGATTTCAACGGCCAAGCATCTGATGCACAAGGTGTTCTGAACGTGGATCTGACCGTAGGGAGGAAAACCATCCCTACGACATTCTTCATTGTCGATAGCAAGAGCACTTACGTTGTCCTGCTAGGGAGAGATTGGATCCACGCCAACTGTTGCATTCCATCTACGATGCACCAATGCCTAATACAGTGGGATGGAGATGAAGTAGAAGTCGTCCATGCAGACGATACATCCGAGATTTCAACGGCTGGCATGAACGTTTGGGAGACGGAAGGCCAAGAGCCACTCTCAGGCATCACTTTGGACGACTGCGAGTACATCGACGTGTCAAAAAACGGGGTGAGGCTGGTCTTATCCACTGGCCTGACCGTGTAACAAGAGCAAAGTCTATGAACGTACGTGGGGAGGCCGATCCTTGTGATCGGCCCCAAAAAATAAAAAGTAATGATCTTGTCTCAAGCATGTCACGTAGTCATAGTGAAGCACGAACAAGATGTAAACCTCTTTTGAGCAATGCAATCAAGTTGGGGGCCGATTCCAGCAATCGGCCCATATTATCCTTGCCATGCGTTTTGCCTGTGTTCAGTGTCGATCTAACAGGTGACGGAAAGCTAGGGTATGGGTTTACATCGGCTGATGAGCTGGAAGAAGTCGACATTGGTCCTGGGGATAAGCCACGACCAACTTTCATCAGCAGGAAGTTAGATCCCCATCTCAGGAGCCAGATGATAACTCTATTAAAAGAGTACCCAGATTGCTTTGCATGGGATTACACAGAGATGCCTGGGTTAGACAGGAGCATCATTGAGCATCGGCTCCCTCTCAAGAAAGGATTTCGGCCATTCCAACAACGAGCACGTCAGATGAAGGCCGAAATTCTCGAAGAAGTCAAGAAAGAGATCGAGAAAATGTTAGCCGCCGGGTTCATCAGGCCATGCAGGTATGCTGAATGGATCTCCAGTATTGTACCTGTGGAGAAAAAGGACGGCCGATGGCGTGTGGCTATAGATTTCCGAGATCTCAACAGAGCCACGCCAAATTATGAATATCCAATGCCTGTGGCAGAAACATTGATCAACGCAGCTACTGGCCACAAGGTGTTGAGTTTCATGGATGGCAATGCCGGCTACAACCAGATTTTCATGGCCCCAGAAGATATACACAAGACTGCATTCCGAGTACCAGGATCAGTGGGCTTGTTCGAATATGTGGTCATGACTTTTGGTTTGAAGAATGCCGGTGCAACGTACCAACGAGCCATGAATTATATTTTTCATGATCTGATCGGCAAGTTGGTGGAAATCTACATCGATGACGTGGTGGTCAAGTCTGTCTCCATGGAAGGACACTTGGATGATTTGCGACGCATCCTAGACCGAACTCGGAAGTTCGGACTCAGAATGAATACAAAGAAGTGTGCCTTTGGTGTGACGGCCGGTCAGTTCCTAGGTTTTCTTGTTCATGAACGAGGAATTGAGATCGGCCTGAAAAGTCGGGAGGCAGTACGTACCATGCAGCCGCCTACCACGAATAAGGAGCTCCAACGTCTGATCGGCAAGATCAATTTATTCCGGCGATTCATCTCTAATCTCTCAGGACGAATTGAGCCGTTCATGGCGTTGGTCAAGATTAAATCTGATGACGAGTTTCACTGGGGGGCAGAACAATAGCAGGCGTTTGATGAGATTAAGCGGTATCTAACAACACCGCCTGTGCTAGTTCCGCCTCAGCAGGACAGGCCGTTCTATATCTACCTATCGATGGGCTGACACGTCCATTGCTTCGGTGGTGGTGCAACTCTACGAGGGCGTTGAAAAGGTTGTATTCTACCTCGTGAAGGATGTTGGATGCAGAGACAAGGTATCCTGAGGTCGAGAAGTTATGCCTCTGCCTGTTCTTCACCTGCACCAAGCTCCATCACATCCTTTTGACAGCAGAAATCATCGTCATATGCAAGTCAGACATTGTCAAGCACATGCTGTCGGCTCCTGTTTTGAAAGGCCGACTTGGTAAGTGGATGTTTGCGTTATCGGAGTTTGATCTCCGGTATCAGCCTGCAAAAGCAGTCAAGGGACAAGCATTGGCCGATCTAATAGCTGAACGGATCAATACTAATATAGCAGCACTATCTATACCTGCATGGGCTATGTTCTTCGATGGGTCGGCTTGTGACGATGGTTGTGGCATCGGCATTCTGTTCGTGTCGCCTCGGGGGGCAACATACTCCTTTTCCACCAGACTATCTACCCCTTGCACAAACAATGTCGCTGAGTATGAGGCAGTACGCAAGGGACCGGAGTTGCTGCTGGAAGCCGGGGCAGAAGCGGTGGAGCTTTTTGGAGACTCGAAGTTGGTGATTTCCCAGCTCACGGACGAATACAAGTGCGAGAGTGAGTCACTCTTCCCATATTGGATGGAATGTCGTGAGCTGATGACACATTTTCGGTACATCAATTTCAATTGGGTCCCAAGATCTCAGAATACCGATGCCAATGATCTCGCACAAATGGCGTCAGGGTACAAGGACATACCAGACGGGTCAGAAGTTCAGGTGCAGTTCCTGGAACAGGATGACTGGAGAGCCGATATCTTCAATTACTTGAAGGATTCGGCTCGGGGGGCACCTAAACGGATAAGATACAAGGCTATGAAATATGTCCTTATAGGAGATGACATGTTCTACAGGACGTTGGAAGGGTTACTACTCAAGTGCCTGGGACCAACTGAGTCTAATCGGCTCTTACATGAGGTGCACGAAGGCGCCTGTGGAACTCACCAATCGGCTCATAAGATGAAGTGGCTGATTAGGCGATCAGGGTTTTATTGGCCCACTATGCTTGAAGATTGCTTCAAGTACTACAAGGGATGCCAAGCGTGTCAGATGTTCGGGAAGATTCAGATGGTACCCGCATCAGCAATGAATCCCATCATCAAGCCTTGGCCATTCCGAGGTTGGGGCATGGATATGATCGGCAAAATCCATCCTGCGTCGAGCAAAGGCCACGAGTGGATCCTGGCCATTACAGATTACTTCACCAAATGGGTGGAGGCCGTCCCTATGAAGAAGGTAAAATCAGAAGATGTTATCAAATTTGTCAAAGAACACGTCATTCATAGGTTCGGGATTCCCCAAACAATCACGACCGATGGAGGTTCGGTCTTTATTTCTAAAGAATTCAGAAAATTCTGCGATGACATGGGGATTAAGCTGATCCGATCATCCCCATACTATGCTCAAGCCAACGGGCAAGCTGAAGCGTCTAATCAGAGCCTGATCAAGCTGATCAAGAGGAAGATTGACGAGAACCCTAGGGTTTGGCATGAAACACTGTCAGAAGCTTTGTGGGCCTACCGCATGTCATGCCATGGAGCCATAAAGACTTCGCCTTACCAGCTCGTCTATGGACAGGAAGCCGTATTGCCTTGGGAAATTACGGCTGGATCAAGACGTGTCACGTTTCAGAATGATCTAACAGCTGAAGAATATGCAGCTTTGATGAGTGACACTATTGAGGATGCAACGGAGCTTAGACTTTGGTCGTTGGAAAAGATTAAAGAGAATAAAGCTAGGGTAGCTCGTGCATACAATAAGAAGGTGAGACCAAAGGAGTTTCAAGTTGGTGATCTAGTATGGGAAGCTGTGTTGCCATTAGGAACCAAGGATAAAGCGTATGGTAAATGGTCTCCTAATTGGCACGGTCCATATAAAGTCGTCCAGGCATTGAAGGGTAATGCATACATGCTAGAGCAACTGGACGGCGCTAAGTTCCCAGTAGCTGTCAACGGCCAACATCTCAAGAAATATTTCCCAAGCATGTGGGAGGACGAACGGTGAAATTTGGGGGCCGATTCATGAAATCGGCCAGTAAATTTTTTTTTGAATCATAGCCGATGCGCAGACATCGACTTGAGAAATGTGGATACCAGTACAACCGATGCACGGACATCGACTTCAGAATAATAAAAAGCCGATGTATTGCCATCGACTCTAGACAGAACAAGCTCAATTGAGCAGGTTAACAGATCAGTTCCAAGCCAAGGCCCATGGCATTTGAGATGATTCTCTCGTTGGATTTCTTGAATCTGTGCCTTTGAAATTTGAGGATGGCGTGGACACGGACGAGATCTGTTTGACTGCATGTATAAGCAACCGAGTTAAGCCTTAAAATGCGTGTTATGGTAGGAGCCGATGCTCGGCCATCGGCTCTTTGTGCAGCAACTTCGTTTGACAATCGGCAAAATTAACAAGAAAGCAAAGTTAATGGGGAAATATTTTCTTCATTGATAAGAGGATTTCTTACAAAGAAAGAGTCGATTGCTCAAGGGAGGAAGAACAAAAGAAAGGCATGTTGGCCAATCTGCTACTACTACTAGACCTATACTAGTAGATCCTACTCTACGGGCCATCGCTGCCCTCGTCGTCGGAGCTCTCGTCGGCGCTGCTGCCGGCGAGCTCCTCGTCGCTGCTCCCATAGCCCTCTATGGGAGCCTCCTCCTCCTCGTCGTCGTCGTCGTCATCGTCATCATCCGATCCGGCGCGGAAGCGCTTCGCCGGCGGATAGTCCTCGAGGGAGTCGTCGTCGTCTTCTTCTTCCTCTTCTTCGGAGGAAGTGTAGCCGTCCCAGGAGAATGAGTCGTCCTCACTCGTCGCTTCCAGCTCCCCATTGGCGAGGAACTGAAGGTCGTCGTCGCCGCTGGTCAAGGACTTGTCGTCCTCGGACCAGACGTAGGGCTCGTGGTCCTCCTTGTCCCACTCCGATGCGGCGAGGATGTCGTGCGCCGCCAGCGAGCCCCACTCCGGCGTCGGCTCACGAGATGAGGAAGAATCGGAGAATACCGACGAGCTGGAGGAGGACGAAGAGGAGAAGGACTGGGAAGAAAGATCCGACGAGGCGGAGGAGGAAGAAGAGGAAGACATGGCTACGGGAGATGGGGAATTTTTGGGTGCCGATGGCCAAAACAAAGCAAGGGGATGAAGAGGCGAACTGTTCGGCGCGGTTAAATAAAAGGGGATATAGTGGAGATTTAATGCCACGGCAGTTTCCGAGGAAGTGGTGCCCAAAAGAAAAAAAAACAACGGTCAAATCACGCGGAGAAGTTGAGAAGGCAATGCATCATGATGAATGATACTGCGACGGTTTTGCTCTGCCACGACATGACCCGACGAAGAAAAGGCAGGGTGATTTTGGAATTATCAATTCCAAAACCAGGGGGGCATGTGTTATCACCAGAATTTGACCGGATCAGAGGTGGGCCGCGATCAAGATTGGGCTTGAAGAATATACATGGAAGAAATACGTGAACCGGCCTTGTACACGAAGTTTGGGCTAGTTTGCCCTTGTATCTGTAAATATAGTAGGATACGTGTCGGTTAGATAGAGTTTGGCTCGTGCACGGTTGGGATTATTCCCACGTTAGAGAGTCTACGGACTATAAATATGTATCTAGGGTTATTGAGAAAGACAACAATCACGTTCATCACAAACCAATCTTGGCGCATCGCCGACCCCTTGTTTCGAGGGTTTCTTCCGGGTAAGCATCATGCTGCCTAGATCGCATCTTGCGATCTAGGCAGCATACGTTTATTCGTTGTTCATGCGTTGCTCGTGCTGAAGCCTTTTTGATGGCGAGCAACGTAGTTATCATAGACGTGTTAGGGTTAGCATTGTTTTCATCATATCACATGCTTTCGTTCATGCAACCCTTAGACGTCTAGCCGCCCTTATACCTTTCTTAGGTGTAAGGGCGGCACCTTGCTTGATCATTGTTTAGTAGATCCGATCCGTTATGATTGCTCCTTGATTCCTCAAGGATTAGTTTAATATCTGCATAGTTAGGCCTTACAAACGGATTGAATGATCCAGTAGCACGTAGGGTGTAGTTTGCTAACCCTAGACAAGATGTTCCGGGGATCAACTTAATGTTGGTTTTTAGGCCTTGTCTAGGGTGGGTTTATTATCACCATGCGTGGCTGCCAGGCTCAATCACGCGTAGGATGTTCCGATTATGTGGTGAGAACCCTAAATCGTCGTAGGTCGTTTTAGCTACATATTGATCAAGCAGGACCACCATGCAATCGTAAACCCCATACGAGTCATGGGTGGATCGGCTCCTTGAGCCGATTCACGGATAACTCGAGAGCCGATCGAGGCTCGTATTTAATGTTTACGTGTATGCCATGCAGGAAACTAAGCGAAGCAAATCCATCACCTTCCTGATCAGGTATAGATCAGGTGGCACGCCCTTGCACCAGCATCGGGACGTGTGTACCAGGAGCTTTGCGGGCCATCGCTCGGAGGGACCAGGGCCAGCCGCAGCCCTAGGTTGTTCTCGGCTCTTCGTGTTGCCAGCCGTAGCTCGCCGGTGGGTTTCGGACGCCAACAGAACCCCAAGTGGAAGGTGTGATGCGTACAGCAGTAAGTTTCCCTCAGTTAGAAACCAAGGTTTATCGAACCAGTAGGTGTCAAGAAGCACGTTGAAGGTTGATGGCGGCGAGATGTAGTGCGGCGCAACACCAGGGATTCCGGCGCCAACGTGGAACACTACAAGAAAAGTTCTGATAGACAACGTCTCAAAATCGTCCGCTAAGGGGTATTTTTCGTCGCCTATGGGCCTAACCCGACGATAAGGGTTCTGTTGTCGAAACTGCGTCAGGCAAAGTCCTACCACGTATTTGTCGGTCCGTCGCGCTTGGGTGCCCTTCCGCCACGGAAAATCGGACCGTTGCAGAAGTGTTTCCGGGAGCCCATTGACTGTTGACGTCATGCAAACTGCCACGTGGCAGACGCCGTTAACTGGCAGTTAACGGCGTTAACCGCTGAAACCCCGTGGTAGATGGTAGGCCCACACGAGGCCTGCCACGTCTTAAGCGGGCCGGCCCATTAAGTTTGCGGGTCGGGCCAGCTGACTTAGTTTGACCGGTCAACTATATAGCTGGGCTGGTCCATTAGTTACGTGGGCCGGGCCTAACCTCTAAGGTTGACTGGTCAAAACATTAATGGGCCGGCCCACTAAGCATGTGGGCCGGGCCGAATGCACTCGTTTGACCGGTCAACAGGCAAAAAGGCCGGCCCACAAAACATGTGGGACCCACTTTCATGTTATCGGGCCGGCCCATTTACAAAGTGGGGTCCACCTTAAAGCAAGTGGGCCGGCCCAAGAAGTTATTGGGCCGGCCCAATTAGCAGGTGGGTCCCACTTTCCTGCTAATCGGGCCGGCCCATTTTGTGCGTGGGGTCCACATTAGATCAAATGGGCCGCCCACCAAGCCGGTGGCCGGGCCAAAAGCACAGTGGATCCCACTTTCTGTTAATGGGCCAGCCCATTTAGTATCTGGGGTCCACCATATAGCAAGTGGTAGGCACAACAATATAGTGGTAGGGCCAAAAACACAGTGGGTCCCACTTCCCAGTTAAAGGGCCGGCCCATTTAGTATGTGGGGTCCACCATATAGCAAGTGGGCCGGCCCAACAAGATAGTGGGCCGGGCCAAAAGCATAGGTGGGTCCCACTTTCCAGTTAAAGGGCCGGCCCATTTAATATGTGGGGTCCACCATATAGCAAGTGGGCCGGCCCAACACGCTAGTGGGCCGGGCCAAAAACGCAGGTGGTCCCACTTTCCTCTTAAAGGGCCGGCCCATTTAGTATGTGGGGTCCATCATGTAGCAAGTGGGCCGGCCCAACAAGACAGTGGGCCGGGCCAAAAGCACAGGTGGGTCCCACTTTCCTGTTAACGGGCCGGTAAGTAAGTGAGCTGCCCAAAATGAAAGTGGGTCCCACACTATCGTTAATGGGCAGCCCAATCTGTTATAGGGCCCTGGTTGTTTGACTAGTCAACTTGCATTAAATTTCATGAGCCTAAAATCTGATATCAATGATACACATAATTACATACACAAATAAAATAACTCGGAAAATTACAAGGCAATTAATGTGCCCAAATAAAAAATTACATAGAATCATTGAGGACTTCTATTAGCATCATCAATAACATGTTGACATTTGGCAATCGCCTTGATTGAATCTTGTGTACTCTTGGTCAACATATCAGCTCTGAGACACTGAAACCAAAGTACCATGTCTTTTATAAAGTACTGACCTTGAGATGTTCACTGTTTGATGAAAAGAATGGTCTAGGTTGACGGCTATGAGAGGATGCATCAGAACAAAGATCAGAACTTTTTGTGGGCCTCTCTTCTAATGAAGATTGCTTCATCAGAACTGCATTCTGATAATAATGCAAAAAGATTAAACGATGAACTATGCAAACATGTATTAAGCATTGTCGATATGAGATAGTCACAAGTACTAAGCGCAGACTTACATTATATCGTTGCATAGGCTCACGCCGGAACCTTTTTTGCGCTCTATCTTCTACTAAGGACTTCTTCATTACAACTGCATTCTAGTAATATTGCAAACATAGTTACAACAGTGAACTATTCAAACATTTATTATGCAATGTAGATATAAGATAATAACAAGTTGCATAAATAAGACAATGTATGGAACTTGTACTAAGCAGACTTACATCATAATGTTGCACAGGGTCGCTTTGGCGACTATCTTCTAATGATGACTGCTTCACTAAAACTGCATTCTGGTAATATTGCAAAAATAGTTACAACAATTAACTATTCAAACATGTATTACGCAATGTAGAGATCAGCTAACAAAGATGTAGCTGAACATAATCGCTCACGCAGTCCTTCTCTTGCGTGCACTAGTCGTGGTCGACATGCCTGTCATTTTAGGTCCACCCATCAAGTGAAATGCTAATCCTCCTGCTCCATTGTCCTTAATCTGTGTTTAGATATCACATTTAAGACCAAGTTAGCTGGTTTCAAATAACAAAAAACTTGAGCTGCCAAATGAATAAGCCAATATTTACCAGATATCAGATTAAAACTAACTAGATGTTGCTTTGCATGAGATACGAATTTCAGACATTCAGATTTAGAGTAGGGTAATGCCAAGGTTTTCCACATAAAGTAAACTGGCATTAAGAATGACCAAATGTCAGGTTCAAATCACCTTCGCAGTTGCTACAAGACAAGCATATCAAATAGGCAGAAACATAGTAAAGCATGGATGGCATTGCTATGGCAGGGTTCCAAGTGTTTATCTCTTGCATAAGGAACAATGCATATAGGTTATAGATAATAACGGAAGTAAACTGCCAAAGTTACCAAGCAAGAACTCAGATTCCAACCTTCCCTAGCGTCCCCGCTGTTAATGTTGGATATTCTAATAAGTGGTTCGTATGATCAATCCCTAGGAAAAATAACATTGACAAGTTAGTCTACGATAATACAAAGACCAGACATGCACGCAGCAATAACTATACAAGCTGTGCGACAGGAGCATTCATGGAAAAAATAGCTATAAGCTAAAGACGAGGTATAAGAGCAAGCAGATTGGAAATGCACATAGCATGATTATAAAAGCAGTAAAAGAATAGCAGACACGAGAAAACAGCTAGCGGCTAGCGGTGAGCTAATGACGTGGTATAAGAACAACCAGATTGGAAATGCCCATAGCATGACTATAAAAGGAATAGCATGCAGTACAAAAACAGTTGGCAGCAAATGAATGGGTCCCCTATAAATATGTGGATGCACACAGTGTCGATAGAATGAACAGGATGGTAGCGACCGGATAATGCTTTGGTACTGTACAATATTTAAACGAACTTCATGCGAAGTAACACATCAAGAAATTTAATGGCATATGAGATCTGCAAATAACTACACAAAACATGGCTAAAGAAACACCGCGATCTAACGGGCCAGCGTACTAACCAAGCTGCGGCGGGGTGGACGGGGGCGGCAACTTGCATTCCAGCGGCGGCAAACGCGGGAGACGATGAGTCGACCCTGTTTCAGTAGAAGCGGGCGTTAGTGAAGCAGATGTGGTTGGCTGGCAAGGGATTCGGTGAAGTTGATACATCCGCTGCACCGAGGTAGTCGGTGGAATAGATCGGCTTCTGTGGAGGGGGGGAGGGGGGCGCGGTGAAGTAGACACGGTTCCGTTGGAGAGGATCCGGTGCGTCAACAGGAAAGGCGTTGATTGGTACGCTGTGGATGAGGTCGGCGGTGAAGCAGATCCGTCGGTGGCGAGGTCGGCGGTGAAGCAGATCCGTCGGTGGCGAGGTCGGCGGTGAAGCAGATCCGTCGGTGGCAAGGGCGGCGGGGGAGCGGATCAGGTGGGTGGACAGCCAACACGATCAAGGCTAGGCTGTGGAGGAGTATGCCGGCGGCGAAGCAGATCTAGTACTGTAGAGAGTCAGAACTTTGGCGTGTGAGAGTATTTTTTAGCTAATGGGGCGAATGGTTGGTGGGTGGGTGTGGGCCTGTGGGGAGGGTTCGGGATCTAGGCAAGATATTTCATTGTTACCGAATGAGCCCTCCATGGTCGGTGGGTTGTAGCTTCCGGACCAAGGTTAAAAGGGTAAAACTGGTCACGGGATTTTCGAATGGATGCGGCGGGATGATTTGGCGCGCGGCCGAAATTTTCAGTTTCAAGCTACGAGCAGAACGACAAAAATAATGTTCTTCCCCAGGGAGCTCTCATTTCTTCCTCTTCTCTTTCTCTCTCGAGTCTCTCCCACTCCCCTGGCTCCTCTCCCCCTTCTCTCCGGCAGCCTCGCCGGCCGGAGACGAGGCCGACTTCTCTCTGTATATCTTACACCCTCATAACTAAATTAATTGATTCAACTTTCCTTAGACGTGTATGTATCTCGAGTAAAAACATGTGTGGATACATCCATATTTAGATAAGCAAAGTTGAGTCAGTTAATTTGGATCCGAGGGAGTTCATGTTGTTGTAAGCTTAGATCCAGTGTTTCCCATGAGCAGAATGGCGCAATGGAGTCGGGGATCTCGTCATCGGCTTCAGATCTGGCCTACGGTGAATCTGGCGGATCTTGCCGGCCAAACCCCGATCTGGTGCCACCAAGGTGATGGCGCTAACAGTGAGGCTTGCTTTGGTCAGTGCTTCAGATCTGGTCAATGGGGAAGTCAAGCTGCTAACGTTCACAAGCTCGGGGCATACGACGGCGTCATACGTCTTGCCCGTGAACATCTTGGCCTTTCAGCGGCCCTTCTCAGAGCCAATGTGCCGTTGTTGAGGCCCTTCTTCTCCTTCGTCCTGGCGACTACCGGCGATACCGTCCCAAGTGGTGCGTCCCCGGCGACGGAGTTGCTGGAAATGATGCGGAGCAGAGATCTGATGTGCGGTCCAGAAGGACTTGATTGATTTTCTGCTATATGTTTTGGAGTCCTTTTTGTAAAGTTGCAGGTCCTATTAGTTATTGTCTAGTTCTCTTGGACCTCTATGTAATTTTTTGGACTAGTTTCCATTTGCACCGATAAACTTGAATTTTGACAAGTTCACAGGGAAAAAAATTCCTTTGCACATATGGCCTATCATGTATGAACATTCTTGAGTTTTAAACTATATGTAATGGCCAGCACTTGCGCAAGGGGCTCGTCTAGTGCGCACTAGTTTCCATTAGCACCGATAAATTTGAATCTTGACAAGTTCTTGGAAGAAAAAATTGATTCACATATAGCCTATCATGTATGAACATTATTTGGATTCAAACTATACATAGATGGCCAACACGTGTAAGAGGGGGTCCTCTAATGTGCACTAGTTTCCATTAGCACTGATAAATTTGAATCTTTACAAGTTCTCGAAAAAAAATTGCTTCACACCATATGCCCTATCATGTATGAACATTATTGGGATTCATATTATATATAGATGGCCAACACTTGTGCAAGGGGTCCTCTAATTCGGGGATTTCAATCTATCTATCTCTCTCGATCTATCGTTGGTGGCCAGAACAACACACATATGCATGCACTTTATGCGCAAAGGCGCGGGTGCCTCTAATAATTCATGTGTGTGCGTATATTTGAACATATTCTTGGGGATTTCAATCTCTATCTCTCGATCTATATATCGTTGGTGGACAAGAAACACACTTATGTATACGCATGCACTTTATGCGCAAAGGCGCGGGTGCCTCTAATAATGTGTGTGTGCACTCGATCGATGATCCCTAAACCTTAAACCCTAAAACCCTAATCCCTAATTATACCCTAAACATACACCCTAAACACCCTAAACACTAAACCCTAGACCCTAAAACCTAAACCCTAATTAAACACTACATATATATAGGCCAACGACACTTAATTGCGCATCAAGCAGGCGACCAAATAATTAGCGCTGATAAATTAATTAACTTGAATCTTGATAAGTTCTCTCGAATGAAAACACATTTGATTAAGTTGCCTCATAATATATATACAATTAGTGTGCATGCGCGCATGGCATACCATGGACATATCATTCGTGCATATATATCTCAATATATATCTGAACATATTCTTGGGGATATATATATATTTCAATCTATCTCTCGATCTATATATATCGTTGGTGGCCAAGAAACACACTTATTATATATATACGCATGCACTTTATGCGCAAAGGCGCGGGTGCCTCTAATAATGTGTCTGTGCACTAGCTCGATCGATGATCCCTAAACCTTAAACCCTAAAACCCTAATCCATGATCCCTAATTATACCTTAAACGTACACCCTAAACACCCTAAACACTAAACCCTAAACCCTAGACCCTAAACCCTAAACCCCAAACCCCAAACCCCAAACCCTAAACCCTAAACCCTAAATCCTAAACCCTAAACCCTAATTAATTAACCTTAACCCTAACCCTACCCCTAAAACCCTAGCTAGCTAATCCTAAATCCTAAACCCTAATTAAACCCTACATATATATAGGCCAACGACACTAAATTGCGCATCAAGCAGGCGACCAACTAATTAGCGCTGCTAAATTAATTAACTTGAATCTTGACAAGTTCTCTCGAATGAAAACACATTTGATTAAGTTGCGTCACAATATATATACAATTAGTGTGCATGCGCGCATGGCATACCATGGACATATCATTCGTGCATATATATATCTCAATATATATCTGAACATATTCTTGGGGATATATATATATATATTTCAATCTCTCTCTCGATCTATATATATCGTTGGTGGCCAAGAAACACACTTATTATATATATACGCATGCACTTTATGCGCAAAGGCGCGGGTGCCTCTAATAATGTGTCTGTGCACTAGCTCGATCGATGATCCCTAAACCTTAAACCCTAAAACCCTAATCCATGATCCCTAATTATACCTTAAACGTACACCCTAAACACCCTAAACACTAAACCCTAAACCCTAGACCCTAAACCCTAAACCCCAAACCCCAAACCCCAAACCCTAAACCCTAAACCCTTATTAATTAACCTTAACCCTAACCCTACCCCTAAAACCCTAGCTAGGTAATCCTAAATCCTAAACCCTAATTAAACCCTACATATATATAGGCCAACGACACTAAATTGCGCATCAAGCAGGCGACCAACTAATTAGCGCTGCTAAATTAATTAACTTGAATCTTGACAAGTTCTCTCGAATGAAAACACATTTGATTAAGTTGCCTCATAATATATATACAATTAGTGTGCATGCGCGCATGGCATACCATGGACATATCATACGTGCATATATATATCTCAATATATATCTGAACATATTCTTGGGGATATATATATATTTCAATCTCTCTCTCGATCTATATATATCGTTGGTGGCCAAGAAACACACTTATTATATATATACGCATGCACTTTATGCGCAAAGGCGCGGGTGCCTCTAATAATGTGTCTGTGCACTAGCTCGATCGATGATCCCTAAACCTTAAACCCTAAAACCCTAATCCATGATCCCTAATTATACCTTAAACGTACACCCTAAACACCCTAAACACTAAACCCTAAACCCTAGACCCTAAACCCTAAATCCCAAACCCCAAACCCCAAACCCTAAACCCTAAACCCTAAATTCTAAACCCTAAACCCTAATTAATTAACCTTAACCCTAACCCTACCCCTAAAACCCTAGCTAGCTAATCCTAAATCCTAAACCCTAATTAAACCCTACATATATATAGGCCAACGACACTAAATTGCGCATCAAGCAGGCGACCAACTAATTAGCGCAGCTAAATTAATTAACTTTAATCTTGACAAGTTCTCTCGAATGAAAACACATTTGATTAAGGTGCCTCACAATATATATACAATTAGTGTGCATGCGCGCATGGCATACCATGGACATATCATTCGTGCATATATATATCTCAATATATATCTGAACATATTCTTGGGGATATATATATATATTTCAATATCTCTCTCGATCTATATATATCGTTGGTGGCCAAGAAACACACTTATTATATATATACGCATGCACTTTATGCGCAAAGGCGCGGGTGCCTCTAATAATGTGTCTGTGCACTAGCTCGATCGATGATCCCTAAACTTTAAACCCTAAAACCCTAATCCATGATCCCTAATTATACCTTAAACGTACACCCTAAACACCCTAAACACTAAACCCTAAACCCTAGACCCTAAACCCTAAACCCCAAACCCCAAACCCCAAACCCTAAACCCTAAACCCTTATTAATTAACCTTAACCCTAACCCTACCCCTAAAACCCTAGCTAGGTAATCCTAAATCCTAAACCCTAATTAAACCCTACATATATATAGGCCAACGACACTAAATTGCGCATCAAGCAGGCGACCAACTAATTAGCGCTGCTAAATTAATTAACTTGAATCTTGACAAGTTCTCTCGAATGAAAACACATTTGATTAAGTTGCCTCATAATATATATACAATTAGTGTGCATGCGCGCATGGCATACCATGGACATATCATACGTGCATATATATATATATCTCAATATATATCTGAACATATTCTTGGGGATATATATATATTTCAATCTCTCTCTCGATCTATATATATCGTTGGTGGCCAAGAAACACACTTATTATATATATACGCATGCACTTTATGCGCAAAGGCGCGGGTGCCTCTAATAATGTGTCTGTGCACTAGCTCGATCGATGATCCCTAAACCTTAAACCCTAAAACCCTAATCCATGATCCCTAATTATACCTTAAACGTACACCCTAAACACCCTAAACACTAAACCCTAAACCCTAGACCCTAAACCCCAAACCCCAAACCCCAAACCCTAAACCCTAAACCCTAAACCCTAATTAATTAACCTTAACCCTAACCCTACCCCTAAAACCCTAGCTAGCTAATCCTAAATCCTAAACCCTAATTAAACCCTACATATATATAGGCCAACGACACTAAATTGCGCATCAAGCAGGCGACCAACTAATTAGCGCTCTAAGTTAATTAACTTGAATCTTGACAAGTTCTCTCGAATGAAAACACATTTGATTAAATTGCCTCATAATATATATACAATTAGTTTGCATGCGCGCATGGCATACCTTGCACATATCATTTGTGCATATATTTCAATATATATCTGAACATATTCTTGGGGATAAATATATATATTTCAATCTTTCTCTCTCGATCTATATATATATCGTTGGTGGCCAAAAAACACACTTATATATACGCATGCACTTTATGCGCAAAGGCGCGGGTGCCTCTAATAATGTGTGTGTGCACTCGATCGATGATCCCTAAAACTTAAACCCTAAAACCCTAATCCCTAATTAGACCCTAAACATACACCCTAAACACCCTAAACACTAAACCCTAGACCCTAAAACCTAAACCCTAATTAAACACTACATATATATAGGCCAACGACACTTAATTGCGCATCAAGCAGGTGACCAAATAATTAGCGCTGATAAATTAATTAACTTGAATCTTGACAAGTTCTCTCGATTGAAAACACATTTGATTAAGTTGCCTCATAATATATATACAATTAGTGTGCATGCGCGCGTGGCATACCATGGACATATCATTCGTGCATATATATATCTCAATATATATCTGAACATATTCTTGGGGATATATATATATATTTCAATCTCTCTCTCGATCTATATATATCGTTGGTGGCCAAGAAACACACTTATTATATATATACGCATGCACTTTATGCGCAAATGCTCGGGTGCCTCTAATAATGTGTCTGTGCACTAGCTCGATCGATGATCCCTAAACCTTAAACCCTAAAATCCTAATCCATGATCCCTAATTATACCTTAAACGTACACCCTAAACACCCTAAACACTAAACCCTAGACCCTAAACCCTAAACCCCAAACCCCAAACCCTAAACCATAAACCCTAAACCCTAAACCCTAAACCCTAATTAATTAACCTTAACCCTAACCCTACCCCTAAAACCCTAGCTAGCTAATCCTAAATCCTAAACCCTAATTAAACCCTACATATATATAGGCCAACGACACTAAATTGCGCATCAAGCAGGCGACCAACTAATTAGCGCTGCTAAATTAATTAACTTGAATCTTGACAAGTTCTCTCGAATGAAAACACATTTGATTAAGTTGCCTCACAATATATATACAATTAGTGTGCATGCGCGCATGGCATACCATGGACATATCATTCGTGCATATATATATCTCAATATATATCTGAACATATTCTTGGGGATATATATATATATATTTCAATCTCTCTCTCGATCTATATACATCGTTGGTGGCCAAGAAACACACTTATTATATATATACGCATGCACTTTATGCGCAAAGGCACGGGTGCCTCTAATAATGTGTCTGTGCACTAGCTCGATCGATGATCCCTAAACCTTAAACCCTAAAACCCTAATCCATGATCCCTAATTATACCTTAAACGTACACCCTAAACACCCTAAACACTAAACCCTAAACCCTAGACCCTAAACCCTAAACCCCAAACCCCAAACCCCAAACCCTAAACCCTAAACCCTTATTAATTAACCTTAACCCTAACCCTACCCCTAAAACCCTAGCTAGGTAATCCTAAATCCTAAACCCTAATTAAACCCTACATATATATAGGCCAACGACACTAAATTGCGCATCAAGCAGGCGACCAACTAATTAGCGCTGCTAAATTAATTAACTTGAATCTTGACAAGTTCTCTCGAATGAAAACACATTTGATTAAGTTGCCTCATAATATATATACAATTAGTGTGCATGCGCGCATGGCATACCATGGACATATCATACGTGCATATATATATCTCAATATATATCTGAACATAATCTTGGGGATATATATATATTTCAATCTCTCTCTCGATCTATATATATCGTTGGTGGCCAAGAAACACACTTATTATATATATACGCATGCACTTTATGCGCAAAGGCGCAGGTGCCTCTAATAATGTGTCTGTGCACTAGCTCGATCGATGATCCCTAAACCTTAAACCCTAAAACCCTAATCCATGATCCCTAATTATACCTTAAACGTACACCCTAAACACCCTAAACACTAAACCCTAAACCCTAGACCCTAAACCCTAAATCCCAAACCCCAAACCCCAAACCCTAAACCCTAAACCCTAAATCCTAAACCCTAAACCCTAATTAATTAACCTTAACCCTAACCCTACCCCTAAAACCCTAGCTAGCTAATCCTAAGTCCTAAACCCTAATTAAACCCTACATATATATAGGCCAACGACACTAAATTGCGCATCAAGCAGGCGACCAACTAATTAGCGCTGCTAAATTAATTAACTTTAATCTTGACAAGTTCTCTCGAATGAAAACACATTTGATTAAGTTGCCTCACAATATATATACAATTAGTGTGCATGCGCGCATGGCATACCATGGACATATCATTCGTGCATATATATATCTCAATATATATCTGAACATATTCTTGGGGATATATATATATATTTCAATCTCTCTCTCGATCTATATATATCGTTGGTGGCCAAGAAACACACTTATTATATATATACGCATGCACTTTATGCGCAAAGCGCGGTGCCTCTAATAATGTGTCTGTGCACTAGCTCGATCGATGATCCCTAAACCTTAAACCCTAAAACCCTAATCCATGATCCCTAATTATACCTTAAACGTACACCCTAAACACCCTAAACACTGAACCCTAAACCCTAGACCCTAAACCCTAAACCCCAAACCCCAAACCCCAAACCCTAAACCCTAAACCCTTATTAATTAACCTTAACCCTAACCCTACCCCTAAAACCCTAGCTAGGTAATCCTAAATCCTAAACCCTAATTAAACCCTACATATATATAGGCCAACGACACTAAATTGCGCATCAAGCAGGCGACCAACTAATTAGCGCTGCTAAATTAATTAACTTGAATCTTGACAAGTTCTCTCGAATGAAAACACATTTGATTAAGTTGCCTCATAATATATATACAATTAGTGTGCATGCGCGCATGGCATACCATGGACATATCATACGTGCATATATATATATCTCAATATATATCTGAACATATTCTTGGGGATATATATATATATTTCAATCTCTCTCTCGATCTATATATATCGTTGGTGGCCAAGAAACACACTTATTATATATATACGCATGCACTTTATGCGCAAAGGCGCGGGTGCCTCTAATAATGTGTCTGTGCACTAGCTCGATCGATGATCCCTAAACCTTAAACCCTAAAACCCTAATCCATGATCCCTAATTATACCTTAAACGTACACCCTAAACACCCTAAACACTAAACCCTAGACCCTAAACCCTAAACCCCAAACCCCAAACCCTAAACCATAAACCCTAAACCCTAAACCCTAAACCCTAATTAATTAACCTTAACCCTAACCCTACCCCTAAAACCCTAGCTAGCTAATCCTAAATCCTAAACCCTAATTAAACCCTACATATATATAGGCCAACGACACTAAATTGCGCATCAAGCAGGCGACCAACTAATTAGCGCTGCTAAATTAATTAACTTGAATCTTGACAAGTTCTCTCGAATGAAAACACATTTGATTAAGTTGCCTCACAATATATATACAATTAGTGTGCATGCGCGCATGGCATACCATGGACATATCATTCGTGCATATATATATCTCAATATATATCTGAACATATTCTTGGGGATATATATATATATTTCAATCTCTCTCTCGATCTATATACATCGTTGGTGGCCAAGAAACACACTTATTATATATATACGCATGCACTTTATGCGCAAAGGCGCGGGTGCCTCTAATAATGTGTCTGTGCACTAGCTCGATCGATGATCCCTAAACCTTAAACCCTAAAACCCTAATCCATGATCCCTAATTATACCTTAAACGTACACCCTAAACACCCTAAACACTAAACCCTAAACCCTAGACCCTAAACCCTAAACCCCAAACCCCAAACCCTAAACCCTAAACCCTAAACCCTTATTAATTAACCTTAACCCTAACCCTACCCCTAAAACCCTAGCTAGGTAATCCTAAATCCTAAACCCTAATTAAACCCTACATATATATAGGCCAACGACACTAAATTGCGCATCAAGCAGGCGACCAACTAATTAGCGCTGCTAAATTAATTAACTTGAATCTTGACAAGTTCTCTCGAATGAAAACACATTTGATTAAGTTGCCTCATAATATATATACAATTAGTGTGCATGCGCGCATGGCATACCATGGACATATCATACGTGCATATATATATCTCAATATATATCTGAACATAATCTTGGGGATATATATATATATTTCAATCTCTCTCTCGATCTATATATATCGTTGGTGGCCAAGAAACACACTTATTATATATATACGCATGCACTTTATGCGCAAAGGCGCAGGTGCCTCTAATAATGTGTCTGTGCACTAGCTCGATCGATGATCCCTAAACCTTAAACCCTAAAACCCTAATCCATGATCCCTAATTATACCTTAAACGTACACCCTAAACACCCTAAACACTAAACCCTAAACCCTAGACCCTAAACCCTAAATCCCAAACCCCAAACCCCAAACCCTAAACCCTAAACCCTAAATCCTAAACCCTAAACCCTAATTAATTAACCTTAACCCTAACCCTACCCCTAAAACCCTAGCTAGCTAATCCTAAGTCCTAAACCCTAATTAAACCCTACATATATATAGGCCAACGACACTAAATTGCGCATCAAGCAGGCGACCAACTAATTAGCGCTGCTAAATTAATTAACTTTAATCTTGACAAGTTCTCTCGAATGAAAACACATTTGATTAAGTTGCCTCACAATATATATACAATTAGTGTGCATGCGCGCATGGCATACCATGGACATATCATTCGTGCATATATATATCTCAATATATATCTGAACATATTCTTGGGGATATATATATATTTCAATCTCTCTCTCGATCTATATATATCGTTGGTGGCCAAGAAACACACTTATTATATATATACGCATGCACTTTATGCGCAAAGGCGCGGGTGCCTCTAATAATGTGTCTGTGCACTAGCTCGATCGATGATCCCTAAACCTTAAACCCTAAAACCCTAATCCATGATCCCTAATTATACCTTAAACGTACACCCTAAACACCCTAAACACTGAACCCTAAACCCTAGACCCTAAACCCTAAACCCCAAACCCCAAACCCCAAACCCTAAACCCTAAACCCTTATTAATTAACCTTAACCCTAACCCTACCCCTAAAACCCTAGCTAGGTAATCCTAAATCCTAAACCCTAATTAAACCCTACATATATATAGGCCAACGACACTAAATTGCGCATCAAGCAAAGTGACCAACTAATTAGCGCTGCTAAATTAATTAACTTGAATCTTGACAAGTTCTCTCGAATGAAAACACATTTGATTAAGTTGCCTCATAATATATATACAATTAGTGTGCATGCGCGCATGGCATACCATGGACATATCATACGTGCATATATATATATCTCAATATATATCTGAACATATTCTTGGGGATATATATATATATTTCAATCTCTCTCTCGATCTATATATATCGTTGGTGGCCAAGAAACACACTTATTATATATATACGCATGCACTTTATGCGCAAAGGCGCGGGTGCCTCTAATAATGTGTCTGTGCACTAGCTCGATCGATGATCCCTAAACCTTAAACCCTAAAACCCTAATCCATGATCCCTAATTATACCTTAAACGTACACCCTAAACACCCTAAACACTAAACCCTAGACCCTAAACCCTAAACCCCAAACCCCAAACCCTAAACCATAAACCCTAAACCCTAAACCCTAATTAATTAACCTTAACCCTAACCCTACCCCTAAAACCCTAGCTAGCTAATCCTAAATCCTAAACCCTAATTAAACCCTACATATATATAGGCCAACGACACTAAATTGCGCATCAAGCAGGCGACCAACTAATTAGCGCTGCTAAATTAATTAACTTGAATCTTGACAAGTTCTCTCGAATGAAAACACATTTGATTAAGTTGCCTCACAATATATATACAATTAGTGTGCATGCGCGCATGGCATACCATGGACATATCATTCGTGCATATATATATCTCAATATATATCTGAACATATTCTTGGGGATATATATATATATTTCAATCTCTCTCTCGATCTATATACATCGTTGGTGGCCAAGAAACACACTTATTATATATATACGCATGCACTTTATGCGCAAAGGCGCGGGTGCCTCTAATAATGTGTCTGTGCACTAGCTCGATCGATGATCCCTAAACCTTAAACCCTAAAACCCTAATCCATGATCCCTAATTATACCTTAAACGTACACCCTAAACACCCTAAACACTAAACCCTAAACCCTAGACCCTAAACCCTAAACCCCAAACCCCAAACCCTAAACCCTAAACCCTAAACCCTTATTAATTAACCTTAACCCTAACCCTACCCCTAAAACCCTAGCTAGGTAATCCTAAATCCTAAACCCTAATTAAACCCTACATATATATAGGCCAACGACACTAAATTGCGCATCAAGCAAAGCGACCAACTAATTAGCGCTGCTAAATTAATTAACTTGAATCTTGACAAGTTCTCTCGAATGAAAACACATTTGATTAAGTTGCCTCATAATATATATACAATTAGTGTGCATGCGCGCATGGCATACCATGGACATATCATACGTGCATATATATATCTCAATATATATCTGAACATATTCTTGGGGATATATATATATATCAATCTCTCTCGATCTATATATATCGTTGGTGGCCAAGAAACACACTTATTATATATATACGCATGCACTTTATGCGCAAAGGCGCAGGTGCCTCTAATAATGTGTCTGTGCACTAGCTCGATCGATGATCCCTAAACCTTAAACCCTAAAACCCTAATCCATGATCCCTAATTATACCTTAAACGTACACCCTAAACACCCTAAACACTAAACCCTAAACCCTAGACCCTAAACCCTAAATCCCAAACCCCAAACCCCAAACCCTAAACCCTAAACCCTAAATCCTAAACCCTAAACCCTAATTAATTAACCTTAACCCTAACCCTACCCCTAAAACCCTAGCTAGCTAATCCTAAGTCCTAAACCCTAATTAAACCCTACATATATATAGGCCAACGACACTAAATTGCGCATCAAGCAGGCGACCAACTAATTAGCGCTGCTAAATTAATTAACTTTAATCTTGACAAGTTCTCTCGAATGAAAACACATTTGATTAAGTTGCCTCACAATATATATACAATTAGTGTGCATGCGCGCATGGCATACCATGGACATATCATTCGTGCATATATATATCTCAATATATATCTGAACATATTCTTGGGGATATATATATATATTTCAATCTCTCTCTCGATCTATATATATCGTTGGTGGCCAAGAAACACACTTATTATATATATACGCATGCACTTTATGCGCAAAGGCGCGGGTGCCTCTAATAATGTGTCTGTGCACTAGCTCGATCGATGATCCCTAAACCTTAAACCCTAAAACCCTAATCCATGATCCCTAATTATACCTTAAACGTACACCCTAAACACCCTAAACACTGAACCCTAAACCCTAGACCCTAAACCCTAAACCCCAAACCCCAAACCCCAAACCCTAAACCCTAAACCCTTATTAATTAACCTTAACCCTAACCCTACCCCTAAAACCCTAGCTAGGTAATCCTAAATCCTAAACCCTAATTAAACCCTACATATATATAGGCCAACGACACTAAATTGCGCATCAAGCAGGCGACCAACTAATTAGCGCTCCTAAATTAATTAACTTGAATCTTGACAAGTTCTCTCGAATGAAAACACATTTGATTAAGTTGCCTCATAATATATATACAATTAGTGTGCATGCGCGCATGGCATACCATGGACATATCATACGTGCATATATATATATATCTCAATATATATCTGAACATATTCTTGGGGATATATATATATATTTCAATCTCTCTCTCGATCTATATATATCGTTGGTGGCCAAGAAACACACTTATTATATATATACGCATGCACTTTATGCGCAAAGGCGCGGGTGCCTCTAATAATGTGTCTGTGCACTAGCTCGATCGATGATCCCTAAACTTTAAACCCTAATCCATGATCCCTAATTATACCTTAAACGTACACCCTAAACACCCTAAACACTAAACCCTAGACCCTAAACCCTAAACCCCAAACCCCAAACCCTAAACCATAAACCCTAAACCCTAAACCCTAAACCCTAATTAATTAACCTTAACCCTAACCCTACCCCTAAAACCCTAGCTAGGTAATCCTAAATCCTAAACCCTAATTAAACCCTACATATATATAGGCCAACGACACTAAATTGCGCATCAAGCAGGCGACCAACTAATTAGCGCTGCTAAATTAATTAACTTGAATCTTGACAAGTTCTCTCGAATGAAAACACATTTGATTAAGTTGCCTCATAATATATATAC
Organism: Lolium perenne; assembly: GCF_019359855.2. Taxonomy (NCBI): domain Eukaryota; kingdom Viridiplantae; phylum Streptophyta; class Magnoliopsida; order Poales; family Poaceae; genus Lolium; species Lolium perenne. The sequence continues at coordinate 203,222,729 of NC_067244.2, forward strand.
AATTAGTGTGCATGCGCGCATGGCATACCATGGACATATCATACGTGCATATATATATATCTCAATATATATCTGAACATATTCTTGGGGATATATATATATTTCAATCTCTCTCTCGATCTATATATATCGTTGGTGGCCAAGAAACACACTTATTATATATATACGCATGCACTTTATGCGCAAATGCTCGGGTGCCTCTAATAATGTGTCTGTGCACTAGCTCGATCGATGATCCCTAAACCTTAAACCCTAAAATCCTAATCCATGATCCCTAATTATACCTTAAACGTACACCCTAAACACCCTAAACACTAAACCCTAGACCCTAAACCCTAAACCCCAAACCCCAAACCCTAAACCATAAACCCTAAACCCTAAACCCTAATTAATTAACCTTAACCCTAACCCTACCCCTAAAACCCTAGCTAGCTAATCCTAAATCCTAAACCCTAATTAAACCCTACATATATATAGGCCAACGACACTAAATTGCGCATCAAGCAGGCGACCAACTAATTAGCGCTGCTAAATTAATTAACTTGAATCTTGACAAGTTCTCTCGAATGAAAACACATTTGATGAAGTTGCCTCACAATATATATACAATTAGTGTGCATGCGCGCATGGCATACCATGGACATATCATTCGTGCATATATATATCTCAATATATATCTGAACATATTCTTGGGGATATATATATATATTTCAATCTCTCTCTCGATCTATATACATCGTTGGTGGCCAAGAAACACACTTATTATATATATACGCATGCACTTTATGCGCAAAGGCGCGGGTGCCTCTAATAATGTGTCTGTGCACTAGCTCGATCGATGATCCCTAAACCTTAAACCCTAAAACCCTAATCCATGATCCCTAATTATACCTTAAACGTACACCCTAAACACCCTAAACACTAAACCCTAAACCCTAGACCCTAAACCCTAAACCCCAAACCCCAAACCCCAAACCCTAAACCCTAAACCCTTATTAATTAACCTTAACCCTAACCCTACCCCTAAAACCCTAGCTAGGTAATCCTAAATCCTAAACCCTAATTAAACCCTACATATATATAGGCCAACGACACTAAATTGCGCATCAAGCAGGCGACCAACTAATTAGCGCTGCTAAATTAATTAACTTGAATCTTGACAAGTTCTCTCGAATGAAAACACATTTGATTAAGTTGCCTCATAATATATATACAATTAGTGTGCATGCGCGCATGGCATACCATGGACATATCATACGTGCATATATATATCTCAATATATATCTGAACATATTCTTGGGGATATATATATATTTCAATCTCTCTCTCGATCTATATATATCGTTGGTGGCCAAGAAACACACTTATTATATATATACGCATGCACTTTATGCGCAAAGGCGCAGGTGCCTCTAATAATGTGTCTGTGCACTAGCTCGATCGATGATCCCTAAACCTTAAACCCTAAAACCCTAATCCATGATCCCTAATTATACCTTAAACGTACACCCTAAACACCCTAAACACTAAACCCTAAACCCTAGACCCTAAACCCTAAATCCCAAACCCCAAACCCCAAACCCTAAACCCTAAACCCTAAATCCTAAACCCTAAACCCTAATTAATTAACCTTAACCCTAACCCTACCCCTAAAACCCTAGCTAGCTAATCCTAAGTCCTAAACCCTAATTAAACCCTACATATATATAGGCCAACGACACTAAATTGCGCATCAAGCAGGCGACCAACTAATTAGCGCTGCTAAATTAATTAACTTTAATCTTGACAAGTTCTCTCGAATGAAAACACATTTGATTAAGTTGCCTCACAATATATATACAATTAGTGTGCATGCGCGCATGGCATACCATGGACATATCATTCGTGCATATATATCTCAATATATATCTGAACATATTCTTGGGGATATATATATATATTTCAATCTCTCTCTCGATCTATATATATCGTTGGTGGCCAAGAAACACACTTATTATATATATACGCATGCACTTTATGCGCAAAGGCGCGGGTGCCTCTAATAATGTGTCTGTGCACTAGCTCGATCGATGATCCCTAAACCTTAAACCCTAAAACCCTAATCCATGATCCCTAATTATACCTTAAACGTACACCCTAAACACCCTAAACACTGAACCCTAAACCCTAGACCCTAAACCCTAAACCCCAAACCCCAAACCCCAAACCCTAAACCCTAAACCCTTATTAATTAACCTTAACCCTAACCCTACCCCTAAAACCCTAGCTAGGTAATCCTAAATCCTAAACCCTAATTAAACCCTACATATATATAGGCCAACGACACTAAATTGCGCATCAAGCAGGCGACCAACTAATTAGCGCTGCTAAATTAATTAACTTTAATCTTGACAAGTTCTCTCGAATGAAAACACATTTGATTAAGTTGCCTCACAATATATATACAATTAGTGTGCATGCGCGCATGGCATACCATGGACATATCATTCGTGCATATATATATCTCAATATATATCTGAACATATTCTTGGGGATATATATATATATTTCAATCTCTCTCTCGATCTATATATATCGTTGGTGGCCAAGAAACACACTTATTATATATATACGCATGCACTTTATGCGCAAAGGCGCGGGTGCCTCTAATAATGTGTCTGTGCACTAGCTCGATCGATGATCCCTAAACCTTAAACCCTAAAACCCTAATCCATGATCCCTAATTATACCTTAAACGTACACCCTAAACACCCTAAACACTGAACCCTAAACCCTAGACCCTAAACCCTAAACCCCAAACCCCAAACCCCAAACCCTAAACCCTAAACCCTTATTAATTAACCTTAACCCTAACCCTACCCCTAAAACCCTAGCTAGGTAATCCTAAATCCTAAACCCTAATTAAACCCTACATATATATAGGCCAACGACACTAAATTGCGCATCAAGCAGGCGACCAACTAATTAGCGCTGCTAAATTAATTAACTTGAATCTTGACAAGTTCTCTCGAATGAAAACACATTTGATTAAGTTGCCTCATAATATATATACAATTAGTGTGCATGCGCGCATGGCATACCATGGACATATCATACGTGCATATATATATATATCTCAATATATATCTGAACATATTCTTGGGGATATATATATATTTCAATCTCTCTCTCGATCTATATATATCGTTGGTGGCCAAGAAACACACTTATTATATATATACGCATGCACTTTATGCGCAAATGCTCGGGTGCCTCTAATAATGTAATACGTGCACTAGCTCGATCGATGATCCCTAAACCTTAAACCCTAAAATCCTAATCCATGATCCCTAATTATACCTTAAACGTACACCCTAAACACCCTAAACCCTAAACCCTAGACCCTAAACCCTAAACCCCAAACCCCAAACCCTAAACCATAAACCCTAAACCCTAAACCCTAAACCCTAATTAATTAACCTTAACCCTAACCCTACCCCTAAAACCCTAGCTAGCTAATCCTAAATCCTAAACCCTAATTAAACCCTACATATATATAGGCCAACGACACTAAATTGCGCATCAAGCAGGCGACCAACTAATTAGCGCTGCTAAATTAATTAACTTGAATCTTGACAAGTTCTCTCGAATGAAAACACATTTGATTAAGTTGCCTCACAATATATATACAATTAGTGTGCATGCGCGCATGGCATACCATGGACATATCATTCGTGCATATATATATCTCAATATATATCTGAACATATTCTTGGGGATATATATATATATTTCAATCTCTCTCTCGATCTATATACATCGTTGGTGGCCAAGAAACACACTTATTATATATATACGCATGCACTTTATGCGCAAAGGCGCGGGTGCCTCTAATAATGTGTCTGTGCACTAGCTCGATCGATGATCCCTAAACCTTAAACCCTAAAACCCTAATCCATGATCCCTAATTATACCTTAAACGTACACCCTAAACACCCTAAACACTAAACCCTAAACCCTAGACCCTAAACCCTAAACCCCAAACCCCAAACCCCAAACCCTAAACCCTAAACCCTTATTAATTAACCTTAACCCTAACCCTACCCCTAAAACCCTAGCTAGGTAATCCTAAATCCTAAACCCTAATTAAACCCTACATATATATAGGCCAACGACACTAAATTGCGCATCAAGCAGGCGACCAACTAATTAGCGCTGCTAAATTAATTAACTTGAATCTTGACAAGTTCTCTCGAATGAAAACACATTTGATTAAGTTGCCTCATAATATATATACAATTAGTGTGCATGCGCGCATGGCATACCATGGACATATCATACGTGCATATATATATCTCAATATATATCTGAACATATTCTTGGGGATATATATATATTTCAATCTCTCTCTCGATCTATATATATCGTTGGTGGCCAAGAAACACACTTATTATATATATACGCATGCACTTTATGCGCAAAGGCGCAGGTGCCTCTAATAATGTGTCTGTGCACTAGCTCGATCGATGATCCCTAAACCTTAAACCCTAAAACCCTAATCCATGATCCCTAATTATACCTTAAACGTACACCCTAAACACCCTAAACACTAAACCCTAAACCCTAGACCCTAAACCCTAAATCCCAAACCCCAAACCCCAAACCCTAAACCCTAAACCCTAAATCCTAAACCCTAAACCCTAATTAATTAACCTTAACCCTAACCCTACCCCTAAAACCCTAGCTAGCTAATCCTAAGTCCTAAACCCTAATTAAACCCTACATATATATAGGCCAACGACACTAAATTGCGCATCAAGCAGGCGACCAACTAATTAGCGCTGCTAAATTAATTAACTTTAATCTTGACAAGTTCTCTCGAATGAAAACACATTTGATTAAGTTGCCTCACAATATATATACAATTAGTGTGCATGCGCGCATGGCATACTATGGACATATCATTCGTGCATATATATATCTCAATATATATCTGAACATATTCTTGGGGATATATATATATATTTCAATCTCTCTCTCGATCCATATATATCGTTGGTGGCCAAGAAACACACTTATTATATATATACGCATGCACTTTATGCGCAAAGGCGCGGGTGCCTCTAATAATGTGTCTGTGCACTAGCTCGATCGATGATCCCTAAACCTTAAACCCTAAAACCCTAATCCATGATCCCTAATTATACCTTAAACGTACACCCTAAACACCCTAAACACTGAACCCTAAACCCTAGACCCTAAACCCTAAACCCCAAACCCCAAACCCCAAACCCTAAACCCTAAACCCTTATTAATTAACCTTAACCCTAACCCTACCCCTAAAACCCTAGCTAGGTAATCCTAAATCCTAAACCCTAATTAAACCCTACATATATATAGGCCAACGACACTAAATTGCGCATCAAGAAGGCGACCAACTAATTAGCGCTGCTAAATTAATTAACTTGAATCTTGACAAGTTCTCTCGAATGAAAACACATTTGATTAAGTTGCCTCATAATATATATACAATTAGTGTGCATGCGCGCATGGCATACCATGGACATATCATACGTGCATATATATATATCTCAATATATATCTGAACATATTCTTGGGGATATATATATATATTTCAATCTCTCTCTCGATCTATATATATCGTTGGTGGCCAAGAAACACACTTATTATATATATACGCATGCACTTTATGCGCAAAGGCTGGTGCCTCTAATAATGTGTCTGTGCACTAGCTCGATCGATGATCCCTAAACCTTAAACCCTAAAACCCTAATCCATGATCCCTAATTATACCTTAAACGTACACCCTAAACACCCTAAACACTAAACCCTAAACCCTAGACCCTAAACCCCAAACCCCAAACCCCAAACCCTAAACCCTAAACCCTAAACCCTAAACCCTAATTAATTAACCTTAACCCTAACCCTACCCCTAAAACCCTAGCTAGCTAATCCTAAATCCTAAACCCTAATTAAACCCTACATATATATAGGCCAACGACACTAAATTGCGCATCAAGCAGGCGACCAACTAATTAGCGCTCTAAGTTAATTAACTTGAATCTTGACAAGTTCTCTCGAATGAAAACACATTTGATTAAATTGCCTCATAATATATATACAATTAGTTTGCATGCGCGCATGGCATACCTTGCACATATCATTTGTGCATATATTTCAATATATATCTGAACATATTCTTGGGGATAAATATATATATTTCAATCTTTCTCTCTCGATCTATATATATATCGTTGGTGGTCAAAAAACACACTTATATATACGCATGCACTTTATGCGCAAAGGCGCGGGTGCCTCTAATAATGTGTGTGTGCACTCGATCGATGATCCCTAAACCTTAAACCCTAAAACCCTAATCCCTAATTATACCCTAAACATACACCCTAAACACCCTAAACACTAAACCCTAGACCCTAAAACCTAAACCCTAATTAAACACTACATATATAGGCCAACGACACTTAATTGCGCATCAAGCAGGTGACCAAATAATTAGCGCTGATAAATTAATTAACTTGAATCTTGACAAGTTCTCTCGATTGAAAACACATTTGATTAAGTTGCCTCATAATATATATACAATTAGTGTGCATGCGCGCGTGGCATACCATGGACATATCATTCGTGCATATATATATCTCAATATATATCTGAACATATTCTTGGGGATATATATATATATTTCAATCTCTCTCTCGATCTATATATATCGTTGGTGGCCAAGAAACACACTTATTATATATATACGCATGCACTTTATGCGCAAATGCGCGGGTGCCTCTAATAATGTGTCTGTGCACTAGCTCGATCGATGATCCCTAAACCTTAAACCCTAAAACCCTAATCCATGATCCCTAATTATACCTTAAACGTACACCCTAAACACCCTAAACACTAAACCCTAGACCCTAAACCCTAAACCCCAAACCCCAAACCCTAAACCATAAACCCTAAACCCTAAACCCTAAACCCTAATTAATTAACCTTAACCCTAACCCTACCCCTAAAACCCTAGCTAGCTAATCCTAAATCCTAAACCCTAATTAAACCCTACATATATATAGGCCAACGACACTAAATTGCGCATCAAGCAGGCGATCAACTAATTAGCGCTGCTAAATTAATTAACTTGAATCTTGACAAGTTCTCTCGAATGAAAACACATTTGATTAAGTTGCCTCATAATATATATACAATTAGTGTGCATGCGCGCATGGCATACCATGGACATATCATTCGTGCATATATATATCTCAATATATATCTGAACATATTCTTGGGGATATATATATTTCAATCTCTCTCTCGATCTATATATATCGTTGGTGGCCAAGAAACACACTTATTATATATATACGCATGCACTTTATGCGCAAAGGCGCGGGTGCCTCTAATAATGTGTCTGTGCACTAGCTCGACCGATGATCCCTAAACCTTAAACCCTAAAACCCTAATCCATGATCCCTAATTATACCTTAAACGTACACCCTAAAAACCCTAAACACTAAACCCTAAACCCTAGACCCTAAACCCTAAACCCCAAACCCCAAACCCCAAACCCTAAACCCTAAACCCTAATTAATTAACCCTAACCCTAACCCTACCCCTAAAACCCTAGCTAGCTAATCCTAAATCCTAAACCTTAATTAAACCCTACATATATATATAGGCCAACGACACTAAATTGCGCATCAAGCAGGCGACCAACTAATTAGCGCTGCTAAATTAATTAACTTGAATCTTGACAAGTTCTCTCGAATGAAAACACATTTGATTAAGTTGCCTCATAATATATATACAATTAGTGTGCATGCGTGCATGGCATACCTTGCACATATCATTTGTGCATATATTTCAATATATATCTGAACATATTCTTGGGGATAAATATATATATTTCAATCTTTCTCTCTCGATCTATATATATATCGTTGGTGGCCAAAAAACACATGCACTTATATATACGCATGCACTTTATGCGCAAAGGCGCGGGTGCCTCTAATAATGTGTGTGTGCACTCGATCGATGATCCCTAAACCTTAAACCCTAAAACCCTAATCCCTAATTATACCCTAAACGTACACCCTAAACACCCTAAACACTAAACCCTAAACCCTAGACCCTAAACCCTAAACACTACACCCTAAACCCTAAACCCTAACCCTAGACCCTAAACCCTAATTAAACACTAAACCCCAAACCCTAAACCCTAAACCCTAGACCCTAAACCCTAATTAATTAACCTTAACCCTAACCCTAACCCTAAAACCCTAGCTAGCTAATCCTGAACCCTAAACCCTAATTAAACCCTACATATATATATAGGCCAATGACACTAAATTGCGCATCAAGCAGGCGACCAACTAATTAGCGCTAATAAATTAATTAACTTTGTTGAATCTTGACAAGTTCTCTCGAATGAAAACACATTTGATTAAGTTGCCTCGTAATATATGTACAATTAGTGTGCATGCGCGCATGGCATACCTTGCACATATCATTCGTGCATATATTTCAATATATATCTGAACATATTCTTGGGGATAAATATATATATTTCAACCTTTCTCTCTCGATCTATATATATATTGTTGGTGGCCAAAAAACACACTTATATATACGCATGCACTTTATGCGCAAAGGCGCGGGTGCCTCTAATAATGTGTGTGTGCACTCGATCGATGATCCCTAAACCTTAAACCCTAAAACCCTAATCCCTAATTATACCCTAAACGTACACCCTAAACACCCTAAACACTAAACCCTAAACCCTAGACCCTAAACCCTAAACACTACACCCTAAACCCTAAACCCTAACCCTAGACCCTAAACCCTAAACACTACACCCTAAACCCTAAACCCTAACCCTATACCCTAAACCCTAATGAAACACTAAACCCCAAACCCCAATCCCTAAACCCTAGACCCTAAACCCTAATTAATTAATTAACCTTAACCCTAACCCTAACCCTAAAACCTATCTAGCTAATCCTAAACCCTAAACCCTAATTAAACCCTACATGTATATAGGCCAACGACACTTAATTGCGCATCAAGCAAGCGACCAACTAATTAGCGCTGATAAATTAATTAACTTGAATCTTGATAAGTTCTCTCGAATGAAAACACATTTGATTAAGTTGCCTCATAATATATATATAATTAGTGTGCATGAGCGCATGGCATACCTTGCACATATCATTCGTGCATATATTTCAATATATATCTGAACATATTCTTGGGGATAAATATATATAGTTCAATCTCTTTCTCTCTCGATCTATATATATATCATTGGTGGCCAAAAAACACACTTATATATACGCATGCACTTTATGTGCAAAGGCGCGGGTGCCTCTCTAATAATGTGTGTGTGCACTCGATCGATGATCCCTAAATCTTAAACCCTAAAACCCTAATCCCTAATCCCTAATTATACCCTAAACATACACCCCCTAAACACCCTAAACACTAAACCCTAAACCCTAAAGCCCTAAACCCTATACCCTAAACACTAAACCCTAAACCCTAAACCCTAACCCTAACCCTAACCCCTAGCTAACCCTAAACCCTAAACCCTACATATATAGGCCAACAACACTTAATTGCGCATCAAGCAGGCGACCAACTAATTAGCGCTGATAAATTAATTAACTTGATTCATGCATATATTTCAATATATTTTTGAACATATTCTTGGGGATATATATATATATTTAAATCTCTCTGTTATCTCGATCTATATATTGTTGGTGGCCAAGAAACACACTTATATATATACGCATGCACTTTATGCACAAAGGCCCGGGTGCCTCTAATAATGTGTGTGTGCACTCGATCGTTGATCCCTAAACCTTAAACCCTAAAACCCTAATCCCTAATCCCTAATTATACCCTAAACGTACACCCTAAACACCCTAAACACTAGACCCTAAACCCTAGACCATAAACCCTAAATGTACACCCTAAACACCCTAAACACTAAACCCTAAACCCTAGACCCTAAACCCTAGACCGTAAACCCTAACCCTAAAACCCTAGCTAGCTAACCCTAAACCCTAAACCCTAATTAAACCCTACATATATATATAGGCCAACGACACTTAATTGCTCATCAAGTAGGTGACCAATTAACTAATTAGCGCTGATAAATTAATTAACTTGATTTTTGACAAGTTCTCGATCTCCAATGAAAACACATTTGATTAAGTTGTCTCATAATATATATAATTAGTGTGCATGTGCGCATGGCATACCTTGCATATCATTCGTGCATATATTTCAATACATGTTTGAAGATATTCTTCGGGATATATATATTTCAATCTCTCTCTCTCGATCTATATATCTTTGGTGGCCAAGAAACACACTTATATATATACACATGTACTTTAATTTATTTGCCTCACAATATATATAATAAATATGCATGCATGGCCTAACCATGTATGCTTATATATGTGTTTAATTTGGAGATTTCAATCGCTCTCTCGCCGCTCTCTCGTTGGTGGCCAACAACACACACATGCACTTTGTGCGCAAAGGCATGTGCCTCTAATAATGTGTGCGCAGTCGATCGGTCTAGTTTTGATTAATCATAGCACACAAATATAGAAGTTGTATTTGAATCCACACAACCCTAATCTAAAACACATAGCCCCTAACATGGCCTAATTAACTGACCCCTTCTCTCTAGCTAATTAGTGGAAATTGCACAAAATCAAAAGGGGTCCCTCACTAATTATACATATATATCTAGATTGTGATAAACTTTTGCCCCATATTTGGTGGATGGGTGCATCTTGGCATGTAAAACAATTAATGTTTGCAAATGGCGTTGTCAAAATTTATGTACAAATGATTTCTTTCCATCCAAAGTGCATAAAATGGGAGTTTTAATGAAGAAGGTACAAATAAAACAGCTCAACATGCCTCCACACCCCGATTTTCACAGGAAGTAGAGCATATTTAAAGGATAATTCCAGAGTTTTACTATTTTCCAAGCAACTTTGCTAATTTCCACCCACTCACATGACTTTATGTCGATTTAACGAAAATAGGGCGAATTTAAACTACATGGGCGGGATAGTTTGAATTGTGCGCGCGGCAAAGGGAACCGCCTATTCCTCAACCTTGTGCACGGCAAATTACACACACTACAAGAAAAGTTGCCATGGCCGACGAAGTTGAAGTCGCGCCGTGGTTGCTGGTGTACCATGGCCGACGATTTTGGGTCTGTCCGTTGTGCATGTCAAAACGTTTTTTTCTCGTTTTTGAGGCCACCTAGCCCGACGAAACCGGCCAAAACGTTGCGTATGGTGGCCCGGGACGTGGTGCATCTCGAATTCTCGGGTTCGCCGGCCGAGTCAACGCAAATCCGCACCGCCGAGGGATGTAGGGCCCAAATGGTAGCCTCTCTGGCATTGTTTTTTTCTCGATCGCGCCATCTCGTTCAACGCTCTCCGATCGAGCCGTTTACGATGCAGGATCATGGGTCCCGCATGTCATCCTCTATGAACCAAAATTCTTTCTATTCTTGGATTTTTTTGACACCCTGATTTCTGGCTACTTCCTTTTTCTTTTGATCCCTTGCCGCCTTGGAAACGTTGACACCGCTGCTGCTAATTGGGACCCGCATGTCATCCTCTATGAGCAATCAACTTTCTTTTCTTGGATTTTTTTTGGCACCTCAAATTTGGTCACTTGCCTTTTTCTTTCGATCCCCTGCCGCCTCTCAAACGGTGATACCGCTGCTGCTAAATGGGACCCGCATGTCATCCTCTATGTACAATCAAGTTTCTTTTCTTGAATTATTTTTGGCTCCTGATATTTGGTCACTTGCATTTTTCTTTCGATCTCATGCCACGTTGAGGACCCTGCAGGCTCATGGGACCCGCATGTCATCCTCTATGTACAATAAAATTTCTTTTCTTGGATTATTTTTGGCTCCTGATATTTGGTCACTTGCCTTTTTCTTTCGATCGTGTGCAGCCTCTCAAACAGTGATACCGCTGCTGCTAAATGAGACCCGCATGTCATCCTCTATGTACACTCAAGTTTCTTTTCTTGAATTATTTTTGGCTCCTGATATTTGGTCACTTGCCTTTTTCTTTCGATCTCATGCCACGTTTGAAACGTTGAGGAACCTGCTGGCTCATGGGACCCGCATGTCATCCTCTATGTGCTATAAAAGTTTATTTTCTTGGGTTTTTTTTCACCCTCTGATTTTTGGCTATTTCCTTTTTCTTTTGATCCCCTGCCGCCTTGGAAACGTTGAGTAAGCTGCTGACTCATGGGACCCGCATGTCATCCTCTATGTACAATCAACTTTCTTTTTCTTTTGATCTCAAGCCGCATTTGAAACGTTGAGACCGCTGCTGCTAATTGGGACCCGCATGTCATCCTCTATGTACAATAAAGTTTTTTTCTTGGATTATCTTTGGCTCCTGATATTTTGTCACTTGCCTTTTTCTTTCGATCTCATGCCGCCTTTGAAACGTTGAGTAAGCTGCTGGCTCATGGGTCCCGCATGTCATCCTCTACGAACAATAAAAGTTTCCTTTCTTGGAGTTATTTTTGACCCCTAATTTCTGGCTATTTGCCTATTTCTTTTGATCTCCTGCCCCCTTTGAAACGATGATGACGGAGCTGGCAGGTCGGTCCCACATGTCATCCTCTGTGAACAATAAAAGTTTCCTTTGATGGATTTATTTTGAACCCCTAATTAATTTCGGGATATTTCCTTTTTTCCTTTGATCCCCTGCCGCCTTGGAATCGTTGAGGATGCTGCTGCCTCATGGGTCCCGCATGTCATCCTCTCAGAACGGTAAATGTTTCTTTTCTTGTTTTTTGTTGACCAAACGATTTTTGGCTTATTTTTTCTTTCGATCTCCTGCAGCCTTTAAAACGTTCAGGGCGCTGCTGGCTCACGGGTCCCACATGTCAACCTCTATGAACAATAAACGCTGAGGATGCTGCTGCCTCATGGGTCCCGCATGTCATCCTCTCAGAACGAAAATGTTTCTTTTCTTGTATTTTTTACCAACAGATTTTTGGTTTATTTTTTCTTTCCATCCCCTGCCGCCTTTAAAACGTTGACGACGCTGCTGGCTCATGGGTCCCCGATGTCAGCCTCCCCGTACAAGAAACATGTGATATCTTGATTATTTTGCAGACAATAAACATTGTATTTCGCTCTGAGCTATTGCAAACGGATAAATTAAATTTTTATTTTTACATAAACAAACTTATATGTTGAATCTCCTTGTTTTGTGTTTTTGCGAAGCATAGGACTTTCCTGTTTTTTTAGAAAAATCCGAACTTTCCTGTTTTGGAGTGGGCTGAAATTGTACGAGTCAAAAGACCCAATAGGATAGTTCGAAGGCCCAGATGTCCAGATGCAGCCCAATTGAAATCTTTCTTTTCTTGGATTTTTTTCACCCCCTGATTTCTGGCTACTTCATTTTTCTTTTGGTGCTGTGCCGCCTTGGAAATGTTGAGACCGCTGCTGCAAAATGGGACCCGCATGTCATCCTCTATGTACTATAAAACTTTCTTTTCTAGGATTTTATTTGGAACCTCATATTTGGTCACTTACCTTTTTCTTTCGATCCCCTGCCGCCTCTCAAACGGTGAGACCGCTGCTGCTAAATGGGACCCGCATGTCATCCTCTATGTACTATAAAACTTTCTTTTCTAGGATTTTTTTTGGAACCTCATATTTGGTCACTTGCCTTTTTCTTTCGATCCCGTGCAGCCTCTCAAACGGTGATACCGCTGCTGCTAATTGGGACTCGCATGACATCCTCTATGTACAATAAAGTTTTTTTCTTGGATTATCTTTGGCTCCTGATATTTTGTCACTTGCCTTTTTCTTTCGATCTCATGCCGCCTTTGAAACGTTGAGTAAGCTGCTGGCTCATGGGTCCCGCATGTCATCCTCTATGAACAATAAAAGTTTCCTTTCTTGGAGTTATTTTTGACCCCTAATTTCTGGCTATTTGCCTTTTTCTTTTGATCTCCTGCCCCCTTTGAAATGATGAGGACGCTGTTGGCAGGTCGGTCCCACATGTCATCCTCTGTGAACAATAAAAGTTTCCTTTGATGGATTTATTTTGAACCCCTAATTAATCTGCCGCCTTGGAATCGTTGAGGATGCTGCTGCCTCATGGGTCCCGCATGTCATCCTCTCAGAATGGTAAATGTTTCTTTTATTGGATTTTGTTTACCAAATGATTTTTGGCTTATATTTTATTTTGATCTCCTGCCGCCTTTAAAATGTTGAGGACGCTGCTGGCTCACGGGTCCCACATGTCACCCTCTATGAACAATAAACGATGAGGATGCTGCTGCCTCATGGGTCCCGCATGTCATCCTCTTTGAACGAAATGTTTCCTTTCTTGGATTTTTTACCAACATATTTTTGGTTTATTTTTTCTTTCCATCCCCTGCCGCCTTTAAAACGTTGACGACGCTGCTGGCTCATGGGTACCCGATGTCAGTCTCCCCGTACAAGAAACATGTGATATCTTGATTATTTTGCAGACAATAAACAGTGTATTGCGCTCTGAGCTATTTCAAACGGATAAATTAAATCTTTATTTTTACATAAACAAACTTATATGTTGAATCTCCTTGTTTTTTTGTTTTTGCAAAGCATAGGACTTTCCTGTTTTTTTAGAAAATTCCGAACTTTCCTGTTTTGGAGTGGGCTGAAATTGTTCGAGTCAAAAGGCCAAGCAGGATAGTTCGAAGGCCCAGATGTCCAGATGCAGCCCAATTGAAATCTTTCTTCTTCGATTTTTTTTCACCCCTGATTTCTGGCTACTTCATTTTTCTTTTGGTCCTGTGCCGCCTTGGAAACGTTGAGACCGCTGCTGCAAAATGGGACCCGCATGTCATCCTCTATGTACAATAAAATTTCTTTTCTTGGATTACTTTTGGCTCCTGATATTTGATCACTTCCTTTTTCTTTCGATCCCCTGCCGCCTCTCAAACGGTGATACCGCTGCTGCTAAATGGGACCCGCATGTCATCCTCTATGTGCTATAAAAGTTTATTTTCTTGGGTTTTTTTTCACCCTCTGATTTTTGGCTATTTCCTTTTTCTTTTGATCCCCTGCCGCCTTGGAAACGTTGAGTAAGCTGCTGACTCATGGGACCCGCATGTCATCCTCTATGTATAATCAACTTTCTTTTCTTTTGATCTCAAGCCGCATTTGAAACGTTGAGACCGCTGCTGCTAATTGGGACCCGCATGTCATCCTCTATGTACAATAAAGTTTCTTTTCTTGGATTATCTTTGGCTCCTAATATTTTGCCACTTGCCTTTTTCTTTCGATCTCATGCCGCCTTTGAAATGTTGAGTAAGCTGCTGGCTCATGGGTCCCGCATGTCATCCTCTACGAACAATAAAAGTTTCCTTTGTTGGAGTTATTTTTGACCCGTAATTTCTGGCTATTTGCCTTTTTTTCTTTTGATCTCCTGCCCCCTTTGAAACGATGAGGACGCTGTTGGCAGGTCGGTCCCACATGTCATCCTCTGTGAACAATAAAAGTTTCCTTTGATGGATTTATTTTGAACCCCTAATTAATTTCTGGATATTTCCTTTTTTTCCTTTGATCCCCTGCCGCCTTGGAATCGTTGAGGATGCTGCTGCCTCATGGGTCCCGCATGTCATCCTCTCAGAACGGTAAATGTTTCTTTTATTGGATTTCGTTTACCAAATGATTTTTGGCTTATATTTTATTTCGATCTCCTGCCGCCTTTAAAACGTTGAGGACGCTGCTGGCTCACGGGTCCCACATGTCAGCCTCTATGAACAATAAACGATGAGGATGCTGCTGCCTCATGGGTCTCGCATGTCATCCTCTTTGAACGATATGTTTCTTTTCTTGGATTTTTTACCAACATATTTTTGGTTTATTTTTTCTTTCCATCCCCTGCCGCCTTTAAAACGTTGACGACGCTGCTGGCTCATGGGTCCCCGATGTCAGTCTCCCCGTACAAGAAACATGTGATATCTTGATTATTTTGCAGACAATAAACAGTGTATTGCGCTCTGAGCTATTTCAAACGGATAAATTAAATCTTTATTTTTACATAAACAAACTTATATGTTGAATCTCCTTGTTTTTTTGTTTTTGCTAAGCATAGGTCTTTCCTGTTTTTTTAGAAAATTTCGAACTTTCCTGTTTTGGAGTGGGCTGAAATTGTACGAGTCAAAAGGCCAAGCAGGATAGTTCGAAGGCCCAGATGTCCAGATGCAGCCCAATTGAGATCTTTCTTCTTCGATTTTTTTCACCCCTGATTTACGGCTACTTCATTTTTCTTTTGGTCTGTGCCGCCTTGGAAACGTTGAGACCGCTGTCGCAAAATGGGACCCGCATGTCATCCTCTATGTACAATAAAATTTCTTTTCTTGGATTATTTTTGGCTCCTGATATTTGGTCACTTGCCTTTTTCTTTCGATCCCGTGCAGCCTCTCAAACGGTGATACCGCTGCTGCTAAATGGGGCCCGCATGTCATCCTCTATGTACAATCAAGTTTCTTTTCTTGAATTATTTTTGGCTCCTATATTTGGTCACTTGCATTTTTCTTTCGATCTCATGCCACGTTGAGGACCCTGCAGGCTCATGGGACCCGCATGTCATCCTCTATGTACTATAAAACTTTCTTTTCTTGGATTCTTTTTGGCACCTCATATTTGGTCACTTGCCTTTTTCTTTCGATCCCCTGCCACTTCTCAAACGGTGATACCGCTGCTGCTAATTGGGACCCGCATGTCATCCTCTATGTACAATCAAGTTTCTTTTCTTGAATTATTTTTGGCTCCTGGTATTTGGTCACTTGCCTTTTTCTTTCAATCTCATGCCACGTTGAGGACCCTGCTGGCTCATGGGACCCGCATGTCATCCTCTATGTGCTATAAAAGTTTATTTTCTTCGGTTTTTTTCACCCTCTGATTTTTTGTTATTTCCTTTTCCTTTTGATCCCCTGCCGCCTTGGAAACGTTGAGTAAGCTACTGACTCATGGGACCCGCATGTCATCCTTTATGTACAATCAACTTTCTTTTCTTGAATTATTTTTGGATCCTGATATTTGGTCACTTGCCTTTTTCTTTCGATCTCATGCCACGTTTGAAACGTTGAGTAAGTTGCGGACTCATGGGACCCGCATGCCATCCTAATTTCTGGAGTTTTTTTTACCCCCTAATTTCTGGATACTATTTTTCTTTTGATCTCAAGCCGCATTTGAAACGTTGACACCGCTGCTGCAAAATGGGACCCGCATGTCATCTTTTATGTACAATACAGTTTCTTTTCTTGGATTATTTTTGGCTCCTGATATTTGGTCTCTTGTCTTTTTCTTTCGATCTCATTCCGCCTTTGAAACGCTGAGGAAGCTGCTAGCGCATGGGTCCCGCATGTCATCCTCTATGAACAATAAAAGTTTCCTTTCTTGGAGTTATTTTTGACCGCTAATTTCTGGCTACTTCCTTTTTCTTTTGATCCCCTGCCACCTTGGAAACGTTGAGTAAGCTGCTGACACAAGGGGCCCGCATGTCATCCTCTATGTACAATCAACTTGCAAGATCTTGGTGCGAAAGAGCTTGTATAAGTGGGACCCATATGCCATCCTCTATGTACAATAAAAGTTTCTTTTCTTGGATTATTTTTTTTTCCTGATATTTGGTCACTTTCCTTTTTCTTTCGATCTCATGCCGCCTCTGAAAAGTTGAGTAAGGTGCTGGCTCATGGGACCCGCATGTCATCCTCTATGTACAATAAAGTTTCTTTTCTTAGATTTTTTTACCCCCTGATTTTTGGTCACTTGCCTTTTTCTTTCGATCATATGCCGCCTTTGAAATTGAGGTCGCAGGTGGCTCAATGGTCCCACATGTCAGCATCTATGAACAATAAACCATTCCTTTGTTGGATTTATTTTTTACCCCTAATTTCTGGCTATTTGCCTTTTTCTTTTGATCCCCTGCCCCCTTTGAAACACTGCTGGCAGGTCGGTCCCACATGTCCTCCTCTATGAAGACTTAAAGTTTCCTTTTTTGGATTCATTTTTGACCCTAATTTCTGGCTATTAGCCTTTTTCTTCGATCCTCGCCGACTTCGAAATGATGAGGATGCTGCTGGCAGATCGGTCCCACATGTCAGCCTCTATGAACTATAAATGTTTCCTTTCTAGGATTTATGTTTTACCCCTATTTTCGGGCTACTTGCCTTTTTCTTTGAAACGTTGAGGACGCTACTGTCTCATGGGTCCCACATGGCATCCTCTCTGAACGATAAACCTTCATTTCTTGTTAACGACAGGTTTATCAGTATTATTTTTGCAGACTAATACAAGCTCTTTCGATCCAAGATCTTGCAAGTTGATAGATTAAATCATGGAATTATCAGGATATGTTTTAAATTTCAAATCCACTTTATGAATTTGTAAAAATACCGTTATCCATGTGGTTATGGAGCGATCAAGGATTTTCATATTGTGCATGAGCAGTTTCAAAAATTGGAACCCAATAATTCAAAATAAATAAAAACAACTTTTATGTAGAATCTCCGTGTTTTTTTTTGCTAATCATAGGATCTGTGTTTCATTAGAAAAGGGCTGAAATTGCATGAGCAGAAAGGCCCATTTGTGGTTATTGGGCTTCGACAGCCGGAGCAAGTAGACCGATAAAAATTACCATGTAGATGTTCGTTGGCAACCCAAAAGTGAAATATTGGGTCCAACAGGGGAAGGTTGAACAGTACTTTTTCTATTGGGAAGGTGGTACATGGGGTTATCCTGACAAAAAAAATGGAACATGGGTTACTGAAGGTTGCCCATTTGTGCCCAATATGTTTGTCAGCAGGAGCTTTACCTTCTGCCGCCGCCGCCATGGTCGAGCTAGCGGTACGGCGGCGTCTCGAGCTCGGGGTAGCGCAGCGTCCGCGCGCGCCCCAAATTAAGGTACCTATTAAGCGGAGATACGTACCGGCGACGAGCACATCGGCCTCGCGATGGCACCTACGATAGGCTCGGCTGGCCTTGGGGCATTTACCCCTAGCCTCTTCCATGCTCAAGTTTTAGAAATGTTTCTGGCCCTGTTCAACACTGGATCAAATTTGTCAACATGACCATTTTTATGGAGTAGCAACGAGTTGAATCTCTCAAAACTCTTTAAGTTCTGCAATATAACGACTAATTGGGACTACCTTATACAAAATGATTACATATCCTTATTTTGGAAGCAAGCCATCACACACTTATAGTTTGCTAGTCAGCTGCACGTAACGTTAAAAATCGGCAATTATAATGAATAAACCTGTAATCTTCACTTAAAATGCATTAAGGAGCATCAAATTTGACAAATCAAACCATGTCTTACTGAAAATTGACATGTCTTTCTCATGCAGAAATTAAAATTATCCATGCATGTGCATTTATACAGGTTAAGTTTTGCACGTATTATTTTTTGTACTAACTTTTCTGACTACCTTCAAAGCTCCAATCCTTCTTCATCATCTTTGTTGTACCGCACTGATGCAAGTGAATGCGAGCTGCTCGCCAGACGCGACTTCGTGTCCGATATGTGTACATGTACTATGCCTTCTCCATCTAGTGCTAGTTACGCCTCTGTGCTAATTAATTCTATCCCAGTGCCTACATCCAGCACAATCCTCTGTCATTGCAGCTGTGACTCACCTCGACCATTGGAGCCCAATCACAAGAGCGAGCTCGATCAGTCATCTCAACCAGAGAGGCATGTGTCTCATGGTTAGCTATCTACAACTTGCTGTCTTACTAAAACCGTGCCTATCATAGAGATCACCTCATTTGGTGTAGCAATGGCTGCAAGTAGCTGCTATGGGGATAAGGAAGAAAAGATTTAAATAATGGGGTGGGGCCAACAAGCAGGAAAGCTATCTATAGCTTTATGGATGTTTCTGGAATTGGGTAGAAAATAGTAGATGACACTATAGCAGCGAATCCCAGAGACCAAGGCCGTTGGATGATGTCTAATGAACGACAGAACTGTGTTCAAGAAAAAAACGGCAGAACAAAATAGGCGAAATTAGCTTGAATTTTGATAATAAATCTTGGGCATTTTCCCTCGAACATGATGTACTACTACTACTGTACTCAACTTTGGGTAGTCTCTGGACTAGTCTCCCTCGTCCACCAATTATTATTATTATATTATACTATATACTACTGCGGAAAGTTGAGGGGAGTCCCTAGTCCCGAGCACTTCGCCCACTTCCCCTGGCCTCATCCCAGAGATCTCACACCAACCACCTCACCGTCGACTAGCCGCCAGTCTACACCCCTCCGAAGAATCCCAATGGCGGCGACGCCCCTACTAGAGCGCTCCTCACGCGAGCGCGTCATCGAGTCTGGCCCACATGTCTTCAGTCCCTGCCGTGTGTCGGCAAGCACGACCGACTTCTCCGTCGGCGAGCCGCCGGCCGTGGGCGAGGGCGAGGCGTCCCCGTACACTATGACAGTGCACATCTTCTTCTCGAGGACGTACGAGCTCAGGAGGATGGCCGGCCCCCTCCCTGCCCCACTGGATGAGGACGATATCGCCACTACACCCTGCGAAGAGGTGGTGCTGGATCTTGGCTTGCCTCCGAGGGAGCTGCGTAGTGGGGGCTATGTCGTGCGAACTATGCGCGAGATTCTTGCCCGTGTATGGCTGCTCAAGAACCTGAACCTCACGGAGGAGGAGTGGGACATCATCATGCCTTACGATGTTATGCACCTGATGTGGCAGCAGGCGTGTCGTCGGGTCGGTGGCCTCCACTTCAACCTCACCCTTAGGGTGGACCACCGGCTCATCGTCAACTTGCCGGCGCTGCAAGACAGTTGGGTCCTAGTTGCGCCGGAGGACGGCCACTGCAGCATATGCATGCAGGGGCTGTCGCGGCGCACAACGGTGCGTCTCTGGGGATGCAAACACCCGTTCCATAGGAAGTGCATCTTCTCCTGGTTTGTAACGAACGCCAGCTGCCCTATCTGCCGCGATAAAGTGCTGACCCATCTTATTTTCGATTTTGTAGGATAGTATGAATAAAAACCCTGTATGATAGGGATGCCATGCCAACTTGAATGCTATGTCAAGATAAATTCTATTTGATTGTGGTTATAAGATGTTTTCATTAGTTTGATCTATTATCATTCTATTTTCCTATGGGATAATGACCCTATGAATCAAACAGCCTGGGATTACTTCCACACAATTAAGTTTGGCCAACTTTTAGTAGGACAACAAACATAAATAATTATTCATCATGGGATTACAATCCAACAGATAATTGTCTTCAGGACTCATACATTTTCCAAATAGAAAAATCAAAACAAATCATGGTTCTTCATCTCACAGCATGATACAGAGACAAGAGTCTAATCATCATCATCATCATCATCATCATCACCTCCGTCTTCATTCTGATATTCGTGCATGGTCTCATCCTGCTCATCGTGTCCATTCTCCTCCTGAGATTCACCAGGTAGCTTCAGTTTATCCATCTCTTTGTCGACTATACTAACCTCAACAGTGAAATCTACTTCTCCATCATGTGCAGGGATACCTGTATCCAACGAGGTTTCATCAATGTCAGCAACTTTAGTTTGCCTAGAACCAGCGAAATCATCTTGCTGGGCACCAATTATTGGATCCGCATTCTCATCCAAATCATATATGTTCCTTGCCACAAACTTTTGCACATACTGCCATCCTTTTCTAGATCTGTCTTCCAAGAAAAGTACCTTGGCCGCTTGAGGTACCAAAATATAAGGATCATCCTTGTACCACTGAGCAGTAGTATTGACTGATATGAAATACCCATCATTTCTGGCACCTTTGCCCTTGTTTGGATCTTGGTTATACCAGTAACACTTAAATAGAACCACAGATCGGACAGTAACCTTATCACTATAGAACAACTGAATAACCTCTTCTATGTGACCATAATGGTCAAATGACTCTGATCTCTTCTTTCTGGTTGTCAAGTGATCTCCACTGGTTGTGATGCCACTATTTCGTGTCTTCAAATGTTGTTCACGCTCATAGGAGCTGTAATGGACACCATTGGCATTGCAAGCTGCAGCTACCAACACCCTCTTATCTGGACCACGTGATAGGACAAGGAGATCAGCACTAACAACGCCTGGATTCTCCGCATGGAGTTTCGAGATCTACGATTACAAAATAGACAAGAGGTCATCTCATGTGAAAACACATAGACAAGTCAGAGTGCAATTGAACATCTTACATGTTTCTCAAACCAGTCCTGAAACCCACTCCCACGTACCGATAGCTTTCCATTCGTTTCCATGTACAACCTGCAAAACATAGCCAAGTCAGCTGAATATATTTCATTTTGATACAAGTTCATAGTATATGCGAGGAACTGAGGATTTCGTGTGCATAGTACTCACTTAACATATTCATCAGCCTCTGCAGCATTATTCAGCACATACCAAGACAGCTGTTCAAATTCAGACTGCTCTAATGTTTTTTCGGTCCTCTTTCCTATTAGCTCAACACCATGATTAAAAACAGATCCTCCAACTTCCAAAATTCTGCGACCCCGGTTGAATCTGGTCTCAATATCAGGAATATATCTTGATGCAAATGTATATGCTTCAGCAGCAATATACGCCACTGCAATGCAAGCCTCCGGTCTAGCTTTGTTCCTAACTGTATTCTTGAAAGTGCACAGTCGACATTCTATAGGGTACATCCATCCATCTTGTGCAGGACCTCTTAAAAGTGCCTCATCAGGTAGATGAACAGCCAAATGCACCATCACATCAAAGAACGCTGGAGGATATATCAGCTCCAGCTTGCACAGATTACCGCTATGTCCACCTTAAGACGTTTTACAACAGCTCTGCTTAGAGTTTTACTACATATTTCCCTAAAGAACCTTCCCAACTCTGCAATCACGTTGTACATATTTGGCTTCACTAAATCTTTAATGCCAATAGCTAAAAGCCTTTGCAGCAGGATGTGACAATCGTGAGTTTTCAACCCTTGGAGCTTGTTTCCTTCAGCATTGAGACAATTTGCAATGTTGGAAGCAAATCCGAACGGGAACATCACACCTCGGAGGTACTCACAAAATAATCTCCTTTTAGGCATCGGCAATGTGAATTCCGCTCCTCGAAACTTATAATGTTTTTCCTTGCCTTTGTTCACTTTGTCATTACGATCCAGTTGCAAGTGCCTGTTAACATTCAATGTTGCACAATCAATCCTAGCATTTCAGCTATCTTTTGTCTTGGATGGAATGTTGAGTAATGTGCCGACAATGCTGTCACATATATTTTTCTCCATGTGCATGATATCAATATTATGCCGAAGCTTCTTACCAGCCCAATACGGCAAGTCCCAAAGAGTGGCCCTGTGCTTATAAAATATTCTCGGTCTATCATTTTCCATTTCCTTCCTCTTGGTACATGCTGCTATTTCACCTCCCATCTTCCTTTTGGTAGCTGCTAGACTCAGTTCATCTCCTCTCTTCTTCCTTTTTCTACCTGCTACTACTGCTGCTGCATCTTCTGTATTCTTCTCTGCTGTACCTGCTGTGGCGGCTGGTGGTTTTCCTGGTTTAACATTTCTGACCGCTTCTAGGTGCGCCTCCAACTCGTGACTCGTAAAGTGCTGCGGTTCGGTCTTTGCACAGAGCCTGATCACCAATAAATTGCAATTTTTTATTATTTTTTCGGAAACTGTGACCTCTTGGAAGGAAACGGCGATGGCCCATATAGCATATCTTGTTTATTATCCTCACTGCCAGCTGATCTGTATCACAGTGAACACATGCATTATAACCTGATGTTACTCTGCCTGCCATAGTGCCCAAAGCTGGATAATCATGGGTGCAATACAGTACAGCATCACGTAATAGAAAATTTTGTTCTTTAGGTTGACACACATCCCGTGTAGGTACACCCTTCCATAATGTTTGCAAGTCTCTAATAAGAGGCTGCATGAACACATCAAAATCCTTCTCAGGAGATTTGGGACCTGGGATGAGTAAGGCCATCATACAGTTCGACTGATCGGTGCATGTCCAGGGAGCCTGGTTGTATGGTGTAACTAGTACTGGCCACATGCTATACGAGTTGCTCATGTTGCCAAATGGGTTGAATCCATCTGTAGCAAGGCCAAGTCTCAGGTTCCTTGGATCTGCAGCAAAATCTGGATGATCCAGGTCGAATTGCTTCCATTCATCGCCATCAGCAGGATGCCTCAGTAAATCAGGGTCGGGCGTGAGAATCTCTTTCTGCCATCTTATTTCCCGAGATGTTTGTTCTGAAGCAAACAACCTCTGCAATCTTTGTACAAGTGGAAAGTATCTCAGAACCTTCCAAGGAATCTTTTTCTTACCACCAGCTCCATCATGTTTCCATGTTGATTCCTTACATACTGGACATTCATCGAGGTCATTATACTCCATCCAAAACAAAGGTACGATTATTTTTGCAAAAATCAATCTTCTCATATCCAAGTCCCAGTACCTTGATGTACTGCTTCACCTCATAAAAGGATTTTGGCAGTCCAGCCCCAGGGAGTGCATCGCTGTATGTCTTCGCAACTGCATTGAAGGCTTTATTGGTTATCCCCTGGTATGACTTGTCATGAAGTAATTTCACAATTAATTCGAATCTTGACACAACAGAACCAGGGGCCACTAAGTACTTAGCATCTTCTACCAGGTCATGGAAAAGAGGCTTTTTGTGATAAACATGGGGCTGTTGGCTTGCATATGGATACAGATCCCGTAACAAATTAGCAGTAGCCTCATCCTGGACGAGATCTTCAGGCTGATAACCATCAGAATAAAGAGGATCAATAATCTCATGCTGATCATAGTGTTCACCATGGTTAATCCACCTGATATATGTCTGGTCCATCCCATAAACGAATAAATGATCTGAGACTACATGTTGAGGCTTGGACCCAATATTCAAACATACGCGGCATGGACAAATCACTTCCTTTGTTGTGTCGCCGTCAGTAAAATCACTAACTTGCTTCATGAAGTCTTCAATACCACTCAAATATGTTGGTGTGTTTAATGAGTGAAATAATATCCAAGTTCTGTCCATCTGTTGAGGGAATAGATGGTCAAAGAAGCGATAAGCTATTTCAACAAACAGGTCACCTACGAATGTAAGCAAACATACCTGAGCAAATAGGTCGAATATAAAACTATAAATGCTACATTATTTGAGCCGATTTCAGCAAACGAACTGAGTGCAAAACTACGGCTACCTAGCGAACAGATTTTATTTTAGGCTGACCAGTGGGTTTCCCCACTTTGTATTTTTTTCTTTTTATTAATAAAAAGAGGGAAATATGTACAAAAATTGCTGGAGAGCAGCAACTAAAAGGATCATAGATCCCAAACAGCAAAAAATATATAAAATGTTCTACCCATGATATGATTTCCTCTTTGCCTTATGAACAAGGAGAGAAATTTCATCCTTGAATCTCTTGTGCCATCTGTAAATGCTTGGGGGGGGGGACAGATATATCGAAAGCAATACAATACCAACACATTCTTTCTTCTTTTTTGCCGTAATTCCGCCGATCTATTAGCAGTGCAAAGAAGTCAAAAGTAATAAGATTACAAACAGGTCCATAGACCACCAAGGCCGTACCTGAGAATACGGAGGGCCTGAGCAAAACAAGAAATAGAGGACCTCAACATGATCATTGGCAACTAAAATGATTTTATATATACTACTCACTCCATTTCAATAAACAATGCACCCTTGTTTTTCATTTTTTATCTTCGAAAAAATATTAATCTATATCTCTCTATTTAAAAATGATGTTTCAATTTTATGTAGATATACATGTATTTAGATGAGTTTAGTTTGCAGATACATGCAAGTTTTGATGAAGTTGAAACATATTTTTCAGGATGAAGTATATAAAAAAAATTGATATAAAACTGGTATCATTAGAAAGTATTTTCCATCACGGTTCTAACAATGCTGCTTATGTATTATATGATCGTGATATTGTTTTCCTATTTATTTGGTCAAGGTTCACATTGAAATGTGGTAAAATAAATTAAAAGAAGTGCATCGTGTGAAAAAGCAATCTAAGAATTCAAAAGTGCTAATTGTTAGTCGAAACATGACATCTTTCAAAAATGAATCTTCAATTAGTACTTCATAAAAATCACTGATTCAAAATATTAATATTCATTGGAAGACTAACTGAATTAGCTGCACTCGCGATGAAAGAGAAAGAGAAGATACGGGTAAGAGCAAGTACAATAAGGTACAGTCTTTTGTTTGTTTGTTTGGGTTGCTCATCAAGCTTATCGCTCGATACAATAAGTTACAGTCAGCAGGAGTGGTGTTTTGGAACATGGGTGCATAGTGGGTGGTATCATGGAGTACTATAATAGGTATGCTATATCTATACTCCTATATAGTGTAGCAATTTTGATAGTTTGAATCGAAG
The DNA here is from genome assembly GCF_019359855.2 of Lolium perenne. Classification (NCBI taxonomy): domain Eukaryota; kingdom Viridiplantae; phylum Streptophyta; class Magnoliopsida; order Poales; family Poaceae; genus Lolium; species Lolium perenne. The sequence goes on from NC_067244.2 coordinate 203,249,242, forward strand.
CATCATAATGCAATCTCTACTGTTGATTGTGCACCATCGGACGGTCTAAAACATTGGGATTCGCAGCTACAGTAGCACCCATCATTCTCTACGTCATTCTGGAAACATCTATATATTTGTTCTAGCCAATTCACGCTCCCTCCATACGCGACGCTGCTGGTCACGGCCCGACAACAAAACTCACGGAAGCCTATGCTCTCCATAGATCAGTCAGAGTTGAATGCGATGCATGCAAATGGTAGTCACACTCAAACTTCAGTCAGAACCGAAAGTGTGGCGAGTAGGTCGGTAGCACTGCACGGACATGCAGTTGCATAAGTGCTGGTACGTTCCCTATAGGTGGCACTGGGCATGGATGGGAGGATAAATTATTGAAGATCTGAATTTTGACAGCTAAAAAGAAATAAGTACAAAACCTAAGACGTGCAAAATTCAATAGTATATTCAAGAGCACATACATGGCAGAAAATTGCAATTCTGCATGAGAAATACAATTCAATGTTAGTAATACATAGTTTTCCCACATTTTACGCTATGCAAGCTATTTTGAGTTGAAATTGTAACGACTGATTTTTAACGTGCAAAGCACATGAAGCTGACTAGTTTATTATAGTGGAGTATTGAAAATGGCATAGAAGGGGATATTGCGAATTGAGAGTGGCATAAACACAACTTCAGTTTTTGTAATGGCATAAACACAACTTGTGAATTGAGGAGTGACATAGAACCAATTAACCATTGTTTCAATAACAGCCATCAAAAGCCGATCGAACGCACGAGGATGGATCCAAAATTTACCCATTTTTAGTTTCACAGGAAAATTTTAAACTTAAAATTCGTACTGCCTAGAAATATTTGAAAAAAAATCCAGTAAATCTTATATGTTGGGTTATGCATTCTGGGGGAGTTTCATCAGATTCAGCCATATTGTTTATCAATAAACCTCATTTTATGTTTTACAACCAACTTTAAACTTAAAATTCAAACTGTCCAGAAAAAAGAACAACATTCCAGTAAATCTTATACTATATTTCTTCTGCATTCTGGGAAAGATTGGTCGGATTCAAAAAAATAGTTTGGGAATAAACATTGTTTTAGTCTGGACACGACTTATTGTAGAGTGATTTTTGGTTGGATACATTCATGTGCGTTCGATTGGCTTTGGATGGTTATAATTGAACCAAACTCAACGCTGGACTTCTGACCTGAACGTCACTGGAGCTGCGTCAAAAGTCCAGCCATGACTTTGTCTCAATAACAGCCATCAAAAGCCGATCGAACGCACAGGAATGGATCCAACCAAAAATCACTCAACTGCTGGAATTTTGACCTGAAAGTCACTGAAGCTGTGTCCATACTTGCCCAACAGGTTGCGTATGAATGTAAACCAACATATCTGAGCAAACAGGTCGAATATAAAACTATATAACTAAATGCCACATTATTCTTTATCGAAAAAAAAATGCCACGTTATTTGAGCCGATTTCAGCAAACCAAATGAGGTCTATTTCTTTAGGCTGGACAGTGGTTTCCTCGCTGTGTATTTTTCACTATAATAAAAAAGAGGGAAAAGGTTACTGGAGAGCAGCAACTAAAAGGATCATAGATCCCAAACAGCAAAATCTAGCTAAAAAAGTTCTACCCATGATGATAAGCCATGATATGATTTCCTCTTTGCCTTACAAACAAGGAGAGCCATTTCATCCTTGAATCTCTTGCGTCTTCTGTAAATGCTTGGGGGAAGCAATGATCAATCGAAAGCAATATAATACCAACAAATTTTTTCTTCTTTTTGGCCGTAAATCCACCGATGTATTAGCAGTGCAAAGAACCCAGAAGTAATAAGATTACAAACAGGTCCATAGAGGACTGGCACCAAGCAACGACTACATACATTGGGCAATGGTGAGCAGTACAGTGTACAGTACGAATGAATTCGAGCAAATAGGTAAAGCGGAAAACAATGTCTGCCTATGTTTATGTTATCTTTTTTTGAGATCCCGGTGGGGTTAAGAAAAAGGCTAGACTATTATAGATCGCGTTTCTTTTGGCAGAGTGATGGTCATAAGCGTAAGTATAGGTTATCGAGGTGGGATATCTTGTGTCGCCCTAAAGACCAGGGAGGGTTGGGAATTGAAGTATTGGAACTAAAGAATAAGAGTCTAATTAGTAAGTGGTTGTTTGAACTTTTGAATGGAGACGGGGTGTGGCAGGAATTGCTTCGTAACAAATATATTCAATCTAAAACATTATCTCAAGTAAAAGCAAAGCCACTTGATTCCCCTTTTTGGAAAGGTTTGATGAAAGTGAAAGATGATATTCTTAAGCGTGGATCTTTCAAAATTGGCGATGGAAAGAATACTAGTTTCTGGGAAGATAAGTGGTTGGGGAACGCACCTTTGTCACAGCAATACCCATCTCTTTTTAACATTGCTGAAAGAAAACATGTCTCAGTTGCACATGTTTTAGAGAATAGCCCTCTTCAGATTTCATTTAGAAGGATTCTAACACCCAACAAGTGGGTTCTCTGGTTAGAATTAGTGGAACGTCTTATGCATGTTCGGTTGTCTAATGAAAATGATTCCTTTGTTTGGGCTCTAAATAGTTCAGGCAATTTTACTGTAAAGTCATACTATCTTGATTTGTTACAAGATAAAAGGATCTTCTTAAGGAAATATATTTGGAAAATGAAGGTACCGCTGAAGATTAAGATCTTTATGTGGTTTCTCTATCGGAGAGTTATTTTAACCAAAGATAACCTTGCAAAAAGAAATTGGCAAGGATGCAAGAAATGTGTTTTCTGTGATAAGGATGAATCTATTCAACATTTGTTTATTGACTGCCCTCTAGCTAAGGTTGTTTGGCGCATAGTATATATGACTTTCGGTTTATCCCCACCTGTGAATATCACTCATCTTTTTGGTACTTGGCTTAGTGGTATTGCAAAGAAAGATGTACTGCAGATTCGTGTGGGTGCATGCGCTTTGATTTGGGCTATATGGAATGTGCGTAATGAAGTGGTTTTTAACAAGCCGAAACCTCAACCTTTCTTGCAGGTAATTCCTTTGGCTATTCATTGGATCCGTACGTGGTCTTATCTCCAACCAGAGGATCATCGGGCTGCCATGGAGTCTGGGTGCAACCGACTGGAGATGGTCGCACGGGATTTTTACAACCAGTGTGGCTGGCGACATCAGCTTAGATTAAATCTTTGATGTTTTCTTGGAGACAACTTCTTTGTTTATTTAGATGGTTGATTTTAGTCTCGACTTTAGTCGATGAGTGAGATGTAATAAACTGTAAACGCTGGAGTCTCTTTTAATAAGGTAATAAAGCAGCCACATGCATCATTTTGATGCAGAGGCTGGGGTATTATCCCCATTTCGAGAAAAAAGAAAAAAAAACACATCGAGAGGAAAACAATATCAACCGATCGATTCGAACGAACTAATGAACTTATAAGGGCTGGGCGACTGACTTCGATTGAGCTATAATGAATCGTACTTGCCCAGGCCTGAAGATAGCATGCATACCGTGAGGATCTACCAGCTGACCGCGCCTGCCGGTGCGGCTGGAGAAGAACGGCGCCACCAGCAGTCGCCGGCTGACGCGGCTGATAGACAGCGTGGGGAAGTTTTGGTGCGCGGCCTGGTTCACCGAGGGTGTGTCTAGAGAAGAACAGGGCGCCGAAGGAGGTGTCTAGAGAAGAACAAGGTGGGCTGGGTGCTGGGTTAAAGGCGAGCGTTCGAAATATTGGGCGCGCGTTCGAAAGTTTAGGTGCGTGAGGGAGGTGTCTGCTGGTGAAAATTTCCCCGTCCTCTACTTCTTCTTTTTTTTCTTTTGAGAACACAGTACAACGCAGACGCTCACAAACAGGCACGTACAAACACCCCTATGAACGCACGCACGCACACCCTACCCCTATGAGCACCTCCGAGGGACTGAGCCGGCATATCTTGAGGTTGACGAAGTCACCACTGGCGCCTCCTCTTCTTTTTTGGGCTAATCTATTTATCTATAATATCTATCTATACCTCTATCGATCTACATGTTTTTTTAATTTTTTTCTATTCTATACATGAGTTTTTGAATTTGAATTTTTTCACTCTGTCAGCCTTCCCGGCCAATGCTCATTTGTAGCTTAAAGGTGCTATCTACCGCTCATCATACAAGGACTCTTCAGATCTAACGGCTGTGAATGCACGGATTCGTCACCCATGCTTCCCCTTGGACTGGCGATGCTGAAAGAAAGCCTGAAACACTGGAACCCTCTAGATACTTCGGGGTACCTCACTGCTCCACATTATTAAACAGGCCTTTTCCGACATGGGAAGTCAAAAGTTGGGGGCTCCATCCAGTACATATGAATGCTCGCTAGCTGCATGGTCTAGAAGCAGACTAGAGTAAATCATCAATTCATCAAATCAATTGGTGTATATTTTTTTTAGGAGCTAAGACGCCGGCATGAACCATTTTCAAGCGTTTAAATTCCTCCTACCTGAAAAATGATTCTTTAGATTGACATCAACAAGAGAACTCTTTTAGAAAGAGTGAGAGAAAGGGAGATATGATTGCATACACTATTCTTAGAAGGGAAATCATGTACTTGTTCATGGAGAGATACAAGTATATCGACTATCTACACTACAATTTTGAAATAAAAGAAACAAAATTGCAAATGTCTATTCTAACTAGATATGTTGATATTTCTAAATAGTACCAAAGCAATACTTATTCTAAGCTGGGCACTCAACTTCTGAAATGCGCGAGTATTCGTAGGTCGATTTTTTTCGTTTTTATTATTATTACTAGGCAGCACATGTGTTTGCCCGTCCAGTGAAACTCTTTCATTTCATTTTTCTTTTCCGCAAGGTCGGGAGTCAGAGGAAGAGGGATCACACGGGAGGAGACGAAGCGAGAGCAGTCACGGGGCCCCACTTATTTATGGTGTCTACATTTTTTCGGGTGATGCTGACTGTTGTGCAGGGTTGTCAGTGCGCAGGGGGTGCCCCAATTATCCAATTGTTGGATAATTGGAGAGATGGAGAGAGAGAGTCTTGATGCCTCTCTCTTGACAAAGAAGATGGCTGGGAGTTTGCCTACCTAGCGTACGTGACTTGTGCTCAGTGAAGTGTGGGACCTCACGCATGGGAACCACACGTAAGTGACAGACTTGTTGCTCTAATAACTCGGGTGATTATTATATTGTATTAGTACATAGTTTCCTATGGATCCTTCTTAGTCACTCCAAAATGAAGCTTTTGGGAGGTTTTTGAAATTTCCATGTTTGAAACCAAAACGACTTCTCTTCATGCATGCTTGACTTCATAAGACAGAGTTTAGCTAGGAGTATGGGGTAGATACATGATTTTCCTGGTTTGAATATGTCTAGACCTTGTTTATCAACTTAATTGAATGCTTACTATATGACATAAGAAGACTATGTGCCTTGTTTTTTCATTTTTTTAATTTTTTTCTAAAATTTGTATACCCATTTGAATCTTGGACAAATTCTAGGTTTCACCAAGATTTGAATAAGTTTAAAACATGAATATGAAAATGTAAGCATGTATGCTTCTTAGTCACTCCAAAATGAAGCTCTTGGGAGGGTTTTTGAAATTTCCATGTTCGAAACCAAAAACCACATATCTTCATGCTTGACTTCGTGAAACAGAGTTTAGGGTTAGGGGGAAGATACATGATTTTTCTTGTTTGAACATGTCTAGACCTTGTTTATCATCTTAATTGAATGCTTACTATATGACATAAAAAGACCTTGGTTTTTCATTTATTTATTTTTTTGAATTTTTATGCCCATTTGAATATTGGTCAAATCCTAGGTTTAACCAAGATTTAAACAAGTTTAAGACATGAAAATGAAAAGGGAAGCCTGGATCCTTCTTAGCCACTCTAAAATGAATTTTTTAAGAGGTTTTTGAAATTTCCATGTTTAATTTGAAACCCAAAACCACTTCTCTTCATGATTGACTTCATAAGACAGAGTTTAGGGTTAGGGGTAGATACGTACATACATGATTTTTTCTGGTTTGAATATGTCTAGACATTTTGTTTATCAACTTTAATGCTTTACTATATGATCGACATAAGAATGCTATGTGCTTTGGTTTTTCATTCTTTTGATTTTTTATGAATTTTTATGCCCATTTGAATCATGGTCAAATCCTAGGTTTGACAATGATTTAAACAAGTTTAAAACATGAATATGAAAATTAAGCATCTATCCTTCTTAAGTCACTCCAAAATGTAACTCTTGGGAGGGTTTTTGAAATTTCCATGTTTGAAACCAAAAACCACTTCTCTTCATGCATGCTTGACTTCATAAGACAGAGTTTAGGGTTAGGGGTAGATATATACATGATTTTCTAGTCTGAATATGTCTAGACCTTGTTTATCAACTTGAATGCTTACTATATATATGACATAAGAATGCTATGTCCTTTGTTTTTTCATTCTTTTGATTTTTTCCTAAAATTTTATGCCCATTTGAATCTTTTGGTCAAATCCTAGGTTTGACCAAGATTTAAACAAGTTTAAAACATGAAAATGAAAAGGGAAGCCTGCATCCTTCTTAGTCACTCTAAAATGAATTTTTTAAGAGGTTTTTGAAATTTCCATGTTTAATTTGAAACCCAAAACCACTTCTCTTCATGATTGACTTCATAAGACAGAGTTTAGGGTTAGGGGTAGAGACGTACATACATGATTTTTTCTGGTTTGAATATGTCTAGACATTTTGTTTATCGACTTTAATGCTTTACTATATGATCGACATAAGAATGCTATGTGCTTTGGTTTTTCATTCTTTTGATTTTTTATGAATTTTTATGCCCATTTGAATCTTGGTCAAATCCTAGGTTTGACAATGATTTAAACAAGTTTAAAACATGAATATGAAAATTAAGCATCTTTCCTTCTTAAGTCACTCCAAAATGTAACTCTTGGGAGGGTTTTTGAAATTTCCACGTTTGAAACCAAAAACCACTTCTCTTCATGCATGCTTGACTTCATAAGACAGAGTTTAGGGTTAGGGGTAGATATACACATGATTTTCTAGTCTGAATATGTCTAGACCTTGTTTATCAACTTGAATGCTTACTATATATATGACATAAGAATGCTATGTCCTTTGTTTTTTCATTCTTTTGATTTTTTTCCTGAAATTTTATGCCCATTTGAATCTTTTGGTCAAATCCTAGGTTTGACCAAGATTTAAACAAGTTTAAAACATGAAAATGAAAAGGGAAGCCTGCATCCTTCTTAGTCACTCTAAAATTAACTTAATTGAGAATGCTTACTATATGACATAAGAAGACTATGTGTGCCTTGGTTTTTCATTTTTTGATTTTTTTTAAATTCTTATGCCCATTTGAATCTTGGCCAAATCCTAGGTTTGACCATGGTTTAAACAAATTTAAATCACGAATATGAAAATTAAGCATCTATCCTTCTTATTAGTCACTCCAAAATGTAAATCTTGGGAGGGTTCTTGAAATTTGCATGTTTGAAACCAAAAACCACTTCTCTTCATGCATGCTTGACTTCATAAGACAGAGTTTAGGGTTAGGGGTAGATATATACATGATTTTCTAGTTTGAATATGTCTAGACCTTGTTTATCAACTTGAATGCTTACTATATATATGACATAAGAATGCTATGTCCTTTGTTTTTTCATTCTTTTGATTTTTTCCTGAAATTTTATGCCCATTTGAATCTTTTGGTCAAATCCTAGGTTTGACCAAGATTTAAACAAGTTTAAAACATGAAAATGAAAAGGGAAGCCTGCATCCTTCTTAGTCACTCTAAAATGAATTTTTTAAGAGGTTTTTGAAATTTCCATGTTTAATTTGAAATCCAAAACCACTTCTCTTCATGATTGACTTCATAAGACAGAGTTTAGGGTTAGGGGTATATACGTAGATACATGATTTTTTCTGGTTTGAATATGTCTAGACATTTTGTTTATCAACTTTAATGCTTTACTATATGATCGACATAAGAATGCTATGTGCTTTGGTTTTTCATTCTTTTGATTTTTTATGAATTTTTATGCCCATTTGAATCTTGGTCAAATCCTAGGTTTGACAATGATTTAAACAAGTTTAAAACATGAATATGAAAATTAAGCATCTATCCTTCTTAAGTCACTCCAAAATGTAAATCTTGGGAGGGTTTTTTAAATTTCCATGTTTGAAACCAAAAACCACTTCTCTTCATGCATGCTTGACTTCATAAGACAGAGAGTTTAGGGTTAGGGTAGATATATACATGATTTTCTAGTCTGAATATGTCTAGACCTTGTTTATCAACTTGAATGCTTACTATATATATGACATAAGAATGCTATGTCCTTAATTTGTTTTTTCATTCTTTTGATTTTTTCCTGAAATTTTATGCCCATTTGAATCTTTTGGTCAAATCCTAGGTTTGACCAAGATTTAAACAAGTTTAAAACATGAAAATGAAAGGGAAGCATGCATCCTTCTTAGTCACTCTAAAATCAACTTAATTGAGAATGCTTACTATATGACATAAGAAGACTATGTGTGCCTTGGTTTTTCATTTTTTGATTTTTTTAAATTCTTATGCCCATTTGAATCTTGGCCAAATCCTAGGTTTGACCATGGTTTAAACAAATTTAAATCACGAATATAAAAATTAAGCATCTATCCTTCTTATTAGTCACTCCAAAATGTAAATCTTGGGAGGGTTCTTGAAATTTGCATGTTTGAAACCCAAAACCACTTCTCTTCATGCATGCTTGACTTCATAAGACAGAGTTTAGGGTTAGGGGTAGATACATACATGATTTTCTAGTTTGAATATGTCTAGACCTTGTTTATCAACTTGAATGCTTACTATATATATGACATAAGAATGATATGTCCTTTGTTTTTTCATTCTTTTGATTTTTTCCTGAAATTTTATGCCCATTTGAATCTTTTGGTCAAATCCTAGGTTTGACCAAGATTTAAACAAGTTTAAAACATGAAAATGAAAGGGAAGCATGCATCCTTCTTAGTCACTCTAAAATCAACTTAATTGAGAATGCTTACTATATGACATAAGAAGACTATGTGTGCCTTGGTTTTTCATTTTTTTTCATTTTTTAAATTCTTACGTCCATTTGAATCTTGGCCAAATCCTAGGTTTGACCATGGTTTAAACAAATTTAAATCACGAATATAAAAATTAAGCATCTATCCTTCTTATTAGTCACTCCAAAATGTAAATCTTAGGAGGGTTGTTGAAATTTGCATGTTTGAAACCAAAAACCACTTCTCTTCATGCATGCTTGACTTCATAAGACAGAGTTTAGGGTTAGGGTAGATATATACATGATTTTCTAGTTTGAATATGTCTAGACCTTGTTTATCAACTTGAATGCTTACTATATATATGACATAAGAATGCTATGTCCTTTGTTTTTTCATTCTTTTGATTTTTTCCTGAAATTTTATGCCCATTTGAATCTTTTGGTCAAATCCTAGGTTTGACCAAGATTTAAACAAGTTTAAAACATGAAAATGAAAAGGGAAGCCTGCATCCTTCTTAGTCACTCTAAAATGAACTTAATTGAGAATGCTTACTATATGACATAAGAAGACTATGTGTGCCTTGGTTTTTCTTTTTTTGATTTTTTTTAAATTCTTATGTCCATTTGAATCTTGGCCAAATCCTAGGTTGGACCATGGTTTAAAAAAATTTAAATCACGAATATAAAAATTAAGCATCTATCCTTCTTATTAGTCACTCCAAAATGTAAATCTTGGGAGGGTTCTTGAAATTTGCATGTTTGAAACCAAAAACCACTTCTCTTCATGCATGCTTGACTTCATAAGACAGAGTTTAGGGTTAGGGGTAGATATATACATGATTTTCTAGTTTGAATATGTCTAGACCTTGTTTATCAACTTGAATGCTTACTATATATATGACATAAGAATGCTATGTCCTTTGTTTTTTCATTCTTTTGATTTTTTCCTAAAATTTTATGCCCATTTGAATCTTTTGGTCAAATCCTAGGTTTGACCAAGATTTAAACAAGTTTAAAACATGAAAATGAAAAGGGAAGCCTGCATCCTTCTTAGTCACTCTAAAATGAACTTAATTGAGAATGCTTACTATATGACATAAGAAGACTATGTGTGCCTTGGTTTTTCATTTTTTGATTTTTTTAAATTCTTATGCCCATTTGAATCTTGGCCAAATCCTAGGTTTGACCATGGTTTAAACAAATTTAAATCATGAATATAAAAATTAAGCATCTATCCTTCTTATTAGTCACTCCAAAATGTAAATCTTGGGAGGGTTCTTGAAATTTGCATGTTTGAAACCAAAAACCACTTCTCTTCATGCATGCTTGACTTCATAAAACAGAGTTTAGGGTTAGGGGTAGATATATACATGATTTTCTAGTCTGAATATGTCTAGACCTTGTTTATCAACTTGAATGCTTACTATATATATGACATAAGAATGCTATGTCCTTTGTTTTTTCATTCTTTTGATTTTTACTGAAATTTTATGCCCATTTGAATCTTTTGGTCAAATCCTAGGTTTGACCAAGATTTAAGCAAGTTTAAAACATGAAAATGAAAAGGGAAGCATGCATCCTTCTTAGTCACTCTAAAATTAACTTAATTGAGAATGCTTACTATATGACATAAGAAGACTATGTGTGCCTTGGTTTTTCATTTTTTGATTTTTTTAAAATTCTTATGCCCATTTGAATCTTGGCCAAATCCTAGGTTTGACCATGGTTTAAACAAATTTAAATCACGAATATGAAAATTAAGCATCTATCCTTCTTATTAGTCACTCCAAAATGTAAATCTTGGGAGGGTTCTTGAAATTTGCATGTTTGAAACCAAAAACCACTTCTCTTCATGCATGCTTGACTTCATAAGACAGAGTTTAGGGTTAGGGGTAGATATATACATGATTTTCTAGTTTGAATATGTCTAGACCTTGTTTATCAACTTGAATGCTTACTATATATATGACATAAGAATGCTATGTCCTTTGTTTTTCATTCTTTTGATTTTTTCCTGAAATTTTATGCCCATTTGAATCTTTTGGTCAAATCCTAGGTTTGACCAAGATTTAAACAAGTTTAAAATATGAAAATGAAAAGGGAAGCCTGCATCCTTCTTAGTCACTCTAAAATCAACTTAATTGAGAATGCTTACTATATGACATAAGAAGACTATATGTGCCTTGGTTTTTCATTTTTTGATTTTTTTTAATTCTTATGCCCATTTGAATCTTGGCCAAATCCTAGGTTTGACCATGGTTTAAACAAATTTAAATCACGAATATAAAAATTAAGCACCTATCCTTTTTAGTCACTCCAAAATGTAAATCTTGGGAGGGTTCTTGAAATTTGCATGTTTGAAACCAAAAACCACTTCTCTTCATGCATGCTTGACTTCATAAGACAGAGTTTAGGGTTAGGGGTAGATATACACATGATTTTCTAGTTTGAATATGTCTAGACCTTGTTTATCAACTTGAATGCTTACTATATATATGACATAAGAATGCTATGTCCTTTGTTTTTTCATTCTTTTGATTTTTTTCCTGAAATTTTATGCCCATTTGAATCTTTTGGTCAAATCCTAGGTTTGACCAAGATTTAAACAAGTTTAAAACATGAAAATGAAAAGGGAAGCCTGCATCCTTCTTAGTCACTCTAAAATTAACTTAATTGAGAATGCTTACTATATGACATAAGAAGACTATGTGTGCCTTGGTTTTTCATTTTTTGATTTTTTTTAAATTCTTATGCCCATTTGAATCTTGGCCAAATCCTAGGTTTGACCATGGTTTAAACAAATTTAAATCACGAATATGAAAATTAAGCATCTATCCTTCTTATTAGTCACTCCAAAATGTAAATCTTGGGAGGGTTCTTGAAATTTGCATGTTTGAAACCAAAAACCACTTCTCTTCATGCATGCTTGACTTCATAAGACAGAGTTTAGGGTTAGGGGTAGATATATACATGATTTTCTAGTTTGAATATGTCTAGACCTTGTTTATCAACTTGAATGCTTACTATATATATGACATAAGAATGCTATGTCCTTTGTTTTTTCATTCTTTTGATTTTTTCCTGAAATTTTATGCCCATTTGAATCTTTTGGTCAAATCCTAGGTTTGACCAAGATTTAAACAAGTTTAAAACATGAAAATGAAAAGGGAAGCCTGCATCCTTCTTAGTCACTCTAAAATGAATTTTTTAAGAGGTTTTTGAAATTTCCATGTTTAATTTGAAATCCAAAACCACTTCTCTTCATGATTGACTTCATAAGACAGAGTTTAGGGTTAGGGGTATATACGTAGATACATGATTTTTTCTGGTTTGAATATGTCTAGACATTTTGTTTATCAACTTTAATGCTTTACTATATGATCGACATAAGAATGCTATGTGCTTTGGTTTTTCATTCTTTTGATTTTTTATGAATTTTTATGCCCATTTGAATCTTGGTCAAATCCTAGGTTTGACAATGATTTAAACAAGTTTAAAACATGAATATGAAAATTAAGCATCTATCCTTCTTAAGTCACTCCAAAATGTAAATCTTGGGAGGGTTTTTTAAATTTCCATGTTTGAAACCAAAAACCACTTCTCTTCATGCATGCTTGACTTCATAAGACAGAGTTTAGGGTTAGGGGTAGATATATACATGATTTTCTAGTCTGAATATGTCTAGACCTTGTTTATCAACTTGAATGCTTACTATATATATGACATAAGAATGCTATGTCCTTAATTTGTTTTTTCATTCTTTTGATTTTTTCCTGAAATTTTATGCCCATTTGAATCTTTTGGTCAAATCCTAGGTTTGACCAAGATTTAAACAAGTTTAAAACATGAAAATGAAAGGGAAGCATGCATCCTTCTTAGTCACTCTAAAATCAACTTAATTGAGAATGCTTACTATATGACATAAGAAGACTATGTGTGCCTTGGTTTTTCATTTTTTGATTTTTTTAAATTCTTATGCCCATTTGAATCTTGGCCAAATCCTAGGTTTGACCATGGTTTAAACAAATTTAAATCACGAATATAAAAATTAAGCATCTATCCTTCTTATTAGTCACTCCAAAATGTAAATCTTGGGAGGGTTCTTGAAATTTGCATGTTTGAAACCCAAAACCACTTCTCTTCATGCATGCTTGACTTCATAAGACAGAGTTTAGGGTTAGGGGTAGATACATACATGATTTTCTAGTTTGAATATGTCTAGACCTTGTTTATCAACTTGAATGCTTACTATATATATGACATAAGAATGATATGTCCTTTGTTTTTTCATTCTTTTGATTTTTTCCTGAAATTTTATGCCCATTTGAATCTTTTGGTCAAATCCTAGGTTTGACCAAGATTTAAACAAGTTTAAAACATGAAAATGAAAGGGAAGCATGCATCCTTCTTAGTCACTCTAAAATCAACTTAATTGAGAATGCTTACTATATGACATAAGAAGACTATGTGTGCCTTGGTTTTTCATTTTTTTCATTTTTTAAATTCTTACGTCCATTTGAATCTTGGCCAAATCCTAGGTTTGACCATGGTTTAAACAAATTTAAATCACGAATATAAAAATTAAGCATCTATCCTTCTTATTAGTCACTCCAAAATGTAAATCTTAGGAGGGTTGTTGAAATTTGCATGTTTGAAACCAAAAACCACTTCTCTTCATGCATGCTTGACTTCATAAGACAGAGTTTAGGGTTAGGGGTAGATATATACATGATTTTCTAGTTTGAATATGTCTAGACCTTGTTTATCAACTTGAATGCTTACTATATATATGACATAAGAATGCTATGTCCTTTGTTTTTTCATTCTTTTGATTTTTTCCTGAAATTTTATGCCCATTTGAATCTTTTGGTCAAATCCTAGGTTTGACCAAGATTTAAACAAGTTTAAAACATGAAAATGAAAAGGGAAGCCTGCATCCTTCTTAGTCACTCTAAAATGAACTTAATTGAGAATGCTTACTATATGACATAAGAAGACTATGTGTGCCTTGGTTTTTCTTTTTTTGATTTTTTTTAAATTCTTATGTCCATTTGAATCTTGGCCAAATCCTAGGTTGGACCATGGTTTAAAAAAATTTAAATCACGAATATAAAAATTAAGCATCTATCCTTCTTATTAGTCACTCCAAAATGTAAATCTTGGGAGGGTTCTTGAAATTTGCATGTTTGAAACCAAAAACCACTTCTCTTCATGCATGCTTGACTTCATAAGACAGAGTTTAGGGTTAGGGGTAGATATATACATGATTTTCTAGTTTGAATATGTCTAGACCTTGTTTATCAACTTGAATGCTTACTATATATATGACATAAGAATGCTATGTCCTTTGTTTTTTCATTCTTTTGATTTTTTCCTAAAATTTTATGCCCATTTGAATCTTTTGGTCAAATCCTAGGTTTGACCAAGATTTAAACAAGTTTAAAACATGAAAATGAAAAGGGAAGCCTGCATCCTTCTTAGTCACTCTAAAATGAACTTAATTGAGAATGCTTACTATATGACATAAGAAGACTATGTGTGCCTTGGTTTTTCATTTTTTGATTTTTTTAAATTCTTATGCCCATTTGAATCTTGGCCAAATCCTAGGTTTGACCATGGTTTAAACAAATTTAAATCATGAATATAAAAATTAAGCATCTATCCTTCTTATTAGTCACTCCAAAATGTAAATCTTGGGAGGGTTCTTGAAATTTGCATGTTTGAAACCAAAAACCACTTCTCTTCATGCATGCTTGACTTCATAAAACAGAGTTTAGGGTTAGGGGTAGATATATACATGATTTTCTAGTCTGAATATGTCTAGACCTTGTTTATCAACTTGAATGCTTACTATATATATGACATAAGAATGCTATGTCCTTTGTTTTTTCATTCTTTTGATTTTTACTGAAATTTTATGCCCATTTGAATCTTTTGGTCAAATCCTAGGTTTGACCAAGATTTAAGCAAGTTTAAAACATGAAAATGAAAAGGGAAGCATGCATCCTTCTTAGTCACTCTAAAATTAACTTAATTGAGAATGCTTACTATATGACATAAGAAGACTATGTGTGCCTTGGTTTTTCATTTTTTGATTTTTTTAAAATTCTTATGCCCATTTGAATCTTGGCCAAATCCTAGGTTTGACCATGGTTTAAACAAATTTAAATCACGAATATGAAAATTAAGCATCTATCCTTCTTATTAGTCACTCCAAAATGTAAATCTTGGGAGGGTTCTTGAAATTTGCATGTTTGAAACCAAAAACCACTTCTCTTCATGCATGCTTGACTTCATAAGACAGAGTTTAGGGTTAGGGGTAGATATATACATGATTTTCTAGTTTGAATATGTCTAGACCTTGTTTATCAACTTGAATGCTTACTATATATATGACATAAGAATGCTATGTCCTTTGTTTTTCATTCTTTTGATTTTTTCCTGAAATTTTATGCCCATTTGAATCTTTTGGTCAAATCCTAGGTTTGACCAAGATTTAAACAAGTTTAAAATATGAAAATGAAAAGGGAAGCCTGCATCCTTCTTAGTCACTCTAAAATCAACTTAATTGAGAATGCTTACTATATGACATAAGAAGACTATATGTGCCTTGGTTTTTCATTTTTTGATTTTTTTTAATTCTTATGCCCATTTGAATCTTGGCCAAATCCTAGGTTTGACCATGGTTTAAACAAATTTAAATCACGAATATAAAAATTAAGCACCTATCCTTTTTAGTCACTCCAAAATGTAAATCTTGGGAGGGTTCTTGAAATTTGCATGTTTGAAACCAAAAACCACTTCTCTTCATGCATGCTTGACTT
Organism: Lolium perenne; assembly: GCF_019359855.2. Classification (NCBI taxonomy): domain Eukaryota; kingdom Viridiplantae; phylum Streptophyta; class Magnoliopsida; order Poales; family Poaceae; genus Lolium; species Lolium perenne. The sequence goes on from NC_067244.2 coordinate 203,265,123, forward strand.
CATAAGACAGAGTTTAGGGTTAGGGGTAGATATACACATGATTTTCTAGTTTGAATATGTCTAGACCTTGTTTATCAACTTGAATGCTTACTATATATATGACATAAGAATGCTATGTCCTTTGTTTTTTCATTCTTTTGATTTTTTCCTGAAATTTTATGCCCATTTGAATCTTTTGGTCAAATCCTAGGTTTGACCAAGATTTAAACAAGTTTAAAACATGAAAATGAAAAGGGAAGCCTGCATTCTTCTTAGTCACTCTAAAATCAACTTAATTGAGAATGCTTACTATATGACATAAGAAGACTATGTGTGCCTTGGTTTTTCATTCTTTGATTTTTTTTAAATTCTTATGCCCATTTGAATCTTGGCCAAATCCTAGGTTTGACCATGGTTTAAACAAATTTAAATCACGAATATAAAAATTAAGCATCTATCCTTCTTATTAGTCACTCCAAAATGTAAATCTTGGGAGGGTTCTTGAAATTTGCATGTTTGAAACCAAAAACCACTTCTCTTCATGCATGCTTGACTTCATAAGACAGAGTTTAGGGTTAGGGGTAGATATATACATGATTTTCTAGTTTGAATATGTCTAGACCTTGTTTATCAACTTGAATGCTTACTATATATATGACATAAGAATGCTATGTCCTTTGTTTTTCCATTCTTTTGATTTTTTCCTGAAATTTTATGCCCATTTGAATCTTGTCAAATCCTAGGTTTGACCAAGATAATTTAAACAAGTTTAAAACATGAAAATGAAAAGGGAAGCTTGCATCCTTCTTAGTCACTCTAAAATGAAGTTTTGGGAGGTTTTTGAAATTTCCATGTTTGAAACCCAAAACCACTTCTCTTCATGCTTGACTTCATAAACATGAAAATGAAGACTTTTGCTAACGGAGGGAGTAAGCACTCTAGCTATGAAAAGTACCAAACGATGCATACCAAAATGATTTTTTAGAGGAATACTAGTTCGGATTATATAATTTTATATTAGCAGGCCAAATCGAACCCCGTAGTTGGATTTTCAGAAATTGATCCGTAGTACTGGGCAAAACCCTAGTTTAGCTTATTTAATAATAGATTCGTAGGTTGATTTTTTTATGTTATTATTATTATTACTAGGCAGCACATGTGTTTGCCCGTCCAGTGAAACTCTTTCATTTCATTTTTCTTTTCCGCAAGGTCGAGAGTCGGAGGAAGAGGGATCACACGGGAGGAGACGAAGGGAGAGCAGTCACGGGGCCCCACTTATTTATGGTGTCTAGATTTTTTCGGGTGATGCTGACTATTGTGCAGGGTTGTCAGTGCGCCGGGGGTGCGAGAGAGCGAGGCCGAGAATGAGAGAGAGATTTTTTAGAGGGACAACCGAACGATCCTGAAGGACCCAGATTTTCCAATACGCATCAGAGCACAGTTTACAGCAGGACACAAAATAAACAGGAAATTACGTCTAATCCCTAAGATTTACATGGTAGACCCCAGGCTGAAGGCAAGAAATGCGATCGGGTCCTTAACAGCCACCGTCCGGATTGATCCTCGTCGGAGCCGGGCACGAACAACTTGGCGCGACCAAATCAGCATGGCTACAGAGCCTGCACACCATGGCCTCCGAGCTGAGCTAGAAACGCCCTGCCAAAACCGGCAGCCAACGGAGGTGGATAATTGGAGAGATGGAGAGAGAGAAAGAGAGTCTTGATGCCTCTCTCTTGACAAAGAAGATGGCTGGGAGTTTGCCTACCTAGCGTACGTGACTTGTGCTCACTGAAGTGTGGCCTCACGCATGGGAACCACACGTAAGTGACAGAATTGTTGCTCTAATAACTCGGGTGATTATTATATTATATTAGTACATAGTTTCCTATGGATCCTTCTTAGTCACTCCAAAATGAAGCTCTTGGGAGGGTTTTTGAAATTTCCATGTTCGAAACCAAAAACCACATATCTTCATGCTTGACTTCGTGAAACATAGTTTAGGGTTAGGGGGAAGATACTTGATTTTTCTTGTTTGGATATGTCTAGACCTTGTTTATCAACTTAATTGAATGCTTACTATATGACATAAGAAGACCTTGGTTTTTTTTTTATTTTTTTTGAATTTTTATGCCCATTTGAATCTTTTGGTCAAATCCTAGGTTTAACCAAGATTTAAACAAGTTTAAGACATGAAAATGAAAAGGGAATCCTGCATCCTTCTTAGTCACTCTAAAATGAATTTTTTAAGAGGTTTTTGAAATTTCCATGTTTAATTTGAAACCCAAAACCACTTCTCTTCATGATTGACTTCATAAGACAGAGTTTAGGGTTAGGGGTAGATACGTACATACATGATTTTTTCTGGTTTGAATATGTCTAGACATTTTGTTTATCAACTTTAATGCTTTACTATATGATCGACATAAGAATGCTATGTGCTTTGGTTTTTCATTCTTTTGATTTTTTATGAATTTTTATGCCCATTTGAATCTTGGTCAAATCCTAGGTTTGACAATGATTTAAACAAGTTTAAAACATGAATATGAAAATTAAGCATCTATCCTTCTTAAGTCACTCCAAAATGTAACTCTTGGGAGGGTTTTTGAAATTTCCATGTTTGAAACCAAAAAACACTTCTCTTCATGCATGCTTGACTTCATAAGACAGAGTTTAGGGTTAGGGGTAGATATATACATGATTTTCTAGTCTGAGTATGTCTAGACCTTGTTTATCAACTTGAATGCTTACTATATATATGACATAAGAATGCTATGTCATTTGTTTTCATTCTTTTGATTTTTTCCTGAAATTTTATGCCCATTTGAATCTTTTGGTCAAATCCTAGGTTTGACCAAGATTTAAAGAATTTTAAAACATGAAAATGAAAGGGAAGCATGCATCCTTCTTAGTCACTCTAAAATCAACTTAATTGAGAATGCTTACTATATGACATAAGAAGACTATGTGTGCCTTGGTTTTTCATTTTTTCATTTTTTTAAATTCTTATGTCCATTTGAATCTTGGCCAAATCCTAGGTTTGACAATGATTTAAACAAGTTTAAAACATGAATATGAAAATTAAGCATCTATCCTTCTTAAGTCACTCCAAAATGTAACTCTTGGGAGGGTTTTTGAAATTTCCATGTTTGAAACCAAAAACCACTTCTCTTCATGCATGCTTGACTTAATTCATAAGACAGAGTTTAGGGTTAGGGGTAGATATATACATGATTTTCTAGTTTGAATATGTCTAGACCTTGTTTATCAACTTGAATGCTTACTATATATATGACATAAGAATGCTATGTCCTTTGTTTTTTCATTCTTTTGATTTTTTCCTGAAATTTTATGCCCATTTGAATCTTTTGGTCAAATCCTAGGTTTGACCAAGATTTAAACAAGTTTAAAACATGAAAATGAAAAGGGAAGCCTGCATCCTTCTTAGTCACTCTAAAATCAACTTAATTGAGAATGCTTACTATATGACATAAGAAGACTATATGTGCCTTGGTTTTTCATTTTTTGATTTTTTTTAATTCTTATGCCCATTTGAATCTTGGCCAAATCCTAGGTTTGACCATGGTTTAAACAAATTTAAATCACGAATATAAAAATTAAGCATCTATCCTTCTTAGTCACTCCAAAATGTAAATCTTGGGAGGGTTCTTGAAATTTGCATGTTTGAAACCAAAAACCACTTCTCTTCATGCATGCTTGACTTCATAAGACAGAGTTTAGGGTTAGGGGTAGATATACACATGATTTTCTAGTTTGAATATGTCTAGACCTTGTTTATCAACTTGAATGCTTACTATATATATGACATAAGAATGCTATGTCCTTTGTTTTTTCATTCTTTTGATTTTTTCCTGAAATTTTATGCCCATTTGAATCTTTTGGTCAAATCCTAGGTTTGACCAAGATTTAAACAAGTTTGAAACATGAAAATGAAAAGGGAAGTCTGCATCCTTCTTAGTCACTCTAAAATCAACTTAATTGAGAATGCTTACTATATGACATAAGAAGACTATATGTGCCTAGGTTTTTCATTTTTTGATTTTTTAATTCTTATGCCCATTTGAATCTTGGCCAAATCCTAGGTTTGACCATGGTTTAAACAAATTTAAATCACGAATATAAAAATTAAGCATCTATCCTTCTTAGTCACTCCAAAATGTAAATCTTGGGAGGGTTCTTGAAATTTGTATGTTTGAAACCAAAAACCACTTCTCTTCATGCATGCTTGACTTCATAAGACAGAGTTTAGGGTTAGGGGTAGATATACACATGATTTTCTAGTTTGAATATGTCTAGACCTTGTTTATCAACTTGAATGCTTACTATATATATGACATAAGAATGCTATGTACTTTGTTTTTTCATTCTTTTGATTTTTTCCTGAAATTTTATGCCCATTTGAATCTTTTGGTCAAATCCTAGGTTTGACCAAGATTTAAACAAGTTTGAAACATGAAAATGAAAAGGGAAGCCTGCATCCTTCTTAGTCACTCTAAAATCAACTTAATTGAGAATGCTTACTATATGACATAAGAAGACTATATGTGCCTTGGTTTTTCATTTTTTGATTTTTTTAATTCTTATGCCCATTTGAATCTTGGCCAAATCCTAGGTTTGACCATGGTTTAAACAAAATTTAAATCACGAATATAAAAATTAAGCATCTATCCTTCTTAGTCACTCCAAAATTTAAATCTTGGGAGGGTTCTTGAAATTTGCATGTTTGAAACCAAAAACCAGTTCTCTTCATGCATGCTTGACTTCATAAGACAGAGTTTAGGGTTAGGGGTAGATATACACATGATTTTCTAGTTTGAATATGTCTAGACCTTGTTTATCAACTTGAATGCTTACTATATATATGACATAAGAATGCTACGTCCTTTGTTTTTTCATTCTTTTGATTTGTTCCTGAAATTTTATGCCCATTTGAATCTTTTGGTCAAATCCTAGGTTTGACCAAGATTTAAACAAGTTTAAAACATGAAAATGAAAAGGGAAGCCTGCATCCTTCTTAGTCACTCTAAAATCAACTTAATTGAGAATGCTTACTATATGACATAAGAAGACTATGTGTGCCTTGGTTTTTCATTTTTTGATTTTTTTTAAATTCTTATGTCCATTTGAATCTTGGCCAAATCCTAGGTTTGACCATGGTTTAAACAAATTTAAATCACGAATAAAAAAATTAAGCATCTATCCTTCTTATTAGTCACTCCAAAATGTAAATCTTGGGAGGGTTCTTGAAATTTGCATGTTTGAAACCAAAAACCACTTCTCTTCATGCATGCTTGACTTCATAAGACAGAGTTTAGGGTTAGGGGTAGATATATACATGATTTTCTAGTTTGAATATGTCTAGACCTTGTTTATCAACTTGAATGCTTACTATATATATGACATAAGAATGCTATGTCCTTTGTTTTTTCATTCTTTTGATTTTTTCCTGAAATTTTATGCCCATTTGAATCTTTTGGTCAAATCCTAGGTTTGACCAAGATTTAAACAAGTTTAAAACATGAAAATGAAAAGGGAAGCCTGCATCCTTCTTAGTTACTCTAAAATCAACTTAATTGAGAATGCTTACTATATGACATAAGAAGACTATATGTGCCTTGGTTTTTCATTTTTTGATTTTTTTTAATTCTTATGCCCATTTGAATCTTGGCCAAATCCTAGGTTTGACCATGGTTTAAACAAATTTAAATCACGAATATAAAAATTAAGCATCTATCCTTCTTACTCACTCCAAAATGTAAATCTTGGGAGGGTTCTTGAAATTTGCATGTTTGAAACCAAAAACCACTTCTCTTCATGCATGTTTGACTTCATAAGACAGAGTTTAGGGTTAGGGGTAGATATATACATGATTTTCTAGTCTGAATATGTCTAGACCTTGTTTATCAACTTGAATGCTTACTATATATATGACATAAGAATGCTATGTCCTTTGTTTTTTCATTCTTTTGATTTTTTCCTGAAATTTTATGCCCATTTGAATCTTTTGGTCAAACCCTAGGTTTGACCAAGATTTAAACAAGTTTAAAACATGAAAATGAAAAGCGAAGCCTGCATCCTTCTTAGTCACTCTAAAATGAATTTTTTAAGAGGTTTTTGAAAGTTCCATGTTTAATTTGAAACCCAAAACCACTTCTCTTCATGATTGACTTCATAAGACAGAGTTTAGGGTTAGGGGTAGATACGTACATACATGATTTTTTCTGGTTTGAATATGTCTAGACATTTTGTTTATCAACTTTAATGCTTTACTATATGATCGACATAAGAATGCTACGTGCTTTGGTTTTTCATTCTTTTAATTTTTTATGAATTTTTATGCCCATTTGAATCTTGGTCAAATCCTAGGTTTGACAATGATTTAAACAAGTCTAAAACATGAATATGAAAATTAAGCATCTATCCTTCTTAAGTCACTCCAAAATGTAACTCTAGGGAGGGTTTTTGAAATTTCCATGTTTGAAACCAGAAACCACTTCTCTTCATGCATGCTTGACTTCATAAGACAGAGTTTAGGGTTAGGGGTAGATATATACATGATTTTCTAGTCTGAATATGTCTAGACCTTGTTTATCAACTTGAATGCTTACTATATATATGACATAAGAATGCTATGTCCTTAATTTGTTTTTTCATTCTTTTGATTTTTTCCTGAAATTTTATGCCCATTTGAATCTTTTGGTCAAATCCTAGGTTTGACCAAGATTTAAACTAGTTTAAAACATGAAAATGAAAGGGAAGCATGCATCCTTCTTAGTCACTCTAAAATCAACTTAATTGAGAATGCTTACTATATGACATAAGAAGACTATGTGTGCCTTGGTTTTTCATTTTTTGATTTTTTTAAATTCTTATGCCCATTTGAATCTTGGCCAAATCCTAGGTTTGACCATGGTTTAAACAAATTTAAATCACGAATATAAAAATTAAGCATCTATCCTTCTTATTAGTCACTCCAAAATGTAAATCTTGGGAGGGTTCTTGAAATTTGCATGTTTGAAACCCAAAACCACTTCTCTCCATGCATGCTTGACTTCATAAGACAGAGTTTAGGGTTAGGGGTAGATACATACATGATTTTCTAGTTTGAATATGTCTAGACCTTGTTTATCAACTTGAATGCTTACTATATATATGACATAAGAATGATATGTCCTTTGTTTTTTCATTCTTTTGATTTTTTCCTGAAATTTTATGCCCATTTGAATCTTTTGGTCAAATCCTAGGTTTGACCAAGATTTAAACAAGTTTAAAACATGAAAATGAAAAGGGAAGCCTGCATCCTTCTTAGTCACTCTAAAATCAACTTAATTGAGAATGCTTACTATATGACATAAGAAGACTATGCGTGCATTGCTTTTTCATTTTTTCATTTTTTTTAAATTCTTATGCCCATTTGAATCTTGGTCAAATCCTAGGTTTGACCATGGTTTTAACAAATTTAAATCATGAATATAAAAATTAAGCATCTATCCTTCTTAATTAGTCACTCCAAAATGTAACTCTTGCATGGGAGGGTTTTTGAAATTTGCATGTTTGAAACCAAAAACCACTTCTCTTCATGCATGCTTGACTTCATAAGACAGAGTTTAGGGTTAGGGGTAGCTAGATACATGATTTTTTTGGTTTGATAATGTATAGACCTTGTTTATCAACTTCATTGAATGCTTACTATATGACATAAGAATAATATGTGCACTGGTTTTTCATTTTATCGATTACTTTTTGAATTTTTATCCCCATTTGTTGAATCTTGGTCAAATCCTAGGTTTGACCAAGATTTAAACAAGTTTCAAACATGAATATGAAAAAGTAAGCCTGTATCGACCCTTCTTAGTCACTCCAAAATGAAGCTCGTGGGAGGTTTTTGAAATTTCCATTATTTTTCTTGTTTGAATATGTCTAGACCTTGTTTATCAACTTGAATGCTTACTATATGACATACAAAGACTATCTGCTTTGGTTTATGATTTTTTTGTTGAATTTTTATGCCCATTTAAATCTTGGTCAAATCCTAGGTTTGACCATGACTTAAACAAGTTTAAAACATGAATATGAAAAAGTAAGCATGTATCCTTCTTAGTCACTCCAAAATGAAGCTCTTAATTAGTAGGGTTTTTGAAATTTCCATGTTTGAAACCAAAAACCACTTATCTTCACCATGCATGCTTGACTTCATAAGACGGAGTTTAGGGTTAGAGGTAGATACATGATTTTTCAGGTTTAATATGTCTAGACCTTGTTTATCCATTTAATTGAATGCTTATTATATGACATATATAAGATGACCTTGGTTTTTCATTTTTTTTTGAATTTTTATGCCCATTTGAATCTTGGTCAAATCCTAGGTTTGACCAAGATTTGAACAAGTTTTAAACATGAATATGAAAAGGTAAGCATGTATGCTTCTTAGTCACTCCAAAATGAAGCTCTTGGGAGGGTTTTTGAAATTTCCATGTTTGAAACCGAAAACCACATCTCTTCATGCTTGACTTCATAAGACAGAGTTTAGGGTTAGGGGTAGCCACATACATGATTTTTCTGGTTCGAATATGTCTAGACCTTGTTTATCAACTTAATTGTATGCTTATTATATGACATAAGAAGACTATGTGCATTGGTTTTTCATTTTATTGCTTTTTTTTGAATTTTATCCCATTTGTTGAATCTTGGTCAAATCCTAGGTTTGACCAAGATTTAAACAAGTTTAAAACATGAATATGAAAAGTAACATGCATCGATCCTTCTTAGTCACTCCAAAATGAAGCTCGCAGGAGGTTTTTGAAATTTCCATGATTTTTCTGGTTTGAGTATGTCTAGACCTTGTTTATCAACTTGAATGCTTACTATATGACATACACAGACTATGTGCTTTGGTTTTTGATTTTTTTTTGAATTTTTATGCCCATTTGAATCTTGGTCAAATCCTAGGTTTGACCATGACTTAAACAAGTTTAAAACATGAATATGACAAAGTAAGCATGTATCCTTCTTAGTCACTCCAAAATGAAGCTCTTGGGAGGGTTTTTGAAATTTCCATGTTTGAAACCAAAAACCACTTCTCTTCACCATTCATGCTTGACTTCATAAGACAGAGTTTAGGGTTAGGGGTAGATACATACATGATTTTCTAGTTTGAATATGTCTAGACCTTGTTTATCAACTTGAATGCTTACTATACTATATGACATAAGAATGATATGTCCTTTGTTTTTTCATTATTTTGATTTTTTCCTGAAATTTTATGCCCATTTGAATCTTTTGGTCAAATCCTAGGTTTGACCAAGATTTAAACAAGTTTAAAACATGAAAATGAAAAGGGAAGCCTGCATCCTTCTTAGTCACTCAACTTAATTGAGAATGCTTACTATATGACATAAGAAGACTATGCGTGCATTGCTTTTTCATTTTTTCATTTTTTTTAAATTCTTATGCCCATTTGAATCTTGGTCAAATCCTAGGTTTGACCATGGTTTTAACAAATTTAAATCATGAATATAAAAATTAAGCATCTATCCTTCTTAATTAGTCACTCCAAAATGTAACTCTTGCATGGGAGGGTTTTTGAAATTTGCATGTTTGAAACCAAAAACCACTTCTCTTCATGCATGCTTGACTTCATAAGACAGAGTTTAGGGTTAGGGGTAGCTAGATACATGATTTTTTTGGTTTGATAATGTATAGACCTTGTTTATCAACTTCATTGAATGGTTACTATATGACATAAGAATAATATGTGCACTGGTTTTTCATTTTATCGATTAATTTTTGAATTTTTATCCCCATTTGTTGAATCTTGGTCAAATCCTAGGTTTGACCAAGATTTAAACAAGTTTCAAACATGAATATGAAAAAGTAAGCCTGTATCGACCCTTCTTAGTCACTCCAAAATGAAGCTCGTGGGAGGTTTTTGAAATTTCCATTATTTTTCTTGTTTGAATATGTCTAGACCTTGTTTATCAACTTGAATGCTTACTATATGACATACAAAGACTATGTGCTTTGGTTTATGATTTTGTTGTTGAATTTTTATGCCCATTTAAATCTTGGTCAAATCCTAGGTTTGACCATGACTTAAACAAGTTTAAAACATGAATATGAAAAAGTAAGCATGTATCCTTCTTAGTCACTCCAAAATGAAGCTCTTAATTAGTAGGGTTTTTGAAATTTCCATGTTTCAAACCAAAAACCACTTATCTTCACCATGCATGCTTGACTTCATAAGACGGAGTTTAGGGTTAGAGGTAGATACATGATTTTTCAGGTTTAATATGTCTAGACCTTGTTTATCCATTTAATTGAATGCTTATTATATGACATATATAAGATGACCTTGGTTTTTCATTTTTTTTGAATTTTTATGCCCATTTGAATCTTGGTCAAATCCTAGGTTTGACCAAGATTTGAACAAGTTTTAAACATGAATATGAAAAGGTAAGCATGTATGCTTCTTAGTCACTCCAAAATGAAGCTCCTGGGAGGGTTTTTGAAATTTCCATGTTTGAAACCGAAAACCACATCTCTTCATGCTTGACTTCATAAGACAGAGTTTAGGGTTAGGGGTAGCCACATACATGATTTTTCTGGTTTGAATATGTCTAGACCTTGTTTATCAACTTAATTGTATGCTTATTGTATGACATAAGAAGACTATGTGCATTGGTTTTTCATTTTATTGCTTTTTTTGAATTTTATCCCATTTGTTGAATCTTGGTCAAATCCTAGGTTTGACCAAGATTTAAACAAGTTTAAAACATGAATATGAAAAGTAACATGCATCGATCCTTCTTAGTCACTCCAAAATGAAGCTCGCAGGAGGTTTTTGAAATTTCCATGTTTTTTCTGGTTTGAGTATGTCTAGACCTTGTTTATCAACTTGAATGCTTACTATATGACATACACAGACTATGTGCTTTGGTTTTTGATTTTTTTTTGAATTTTTATGCCCATTTGAATCTTGGTCAAATCCTAGGTTTGACCATGACTTAAACAAGTTTAAAACATGAATATGACAAAGTAAGCATGTATCCTTCTTAGTCACTCCAAAATGAAGCTCTTGGGAGGGTTTTTGAAATTTCCATGTTTGAAACCAAAAACCACTTCTCTTCACCATTCATGCTTGACTTCATAAGACAGAGTTTAGGGTTAGGGGGTAGATACATGAATTTTCAGGTTTAATATGTCTAGACCTTGTTTATCAACTTAATTAAATGCTTACTATATGACATAAGAAGACCTTGGTTTTTCATTGTTTTATTTTTATTTTTATGCCCATTTGAATCTTGGTCAAATCCTAGGGTTGACCAAGATTTGAACAAGTTTAAAACATGAATATGAAAAAGTAAGCATGTATGCTTCTTAGTCACTCCAAAATGAAGCTCTTGGGAGGGTTTTCGAAATTTCCATGTTTGAAACCAAAAACCACATCTCTTCATGCTTGACTTCATATGACAGAGTTTAGGGTTACCGGGAGATACATGATTTTTCTGATTTGAATATGTCTAGACCTTGTTTATCAACTTAATTGAATGCTTACTATATGACATAAGAAGACTATGTGCCTTGGTTTTTCATTTATTTCGATTTATAATTTTATGCCCATTTTTATGCCCATTTAAACAAGTTTAAATCATGAATATGAATAATTAGTCACTCCAAAATGTAGCTCTTGGGAGGGTTTTTGAAATTTCCATGTTTGAAACCAAAAACCACTTCTCTTCATCCATGCTTGACTTCATAAGATAGAGTTTAGGGTTTGGGGTAGACAGCACGCGCCGACGCGTGGACGCAATTTATTCTCTGTCCCCCTGACATGCACTTGCCATCGTTCTTCAACAGTCGACACGAGCAGTGAAGCTTTTATTGGAGCCCAATGGAGAGGGCCTCCATTTCTCGAGCGGTAGCGAGGTGACATGCACCCCGTGTGACATGCGGCCTAAATCCAAATTGAAACATTGCGAAAAAATCTGAAATAAATCATGCACGTTCACATCACATATTAAGATAACCCCTAAAAATTTCAGATCAAAATTCGAAATATACATCGAGAAACAAAAAAGAGAAACTCAGATGTGAATAGTTTTGCGGTGACGCTGGGGCTAAAAAGAAGTTTTTTTTCTCCATCAAGTCAATGAAAAAATACCCCTTTTTTCACCTTGCGCGACATGAGGAGCAGTTCGACCGGGGGGAGTACTGTTATCGGGTCTGGTCATCGCCCTCCTCCTCCCCACCTCATTTCCTCCACTGTTTCACATATTTTAGCTTCTATTTATGCGGTGCCGTGGAGGTGGGGGTCTGGTCGTCACCCTCCTCCTCCCCACCTCATTTCCTCCACTGTCTCGCAACTCCTTTGATCTACTACTCCTATCCATATACATGCCACTCAAATGGATGCATTTGTAGATACATCCATTGTAGTGGCAGTTAATATGGATCGGAGGAAGTACAAATAATATGAGGCATGTTTTGGAGTTGGCCCTGTTTAGTAGAGTTTACATTGAAGAGTTTACATCTTTCTACCACCATTATTTTTGATTTAGCTTGTCTTTTGTGCCCACCATTTTATCGAGCAGCGTTAATGCAAGATCCATAGCAAACTAGCTTGTCACATTTTTTTGGCGGAGTGCATTGTCTCATGGCGAGCTAGCGACTTTGCCTACTAGAGTTTTTTTTGTTGAACTACATTTTTTGGATTTTCCCATTTTATTTGTGCACAAGCTATGAGCCGCCCGCAATTCAGCACCATATATTGGCGGGATTTTATAGTTCAATTGTTTTGTACTAGGATATTAGCAGGATGCTATCTTCTAGGGCTTTCATTTCCCCTATATCCAGCCACACCCATGGACAAGCAAGGGCCTCTCTCCCTACCTCGCTCCTAGTCCGTCTCGCTCCCTCTCAGTCCTCCATCCGTAGCCGACATCCACCGCGCCGGAGCCAGCTCAGCGACGCCGTCAACCACACTCCGTCCGCTTCGTCGGATCTGCTTCCCCGACTCACTGGTTCATCGTACCGGCCGGCGAGATCGGTACACAAAGCGCCACCATGATCCACCGAACCAAACCGAACGGCCAACGTGCCACCTCCCCAGTCGACCAAGGTTGAACACTTTGTCCGGCAGCTTTTGTTATGTATTTGATTTTCGAGACTAGTTTATTGCTTGCTTCCACTGCTTGTTATTAGCATCTGTTTTTTTTGTAATGCCTGCTAGATATTCCACTCGAGAATGCCTACGAAGAATCTCGGAGGCAAAATATCTTGCAGAATAAGATAATTGTAGCCTCGATCGGCATACCGTGGAATGGGACAAAATCACCGCACCCGAGGTCGTTGCCGAGATTTTTCACCCGTGTGATGTGCCGCCAAAAGGACGATCCCGTGGGGCTGCTGCTGAAGAAGGTATTTAGCCACACTGCTCAAATTTCATATGTGTTGTTTGCTGATTGATTTGATGAACTTTGATTTGCAGCAGCTAGCCACTGCTCATGTTCCTAACAAAGACAGTGAGCGCGCCAGTGATGCAGACATTGGTAGAAAGGAGGCGGGATTTGGTCCTATTGTTCTAGCAAGCAATCATTTGAGGGGCCACCTAGGATCAGCACATCTGGATCCTCCTGAGCTCAACATTAAGGAGGTAATTTTATAATAGTGTTTTAAACATGACATAATCTAATGTACTGAAAGAGATCAAACTGTCAACAGGAGTGGAGTGGTATAGATGGTAGAGATATAGATATAGATTTCAGATTTCCTAATTTTTTCTTCAAAATAGGGTCGCTTGACCTCTGCATCCAAATGATGCACCCACCCTTTTATTGCAATGTTTTAGACTCCATTTAAGGTTTAGAAACTCATGGGTTGCTCAAAGTGGTGACATGAATCAACCAACATATTTCCTTTTAATCTGCTGATTGATTTAATGCATGGCAAATCGCAGAAGCAAGTATTGCTCATGTCCACCTTAAGCAGCATTGTAGCACAGATGTCCAGAGTTCCAGTGATGCAAATGTTTGTAGGAACAAAACAGAAGGATGTGGCACTGGGGAAGCTAAGATTAGGCGTCTTCAAAAGGACTTGGATGTGGCCACTTGGCGGAACAAAGAAATGAACCGAGGATGGAATTCTACAATTCAAGATGGCCTACATCTTTATTCTTGATCTGCGAAACTAGTGGTGGCAACTTGGTTACCGCTTTGGTGCGTCTGGAGATGTCCATGAGATCAACTGGACGATCTTGGAACAGGTGAAAGCACGAGTAGAAACTCTGCACTCATCTTTGCAGGTAGATGATTTTCAAAGGGTGATGCAAGAGCCGCTATATGAATAGATTGTTGTTTCAGTTGATGATGTCCCTGGTTCCTTTGTTTACTTATGTGCTGGTAGTTCTTAGGGGAACTAGCTTGTACAAGTAATTATTTTCCGAAAGTTGTACAAGTAAATGGCACATGCTTCGCATGTTTGACCAATTAAGTTAAAAAGCTTCACAAAATCCTGCTATCATGTAGGCGGGCTTGCATTGGCTTCCAACCCAAGTATTTGTTATTGCAATCTGTAATATGTACCCCTCTATTGCACTTAATGGTATCCAAGCCCTTGGGCCCCCCTCCTTTGTTAAAAAAAGATCGAATTCTTATTGCATCGAAGTTGTTTCACTAAAAAAAGAGCTCTCACGTGCAAGGCACGTGCAATTTACTAGTATATACTACTAGTAGTAGAGATGTTACACCTAGACATTAGAAGATGGAAAATATAACTTTAGCAAATTCCTAGTATTTTTCATGGTCGATGTAAAAAAAGTATTTTTCATGGTTGATGTAAAAAAACAAGTTTTTTTCATGGTCGATGTAAAAAAAGAGAGAAAACATGTCTCATAAAAAGCCTTATGGTTAGCACAATTTTTTTACGGAGTAACTCTTTTTTACATAGCCCAAATTACTATTCGATTTTCCATTGAAATATCTTATGTGTATATAGAAAGCGAAGAAGTACACATGCATTTTTCGTTTTATTCTTTCTTGACATTTCAAAATGTATAGAAGATGAATTTCGAAATAAAGAGATCATATGCACCCAAGAACCAACAAGCATATCCCCTTGACCCCGAACCTACTCAGGGCCCTTTTGTTGTGGCTTTTTTTTGGCTTTTTGGCTTTTGGATTTTGGAAGCCATAAACAAAGATCCTATTCTTTTGGCTTCTAAATAGGTGCTTTTTTTGGCTTTTGCCAAAGCCAAAAAGCCAAAAAAAGCCACAACAAAAGGGCCCTCAGCTTCAGACCTGGGATTTCGTAGGCTAGGGTTCCACAGTTTTCCACCAACCAGTAATAATTTCAACTCTGCCCAAAAATTCCCGCCGAAATCCCCCCCCGCTTCCAAAATTCAAAGCGATGTGAAATAAGTACAGTGCCGATCTTATCCCCCCGGACCGCTCAATTCAGACCTATCACCGGCGGCGCCGAACCCCGCATCTCTCTCTCACGCTTCCACCTTGCATGACCCACCGGATCATCTCACACGCCGGCACCGGCGCCGGCCCACTGTCCCATTCCCACACCAGCACTGCTGCCTTCTCATCGGCCACCGTAGTGACCGACGACGTTCCACCGTCTCCCTTGCTTTTTAGCAAGCCGGAGTAGCTTCCACCTCCCCCACCCCCATTGACGACCACTGTACCATACGAGCTCCTCCGTAGCCGACTTCCACCGCCGCCTTGTCAGCGACATTCACCATCGCCGGGTTCTCGTATCTTAATCCCCGACTCCTTCCGTCCACCGGACTGGAGAGATGGGTACACAAAGCGCCTCCATTGTCCACGGCAGGAAAACAAAGCGTACACGCGCACACTCCCAAGAAGGTTGATATGGCCGCTTTCCTTATGCAGGTGATTTCGAAAAGTATTTTTTTGCTTACTTGCACCGCCATCTCATTAGCATTTTTTTGTAATGCATGCTAGATATTATTGCACTACAGAATGAATTAAAAGAGAAACGGAGACGGAAGATATGTAGCAGATTTGCAAGCCGTGTGGGCACAAACATCTGTAACGCTATTGCCTCTAGTGCAAACCTGAACAAAATCGGAGAAGAACCCTTTCCCCTCCCCAAAGATAAAGAACAATGTTATGATTCACAATTTGATCCTGCTGAGCCTCTTGGAGAGCTAACTCAGGAAGATGCCTTGCCTGACCATTCTCCTCAACCCCACCAGGTGATTTCTGTTTTTTTACTTGGAGATATCTGTTGCAACTTCCATGTGTTGTATACTTGTATCCTGAATCCCACCAAACATGTTCACATGCCACCTCTAGGTCTCCTTAACGCATCATATATATGTTTCAGCATGCACGTCATCCTTTCTTGTTCTTCATTCTATTCCATTTGCATATCATCATATATGGGACTTACGTAGACTGAAATATCGTTTATGTGTGCTAGGAATCTGCTGACTTCAAGTAAGAATTTCGCGAGGAACCACCAATGAGAGGAAGACCTTTCAACAGTGTACCTGAATCGGTGATAGAACAGCTGCAACCAAAAAAGAAATCTGCTTCTGCTACTAGACAGTCTCAGCGATTCATGGCACTAGCTGAAGAAAATAACGCAAATGCTAAGAGTACTGAAATAAAAAAACGTGGTGAACACCCCAAGCGGTTGAATTAGCCACCTGTTACCAATCCATTCAACCAGCGACAATCGCGTGAGAACCGGTTTCCACGGCAACTTCTCAGCCACAATTGGCGGTAGAACCGGTTTCCACGGCAACTTCTCAGCCACAATTGGCGTGAGAACCCAGTTTCCACAGCAACTTCTCAACCACAATTGGCAGTGAGAACCAGTTTCCACGGCAACTTCTCAGCCACAATTGGGATCAGCGATAGCGTGGTAGGAAATCTTGCCCAAGGACACATTGTACCAGTCCCAGCTGACACAACCACAACTGGCCAAACACTGCTAGCACATCAACAAACTATTGATGATCTCCCACTGACCCATATTAGTCCTGCCATAGACAACTCCCCTGAGGATGAGCCCCACACCAAAGAAGGTACATTTTCCAATGCTTATAGTTTCATTCTCCGTTATAAAGTTATACTTTATGATAGCTTGATGTAATGCTTAACTTTGTAGTTGCACCACGATCAAGAAGAACGAGGGGCCCAACAGTAGGGAAAATGTTCGTAGCTAAGCTTGCTGGGAAGGAATCAAGATTTCGCCTTTCATCTATCGTAGGTGGCAGAAGGCCACTGGACCCAGAAGAATCTTGTAAATTAGCATCGGATGTAGGAATTTTCGTCAGGAATGAAATTCCTATCTTCCCAACATGGAAAGAGCACGTAGACACCTCTGCGCATTTTGAAAAATTAGTGCACAGGTTACACGTAAGTCATCTTTCTCTTGGTAATGCTACTCATACTAGTATACCACATTGGCACGTCCCGTTCCTTCTAGCTTGTTGTTGGCTCTATGTATATCGCACCAACGGTTTATATTGTTGTGAACAGTTAAAGTTCGAGTTCGATGAGGACCAAGAGGAAGTAAAGCATGTTCTCAACAGTCTATTCTCAGACTGTCTGCGCCAGTATCACAGCAGGCTAAAGAAGAAATACTTCACTGAAAAGATTACTAGGAGTGTTCCAACTAGATCTCTTCTTAAGCAAATGACTGACAAACAGTGGGGAGATCTTGTGAAGCACTGGTCTGATCCAAAGAATATGGTATGATTTGTAAGACTGAGACCAGATCACATCTTGGATTCTTATTTATAGCAGTGTCTCACTAGTATCCTTTTTGCAGAATTTGGCTAAACAGAATCAGGAAAACCGCGGTAAACTACTTTTACCAAGCCGTACGGGATCTCGTAACCTTATAGTGCACATTCGGCAAAAAGTAAGGACATGTTGTTTTATACTGCTATTTAGAAATATTTAATAAAAGATCATGCAGAGTATATACACCAGTGTGCAGCTTATATTATGATCCTCCATTTCAACCATGTTATTCGATTTATAAATGGTAGTACTAAAATGCAGATGTTACATAATGCAAGTAAAAGGGAACCAAACAAAGAGATGACTCTGCCAGAGATTTTTGAAGCATGCCAGAAGAACAAACTTGATGTGATTGGAGAAGTCGCACAGAGTGTTCTTGTAAGTCTTCTCTAAGATTGAAATTTTGTGACGACTCACATCCCAACTTGTAGGAGTAGTAAAGTACATGTCAATATGATATTATAGATGGTTATTAAAATTCATGTGATGTGAATCAGACATGCCAAACTGTAGGAATAAAAGTAGGTCATACACATGATAAATCTACTATCAGCAAGTTTCTCTGTAGTAACTATCATGTTTACACATGTGTACGAACTGAATTTTTTGTAGGAAGATATGAAATTTGAGATGGCAAAACCCGGTAAAAACGGTCTGGAAAAAACCGATGAAGAATGTGTGAAGGCATTTTCCATGGCAATAAAAAAGAAAGGCATTGCCAAAAACACTTTCTTACGGAATCTTTGAATTTGGTGAAGTGCAAGTCCATGTCCAAGTCAAAGTATTTGCATGCTCAAGTTCTAGAGGAGCAACTCCAAGTAGAGCAGGCTGCATCAGTGCGCTAAGACTAGAAGTCGACAATTTTAGAACGATAGCAGCACAGAAGGAGGCCCTACTGGAGCAGGTTAGGAATGCTAGTAAGTAGTAAGAAGAGTATCTGCTAGATAATTGGAGATGAACGGGGACAGCGTGGCAGGTCAGTATCTTGGTCTTGTAAAATGGTTCCTTAGTCTGAGCATATTTCGTAGGTGCATTTATCTGCAATTGCTATGATCTTGGTGGTCGTTTCCTTGTTGTGATGTGGATTTTTTTTGAACAGGAACCCTGCTGATTGTTAATATTATAAGTGGATTACCTAGCTCTTTCTACCAGTTCTGACTTGTGGTTCCGTTGGCTTGTGGATGAAGCTTTGACATGGTATCAGAGCCCATAGTCTCAAGTTCGAGTCATCGCTTTCGCAACCTTCTCTTCTCTTCTCCCGGTCTAGCCCTTTCTGTCAGTTTGGACTTTTTGTTGCGTTGGCTATGTTGAGATGTATAAAGTGGATTGCCTAGCCCTTTCCATCAGTTCGTACTTTTGGTCGCGTTGGCTAGTGCATTAAAGCTTGATACTGATGATTTTCTGTGATCCATTGATTTCCAGCTTTCTACATATAGCCCAGGTCTAGAAGCTTGTCAACTGGTCTAGTTCATTCATTGCTGTATTGAGTGCAATGAACGGAACAGTGGCTTCTCCTTTGTGTTGTGCTGCAACTCAACAGCTGTTCCTGCTTCTGCAGAGGCGAGTTGTGAATAGAGATACTTATGTATGCTACAGTACCAAATTTCGACTGCATATAATCAATAGCTTAACAACCGTCTAATTCACAATCTCGAAACTGTAGCATTTAGTACCTCCTGCCTATCGAATACAATTATTTCACACACTGAAATATTTTGTACGCGTTTTGAATTGGAGAACATGGGAACCGACTTTGGTTCTGATTATGACTTGATGTGACCCTAGACTCGTTTTGGCGCGCGCGATTCGAGCGAATCAAATGAATTTTGACCGTTCTATTAAAAAAGGGAACTTTGACCGTTGGATCAAGCGTTGGAGAACTGATGTGCCAACGACAATAATTGCTTGTGCATCATGGTGATGGCTTATCTGATTTCAAAAACTGAGATTTTTTCTATATATAGTGGATAGGTGGACAAATATAGATATAGATGGACAGATACAGATATAGCTTCGACTGTAGCCACACTCAAACTCAAAATTAGTTGAGCTGCAAAACCACTAGCCAATTAAGTCCGAAATATTTCAGAGGCATTTTTTAATTGCAGTTCGGAGGACATGGGTGTAAATGATTTTGTTTGTGATAATGGCATGATATGACCGCTGGGAATAAATGCCTGAGCAGAGCTACTTCGCATGGTCTACCATTTTTATATTAGACTAGTCATAGTGGTAAGTACTACCTCCGTCCCAAGGAATAAGGCCCACACGTATTCCAAGACGAACTTTGACAATAAAAATTGAGCAACACAATCTTGATTATATTATATGTAATTAATATCGTTGGATTCGTATTGAAAAGCACTTTCTAATGATGCTAATTTCATACAAACAATCTTTATATATTTAAAGTAATTCTTTGTCAAACAAAAATCACTTTCTAATGATGCTAATTTCATACCCACTATAGGAATAGTATCATGTAGTAGTATCATAGTCATGCTATATTTATTATTTTTTAGAATCTCAATGCCAATTTGTGTACAAGATTTTTTTATCATTAACTTTTCTCGGTGTTTGCGCTATGACCTATGTTACTCTAATCTCCTCTCTCCTACTTAATTAGCTGCCACATGAGCATTTTTGTGAGACCAATGCGCATGATACTAGCACTATGGCTAGCCTTAGTATTACTACTCCTGGAGTAGTATATTTCTCTCGTGTACTTGGCTATTTTCGGGAATAAATAACAAACGGTGGGGTTTTCCCCTCCGTCCACCTCCAAAAATAATATTAGTATTATATTACTTGGACCATAGTCATAATCAAAATCAAATTTCAGTTCGTCGGCAAAATGTCCCGCCAATCCTGAAATATTTCAGACGCGTTTTCAATGGGATTTTGAAGATAGATAGTGATCATTGTAACCGATATTCAAGGTGATGATGATTTGATGTGTAACTCGGCCTTCAACATAGTACTAGTACGGTCTTACAATTTATTGTTATTATATTTGGTCCTTAGCCAAATTCAATATCTCAATACTGCTGTAAAACTTCCTGCCCACTAAATACAAATGTTTCAGACGCTTCCAAATTCCCATTCTACCCTCGTAAAATGACATCAATGTCCATGTATAAGTCGGTTGGTGGGGGGTCTGCCCGTCATTTTTTCGATCACCGCATCCCTTGCCAAGGAAACTCCTCGAAAATCCAAAATTGAAAATCTCTATCAAGCGCAACAATCTCCCGCCAATAAATTCCAAAATATTCGCTAAGCGTTTTCAAATTTAAGTTTTTTTAGGAGATAGTACATGGGAACTGATTTCGGTTGTGATTATGACTTGATGTGACCGTAGGCCTTGGATTCTTGAACTGAGGCACTACGCCGATCTACCATTTTTCTAGTACTAATATTGCTTCTACTGTAGCAAAGTTCAAAGTTCAAAATCTCAGTCGAGAGGCAACCCCCCCCCCCCACAAAATGAATCCGGAATATTTTAGACGCGTTTTTGGATTGAACTTTGAAAGAACTTGGGTGTAAATGATTTTATGATGATGGCTTGATGTGACCCCTGGCCTTTTTTTTGCTGAACAGGGCTACAAAGTAGCATGGTCTACCCCTGGCCTTATATATTACAATCACGAGTGTATTACTTGCACCATAGCCGTATTCAAAATCAATTTTCAGTCAAGCTGCAAAATCTCCAACCAATCCTGAAATAAAGGGCTTTTCAAAATGGATTTTCAAGATACATCATGATTATGATCGTGGTAACCGATTTTCAACGTGATGATGACTTGATGTGACATTTGGCCGTACTAGTACGGTCTCATATTTTTGTATTACTTGGACTGTAGCCAAATTCGAAATCTCATTCCAGCGGCAAAACTTCCCGCCCAAAAAATACAAATATTTCACACGCTTCTAACTTCCCATTCTACCCTCGTAAAGATGACAACAATGTCCATGTATAAGTCGGTTGGTGGGGGGTCTACCCGTCATTTTTTTCGATCACCACCTCCCTAGCCCCGGAAACTAACCGAAAAAGAATTCATTTCCCTCAGTCTCTCCTCTGAGACCACACCCACCGGAACTTCCCAAGTCCCTCTCTCTCCCACCTCCACGACCACCGCACCGGAACATCCCCGCCGGACTTCCCTGGCCTACCCGAGGCCTCGCGATCCTCGTCATCCGGCTGCCTGCCGGAGCTGCTTCATCGACGCCGTCATCAACCGGACCGGATCATCCCCGCCGAACCTCGAAACCATATGCTCATCCAGCAGTCTACCGCAGTCGCTTCAGCTGAGGTATCGTCCACCCCACCGGAGCCGCTTCGCCGGATCCGTCGTCCACCGCATCGGATCTTGCTCACCGACACCGCTGTGCATGGACCGGATCTGCTTCACCGGCGCCGTGCAAGATCTAAACTCTTCTACTGTCGCTTTTCTATTGCTTGCCTGCAAGTTCTTGTTTAATCTTGGGGGAACCTGTTTCTGCTAACGACGCGCCGTTACGTTTTTGCAGATGAGAGGAGTAACCATGAAGTGTAATGGCCGTCTCTCCAACCCCAAGTAGCACATGTAGCGTACTTCATCACCGGATCTATCAACGCCAGGAAGATCTGCTGTGACTCCCACAGAGTGCTTCTCCTAATGTAAGTCCCTTGTTTTAGCGCCCTGTTCTGGGTTCAGATGCTTGTTTGTCTGAAGCTCTTTTAGTTCATTCCTAGCTATGACCGTAACACCTTGCTATTTTCTAGTTCATTGCTAACTTTAAGCGATTGAACATTTTGGTTTGCATTCCTGCCTGTAGATGTAGCCATCATAACTTCTATCTTGCTCGATCGTTGTTACAAAAATTATAGGTATTATAGTAACATCCTGCTATTATTTAGTTCATGGCCAATTTTAAGTAATTTCACATGTTGGTTCGCATTCCCTGCTCTATAGCTTTTGGCATCGTAACTTCTATATTTGGTTTACATTGCCTGCTCTGTAAATCTAGCCATCATAACTTTATCTTGCTCAGTCGTTGTTACAAAAAATATGGCCTGCTACTATGTTGTTTGTGCCAATTTTTTACACCATGAACATGTTGGCTTGCATTCCCTGTACTACAGGTGATGCCATTGTTTTGTATCTACTTCATTGTAAGCTAACAAAGTAAGGACTTAGTTTGGCATGCTATCACTCTGCTATCTAGCCTGTAGTACAAATAAACTTGTCATATTACTAGATAATAATTTTGCGTGCCATCTTGTTCTTCAAAAGCTGCATTATTGACTTGTTTCTCTGACTTGGCATGACGCTCACATATGGAATGCTGAACATATTGGTTTGCATTCCCTCTTATACAAGTTCACATGTGATCCCACTATATTCTGTATCTGGTCCATCCTAAGCTCCAGCATTAACTATACTCTATGTGTTGCTCATTTCAAGTTTATATCCCGAAACATCTTGATTTGCATCCCCTTCACTATAAGTTCAGGAGTATTATTTAGTTCACGGCCAAAATGAAGTAATTGCACTTGGCACATGTTGGTTCACATTCCCTCCTCTTTAGCTTTTGCCATCGTAACTTCTATTTTTGGTTTACATTCCCTGCTCTGTAGATGTAGCCATCATAACTTCATCTTGCTCAGTCGTTGTTACAAAATTTATAGCCTGCTACTATGTTGTTCATGCCAATTTTGTACTCCCTGAACATGTTGGTTTGCATGGGACTCGACAGTAGTAAGTCTATTTGTTTCATTCTAACATGCTCTGTTATATTGGCTGTTGGTATGCGGCATGCACTCTTTGTTTGCTTATTGTGCGCATTACAATGATCTTGTTATAACGACGAAATGATGAGTTCCAAATTCTTTGGCAAACAATATTGTAGTGTCTTTGCCTTTCCATTGTTGCTTTCTTAACTTGTAATGTCTTTGTTTCAGATATAGGTGAGGCATGGACAACTTAAAAGATTGCCGGATCGCTTCATTGTATTGCTAGGTTTAATTACCATTCAATTTCTCTGGGTTCTGTAATATTTTTTCAAAGCCGTGCAGCTGATGTAATATTTAGTTAGTTTTTATAGTTCTTTCGCGCATTTTTTCTTTGTTGTTTGTGTTAAGTGAGGCTATCCGACAGAAATCATTGCTGCGTAAATATTCTCAGTATCTAAAACACGAATTCCCATCCCTTAAACGGCCCAATTAACCGAAATCACATATGTGCCGGCCCGCAAAATCCTAAAGCGCCTATTATGCCGGCATATAAACAGCAACTAAACGGGCTGGCCCACTTACTTATTGGGCCAGCCCACTTGATTTACGGTGGACCCCACACTCTAATTGGGCCGGCCCATTTGCTTTAAGGTGGACCCCACCCACTACTGGGCCAGCCCAATTGCTTTTGTGGTGGACCCCACATATTAAATGGGCCGGCCTTTTAAGTGGAAAGTGGGACCCACCTGTGTTTTTGGCCCGGCCCACTTGCTATATGGTGGACCCCACATACTAAATGGGCCGGCCCTTTAACAGGAAAGTGGGACCCACCTGTGCTTTTGGCCCGGCCCACTATCTTGGTGGGCCGGCCCACTTGCTATATGGTGGACCCCACACACTAAATGGGCCGCCCCTTTAAGATGAAAGTGGGACCCACCTGTGTTTTTGGCCCGGCCCACTATCTTGTTGGGCCGGCCCACTTGCTATATGGGGGACCCCACGTACTAAATGGGCCGGCCCTTTAACAGGAAAGTGGGACCCACCTGCGTTTTTTTGGCCCGGCCCACTATCTTGTTGGGCCGGCCCACTTGCTACATGGTGGACCCCACATACTAAATGGGCCGGCCCTTTAAGAGGAAAGAGGGACCCACTTGTGTTTTTGGCCCGGCCCACTAGGGTGTTGGACCGGCCCACTTGCTATATGGTGGACCCCACATACTAAATGGGCCGGCCCTTTAACAGGGAAGTGGGACCCACCTGTGTTTTGGCCCGGCCCACTTTCTTGTTGGGCCAGCCCATTTGATCTATTGCGGACCCCACGTACTAAATGGGCCGGCCCGATAGCAGGAAAGTGGGACCCACATGCTAATTGGGCCGAACCAATAACTTCTTGGGCCGGCCCAGTTGTTTTAAGGTGGACCCCACTAGGTAAATGGGCCGGCCCGATAATAGGAAAGTGGGTCCCACATGTCCTGTGGGCCGGCCCTTTTTGCCTGTTGACCGATCAAATGAGTGCATTCGGCCCGGCCCACATGCTTAGTGGGCTGGCCCATTAATGTTTTGACCAGTCAACCTTAGAGGTTAGGCCCGGCCCACGTAACTAATGGACCAGTCCAGCTATATAGTTGACCGGTCAAACTAAGTCAGCTGGCCCGGCCCGCAAACTTAATGGGCCGGCCCGCTTAAGACGTGGCAGGCCTCGTGTGGGCCTATGATACGTCTCCAACGTATCGATAATTTCTTATGTTCCATGCCACATTATTGATGTTATCTACATGTTTTATGCACACTTTATGTCATATTCGTGCATTTTCTGGAACTAACCTATTAACAAGATGCCGAAGTGCCCGATTCTTGTTTTACTTGTTTTTGGTTTCAGAAATCCTAGTAACGAAATATTCTCGGAATTGGACGAAATCAATGCCCAGGGTCCTATTTTGCCACGAAGCTTCCAGAAGACCGAAGAGGAGACGAAGTGGGGCCACGAGGTGGCCACACCCTAGGGCGGCGCGGCCCCCCCCTTGGCCGCGCGGCCCTATGGTGTGGGCCCCTCGTGCCGCCTCCTGACCTGCCCTTCCGCCTACTTAAAGCCTCCGTTGCGAAACCCCCAGTACCGAGAGCCACGATACGGAAAACCTTCCAGAGACGTCGCCGCCGCCGATCCCATCTCGGGGGATCCAGGAGATCGCCTCCGGCACCCTGCCGGAGAGGGGAATCATCTCCCGGAGGACTCTACGCCGCCATGGTCGCCTCCGGAGTGATGAGTGAGTAGTCTACCCCTGGACTATGGGTCCATAGCAGTAGCTAGATGGTTGTCTTCTCCCCATTGTGCTATCATTGTCGGATCTTGTGAGCTGCCTAACATGATCAAGATCATCTATCTGTAATTCTATATGTTGCGTTTGTTGGGATCCGATGAATAGAGAATACTTGTTATGTTGATTATCAAAGTTATGTCTATGTGTTGTTTATGATCTTGCATGCTCTCCGTTACTAGTAGATGCTCTGGCCAAGTAGATGCTTGTAACTCCAAGAGGGAGTATTTATGCTCGATAGTGGGTTCATGCCTCCATTGATATCTCGGGGACGGTGTGAAAGTTCTAAGGTTGTGGATGTCTTTGTTGCCACTAGGGATAAAACATTGGTGCTATGTTCAAGGATGTAGTTACTGATTACATTACGCGCAATATTTAATGCAATTGTCTGTTGTTAGCAACTTAATGCGGAGGGTGTTCGGATGATAACTGAAGGTGGACTTTTTAGGCATAGATGCATGCTTTGGATGGCGGTCTATGTACTTTGTCGTAATGCCCAATTAAATCTCACTATACTCATCATAATATGTATGTGCATGGTCATGCCCTCTTTATTTGTCAATTGCCCAACTGTAATTTGTTCACCCAACATCTTGTTTATCTTATGGGAGAGACACCTCTAGTGAACTGTGGACCCCGGTCCAATTCTCTATCTTGAAATACAATCTACTGCAATACTGTTCTACTGTTTTCTGCAAACAATCATCTTCCACACAATACGATTAATCCTTTGTTACAGCAAGCCGGTGAGATTGACAACCTCACTGTTTCGTTGGGGCAAAGTACTTTGGTTGTGTTGTGCAGGTTCCACGTTGGCACCGGAATCCCTGGTGTTGCGCCGCACTACATCCCGCCGCCATCAACCTTCAACGTGCTTCTTGGCTCCTCCTGGTTCGATAAACCTTGGTTTCTTTCTGAGGGAAAACTTGCTGCTGTGCGCATCATACCTTCCTCTTGGGGTTCCCAACGAACGTGTGAGTTACACGCCATCAAGCTCTTTTTCTGGCGCCGTTGCCGGGGAGATCAAGACACGCTGCAAGGGGAGTCTCCACATCCCAATCTCTTTACTTTGTTTTTGTCTTGCTTAGTTTTATTTACTACTTTGTTTGCTGCACTAAATCAAAATACAAAAAAATTAGTTGCTAGTTTTACTTTATTTGCTATCTTGTTTGCTATATCAAAAACACAAAAAATTAGTTACTTGCATTTACTTTATCTAGTTTGCTTTATTTACTGTTGCTAAAATGGCTACCCCTGAAAATACTAAGTTGTGTGACTTCACAACCACAAATAATAATGATTTCTTATGCACACCTATTGCTCCACCTGCTACTACAGCAGAATTCTTTGAAATTAAACCTGCTTTACTGAATCTTGTTATGCGAGAGCAATTTTCTGGTGTTAGTTCTGATGATGCTGCTGCCCATCTTAATAATTTTGTTGAACTATGTGAAATGCAAAAATATAAAGATGTAGATGGTGACATTATTAAACTAAAATTGTTCCCTTTCTCATTAAGAGGAAGAGCTAAAGATTGGTTGCTATCTCTGCCTAAGAATAGTATTGATTCATGGACTAAATGCAAGGATGCTTTTATTGGTAGATATTATCCCCCAGCTAAAATTATATCTTTGAGGAGTAGCATAATGAATTTTAAACAATTAGATACTGAACATGTTGCTCAAGCTTGGGAAAGAATGAAATCTCTGGTTAAAAATTGCCCAACCCATGGACTGACTACTTGGATGATCATCCAAACCTTCTATGCAGGACTAAATTTTTCTTCACGGAATTTATTGGATTCAGCTGCTGGAGGTACCTTTATGTCCATCACTCTTGGTGAAGCAACAAAGCTTCTTGATAATATGATGGTCAATTACTCTGAATGGCACACGGAAAGAGCTCCACAAGGTAAGAAGGTAAATTTTGTCGAAGAAACCTCTTCCTTGGGTGATAAGATTGATGCTATTATGTCTATGCTTGTGAATGATAGGACTAATGTTGATCCTAATAATGTTCCGTTAGCTTCATTGGTTGCACAAGAAGAACATGTTGATGTGAACTTCATTAAAAATAATAATTTCAACAACAATGCTTACCGGAACAATTCTAGTAACAACTATAGGCCATATCCTTATAATAATGGCAACGGCTATGGTAATTCTTATGGGAATTCTTACAAAAATAATAGGAACACACCCCCTGGACTTGAAGCCATGCTTAAAGAATTTATTAGTACACAAACTGTTTTTAACAAATCTGTTGAAGAAAAGCTTGGGAAAATTGATATACTTGCTTCTAAAGTTGATAGTCTTGCCTCTGATGTTGATCTTTTGAAATCGAAAGTTATGACTAATAGGGATATTGAAAATAAAATTGTTACTACAGCAAATGCCATCCAAGTTAGAATTAATGAGAATATAAGATTAATGGCCGAACTGCGTGCTAGGTGGGATAGAGAAGAAAATGAAAAACTAGCTAAAGAGAAGAATGTAGCTAAAGTTTGGACTATTACCACCACAAGCAATGCTAATGCTACACATGTTGCTGCACCTCCTACTATTAATAATAAAATAATTGGTGTTGGCAATGTTTCTACTCCTAGTGCAAAGCGTACAAAACTGCACGAAAGCGCTAAAAGCTCAAGCTTGCACGTGATAAAGCTGCTGAAATTTTTTCCAACATTGGGGTTGATGATCCCATTGCTTTAGATTATAATGGTTTGAATTTTGATGATTGCCACATCTCTGAAGTTATAAAGTTCTTGCAAAAACTTGCTAAAAGTCCTAATGCTAGTGCTATAAATTTGGCTTTCACGCAACATATTACAAATGCTCTCATAAAAGCTAGAGAAGAGAGACTAGAGCGCGAAGCCTCTATTCCTAAAAAGCTAGAGGATGGTTGGGAGCCCATCATTAAGATGAAGGTTAAAGATTTTGATTGTAATGCTTTATGTGATCTTGGTGCAAGTATTTCTGTTATGCCTAAGAAAATTTATAATATGCTTGACTTGCCACCGCTGAAAAAATGTTATTTGGATGTTAATCTTGCTGATCATTCTACAAAGAAACCTTTGGGGAAAGTTGATAATGTTCGCATTACCGTTAACAATAACCTTGTCCCCGTTGATTTTGTTGTCTTGGATATTGAATGCAATGCATCTTGTCCCATTATATTGGGAAGACCTTTTCTTCGAACTGTTGGTGCTATCATTGATATGAAGGAAGGTAATATAAAATATCAATTTCCTCTCAAGAAAGGTATGGAACACTTCCCTAGAAAGAGAATGAAGTTACCTTTTGATTCTATTATTAGAACAAATTATGATGTTGACACTTCGTCTCTTGATAATACTTGATACACACTTTCGCGCCTAGGCTGAAAGGCGTTAAAGAAAAGCGCTTATGGGAGACAACCCATGTTTTTACTACAGTACTTTGTTTTTATTTTGTGTCTTGGAAGTTGTTTACTACTGTAGCAACCTCTCCTTATCTTAGTTTAGTGTTTTGTTGTGCCAAGTAAAGTCGTTGATAGAAAAGTTCATAC
Organism: Lolium perenne; assembly: GCF_019359855.2. Taxonomy (NCBI): domain Eukaryota; kingdom Viridiplantae; phylum Streptophyta; class Magnoliopsida; order Poales; family Poaceae; genus Lolium; species Lolium perenne. Next base: position 203,294,477 of record NC_067244.2, read on the forward strand.
TAGATTTGGATTACTGCACAGAAACAGATTTCTTTGCTCTCACGAATCTGGGCTGTTTTCTCTGTAGGTAACTCAGAAAATTATGCCAATTTACGTGAGTGATCCTCAGATATGTACGCAACTTTCATTAAATTTTAGCATTTTCATTTGAGCAAGTCTGGTGCCTCGATAAAATTTGTCAATACGAACTGTTCTGTTTTGACAGATTCTGCCTTTTATTTCGCATTGCCTCTTTTGCTATGTTGGATGAATTTCTTTGATCCATTAATGTCCAGTAGCTTTATGCAATGTCCAGAAGTGTTAATAATGATTGTGTCACCTCTGAACATGTTAATTTTTATTGTCGCTAACCCTCTAATGAGTTGTTCTAAGTTTGGTGTGGAGGAAGTTTTCAAGGATCAAGAGAGGAGTATGATGCAACATGATCAAGGAGAGTGAAAGCTCTAAGCTTGGGGATGCCCCGGTGGTTCACCCCTGCATATTCTAAGAAGACTCAAGCGTCTAAGCTTGGGGATGCCCAAGGCATCCCCTTCTTCATCGACAACACTATCAGGTTCCTCCCCTGAAACTATATTTTTATTCCATCACATCTTATGTGCTTTGCTTGGAGCGTCGGTTTGTTTTTGTTTTTTGTTTTGTTTGAATAAAATGGATCCTAGCATTCACCTTTATGGGAGAGAGACACGCTCCGCTGTAGCATATGGACAAGTATGTCCTTAGTTTCTACTCATAGTATTCATGGCGAAGTTTCTTCTTCGTTAAATTGTTATATGGTTGGAATTGGAAAATGATACATGTAGTAAATTGCTATAATGTCTTGGGTAATGTGATACTTGGCAATTGTTGTGCTCATGTTTAAGCTCTTGCATCATATGCTTTGCACCCATTAATGAAGAAATACATAGAGCATGCTAAAATTTGGTTTGCATATTTGGTCTCTCTAAGGTCTAGATAATTTCTAGTATTGAGTTTGAACAACAAGGAAGACGGTGTAGAGTCTTATAATGTTTACAATATGTCTTTTATGTGAGTTTTGCTGCACCGGTTCATCCTTGTGTTTGTTTCAAATAAGCCTTGCTAGCCTAAACCTTGTATCGAGAGGGATTACTTCTCATGCATCCAAAATACTTGAGCCGACCACTATGCCATTTGTGTCCACCATACCTACCTACTACATGGTATTTTCCGCCATTCCAAAGTAAATTGCTTGAGTGCTACCTTTAAAATTCCATCATTCACCTTTGCAATATATAGCTCATGGGACAAATAGCTTAAAAACTATTGTGGTATTGAATATGTACTTATGCACTTTATCTCTTATTAAGTTGCTTGTTGTGCGATAACCATGTTCACTGGGGACGCCATCAACTACTCTTTGTTGAATTTCATGTGAGTTGCTATGCATGTTCGTCTTGTCTGAAGTAAGAGAGATCTACCACCTTATGGTTAAGCATGCATATTGTTAGAGAAGAACATTGGGCCGCTAACTAAAGCCATGATCCATGGTGGAAGTTTCAGTTTTGGACATATATCCTCAATCTCATATGATAAAATTATTAATTGTTGTTACATGCTTATGCATAAAAGAGGAGTCCAATATCTGTTGTCTATGTTGTCCCGGTATGGATGTCTAAGTTGAGAATAATCAATAGCGAGAAATCCAATGCGAGCTTTCTCCTTAGACCTTTGTACAGGCGGCATAGAGGTACCCCTTTGTGACACTTGGTTAAAACATGTGCATTGTGATGATCCGGTAGTCCAAGCTAATTAGGACAAGGTGCGGGCACTTTTAGTATACTATGCATGAGGCTTGCAACTTGTAAGATATAATTTACATGATACATATGCTTTATTACTACCGTTGACAAAATTGTTTCATGTTTTCAAAATCAAAGCTCTAGCACAAATATAGCAATCGATGCTTTTCCTCTATGGAGGACAATTCTTTTACTTTCAATGTTGAGTCAGTTCACCTATTTCTCTCCACCGCAAGAAGCAAACACTTGTGTGAACTGTGCATTGATTCCTACATACTTGCTTATTGCACTTATTATATTACTCTATGTTGACAATATCCATGAGATATACATGTTATAAGTTGAAAGCAACCGCTGAAACTTAATCTTCCTTTGTGTTGCTTCAATGCCTTTACTTTGAATTATTGCTTTATGAGTTAACTCTTATGCAAGACTTATTGATGCTTGTCTTGAAGTGCTATTCATGAAAAGTCTTTGCTTTATGATTCACTTGTTTACTCATGTCATATACATTGTTTTGATCGCTGCATTCACTACATATGCTTTACAAATAGTATGATCAAGGTTATGATGGCATGTCACTCCGTAAATTATCTTTGTTATCGTTTTACACTCGCCGGACGAGCAGAACTAAGCTTGGGGATGCTGATATGTCTCCAACGTATCGATAATTTCTTATGTTCCATGCCACATTATTGATGTTATCTACATGTTTTATGCACACTTTATGTCATATTCGTGCATTTTCTGGAACTAACCTATTAACAAGATGCCGAAGTGCCAGTTGCTGTTTTCTGCTGTTTTTGGTTTCAGAAATCCTAGTAACGAAATATTCTCGGAATTGGACGAAATCAACGCCCAGGGTCCTATTTTGCCACGAAGCTTCCAGAAGACCGAAGAGGAGACGAAGTGGGGCCACGAGGTGGCCACACCCTAGGGCGGCGCGGCCCCCCCTTGGCCGCGCGGCCCTATGGTGTGGGCCCCTCATGCCGCCTCCTGACCTGCCCTTCCGCCTACTTAAAGCCTCCGTTGCGAAACCCCCAGTACCGAGAGCCACGATACGGAAAACCTTCCAGAGACGCCGCCGCCGCCGATCCCATCTCGGGGGATCCAGGAGATCGCCTCCGGCACCCTGCCGGAGAGGGGAATCATCTCCCGGAGGACTCTACGCCGCCATGGTCGCCTCCGGAGTGATGAGTGAGTAGTCTACCCCTGGACTATGGGTCCATAGCAGTAGCTAGATGGTTGTCTTCTCCCCATTGTGCTATCATTGTCGGATCTTGTGAGCTGCCTAACATGATCAAGATCATCTATCTGTAATTCTATATGTTGCGTTTGTTGGGATCCGATGAATAGAGAATACTTGTTATGTTGATTATCAAAGTTATGTCTATGTGTTGTTTATGATCTTGCATGCTCTCCGTTACTAGTAGATGCTCTGGCCAAGTAGATGCTTGTAACTCCAAGAGGGAGTATTTATGCTCGATAGTGGGTTCATGCCTCCATTGATATCTGGGACGATGTGGAAAGTTCTAAGGTTGTGGATGTGCTGTTGCCACTAGGGATAAAACATTGGTGCTATGTTCAAGGATGTAGTTACTGATTACATTACGCGCAATACTTAATGCAATTGTCTGTTGTTAGCAACTTAATACTGGAGGGGGTTCGGATGATAACCTGAAGGTGGACTTTTTAGGCATAGATGCATGCTGGATGGCGGTCTATGTACTTTGTCGTAATGCCCAATTAAATCTCACTATACTCATCATAATATGTATGTGCATGGTCATGCCCTCTTTATTTGTCAATTGCCCAACTGTAATTTGTTCACCCAACATGCTGTTTATCTTATGGGAGAGACACCTCTAGTGAACTGTGGACCCCGGTCCAATTCTCTATACTGAAATACAATCTACTGCAATATTGTTCTACTGTTTTCTGCAAACAATCATCTTCCACACAATACGATTAATCCTTTGTTACAGCAAGCCGGTGAGATTGACAACCTCACTGTTTCGTTGGGGCAAAGTACTTTGGTTGTGTTGTGCAGGTTCCACGTTGGCGCCGGAATCCCTGGTGTTGCGCCGCACTACATCCCGCCGCCATCAACCTTCAACGTGCTTCTTGGCTCCTCCTGGTTCGATAAACCTTGGTTTCTTTCTGAGGGAAAACTTGCTGCTGTGCGCATCATACCTTCCTCTTGGGGTTCCCAACGAACGTGTGAGTTACACGCCATCAGTCTACCATCTACCACGGGGTTTCAGCGGTTAACGCCGTTAACTGCCAGTTAACGGCCTCTACCACGTGGCAGTTTGCATGACATCAGCAGTCAACGGGCTCCCGGAAACACTTCTGCAACGGTCCGATTTTCCGTGGCGGAAGGGCACCCAAGCGCGACGGACCGAAAAATACGTGGTAGGACTTTGCCTGACGCAGTTTCGACAAAAGAACCCATATCGTCGGGTTAGGCCCATAGGCGACGAAAAATACCCCTTAGCGGACGATTTTGAGACGTTGTCTATCAGAACTTTTCTTGTAGTGACACGCAACTCCATTAAACACCACCTACCGGGCGGCCCGGCCGCATGACCCCCCACCCACCGCTACACAACTTATCCCCGTCCGTGCGAAGAGCTTCCCCTCCCCATCCCGTCCGTGCGAAGAAGAAGCTTCCCCTCCCCGTCGTTCTTCTCGAGACGCACCGGCGGTCAAGTTGATCCATGGTAGGGTTGCTATCTCTAGCTCAATCATGCATCGGGCAAGATGGCCTAACGATTTATATTTTCTTGATGCTGCTAAAAAAAATCGTCAGTATGCTCGAACTAATTGGCACTTTATAGTTTTCCGCTCGATTTGTCCTCGATCAATTTGTTCATTTGCGTGGGCATATAGAGTCAGTTCTGCACTCGATCCGTTAATTTGCTGAAATGCCATGGCAGAGATTTGTACACGATCTGTTTGCTAAAATGTCGATGGGCATTTTTTGTTTTGTACTCGACATGATTGCTGAAATGCATAATCATGTACTAGTATAGTTTTGTACTCGATGGATATACATTTCCTACTTCGCCTTAAATTAATCACCAACCATTGTATCTCATAATTCAACAGATGGATAGAACTTGGATACTGCATGGACACTTATGTTCCCCTTCATATATAAATGGTGTTCAACCCTTTATGGGGTTTATTAGAGCTCATGAAGGTCACGACCTGGACGTGTATTGCCCGCGCTGCACATGTATGAATGGTGAGAAGAGGCCTCACCATGTAGTGGAAGATCATTTACACATTTTTGGGATGGACCGCACATATGTTAGGTGGGTTTATCATGGTGAACCACATAATGATCCTTCAGCGGGAGAAGCAGATCTTGCTCACACTGTATGTGTGCTGGCATATGTAGTTAATTATTTATATTGATGCTGCCGCTGTTTCGATCAATAGTTTGCATTGCTGTGCAAGTTCTGTACTCAAATTTAACTTGTTGCAGATGGATGGACGGGAAGGAGAGAAAAAGCGCTTGCTTCAGGAACCGGGTTTCAGCTCTGGGACATGTGCTGTGCCAGATGAGAAGGTAAATATGTAAAACGGCATTTGTTCAGGTTGCATCCCTTAGATGTTTGTCTAATCTGTTGATGTACTAATTGCAGAAGCATAGAGTTGAAGAGGTCTCTCAGTTTGATGGGAGATTTGAAGATGAATCTCAGTTTGATGCACCTGTGGATGGTACTGATGACGGGCCTTTCATAGACGAAGGTCCTGCACCTGAGATTATCCAGCCTACAGAAGGAGGCCGTGGACCGAGTACACAGCTTTGCGTTGAAGTGGATGCACGCCCAGAGATCATCAGTTGCGTCCGGGTAGTCTCAAGACCACCCAGCCCTGATGCACCTGTGGATGGTACTGATGATGAGCCTTTCATAGACGAAGGTCCTGCACCTGAGATTATCCAGCCTACAGAAGGAGGCCGTGGACCGAGTACACAGCTTTGCGTTGAAGCGGATACACGCCCGGAGATCATCAGGGGCGTCCCGGTAGTCTCAGGACCACCTAGCCCTGATGCAAAATGTTGAGCTACTTTATGTTTCGTATTTTTATGTTCTGGTGCTGTAGTATGTACTATCTTTGTTATGAGTTGTACGCCTTTGGCGCTAGAACTATAATTAAGTATTCAGTGGATGATCGCGTTGCAAAATTTGACACCCACACAATCAGTTCATTGTATGAGTAGTAGCACAATTACTTCTACAGCCAGTCCTGCCAGCGCATTAATTGGTAGCATGAAACACTTTCAGGCACTCCCCTCTGATTCATATTAATTGACTCAATTTTGTCTCGATATGGATGTATCTAGATGCATTTGTTAACACTAACAAACTTGAGTCAGTTAATATGAATCAGTGTAAACCGCCCAAGTCCTCGAGCAGCTAGTTTATTGACTCTGGACTCCAAGCCTCTCGCGGCAAGCCATCGACGAAGCTTTGACCAGATCTTGGCCCGCTTTTTTTTGCGAATAGCAAAGCTTTGACCAGTTCCTCTCGGGATACAGCACGCCGGTGAGCTTGCACGGTTGCCATGAGCACTTTCCGGCGGAACTTCCTCTGCAGCGCCCTCAAGCCGCCGCTGCGAGACAGCACGCAGTGCCTCGAGGTGGACGGAACGGACGAACTCGGGATCTCAGGGCGGGGGGTCCGCCTCATCCGGGAACGATCTCCAGCGGGTTAACGAGGACATGCATGGCGGCCAGGGGATTTGGTTTTTTTTGTTGTTGTTTGAGCTTGGGATTTGGGGTTTTTTCGGATAGGGGAGGAGGAACCGAGGAAGAGGAAGGAATAGCCCGCGTGCTTGGCGCGTGGCAGTGTGCTTGAATTTCGATTTTTTGTGAAATGTTTCATTTCCCCGCTACAATTCGGGGGTTTTCTTGACGCGCCAATGCGTCCCACCGTGCAGGTTCAAGTGAATTTGGGGTGCCACACTATGGGCCCCAGTTTCAGTGAGACATGTAATGACTAGTCACATCAGTAAGTTCACTGTGTAATAAAATATGTTACCCCTCCCCTTTATGTAGCCCCCTTTGTCTCTCCCGATCGAGTGCCGACAGCTGACGGATGCAAGCCACTAGCTCGATCCCCTCCTTTCGCCTCCACCGTCCAGGCATCCAGCTTGGAGGGGCAAGCTGCATCTAGACCAAGCGGATTAGGTAGTACTAGTAATGCTCTTTCCTTTCTCGAGATCAGTTCTTTTTTCCTCACCTCGATATCTTGCGCATCTACTATTTCCTATTCTGGGCGAAGGGGTGTCTTTCTGGTCACCCTCGCGCTGGGAGTGATTGATGGGGGTGGGGGCGGGGGCTACCTTTGCTTGGATTGGGGTGTTCTTCCTTTATTTGTCGACATTTGCAACCTTTGTAGTTTCTGCAGATCCTCAATATATCTTTTGTCAGCTTGTACAGGAAAGGAAATACCTCGGTGGTGGTGGGGGCAATGGAGCGTAAGGCCACCACGCATGTGGGCAGTTGGCTGAGCCTGAGCTACCTCCCCAGCCCCGCAAAGCAGGTACTCCGTTTGCTGATCCACTCTGTCTGTCTGCATCCTCAATCTGCTCCTGTTACGGAAGATGCTTAAAGTAGCACATGTCTTCAGCTGTTTGTGCATAAAGCCTCCGTGACACCATGCTCTATATTCTCTCGTATCAGGTTGGTACCTCCAGTGTTCCGTGCCGAGGCTATGGGGAACGAGAATAGCGCCCACCTGCTGCAGGAGCATGGCCCGATCTGCAGCACAAGAAGCGAAATGCCACCGCCGAGCTGGGCAGGGACCGTCGAGGGGTAATTTTTTTAACCAACTTACCATGATGTAGTCTGGATCTGATACTCCCTCAGATCCAAATTAATTGACTCAACTATCTGTAGATACGGATGTATCTAGATGTGTTTTTAGCTCTAGATACTACTACCTCCATCCCAAAGCTTAGGGATTATATTATTTTTAGAAAGTCAAACTATACCATGTTTGACTAAGCTTTTACCAAAAATCATTAACATGCAAAATACAAAATTAATATCATTAAATAGGTTGTGAAATATATTTTCCTACGGTATCTACACAATATTATATTTGTTGATAGAATGTTCTAAAATTTTGGTCAAACTTTACTTGTTTTGATTTCTCAAAAATAAATAAGCCTTAAGCTTTGGGATGGAGGTATCTAGACAAAGCTGAGTCAACTGGAGTAGTTTTTTTTGTCTGTCCATAGCTAGTGTTCATGGTGCAAAAGGCTAAGAGCATCCACTATATGCATCAGTCTATCTCATACAGTAATTCAATATCACTGCTGAGGTCTGCCTTTTGTTTTGCTATTCATATGCAGACTGAAACTTTAGGGCCTTTACTCAAAAGGAAGATCAAAACTGCGGCTGATCAGGCTGCCAGTATGTTGATGCCACCCCCATCTTCTAAATGCCTCTACAAGCACAAGGCCACGCGCCTGCTGGGTGGTGATCTTTTAATGAATATGGTATATTTTCTTAATCCACAAAACATGCCTTGATATTTGTCTGTTTATTGTCGGTTTTTTCTAATGCTTGCCAAAAGTTTACAACAACAACAACAACCAAGCCTTTCAGTCCCAAACAAGTTGGGGTAGGCTATAGTTGAAGCCCATAAGATCTCGAAGCCAAAAGTTTAGAAACACCAAATTCGTTTGCTTACAATCATCATACAGTAATGTTCATCTACTCTCCAGTTCCCCTAACCCAACAAAAAATGATGTTAATTACGATTTTTAGATTAAAAGAGAACCATTAGGCGCTGTTAATTACGATTTTGAGATTAAATGTCATTTGTAATTGCTAATTACAATTTTGAGGCAAATGATTAGTTTAACCTTGATCTGTTCCGCTCTCCATTTTTCCCAACCGAATAAAATGTAACCATTCCATTCCTCTGAAATGGAACCATTCCATTCCATTCCACGCTGTTTCAGAACCGAACACACCCTTGCATTGTTATGAACTATTGTCCATACACAGCCATACCCTTCCACTTACATCCAGCACTATATGCATCAGTCTGTCTCAGAGTCATTCAATATCACTGCTGAGATCTGTTCCCATTCTTATGCAGGCTGAAACTGCTGCGCCTTTACTCAAGTGGATGCAAAATGAGGCTGATGAGGCTGCTGTGAGGACGATGGTGCCGACACCATCATCCGAAAACCTCTACAAGCACGAGGCCATGGGCCAGCTGGGTGGTGACCTTTTAATGAATCTGGTATATTTTCTTAATCCACATACATGATTTTATTATTATCTGTTTAATTACTGTTGGCTTTGCCTAATGCTTACCAAAAGTTCAGAAACACTGCGTTTGCTTACAATCATCATACACTAATTTTTCACTTTTCAGTCTGTCTCATCCAGTATATAAACTGTTGAGTTCCGTTGGCTTCTTTTGTAATCATTTGCATTGTTGTCAACTGTTGTCTATGCACAACCCTATTCTTCCACTTACATCCCGCACTTTTTGCATCAGTCCATCTCATAGATTTATTAAATATCAATGATGAGTTCTGTTGCTATTCATATGCAGGATGAAGCTTCTGTGCCTCTACTCAAATGGATAAAAAATGATCCTGATGAGGCTGCTGTGAAGATGATGGTGCCGCCACCATCTTCTGAAAACCTCCTCAAGCACAAGGCCACGGGCCCGCTGGGGGGTATCCTTTTTAAGTGTATATTTTCTTAATCCTCATACATGATTTGATTTGTCTGTTTATTGCCGGCTTTGTCTAATTATGCTTACCAATAGTTCAGAAACACACACAACCCTATTCTTCCACTTACATCCAGCACTATATGCATCAGTGTCTCATAGATTCATTTTATATATCACCGCCGATGTCCGTTGCTCATCAATTTTCATATGCACTGAAACTGCTAAGCCTTCATTGGTCAAAAGGATTGCAAGCTGCCGATGAGGCATCTGCAGAGGCTGCCACCAAGTTCCGCCACCCCACCTTCTGGATGCTTATATAAGCTCAAGTCCAAGGACCAGCCGGGCCGTAACCATCCAAGGGTTCGGGTATATTTTCTTAAGCCACATATACATGCCATGATTTATTTCTGATACTATCACCGGCTCCTCTACTGCTTCTTGGAATTCGGAAACGCCAAATTAGCATGCTTATATTCATCATACACTAAATTTTGACTGTTCAGTTTGTAACATAGTGTTATGCACTCGCTTGTCAACATTTGCATTGCTCTGAACTATGCACTTTACACAACCTAATTCTTCCACTTACTTTCAGCGCTACGCACCAGTAGTACCTCCCATGTTTCCTTCACCATCCCGATGCCGAGCTTGCGGGAATATGGCGGGCCCATGTACATACCCCGCATATAACACCTCCTATGGCTCTATCAACCTTTCTAATAACTCCTTTATAGAGTTACAGGTATGTATTCTCAGTGGTTTAGCATGAATTGGCATATAGTAAAGTCTTGTTTTTAGTCTTCCTGCTTCTTACATTAGTATCAATTTTCACCTGCAGACTGTACCTTGTGAACTTCGTCCAATGATTAACCAGATGTGTCCGCATGATGGGTCTTTCACTATGCATGGCAATGGCAAATTGATGAACACCTACACGGTCTATGAGGTGTATGTCTACAAGACGCAGGCCATCACATATTTGTATGGACATGATTGGAGAAAGTTTGCTTTTGACTACGGTCTGAAGAAGGGCGACGAGCCGAGGATCGAAACTCAAACGGGCAGATATACGTGAATCGCTTACGAGTTGGAGACACTTCCAAATATATAATATGTAACTTTTTTGTACTCATATCCTTTGATTACTGCATTCTGAGCAGTTGTTCTAAACCATTCCCTCTGTTCTAGCTTGCTGGGTTTAACATGATCAAAGCTGCAGATCCCCTGATGGAATAGGAGCGGATGTCACAAAGGGCACCCACACCAGCACCGGCACCGGCTTCCCACTCTCCTGCATCAGCACCGGTTCCTGTACCAGCACCGTTTATTGCATCTACCCAGCAGGCCCCTACATCAGCATTGGTTCCTGTAGAGGCCCCATATACTACACCGCCTCAAAGAGCTCCCTGCATCAAGATCGGTTCCTCTAGCTGCACCGTTATCGCACCTGCCCAACAGTCTCTCAGCATCAGCACCGGTTCCTCTAGAGGCACCGTTTATTGCACCCGCCCAGTCTCCTGCATCAGCACCAGCTCATGTACCAGCCTAGGCTCCCGCACCGCCTGACCAGATCACCGAGGTCTCAGCTCATTGCCGTGGCCACCCGTGTGGTGACCCGTAACGCATCTGAAGGCTATGTTCGTGAGTATATGACAGCATAACTGCTCTTATCTTGATGTCTTCTCTGCTCAAAGTCTCACATGGTTCAGTCTTCAGTGCATTGGTGCCATTGACTAATTTTTGTTGGTATCTCTTGCTTTGAATCAGAAATTGCCTAAAAGTATCGCCAAGGATCTCAATGCTGGCCGAAGGGGCAAGATTTCCCTCGTCATGGAGAGTGAAGGTCTCACCGTGGAGGGACGGTACTCCGTCAGTCCCACAGATGGCCGCTTGGCTGTTACTTCCAGGTGGAAAAAGTTCATTGACGGTGCCAAACTTCGCATTGGATCAAAGTTGAAGGTCAAGATCTTTCGATGCCACTGTGACATGCTGGTCATCAAGTTTGCGGTTGTCTAGTTCTATTGTCTCATGAGCCCTTAGCAAATGCATTTGTAGTTATACTTATATAAGGTTATCTTATCTGAACTGCTAATTAATTGTATGGGTGGTAAAACTCTGGCAAGCTTTTGCTCTTAGCAAGTATGTATGTATGATCAGCTATTATGATAACTAATGTTTGTGTTCATCTTAATTTGCATTTCCGTTTTAGAAAAAACTTAATTTCTATTTTGGCTGACCTGTTAGAGAACTATCAGATTGAATCCACAACATGATTCAAATAGATTCATTACACCAAGCCACATGTCTTGACCTTGCTATACACTAGTTCCATTAATCAGTGCAAGAAGGCTTACCTGAGCTGCCTGAACCACGGCATATTCGAATCCACCTTAGCTATCTAGCTAAAAATACAACCTTTGCAGAAAGAGGATTTGCAGTACGGGGAGGCTGACATTGGGGACCCATGAGCCAGCAGCGTCGTCAACGTTTTAAAGGCGGCAGGAGATCGAAACAAAAAAAGCCAAAAATCAGTTGGTAAACAAAATCCAAGAAATGAAACTTTTACCTTTCTGAGAGGATGACATGTGGGACCCATGAGGCAGCAGCATCCTCAACTATTCCAAGGCGGCAGGGGATCAAAATAAAAATAGGAAATAGCCAGAAATTAATTAGGGTAAAAAATAAATCTATCAAGCGGCCATCTGCCAGCTGCGTCGTCCTGGTTTCAAAGGGGGCAGGGGATCAAAAGAAAAAGGCAAATAACCAGAAATTAGGGGTAAAAAATAAATCCAACAAAGGAAACTTTTATTGTTCATAGAGGATGACATGCGGGACCCATGAGCCAGCAGCTTCCTCAACGTTTCAAAGTCGGCATGAGATTGAAAGAAAAAGGCAAGTGACCAAATATCAGGAGCCAAAAATAATCCAAGAAAAGAAATTTTATTGTACATAGAGGATGACATGCGGGTCCCATTTTGCAGCAGCGGTCTCAACATTTCCAAGGCGGCACAGGACCAAAAGAAAAATGAAGTAGCCAGAAATCAGGGGGTGAAAAAAATCCAAGAAAAGAAAGATTTCAATTGGGCTGCATCTCGGACATTCGGGCCTTCGAACTATCCCGCCGGGCCTTTTGACTCGTACAATTTCAGCCCACTCCAAAACAGGAAAGTTCGGATTTTTCTAAAAAAAACAGGAAAGTCCTATGCTTCGCAAAAACACAAAACAAGGAGATTCAACATATAAGTTTGTTTATGTAAAAATAAAGATTTAATTTATCCGTTTGCAATAGCTCAGAGCGAAATACAATGTTTATTGTCTGCAAAATAATCAAGATATCACATGTTTCTTGTACGGGGAGGTCGACATCGGGGACCCATGAGCCGGCGGCGTCGTCAACGTTTTAAAGGCGGCAGGGGATGGAAAGAAAAAATAAACCAAAAAATCTGTTGGTAAAAAATACAAGAAAAGAAACATTTTCGTTCTGAGAGGATGACATGCGGGACCCATGAGGCAGCAGCATCCTCAGCGTTTCATGTTCATAGAGGTTGACAAGTGGGACCCGTGAGCCATCAGCCGCCTGAACGTTTGAAAGGCTTCAGCAGATCGTAAGAAAAAATAAGCCAAAAAACGATTTATCAACAAAATCCAACAAAAGAAACATTTACCGTTTCCGAGAGGATGACATGCGGGACCCATGAGGCAAGAAGATCCTCAACGATTCCAAGGCGGCAGGGGATCAAATGAAAAATGGAAATATCCCGAAATTAATTAGGGGTTCAAAATAAATCCATCAAAGGAAACTTTTATTGTTCACGAGAGGATGACATGTGGGACCGACCCGCCAAGGCTGCGTCGTCATCGTTTCAAAGGGGGCAGGAGATCAAAAGAAAAAGGCAAATAGCCGAAATTAGGGGTCAAAAATAACTCCAAGAAAGGAAAATTTTATTGTTCAGTAGAGGATGACATGCGGGTCCCTTGAGCCAGCAGCTTACTCAACGTTTCAAAGGCGGCATGAGATCGAAAGAAAAAGGCAAGTGACAAAATATCAGGAGCCAAAGATAATCCAAGAAAAAAACTTTATTGTACATAGAGGATGACATGCGGGTCCCAATTAGCAGCAGCGGTCTCAACGTTTCAAATGCGGCTTGAGATCAAAAGAAAAAGAAAGTTGATTGTACATAGAGGATGACATGTGGGTCCCATGAGTCAGCAGCTTACTCAACGTTTCCAAGGCGGCAGGGGATCAAAAGAAAAAGGAAATAGCCAAAAATCTGAGGGTGAAAAAAAACCCAAGAAAATAAACTTTTATAGCACATAGAGGATGACATGCGGGTCCCATGAGCCAGCAGGTTCCTCAACGTTTCAAACGTGGCATGAGATCGAAAAAAAAGGCAAGTGACCAAATATCAGGAGCCAAAAATAATTCAAGAAAAGAAACTTGAGTGTACGTAGAGGATGACATGCGGGTCCCATTTAGCAGCAGCGGTATCACCGTTTGAGAGGCTGCACGGGATCGAAAGAAAAAGGCAAGTGACCAAATATCAGGAGCCAAAAATAATCCAAGAGAAGAAATTTTATTGTACATAGAGGATGACATGCGGGTCCCATGAGCCTGCAGGGTCCTCAACGTGGCATGAGATCGAAAGAAAAATGCAAGTGACCAAATATCACGAGCCAAAAATAATTCAAGAAAAGAAACTTGATTGTACATAGAAGATGACATGCGGGTCCCATTTAGCAGCAGCGGTATCACCGTTTGAGAGGCTGCACGGGATCGAAAGAAAAATGCAAGTGACCAAATATGAGGTTCCAAAAAAAATCCTAGAAAAGAAAGTTTTATAGTACATAGAGGATGACATGCGGGTCCCATTTAGCAGCAGCGGTCTCACCATTTGAGAGGCGGCAGGGGATCGAAAGAAAAAGGTAAGTGACCAAATATGAGGTTCCAAAAAAATCCAAGAAAAGAAAGTTTTATAGTACATAGAGGATGACATGCGGGTCCCATTTAGCAGCAGCGGTCTCACCGTTTGAGAGGCGGCAGGGGATCGAAAGAAAAAGGCAAGTGACCAAATATGAGGTGCCAAAAAATCCAAGAAAAGAAAGTTTTATAGGACATAGAGGATGACATGCGGGTCCCATTTAGCAGCAGCGGTATCACCGTTTGAGAGGCGGCAGGGGATCGAAAGAAAAAGGCAAGTGACCAAATTTGAGGTGCCAAAAAAAAGTCCAAGAAAAGAAAGTTGATTGCTCATAGAGGATGACATGCGGGTCCCAATTAGCAGCAGCGTTGTCAACATTTCCAAGGTGGCAAGGGATCAAAAGAAAAAGGAAGTAGCCAGAAATCAGGGGGTCAAAAAAAATCCAAGAATAGAAAGAATTTTGGTTCATAGAGGATGGCATGCGGGACCCATGATCCTGCATCGTAAACGGCTCGATCGGAGAGCGTTGAACGAGATGGCGCGATCGAGAAAAAAAATGCCAGAGAGGCTGCCATCTGGGCCCTACATCCCTCGGCGGTGCGGATTTGCGTTGACTCGGCCGGTGAACCCGAGAATTCGAGATGCACCACGTCCCGGGCCACCATACGCAACGTTTTGGCCGGTTTCGTCGGGCTAGGTGGCCTCAAAAACGAGAAAAAAACGTTTTGACATGCACAACGGACAGACCCAAAATCGTCGGCCATGGTACACCAGCAACCACGGCGCGACTTCAACTTCGTCGGCCATGGCAACTTTTCTTGTAGTGGAACCTGCACAACACAACCAAAGTACTTTGCCCCAACGAAACAGCGAGGTTGTCAATCTCACCGGCTTGCTGTAACAAAGGTTAGATGTATAGTGTGGATGATGATTGTTTGCAGAAAACAGTAGAACAAGTATTGCAGTAGAATTGTATTTGATTAAAAGAATGGACCGGGGTCCATAGTTCACTAGTGGTGTCTCTCCCATAAGATAAATAGCATGTTGGGTGAACGAATTACAGTTGGGCAATTGACAAATAGAGAGGGCATGACCATGCACATACATGATATGATGAGTATAGTGAGATTTAGTTGGGCATTACGACAAAGTACATAGACCGCTATCCAGCATGCATCTATGCCTAAAAAGTCCACCTTCAGGTTATCATCCGAACCCCTTCCAGTATTAAGTTGCAAACAACAGACAATTGCATTAAGTATGGTGCGTAATGTAATCAATAACTACATCCTCGGACATAGCATCAATGTTTTATCCCTAGTGGCAACAGCACATCCACAACCTTAGGGGTTTCTCACACTCCCCTGCATTCAATAGAGGCATGAACCCACTATCGAGCATAAATACTCCCTCTTGGAGTTACAAGCATCAACTTGGCCAAAGCCTCTACTAGTAACGGAGAGCATGCAAGATCATAAACAACACATAGATAGATTGATAATCAACATAACATAGTATTCACTATTCATCGGATCCCAACAAACACAACATATAGCATTACAGATAGATGATCTTGATCATGTTAGGCAGCTCACAAGATCCGACAATGAAGCACAATGAGGAGAAGACAACCATCTAGCTACTGCTATAGACCCATAGTCCAGGGGTGAACTACTCACTCATCACTCCGGAGGCGACCATGGCGGTGAAGAGTCCTCCGGGAGATGATTCCCCTCTCCGGCAGGGTGCCGGAGGCGATCTCCTGAATCCCCCCGAGATGGGATTGGCGGCGGCGGCGTCTCTGGAAGGTTTTCCGTATCATGGCTCTCGGTACTGGGGGTTTCGCGATGAAGACTATATGTAGGCGGAAGGGCAGGTCAGGGGGCCGCACGGGGGCCCCACACAGTAGGTCGGCGCGGCCAAGGCCCAGGCCGCGCCGCCCTAGTGTTTGGCCACCTCGTGGCCCCACTTCGTCTCCTCTTCGGTCTTCTGGAAGCTTCGTGGCAAAATAGGCCCCTGGGCGTTGATTTCGTCCAATTCCGAGTATATTTCCTTACTAGGATTTCTGAAACCAAAAACAGCAGAAAACAGCAACTGGCTCTTCGGCATCTCGTTAATAGGTTAGTGCCGGAAAATGCATAAATATGACATAAAGTATGCATAAAACATGTAGATATCATCAATAATGTGGCATGGAACATACGAAATTATCGATACGTCGGAGACGTATCAGCATCCCCAAGCTTAGTTCCTACTCGTCCCGAGCAGGTGAACGATAACAAAGATAATTTCTGGAGTGACATGCCATCATAACCTTGATCATACTATTGTAAGCATATGTAATGAATGCAGCGATCAAAACAATGTAAATGACATGAGTAAACAACTGAAGCATAAAGCAAAGACTTTTCATGAATAGTACTTTCAAGACAAGCATCAATAAGTCTTGCATAAGAGTTAACTCATAAAGCAATAAATTCATAGTAGAGGTATTGAAGCAACACAAAGGAAGATTAAGTTTTAGCGGTTGCTTTCAACTTATAACATGTATACCTCATGGATGGTTGTCAATGCAAAGTAATATAACAAGTGCAATATGCAAGTATGTAGGAACCAATGCACAGTTCACACAAGTGTTTGATTCTTGAGGTGGAGAGAGATAGGTGAACTGACTCAACATAAAAGTAAAAGAAAGGCCCTTCGCAGAGGGAAGCATTGATTGCTATATTTGTGCTAGAGCTTTGGTTTTGAAAACAAGAAACAATTTTGTCAACGGTAGTAATAAAGCATATGTGTTATGTAAATTATATCCTACAAGTTGCAAGCCTCATGCATAGTATACTAATAGTGCCCGCACCTTGTCCTAATTAGCTCGGATTACCTGGATTATCACCGCAATACATATGTTTTAACCAAGTATCACAAAGGGGTACCTCTATGCCGCCTGTACAAAGGTCTAAGGAGAAAGCTCGCATTGGATTTCTCGCTTTTGATTATTCTCAACTTAGACATCCATACCGGGACAACATAGACAACAGATAATGGACTCCTCTTTAATGCTTAAGCATTCAACAACAATTAATATTCTCATTAGAGATTGAGGGTTGTTGTCCAAAACTGAAACTTCCACCATGAATCATGGCTTTAGTTAGCGGCCCAATGTTCTTCTCTAACAGTATGCATGCTCAAACCATTCAACTCATGGTAAATCGCCCTTACTTCAGACAAGACGAACATGCATAGCAACTGACATGATATTCAACAAAGAGCAGTTGATGGCGTCCCCAGGAACATGGTTATCGCACAACAAGCAACTTATAAGAAATAAAATGCATAAGTACATATTCAATACCACAATAGTTTTTAGGCTATTTGTCCCATGAGCTATATATTGCAAAGATAAAGGATAGAAATTTAAAGGTATCACTCAAGCAATTTACTTTGGAATGGCGGAGAAATACCATGTAGTAGGTAGGTATGGTGGACACAAATGGCATAGTTATTGGCTCAAGGATTTGGATGCACGAGAAGTAATCCTTCTCGATACAAGGTTTAGGCTAGCAAGGTTATTTGAAACAAACACAAGAATGAACCGGTGCAGAAAAACTCACATAAAAGACATATTGTAAACATTATAAGACTCTACACCATCTTCCTTGTTGTTCAAACTCAATACTAGAAATTATCTAGACTTTAGAAAGACCAATTATGCAAACAAAATTTTAGCAAGCTCTATGTATTTCTTCATTAATAGGTGCAAAGTATATGATGCAAGAGCTTAAACATAAGCACAAAAATTTCCAAGTATCGCATTATCCAAGACATTTTAGCAATTACTACATGTATCATTTTCCGATTCCAGCCATATAACAATTTAACGAAGAAGATACTTTCGCCATGAATACTATGAGTAAAGCCTAAGTACATATTTGTCCATATGCAACAGCGGAGCGTGTGTCTCTCCCACACAAAGAATGCTAGGATCCATTTTATTCAAACAAAAACAAAAAACAAAAAACAAACCGACGCTCCAAGCAAAGCACATAAGATGTGATGGAATAAAAATATAGTTTCAGGGGAGGAACCTGATAATGTTGTCGATGAAGAAGGGGATGTCTTGGGCATCCTCAAGATTAGACGCTTGAGTCTTCTTGAAATATGCAGGGATGAACCACCGGGGCATCCCCAAGCTTAGAGCTTTCACTCTCCTTGATCATATTGTATCATCTCCCTCTCTTGATCCTTGAAAACTTCCTCCACACCAAACTCAAAACAACTCATTAGAGGGTTAGTGCACAATCAAAATTTACATGTTCAGAGGTGACATAATCATTCTTAACACTTCTGGACATTGCACACAGCTACTGAAAGTCAATGGAATCGAAAAATCCATCAAGCATAGCAAAATAGGCAATGCGAAATAAAAGGCAGAATCTGTCAAAACAGAACAGTCCGTAAAGACGAATTTTATCGAGGCACCATACTTGCTCAAATGAAAATGCTCAAATTAAATGAAAGTTGCGTACATATCTGAGGATCACTCACGTAAATTGGCATAATTTTCTGAGTTACCGACAGAGAATTAGGCCCAGATTCGTGACAGCAAGAAATCTGTTTCTGCGCAGTAATCCAAATCTAGTATCAACCTTGCTATCAAAGACTTTACTTGGCACAACTATGCAACAAAATAAGATAAGGAGAGGTTGCTACAGTAGCAACAACTTCCAAGACACAAATATAAAGCAAAAGTACTGTAGTAAAATAAACACATGGGTTATCTCCCAAGAAGTTCTTTCTTTATAGCCATTAAGATGGGCTCAGCAGTTTTAATGATGCACTCGCAAGAAATAGTATTTGAAGCAAAAGAGAGCATCAAGAAGAAAATTCAAAACACATTTAAGTCTAACCCACTTCCTATGCATAGGAATCTTGTAAATAAACAAGTTCATGAAGAGCAAAGTAACAAGCATAGGTAGATAGAACAAGTGTAGCTTCAAAAATTTCAGCATATAGAGAGGTGTTTTAGTAACATGAAAATTTCTACAACCATATTTTCCTCTCTCATAATAACTTTCAGTAGTATCATGGGCAAACTCAACAATATAACTATCACATAAAGCATTCTTATCATGAGTCTCATGCATAAAATTATTACTCTCCACATAAGCATAATCAATTTTATTAGTTGTAGTGGGAGCAAATTAAACAAAATAGCTATCATTATTATTCTCATCACCATAATCATCAAATATAGGAGGCATAGTATAATCATAATAAACTTTATCCTCAATAGTAGGTGGCACCAAAATACCACTATCATCATAAATGGGAGGCAAAGTGTCATCAAAGTAAATTTTCTCCTCCATGCTTGGGGAACTAAAAATATCATGCTCATCAAAACCAGCTTCCCCAAGCTTAAATTCTTCCATAGCATTAGCAATAATAGTGTTCAAAGAGTTCATGCTAATAACATTGCTACAACTATTTTGCAAACAAAGTTCCATGGGTTTTTTAATTTTCTCTTCAAACACCTCATGTCCTAACTCACGATAAATACTATAAAGATCTCTAATATTTTTGTTGTTTTCCATTAAGCCTAACTAGTGAAATAAAAGCATGCATGGAATTAAGTCAAGTAAAACAAGTAACTATTTTTTTTTTGTGTTTTTGATATAGAGTGCAAGACAGTAAATAAAGTAAAGCTAGCAGATAATTTTTTTGTGTTTTGATATAATGCAACAAACAAAGAAAGTAAATAAAATAAAGCAAGACAAAAACAAAGTAAAGAGATTGGATTGTGGAGACTCCCCTTGCAGCGTGTCTTGATCTCCCCGGCAACGGCGCCAGAAATTTAGCTTGACACGCGTACAGCACACGACCGTTGGGAACCCCAAGTGGAAGGTGTGATGCGTACAGCAGTAAGTTTCCCTCAGTTAGAAACCAAGGTTTATCGAACCAGTAGGAGTCAAGAAGCACGTTGAAGGTTGATGGCGGCGAGATGTAGTGTGGCGCAACACCAGGGATCCCGGCGCCAACGTGGAACCTGCACAACACAACCAAAGTACTTTGCCCCAACGAAACAGCGAGGTTGTCAATCTCACCGGCTTGCTGTAACAAAGGATTAGATGTATAGTGTGGATGATGATTGTTTGCAGAAACCAGTAGAACAAGTATTGCAGTAGATTGTATTTGATTAAAAGAATGGACCGGGGTCCACAGTTCACTAGTGGTGTCTCTCCCAAAAGATAAATAGCATGTTGGGTGAACAAATTACAGTTGGGCAATTGACAAATAGAGAGGGCATGACCATGCACATACATGATATGATGAGTATAGTGAGATTTAATTGGGCATTACGACAAAGTACATAGACCGCTATCCAGCATGCATCTATGCCTAAAAAGTCCACCTTCAGGTTATCATCCAAACCCCTTCCAGTATTAAGTTGCAAACAACAGACAATTGCATTAAGTATGGTGCGTAATGTAATCAATAACTACATCCTCGGACATAGCATCAATGTTTTATCCCTAGTGGCAACAGCACATCCACAACCTTAGGGGTTTCTGTCACTCCCTGCATTCAATAGAGGCATGAACCCACTATCGAGCATAAATACTCCCTCTTGGAGTTACAAGCATCAACTTGGCCAAAGCCTCTACTAGTAACGGAGAGCATGCAAGATCATAAACAACACATAGATAGATTGATAATCAACATAACATAGTATTCACTATTCATCGGATCCCAACAAACACAACATATAGCATTACAGATAGATGATCTTGATCATGTTAGGCAGCTCACAAGATCTGACAATGAAGCACAATGAGGAGAAGACAACCATCTAGCTACTGCTATGGACCCATAGTCCAGGGGTGAACTACTCACTCATCACTCCGGAGGCGACCATGGCGGTGAAGAGTCCTCCGGGAGATGATTCCCCTCTCCGGCAGGGTGCCGGAGGCGATCTCCTGAATCCCCCCGAGATGGGATTGGCGGCGGCGGCGTCTCTGGAAGGTTTTCCATATCGTGGCTCTCGGTACTGGGGGTTTCGCGACGAAGACTATATGTAGGCGGAAGGGCAGGTCAGGGGGCCGCACGGGGGCCCCACACAGTAGGTCGGCGCGGCCAAGGCCCAGGCCGCGCCGCCCTAGTGTTTGGCCACCTCGTGGCCCCACTTCGTCTCCTCTTCGGTCTTCTGGAAGCTTCGTGGCAAAATAGGCCCCTGGGCGTTGATTTCGTCCAATTCTGAGTATATTTCCTTACTAGGATTTCTGAAACCAAAAACAGCAGAAAACAGCAACTGGCTCTTCGGCATCTCGTTAATAGGTTAGTGCCGGAAAATGCATAAATATGACATAAAGTATGCATAAAACATGTAGATATCATCAATAATGTGTCATGGAACATAAGAAATTATCGATACGTCGGAGACGTATCAAAGCCTATATTGAAAAAACTCCTTTTCCTGCTAAAATGAAGGAGTACTCTGTTATAAATAGTGTGGTTCATAAAAGTGAAAAGAAACCTATAGAACCTGAAGAGCAAATAAAAGTTGAACCTGCTATTGCAATTGTTAAAGATCTTGTGACTGAAAATGTGGAAGATGGTCATATTATTTTCTGTGAAGATGCTTCTAATATTGTTTCACATCCTAATAAGTCTAGGAAAGCTAGTGTTCCTATGCTATCTGTTAGAGTTGGTGATCATTGTTATTATGGTTTATGTGATATTGGTGCAAGTATTAGTGCTATTCCTTATGAGCTTTACACAGAGATTATGCACGAAATTGGTTCTTGTGAACTTGAAGATATTGATGTGGTTATTCGGCTGGCTAATAGAGAAACTATCTCTCCAATTGGTATTGTTCGAGATGTGGAAGTTCTATGTGGTAAGATTAAATATCCTGCTGACTTTTTGGTACTTGGTTCTGCTGCTAGTAAGTATTGCCCTATCATTTTTGGTAGACCTTTTCTAAATACTTGTGGAGCTGTTATAGATTGCAAGAAAGAGAAAATTTTGACTAAATTTGCTGGTGAATCTTATGAGTTTAATTTCTCTAAATTTGCCAAAACTCCTTATAAAGCTGATTCGCCTAATAATGATTTTAGAGTTGAACAATGTGCATCTATTGCTCTTGCTCCTAACAATCCTTTGCAACAACATTTGGAGAATAGTGAGAGTGAAGTTTTTAGGGAAGAAAGAAATGAGCTTGATGAAATTTTCCTTCGTCAACCTATTCTTAAACATGATTTACCGGTAGAAGATCTAGGTACAACATTGCCACCAAAAGAAGATCCTGTTTTCGATTTAAAACCATTGCCTGATAATCTTAAATATGCTCATATTGATGATAAGAAAATATATCCTGTTATTATTAGTTCTAAGCTTTCAGAGATTGAGGAAGAAAGGTTATTGGAAATATTGAAGAAACACCGAGGAGCTATTGGCTACACTCTTGATGACTTGAAGGGGATTTCTCCTTCTATTTGCCAACATGCCATTAATATGGAAGATGATGCAAAGCCTTGATACGTCTCCAACGTATCGATAATTTCTTATGTTCCATGCCACTTTATTGATGATACCTACATGTTTTATACATACTTTATGTCATATTTATGCATTTTGCGGCACTAACCTATTAATGAGATGCCGAAGAGCCAGTTGCTGTTTTCTGCTGTTTTTGGTTTCAGAAATCCTAGTAAGGAAATATTCTCGGAGTTGGACAAAATCAACGCCCAGGATCTTATTTTTCCACGAAGCTTCCAGAACACCGGAGAGGAAACGAAGTGGGGCGATGAGGCGGCGACACGCCAGGGTGGCGTGGCCCACCCCCTGGCCGTGCGGCCCTAGTGTGTGGGCCCCTCGCGTCGCCCCTTGACCTACCTCCTCCGCCTACTTAAGCCTTCGTCGATAATAACTCCAGTACCGAGAGCCACGATACGGAAAACCTTCCAGAGATGCCGCCGCCGCCAATCCCATCTCGGGGGATTCAGGAGATCGCCTCCAGCACCCTGCCGGAGAGGGGAATCATCTCCCGGAGGACTCTACACCGCCATGGTCGCCTCTGGAGTGATGAGTGAGTAGTTCACCCCTGTACTATGGGTCCATAGCAGTAGCTAGACGGTCGTCTTCTCCTAATTGTGCTTCATTGTTGGATCTTGTGAGCTGCCTAACATGATCAAGATCATCTATCTGTAATGCTACATGTTGTGTTTGTTGGGATCCGATGAATAGAGAATGCTATGTTATGTTGATTATCAATTTATTACCTATGTGTTGTTTATGATCTTGCATGCTCTCCGTTATTAGTAGAGGCTCTGGCCAAGTTTTTGCTAGTAACTCCAAGAGGGAGTATTTATGCTCGATAGTGGGTTCATGCCTCCATTAAATCTGGGACAGTGACAGAAAGTTCTAAGGTTGTGGATGTGCTTTTGCCATTAGGGATAAAACATCGATGCTATGTCTAAGGATGTAGTTGTTGATTACATTACACACCATACTTAATGCAATTGTCTATTGTTTGCAACTTAATACTGGAGGGGGTTCGGATGATAACCTGAAGGTGGACTTTTTAGGCATAGGTGCATGCTGGATAGCGGTCTATGTACTTTGTCGTAATGCCCAATTAAATCTCACTATACTCATCATATCATGTATGTGCATGGTCATGCCCTCTTTATTTGTCAATTTCCCAACTGTAATTTGTTCACCCAACATGCTTATTCTTATCGGAGAGACGCCTCTAGTGAACTGTGGACCCCGGTCCATTCTTTTAATCGAATACACCCATCGCAATACTTGTTCTACTGTTTTCTGCAAACAATCATCATCCACACTATACATCTAATCCTTTGTTACAGCAAGCCGGTGAGATTGACAACCTCACTGTCACGTTGGGGCAAAGTAATTTGGTTGTGTTGTGCAGGTTCCACGTTGGCGCCGGAATCCCTGGTGTTACGCCGCACTACACTTCGCCGCCATCAACCTTCAACGTGCTTCTTGACTCCTACTGGTTCGATAAACCTTGGTTTCTTACTGAGGGAACTTACTGCTGTACGCATCACACCTTCCACTTGGGGTTCCCAACGGTCGCGTGCTGTACGCGTGTCAAGCTAAATTTCTGGCGCCGTTGCCGGGGAGATCAAGACACGCTGCAAGGGGAGTCTCCACCTCCAATCTCTTTACTTTGTTTTTGTCTTGCTTTATTTTATTTACTACTTTGTTTGCTGCATTATATCAAAACAAAAAAAAATTAGTTGATAGTTTTACTTTATTTACTATCTTGTTCTCCATATTAAAAACACAAAAAATTAGTTACTTGCATTTACTTTATCTAGTTTGCTTTATTTACTATTGCTAAAATGGGTACTCCTGAAAATACTAAGTTGTGTGACTTCACAACCACAAATAATAATGATTTCTTATGCACACCTATTGCTCCACCTGCTACTACAGCAAAATTCTTTGAAATTAAACCTGCTTTACTGAATCTTGTTATGAGAGAGCAATTTTCTGGTGTTAGTTCTGATGATGCTGCTGCCCATCTTAATAATTTTGTTGAATTATGTAAAATGCAAAAGTATAAGGATGTAGATTGTGACATTATAAAATTAAAATTGTTTCCTTTCTCATTAAGAGGAAGAGCTAAAGATTGGTTGCTATCTCTGCCAAAGAATAGTATTGATTCATGGACTAAATGCAAGGATGCTTTTATTGGTAGATATTATCCCCCTGCTAAAATTATATCTTTGAGAAGTAGCATAATGAATTTTAAACAATTGGATAATGAGCATGTTGCACAAGCATGGGAAAGAATGAAATCTTTGGTTAAAAACTGCCCAACCCATGGACTGACTACTTGGATGATCATCCAAACCTTTTATGCAGGACTGAATTTTTCTTCGCGGAACCTATTGGATTCAGCTGCTGGAGGTACCTTTATGTCCATCACTCTAGGCGATGCAACAAAACTTCTTGATAATATGATGATTAATTACTCTGAATGGCACACAGAAAGAGCTCCACAAGGTAAGAAGGTAAATTCTGTCGAAGAAACCTCCTCCTTGAGTGATAAGATTGATGCTATTATGTCTATGCTTGTGAATGGTAGGACTAATGTTGATCCTAATAATGTTCCGTTAGCTTCATTGGTTGCTCAAGAAGAACATGTTGATGTAAACTACATTAAAAATAATAATTTCAACAACAATGCTTATCGGAACAATTCTAGTAACAACTATAGGCCATATCCTTATAATAATGGCAACGGCTATGGGAATTCTTACAACAATAATAGGAACACACCCCCTGGACTTGAAGCCATGCTTAAAGAATTTATTAGTACACAAACTGCTTTTAACAAATCTGTTGAAGAAAAGCTTGGGAAAATTGATATACTTGCTTCTAAAGTCGATAGTCTTGCTGCTGATGTTGATCTTTTGAAATCGAAAGTTATGCCTAGTGAAAATAATAATAATAATATTGTTACTACAGCAAATGCCATCCAAGTTAGAATTAATGAGAATATAAGATTGATGGCCGAATTGCGTGCTAGGTGGGAAAAAGAAGAAAATGTTAAAGAAGATAATATAGCTAAAGTTTGGACTATTACCACCACTAGGAATGCTAACGCTTCACATGTTGCTGCACCTCCTACTATTAATGGTAAAATAATTGGTGTTGGCAATGTTTCCACTTCTAATGCAAAGCGTGAAAAACTGCCTGAAACTGCTAAAACTGCTGAAACTGCCTGTGATAAAACTGCTGAATTTTTTTCCAACATTGGGGATAATGATCCCATTGCTTTAGATTATAATGATTTAGATTTTGATGATTGCCACATCTCTGAAGTTATAAAGTTCTTACAAAAACTTGCTAAGAGTCCTAATGCTAGTGCTATAAATTTGGCTTTCACGAAACATATTACAAATGCTCTCAAAAAAGCTAGAGAAGAGAAACTAGAACGCGAAGCTTCTATTCCTAGGAAGCTAGAGGATGGTTGGGAGCCCATCATTAAGATGAAGGTCAATGACTTTGATTGTAATGCTTTATGTGATCTTGGTGCAAGTATTTCCGTTATGCCTAAGAAAATCTATAATATGCTTGACTTGCCACCATTGAAAAATTGTTATTTGGATGTTAATCTTGCTGATAATTCTACAAAGAAACCTTTGGGGAGAGTTGATAATGTTTGCATTACCGTTAACAATAACCTTGTCCCCGTTGATTTTGTTGTCTTGGATATTGAATGCAATGCATCTTGTCCCATTATATTGGGAAGACCTTTTCTTCGAACTGTTGGTGCTATCATTGGTATGAAGGAAGGTAATATTAAATATCAATTTCCTCTCAAGAAAGGTATGGAACACTTTCCTAGAAAGAGAATGAAGTTACCTTTTGATTCTATCATTAGAACAAATTATGATGTTGATGCTTCGTCTCTTGATAATACTTGATATACACTTTCTGCGCCTAGCTGAAAGGCGTTAAAGAAAGCGCTTATGGGAGACAACCCATGATTTTACTACTGCACTTTTGTTTTATATTTGAGTCTTGGAAGTTGTTACTACTGTAGCAACTTCTCCTTATCTTAGTTTTGTTACATTGTTGTGCCAAGTAAAGTCTTTGATAGTAAGGTTCATACTAGATTTGGATTACTGCGCAGAAACAGATTTCTTGCTGTCACGAATCTGTTCCTAATTCTCTGTAGGTAACTCAGAAAATTATGCCAATTTACGTGAGTGATCCTCAGATATGTACGCAACTTTCATTCAATTTGAGAATTTTCATTTGAGCAAGTCTGGTGCCTCTTAGAAATTCGTCTTTACGGACTGTTCTGTTTTGACAGATTCTGCCTTTTATTTCGCATTGCCTGTTTTGCTATGCTTGATGGATTTTTCTATTACATTAACTTTCAGTAGCTTTGTGCAATGTCCAGAAGTGTTAAGAATGATTATGTCACCTCTGAACATGTGAATTTTGATTATGCACTAACCCCCTAATGAGTTGTTTTGAGTTTGGTGTGGAGGAAGTTTTCAAGGATCAAGAGAGGGAGATGATACAATATGATCAAGGAGAGTGAAAGATCTAAGCTTGGGGATGCCCCGGTGGTTCACCCCTGCATATTTCAAGAATACTCAAGTGTCTAAGCTTGGGGATGCCCAAGGCATCCCCTTCTTCATCGACAACATTATCAGGTTCCTCTAGTGAAACTATATTTTTATTCCATCACATCTTATGTACTTTGCTTGGAGCGTCGGTTTGTTTTTGTTTTTGTTTTTGTTTTTGTTTGAATAAAGTGGATCCTAGCATTCATTGTGTTGGAGAGAGACATGCTCCGCTGTTGCATATGGACAAATTTGTCCTTAGGCTTTACTCATAATATTCATGGCGAAGGTTGAATCTTCTTCGTTAAATTGTTATATGGTTGGAAACGGGAAATGCTACATGTAGTAATTGGTAAAATTTATTGAATAATTTGATACTTGGAAATTGTTGTGCTCATGTTTAAGCTCTTGCTTCATATACTTTGCACCTATTAATGAAGAAATACATAGAGCTTTCTAAAATTTGGTTTGCATAATTGGTCTCTCTAAGGTCTAGATATTTTCTAGTAAGGGTCGAACAACAAGGAAGACGGTGTAGAGTCTTATAATGTTTACAATATGTCTTTTATGTAAGTTTTGTTGTACCGCTTCATACTTGTGTTTGTTTCAAATAACCTTGCTAGCCTAAACCTTGTATCGAGAGGGAATACTTCTCATGCATCCAAAATCCTTGAGCCAACCACTATGCCATTTGTGTCCACCATACCTACATACTACATGGTATTTCTCCGCCATTCCAAAGTAAATTGCTTGAGTGCTACCTTTAAAATTTCTATCCTCTATCTTTACAATATATAGCTCATGGGACAAATAGCTTAAAAACTATTGTGGTATTGAATATGTACTTATGCACTTTATCTCTTATTAAGTTGCTTGTTGTGCGATAACCATGTTCCTGGGGACGCCATCAAGTACTCTTTGTTGAATATCATGTGAGTTGCTATGCATGTCCGTCTTGTCTGAAGTAAGGGCGATTTACCATGAGTTGAATGGTTTGATCATGCATACTGTTAGAGAAGAACATTGGGCCGCTAACTAAAGCCATGATCCATGGTGGAAGTTTCAGTTTTGGACAAATATCCTCAATCTCATATGAGAAAATTAATAATTGTTGAATGCTTATGCATTAAAGAGGAGTCCATTATCTGTTGTCTATGTTGTCCCGGTATGGATGTCTAAGTTGAGAATAATCAAAAGCGAGAAATCCAATGCGAGCTTTCTCCTTAGACCTTTGTACAGGCGGCATAGAGGTACCCCTTTGTGACACTTGGTTAAAACATATGTATTGCGATGATAATCCAAGTAATCCGAGCTAATTAGGACAAGGTGCGGGCACTATTAGTATACTATGCATGAGGCTTGCAACATGTAGGACATAATTTACATGATGCATATGCTTTATTACTACCGTTGACAAAATTGTTTCTTGTTTTCAAAATCAAAGCTCTAGCACAAATATAGCAATCAATGCTTCCCTCTGCGAAGGGCCTTTCTTTTACTTTTATGTTGAGTCAGTTCACCTATTTCTCTCCATCTCAAGAAGCAAACACTTGTGTGAACTGTGCATTGATTCCTACATACTTGCATATTGCACTTGTTATATTACTTTACATTGACAATATCCATGAGATATACATGTTATAAGTTGAAAGCAACCACTGAAACTTAATCTTCCTTTGTGTTGCTTCAATGCCTCTACTTTGAATTTATTGCTTTATGAGTTAACTCTTATGCAAGACTTATTGATGCTTGTCTTGAAAGTACTATTCATGAAAAGTCTTTGCTATATGATTCATTTGTTTACTCATTACAATTACCATTGCTTTGATCGCTGCATTCATTACATGTGCTTACAATAGTATGATCAAGATTATGATGGCATGTCACTCCAGAAATTATCTTTGTTATCGTTTACCTACTCGGGACGAGCAGGAACTAAGCTTGGGGATGCTGATACGTCTCCAACGTATCGATAATTTCTTATGTTCCATGCCACTTTATTGATGATACCTACATGTTTTATACATACTTTATGTCATATTTATGCATTTTTCGGCACTAACCTATTAACGAGATGCCGAAGAGCCAGCTGTTGTTTTCTGCTGTTTTTGGTTTCAGAAATCCTAGTAAGGAAATATTCTCGGAATTGGACGAAATCAACGCCCAGGATCTTATTTTTCCACGAAGCTTCCAGAACACCGGAGAGGAAACGAAGTGGGGCGACGAGGCGGCGACACGCCAGGGCGGCGCAGCCCACCCCCTAGACGCGCGGCCCTAGTGTGTGGGCCCCTCGCGTCGCCCCTTGACCTACCTCCTCCGCCTACTTAAGCCTTCGTCGATAATAACTCCAGTACTGAGAGCCACGATACGGAAAACCTTCTAGAGACGCCGCCGCCGCCAATCCCATCTCGGGGGATTCAGGAGATCGCCTCCGGCACCCTGCCGGAGAGGGGAATCATCTCCCGGAGGACTCTTCAGCGCCATGGTCACCTCCGGAGTGATGAGTGAGTAGTTCACCCCTGGACTATGGGTCCATAGCAGTAGCTAGATGGTTGTCTTCTCCTAATTGTGCTTCATTGTTGGATCTTGTGAGCTGCCTAACATGATCAAGATCATCTATCTGTAATGCTACATGTTGTGTTTGTTGGGACCCGATGAATAGAGAATGCTATGTTATGTTGATTATCAATTTATTACCTATGTGTTGTTTATGATCTTGCATGCTCTCCGTTATTAGTAGAGGCTCTGGCCAAGTTTTTGCTAGTAACTCCAAGAGGGAGTATTTATGCTCGATAGTGGGTTCATGCCTCCATTAAATCTGGGACAGTGACAGTAAGTTCTAAGGTTGTGGATGTGTTGTTGCCACTAGGGATAAAACATCGATGCTATGTCGAAGGATGTAGTTGTTGATTACATTACGCACCATACTTAATGCAATTGTATGTTGTTTGCAACTTAATACTGGAGGGGGTTCGGATGATAACCTGAAGGTGGACTTTTTAGGCATAGATGCCTGCTGGATAGCGGTCTATGTACTTTGTCGTAATGCCCAATTAAATCTCACTATACTCATCATATCATGTATGTGCATGGTCATGCCCTCTTTATTTGTCAATTGCCCAACTATAATTTGTTCACCCAACATGCTTATTCTTATCGGAGAGACGCCTCTAGTGAACTGTGGACCCCGGTCCATTCTTTTAATCGAATACAATCTACTGCAATACTTGTTCTACTGTTTTCTGCAAACAATCATCATCCACACTATACATCTAATCCTTTGTTACAGCAAGCCGGTGAGATTGACAACCTCACTGTCACGTTGGGGCAAAGTAATTTGGTTGTGTTGTGCAGGTTCCACGTTGGCGCCGGAATCCCTGGTGTTGCGCCGCACTACACTCCGCCGCCATCAACCTTCAACGTGCTTCTTGACTCCTACTGGTTCGATAAACCTTGGTTTCTTACTGAGGGAAACTTACTGCTGTACGCATCACACCTTCCACTTGGGGTTCCCAACGGTCACGTGCTGTATGCGTGTCAAGCCTGTTGTTGAACATCAGCGTCGTCTAATTCCTAAGATGAAGGATGTGGTAAGGAATGAGGTATTAAAACTTCTTGAAGCTGGTATTATATATCCTATTGCTGATAGTAGATGGGTTAGTCCTGTGCATTGCGTTCCTAAGAAAGGAGGAATGACTGTTGTTCCTAATGATAACGATGAGCTCATACCTCAAAGAGTAGTTGTAGGGTATAGAATGTGCATTGATTATCGAAAAGTTAATAAAGTTACTAAGAAATATCATTACCCTTTACCTTTTATTGATCAAATGTTAGAAAGGTTGTCTAAGAATACTCATTTTTGCTTTCTTGATGGTTATTCTGGGTTTTCACAAATTGCTGTTAAAACTAAGGATCAAGAGAAAACCACTTTCACTTGTCCCTATGGAACTTATGCTTATAGACGTATGCCTTTTGGTTTATGTAATGCTCCTGCTACTTTTCAAAGATGCATGTCTGCTATCTTTCATGGCTTTTGCGAGAATATTGTAGAGGTATTCATGGATGATTTTTCTGTCTATGGGAATTCTTTTGATAATTGCTTGCGGAACCTTGATAAAGTTTTGCAGAGATGTGAAGAAACTAACCTTGTTCTTAATTGGGAGAAATGCCACTTTATGGTTAATGAAGGAATTGTATTGGGACATAAAATTTCTGAGAGAGGTATTGAAGTTGATAGAGCTAAAGTTGAAGTAATTGAGAAGATGCCCTATCCCAGGGATGTTAAAGGTATTCGTAGTGTTCTTGGTCACGCTGGGTTTTATAGGAGATTTATTAAAGACTTCTCCAAGATTTCAAAGCCTCTTACTAATCTTCTTCAAAAAGATGTACCTTTTGTTTTTTATGATGATTGTAAGGAAGCTTTTGAAACTCTAAAGAAAGCCTTAACAACTGCTCCTATAGTTGAACCTCCTGATTGGAACTTACCTTTTGAAATTATGTGTAATGCTAGTGATTTTGTTGTAGGCGTTGTTCTTGGACAGCGGGTAGATAAAAAATTGAATGTTATTCATTATGCTAGTAAAACTCTTGATGCTGCTCAAAGAAATTATGCTACTACTGAGAAAGAATTGTTGGCTGTAGTCTTTGCTTGTGATAAGTTTAGATCTTATAATGTTGATTCAAAAGTTACAATTCATACTGATCATGCTGCAATTAGATACCTTATGCAAAAGAAAGATGCTAAGCCAAGGCTTATTAGATGGGTGTTTCTGTTGCAAGAATTTGATTTGCATATTATAGATAGGAAAGGTGCTGATAATCCTGTTGCTGATAATTTGTCTAGATTGGAAAATATTGCTTATGATCCTGTTCCTGTTAATGATAGTTTTCCAAATAAACAATTGGCTATAATAAAGGTGAGCTCGCGAGAGAGCCCTTGGTATGCTGATTATGCTAACTTTATTGTTTCCAAGTATTTGCCTCCGACCTTTTCAGCTCAGCAAAGGAGGAAATTCTTTTATGACTTGAGGCATTATTTTTGGGATGACCCACACTTATATAAAGAAGTAGTGGATGGTATTCTGCGAAGATGTGTTCCCGAATATGAACAACAAGAGATATTGAGTAAATGTCATGGTAGTGCTTATGGAGGACATCACGCAGGAGATAGAACCGCGCAAAAGGTTCTACAATCGGGTTTTTATTGGCCAACTCTCTTCAAAGATGCGAGGAAGTTTATTTTATCATGTGATGAATGTCAAAGGGTTGGTAATATCTCCAGACGCAATGAAATGCCTATGAATTATACTCTTGTTATTGAACCGTTCGATTGTTGGGGATTTGACTTCATGGGACCTTTCCCCTCTTCAGAAGGTAACACTCATATACTTGTTGATGTTGATTATGTTACTAAATGGGTGGAAGCCATACCTACAAAAAGTGATGATGGTGAGACCTCTTTAAGAATGCTTTTGGATATCATTTTTCCTAGATTTGGAGTTCCTAGATATCTTATGACTGATGGAGGTTCTCATTTTATTCATGGTGGTTTTAGAAAAACTCTTGCTAAATATGGTATTAATCATAGAATTGCTTCCGCTTATCATCCTCAAACTAGCGGGCACATAGAACTATCAAATAGAGAAATTAAATCTATCTTGCAAAAGACTGTTAATAAATCTAGAAAGAATTGGGCTAGTAAATTGAAGGAAGCACTATGGGCTTATAGAACTGCTTATAAAAATCCCATGGGTATGTCACCGTATAAAATGGTTTATGGAAAAGCTTGTCATTTACCTTTAGAACTAGAGCACAAAGCTTATTGGGCTGTAAGAGAACTAAATAAAGATCCTAAACTAGCCGGTAAGAAGAGATTGCTACAATTGAGTTCCCTAGATGAATGGAGAAGTGAAGCTTATGAAAATGCTAAACTCTTTAAGGAGAAAGTTAGAAAATGGCATGATAGAAGAATTATCAAAAGAGAATTTAATATTGGGGATAAAGTCCTATTGTATCGGTCTCGTCTCAGATTCTTTGCAGGGAAATTACTCTCGAAATGGGAAGGACCATATGTCATTGAGGAGGTGTATTGTTCAGGAGCAATTAAAATTAGCTCTCTCCAAGGCAATGCCACACAAGTGGTGAATGGACAAAGACTCAAGCATTATATCTCAGGTGATTCTTATAATGAAGATGTTGATGTTATTCGAGTGGAAACACCGGAGGCTTTCATCAAAGGTCAAATTGACAGTCCGGCAGAGTTC
The DNA here is from genome assembly GCF_019359855.2 of Lolium perenne. Taxonomy (NCBI): domain Eukaryota; kingdom Viridiplantae; phylum Streptophyta; class Magnoliopsida; order Poales; family Poaceae; genus Lolium; species Lolium perenne. Next base: position 203,328,249 of record NC_067244.2, read on the forward strand.
GACTTTGAATAGGTAACAGTACTGGTAATAAAAAGTTCGCGTTTTACTTTCCGAACAATGTTTTTGCTGTTTTTGGAAAATATGAAAAATTACGAGATCGAAACGGAGTGGAGGAGACGCGCGAGGGCGTGCCCCCATAGGCCGGCGCGGGCCCCAGCCTAGCTGCGCCGCCCTATGAGGTGAGCCCCTTGTGGCCCCTCTCCGACTCTGGTTCGACCTGGTACTTTCCTTATGTCGTAAGAATTCCTGCTATATAATCCCCCGGACCCCTGGAGGTCCGTATATCGTTTTCTCGACGTGTTTTGTTTCGAGCTGTTTTCTGCCAGGATCTGCTCCGGATCTTGATCCATCATTTCTTCGTCGGAAACTCCGAAGGACAGCTTTTGCAACGACGTCGTCAACCTGTACATGAACGAGCTGAAGATGCACCCCAAGGAGTTGCTGCTCGTTGATGGAGAGTTGCAGATCAAAGATGTCCAGGGTCCTAAAGGAGAAGGAAGCTTGGAAGACAGGATGGAGAAGCTAGAACAAGAGGTTTTCAACTACAAGAAGATGGCTGAGCGTGAAGTGGACATCTTCCACAAGATTGTGTCTGAACTTATTGATGCACATAAGAAGGAGACTGCAAAGCTGTGGGACGACATCCTCTCGCTTCACGACACCACCAACAAACTCCAAGCTCAACTCTATGACGTTCAGAATCTGACAAGGTATTAACTTGTCAATGCCTACGGGTTGTAGACTAGGGTTTAGTTGGAAGTAGAGGGCAAGTAGATCTCGAAGGTTTCAGCCGAAAGTACTCGACGATTATGAAAACTAGGGTTTGAGAGACAATGATTCGATGCTTTCTTTGTCCCTCGACTCCCCCTTATATAGGAGGCGGAGCCGAGGGATTCGTATTGTACAAGTTACAGAGTCCGGGAAGGTTTCTAACTCATCCCGCAAGAGTACAAATAATGCTTCCTATTACAACTCTAGCTTTCCTTAATAATATCTTGGGCTTCCGAATCTTCTTTTTCTTCGGGTAGTGGGCCTTCAGTAAACCCCGGGTACTATCTTTGGCAGGCCCATTGGGGATGCCTATGTCAGTAGCCCCCGAGATTTTGCTTGAATCGTAGAGTCAGGGAAAATCTCCACTGTTTATTTTTACTCGACAACTTAAAACTTTTCTATATTTCTTCACATAAATTTCTATATTGTACAGGGATATGGTAGTTGGGGCTAGTTCATCTGACGGATCAGGTACAAGTTAACTGCTCTAGTGGCAATCCGCAAAAACCTACTTCAAGATCACGTCCCTGGACATGATCTCGGGATACTGGTGTAAACTTCGACATGTGCCGCTTAAGGTCTTACCATTCTGTCGAGTCCCAGTCATATTTATCGGGTACCTAACGCGTCCGTTAGGATTTTTCTTCGTATCTGTTGATACGGATAAAAGTAGCAAACCGACATCAGAGACGGCGCTACGCCGCACAGAACGGATCTGGGGTCTTACCTTCGCAAAATTTTGCGGCATTCAGAAATTGATCGCAACTTTGGCGTTCTGAGAATATATTGTCGAGTGCTTATTCGGCTGTTGGAATGGCACATTTTATTGAGTCAAAGATGACTTATATTGCTCTCCCGATGGGAGTATATGCAGAGTTATTTATAACTCGAAATATACTCTTTTGCTCTTCTATCTTTCTTCTTTTCCTTCTTTCTTTCTTTATAATTTCATCGGGCACGCGAACAGCGTTCCCGATGGGAGTAGCCCCCGAGGCTACAGCCAAGGACTTGTGCTTGGGTGTAGGCTCCACGCCTTATGCTGCTATATTTTCTTTCTCTCCCGAAGTTTTTAAATTTCTCGGGTGCGCGAACAGCGCTCCCGATGGGAGTAGCCCCCGAGGCTATGAACAAATATTTGTATTTGATCATAGGCTCATGCCATTTCTATTTTGTCTTTCTTGAACTTTTCATTTTTTCAAAGTAGCCCCCGAGCATTTGATCAAAAACTTGTATTTGATCAAAGGCTCTCCAATATTTTTCCATGTCGCCTTTTTATGAAGCTGTCGAGTCAAATTTTTCTTCTGCCAAGGTGACGTTATTGCTGACGATAGCCACGATTGCGAGTCCAAAAATCGCGAGAAGTCTTCTCCCGCTGCCTTGCGGGCCCAATTTATCCATTACCTTGACACGTCGTGCAGGTGGGGGACACACGTCCTCCACTTTTCCTGGCGCACATACTGTAACTTCTCCAAGGTTAAAATACTTTTTTACCCCTGTTTCCACGTGGTTATCATCTGCCGCACACTTTTTCCATCCAACGGTCCACCGCTTCGCCGCACCTCTATATAAGATCCCCTTCTTCTTCCTCGAGCACTTCTGCTCGCGCCGTTCTCCTGCTCTCCTCTGCAATACTTCCTCCTGCGCCCCACAACTCCCTGAGCTCATCTTCTCCAAGCTGCATTCTTGCGCCATTGTTGATGCCACCGCGTCGGTTGATCAAACACAGCACGCCGGAATCGTCAATGGCTGCTTTAGATCTGGGAAGCGCGGAGTGGGAAAGGTCCAAAATTTCCACCCAGGACATCAACCTCTTGAAGAAGCTGGGGATCAGCAAGAAGCCCAAGGCGCTGTGCTTCCCTAGTGAAGAAAGCTACCCAACCCCTCCAATGGGGTATCGGGTAAGTTTCGTCGACCATCTCATCCGCGGTCTTTCCGCCCCCATTCATCCTTTCCTCCGTGGATTGCTTTTTGTTTATGGTCTGCAACTTCACCACCTCACGCCCAATTATATCCTCCATATTTCTATTTTCATCACCCTCTGCGAGGCCTTCCTTGGCGTCCAGCCTAACTGGGCGCTATGGAAGCGCATTTTCTTTTGTCGCCGCAATGGCTCTTCCAATGTCGCCTATAATATAGGCGGTGTTGTTATTTCCGTTCACCGCACAGTCGATTACTTCGACGTCAAACTCCCTGACTCAGTTCAAGGGTGGCGCAAGAAGTGGTTGTACATTCAGGAGGAGAACCATGGATGTGCTGAAGACAACATCACTCCTTTCGATGGTGCCGAGAAAATCCTTCGCCGCCGCTCCTGGGATGCAGAGGCTACCGAGGAAGAAAAAATGTCGACAGAAGCCCTGATGACTCGCATCCATGAGTTGCAGAATACTCGCGGCAAAGAGTTGTCAGGTATTCAAATCACGGCGTATTTTCTTAGAACCAGAGTGCAGCCTCTTCAGGCTCGCAAATACCCTCTCTGGAAGTATGCTGGCGACAAGGACGCAGATCGATTGTCGGCGGATTTAGAGGTCAAGGACTTAGAGAAGCTTGTCCGAAAAATCTCCTCCCTCAGCAAAAAAGATCCTGTCCCTTCTTCTTGCCGTGTAAAACCATATAGCGCTACCAATGCGCTTCCCAAGGTAACCTTTGTCGATTGATTTGTTATTGCCTTGCTATCTTTTTTATAACTCCTTTTTTAACATCTTCCCCTGTTTTTTGTATAGAGCCATCCAAATCTTGTCTCGCTTCCTCCCCTTCCTGAAGGTGGAGAAGTCGATGAAAGGGCCGTTGTCACCGACGACAACCAAGATGCCCCCTCTTTTGTGAATGAACCCGTAGATTCTCAAAAATCTGCGGGGTCTTCGGAAAAGGAGGCTGCCTCCGAAGGCACTGCATCGGCACAATCTCCTCCTCCTGATGTTTCTCCAAGGAACAAAAGGAAAAGGGATGATGTCGAAGACTCCGGCACCTCCAAAGCCGAAGAAGCTGTTCCTTCACGCCAGAAGGCAGCTTATGATCCATACCTTGAGGCCCTCATCAGCTCGTAAGTCACATTTTATTTCCCTTTATTTTTGTACTCGAAGATTTTTGTCTATCTTGCTTTTTATGCTGCCGACATTTTAATCACAGTGATGATGAGGAAGAAGTACCAGCTTTTGATGTGGCTACTCGAACGAGTACATCACATACTCTAGTTGTTTCGAAAACGCCAGTCGAAGGAGAGGAATCCTCGCCTCCTCAACAAAACGTCGGCGCTCCCACTCCTCCTGCAAGTCCTCTTGTCCCTTCACCAAAAAGGACAAGGGTTGAAACGATCATGGAGCCTACCCTACAATTGGGTAGCTCCTCGAGTCCTCTTTTGGACGATGTAAGTCTGTAATTTCTTTCCTATTATTGTCTATATTTTCTGTATTTGCTCCTTTGTGCCGTCGTGCTTTTTTTCCTCATACCTATGCTTTTTTTTCTTTTTCCTTCTTTGACAGCCCATGATCAAAGAACTTATTCGCATTGGTGCCCAATTCATTGGGTATCGCGAATACGCCAGCAAAACCGAAGGTGATGATTCCCTGCTTGCTTTTATTCATGTCTTCTTGCTCATGTGTTATCGATATGTTGACTATTTTTTGATTATTTTGGCAGAAAAACTTGCAGAGGCCAACAAACTTGCCGAAACGCTTGCTCAGAAATTAGAGCAAAGTGAGACGGCTCGCAAGAAGGCCGAACTTGATGCTGGCCAAGCTAAAGCAGAAGCTGAGAAGGCTAAGGCAGAAGCTGCTGGTGTCAAAGATCTGCAGAAAAGGCTTCATGATGCCGAAACTTCGTTGAACGAGCATAAAGCCGCACAGGCTACTCGTGAAAAGGCAATCATCAAGCGCTTGAACTCGCAGAATCGACGCTTTGTTGGTAAGTTTATCGATCCATTCTATCTTGTTTTTAGACTTGCTTTTCTTTACTTGTTTGTCGACCAATCATATATTTTCTGTGACAGGTAAAAAAAACCAGGAATTTGAGCTTGAAGATCCCGACAACGATCCTCTTCTGGACGCACTCTCTGTCCTCGAGTTTCATGGGACCGAAGCTCGCGAAGGCATTGAACAGGCTGACGCAGGATTGTCACGGCTGTTCCCCTACTTCTTCCCGAAGAAAATGGAACCCAAGACTTTCCTTGCTCTTGCCAAGGACTTCAATCCACCAGAAGATCTTGGACTGAAGATGCGCCAAGAAAACATGAAGATTGCTGTCGAAAGTACTGTCGCCTTGGTTGCTGACAGCCAGCAAACTATCCTCTGGGCGAAAGTAGGCGACACGGAACAGATGGAGACCACAAAATGGCGATCGCTGATCAGAGCGGCAAAACCCAATACGAAGAAAATCCTGGCCTATCTCGGAATCAAGCCTTCTTCGACTCCTAGCTCATCAAAGCCGGAGGTCTAGTTGAATGCCTCTTATGTTTCTTTCTTTGTTTTTCTGTTTCTTTTGCTATTGTCGCCATATTAGCTTTGGTGACTGATACGTCTCCGACGTATCGATAATTTCTTATGTTCCATGCCACATTATTGATGTTATCTAAATGTTTTATGCACACTTTATGTCATATTCGTGCATTTTCTGGAACTAACCTATTAACAAGATGCCGAAGTGTCAGTTGCTATTTTCTGCTGTTTTTGGTTTCAGAAATCCTAGTAACAAAATATTCTCGGAATTGGACGAAATCAACGCCCAGGGTCCTATTTTGCCACGAAGCTTCCAGAAGACCGAAGAGGAGACGAAGTGGGGCCACGAGGTGGCGACACCATAGGGCGGCGCGGCCCAAGCCCTGGCCGCGCCGACCTAGGGTGTGGGCCCCTCGTGCCCCATCCTGACCTGCCCTTCCGCCTACTTAAAGCCTCCGTCGCGAAACCCCCAGTACTGAGAGCCACGATACGGAAAACCTTCCAGAGACGCCGCCGCCGCCAATCCCATCTCGGGGGATTCAGGAGATCGCCTCCGGCACCCTGCCGGAGAGGGGAATCATCTCCCGGAGGACTCTACGCCGCCATGGTCGCCTCCGGAGTGATGTGTGAGTAGTCTACCCCTGGACTATGGGTCCATAGCAGTAGCTAGATGGTTGTCTTCTCCCCATTGTGCTTAATTGTCGGATCTTGTGAGCTGCCTAACATGATCAAGATCATCTATCTGTAATTCTATATGTTGCGTTTGTTGGGATCCGATGAATAGAGAATACTTGTTATGTTGATTATCAATTCATGTCTATGTGTTGTTTATGATCTTGCATGCTCTCCGTTACTAGTAGATGCTCTGGCCAAGTAGATGCTTGTAACTCCAAGAGGGAGTATTTATGCTCGATAGTGGGTTCATGTCTCCGTGAATCTGGGGCAGTGATAGAAACCTCTAAGATTATGGATGTGCTGTTGCCACTAGGGATAAAACATTGGTGCTATGTTCAAGGATGTAGTCACTGATTACATTACGCGCAATACTTAATGCAATTGTCTGTTGTTAGCAACTTAATACTGGAGGGGGTTCGGATGATAACCTGAAGGTGGACTTTTTAGGCATAGATGCATGCTGGATAGCGGTCTATGTACTTTGTCGTAATGCCCAATTAAATCTCACTATACTCATCATAATATGTATGTGCATGGTCATGCCCTCTCTATTTGTCAATTGCCCAACTGTAATTTGTTCACCCAACATGCTGTTTATCTTATGGGAGAGACACCTCTAGTGAACTGTGGACCCCGGTCCAATTCTCTATACTGAAATACAATCTACTGCAATACTTGTTCTACTGTTTTCTGCAAACAATCATCTTCCACACAATACGGTTAATACTTTGTTACAGCAAGCCGGTGAGATTGACAACCTCACTGTTTCGTTGGGGCAAAGTACTTTGGTTGTGTTGTGCAGGTTCCACGTTGGCGCCGGAATCCCTGGTGTTGCGCCGCACTACATCCCGCCGCCATCAACCTTCAACGTGCTTCTTGACTCCTACTAGTTCGATTAAACCTTGGTTTCTTACTGAGGGAAACTTGCCGCTGTACGCATCACACCTTCCTCTTGGGGTTCCCAACGGACGTGTCAACCACACGCATCAAGCAAATTTCTGGCGCCATTGCCGGGGAGATCAAGACACGCTGCAAGGGGAGTCTCCACTTCCCAATCTCTTTACTTTGTTTTTGTCTTGCTTAGTTTTATTTACTATTTTGTTTGCTGCACTAAATCAAAATACAAAAAAATTAGTTGCTAGTTTTACTTTATTTGCTATCTTGTTTGCTATATCAAAAACACAAAAAAATTAGTTACTTGCATTTACTTTATCTAGTTTGCTTTATTTACTACTGCTAAAATGGCTACCCCTGAAAATACTAAGTTGTGTGACTTCACAACCACAAATAATAATGATTTCTTATGCACACCTATTGCTCCACCTGCTACTACAGCAGAATTCTTTGAAATTAAAACTACTTTACTAAATCTTGTTATGCGAGAGCAATTTTCTGGTGTTAGTTCTGATGATGCTGCTGCCCATCTTAATAATTTTGTTGAACTATGTGAAATGCAAAAATATAAAGATGTAGATGGTGACATTATAAAATTAAAATTGTTCCCTTTCTCATTAAGAGGAAGAGCTAAAGATTGGTTGCTATCTCTGCCTAAGAATAGTATTGATTCATGGACTAAATGCAAGGATGCTTTTATTGGTAGATATTATCCCCCTGCTAAAATTATATCTTTGAGGAGTAGCATAATGAATTTTAAACAATTAGATACTGAGCATGTTGCACAAGCATGGGAAAGAATGAAATCTCTGGTTAAAAATTGCCCAACCCATGGACTGACTACTTGGATGATCATCCAAACCTTCTATGCAGGACTAAATTTTTCTTCGAGGAATTTATTGGATTCAGCTGCTGGAGGTACCTTTATGTCCATCACTCTTGGTGAAGCAACAAAGCTTCTTGATAATATGATGATCAATTACTCTGAATGGCACACGGAAAGAGCTCCACAAGGTAAGAAGGTAAATTCTGTCGAAGAAACCTCTTCCTTGAGTGATAAGATTGATGCTATTATGTCTATGCTTGTGAATGATAGGACTAATGTTGATCCTAATAATGTTCCGTTAGCTTCATTGGTTGCCCAAGAAGAACATGTTGATGTAAACTTCATTAAAAATAATAATTTCAACAACAATGCTTACCGGAACAATTCTAGTAACAACTATAGGCCATATCCATATAATAATGGCAACGGCTATGGTAATTCTTATGGGAATTCTTACAACAATAATAGGAACACACCCCCTGTACTTGAAGCCATGCTTAAAGAATTTATTAGTACACAAACTGCCTTTAACAAATCTGTTGAAGAAAAGCTTGGGAAAATTGATATACTTGCTTCTAAAGTTGATAGTCTTGCCTCTGATGTTGATCTTTTGAAATCGAAAGTTATGCCTAATAGGGATATTGAAAATAAAATTGTTACTACAGCAAATGCCATCCAAGTTAGAATTGATGAGAATATAAGACTAATGGCCGAACTGCGTGCTAGGTGGGATAGAGAAGAAAATGAAAAACTAGCTAAAGAGAAGAATGTAGCTAAAGTTTGGACTATTACCACGACTAGTAATGCTAATGCTACACATGTTGCTGCACCTCCTACTATTAATAATAAAAGAATTGGTGTTAGCAATGTTTCCCCTTCTAATGCAAAGCGCGAGAAACTGCCCGAAACTGCTAAAAGCTATGAAAGCGCTTTGTGATAAAACTGCTGAAATTTTTTCCAACATTGGGGATGATGATCCCATTGCTTTAGATTATAATGGTTTGAATTTTGATGATTGCCACATCTCTGAAGTTATAAAGTTCTTGCAAAAACTTGCTAAAAGTCCTAATGCTAGTGCTATAAATTTGGCTTTCACGCAACATATTACAAATGCTCTCATAAAAGCTAGAGAAGAGAAACTAGAACGTGAAGCCTCTATTCCTAGAAAGCTAGAGGATGGTTGGGAGCCCATCATTAATATGAAGGTTAAAGATTTTGATTGTCATGCTTTATGTGATCTTGGTGCAAGTATTTCCGTTATGCCTAAGAAAATTTATAATATGCTTGACTTGCCACCGCTGAAAAATTGTTATTTGGATGTTAATCTTGCTGATCATTCTACAAAGAAACCTTTGGGGAAAGTTGATAATGTTCGCATTACCGTTAACAATAACCTTGTCCCCATTGATTTTGTTGTCTTGGATATTGAATGCAATGCATCTTGTCCCATTATATTGGGAAGACCTTTTCTTCGAACCGTTGGTGCTATCATTGATATGAAGGAAGGTAATATTAAATATCAATTTCCTCTCAAGAAAGGTATGGAACACTTCCCTAGAAAGAGAATGAAGTTACCTTTTGATTCTATTAATAGAACAAATTATGATGTTGACACTTCGTCTCTTGATAATATTTGATACACACTTTCTGCGCCTAGCTGAAAGGCGTTAAAGAAAAGCGCTTATGGGAGACAACCCATGGTTTTTACTATGGTACTTTGTTTTTATTTTGTGTCTTGGAAGTTGTTTACTACTGTAGCAACCTCTCCTTATCTTAGTTTAGTGTTTTATTGTGCCAAGTAAAGTCGTTGATAGAAAAGTTCATACTAGATTTGGATTACTGTGCAGAAACAGATTTCTTTGCTGTCACGAATCTGGGCTGTTTTCTCTGTAGGTAACTCAGAAAATTATGCCAATTTACGTGACTGATCCTCAGATATGTACGCAACTTTCATTCAATTTGAGCATTTTCATTTGAGCAAGTCTGCTGCCTCGATAAAATTCGTCAATACGAACTGTTCTGTTTTGACAGATTCTGCCTTTTATTTCGCATTGCCTCTTTTGCTATGTTGGATGAATTTCTTTGATCCATGAATGTCCAGTAGCTTTATGCAATGTCCAGAAGTGTTAAGAATGATTATGTCACCTCTGAACATGTTAATTTTTATTGTCCACTAACCCTCTAATGAGTTGTTCTAAATTTGGTGTGGAGGAAGTTTTCAAGGATCAAGAGAGGGGTATGATGCAACATGATCAAGGAGAGTGAAAGCTCTAAGCTTGGGGATGCCCCGGTGGTTCACCCCTGCATATTCTAAGAAGACTCAAGCGTCTAAGCTTGGGGATGCCCAAGGCATCCCCTTCTTCATCGACAACATTATCAGGTTCCTCCCCTGAAACTATATTTCATGTGAGTTGCTATGCATGTTCGTCTTGTCTGAAGTAAGGGAGATCTACCACCTTGTGGTTAAGCATGCATATTGTTAGAGAAGAACATTGGGCCGCTAACTAAAGCCATGATCCATGGTGGAAGTTTCAGTTTTGGACATATATCCTCAATCTCATATGAGAAAATTATTAATTGTTGTTACATGCTTATGCATAAAAGAGGAGTCCATTATCTGTTGTCTATGTTGTCCCGGTATGGATGTCTAAGTTGAGAATAATCAATAGCGAGAAATCCAATGCGAGCTTTCTCCTTAGACCTTTGTACAGGCGGCATAGAGGTACCCCTTTGTGACACTTGGTTAAAACATGTGCATTGCGATGATCCGGTAGTCCAAGCTAATTAGGACAAGGTGCGGGCACTATTAGTATACTATGCATGAGGCTTGCAACTTGTAAGATATAATTTACATGATACATATGCTTTATTACTACCGTTGACAAAATTGTTTCATGTTTTCAAAATCAAAGCTCTAGCACAAATATAGCAATCGATGCTTTTCCTCTATGGAGGACCATTCTTTTACTTTCATTGTTGAGTCAGTTCACCTATTTCTCTCCACCTCAAGAAGCAAACACTTGTGTGAACTGTGCATTGATTCCTACATACTTGCATATTGCACTTATTATATTACTCTATGTTGACAATATCCATGAGATATACATGTTACAAGTTGAAAGCAACCGCTGAAACTTAATCTTCCTTTGTGTTGCTTCAATACTTTTACTTTGAATTATTGCTTTATGAGTTAACTCTTATGCAAGACTTATTGATGCTTGTCTTGAAGTACTATTCATGAAAAGTCTTTGCTTTATGATTCACTTGTTTACTCATGTCATATACATTGTTTTGATCGCTGCATTCACTACATATGCTTTACAAATAGTATGATCAAGGTTATGATGGCATGTCACTCCAGAAATTAACTTTGTTATCGTTTTACCTGCTCGGGACGAGCAGAACTAAGCTTGGGGATGCTGATACGTCTCCGACGTATCGATAATTTCTTATGTTCCATGCCACATTATTGATGTTATCTACATGTTTTATGCACACTTTATGTCATATTCGTGCATTTTCTGGAACTAACCTATTAACAAGATGCCGAAGTGCCGATTCTTTGTTTTCTGCTGTTTTTGGTTTCAGAAATCCTAGTAACGAAATATTCTTGGAATTGGACGAAATCAACGCCCAGGGTCCTATTTTGCCACGAAGCTTCCAGAAGACCGAAGAGGAGACGAAGTGGGGCCACGAGGTGGCGACACCATAGGGCGGCGCGGCCCAAGCCCTGGCCGCGCCGACCTAGGGTGTGGGCCCCTCGTGCCCCATCCTGACCAGCCCTTACGCATACTTAAAGCCTCCGTCGCGAAACCCCCGCATCCGAGAGCCACGATACGGAAAACCTTCCAGAGACGCCGCCGCCGCCAATCCCATCTCGGGGGATTCAGGAGATCGCCTCCGGCACCTTGCCGGAGAGGGGAATCATCTCCCGGAGGACTCTACGCCGCCATGGTCGCCTCCGGAGTGATGTGTGAGTAGTCTACCCCTGGACTATGGGTCCATAGCAGTAGCTAGATGGTTGTCTTCTCCCCATTGTGCTTAATTGCCGGATCTTGTGAGCTGCCTAACATGATCAAGATCATCTATCTGTAATTCTATATGTTGCGTTTGTTGGGATCCGATGAATAGAGAATACTTGTTATGTTGATTATCAATTCATGTCTATGTGTTGTTTATGATCTTGCATGCTCTCCGTTACTAGTAGATGCTCTGGCCAAGTAGATGCTTGTAACTCCAAGAGGGAGTATTTATGCTCGATAGTGGGTTCATGTCTCCGTGAATCTGGGGGAGTGACAGAAACCTCTAAGATTATGGATGTGCTGTTGCCACTAGTGATAAAACATTGGTGCTATGTTCAAGGATGTAGTCACTGATTACATTACGCGCAATACTTAATGCAATTGTCTGTTGTTAGCAACTTAATACTGGAGGGGGTTCGGATGATAACCTGAAGGTGGACTTTTTAGGCATAGATGCATGCTGGATAGCGGTCTATGTACTTTGTCGTAATGCCCAATTAAATCTCACTATACTCATCATAATATGTATGTGCATGGTCATGCCCTCTCTATTTTTCAATTGCCCAACTGTAATTTGTTCACCCAACATGCTGTTTATCTTATGGGAGAGACACCTCTAGTGAACTGTGGACCCCGGTCCAATTCTCTATACTGAAATACAATCTACTGCAATACTTGTTCTACCGTTTTCTGCAAACAATCATCTTCCACACAATATGGTTAATCCTTTGTTACAGCAAGCCGGTGAGATTGACAACCTCACTGTTTCATTGGGGCAAAGTACTTTGGTTGTGTTGTGCAGGTTCCACGTTGGCGCCGGAATCCCTGGTGTTGCGCCGCACTACATCCCGCTGCCATCAACCTTCAACGTGCTTCTTGACTCCTACTGGTTCGATTAAACCTTGGTTTCTTACTGAGGGAAACTTGCCGCTGTGCGCATCACACCTTCCTCTTGGGGTTCCCAACGGACGTGTCAACCACACGCATCAGCGACAATTACCTTAGTAGTCCTTTTGAAGAACTCCTTCTGTAATATCCCTGTAAATTTTCTGAAGATCAATGGAATTATGTTTTGTGCTATCATTGATCCCGAGACTTTCTTTTCCAGTTGATATTTTATAACTACTCCGCCAATCCTTGTTCTTCCGATACTTCACCTGCTTCTTCATTCTCGAAGAAAAACCCTTATCGAAGATTTTTCAAGTAAACATTTGTCGCAAGATTTGCAAGAACTTCGCCAACAACTCCAATCCATGAAGAAACAAACTCTTGCGATGATGGAGCAATCTCGACAAGCATCCGAGAGAGAGAAAATTGCTCTTCAACAGGCGAAAGAAGCCATTGCTGCAAAGGATGCTGCTGTTACTGAGGCTACCGAAGCTTCTTCTCGAGAAAATTATATGCTTCAGCTAATGACTGATGCCAGCCTGGACATGACAGGTATGTTTCCTGTTCATAAACATGCTGGATGTTGTTCTTGCTATTTTTCCTTCCTTGACAATTTATTTGCTGTACCAGGCTCATTTTTGGATACTGCTGCCGAAGATCAACGTGTTGAAGCTCGAGCCAATGTTCTGCTCAGACTGGCTGCACAACATGGTTCTAACTTTTGGGTTACTCCTGAGCGTACCCGCCAAATTGTCAGATTCCAAGATCGCGCGGCTCAGGTCCATGACTTCCTTGACTTCTGTACGAAGACTTTATTTTTAGTTTATGGAACCATGTTCCCTCGCAACAAGATGCCAGAAACTCTTCCTGCTTTAATGGAAAAATTTCGAGATGCTCCTCGAATCCATGGCTTTGTGCGGGCTCAACTTTCTGCTGGCGCAAGATTTGCCATGATGATGATAAAGATTTTCTATCCAAAATTGCCCATGAATCAAATTGTTTCCACGTGCCTGGCTAAGATGTCAAAGAAAAAGAGAAACATGGGCAAGATTGATGATCTTGTCACTCCTGTAGCCGAAGATATGATGGATGAACTTCTTCGAATGGATGTTGAGTTCTTTGTAAAGGGCAACTATGCCGAGCATAGTACTCGTCATTCCAATGACCAAGTAACCATAGACCATGTGCTAGGTATCCGCTGAGGGTTTTTTCTTTTTCTTATTGTAGTTTCACCATTGATACATCTTTGTGTATTTGTAAACATGATCTGTATTGTAAAGCTGTCAACTCTGTAAATATGTATTGTTTCTATTTTTGATCGTCGAGCCCCCGAGCCTTTGGCTGGAGCTTATACTGTTTTGTTATCCCGAAGATTTTTCTCTTGTTGCAAGAAGATATATATATTTTGCTGTTGATGGGTACGAGCCCCCGAGTGTCTTGGTGGTGACATTCTATATTTTTGTTGCGAGGTTTTTAGACCAAAGCAGTAAAATTTTGACGAGTACACTATATTTATAGTTGTTAGCTTCTGATGTTCTATTTGGCGAGGTATTCTTGTACCAAGGCGAAATATTTCGGTAAGTCTAATTTATCTATATTGTGTATATTTTGTAACTTGAAGGCATTGAGCCCCCGAGCGTGTCGAAGAATAAGAAGTATACCTCCACTATCTTTATTATATTGCAGCACCGCGAGCCCGCCTCATTAAAAACTTTTCCGGCCCCACTCGGTGCCCCGAAAAGGAAAAGAGTGCGTCTGAAAACTCGCGGGCGTTTCAGTACATTATATTTTTACAGAGGAGGACTATATTTCGACTCTAAGCGTAGAACCGCCTGAGCTGCGCCACGTTCCAAGGGTTTTTCTCGGGAACCCCTGTCTTCTTGTCCTTGATCCTGTATGCTCCTCCGTCGATGACTTCCGTGACGACATAAGGTCCCAACCATGGTGACTCGAGCTTTTTAGTACTTTGCTGGTTAAGCCGTAGGACCAAATCGCCGACCTGGAAAGATCTGGGCCGCAATCGTCGACTCTGGTAGTTTTTCAGGTTCTGCTGGTACTTGGTAACTCGTGATAGTACTTCATCTCGAGCTTCATCGAGTGCATCCATATCGTCCTCCCGAGCTTTTCGTGATGTTTCCTCGTCATACTCTGTTACTCTTGGAGAATCATGCTCTATTTCGATTGGTAGTACTGCTTCGGCTCCGTGGACGAGAAAAAACGGAGTTTCTTGTGTCGCCGTATTTGGTGTTGTTCGGATGCTCCACAAAACACTTGGCAATTCTTCTGGCCAGGTATGTCGAGCCTTTTCGAGCGGTCCTAGTAGGCGCTTTTTGATGCCGTTGCAGATGATACCATTGGCTTTCTCGACTTGGCCATTGGTTTGCGGGTGTCCAACTGACGCAAAGTGTAATTTGATGCCTACTTCTGCGCAGTATGCTGATACGTCTCCGACGTATCGATAATTTCTTGTGTTCCATGCCACATTATTGACGTTATCTACATGTTTTATGCACACTTTATGTCATATTCGTGCATTTTCTGGAACTAACCTATTAACAAGATGCTGAAGTGCCGATTCTTTGTTTTCGCTGTTTTTGGTTTCAGAAATCCTAGTAACGAAATATTCTCGGAATTGGACGAAATCAACGCCCAGGGTCCTATTTTGCCACGAAGCTTCCAGAAGACCGAAGAGGAGACGAAGTGGGGCCACGAGGCGCCCAAACCCTAGGGCGGCGCGGCCTGCCCCTTGGCCGCGCCGACCTGTGGTGTGGGGCCCTCGTGTGGCCCCCTGACCTGCCCTTCCGCCTACTTAAAGCCTCCGTCGCGAAACCCCCAGTACCGAGAGCCACGACACGGAAAACCTTCCAGAGACGCCGCCGCCGCCAATCCCATCTCGGGGGATTCAGGAGATCGCCTCCGGCACCCTGCCGGAGAGGGGAATCATCTCCCGGAGGACTCTACACCGCCATGGTCGCCTCCGGAGTGATGAGTGAGTAGTCTACCCCTGGACTATGGGTCCATAGCAGTAGCTAGATGGTTGTCTTCTCCCCATTGTGCTTAATTGTCGGATCTTGTGAGCTGCCTAACATGATCAAGATCATCTATCTGTAATTCTATATGTTGCGTTTGTTGGGATCCGATGAATAGAGAATACTTGTTATGTTGATTATCAAAGTTATGTCTATGTGTTGTTTATGATCTTGCATGCTCTCCGTTACTAGTAGATGCTCTGGCCAAGTAGATGCTTGTAACTCCAAGAGGGAGTATTTATGCTCGATAGTGGGTTCATGTCTCCGTGAATCTGGGGAAGTGACAGAAATCTCTAAGATTATGGATGTGCTGTTGCCACTAGGGATAAAACATTGGTGCTATGTTCAAGGACGTAGTTACTGATTACATTACGTGCAATACTTAATGCAATTGTCTGTTGTTAGCAACTTAATACTGGAGGGGGTTCGGATGATAAAATGAAGGTGGACTTTTTAGGCATAGATGCATGCTGGATAGCGGTCTATGTACTTTGTCGTAATGCCCAATTAAATCTCACTATACTCATCATAATATGTATGTGCATGGTCATTCCCTCTTTATTTGTCAATTGCCCAACTGTAATTTGTTCACCCAACATGCTGTTTATCTTATGGGAGAGACACCTCTAGTGAACTGTGGACCCCGGTCCAATTCTCTATACTGAAATACAATCTACTGCAATACTGTTCTACTGTTTTCTGCAAACAATCATCATCCACACTATACATCTAATCCTTTGTTACAGCAAGCCGGTGAGATTGACAACCTCGCTGTTTCGTTGGGGCAAAGTACTTTGGTTGTGTTGTGCAGGTTCCACGTTGGCGCCGGAATCCCTGGTGTTGCGCCGCACTACATCCCGCCGCCATCAACCTTCAACGTGCTTCTTGGCTCCTACTGGTTCGATAAACCTTGGTTTCATACTGAGGGAAAACTTGCCGATGTACGCATCACACCTTCCTCTTGGGGTTCCCAACGGACGCGTGTTGTACGCGTATCAAGCTCTTTTTCTGGCGCCGTTGCCGGGGAGATCAAGACACGCTGCAAGGGGAGTCTCCACTTCCCAATCTCTTTACTTTGTTTTTGTCTTGCTTAGTTTTACTTACTACTTTGTTTGCTGCACTAAATCAAAATACAAAAAAATTAGTTGCTAGTTTTACTTTATTTGCTATCTTGTTTGCTATATCAAAAACACAAAAAAATTAGTTACTCACATTTACTTTATCTAGTTTGCTTTATTTACTACTGCTAAAATGGCCACCCCTGAAAATACTAAGTTGTGTGACTTCACAACCACAAATAATAATGATTTCTTATGCACACCTATTGCTCCACCTGCTACTACAGCAGAATTCTTTGAAATTAAACCTGCTTTACTAAATCTTGTTATGCGAGAGCAATTTTCCGGGTGTTAGTTACGATGATGCTGCTGCCCATCTTAATAATTTTGTTGAACTATGTGAAATGCAAAAGTATAAAGATGTAGATGGTGACATTATAAAATTAAAATTGTTCCCTTTCTCATTAAGAGGAAGAGCTAAAGATTGGTTGCTATCTCTGCCTAAGAATAGTATTGATTCATGGACTAAATGCAAGGATGCTTTTATTGGTAGATATTATCCCCCTGCTAAAATTATATCTTTGAGGAGTAGCATAATGAATTTTAAACAATTGGATACTGAGCATGTTGCACAAGCATGGGAAAGAATGAAATCTCTGGTTAAAAATTGCCCAACCCATGGACTGACTACTTGGATGATCATCCAAACCTTCTATGCAGGACTAAATTTTTCTTCACAGAATTTATTGGATTCAGCTGCTGGAGGTACCTTTATGTCCATCACTCTTGGTGAAGCAACAAAGCTTCTTGATAATATGATGATCAACTACTCTGAATGGCACACAGAAAGAGCTCCACAAGGTAAGAAGGTAAATTCTGTCGAAGAAACCTCTTCCTTGAGTGATAAGATTGATGCTATTATGTCTATGCTTGTGAATGATAGGACTAATGTTGATCCTAATAATGTTCCGTTAGCTTCATTGGTTGCCCAAGAAGAACATGTTGATGTAAACTTCATTAAAAATAATAATTTCAACAACAATGCTTACCGGAACAATTCTAGTAACAACTATAGGCCATATCCTTATAATAATGGCAACGGCTATGGTAATTCTTATGGGAATTCTTACAAAAATAATATGAACACACCCCCTGGACTTGAAGCCATGCTTAAAGAATTTATTAGTACACAAACTGCTTTTAACAAATCTGTTGAAGAAAAGCTTGGGAAAATTGATATACTTGCTTCTAAAGTCGATAGTCTTGCTGCTGATGTTGATCTTTTGAAATCGAAAGTTATGCCTAATAGGGATATTGAAAATAAAATTGTTACTACAGCAAATGCCATCCAAGTTAGAATTAATGAGAATATAAGATTGATGGCCGAATTGCGTGCTAGGTGGGATAGAGAAGAAAATGAAAAACTAGCTAAAGAGAAGAATGTAGCTAAAGTTTGGACTATTACCACGACTAGTAATGCTAATGCTACACATGTTGCTGCACCTCCTACTATTAATGGTAAAATAATTGGTGTTAGCAATGTTTCCACTTCTAATGCAAAGCGCGAGAAACTGCCTGAAATTGCTAAAACTGCTGAAACTGCTTGTGATAAAACTGCTGAAATTTTTTCCAACATTGGGGATGATGATCCCATTGATTTAGATTATAATGGTTTGAATTTTGATGATTGCCACATCTCTGAAGTTATAAAGTTCTTGCAAAAACTTGCTAAAAGTCCTAATGCTAGTGCTATAAATTTAGCTTTCACGCAACATATTACAAATGCTCTCATAAAAGCTAGAGAAGAGAAACTAGAGCGCGAAGCCTCTATTCCTAGAAAGCTAGAGGATGGTTGGGAGCCCATCATTAAGATGAAGGTCAATGACTTTGATTGTAATGCCTTATGTGATCTTGGTGCAAGTATTTCAGTTATGCCTAAGAAAATTTATAATATGCTTGACTTGCCACCGCTGAAAAATTGTTATTTGGATGTTAATCTTGCTGATCATTCTACAAAGAAACCTTTGGGGAAAGTTGATAATGTTCGCATTACCGTTAACAATAACCTTGTCCCCGTTGATTTTGTTGTCTTGGATATTGAATGCAATGCATCTTGTCCCATCATATTGGGAAGACCTTTTCTTCGAACTGTTGGTGCTATCATTGATATGAAGTTAGGTAATATAAAATATCAATTTCCTCTCAAGAAAGGTATGGAACACTTCCCTAGAAAGAGAATGAAGTTACCTTTTGATTCTATTATTAGAACAAATTATGATGTTGACACTTCGTCTCTTGATAATACTTGATACACACTTTCTGCGCCTAGCTGAAAGGCGTTAAAGAAAAGCGCTTATGGGAGACAACCCATGGTTTTTACTACAGTACTTTGTTTTTATTTTGTGTCTTGGAAGTTGTTTACTACTGTAGCAACCTCTCCTTATCTTAGTTTAGTGTTTTGTTGTGCCAAGTAAAGTCGTTGATAGAAAAGTTCATACTAGATTTGGATTACTGCGCAGAAACAGATTTCTTTGCTGTCACGAATCTGGGCTGTTTTATCTGTAGGTAACTCAGAAAATTATGCCAATTTACGTGAGTGATCCTCAGATATGTACGCAACTTTCATTAAATTTGAGCATTTTCATTTGAGCAAGTATGGTGCCTCGATAAAATTCGTCAATACGAACTGTTCTGTTTTGACAGATTCTGTCTTTTATTTCGCATTGCCTCTTTTGCTATGTTGGATGAATTTCTTTGATCCATGAATGTCCAGTAGCTTTATGCAATGTCCAGAAGTGTTAAGAATGATTATGTCACCTCTGAACATGTTAATTTTTATTGTCCACTAACCCTCTAATGAGTTGTTCTAAGTTTGGTGTGGAGGAAGTTTTCAAGGATCAAGAGAGGAGTATGATGCAACATGATCAAGCAGAGTGAAAGCTCTAAGCTTGGGGATGCCCCGGTGGTTCACCCCTGCATATTTTAAGAAGACTCAAGCGTCTAAGCTTGGGGATGCCCAAGGCATCCCCTTCTTCATCGACAACATTATCACGTTCCTCCCCTGAAACTATATTTTTATTCCATCACATCTTATGTGCTTTTCTTGGAGCGTCGGTTTGTTTTTGTTTTTTGTTTTGTTTGAATAAAATGGATCCTAGCATTCACTTTGTGGGAGAGAGACACGCTCCGCTGTAACATATGGACAAGTATGTCCTTAGGCTCTACTCATAGTATTCATGGCGAAGTTTTTTCTTCGTTAAATTGTTATATGGTTGGAATTGGAAAATGATACATGTAGTAATTGCTAAAATGTCTTGGGTAATGTGATACTTGGCAATTATTGTGCTCATGTTTAAGCTCTTGCATCATATACTTTGCACCCATTAATGAAGAAATACATAGAGCATGCTAAAATTTGGTTTGCATATTTGGTCTCTCTAAGGTCTAGATAATTTCTAGTATTGAGTTTGAACAACAAGGAAGACGGTGTAGAGTCTTATAATGTTTACAATATGTATTTTATGTGAGTTTTGCTGCACCGGTTCATCCTTGTGTTTGTTTCAAATAGCCTTGATAGCCTAAACCTTGTATCAAGAGGGAATACTTCTCATGCATCCAAATACTTGAGCCAACCACTATGCCATTTGTGTCCACCATACCTACCTACTACATGGTATTTCTCCGCCATTCCAAAGTAAATTGCTTGAGTGCTACCTTTAAAATTCCGTCATTCACCTTTGCAATATATAGCTCATGGGACAAATAGCTTAAAAACTATTGTGGTATTGAATATGTACTTATGCACTTTATCTCTTATTAAGTTGCTTGTTGTGCGATAACCATGTTCACTGGGGACGCCATCAACTACTCTTTGTTGAATTTCATGTGAGTTGCTATGCATGTTCGTCTTGTCTGAAGTAAGGGAGATCTACCACCTTATGGTTAAGCATGCATATTGTTAGAGAAGAACATTGGGCCGCTAACTAAAGCCATGATCCATGGTGGAAGTTTCAGTTTTGGACAATATCTTCAATCTCATATGAGAAAATTATTAATTGTTGTCACATGCTTATGCATAAAAGAGGAGTCCATTATCTGTTGTCTATGTTGTCCCGGTATGGATGTCTAAGTTGAGAATAATCAATAGCGAGAAATCCAATGCGAGCTTTCTCCTTAGACCTTTGTACAGGCGGCATAGAGGTACCCCTTTGTGACACTTGGTTAAAACATGTGCATTGCGATGATCCGGTAGTCCAAGCTAATTAGGACAAGGTGCGGGCACTATTAGTATACTATGCATGAGGCTTGCAACTTGTAAGCTATAATTTACATGACACATATGCTTTATTACTACCGTTGACAAAATTGTTTCATGTTTTCAAAATCAAAGCTCTAGCACAAATATAGCAATCGATGCTTTTCCTCTATGGAGGACCATTCTTTTACTTTCATTGTTGAGTCAGTTCACCTATTTCTCTCCACCTCAAGAAGCAAACACTTGCGTGAACTGTGCATTGATTCCTACATACTTGCATATTGCACTTATTATATTACTCTATGTTGACAGTATCCATGAGATATACATGTTACAAGTTGAAAGCAACCGCTGAAACTTAATCTTCCTTTGTGTTGCTTCAATACCTTTACTTTGAATTATTGCTTTATGAGTTAACTCTTATGCAAGACTTATTGATGCTTGTCTTGAAGTACCTGATACGTCTCCGACGTATCGATAATTTCTTATGTTCCATGCCACATTATTGATGTTATCTACATGTTTTATGCACACTTTATGTCATATTCGTGCATTTTCTGGAACTAACCTATTAACAAGATGCCGAAGTGCCAGTTGCTGTTTTCTGCTGTTTTTGGTTTCAGAAATCCTAGTAAGGAAATATTCTCGGAATTGGACGAAATCAAAGCCCAGGGGCCTATTTTCTCACAAAGCTTCCAGAAGTCCGAAGGAGAGACGAAGAGGGGCCACGGAGGGGCCACACTATAGGGCGGCGCGGCCCCCCCTTGGCCGCGCCGGCCTGTAGTGTGGGGCCCCCGTGCCGCCTCTTGACCTGCCCTTCCGCCTATAAAAAGTCTCCGTGACGAAACCCCAGCATCGAGAACCACGATACGGAAAACCTTCCAGAGACGCCGCCGCCGATCCCATCTCGGGGGATCCAGGAGATCGCCTCCGGCACCCTGCCGGAGAGGGGAATCATCTCCCGGAGGACTCTACGCCGCCATGGTCGCCTCCGGTGTGATGTGTGAGTAGTCTACCCCTGGACTATGGGTCCATAGTAGTAGCTAGATGGTTGTCTTCTCCCCATTGTGCTATCATTGTTGGATCTTGTGAGCTGCCTAACATGATCAAGATCATCTATCTGTAATTCTATATGTTGCGTTTGTTGGGATCCGATGAATAGAGAATACTTGTTATGTTGATTATCAAAGTTATGCTATGTGTTGTTTATGATCTTGCATGCTCTCCGTTACTAGTAGATGCTCTGGCCAAGTAGATGCTTGTAACTCCAAGAGGGAGTACTTATGCTCGATAGTGGGTTCATGCCTGCATTGACACCGGGACAAAGGATGTGAGAAAGTTCTAAGGTTGTGTTGTGCTGTTGCCACTAGGGATAAAACATTAGTGCTATGTTCAAGGATGTAGTCACTAGTTACATTACGCACCATACTTAATGCAATTGTCTCGTTGTTAGCAACTTAATACTTGGAAGGGGTTCGGATGATAACTCGAAGGTGGACTTTTTAGGCATAGATGCGGTTGGATGACGGTCTATGTACTTTGTCGTAATGCCCAATTAAATCTCACTATACTCATCATGATATGTATGTGCATGGTCATGCTCTCTTTATTTGTCAATTGCCCAACTGTAATTTGTTCACCCAACATGCTGTTCGTCTTATGGGAGAGACACCTCTAGTGAACTGTGGACCCCGGTCCAATTCTCTTACTGAAATACAATCTACTGCAATACTTGTTTTACTGTTTTCTGCAAACAATCATCTTCCACACAATACGGTTAATCCTTTGTTACAGCAAGCCGGTGAGATTGACAACCTCACTGTTTCGTTGGGGCAAAGTACTTTGGTTGTGTTGTGCAGGTTCCACGTTGGCGCCGGAATCACTGGTGTTGCGCCGCACTACATCCCGCCGCCATCAACCTTCAACGTGCTTCTTGGCTCCTCCTGGTTCGATAAACCTTGGTTTCTTTCTGAGGGAAAACTTGCTGCTGTGCGCATCATACCTTCCTCTTGGGGTTGCCCAACGAACGTGTGAAATACACGCCATCAAGCACTTTTTCTGGCGCCGTTGCCGGGGAACTGAAGAAAAGCTACACCACAGAGAATTGCCTCCCACGGCAACAGCTCTTTTTCTGGCGCCGTTGCCGGGGAGATCAAGACACGCTGCAAGGGGAGTCTCCACTTCTCAATCTCTTTACTTTGTTTTTGTCTTGCTTAGTTTTATTTACTACTTTGTTTGCTGCACTAAATCAAAATACAAAAAAATTAGTTGCTAGTTTTACTTTACTTGCTATCTTGTTTACTATATCAAAAACACAAAAAAATTAGTTTACTTGCATTTACTTTATCCAGTTTGCTTTATTGTCTTGCACTCTATATTAAAATACAAAAAAAAATTAGTTACTTTTGTTACCATGTCTAGCTCTGAACCTGTTACTTCTTCGCCTGAAGAATTAGTCTTCACTTTTAAACAAGGGGATGAGGAGAGTTTTAAGGATGCTTGGTCTAGAATTTTTACTTCTTATCGTAAAACTGAACCTCAAATGACTCTAAGTTTGCTCCTCAGTAATTTTTATTTTGGTCTTATGGTTCGCTATAGATATGCTTTGGATACTTTAGTGGGAGGAGATTTCCTTCATTGCAAAGGGGATCAAGCTTTTAATGCCATAAAGAAGTTGGTTGCATCACATGATTCAGCTAATAACTTTGATTCAGTCCTCACTAGCATTTATAATAGATTAAATAATCTTGAGATAAGTACATCTCGCTTGAATGATAATTATTGCCACGTTCGTAATCGTCTTGAACAAGTTTTAGTGAACTCTAAACTCTCAATGTGGGATCCTGCTGTTAAAATTGTCATCGGTGATCGAACTCTCCATGCCTACTGTGATATTATGTATGAATTTTGCCTTATGCCTGAAAGTATTTATAAATATTTGAAACTTTGGGGAGTCGAGGAAGGAGGAGAAGAAATAACTCTCATTGATAACTCTACTATAATTCCTAAAGGAATAGCCGCAGGTGTGCATACAACCATTCTTGGAAGAACAATATCCATTGATTATCTTGTTGTTGAAACAGGAAAACTCACACTCGAAAGATCCCTGCTGAAACTATTGGGACCAGTCATTGATGTTGGAGAAGGCACTCTGAAATTCACCTCTATACCGGGGGAAACTCATACATTTCCTAAACCAAAGGGAAAGAAAAACAATAAGAAAGGTAAGGGTAAAGCCGAAGATAAGGTTGACACTTCGTCTCTTGATAATACTTGATACACACTTTCTGCGCCTAGCTGAAAGGCGTTAAAGAAAAGCGCTTATGGGAGACAACCCATGTTTTTACCTACAGTACTTTGTTTTTATTTTGTGTCTTGGAAGTTGTTTACTACTGTAGCAACCTCTCCTTATCTTAGTTTTGTGTTTTGTTGTGCCAAGTTAAGCCGTTGATAGAAAAGTAAGTACTAGATTTGGATTACTGCACAGTTCCAGATTTCTTTGCTGTCACGAATCTGGGTCCACCTCCCTGTAGGTAGCTCAGAAAATTAAGCCAATTTACGTGCATGATCCTCAGATATGTACGCAACTTTCATTCAATTTGAGCATTTTCATTTGAGCAAGTCTGGTGCCATTTTAAAATTCGTCAATACGAACTGTTCTGTTTTGACAGATTCTGCCTTTTATTTCGCATTGCCTCTTTTGCTATGTTGGATGAATTTCTTTGATCCACTAATGTCCAGTAGCATTATGCAATGTCCAGAAGTGTTAAGAATGATTGTGTCACCTCTGAATATGTCAAATTTATATTGTGCACTAACCCTCTAATGAGTTGTTTCGAGTTTGGTGTGGAGGAAGTTTTCAAGGATCAAGAGAGGAGTATGATGCAACATGATCAAGGAGAGTGAAAGCTCTAAGCTTGGGGATGCACCCGGTGGTTCACCCCTGCATATATCAAGAAGACTCAAGCGTCTAAGCTTGGGGATGCCCAAGGCATCCCCTTCTTCATCGACAACATTATCAGGTTCCTCCCCTGAAACTATATTTTTATTCCATCACATCTTATGTGCTTTTTCTTGGAGCGTCGGTTTGTTTTTGTTTTTTGTTTTGTTTGAATAAAATGGATCCTAGAATTCACTTTATGGGAGAGAGACATGCTCCGCTGTAGCATATGGACAAGTATGTCCTTGGTTTCTACTCATAGTATTCATGGCGAAGTTTCTCCTTCGTTAAATTGTTATATGGTTGGAATTGGAAAATGATACATGTAGTAATTGCTATAAATGTTTTGGGTAATGTGATACTTGGCAATTGTTGTGCTCATGTTTAAGCTCTTGCATCATATGCTTTGCACCCATTAATGAAGAAATACATAGAGCATGCTAAAATTTGGTTTGCATATTTGGTTTCTCTAAGGTCTAGATAATTTCTAGTTTTGAGTTTGAACAACAAGGAAGACGGTGTAGAGTCTTATAATGTTTTCAATATGTCTTTTATGTGAGTTTTGCTGCACCGGTTCATCCTTGTGTTTGTTTCAAATAAGCCTTGCTAGCCTAAACCTTGAATCGAGAGGGAATACTTCTCATGCATCCAAAATACTTGAGCCAACCACTATGCCATTTGTGTCCACCATACCTACCTATACTACATGGTATTTTCCGCCATTCCAAAGTAAATTGCTTGAGTGCTACCTTTAAAATTCCATCATTCACCTTTGCAATATATAGCTCATGGGACAAATAGCTTAAAAACTATTGTGGTATTGAATATGTAATTATGCACTTTATCTCTTATTAAGTTGCTTGTTGTGCGATAACCATGTTCATCGGGGACGCCATCAACTTTTCATTGTTGAATTTCATGTGAGTTGCTATGCATGTTCGTCTTGTCTGAAGTAAGAGAGATCTACCACCATATGGTTAAGCATGCATATGTTAGAGAAGAACATTGGGCCGCTAACTAAAGCCATGTTCCATGGTGGAAGTTTCAGTTTTGGACAATAATCCTCAAATCTCAAATGAGAAAATTATTAATTGTTGTTATATGCTTATGCATAAAAGAGGAGTCCATTATCTGTTGTCTATGTTGTCCCGGTATGGATGTCTAAGTTGAAGAATAATCAATAGCGAGAAATCGAATGCGAGCTTTCTCCTTAGACCTTTGTACAGGCGGCATAGAGGTACCCCTTTGTGACACTTGGTAAAAACAATGCATTGTGATGACCCGGTAGTCCAAGCTAATTAGGACAAGGTGCGGGCACTATTAGTACACTATGCATGAGGCTTGCAACTTATAAGATATAATTTACATGATGCATATGCTTTATTACTACCGTTGACAAAATTGTTTCATGTTTTCAAAATCAAAGCTCTAGCACAAATATAGCAATCGATGCTTTTCCTCTATGGAGGACTATTCTTTTACTTTCAATGTTGAGTCAGTTCACCTATCTCTCTCCACCTCAAGAAGCAAACACTTGTGTGAACTGTGCATTGATTCCTACATATTTGCTTATTGCACTTATTATATTACTCTATGTTGACAATATCCATGAGATATACATGTTACAAGTTGAAAGCAACCGCTGAAACTTAGTCTTCTTTTGTGTTGTTTCAATATCTCTACTTTGAATTATTGCTTTATGAGTTAACTCTTATGCAAGACTTATTGATGCTTGTCTTGAAGTACTATTCATGAAAAGTCTTTGCTTTATGATTCACTTGTTTACTCATGTCATATACAATGTTTTGATCGCTGCATTCACTACATATGCTTTACAAATAGTATGATCAAGATTATGATGGCATGTCACTCCGTAAATTATCTCGTGTTATCGTTTTACCGCTCGGACGAGCAGAACTAAGCTTGGGGATGCTGATACGTCTCCGACGTATCTATAATTTCTTATGTTCCATGCCACATTATTGATGTTATCTACATGTTTTATGCACACTTTATGTCATATTCGTGCATTTTCTCGGAACTAACCTATTAACAAGATGCCGAAGTGCCGATTCTTGTTTTCTGCTGTTTTTGGTTTCAGAAATCCTAGTAAGGAAATATTCTCGGAATTGGACGAAATCAAAGCCCAGGGGCCTATTTTCTCACGAAGCTTCCAGAAGTCCGAAGGAGAGACGAAGAGGGGCCACGGAGGGGCCACACTATAGGCGGCGCGCCCCTTGGCCGCGCCGGCCTGTAGTGTGGGGCCCCGTGCCGCCTCTTGACCTGCCCTTCCGCCTATAAAAAGTCTCCGTGACGAAACCCCCAGCATCGAGAACCACGATACGGAAAACCTTCCAGAGACGCCGCCGCCACCGATCCCATCTCGGGGATCCAGAGATCGCCTCCGGCACCTCGCCGGAGAGGGGAATCATCTCCCCGGAGGACTCTACGCCGCCATGGTCGCCTCCGGTGTGATGTGTGAGTAGTCTACCCCTGGACTATGGGTCCATAGCAGTAGCTAGATGGTTGTCTTCTCCCCATTGTGCTATCATTGTCGGATCTTGTGAGCTGCCTAACATGATCAAGATCATCTATCTGTAATTCTATATGTTGCGTTTGTTGGGATCCGATGAATAGAGAATACTTGTTATGTTGATTATCAAAGTTATGCTATGTGTTGTTTATGATCTTGCATGCTCTCCGTTACTAGTAGATGCTCTGGCCAAGTAGATGCTTGTAACTCCAAGAGGGAGTACTTATGCTCGATAGTGGGTTCATGCTCGCATTGACACCGGGACAGGATGAGAAAGTTCTAAGGTTGTGTTGTCTTTGTTGCCACTAGGGATAAAACATTAGTGCTATGTTCAAGGATGTAGTCACTAGTTACATTACGCACCATACTTAATGCAATTGTCTGTTGTTAGCAACTTAATACTGGAAGGGGTTCGGATGATAACCTGAAGGTGGACTTTTTAGGCATAGATGCAGTTGGATGACGGTCTATGTACTTTGTCGTAATGCCCAATTAAATCTCACTATACTCATCATGATATGTATGTGCATGGCCATGCTCTCTTTATTTGTCAATTGCCCAACTGTAATTTGTTCACCCAACATGCTGTTCGTCTTATGGGAGAGACACCTCTAGTGAACTGTGGACCCCGGTCCAATTCTCTTACTGAAATACAATCTACTGCAATACTTGTTTTACTATTTTCTGCAAACAATCATCTTCCACACAATACGGTTAATCCTTTGTTACAGCAAGCCGGTGAGATTGACAACCTCACTGTTTCGTTGGGGCAAAGTACTTTGGTTGTGTTGTGCAGGTTCCACGTTGGCGCCGGAATCACTGGTGTTGCGCCGCACTACATCCCGCCGCCATCAACCTTCAACGTGCTTCTTGGCTCCTCCTGGTTCGATAAACCTTGGTTTCTTTCTGAGGGAAAACTTGCTGCTGTGCGCATCATACCTTCCTCTTGGGGTTGCCCAACGAACGTGTGAAATACACGCCATCAGTACCATTCATGAAAAGTCTTTGCTATATGATTCACTTGTTTACTCATGTCATATACATTGTTTTGATCGCTGCATTCACTACATATGCTTTACAAATAGTATGATCAAGGTTATGATGGCATGTCACTCCAGAAATTATCTTTGTTATCGTTTTACCTGCTCGGGACGAGCAGAACTAAGCTTGGGGATGCTGATACGTCTCCGACGTATCGATAATTTCTTGTGTTCCATGCCACATTATTGATGTTATCTACATGTTTTATGCACACTTTATGTCATATTCGTGCATTTTCTGGAACTAACCTATTAACAAGATGCCGAAGTGCCAGTTGCTGTTTTCTGCTGTTTTTGGTTTCAGAAATCCTAGTAACGAAATATTCTCGAAATTTGACGAAATCAACGCCCAGGGTCATATTTTGCCACGAAGCTTCCAGAAGACCGAAGAGGAGACGAAGTGGGGCCACGAGGCGCCCAAACCCTAGGGCGGCGCGGCCTGCCCCTTGGCCGCGCCGACCTGTGGTGTGGGGCCCTCGTGTGGCCCCCTGACCTGCCCTTCCGCCTACTTAAAGCCTCCGTCGCGAAACCCCCAGTACCGAGAGCCACGATACGGAAAACCTTCCAGAGACGCCGCCGCCAATCCCATCTCGGGGGATTCAGGAGATCGCCTCCGGCACCCTGCCGGAGAGGGGAATCATCTCCCGGAGGACTCTACACCGCCATGGTCGCCTCCGGAGTGATGAGTGAGTAGTCTACCCCTGGACTATGGGTCCATAGCAGTAGCTAGATGGTTGTCTTCTCCCCATTGTGCTTAATTGTCGGATCTTGTGAGCTGCCTAACATGATCAAGATCATCTATCTGTAATTCTATATGTTGCGTTTGTTGGGATCCGATGAATAGAGAATACTTGTTATGTTGATTATCAAAGTTATGTCTATGTGTTATTTATGATCTTGCATGCTCTCCGTTACTAGTAGATGCTCTGGCCAAGTAGATGCTTGTAACTCCAAGAGGGAGTATTTATGCTCGATAGTGGGTTCATGTCTCCGTGAATCTGGGGAAGTGACAGAAATCTCTAAGATTATGGATGTGCTGTTGCCACTAGGGATAAAACATTGGTGCTATGTTCAAGGACGTAGTTACTGATTACATTACGCGCAATACTTAATGCAATTATCTATTGTTAGCAACTTAATACTGGAGGGGGTTCGGATGATAACCTGAAGGTGGACTTTTTAGGCATAGATGCATGCTGGATAGCGGTCTATGTACTTTGTCGTAATGCCCAATTAAATCTCACTATACTCATCATAATATGTATGTGCATGGTCATGCCCTCTTTATTTGTCAATTGCCCAACTGTAATTTGTTCACCCAACATGCTGTTTATCATATGGGAGAGACACCTCTAGTGAACTGTGGACCCCGGTCCAATTCTCTATACTGAAATACAATCTACTGCAATACCGTTCTACTGTTTTCTGCAAACAATCATCATCCACACTATACATCTAATCCTTTGTTACAGCAAGCCGGTGAGATTGACAACCTCGCTGTTTCGTTGGGGCAAAGTACTTTGGTTGTGTTGTGCAGGTTCCACGTTGGCGCCGGAATCCCTGGTGTTGCGCCGCACTACACCCCGCCGCCATCAACCTTCAACGTGCTTCTTGGCTCCTACTGGTTCGATAAACCTTGGTTTCATACTGAGGGAAAACTTGCCGCTGTACGCATCACACCTTCCTCTTGGGGTTCCCAACGGACGCGTGTTGTACGCGTATCATATGCCTTGAACTCCTTAGCTGTAAAGTTAGTACCGTTGTCTGTGACAATGCTATGAGGCACTCCAAACCAAAAAACGAGGCCCTTCACAAACTTTATTGCCGACGCTGCATCTGGTGAATTTATTGGCTTCGCTTCTACCCACTTGGTGAATTTGTCGACAGCAACCAACAGGTACTCGTATCCTCCTGGCGAAGCTTTATGCAACTTGCCCACCATATCAAGTCCCCATTGGGCAAAGGGCCACGACAATGGTATTGGCATCAGCTCTGCCGCCGGAGAGTGAGGTTTTGCGGCGAATCTCTGGCACGCATCGCAGGTTCTTACTATCTCTTTTGCATCCTCGATTGCTGTCAACCAGTAAAATCATGCCCGAAAAACCTTGGCCACAATAGCTCGGCTGCTCGCGTGGTGACCACATATTCCTTCATGCACATCTTTTAGGATTATCCTTCCTTCTTCGGGTGTGACACACCTTTGAAGGACACCTGAAATACTTCGCGTGTATAACTCCCCTTTGACCACTGTGAAAGCTTTGGATCGTCGAATAATTCGCCTTGCCACCACTGGATCATCGGGTATTTCTTTCCTAAGGATATACGATATGTACGATTGCATCCAAGGAACTTCTACCATCATCACAAGCTCTTGGTCCTCTTCATCCTCCACGGCTTCTTTGAGGGGCGCCGAAGTTTTTTCTTCCTTTGCTTTTTTCTGCGCCTTCTTCGGCTTTGTGGATCTCTCCGCTATCTCTTCCCAAAATACACCTGGCAGGATTGGAAGGCACTGCGACCCGATGTTTGCGAGAACGTCGGCTTCATCATTGCTCAACCCACTGATGTGATTTACCTCGCATCCATCAAACAGCTTCTCAAGCTCATTGTACACCTCCTTATATGCTATCATGCTATCATTGACTGCATCACATTGGTTCATAACTTGCTGAGCCACCAATTGTGAGTCGCCAAAGATTTTTAGTCGAGTTGCACCGCAAGCTTTCGCCATCTTCATCCCGTGTATGAGGGCTTCGTATTCTGCTTCATTGTTGGATGCGTTTGGGAACGTCATCCGTAGGACATACTTTAACTTGTCGCCTTCGGGTGATATAAGTATCACTCCTGCTCCAGCTCCTTCTACTCTCTTGGATCCATCAAAGTTCATGGTCCAAGTTCTCGACAAATCTGGGGGTCCCGTGTTTTGCAGCTCCATCCACTCTGCAATGAAATCTAGCAAAACTTGCAACTTGATTGCCTTTCTTTTTTCATACGTGATGTCCCGAGGGGAAAGTTCTATTCCCCAAAGGGAGACACGCCCTGTAGCTTCTGGATTGTTCAGTATATTTGAAAGAGGTGCTTCATTGACTACTATTATCGGGTGTGCCGAAAAGTAGTGGCGCAACTTTCTTGCCGTTGTAATCACTCCATATGCTAACTTCTGGTATTGCGGGTACCGCTGTTTGGAAGGCGATAAAACTTCACTGATGAAATATACCGGCCTTTGCACTCCATGGAGCTTTCCTTCTTCTTCTCTTTCGACGACTAGCACAGTGCTGACCACCTGGGGTGTGGCTGCAATGTATAGCAGGAGAGGTTCCTTTTCCTTCGGCGCCACCAAGATTGGTGGTGTCGAGATTGTGCGTTTTAGATCCTCGAAAGCTCTACCGGCTTCCTCGTTCCACTGGAATTTCTCCGCTTGCTTTATTAAGGCGTAGAACGGTAACGCTTTTTCTCCCAGCCTGGCGACGAACCTGCTTAAAGCTGCGACTCGCCCAGTTAGTTGATGTATTTCTTTCAACTTTGTTGGCTTCCTCATTGTTACGATAGCTTGTATTTTGTCGGGATTTGCTTCAATCCCTCTTGCTGAAACTAGGAACCCAAGAAGTTCTCCTGCTGGGACGCCGAAGGAGCACTTCGTCGGGTTCAGCTTGAGGCAGAATTTATCGAGGTTGTCGAAGGTTTCCTTGAGATCCTCGATCAGCGTCGTCCCCTTTTTTGACGTTATGACGACATCGTCGATGTACACTTGCACATTCTTTCCAATCTGTGTCGCCAAACACTTCTGCATCATCCTCTGATATGTTGCTCCCGCGTTTTTCAGACCAAAGGGCATTGTTCTGTAGCAAAACACGCAGTAAGGTGTGATGAACGCTGTTTTTACTTCATCTTCTTCTTTTAATCTGATCTGGTTATAACCAGAATATGCGTCCAAAAAGGAAAGACGTTCACATCCTGCCGTGGAGTCGATAATTTGGTCGATCCTTGGGAGGGGAAAGTGATCCTTTGGACAATGTTTATTGAGACACGTAAAGTCGACGCACATGCGAAGGACCTTAGTGTTTTTCTTCGGCACCAACACTGGATTTGCTAAACATGTGGCCTCTGTGTGCAGCTCCTTGATAAAACCAGCTTCTCTCAGTCGATCAATTTCTGACAGCATAGCCTTGCGGTTTGGTTTCGAAAAACGTCGCAAAGGTTGTTTGATTGGTCTCGCTAGTGGATCCAAGTTTAGGTGGTGCTCGGCAAGTTCCCTGGGTACTCCTGGCATGTCAGCTGGACACCATGCGAAGATTTTCCAGTTCTCACGGAGGAACTCGACGAGCGCGCTTTCCTATGCGAGGTCCATGTCGTTTGCGATGGATGTCGTCTTTTTTGGATCCGTCGGGTGAATCTGCACCTCCTTAGAATTTTTCTCAGTGTTGAAAGTTGACTCTTTATTTGGCCTTCCGACGTCTGGCAGCACGTCGTAGTCAGTCATAAGCCTTGACGCCAAATATTCAGCTTGCATCCCGAAAGTTTCTGATATTCGATGAAAATCCTTATCACACTTATCGGCTAGGGCGAAGCTTCCTTTGACTATGATTGGTCCCTTAGGTCCAGGCATCCTCCACAACAGGTACGTGTAATGTGGTACCGCCATAAATCTAGCATATGCTGGTCGTCCCAACAAAGCGTGGTATTGTGACGGGAAATCTACGACTTCAAACTCCAGCCTTTCGATTCTGTAATTTTCTCGGGTCCCAAACTGAACGTCGAGATTAATCTTCCCCAGCGGATAACTTGGTTTCTCCGGTGTGATACCATGGAACCTCGTGTCCGTTGGTTTAAGGTTGGCTAGGGATATGTTCATCTTCCTTAGTGTATCCGCATACATAAGGTTTAAGTTGCTGCCGCCATCTATGAACACGCGAGATACGTCGAACCCTGCGATGACTGCTGGTAGGATAAATGCTGACTGCCCTGGTCGAGGAACTTGCTGTGGATGATCCGCTATGGTGAAGCCAATGTCTTTTCCTGACCAATTAAGATACTCGACTGTTGGTGGAGGCATTTTTTCTGCCATGAACACCTGTCGCGAGATTACTTTCTGAGCTCTATTGGATGGCCTTCCCTTCTGAATCATCGAGACCGCTCCATTAGAGTTAGGATCAACATAAGGCGGTGGTGCAGGTGCTGCCGCTATTCTGAGCTGATGTCGATTTTCGTCCGTAATCGCGGGAGGAGGTGGCAAGTGAATCTCACTCCTGGGTTCTCGAGGATTTCTCTGTGCTGCCTGAGCATTAGCATGCCCTGCATACCTTAGCATTGCCTGGAAATTTCGACAATCCTTCTGGAGATGTCCTGACTGTCTTTTCCCGTTGCTGTCGAGGAAAAAATGCATCTGACACGGCCCGTTCCTGCTTGAGCCATCGCTTATATAGGAGTCCGCAGATGACTCAAACGACATGTCGCTGAAGATCTTGGCGAGTTTTTCTCTTGCCCTGGTGCTGATGAAGCGTGACGACGAAGTTTCTTCCTCTCCTGATTCGGTTGACGATGTATAGCTTGAAAAATCGGAATCGACCGCCGACGATCCCGACGAAATCGGAATTTCGACACGATACGATCCCTCTTTCTCGACGCGAAAGTGAAATCTTCCGAACGTCATCTCCATAGGCTCCTCCAGATACGCATATGCATCCAAACGGGAGGGCGGGTGAGGAACAAAATCGACAAGACCAGTTGCGATCTGTTTACCTCGATCCATCGCGTTGCTTGCGGTTGATGAAGTCGACGATCTTGAACGTGCCATCGAGATCGGATCCTTGACGCCTCTAGTTCCCACAGACGGTGCCAATTGACAAGGTATTAACTTGTCAATGCCTACGGTTGTAGACTAGGGTTTAGTTGGAAGTAGAGGGCAAGTAGATCTCGAAGGTTTCAGCCGAAAAGTACTCGACGATTATGAAAACTAGGGTTTGAGAGACAATGATTCGATGCTTTATTTGTCCCTCGACTCCCCCTTATATAGGAGGCGGAGCCGAGGGATTCGTATTGTACAAGTTACAGAGTCCGGGAAGGTTTCTAACTCATCCCGCAAGAGTACAAATAATGCTTCCTATTACAACTCTAGCTTTCCTTAATAATATCTTGGGCTTTCGAATCTTCTTATTCTTCGGGTAGTGGGCCTTCAGTAAACCCCGGGTACTATCTTTGGCAGGCCCATTGGGGATGCCTATGTCAGAATCAGAATTGTGAGTATGAAAACAGGTTTAAACACGTAAGCTATGCTGCTAGTTTCAGGATTCCCGAGACCAAGATGTCGTTTGTTGATGGAGAGCCTCTTCCTTGGAAGTCGGATGATGGGAATTCATCACCACCACCACCGAAGGAGTAATTCGTCATCGGTATTGGCATCCCCTTGGTTTGTTCCAAGCTTGGGGGAGTGCCGCGGTATCACATCATCACTATCTTTTACTTTTTACTATCAAGTAGTGTCATATCATGAGTAGGGAAGTTATCATATAAGATGGGTTGCAGTGTGGAAGTATCTCTCCTTTAGTTGGTTGTCTATGTATCCCTTGGTGCGAGTTATCGTTATGGAATATTAATGAGAAGTCTTATCATTTACATATTGCACATCTTATTTTAGTTTGCAATCTCTATTATATGATTGATCTTGTTATTAGTATTGGTATCACTTTGGGAGCATTGAGTAAATCTATTTGGTTTTGGCAAACTTAGCATTGGTCAATAGCAACAACACTTTGAGGTTTAAGTAGAAAAAGAAATATATGTAGTTGTTTCATTGTCTTCCTTTCTTGTTAGCTCATAGCTTATTATTCTGAAGTTAAAATTGTTTGTGCTTACAAGGAAGATGCATGATTGTTTCTATCACATGTATATCTGTTTGTTTCCCTCAACTCTTATGCTTGATAATTAACCTTGCTAGCCAAAGACCTGTACTGAGAGGGAATGCTTCTCGTACATCCAAACTTGAACCTAAACCTATGCCATTTGTGTCCACCATAACTACCTACTACATGGTATTTCCTGCCATTCCAAGTAAATACTTCGTGTGCTACCTTTAAACAATTCAAAATTTATCATCTCTTATTTGTGTCAATGTTTTATAGCTCATGAGGAAGTATGTGGTGTTTTATCTTTCAATCTTGTTGGGCAACTTTCACCAATGGACTAGTGGCTTCACCCACTTATCCAATAACTTTGAAAAAAGAGCTGGCAATGGGGTTCCCAGTCCCAAATTAATTAGGGATTTCTATTTTCGTGCCCCTGGTTCCTTAGTTGTGCTTAGTTTTCCCCAGCCTCTTAACTTTTCCTCAGTTTTCTCCTCCCTCTAGTTTGAAACCCCTCGGACGGGAGGGTTGCCGTCAGGTTAGAGGCCTTACCGTTACCGTTAATCTGACGGGTGGGGTTGCACAGATCGAGGTGGGGCAGCACAGAGGGCAGTTCCACTCTGACCGTCTCGTGCTGACGGGTAGCCATCCATTTGTCGCTGACGCGTGGGCCGTTTTATTTCCTGATTGTATACGCGGTGCTGCCAATGACAAATGGGGCCGCTCTATAGGGCTGCCGCAGCCAATGACCAGTGGGGTCGTCTATTTTTCAAGAAAATACATATATAACCGCTCTGTGTGGCTGCCGCAGCCAATGACCAGTGGGGTCGTCTATTTTTCAGGAAAAGACATATATAACCGCTCTCGTGGGCTGCCGCAGCCAATGACCAGTGGGGTCTTCTATTTATTTAGAGAAAATTATATATTCCCGCTCTGTGGGGCCTCCGCAGCCAATGACCGCTGGGGTCGTCTATTTATTTAGAGAATATCATATAGAGCCGCTCTGTGGGGCCGCCTCAGCCAATGGCAGGTGACTATTTCGCAGCTTAATCTAAAGTGAATCTTATGCTAAACATGGTGCTTCCCGACGGTGACCTAGCAGTGGCGGCGAGCATAGCCGTTCTGACCATACCGATATTGGCATCGTTTGGAGGCTGTGGTGCTCGAATCATGGTGGAAATTGCGATATAATTTTTTTAAATGCATAATATATAGCTAGATCTCTAAATCGATGCATATGAAGCTACATATATATTCTTGGTCATAATTCCCTTATCTAAAGGGGATGGATGCATGGCTTCACGTCGTCGTCGCTTTCATCGTCAGTATCTTCGTCGTCCGAGTAGTAGTACATGTAATATTAATAGAGTCCATTTATTGCCTAATTCTTTCATGGAAAAATTTAGGTGGAATTTTCATGCAAGATATTAGTTATTAGCTCCGCCACTGATATTATGCAATAGTAACATAGTCTGGAAACGAAACGGAGGGCGAAATACATGTAGCCCCCATAATTAATCACATGCATCATATATGTGGGAGCCACGTGGTGGTGGCAATGATGATAATCCACGTGGAAGCCGTGGCAATGGATCAAGTGTATGTGAACGAAGAAGAGAGAGGCAGAACCTATTGACACAAGGGATGGCCGTTGTGGGTGTTTATAAGGGAGAGATGACCGTTGTAGGGGTTTACACAATAAATTAAGGAGGAGGTGACCGTTGTGGCCTTGTGGGGGTTTACACAATAAATTAAGGCTAGTCATAGTGCATAGTATCATATTGTTGTATCATGCATATGGTATTTGCCTATGATACTATCACTATAGTGGGTGGTATTATAGGGTAATATCATAATCTTCTAAATTTATTGTTTTGTAGAATCTCAATACAAAATGTGTGTACAAGATCTATTTAGATACTAGCACTATGGCCAGCCTAAGGAGGACATGATCGTTGTGGGGGTAGTCATCTAGGTTTTGTGTTTAGTCAAACTTCCCTTTAAACTTTGACCACATATATAGGAAAAAGTAGTAGCATTTATGACACTAATTTAGTATCCCGAGATCCCTTCAAATGGTAATTCATGATAGTTTATCATTTTACCGTAATGGCTACAAGAAATGGGTGATTGTTCATCATTTTACCGTGAAAAGTAATGCCTAAAAGAAATGGTAATTCATGATAGTTTATCATTTTACCGTAATGGCTACAAGAAATGGGTGATTGTTCATCATTTTACCGTGAAAAGTAATGCCTAAAAGAAATGGTAATTCATGATAGTTTATCATTTTACCGTAATGGCTACAAGAAATGGGTGATTGTTCATCATTTTACCGTGAAAAGTAATGGCTAAAAGAAATGGTAATTCATGATAGTTTATCATTTTGGGATCCCTATCATTTTACCGTAATGGCTACAAGAAATCGGTGATTGTTCATCATTTTTTGTGTGGAAAGTAATGGCTACAAGAAATGGGTGATGGTGTATCATTTTTTGCGTGGAAAGTAATGGCTACAATAAATTGGTGATGGTGTATCATTTTTTGCGTGAAAAGTAATGGCTACAACAAATGGGTGATGGTGTATCATTTTTTGCGTGAAAAGTACAAATCGGTGATGGTTTATCATTTTTTGCGTGAAAAATAATACCTAAAAGAGTTTATAATTTATCTCGTGAAAAATAATACAGAAAACCAAACTTTAGCATACTGGGTAACCGCCCTTTAGCATACATAGAGGGTGGAAGCTAACCGCCGACAGAGAGAGAGAGAGGATGGTGGCCCCGACCAGAGAGAGATAGGGGTTATCCTGCCCATTAAATCATACGATCAACGGTCGGCGGGCACGATCCGCGTGACATGGGCTAGACCAATTAGGGCAATGTTGGGCGTCTGTGAGAATTTGTGAAGGGAGAGGGCAAAACTGAGTAGTATCAAGAAACCAAGGGCAAGTGAGTAGTAAACAGACTAAGGAATTCAAATATGAGATTTAAAAAATGAAAAATGCGTGTTTTGTACAATGAAACCCATCTTGGCCTACCTCAAACTATTTGCAATACAAATATACATGAGTGTGAAAATTATGGCCTCATTCAGACAAAGTATGTTTTGGGGAAAGCTATTTTGGGTAGGGCTTATTGTGGAAAACCATGCACCTTCATAGCTACTAGGTGATTTGAGAAGTGGCAATTTGTGGTAAAACTTGATTTATCTATGATTTATCTATGATTTGAGAAGTGGCAACTTGTGGTAAAGACTCCATGAGTAAGTGCCACTCTTTTTCGTAATTTTTTGCACATTAAATAACTCATTTAACTGGTTAATCCCATTTGTTGACTCTCGGTTGACCAGCCACTTGAGGGTAAAACTGAGTATATTGCACTAGCCAGTATTTGCACCCAAGGGGAAAACTGAGCACACAAAAAATGCTAGTATATGACTCGAGGGTATACCTGAGTATATCTAAATTTCCAAGGTTAGACTCGAGGACGCGTGTTGCGGTGTAGAAGTGGAAGACGTGCCATTGTTGACGCATGTCGCGGTGCAAACGTGCACTAGTGGACGTGGGTCGCATTTAGGACTCGTAAGCCCCTCTCTCCCTCCCTCTGCACACAGTACGTCTCATTCTCGCTCACGCAGGAAACCACGTCTCTCACGTCCCATCAACTTCTCCAAATCGAAGGAAAAACCCCAACCGCCGTACGAGCCCTGCCGGCGATGGAGAAGAAGAATGCGCCGGCGGCCATCGCCCCCGAGCCCGTCGCCTCCGAGCTCGTCGCATCCGAGCCCGTCGCCGCCGAGCCCGTCGCATCTGAGCCCGTCGCATCCGAGCCCGTCGCCTCCGAGCCCGTCGCCTCCGAGCCCATCGCCTCCAAGCCCGTCGCCGCCGAGCCCGTCGCCTCCAAGCCCATCGCCGCCGAGCCCGTCGCCGCTGCCGAGCCCGTCGCCGCCGAGCCCGGCGCCTCAGAGCCCGTCGCCGCCGAGCCCGTCGCCTCCGAGGGCGGCGCATCCAAGCGCGGTGCCTCCGTGAGCTGGGCCTCTCTCGTGGGTGACGGACCACTTCACAAGATCGGCGAATTCTTACTGGCGAATGAGGAGTACGTGGACGCCTACTCTGCTATGAGGCAAGTCTGTAGAAATTGGCGCTCAGGTTTACCTGAGCCCGACGTGCACCTGCACAAATGGATCATGGTAGACCACGCCCTTCCACGCGCCGCTGAGTTCACCTTCCTCCAGCTCGGCACATCCCGCTACGTCACCATAGATCTATCGGAAGTTCGTACAAGGTTCAAATTCCTCCAAATTCCTCCATATCTATAGGGTTAATATATTCTTATTTTCAATCTTAGTGTTGAATGTTATCTTCATCAATATATTTTAGATACAACTTTGTCGGCTTTTGCCGTGGTGTCATCGTGCTTGCCCAGAAGAACCCGCCGCACAAGATACGGCTTCTGAACCCACTCACAAAGGCATCGAACACTATGTTTGAGGCGCAGATGCCATCTGTTTTTCTGAATTCAGTCGCTGTGATCAAATCCCCGACTATGGTCTTCGTTTGCTCACATTACCCGAACGAAATTAGTTGGGTCGATGAGAGCACTCCAACTAAGGATATATATGAAGATTGGGGAGATGGTAGTTTTTCGATGGAGAACCATAGTTTGCGTTGCATTACCCCGTTCAATGGTGAACTGTATGCAATAGCTGTGGATAATTTTGAGTCCGGAAGAATAGTGTGCACCAATGTACAGTTGCAGCAGCGCGCGAGCACTGTCAAGATGGAGACACTAATTTCATTTCCACAACTTGGAAATGACAAGTTCTATCTTGTGAAGTCGGATGGTGATCTGCTGCTTGTGTTGTTGGACAACATGCTTTTGGAGGACCAACCATTGGTGTACCGTGTGGACACTCAGAGCCGCTCTCTCTATCCGGTCAGTAACATTGGCTGTCATGCATTCTTCGTGCATTATATCCGGTGTATCTCCATCGACACCATAGTGCACCCGACACTTCTACCTGGCTGCATCTACTACGCCGATTTGGGTTATATCAGAGAGTACATTCATGATACAAAGGCCTGGGATGAATGGCCACGATATGTGAATAGAATGGGAAACTACGGTCTGAGAAATGAACACAGGCCATACCGTCTGGAGGATGTATTGGCCGCATACTGCAGACGGAAGGAGTTCAATGAATATTTCCTTGGGATAATGCACGGATGGGACGACGAAGAAATATATGAGCAATGAAGAATCTTCTAGCTGGCCATACATTGCGTGCGTCTTGTATTTTTTTTCATCTTAGTTTGTCGTGAACATTAACAATGTTATTGGCTGCTTTTGGCTGCTGTATGCAGTTTATGTATTATACGTTTTCTGATTATGCTGCTGTGAATTTATCATATACTAGCTTCTAGATTTGCTGCCATATTGGGCAAAAAACGAGGGTCAAAAGGCAGAAATAGAGAAGCTTCTCTAGATTTGATACTAATTTGGTGAAAAAGACAGAGAGAGAAAGAGGGGAAAAGGTGCTCTTAAAAGGGAAAATGCCAATTTGGGCCGAGAGAGACAAAAATGAGCTCCTGCTCACGTGCAACCAAACGCTATCTCGTCCTGTCCCACGCGGTCCCTTTCTACCAGCTCCACGCGACGAGGGCCCACACGACGCGGCCCCACACGTCAGCACAGCACGGAACGGTCAACTTAACGGGAATCCTGCCGTCTGAGCTGCTTCTGCGGGTTTCAAACAAGGACTTGGGGAAAACTGAGGAAAAACTAAGGAGCTAGGGAAAACTGAGCACAACTAAGGAAACGAGGGCACGAAAATAGAAATCCCAATTAATTAACTTTCATAATTTTACAAATAGACACTCCTCCATGGTATGTGATTGTTGGACGGCACCCGAGGATTCGGTTAGCCATGGCTTGAGAAAGCAAAGGTGGGGAGGAGTGTCATCTAAATAAAACTAAAATAAAAAGACACTCCTTCATGGTATGAGATTGTTGGCAGGCACCCGAGGATTCGGTTAGCCGTGGTTTGTGAAAGCAAAGGTTGGAAGGAGTGTCAACCAAACATAAAACTTTATGGGAGCCGCTCTTCGAGAGTTTGTCTGGCAAGGGGGTTAGAGTACCCGCTACCATTCGTTGACAACAACAAACACCTCTCAAAATGTTACTTTTATTCTCTTTATATGATTTCAAAACTGAAAAAGCTCTAGCACATGAGTTAATCCCTGCTTCCCTCTGCGAAGGGCCTGTCTTTTACTTTGTGTTGAGTCAGTAAACCTATTTCCCTCCATCTTAAGCAAGCATTTGAGTTGTTGTGATCAAACCATCTATATTGTGATTTACTTCATCATGTCTTTTATTCTTCCTTGTTTAGTACAAGTTTTATCTAAATGAATATAGCTTTGAAGGTTATCAATGATTATGAGGAGATTATTATGACTGAGTATGCAAGTTGCGCCATATTAGCTTTAACATAATACGTTAATTGTTCTCTGACCAAGAACGAAGTTTGCCATCACCAATTATGATTTCTTGTGCACCTTTATTTGTGATTACCTTTTACTTGTTTCAAGTTGAATTATATGAGGAAGTTGTTTACTAGAATGTCTTGTGTGAATTGATATGATGCTTCTTGTCCGTATTTTATTTATCGACTCTTCAGTCCATAAACATGTGGTCATGTTTACCGAGTTCAGTTTCGCTTGGGGACAAGCGAAGTCTAAGCTTGGGTGGAGTTGATACGTCCATTTTGCATCACTAGTTTATATCATAATTTTCTGTTATTCATTGATATATTTCATATATGGAGATGATACTTATGTTATTTCATCTATTTTACATGTTTCATGATTATTGGAAGATCGCGCACCGGAGCCAGGATTCTGCTGGAAAAAGCGTCGTCAGAAGGCAATATTTCGGAAGATCAACAATTGACAGAAATTATACGGAAAATCCTATTTTTCCAGAAGACGAAGGGAGCCAGAAGGGGGAGCCGAGGAGGGCCGCCATGGGCCCACCTCATAGGCCGGCGCGGGCCAAGGCCTGGCCGCGCCGCCCTGTGAGGAGGGGGCCCACAGCCCCCTCTGGCCTCCTCTCCTTCGCGTACATCTTCGTCCCGAAAACCTAAGCTCCAGAGGATAGTCGCAAAGAGTCACAACCGCCTCTGCGGGGCGGAAAACACCAGAGAGAAAAGAGCTCTCCGGCAGGCTGAAATCTGCCGGGGAAATTCCCTCCCGGAGGGGGAAATCGACGCCATCGTCACCGACATCGAGCTGGACATCATCTCCATCACCATCATCTTCATCTTCATCATCATCACCGCCGTCTCCACCGCTGCACATCGTCACCGCTGTAACAATTTGGGTTGGATCTTGATTGTTTGATAGGGGAAACTCTCCCGGTATTGATTTCTACTTGTTATTGATGCTATTGAGTGAAACCATTGAACCAAGGTTTATGTTCAGATTGTTATTCATCATCATATCACCTCTGATCATGTTCCATATGATGTCTCGTGAGTAGTTCGTTTAGTTCTTGAGGACATGGGTGAAGTCTAAATGTTAGTAGTGAATTATGGTTGAGTAATATTCAATGTTATGATATTTAAGTTGTGGTGTTATTCTTCTAGTGGTGTCATGTGAACGTCGACTACATGATACTTCACCTTTATGGGCCTAGGGGAATACATCTTGTATTCGTTTGCCAATTGCGGGGTTGCCGGAGTGACAGAAACCTAAGCCCCAGTTGGTATATCGATGCAGGAGGGATAGCAGGATCTCAGAGTTTAAGGCTGTGGTTAGATTTATCTTAATTACTTTCTTGTAGTTGCGGATGCTTGCAAGGGGTATAATCACAAGTATGTATTAGTCCTAGGAAGGGCGGTGCATTAGCATAGGTTCACCCACACAACACTTATCAAAACAATGAAGATTAATCGGCTGTATGAAGCGAAAGCACTAGACTAAATTCCCGTGTGTCCTCAAGAACGTTTGGTCATTATAAGTAAACAAACCGGCTTGTCCTTTGTGCTAAAAAGGATTGGGCCACTCGCTGCAATTGTTACTCTCGCACTTTACTTACTCGTACTTTATTCAACTGCTACATCAAAACCCCCTGAATACTTGTATGTGAGCATTTACAGTGAATCCTTCATCAAAACTGCTTGTCAACACCTTCTGCTCCTCATTGGGTTCGATACTCTTACTTATCGAAAATACTACGATACACCCTCTATACTTGTGGGTCATCAATACATACCAAACTCATATATATGATGGGGCAATAAAAATTCACTACTGAAATCATGTCACTCGGACCCTAGCAACAAGCGTTAAACATATCAAAGGTGTATCGACACCATACACAAAAATTCTCAAGATAAACACAACAAGTATCGATACATATGCTGTAGGGATTCGTTGCATAGAAAACAAAAAAATTCCTACCGCGAGAACGCAATCCAAGCCAAGATGCAATCTAGAAGATGGGAGCAACGAGGGGATGAACGAGACTAACCCTTGAAGATTTCCAAAGCCTATAAGAGTAGGCTCTTATTGCTACGGTAGACGATCACTTGCCACTTGCAAAAGCGCGTAGAAGATCTTGATCACGGTGCCACGATCGGGCAGCACCTCCATACTCGGTCACACGTTCGGTGTTGATGAAGACGACGTCCTTCTCCCCGTTCCAGCGGGCAGCGGAAGTAGTAGATCCTCCTCGGAATCCCGACAACACGACGGCGTGGTGGCGGTGGTGGTGGAGAACTCCGGTAGGGCTTCGCCTATGCGCTGCGGGAGTTTGTATGTGGAGGAGGAGAGGCTAGGGTTTGGGAAGAGGGGGGCTTGGGCGCCGGCCTCAAGGGGTGCGGCCAAGGTGAAGGCTCT
Source organism: Lolium perenne (assembly GCF_019359855.2). NCBI lineage: Eukaryota > Viridiplantae > Streptophyta > Magnoliopsida > Poales > Poaceae > Lolium > Lolium perenne. The sequence continues at coordinate 203,372,345 of NC_067244.2, forward strand.
AGTGGCCGGCCCCCTCCCCTTGCTCCTCATTATATAGGTGGAACCCCCAAGAGTTGTAGTCCAAGTCTTCGAATAAGACCCCAACACACAAACTTGGCATAAGGTGGGAAACCTACCCAAGGTGGGACTCCTACTCAAGGTGGGAGTCCCACCCCTTCCTTGAGGGGGTTGGCCGGCCACCATGGGTGGAATCCACCTGGGATTCCTTCCCCTTAGGGCTGGCCGGCCATGCTAGTGGAGTCCCTCCGGGACTCCACCTTCCATAGTGCCATTCTTCCGGACTTTTCTAGAACCTTCTAGAACCTACCATAAATGCACCGGATCATTTCCAAACTTGGAATATGACTTCCTATATATGAATCTTATTCTCCGGACCATTCCGGAACTCCTCGTGATATCCTGGATCCCATCCGAGACTCCGAACAAAACTTCGAACTCCATTCCATATTCCATATCTACTTAAACGACATCAAACCTTAAGTGTGTCACCCTACGGTTCGCGAACTATGTAGACATGGTTGAGACTTCTCTCCGACCAATAACCAATAGCGGGATCTGGAGATCCATAATGGCTCCCACATATTCAACGATGACTTTAGTGATCGAATGAACCATTCACATACGATACCAATTCCCTTTGTCACGAGATATTTTACTTGTCCGAGATTTGATCATCGATATCTCTATACCTCGTTCAACCTCGTCTCATGACAAGTACTCTTTACTCGTACCGTGGTATGTGGTCTCTTTATGAACCATTCATATGCTTGCAAGCTATTAGACGACATTCCACCGAGAGGGCCCAGAGTATATCTATCCGTCATCGGGATGGACAAATCCCACTGTTGATCCATATGCCTCAACTCATACTTTCCGGATACTTAATCCCACCTTTATAACCACCCATTTACGCAGTGGCGTTTGATGTAATCAAAGTACCTTTCCAGTATAAGTGATTTACATGATCTCATGGTCATAAGGACTAGGTAACTATGTATCGAAAGCTTATAGCAAATAACTTAATGGCGTGATCTTATGCTACGCTTAATTGGGTGTGTCCATTATATCATTCATATAATGACATAACCTTGTTATTAATAACATCCAATGTTCATGATCATGAAACCGATGATCATCTATTAATCAACAAGCTAGTTATACAAGAGGCTTGCTAGGGACTCCTTGTTGTTCACATAACACACATGTATCAATGTTTCGGTTAATACAATTATAGCATGGTATGTAAACATTATCATAAACTCAAAGATATTATAATAACTATTTATTATTGCCTCTTGGGCATATCTCCAGCAGTCTCCCACTTGCACTAGAGTCAATAATCTAGTTTACATTTGTAAAGATATAACACCTTGGCCTTCTGGTACTTTATCATGTTTTGCTCACGGGAGAGGTTTTAGTCAACGGATCTGACACGCTCAGAAACGTATGTATTTTGCAATTCATTTGCGTCTCAACGCATCACTCATTTCCAAATGAGTCGGCATTAAATATGTTTGGTCTTCTGGTGGAACCTTAATTCCGCGGTCTGAAATATGTCACTAATATTGTCACACACAATATAGCTTCAAAGTTCTGACTCTGTCGGAACTACAGCAAGTTCTCAAAGAACCTCTTGACTTAACATCCTTTGTCATTGTCAAAACAATGACATACTCTGCCTTCTTTTGTAGAATCCGTCACAATATTTAGAACTCTTCTAAATCTAGCATAGACAACTTCTAGCTCATTGTGCTACCTTTTAAACAACACTTAGTCTAATTTGAGATTTGAAATTTTATTTTCATATGTGACAAAACTAATATCGGTGCAACACCTTACAGCGATTTGTTTTGTCATTTCTCCATACAAAAAAAAATATATATCCTTGGTTCTTCTCAAGTACTCAAGAATATTCTTACTGTTTTTCAATGATCATCACATGAATCATTCTGGTACATGCTCACAACATTTTTAAGAGCACATGACATCTGATTGTGTACATATTATTTGTGATCTATAATCACTCATGTGTTTTTACTCATTGAGTGTCAGATACACTCAAGTCTTGTTAAAACTTCACATGATGAGAATATTTTCTTAATATTTTTATATTGAACTATTTCAATATTCATTCTATGTACTTTGACTTAAACTTATTTTGTGTTTCAATCTATCTTCATAGATCTTGACACTAAATATGTTTCAGTCCATATTCTTTCATTGAAGTTAATTTCTCAATGAAAACTTTTTAATCAAGTATATAATTACATCATTTATAACCAACTATATGTCATCTACATAAGTATTATAAATATGTCTCAGCGCTCCCACTTAATTTCTTGCAAATGCAAGCATCTTCATCATTTCTGATGAAATCAAAAACTTTTTGACTATTTCATCTGGTGAAGATTCCAACTCCGTGATACTCACTTCATCCAATTGAAGTTCGTATACCTATCTAGTATTCCACGGACTAGCAAAACAATCGGTTGTATCTTGTATACACCTTTAATACACACTTCTGTTAAGTAGTGTATTTTGCCATCCTACTAGCATATCTCATAAAAGAAATATGTAGTGATTACTAGAATAATCCACATAGATAATAAGCATTGCTACGGAAGATCTAATCTTATCGTAGTCAACTCTTTGAACTTTGTCGTAAACAACTTTTTGACTAGTTGAGCTTCTTTAAGGATATTTCATCCAAGTCCATCAATTTCATAGATCTATTTACTTTCAAAAAGTATTCATCTATCTTGGATTTCATGGCGTATAGCCATTTTAACGGAGTCAGGGCCCATCATAACTTCTTTGTTTGTAGTTGGTTTATCATTGTTCAAAATCAATCCTTTGTCCACAAATCATTTATTTGATCACAAAGTAAACCATACTTACAAGGTTCAATATGTACTTCGATCTCCATGGCTAAAACACTTTGTAGTCATGGGAGCCAAGATCGTCGTGGCCGCTTCCGAAACCAATTCCGATGCTGCGCTACTCTGATCATTATGCTCAGGTTCATAAACCTTATCAAATTATATTGTCCTCCCACTCAAATACTTCACTAGAAACAATTTCTCGGAAATAAGAAACATTGACAAACACTTTTGTCTTTGTCTCGTGGGAAGAATTCCCAATTAAATCTCTGGAATAACCAACAAAGACATTCATCCGATTTTGGTTGTAAACTCTTAGACCAAAATTTTAAAGAAAAGACTATTAGGGTTTAAACCCATACCATAACTTGTATGGTGTCATTTCAACGGATCATGATGATGCTCTATTCAGTGTAAAAGCGGTAGTCACTAAAGCATAATCCACAAAAATATAATGGCGTCATAATATTTTATCTCATCATTAATCCAACAAGGTTTGGATACATCTCTCGGATACTATATCATCATTATGATACTCCAAGAAATGTGAGTTGTGGAACAATTTCATGACTCTCTTAGATGTTCGCTAAAACTTGTAATTCAAATATTTTCACCATGATCCAATCATAGATATTTGACTTTTCTATTACGATGATTTCCACTTCATGCTGAAATTTGTTTGAATACATTCAAATGTTTCAAACTTCTTCCTTATTGAATATATCCACATATATACTCAATTCATTGTTGAAAGTTTTCATGAAGTAGAAGAATCTCCCGCACACAACTATGCCCAGTGAACCATATACATCATCATGTATTTTTCACTAAGTTAGTTGCCCGTTCAACTCTTGGCCTATGAACGGTATTTTAGTCATTCTCTTTAGAAAAAGATTTGCAAGCGTCAAATGATTCAAAAATCAAATGACTCCAAAAATCCATTTGCATGGAGTTCCTTCATGCGTTCCTTTCTAACATGACCTAAAAGGCGGTTCCACAAATAAGTGGAATTCAAATCATTTGCCTTATGGCATTTTAGCGTCAGTGTTTATGTATGTGTGTTTCACCATTAAGATTTATAATAACTTATCCATCGTACATGGAGTAATGTCATAATTTGAACAACTCATTGTTTTCATTTGACCAGAGCTTAATAACAATTATTAAGTTCTTTATTATAAATTCTAAGGGCTAGATAGAATACCAACGACGAACATAATAACACTTTATTTTTGTTCTAGACGTGCATTCCTATCATATTCCTTGTCAGTCACTTAGGCCATTGTATTCTTGTATTGCGTTGTTTTGTATGACACTTCATACCAACCAATATGGTACTAATACCCAAGAATTTCATTGTGTGACCTAACTAGGAATACAACCATAACATGTATATCATTTATATACACCTGAGCTAGACTTTCTAGTCTTTTCTTTCTTTCTGCCAATAATCTTTTGTAGTTTCTCTTTTAGCTTTCCTCATTATTCAGAAAAACACTTCAACATCAATAACTTCTAGGTTTGTTGGTCAAATACCAATAACCTTGAGGTTCTTACTTTGAAGTTGATCATCATATGACAAGTGTTCTAGATTTCACTATTAGTAACTTTGTAATGTGATGAACAATTTCACTCATAATTTTATCCATTTTATCATGATGACTTTCCGAGACCATGTCTATACATGCTAGGCTCATAAAGTTTTAACCTTGGTATTCGCATGTGCAAATCTGACTTGCACCCGTTGTATGCACACGTAGAATCTATCACACCCGATCATCACGTGATGCTTCAAAACGGCGAGTCTTAGCAATGGTGCATACTAAGGACGATAACTTCATGGATATGCGAATATCGTTAGTGCCCCAATGGTTGGAGGATTGGGACGCCTTGCGTCTTCAACCTTCGTACATTCCCATAAAACTTATGAGTTTATGTAGTCTCACCAAATTATATTCTATCATCTTGCAATAAGGTCTTAGATATCACATATATCTCATACCTTGATTATTTCTGAAAACTAAATTTTCAGCTCCTTACTTTTCAAACAGATTTGAACTTCAAGTTTCACGGAGACAAGATAACTTTAGGTACTTATTGAAACCATAGTTCTTTGAATCAACAATGTGAGGTTTACTAAAAGTTTGCAATAGGACTTAATCAATTCTTGATTCTTTAACAATACGGTACCAATCCGTAAAGTTTCTTGTCAGATTTTAACAGTATTTCTATCTCAATAACAAGACTAGTGCATGGTAGAAAACGGATGCCAATACTACAAAATTAATTCAAAATACTACTCAGACTATGTTTATGATAATTAGTTCAAGTTTTAATCTAATTACTAATGAACTCCCACTTAATACAACATCCCTCATAGTTGTTAAGTGGTACACGATCCAAATCCACTACACCAAAACCGATCATCACGTGAGATGATGTAGCTTCAATGGTGAACATCAACATGTTGATCATATCATCCATATGACTCGTGTTCAACCTTTCGGTTTCCGTTGTCCCGAGGCCATGTCTGTACATGCTAGGCTCGTCAAGCAAACCCAAGTATTCCGCGTGTGCAACATGGCTTACACCCGTTGTATATGAACGTTGAATCTATAACATCCGATCATCACGAGATGCTTTGAAACGACGAACTTTGGCAACGGTGCATACGAGGGGAGAACACTTTATTATCTTGATATTAATGTGAGGGATCATCTTATAATGCTACCGTCGCGTTCTAAGCAAAATAAGATGCATAAAGGATTAACATCACATGCAATTCATATGTGATATGATATGGCCCTTTAGTCTTTGCGCCTTCGATCTTCATCTCCAAAGCACGGACATGATCTCCATCATCAATGGGCATGATCTCCATCATCGTCGGCGTAGCGTCAAGGTCCATGGCGCCGTCTTCATGGTTGTTCACCTCATGTAGCAACTATTACAACTTCTTTGAAATACTACTCAACATGAAATTTAAAGACAACCATAAGGCTCCTGCCGGTTGCCACAATACAATAATGATCATCTCATACATATTCATCATCACATTATGGCCATATCACATCACCAAACCCTGCAAAAACAAGTTAGACGTCTCTAATTTTGTTTGCATATTTTACGTGGTTTAGGGTTTTCGAGAGAGATCTAATCTACCTACGAACATGAACCACAACGGTGATACTAATGTTGTCAATAGAAGAGTAAATTGAATCTTCACTATAGTAGGAGAGATAGACACCATAAAGCCTCTTATGCAATACAAGTTGCATGTCGAACGAGGAACAAGTCTCATGAACGCGGTCATGTAAAGTTAGTCCGAGCCGCTTCATCCCACTATGCCACAAAGATGCAAAGTACTCAAACTAAAGACAACAAGAGCATCAACGCCCACAAAACCATTGTGTTCTACTCGTGCAACCATCTATCCATAGACACGGCTCTGATACCACTGTAGGGATTCGTTGCATAGAAAACAAAAAATTTCCTACCGCGAGAACGCAATCCAAGCCAAGATGCAATCTAGAAGATGGGAGCAACGAGGGGATGAACGAGACTAACCCTTGAAGATTTCCAAAGCCTATAAGAGTAGGCTCTTATTGCTATGGTAGACGATCACTTGCCGCTTGCAAAAGCGCGTAGAAGATCTTGATCACGGTGCCACGATCGGGCAGCACCTCCGTACTCGGTCACACGTTCGGTGTTGATGAAGACGACGTCCTTCTCCCCGTTCCAGCGGGCAGCGGAAGTAGTAGATCCTCCTCGGAATCCCGACAGCACGACGGCGTGGTGGCGGTGGTGGTGGAGAACTCCAGCAGGGCTTCGCCTATGCGCTGCGGGAGTTTGTATGTGGAGGAGGAGAGGCTAGGGTTTGGGGAGAGGGGGGGGGGGCTTGGGCGCCGGCCTCAAGGGGTGCGGCCAAGGTGAAGGCTTGAGTGGCCGGCCCCCTCCCCTTGCTCCTCATTATATAGGTGGAACCCCCAAGAGTTGTAGTCCAAGTCTTCGAATAAGACCCCAACATACAAACTTGGCATAAGGTGGGAAACCTACCCAAGGTGGGACTCCTACTCAAGGTGGGAGTCCCACCCCTTCCTTGAGGGGGTTGGCCGGCCACCATGGGTGGAATCCACCTGGGATTCCTTCCCCTTAGGGCTGGCCGGCCATGCTAGTGCCATTCTTCCGGACTTTTCTAGAACCTTCTAGAACCTGCCATAAATGCACCGGATCATTTCCAAACTTGGAATATGACTTCCTATATATGAATCTTATTCTCCGGACCATTCCGGAACTCCTCGTGATATCCTGGATCCCATCCGAGACTCCGAACAAAACTTCGAACTCCATTCCATATTCCATATCTACTTAAACGACATCAAACCTTAAGTGTGTCACCCTACGGTTCGCGAACTATGTAGACATGGTTGAGACTTCTCTCCGACCAATAACCAATAGCGGGATCTGGAGATCCATAATGGCTTCCACATATTCAACGATGACTTTAGTGATCGAATGAACCATTCACATACGATACCAATTCCCTTTGTCACGCGATATTTTACTTGTCCGAGGTTTGATCATCGGTATCTCTATACCTCGTTCAACCTCGTCTCATGACAAGTACTCTTTACTCGTACCGTGGTATGTGGTCTCTTTATGAACCATTCATATGCTTGCAAGCTATTAGACGACATTCCACCGAGAGGGTCCAGAGTATATCTATCCGTCATCGGGATGGACAAATCCCACTGTTGATCCATATGCCTCAACTCATACTTTCCGGATACTTAATCCCACCTTTATAACCACCCATTTACGCAGTGGCGTTTGATGTAATCAAAGTACCTTTCCAGTATAAGTGATTTACATGATCTCATGGTCATAAGGACTAGGTAACTATGTATCGAAAGCTTATAGCTAATAACTTAATGACGTGATCTTATGCTACGCTTAATTGGGTGTGTCCATTATATCATTCATATAATGACATAACCTTGTTATTAATAACATCCAATGTTCATGATCATGAAACGATGATCATCTATTAATCAACAAGCTAGTTATACAAGAGGCTTACTAGGGACTCCTTGTTGTTCACATAACACACATGTATCAATGTTTCGGTTAATACAATTATAGCATGGTATGTAAACATTATCATAAACTCAAAGATATTATAATAACTATTTATTATTGCCTCTTGGGCATATCTCCAACATATGCATGATTACATGATCAATCTCATCTAATCCCATCCAACTCACGTGCCTATAGAGAACTACTCATTGATGGTGATGCAGAGTGAGCACACGGTTGAGATGGAGCCGGTGTTGATGACGATGGTGGTGAATGTGGCATCGAAATCCCCCTCTCCGGCGTGGATAGCAGGAACAATCTGACCACCGAAACGAAGATCATGGTGGTGGTGGCGCATGGTTTTGTGAAAAGTTTTGTCCTCTTGGGAGGATAGGTTTTTAGGGTATATAAGGGGTACGCGAAAGGAGGCGGCGACACGACGTCTAAGGGCGAAACGAGCCTAGGTGGCATGGCCTACATAGGAACCCGCGCCACCTGTCCTATTTGCTAGTCTGTTCATCTCTTGGTGGCTCACTTCAGCTCATTTTGTTTGTCTAAAAAATTCCAAAGCTTGGCCTTTGATCTTGTTCTTTTTAGAATCCCGTAGCCCCTATAATATCCAAAATACTAATAGAAGATTTTTTTTAACACACAGAGTTAAAAGCAAAATAAAGGGACTTTATTGGAAAGTTTCATAAATCATCTAAAAATACACAAGTAATATTAATAAAAAATACCAATGTAAACTAGTATTATAAGTTGATATTATGATGATTTAAAATGCACGTATCAACTCTATTTATGCGCGCCAAACGCTCTACCGCGCGTGGGAATCGACCGTCCACCACGTAGCTCCTATAGTATCCAAAATACTAAGAGAAGTTTTTTCTGACACACAGAGTTAAAAGCAAAATAAAGGGATTTTATTGGAAAGTTCCATAAATCATCTAAAAATACACAAGTAATATTAATACAAATAACAATCTAAACTAGTCTTATAAGTTGATATTATGATGATTTAAAATACACGTATCAATTGTATTTGCGCGCGCCAAACGCTCTACCGTGCGTGGGAATCGATCATCCTCGCAGCGGGACTCGACGGTACGTTAATCGCCATTAAAGGAGCTTATCAGACCCAAAAAAAATTACGTCAGGCTGATGGGAATGCTCCAGAAGAAAACAGTGAACCTTTGCAGTCGATTTTCGTGTCCGTGATCCGATCCAAACAGACCTAATCTGTTACTTTTGAAGACCGAAATGCTTTGAGCCACTCTAAATACCCTTACATCTAGCTAGTATTCATTCTGGGAACTTCAACTTCTGGATCAGCCAGCTGCACCCGATCGATTCATATTTATACAGTACTTCTACATGCCACAACGAAGAGCGAACTAAAGCCGCACCCTATATGTAAAGGGAAAAAACAAGTACTCCAAGCACAAGTACATCCATAGTAAAAAACCCAAGTACACTAAAACTCAGAATATAAAATATGAGTACAGTTACATACAGAGCACAAGTATAGAGAAAGGATGAGAATAACTCAAATGCAAATCGAGTACAATTGTATTCAAAGCATGAATATAGTTATATATAGAGCACGAGTATAACTCCTTGAACACTCGAATACAGTTGTGTACAAAGCACGAATGGAATTATCTAGAGAACATAAGTACAACTAATCTATTGGGTGGATGAAGTGGAGGCAAGCATCTGATATCCTATGTGACAAGAAGGTTCCACAAAAGCTAAAATACAATCTATAGGATAGCGGTCAGACCGACGATGCTTTATGGGATAGAATGTTGGCCCACAAAGAGACAACATATTCAACAAATAAGTGTCGCCGAGATGCGCATGCTATGATGGATACGTGTCCATACAAGAAAGGACCGGATTAGGAATGAGGTAATCTGTGATAGGCTAGGGCTGGCACCAATCGACGAGAAGCTAGTCCAACACTGACTAAGTTGGTTTGGGCATATCCAGCGGAGGCCTCTAGAAGCTCCCGTTAACAGTGGAATTCTAAAGAGTATGGAGGAAGACTAGAAGGGGTAGAGGACGACCAAAGTTAACGTGGGTCGAGGCGATAAAAAGGGACTTGAGGGATTGGAATGTACCTAAAGTCTTAGCTCTTGATAGGACTGCATGGAGATCAGCGATCCATGTGCCGAAACATTAGTTTCTCGTTTTTTTTCTTTCTTTCTCCTTGTTTTGATCTCTTTTTCTGTTAGATTTCATATCTGGCCTACCCAACTTGTTTGGAAAAAAGGTTTTGATGTTGTTGTTGTTTGTTGTTGTAAGTACAACTAAGGACAAGTACAACTCGGTGAGCCTCGGAGTGCAGTTGCGTACAAAGCACGAGTATAGTTGCGTAAAAGCTCGAGTACAAGTACAATTGCGCACAAGTGAGTAAAAGTACAGCCAGACACACAAAGCGAGTACAAGTACATCTGCAGACACGAGCAAGGATAGTTACCGAGTAAAGCGAAAAATGCATCAAATACAGTAAAAACAGAAGTATTTATCAGTGCAAGCACGAGTACATATCCGTACACACGTTGAGTACAACCATGCTAGTATTAGAAGTACAGAAAAATTCTCAAAACCTATAAACATGAGATCTAGTTTTGAAAATCTCGGCGCGAAGATCTCAAAAGTGAAAATGGCTAGTAATTTAAACTTACGGTTCTTGATAGTTCATTTTAAAAAAATGAATCTAAAAAATAAAATAAAAGGCCGAGAAAACCCATCCCGTCATTCTTTCTCCTCCCTCGTTCCCACATTGTTTCCCCTTGCAACACATAATGAGTAGGAAGACCACTTCCCAATTTTTTCTTTGGCACCAATAGTAGGTTACATGTAGCTTGTCCCTGTCTTTTTATTTTTAGAGATTTCTGGCACCATAGCGCGCCACTTACCGTGTGCCGCGTGCGGGAAGAGTTGTCTCACTTTAGGAAGGTCGGTCTTTTTTTTAGAGATTTCGGTAAAAGAAAACGAGTAAAAAATAAAAGAAAATGTCTTATTGGGCCGGCCCACTGTGGGAGTTACCTGGATGTCCCCTCGTACCCAAAATAGGATCCCTCGTTGCTCCCGTTGGTCGTCAGCTAATCTTAAAAAGAAAAAAAGTTTATCGTCAGCTTGGTAAGCAGGAAATTGTGGAAATAGAAAGGAAAAAAAGAGCTTGGTAAGCACGAAAGACTGCATCTAAAATAGTACTGTACGAGAAAGCACGGAAGGCTCTGTCTCCCCCCTTCCCCCTTCCCTCTTCCCTCTCCCCAAACCCCAACCATGGCCGACGCTTCCGACCCCGCCGCCGACCAAAACCCTAAGGACGCCGGACCCCGCGTGCCGGAGCCCCGGGCCGGATCCAATGGCGAGACCCCCGAGGAGGAGTACGAGTACGAGGAGGTGGACGAGGACGAGCTGGACGGGCCGGCGGCCGCCGCCGTCGAGCGGGAGAAGGTGCAGTCCGTGCTCCGCAGGCTCTCCTCGGACCCCGTGGCGATCCGCGTCCACGACGTCATCATCAGGGGCAACGCCAAGACCAAGGAGCAGCTCATCGAGGCGGAGGCCGCCGACATCCTCCGCGCCGCCACCACCGTGCAGGACCTGCTGGAGGCCGCGGGCCAAGCCAGCGCGCGGCTCCGCGGGCTCGACGTCTTCGACGCCGTCAACATCACGCTCGACGCCGGCCCGCCCGAGCTGCCCGGCACCACCAACGTCGTCATCGAGGTCGTCGAGGCCGCCAGCCCCGTGACCGGCAACGCCGGCGTCTACTCCAAGCCCGAGGTGCGTTCCAGTCCTCCACTTGGTTCCGATTCGTTGGTGATTGCATTGGATTGTCGAATTGCTTGCGGCTGTAGACTTAGAGCAACACTTGTTTGATACCATGGGGCCTGGATTGAGATCTAGATTCGTAGTTAGCCCATTGTTAGAATCGTTCATTCGGAATTGGTCATCTTACCAAAAAAATTCTTATGCTTATATACTAGTATTACGATTCATTAAGCATCATCAGTTCTTGCTAGTTGGCTGCACAACACTAGGGGATATTGTGTCCTGCAACTGTACTGAAGGATTTATGTAATAAAAAAATACATTCAGTAAATTTCCAGGCGGTACTGAGAAAGAATGCTCTTCTGTATTAACTTTACTATCAGTGTATAGCCCCCTAAAGTAGCCAGGTGATAACATTAGGTTGATAGACTTAGCTGAAGGCTCCAATTAACTATGCTGCTGCCATTTTAACCAATAATGTTTTTCGTTTAAATACATGATAGTCTTAGAAAAGTAAAGTAATGGAACACATGAAGCTCTGTAAGTAAGAAGGAACACCTAGACCTAGCTGAAGTAATGAAATAATGTAGAGTTCTACATTCAATGTCTTGCTGGTACCATGTGACTTCGAGCAACACTTGATGGTACCATGGTGGCCTGGATTGAGATCTATATTTGTAGTTAACCCATACCCGTTGTTGGAATCGTTTCTTCGGAATTGGTCATCTTACCAATTATTTTCTTATGCTTAGTTAGTATTACGATTCATTAATCATCACGAGTTCTTGCTAGTTAGATGCCCAGATTGTATCCTGCAACTCGTAAGGCTGTCAAATTACTGAAGGTCATGTAATAAAAAAAATGGTTCCCTCCTTTTCTAAATATAAGATGTTTTGGCAAGCCAATTTGACTTGCCAAAATGTCTTATATTTAGGAACAGCGGAAGTACATAAGTAAATTTCCAAGCGGCACTGGGAAAGGATACTCTTCAGTAGTAACTTTACTATCAATGTGTAGTCACCTAATGTGGCGAGGTAGTACATTAGGTTGCTAGACCTAGGCTGAAGGCTCCAAATAACTATGATGCTGCAATTTTAACCAATAATGTTTTTAGTTTAAATACAAGACTTGCAAAAGTGAAGTAGTGGAACACATAGAGCTCCCTAAGTAAGAAGGAACACCTTTAGCCACTTCCATATGAAATAAAGTAGAGTTCTACATTCAGTTTATTAATCTGCTTGGACACCATCTTAGCTGATAGTGGATATCAATTAATTAGAGCTAAATTATATGATTCAGATTGTTGGAAATTGAAACATTGAATAAGCAAGAAGATTCAAAATCATATCAGTGTGGAAATTCTAGTAAAATCTGCATAGAATATGCTGAGCTTGAACATAAAAAATATACTTTAATACTTAGGAAAGTACATGAGCCCTGTGGATACACAATAACGTTTACTGGAAACATTTAGACTTTCCACATCCTACATACTATAGTACTCTCTCCGTCCCAAAATAACTTGCTCAACTTTTTCTAGATATGGATGTATCTATAACCAAAATGTGTCTATATACTTTCGTATCTAGACAAAGTTGAGCAAGTTATTTTGGGACAGAGGGAGTATTATTATACGCATGAGTCATGACTCTTTCCTGGCGTCTACTGAATTTTGTGGCCCTCCACCACCTAGGTAACAGTGGAATAGATAATGGTGATACGTTGTAGGTGTAGGGTCCTCCTGAGCTTGTCTACTATCTTCATCTCCAAAAATTCCCGAATGAACACTGAACATGTACTAAAAGCTGATTTAATCATTCATGTTATCAGTTACACTTTATTTCTCCCAGCTGGTAGCCGCTAGCCTGTATGTTATCCATCAAATTCTTCAATTGCGATGAATGTGAGTCAGCTAATAGTTAATCCCAATCCGTGGTAAATCTTTGTCAACTGATAGATATTTATACAGAGAGTATGTTTAGCTCCCCAGAAGAGACTTGACCTGGCAACTGATACTTAGTTTTATAGTTTGAGACTTTTTTCTTGACAGATATAGCTTTAGACTTAATCCACATCAATATCTGGTCTGAATAGTGTGGTAAATAAACAAAAATGCACAGGATATTTGTTTGTGTGATTAAGAGGGCAGCTTCGGCAGTCAAAATGCGAGTTCATTTGTTTGAGTTCAACATGCATCTTTCACAATTATAGATGAACTGTGTTTGCTCGTCTGCATAATTTCCTTATGTTCTTAACTACCACAAAAATGTATGCTAACGGTTTCAACAATTCTTCTAAGTACTAAACAAAAAGCTTCAACTACTAAGGTTGAACATAGGTGTCACTGTGCTCTAATCCTAATATATAGTGGTTTGGATCTATTGTTTCTGAGGAACATCGGAAATCGTTGTCTCATTATTTTATTAATTGTTAAAATAATTGTTCTGTTGAGATGCGCTTAGCTTCTTTTGTTTCATATAGGTAGTTGTCTTTATCCAATGAATACAAATACTTTAGTACAACTTTAAGTCTCTAAGCTTAGAGGTCGTTATCTTGCTGCCCTATATTATCTGCATCATAAGGGTAGAAAAAAGATCCGCTGTTGTGATTACTGCATGGCGCAACTGTATAACATCCACTATTTTAGAAGTTTCTACTTCTGATGTGTGGACGTGTATTCATTATGTTTGTAGGCAAGATCTTGGTCACTAGAAGGGGCTCTTAAGTTGAAGAATTTGGCTGGCTATGCCGACATCTGGGATGCTTCAGTTGCGTACGGTTGGGACCAAACATCAGAGGTTGGTGTTGGAGTCTCGGTACCAAGATTCAAGTCAATACCAACGCCCTTGATGGCTCGGGCATCATTGATGTCTCAAGATTGGCTGAAGTTCTCATCTTACAAGGAGCGCGCACTTGGTCTTTCACTTGGTTTGGTCTCAACCAGGAACCACGATCTGTCTTATAACCTTGCATGGCGTACCTTAACTGATCCATCACAAAGCGCGTCACAGTCCATAAGAAGACAGTTAGGGCACAACCTTCTATCTGCGTTGAAATATACATACAAGATTGATCATAGGGATTCACATCTCAGGCCAACGAGAGGATATGCATTTCACTCAGCCTCTCAAGTTGGTGGTCTTTGGGATAACAAGGGACTGAAATTTTTTCGCCAGGTCTGTTTTTCCTCTGTCCCCTTTTTCATGATTTCTTAAGCTCTAATCCTTTCATTATTTCTCTATTTTTTTTCATCACAATAATGGAGACGTATCTTGCCATGTCTGTTCTCAATATTGTTATCTTACAATATGTTGCTGGCTTTGCTTCAGGAGTTTGATGTCCGTGCTGCTGTGCCTTTTGGATTCTACAATGCTGCTCTCAATTTTGGTCTAGGAGCGGGTGTCATTTTGCCACTAGGAAGAGGATTTTTGGATTCTGCTACACCTGTGACTGATAGATTTAACCTCGGAGGCCATTCTTCTCCAGTTTGCAGCCTGGGTGGAATATCATCTTTGCTGGGTTTCAGAACTAGAGGAGTTGGCCCAACAGAACCACGTAGGCTTGTCCCTGGCGAGTCGGATTCTGCTGCTGCTCCAGGGAGGGATTACTTGGGTGGCGATCTTGCTGTTTCTGCCTTTGCTGACCTCTCTTTTGACCTGCCTCTGAAGGTATTCAGAGATGCTGGCATCCATGGCCATGCGTTTGTCACTGCTGGCAACATTGCGAAACTGTCGGAGGGTAATTATAAGAACTTCTCCCTCGATGAATTCCGGCGTTCTTTTAGGAGCACTGCTGGCGTTGGCATTATTCTGCCAACTAAACTCTTCAGAGTTGAGGTAAGTTTCAGTAGCACTTTTTCGATTTCCCTTCACCAAACTACTGATGATCATGTATGCCTGCTTCCATACTGACAAACTACTTGTACTCTGTATTTGTTCAGGTGAACTACTGCTACATTCTGAAGCAATCTGAGCACGATAGTGGGAAGACTGGAATTCAGTTCAGCTTCTCCTCGCCCCACTAGATATTTGCTACGAAGCGCCCCTGCGGCCCAAGTAGCATCCCTTTTGCCGTCGTCGTCCGCTTTGCCTCCCCCATCCCTCTTGGTTATTTTCTGTCTCAAGTAACTGCTCAGCAAGTGTATCCGCGTGAAGCTGCGACTCTTTTTTGGGCATGAGGAGCCTAGAGTAGTACTGTTGGGCGTTTTTGCGCATCTCCTGGAAGAGTTCCCCTTCCCTTCTTCGCACTAATGATGTGTCACGGACAAGCCTGTGTAACTGAAACACCCATGCTGCAATGGTGAATAAAACTTTGTGTGGACAAGACAACTTCTTTTTTAGAACAAAGTACTGAAACTTGTTTAATCCGTTTGACAGGCGTTCTGTGCTTGCACTTACGTTGGCAATCTGTAGCTAGCAAACTGACAAGGCCATGTTGGCATAAGGCTTGATCCGCCCCCACCGACCCCGATCTGTTGAGCTTTGGCGTCCATCGACTCCATCTTCACGCTAGGTGTTCGACGATTTTCCTAGGCCATTGTTACACGCTAGGTGTTCGGTGATTTTCCTAGGCCATTGTTTTGAATAAGGAGAAGATTTTCCTAGGCCATTGATTCAGACAATGAGAACTCTGTCTTGGTTCATAGAGCTTGCGCTTGCTCATAAAATGTAAATTTGAACATGATAATACAAGATATATATTAGAAAACTTTTAGTATCATTAAAAAACTCGGATGTTCTACTACAATTGATATTATGTTAACTAAATTGATAACCTAGAAATAGGTGTAAGCCCAATGAAATGGGATGAGGTAGACTTCGCTAGAGAAGCTAGTTGCTATTGTTCGATACCCCACTCTTATCTGGTCGAAAGATTAGATGTGGAAGATCGTCAATTTTTATGCGATCATGCATAATATGATAAGTGATAGCGAACGGGAGAACTCAGTGATTGACACTAAACTGTATCGTTAGAAAATTCAAGACGCAAAAACGCATCACCATCTCTAAGATGATTTGATGGAGTATATGTGGGCAATGTGGCAAAGAAAACGCTTAGTACTTACCTTTCCGTCTGTTCTTTTTTTTTTTTTTGAAAGAACCTTTCCGTCTGTTAGACAATGAGACAGCGCACATCTAGTCATCCGTATGTTTTACGCCAGGGTGCTTGGAGACGCAGACTCGTGTACGTGACAAGTGGGCAGTGGATAATTATCCATACACAACGCATACGTGGCGTCGGATACAATACTGGACAGCTAGGACGCGATCATGCAGTCTTGCTGGTCGAGCTCGCCGACCCCACATGGCGCCGCTGATGGTCTGTGGACTGTGGTACGTGGCACGTGGTTGAGAGCACTCGCCATGTGCGCGCACGAAAGAGATTACGTGGCTGAAATTGATGGAGTGCGCGCGCATCAGCAGTCAGTCATCCCTCGATCTCGATGGATGTCATTGGGTCGTCAGCACTCATCGGAGCCGTCCGTCCATTCAATATGCCAGATTTCCGTGGTTTCCTACCGCCTTCATCTTTTTGCCGCGAGTCCAGATCTTTCGTTCGATCTCATGTCCGAAAAAAGAAAGATCTTTTGCTGTTCTGAACAGGAACCGTCAAGGCTGCGTACAGTGTGCAAGCATGGATATTTCAACGGAATCGCCAGGGCATTGCGACTTGGGGGCTGGGGCCTTGGGGGAGATCCTATAAATTGATGAATTATCATATTTTTTTTATGTGGATGATGACTAGGGCTGCAGACGAGTCGAGTTCGAGTGAGTTAGACTAGGCTCCGTTCAACTCATATACTACTAGATTCAGGGGCGGACCCAGAACGAAAACAACCCGGTGTCACTCTTTCAGTTATGCATATTTTTAAACTTGATTTAGGGGTGTCACACACTATAAATGGGCAAAATTTACAAAGAATAGCATGTTTGACCCGGGGTCCTGTGACCCCTGCTAGCTTAAGGTAGGTCCGCCCCTGACTAGATTCAAGCAAGATAAAAGTGTGTCCAGTTAAAGATAAGTGATTTATACTCAGCTTGTAACAATCCAGAATTGATGTCAAGCTAGTTTCGAGCTCAGCAAAACAATAAAATTTTCAATACTACTTGCACAGAGAAGAAGAAGAAATCCATACATGGCACATATGAGAGATGAATTAACCTTCTGAATTTTCTGCATTAAATCCATATACAGCAAGCTAAGATCAACTCGCCTTCTGAGTTCTGATCGAGCTAGATAAGGCACTTCTAGAGCAGGTCAGTGATTTTAGGTGTGGATATTCGAAATTATAGTAATAGTCACACTATCTTATACATGTTTGAGAAACCCTCACAACGAAGGAGTATCAAATATGTATCTGTCTAATGGAGTTAACATGAAAATAAAAGAGTAGAAGGAACACTATATGGCTTTTTATGGTAAAAAAAAAAACACCATATGGATTTCTATGACAAAAATACATGAAGATAAGTTTGAAAAGTAAGTAAAAAAATGCAGCACTTGGGGTTTGAAACTTGAAACCAAACGATTCAGTTGATTCTTCCAGACGAATTGATCCGCTTCATCATTTATGTCATCATTGTTAGATTTATTTCTTTATATGTTTCCTAGAACATTACTATATTTACAAAATATTTGGATATTCGAATAACCTTTAATTGAGGTTGGCCCGTCCCTGAGTTATACTCGACTCATTTCTTTTCTTGTCGATCTCGAGCCGCTCTGGAGGCTAGATCTTTTCTTGGAGCCCCATATATGCAACTTATTTTGGGTTGATCGAGAATTAAGACTTATAATTCTCTTAATTCTCTGCCAGATATAATCTTCCAATTTGTGCAATTTAATTTAACAAGTAGAAAATTTTCTGTTGTAACTTGCAACTCATGTGCAACCGCAACCACATGTGTAGTTTGCATGAATCATGACTATGCTAGTCCGAAAATTCCGAAGTCAACTAAGCTCTAACTTAATTCTTGATCGACTGAGAACTAGAAAACCCACTTTGTTTTTGTTTATACAATACATCTCCGAACTAAAAAAGATATGACGTGCAAAAGTAACACTTAAAATGTACTACCTCTGACTATAAATAGACATCTAAGATTTATCTAAATTAGGATCTATCTAGACGATATTTAGTATATAGATACATATAAATTTAAGTAAACCTCAGACATCTAGTTATAGACAGACAGAGGGAGTATGATACTCCTGATGCAACTGTGCATGTGTCCCGGACAGGGTGGCGAGGCATTGGCCATGGGTGGCGGGAGACGGCCCGGTGGCCACAAGCAGATCCAGCAGTGCAACACTTGGAAGATCGATAGGCGGTGACAGTTTTGACGGTTAAATTTCCATGTCTGTCGGGATCAACCACATGGGAATTCCGAGGCGGTTGACTGGAAAATAGATGACAACACATATGAGCACCTGACACGCATTGTGGAGTGTGGACTAGTCACTAGTGGATCAGTGAAACTCAACGGAGGAACCAATGCTACACGCCGCATGAGCCGCATCATTGTTCCGCACAGCGTCCACGTGCCAGCCCCCCCGATCGGCTAGATGGGACAGCAAATAGTCAGTGTGGTGGCGCTGCTTCGCCGGTGCCATCCACGACGATCCGCTGCCGGAGGCAAGATCCGAATTCCAAGCGAGGGCAGCAGCAAAAGCCTGCGACGCACGGGGCGGCAGGATCGGTCGAGGACGATCTGCCTAGGCAGCAGGTGGGATGGTTGGTGGCCGTGTCATGTCAGCGCGACAGGTTTCAAAGGACCGGAGGAAGACAAGGATCATACGACCTTGCCCTCAAATGGCGGTGTGCAACATCAGGACCAGATATGCCTACCACCAGCGTATCAACAGTCCCGACTAAAATGGCATGTAAAGCACCGGAGCTAAGGTTTTTTCCTTTTTTTTTTTTTTTGACAAATCTGGTATATGGGCTGAAACTAATTTCTCGGCGGAACTATTTGGAAATCTAACCCCGGTCAGGGTCAATGAGGATGACACCTGACATATGTAGGTCAGCGCCAAGATTTTGCGGATTTTGGGGGTTGGCGCCACCCTCACTAGCGCCAAGGTGAGTTCGGCGCCAAACCCTAGGGCGCCGACCTTACTCGGTGATGGAAACTCAAGGCACCGACCTACACATGTTCCGCATCGTCCTCGTTGGCGCCGATTTGAAATAGTTTTGTCGAGGGGTCACGTGAAGAATTAGTTTCGCCCAAGAACCAGATTTGTCAAAAAAAACAGAGCTTATAGGCTCGACATGATCATACATACATATATGTAGAAGAAAACGATGATTTGGCCTTAAAATTGCCACCTTTTTAAAAAAAAATGTAGCAATGGGGCTCTTCAGGTTTCAGGAAGACCCACCAGTGGATATTTTGCGTCCCTTGTGGATATTATTGATTGCTCGGACTGTTGGATGGAAAGGAATGTTCAACTCCATCATGATGCCAACAGCCTTGAACTGAACATCTGCACAATTCCCCGCAAAGAAGAAAATTGAACATATGCACGGCAGCATTAGCAGGTTACAGCTTTTTTTTTGTTCAGCGGTAGCGTTCAGTCGTACTCCATAACAGAATTGACATTCGAACAGATACATGGCTTTTGGAAATACACGTTGTATCAAATTAAAACATGCCTACACTACATCTTGTATAGCTAAAGCTTGCTAAACTTACATGGCAGCTATTACTGATCGACAGACTCCATAACAGAATTGACATTCAAACAGATAGATGACTTTTGGAAATAAAATAAACGTTGTATCAAATTAAAACATGCCTACACTATATCTGCATAGCTAAAGCTTGCTAAACTTACATGGCAGCTATTACTGATCGACAGACAGTAAGCAGCTCCAAAAAGTGAATGAATCATGCCAACAATTCTTTGTAAATCTTTACCTACTAATAAAGGAAGGAAGGTTTCTCCCCAAAATTTTCGTCCGTTTTTGAACTACCCTTTATTTTCAGTTCAATTTACGAGCAATGCCACCGCCCATGTTACATAACGATTCGTTCAGTCGTCGCACGAAAAATAGTTCACGTCGCGTGGTTGTCCTGGGCTCCAGCAGCCCAAACAGTCCTCTGCCTGATCTCTCCGTAGTGTAGTTGTCCCGGGCTCCAGCAGCCCAAAACGTCCCTTGCTGAGCGCCTTATGGGCTGTCAGCTCCAGCAGCCCAAAAAGACACCTGCTGAGCGCCCGTTATGGGCTGTCAGCTGATGGACGTATGCATACTGCATCTATTGTTTCGTACGTACCACTTCTACCTTTGATCGCACCACATCAAGGAGGTTCAGGATCTGACAAAACGACGACAACGTACCAGAGGAAAACTCTTGCTCTCCTGCATGTACACGCAATTTTGCCCGTTCCTCAAGCCAAAGTTAGCTATAAATACTGCTCGACTCCCTCGAATACTACCTCAACAGGAGATTCCTTTAGACACCGCCGTTCTACCGACTTCGTCCGATATCTGCACGAGTTCGCAATTGTTGTTGCGCTCTTGAGCAGAATTAAACAGAACACCAACCGGCTGTGGTCCACAAGGTACGCCTGCCTGAGATTGCATAGATTGTAAAAGTTAGTGCGTGAGGTTAGTTTAGATTGGCTACATCTACATGACTTTCGAGTAGAAGGTGAAAAATCCATGTGCATGTATATTGGATTACTCAATCAGTGATTTTTTCTTCTCAACAGGTAAGGTAATGGAAGGAGCAGGACAGGCCCCCCAGGAAGCAAAATCATTTGAATCTATGGATGACGAGGTAATATTTCCTTATATTCTAAGAGTTTTGTGCCGATGAAACAAGCATGCATGATCCGTTATAGCATTAGATACTGAATCTTCGATTGCTTATTTCTTGCAGACAATTGAGGAAATAGAAAGAGCAGGACAGATCTGTGAGGAAGCAAAATCATCTGAATCAATCAATAAGGAGGTAAATTTTCCATAGCTTCTATAAGTTTTCTTCCAGTGAAAAAAATGCTTGATCCGTTCTAACGCTTTGAAAAAAGCATGCTTGTAAGTAATTTTTCCATAGCATCTATGAGTTTTTTGCCGGTGAAACAAGCATGCATGATCCGTTACCATTATAGCATCAGATATTGAATCTGGTAGTGCTTGTTTGTGGCAGAGAATTGAGGAAATAGAAAGAGTAGGACATACCTGTGAGGAAGAGGAAGCAAAATCATCTGAATATATCGATGAGGAGGTAAATTTTCCATAGCTTCTACAAGTTTTCTGCCGGTGAAACAAACATGCTTGTACTTGCTGAACTATAGTCCTTGTGTTGGCAGAAAATAGGACAAACCTGTGAGGAAGAGGAAGCAAAATCATCTGAATATATCGATGAGGAGGTAAATTTTCCATGGCTTCTACAAGTTTTCTGCCGGTGAAACAAACATGCTTGTACTTGCTGAATTATAGTCCTTGTGTTGGCAGAAAATAGGACAGACCTGTGAGGAAGAGGAAGCAAAATCATCTGAATATATCGATGAGGAGGTAAATTTTCCATAGCTTCCACAAGTTTTCTGCCGGTGAAACAAACATGCTTGTACTTGCTGAATTATAGTCCTTGTGTTGGCAGAAAATAGATTACAACATTGAAACAACCACGGATGACGATCTTGGTAACCCTATCAAAAGAGCAAAGTGTTCAGAATCACCTACATTCTCAACATCATCTCTGGTTTCTGAATGTCCAGAAACA
The DNA here is from genome assembly GCF_019359855.2 of Lolium perenne. Classification (NCBI taxonomy): domain Eukaryota; kingdom Viridiplantae; phylum Streptophyta; class Magnoliopsida; order Poales; family Poaceae; genus Lolium; species Lolium perenne. The sequence continues at coordinate 203,394,816 of NC_067244.2, forward strand.
ATTAGTTCAGAAGTAGAAAATCAGTCAGCATTGTCTCCAGTTTCTCAATTGATGAATGAAGAAACAATTTCAGCACATGATGATGAGCAAATATTTTCAGAAGATGGTGAGAAGCAACAAGAAACTAAACACATAATTAATAGTATAACATATGATTATCTCCCACAAGGTAAATTTTAACTTGTTTTGTTTTACTTTTGTTAGAGATGCTTTCCAATATAACGCAAATGTTATTAAGCATTATATATGAATGTGCATTTATTTATTTATTTTTCTTATTTTTTCAGATTATATATTGACCGATCTGGATTTATCTGCTCATTGTGTTATACAATACTCTAATGAAGACGATATACTCGTGATGATAGATGATATATATATCAAACAACGATATCTGGTGTGCCTGCTAGATGGAAACAAATGGCTAGACGATGAAGTAAGTACCCTTATTACTAACAAGAAAATTGTTTCTGATTATTCATATACATTAGTAATGTATTTTTATAATTTTAATATTTTTAGGTAATCAGCGCATACATATGTTGTTTAAAGGAGCAAGCACAACTTCTTAATCAGAATAAGGCTAAAGTATATTTTGAGAATCCATTTGTTACCAGGCTATTGAAACAAGATGGTGAAAGTGGAATAGGTGGACCTACCGGTTTGACAACGGTTGTCAAAAACTATCTGGACCATGACATGGTAACATTGATATCCATAATTGTCAAGTTTATGTTTATCAGACTTTTAAATTATAATAAGTATAGATGTCTTAAAATAACTCATTATATTTGTTACAGATCCATCTTCCAATAAACATTAAAAACTCGCATTGGTATTTAGCCTCTGTTAATTTTGACAAGTCTGAGATACAAGTACACGACTCCTTGTGTTGGAAACACAGTCGAGCTGATCTCATTCTTACGGTAGGTCACTAACATTTATAATGATTCCGTAAAATATATTAAATTGATCCGTTACATTTATTGGTAATCATTTTACAGCTGAAAGGACTGCAATACCATCTAAACATTCTAAAAGGACAAGAAGTTTTGAGTGATCGTCATAAATGGAAAGACATCGATTTTACTAAATGGAAAATTACAGAACAGCTCCAAAACCCGATCCAGAAAGATAGGTACAGAGAGAAAAATATGTTTTATAATAATAACCATATCAGAAATATTGTGATTCATGAGGATAATTCATATTTATTCTAATTATTATGTAGCTCATCTTGTGGTCTATTTCTCCTTAAATTTATGGAATATTGGACCGGACATACACTGTCCCATCCAATTACACAGGTAAATGGCTCTATTGTTTGATAAATGTACATATTTACTTCTTTTTTAAATTTTCTGTATGCTAATATTTGTTGGTCAACTGCAGGAAATTATTACTTCTTTTAGATTTAAGTTAGCAGCAGTACTATTATGCTGGAAAAACAACAGGGCACCACCGACTACATCGGTTGAAGAAAGTGAAGAAAGTGACGGAGATCCAAGTGATGTTATAATGTCAGAAATTCCATTTGATCAAAAAAAATCAAAAGAACTGAGCTCATTATCTCCTGAAAACAAATACCAGTCGCTGATGTCTATTCTTTCTAACTTGAGCTTACATGAGTTAGTAGGTGGACTTTGTAACTACATCAAATCAATAAATTCTGCAGAAGCTTTAGAGTAAGCAATATATTGTGTATAATTTATTATATTGAATACAATTGACAGCATACATTAGCTTATTTTCCTTATGATAATGATTTACAGGAAAGTCTGGGTACAAAACTCTGATCCATATCCCATTAGCTTGACTCTCCAAAAAATACAAGAAATGCTGAATGAGGAGTTGGCCATGGATCGAGATTGTTTCAACTTGGTCGTGCGGAAAATTATGTTTGACGACATCCAAATGGTAAAGAAAAGGAGAGGAGTCATAACAAAGCATTACCTTGACATAAAATTCTGGGTATGCTCTTCCACACGCTATATATTTTTGTGTCTACCTACATATATACTAAATTATTTTTCATGACCTTTCTAAACATATTTTTTGTAATATCATAGATGATTACTGATTTTGGAAGACATCCAGACTACCGCAAAAAGTTAGATGTGGAACAACTAGCATATTCCGTTCGTAGCTGGCCTGGTATCAAGTATAGTGTTTCATCATGCAAATCGGTAAGGAAATTGTCCTATAAGTGTCTAGACAAAAATAATTTTGATACATCTAATATCTTTCCTATTTTAGATTCATATTCCAATACAATCTGGCCGTGATTTTATTCTATTCATACTGGACAAAGATACCAGAACTGTCTACATTTTGGACCCTACTCCTATTGATCCCATCTACCAGCGCAACCCACACGCAAAATATATGCACCGACTTTTATGGATTGCTGAAAACTTGCCCAAAGCCATGTCAAGGGCATGCCCTGGATCTATATGGAACGAGAATATTTTCCTATGGCAGCAAAAAGTAGTACATGGTATTTCAGGTTATAAAAGGTAACATTTGTTAAGAGACTGAGGCTGTATACTTTGTATTTAATGTTCTGAGCATGCCCGATATGTATTTTGTCAATGATTACTAATCTATATTTATATAGGGAGCTCTCTGGTTTTTTTGTTACCCTCTTCATGTCCACATGGGAAGAAGGAAAAGTTAATTTGCCATTTTTAAAGGTGAATATCATAAGCATTTAAATCATTGTTCTTCTTTCAAATATGGTGTTTTTCTTATTCGCTTACAAAAAATGATAAATGTGCAGGACGGATACGAACTCAGGAAACAAATTATGGGGAATCTTCTAACAATGAAGGATAATGAATGTCAAGACAACATGCACACTGGTGTCCTGGATTTCATCAGTTTTATTAGGAAGATCCAAGACAACAGAATCTGAAGACATGACAATCAAAGGGCAACCAATACCTAAAAGAAGCTGCATTTCAAACTCCGTCTCAAGCTGTTGCCCCTCAATTGTCACCACGCACTTAGAGGCTTCCACAGTCCTATATTTTATTTTTTCAAATTTTCAGTGAACAACATAGGTTTAGCCAGTAGCGATGTTTTGATTCTTGTCCGAAACATGGAACTTGCTTCAAAGTGAGTTATTGTGGCACAATGCTATCTTTAAAATTAATTCCTTACGAGGCAAATAAATAAATATATATATATGAGTTTGTCGTGTAATTTTATATTATGTAACTGTTTCATGTGCTTGCGTGTTGATTGCATGTATTTGCGCAGCGTGACTACATGCATTTTAACTAAAGGCTAGGATAACACAGAACGTTGCACGAAAAGAAAAGACGCCCATAACAACATCTGTATGCTAAGCAAATGAGACAACAATGCAAACAAATACTAAAGACTGGGTTTCCACCCTTCACCTAACCCACGCCTCTGCGCGCCTACCGGTTTCCCTCCAGACGACCTCCCCACAACACCTCTCCTTCTCACACTCATAATGTGATGATTTCTTCCCTGACATGTTTCTGCAAGGATTTGTTCTGGAGCTGCCGCATAATCTGATGCTTTCTTCCCTGCCATGTTTCAAGAATACGCCTCCATCTCAAAATTCTGGGCAAGTTGCGCCGGATCCATCGTGCATATTTTGTAGATGACGTTGAGAATGCCTAACATGGATGAATCCAGGTGCTTCAATACAGGTTCGTTGATTCCAAATATGAAAAATGCAACCGAAATAAGGATAAAAATAAAAGGAAAAAAATGTAACAAGGGATAAAGATTTTTGGTTAAAAACGAAATAAATATGAAAAAACGTGTTTAATACAGGATCTTACTTAGCTAGGAGTCTACGAGAGTCCTGATCTTACTTAGCAAGGACTCTAATGTAACAAGGGATAAAGATTTTTGGTTTAAAAACGATATAGATATGAAAAAACGTGTTTAATACAGAGTCCTGAACTTACTTAGCTAGGAATATACGAGAGTCCTGATCTTACTTAGCTAGGACTCTACGAGAGTCCTGATCACGAGTCCTATCCTACCAAAATAGGTGAGTCCCGATCAGTTGATATACTGAACAATAGATACGGTTTTTCGTTTCCCTTTTTTGCCAGATATTGACGAATAAGAGGAGTCGAGTGCCCGTGCTCTGTTACTGGTACGTGCGTCGAAACTCCCGAAGGATTCAGCTGCGCTTGCCCAGACGAGACGACAGGTCATTAATACTTTCGGTTTCAGCCTCTTTGTTCTATCCAAGATTCTATTGCTTTTTCAAGGATAAGTATAGGTTAGATTAGACATGAATTGAGATGAAAGTTCCAGCGACTTTGCTATTTTCAGAATTCTGCTTTACAAGTTTCAGTATAGGTTAAATATAAATCAAGATGAAAGTTTGTATCGTTCAATAAACTCATCTTTTCCCAGAGCAAAAATTCAATGTATCGTTCAATAATCTCATCTTTTCCCAAAGCAAGAATTCAATAAGGCCAAGAAGCAAAAAATTGGGAGCTGTATCAGGAGGGTACTTACTTGGCTTTTCTTGCTCCGTTACAGATTTAGTAGTCGGATAGTTCTGAAGCCTGCTGAATAAAATAGCATGATCTTCGATATCAACTGGCATAGATCTACTGCATATTAATTGTTCTAATTAGCCAAACGTACATTGAACTGAAATCAAATATTAGTAATGGTGACTTGTTAGCCATTTATCAAATTGCTTGATGTTACTTTCATGCTTACAATATACAAGCTATCATACAGGCAAGTCATTTGGGTCAGAAATTCAAGTAATGGATGCTAAGGAAGAAAGAAGGAAAAGAGACAGAGAGCGGTATGCAAGGATGACAAATGAAGAAAAGCAGGAAAAACTTAAACAACGCCGTGAAGCCTATATGCAAAACAAAACAATTAAAGAGCCGAAGAAACAAGCAAATATAGAGGCAGAACAAAGCACAAAAAAATGCAAACAAAAAAGGCAGAGATATGCAAATATGGAGCCAGAGCAAAAGAAGGCTCGAATAGAACAAATCATCGCCAGAAAGGAATTGAAGCGCAGTACACCATGCAAAGAATCGATTGCGATGGTGAACCCAGCATATATCCCAACAGAAGAGGAAGTTCGTGCATCTACCTTGAATGTGCTACAAAGAAAGTCTGTGACGCCAGGAGAAAGACAAACATTGCTACATCGTCGAAATGAAGTGTTCTCGGCAAAAAAGAGGAAAACTGTTTCGCTATCATCACAAGAAGACGCATCCGTGATGAACAGCTACAACGATGGCACAGAACCACCAAACCAGCCACAAGTAAAGATTAACGGTAATACTTTAAATCTCATACAGTACCGAGACATTCCAAAAACAATATACGGTATGTACAACTAACAAACTTTCATGGACAGGCATTTACTATCCATTGTGTCCGACCAATAAAGATGGAGATGCGCCAACACAACCATTCAGCACTGATGATGAACATGGTAAGGCTATCGATCTCATAATATCAATGATGAAAAAGGGCAACGGTGAAATACAAACTATAAAGCAGCCAGAAGAAACAATTAAAGATGGAGATGCAGCAGAACAATCATTCTGCAATGATGATGATCAGGGTAAAATTAATTTCATATATATTCTTACAGGACACAAATATACAGTATGAAGTGTCGACAACTAACCATCTTCCGTAAACAGATATCCCCTCTTCAGCGTGTCCAACAAACGAAGACACGGATGCAGCAGAACAATCATTCTGCAATGATGATGATCACGGTAAAATCAATTTCATATATACTCTTACAGGGCACGAAATAATCTACGACCAAATTTGTTGTGCAGGTAATAATGAAGTCATATTTGAACATGACACAAGCGACGATGAACACATATTCTCTGGTCAAGGTATGCTCCATACAGTATTAAATATATTTGCATCATTAAGGTACAACTTTAATAAACTTTTAATGCTGCAGATCAACAAGATTGGGAAAAAGAAGTGGAAATCGAAATCATAGAAGACGAGGATGATAACAACCCTGATCCGTATGACGACGTCTACAGAAACATACCACAAAGAACACACATGCTCAAGAATGAAGAAAATTGCAAATTCTGCGGTGCAAAAAATTCCAATATGAAGCAGTGGGGTTATGCTGCAAGAAAGGACGGATAAAACTTGCCAATCCAGAGACACCAACTGAACTCATGAGACTTTGGACAACCAATGACTCAGATGCAAGATATTTCCGGGAAAATATAAGATTCTTCAACGGACATTTCTCATTTACAACTCTATACTGCCACCTTGACAGAGACACAACTGACATACGAACGGCTGGTATTTACACCTTTCGAGCTCATGGTCAGATCTATCACAATATACACTCATTTGCTAACAGTAGATCAGATCCAAAACATCTGGAGCTATACTTCTATGACGATGATCCAAGCTTAGAACATCGGTACCGCCGTTGCCGGAAGGAAACATACGAGCAAGATAAACACGTAGTCGGCGTGATAACCGGCATTCTACGTGACAACCCATACTCTCAACAGTTTAGGAGTTTGGGGCAAGCCGAGAACCTTGATGACTACAGGCTTATCTTAAACCTTGACCACAGATTGGACCAGAGAACATACAACGCACCTATCACTTCAGAGGTAGCTGCAGTGTGGGTCGAAGGAAGTGAAGGAGGAAATAATTTTGACAAGAATGTAGTACTACATGGGAACAATAGTGATATACAGACCATTAAATCATACTATGGGTGTTATGATCCGCTATCGTATCCTCTATTCTTTCCAAGAGGTGAACTGGGTTGGCATCGAAAGATAAAGAAGGAGCCAAAAAAAAAGGGAAATGTGAGAAGGTCCGCTGCAGAAGATAACGATGGTGATGATGACGATGACCCAGGTTAATATTTCACATATTACCATTTACAAATTTCAGTATTGATATATGGTACACTCCTGCAAATGCAACTAACCTTTTATTTCCAAATGCTTTGAACAGATGCAACCAATAGCCAGTGGGTAACCATGAAAGAATACTATTGCTATAAATTGCATACGCGACCAAACATATTCAACCCTATATTATACGGCGGACGGCTGCTCCAACAGTTTGTTGTAGATACATACATCAAAATTGAGAGCTCCAGACTGGAATACATGTTTCATCATCAGAAAGAACTAAGGGCAGACCTATACAAAGGACTTCTGGATAGCATTCAGGCAGGAGAACAAGACGGAAACGCGGTTGGGAAACGAACAATCCTCGCGTCATCATTTATCGGAGGTCCGCGAGATAAACTACGCAGGAATCTAGATGCAATGGCTTTAGTTAGAAAATATGGAAAGCCAGACATATTCCTCACAATGACCTGCAACCCCAACTGGGAAGAAATTACACGTGAGCTGGAGCGTGGGCAAACACCACAAGATCGCCCAGATATCGTAGTCCGTGTTTTCAGGGCTAAACTAGAAGAGATGAAGAAGCAACTATTTGAGAAGAGCATTCTTGGTAAGGTGATGGCATATACCTATGTTGTGGAGTTCCAAAAAAGAGGACTACCACATGCTCACTTCCTGCTAATCATGACCGGAAAATACAAGTACACGAGTCCAGAGCAATATGACAAAATCATCTCCGCGGAACTACCTAACAAGCACAAATATCCAGAGCTATACAAAATGGTCATCAAGCATATGATGCATGGTCCTTGCGGTGCACTAAACAGAAACTGTCCATGCACAAAGAATCGCAAAACATGCAAGAACAATTATCCGAAGCCATTTAATGAAAATACAATTCAAGGCAAGGACTCATACCCAGTGTATAGGAGACGCCAAGACGGCAGGACCGAAACTGTCCGTAAGTGCACGCTAGATAACAGGTGGGTCGTCCCTTACAACCCCTACCTATTGAGGATGTTCAACTGCCACATAAATGTTGAGATATGCTCAAGCATTAAAGCCGTTAAGTACCTGTACAAGTACATTTACAAAGGACATGACCGGGCATCTATATCTGTGACTGAAAAAGAAAACGAAGCCGATATTGACGAGATAAGACAGTACAGAGATGCACGGTGGGTGACACCTCCAGAAGCACTCTGGAGAATATATGGCTTCGAACTAAGCAAAATGAACCCACCTGTTCTACAACTGCAGCTACATCTCGAAAATATGCACATGGTCTCATATAATGCCAAAGAAGATATCGACAACGTTATCAGCCGTGATGGAACAGATAGGTCAATGTTGACAGCATACTTTGAGGCAAACAACTTAAATGAGGAAGCCCGAGGCATTCTATACAAGGACTTCCCAGAGCATTATACTTGGCAAAAAACAGGAAAATTTTGGCAAAAGAGGAAACGGAAAAGTTTGCTACAGGTTGGCAGGATCGTCGCAGCACATCCGGCTGAAGGAGAACGATACTATCTCCGAGTACTCCTAAACAACGTGACAGGCGCCACAAGCTATGAAGACCTAAAGACAGTCGATGGAGAAGTAATGCAAAACTTCCGTCAAGCTGCAGAAAAAAGAGGGCTCATTGAGGCAGACAACACACTAGATGACTGCATGACAGAAGCGGAGTTGTTTCAGATGCCATCGTCCCTTCGAAGGCTATTTGCGACAATCTTGGTGTTTTGCGAAACCAACGACGTCCGTGGACTCTGGAACAATCACCTCGAGGCAATGTCTGAAGACTACAGCAGAAACTACAAATGCAAGCACACGGTCCAACAGATGGTACTCAAAAATATCAGAGACATGCTGCAGTCAATGGGGAAAGACATCCGGTCGTTTCCTCTGCCTGAGATCGACGAGCAGCATGACACAACAGATGACATACCTAGGGAGATGACCGAGGAGTCGTCTATAGAGGTAAACCCCGAGGACAAATCTTTACATAAGAACCTAAACAAAGAGCAGAGGACGGCCTACGACGAAATCCTAGCAACGATGGACAGTCAAAAAGGAGGCATATTCTTCGTCGATGGGCCAGGAGGCACAGGAAAAACATTCCTTTACAGGGCTCTCCTAGCAACGGTACGCGAACAAGGAAAGATTGCACTAGCAACGGCCACCTCCGGTGTTGCCGCTTCCATAATGCCTGGAGGGAGGACAGCACACTCAAGGTTCAAGATTCCACTAAGAACAAACGATGGAGCTATTTGTGGATTCACCAAACAAAGCGGGACAGCGAAGCTACTACAAGCGGCATCGCTAATAATATGGGACGAAGCATCTATGACTAAGAGGCACGCAGTTGAGGCGTTAGACAGAAGCATGAGAGACATAATGGACAGACCAGATCTACCATTTGGTGGCAAAACGGTCGTATTTGGAGGAGATTTTAGACAAGTGCTCCCTGTTGTACGAAAGGGTACAAGAGCACAAATAGTAGATGCTTCACTAAGCAGGTCAGAGCTCTGGAAATGCATGAGACAAATGAAGCTTGTGCGTAACATGAGAGCTCAAAACGACCCGGGGTTCGCAGAATACCTACTGCGTATTGGAAATGGAACCGAGGAGACAAATGAGAACGGCGAAATACTTCTACCTACAACTATATGTGTTCCAAATAAAACAGATGATAATGGCCTGGATAGACTAATCGATGATATCTACAAGACGGATGGCACCTCCCTAGAAGATCCAACATACATCACGTCAAGAGCAATTTTAGCAACAAGGAACGACAGCGTAGACAGAATAAACATAAAAATGATTGAACGATTCCAAGGAGAGGAAATGGTCTACCACAGTTTCGATTCTGTGGAAGAAGACACATATGGCTACTATCAACAAGAATTCCTAAACAACCTTACCCCAAACGGACTGCCTCCCCATTTGCTAAAGCTCAAGATTAACTGTCCGATCATACTACTCAGGAACATAGACCCCGCTAATGGACTTTGCAATGGCACAAGGTTGGTCGTGCGTGGATTTCAGAAAAATGCAATCGATGCAGAGATTGTGCTAGGGCAGCATTCTGGAAATCGAGTTTTCTTGCCTCGAATTCCATTATGCCCCTCTGATGACGACATGTTCCCGTTCCGTTTCAAAAGGAAACAATTTCCAGTCAGACTAAGCTTCGCGATGACAATAAACAAATCACAAGGACAGACAATACCAAATGTAGGCGTCTACCTACCTGAGCCGGTTTTCTCACATGGTCAGCTATATGTCGCACTTTCTAGAGCAACCGCAACAGCAAACATAAAGGTACTAACAGGTACGATTGATGAAGAGGAGGACAAGAAGAAGAAAGATAACAAGAAGGAAAACAAGAAAAAGGACAGCAAAGAGACAAAAAAAAGAAAAAGGAAGAAAAATGACATCAGTACAAATGAGACATACACAAAGAATATTGTGTACAAAGAAGTACTCAATAAATAGGTTATGCAACCTTCCAAAAGTTACTTTTTGCTTCCATTATTGTAAGGTTCTGTGAACACATTCGATATAGTTAAAATTACCCGTGGTTTTTTACCCCTTCTCATTAGAGGGGTTTTTCCACGTTAAAAAACTTGTCTCCCCTGTGTTTTGTTTACTCGTTCTTCATTCTTTTGCTTCTCGCAATTATAACACAAAATAACTGTGCACTAGCTGTAAAAATAACATCCAAGAGATTGTGTACGTATATGAATTTAAATCTGCTTACCAAATGCAATATACTGCAGTTCAGAAAGTGTCTTAATCATGCGAAACTAAGTAAAAGAGCTACACAGATAGTACAACTCAAACGTGAAAGCTATACAGTTACTCATTCCATATTTTAGGGGCAGATCAAACAAATCGGTAGTTTACTTAGCGCACTTTTTTACCTTACACATATTCTGCCTCAAGACAGAACTAAAAACTACAGTGAAAAACAAAACAATAGAAGTATAGATGAGAACTAGCATAACATTCAACAATACAAAGTAAGCTAACGTACCAGCAAAGAATGCAGGCAAGAATGGATCATACCGGTAGTACTAACTGCAAGTAACGCCGAAATTCCATAGAGATGGCCCTCGAGTGCCGCCTGTTGCGCCGCCGAGAGGAATCCGAGACTCAACGGAAAGCAACTTCAACTCCAGAAAGGCGACATCCACCTCACGGCAGGCCACAATCAACCGCATCAACCAACCTCGAAAACTTTCCAGGACCACGCGTGCACGCCCAAGTCAAGAAGGCCAACAATTAACTCAGGAGAATCGACTCCAGCCACAAATAGCGACAAGCAGCCACACGCACTCAACTATTGGCGATTTAATCCAGGCAATTTGCTTCAGCAAACGAACAAAATTAATGGAGATTTGCAGCAGCAGCTTCCACTCAATAGAGCTACCACAAAGGGGATAAAGGGGGGCCAGACAATAAAGGGAAACACCCAGCAGGGAGGAGGTCAACGACTCATGGCTATGGTAGAGAAAGGGGAATGAACGTGAGAACAGGAGAAGTGGATTAGGGGAAGGACAGGAGAGACTGAGAGAGAAAGTCAGGGAAGGTGACAAGGCCTGGGTGCGGGAATTAAAAAATGAGGCTAAAGAGTGAGCAAAGATTAAAAAAATAACTACGGTGTTAATTTATTGTAAGCCGTATGTTAACAAGGAAGCAAGAAAAATCCAGACGGGCCTTGTAAAGGGCATGGATCACGATATTTATTCGAGTCTTGACATCCTTGTGAGAAATAGAGCAAATATTTCTTAGCAGAAAATATTGATAAGGATAAGTCCCTTAGACCTTCCCTTCCTTTTCTTATTGAGCGCGGATAAACGGAGACGCAAAAGTCGAAGAGACGACACGGATGCCAATGTGACGGTTCTTCTTCCAGGCAACTGCATGTGCGCATAATTTGTTGGTTCCCCATCGACAATTGTCATAATAATGAAAATGCAATCAAATTCTAACATTTGCTCCACCCGATGCAACGCACGGGCATTTTTACTAGTACACATCTAAGAGAGCAACATAATTAGATTTCAGCACCCGTATCTAAATCATCAACCAAGAACATAAATACTAAAGTCATGGGATAAGATGAGACTATCATAAAAAAAGGATTTTTTTCCTCTTACTACGTACCACACTTTGCCCAGTAACAAGAATAGTTACAGAACAGCTGCAAAGAGTGAAATGTGAATACGTACCACTTGGCATTCATTCATTCATTTCATTCAACTAAATATCAGCTCAGCAAAATCAGTCAGAGCTTCAAAATGCAAGTGGTATCAAATCAAAACATGCCTAATTAAACCTACTATCCTGCATAGCTAAAGCTTGCTAAATTTACTGGACAAGACAGCTATTTCCTGGCCGACAGAGCGTAGCCAGCTTAAAGAGACAATGAATCATGCTAAAAGTTGATTGTAATATAAATCTACGGGAACAAGATAATTAGATTTCACCACCCATATCTGAACCATCATTAAAAAAAGATTTTTTTCACCTTTACTACATCACCACTTTGCCCAGTAACAAGAATAATTACAGACTAGCTGCAAAGAGTAAAGCGACAATGGAACCCGTTACTTGGCATTCATTCATTTCATTCAATTAGCCGAGAATCACATGTTCATCTAGGACTCTTGAAATCACCCGGATCTTGGAAATGCAAGTGGTGTCAAATCGAAACATGCCTAAATCTACTATCCTGCATAGCTAAAGCTTGCTAAATTTACCGCACAAGACAGCTATTTCCTGATCAACAGAGCGTACCCAGCTTAAAAAAGATAATGACATGCTAAAATAGATGATTGCGATATAAATCTACAAGAACAACGTAATTAGATTTCACCACCCATACCTGAACCATCAACCAAGAACATAAATAGTACTCCCTCTTGTACTAAAATCAGCCACACTTATTAAGATGAGACTATCATAAAAAAGATTTTTTTTCCTTTAGTGCATACCACTTTGCCCAGTAACAAGAATAGATACAGAGCAGCTGCAAAGAGTAAAGCGACAAATGATTCCATTACTTGGCATTCATTCGTTATGTTGGACTAAATATAAACTCATGTTCACATGTTCATCGAGGGCTCTTGAAATCAGAGGCCATCTACAACCTAGACTCGATTGATGGTGCATTATTCATGACACTAGAAGTTTATTCCACCATATGGTACATGTTTGCAAGTCTGATTTACGATAAAGGAAAATTCATCTAATGAGCATCTCCCGGATTTCCTTGGTATACATGCCTCTAGTAACAGCATAAATTAAACATGTCGGAGGAACTAAACGAACAACCAACCAGGCAGTACCTATTAAACAAGCAGAAGATGAAGAGTTTTATGACACCCAGCATATAGTGCCCGAAGAGATGAAATGGGCTCTCCCGCTGCGAAAACTGGAACAACCTGAAACCTGCAAGACTCGGTTCGGCCTTCTTAGCTTAGCTTCAGTTCAGCCGCCTTCTCTTGTTGCGGTGTATGTCCCCACCGTCCACATCCAAAGAAGCCAAGGCGTCGCTTCTTCCCCTCCTCCTCAGGGTTCTTGAAGACCCTGCATTGCTAGGTTCTCCTACGCTCTCAGTGAAAGCAGCATCCTCCTGAATGACAGCCATGGTGCTTGAGTTAGAAACTTGATCTGCAGCCAATGCTGCTGCAGCGGCATGAGCTCCATCAACTGCGGGCTCATGATTTGGCGAACTTGACGAAGTCGATGCTCTGTGACTGAAGTGACTGAATGGGCTTGGCCTAGAAAACCTTCTAAGATCACTCACCGCCGTTGCCAACCTCTCTGTATTCGCAAGGCCTTCAAGGGTAAGTCGCTGCAGCAAATCAATTCCTTCTGAGGAGAGTGGGCTTGAGCTGCGCCTCGGTGGATCCGGCACGCTGTTCACTGGCACTCCGCCGCTGGGAGCGGAAGAGTCGACAAATGTAGGGTTCTCCGCCTCTCTCTGCAGCCTCCTTGCCCTCATCCTAGTAGTGATCCGGCCCAAGCGGCCGGTCTGATGAGCATGGTCTATCATCTCCTGGACAGATGATGACTCAGGAGGCCCTTCGAACCTGCCAACGCTGGTCATAATCTGCTGATCAAGAATGCGCCTCCAGGACGACAGTATCCCGTGCGCCTCGCCGAGCCTCCTGGAGATGGGGCGCAGATGGTGGAACTGCTGCCGGAAGCTCTCGAGCCGGTTCCCGTGCGGCCTGGCCGGGATGGTAGGAGCAGACGCATTGCCATCGTCTGCAAGTTTCTTGTCCGCCGCGTCTGAGGATGAATTGCCTCTCCCGTAGATGGGAGTGATGTTCCCTTCGGTGACCTCGCCCTTGCAGACGGGGCACTCCTTGTGGGTGGAGTGGACGTGCAGCCACTGGTAGAGGCAGGGCCAGCAGAAGAGGTGGCCGCAGGAGGTGACCACCGGCTCGTCCGCCATGTCGAAGCAGATGTTGCACTCGAACATGGCGGTGCTCTTGCCGCCCTCGGCGGGCTCGTTGTCGGAGGCAACCACGGCCCCGGCGGCGGTCAGCTTGGTGTCCGTTGCGACGGTGTCGTCGCGCTCGGGCTCTTGCGGTGGTGGAGGTGGAGGTGGAGCTTCGTTGTCCGGGGTGGGGGCGTCGGAGCTGAGCGGGGGCAGGTCCGACCGGAACCGCCTCGGGCGGTGGTACCGCAGCTGGCGGCCGCTCGGGGAGATCAGGCGGCGGTAGCGCTCGGACCGGTCCGGGCGGAAGGTTGAGGAGGCGGTCGAGGAGGACGGGCGGTCCGCCCAGCCGAGCAGCTCGCTGGGCCGCAGCGGCGCGGGCGGCGGCGGCGCGTGCAAGAAAGCGAAGTCGAGGTCGTCCGCGAGCTCCGGTATGGCGTCCGAGGCGGCCGGCAGGTAGAGGTCCGGCGGCGGGCGCATCAGGTCGGCCCGGGTGGGGGAGTAGGGCGGGTGGAGCGGGCGGAGCGGCTCCGTGTCGGGCGGCGGCGCGTCGGCGGAGGCGGCGGAGGAGGAGGGGGAGGAGGAGAGCATGGAGTTGCCGAGGGCGAGGTCGGAGCCGAGATCGGGGCGGCGCGTGCGCGCGCCGCGGGGCAGGCCGAGGTAGAGGTTCAGATCCATCCTCCTGCGGCTCCGGGCGGCGTCATCGGCGGCCATCCGGCGGCGGCGCGCCTAGCTGCGGACGACGCGACCTCCGTCACGGCGCACCGCGGGACACCACCTCGCCACCATCAGGGCATCGAGGCACGATCCGGCGGTGCCGTGGTGGGAGGTTGGGTGGGTAGGTGGATGCGGTTGGGCGGCGGCGGCGGCGGCGAGGGAGGTGGGGAATTATAAGGCGAGGCGAGAGGCGGGTGGCTGCGTAGGGAGGAGGAATGGAGGAGCAGGAAGGAAGCACGCGATCCGCAAGGCTGTCTTCTGTTCTGTCTTGGTGACGGAAAGAAAACAGCGGCTGCGGCACGTCAGGGTTGTCCTAAACCGGCTGCGGCGTGTCAAGCTGCCTTTAGCCGCTGTGTAGGCGCTAGGTTAAGCGGTCCATTTTCTTTCTAGGGTTTTCATATTTCTAGGGTTTTTTTTTGGTGCCAAATGTATAAGATAAGAAAGATATCATAATAGAGAAAAAGTAATTATATTGTCTTGTATTTCATAGACTATCCTATTGTGTAAACTTGTCTTGTACACCGTTGCAACGGTTATCATTTTGGCGCGAGTGATACAATTCGAACGGACACGAGTTGAAGGGGCATAAGCTAAAAGAGGGCGCAAGTGAACCGTTGTGACGGTTACCAAGTTGGCGCGAGTGATACAACCCGAGCGGATACGAGTTGATCGGCGTCTATTTCGGGAGGGTGTGAGTGAAACATCGCGACAATTGCCCACTTGGCGCGAGCAAACCCTCACGCCAGTTGCTAACTTGGCGCCAAATGAATCTAAACAGTTGGGAAGCGTCTACCTACCTTTTGCATATAGTCCCCATGGTGGTATTATACGGGTCTTTTTTGCGAGATGTACGGAACTCAGTAGAGATAAAGTAGTCAAATTGTCCGTAGACTATCAAATTGTCTTGTATAAAGTTGCGACGTTTGTTACTTTGGTGTGAGTGATAGAACTCGAGCAGCCACGAGTAGAGGGGCATATGCTAAAAGGAGGCGACAGTGAACCGTAGCGACGGTTACCAGCTTCGCGCGAGTGGTATAATTCGAGCGGGGACAAGTTGATTAACGTATGGTTGAAAAGGGGGTGTGAGTGAAACGTCACGACAATTGCCAAATTGGCGCGAGCAAACCGTCATGACGGTTGCCGGCTTGGCGCCAAATGAATCTAACTAGCTATGACGTGTTTACCTTCCTTTTGCGGATATCATCGGCAATATTATATAGGCAACACGACAATATGTGGCCGATCTCACTAGTGATTTCTTTCTTGAGAGTACCCCAAAGGTGTACACAATTGTTTTTATAGAAGGAGATAAAAGGCTTTTTTTTACAATATGTTGTTATGTGCTCCCAAAATATAGCAGAAACACCACAATAGCGTAGGTGGGCCCTGTAAATTTTAAACACCACGTCACACACCTAATCACATAGCTCACGCGGAGGCGGCAAATAATAGCCGCCAAAAATAATTGCGTTCGGGAACATGCACACTTGGCGCTTCGCATCCACCGTGTGATCTCCTATCGTGGCATCACGCCTATACGTGATGAATAGACGGTGCAAAATTGAAAACTATGTAGGGTAAGGTGCAACAGACAATTTTTGTCGTGTTTCGTGCATCTTTTAGGGCTAAAAAGGTAATCGCAATCAAGGATAACAAATTAGCTTCTCCATTTCTTTCAGATTGTAATTTTCATATCATTAAGATAATAAATATTTCATTAACATATAAAAATCATTAAAATACACTCCAAATGTTGTTAATTTTATAATTTGAGGTAGCCAAACATGAAACTAAACATTTTATTTTGCAGCAACTTAACTACATATTATAACCTATTTTAGAACTAATCTCTTAGTTCTTGTTCTAGTTCTTGGCATCTTTAACTTGCCTTGCGCTGACCTCGTCGACGATTTGTTCTTCGTTAGGGTGATAATCGGTTTAAAAAATTTATTAGTGTGGAAGCGCTTGTCGTTATTTGGTCACTTTGGCTATATAGAAATAATAAGGTTTTTAATGGTAATTTTTTCTCGTGCATGTTATACACCGGTGCACAACTTTGATCTGTTCATGGTCGTTTTTACAACATGTGAAGAATCAAGGCCAATTTATGGAGGTGTCTACCCGGTTGGAAGGCACGGCGGTGGATAATTTTATCTAACATTGATGGCAATCTGATCTTCAGATTGGCCATCCACCGCCTTAGGCATCTTCAGAGTTTCTTGAGGATTACATGTATTGCACATTTTTAATTTGTTTTATACTTTTGAATGGTCTTGTGTGGTTGTGTAAATCTTAGTTATGCAAAGACCGGGTGTAGTACACAGAAAATCTAGTGCTCGTGTACCCGTTGAACCTCCATGACTCGATGCATCTTATGCTTGACCTATACATCTATAGTCATGTCCACGTGAGAAGTGCGGCTATGCTGAAGAACCCTTACTTGGCTCTATGGACTCATCATCTTGGATATACCGCGTCCTTGCCCATGATGCGTCCTCCTATTTGAAGTCCATAACCTAGATTGAACTGCCAAGCATACGAAAATATTAGAATTGAGAGAGAATCCTTATTTTCAAATGTCACCGGTCATAGCAAATCCTCCTTGAAGCGTAACAGAGGGCTTTATGGTTATTTGGTAGAGCACAGACACATCAGCGACCAAGGTCAAGAGAAAACATCATCTCAGTTAGTTTCACGGCCGAGCAATGTGATGACAAGCCACAGTTTCACACATTGTTCTGCCGCCTCATTGCCTAGCATGACTATAATGTCCTCCATCCAAGGATTAGCCTGCAAGGCTCTTGTGCCTTGTGCTGATAGAATTAAGAAGAGGCGAAGATAGAGAATTTTTTTATTATTCAACGTCCGGTCGAATCATGGCCAATGGCTATTGGAATTTCATCTATCTTTCTATTTTCAAAAGAAAATTTAGATTTGTTAGAAAAAAGCGAAAGTGTTTTTGGCTCCCGAGCTCCAGTGCTCTCGCCATTTGAAAAAAAAATACAAGTTACTAAAAAATCTGAAAAATAATTTTGGGGATTTTCAATGATACATATCACAATCAAGCAAAATCACAACCCGAAATTTGTTTTATTTTGTGCTAGACAAAAATGACAAAATCTGATATGTTTGGGAGATTTAAAAATGACTACTCACATCTACACTTTTATCATTTTTGTGTAGATCAGAATATAAACTATTTGAAGTTGATATTTAACACGTATGCGAAATACAACATTGACTATATACAAATTTATTTTCAGAATTTTTTGAAACACAAAAATAAGAATTTTATTAAAAAAAATAGAATCACTCGTGCTCATATGCACCAAATCTCTATCAGCGAAGAAGGCAATGTTTTCAACTGTCATATCTTCTATGCATATGTCTGTCCGAAACAGCACAGACTTGCCATTCCTGGTCTGAATCCTATCAAGGGTATGCAAAACTGTAGTTGCCTATGTGTCCTTAATCATTTGCAGACATTACCATGGCCTATCTTTCTATTCTTAATAGGTGATCCCATTTTCCTGGACATGCAAGGTATCCACCTCATCAAGCATCACTAAGCAATCACAACCTGCCACGTAAGCAATTCTTCCACGTCAAACATGCAGCCCATCATTAAGTGCCAACTCAGCAAGTTATTATAAGAAAAAATGCCACCTTAGCAAATATTTTTACTTTTCTTCCGTAAATACAACGTGCCATCTAATTACGCTCCCGGCTCGCAATGGCCCAGCACATCCTTCGTGCACCACATGTTGTTTCACCTCTCCATCTCCTCGGCACGAATTGACAAAGAAAATTCACCCCGACCTTTCCTCTCAAATCTTCTCCTCTTCCTCTTCCGGATCAACACGGTGCCATGCATGTCCATCCGACTTCATACCAAATTACTCATTCTGTAACTCCCCCAATAACCGATGGAGAGTTAAGCACCGCAGCTGCTGCGCGTTCATTTGATCAGCTGGCTTGGAAGCCCTTTTTTTTGCGCCGGAGACGGCGATTTGGTGGCCGTATGTTGGCCCAAACTTCATATTCGAAAACCTTTTCGAATTTGGTGACCGTGTGTTGGCTCAAACTTTAAATTTGTAAAATTATTCGAATTTCTATGCTTTTGTTTGTATTTTCAAATTCAATTCATCTATTGGGGCCGTCGTATGGGGCGCGCCGTTATGGGAGCAGCTTCCCTAAATGGAGAATGTTGTGCTGACATCCCCCATACGACAATGCCGGTGCCCCTGACGGCGACTATTTAAGGAGCGCCGGTGGAAATGCTCTAAGAGCTGGTGGATTGGCCTTGCTGCGACGACTTTGATGCGTGCAAGGGAACATGCACAAGCGATATGGCCTCTTTGCCATGTTGGTACTACCTCCATTTCAAAACTTAAGACTTATATTTTTTTTGAAAAATTAAACTAAGTAAAGTTTGAGCATTTTTTTTGAACAATTTATCAACAACCATAATATGTTGTAGATATCATACAAAAATATATGTCATTATCTCTTTCATGATATTAATTTTATATCTTACATGTTACAACTTAGTCAAACTTAACATAGTTTGACTTTCTAAAAATAACATAAGCCTTAAATTTTGGGATGGAGGTAGACGACCTTGAGCATGGGGGGAAGCCATTCTAGATTAGTGAGGAGCCGAAGAGCTGGCTGCAGATCTAAATATCTCGATGGTGGCTACAGTTCTTCAATGCGGTCATTTCATTAGGCTGGTCATAGTGCATAGTATCATATTGTAGTATCATGCATATGATACTTGTCTATGATACTATCATTATAGTGGGTGGTATTATAGAGTAGTATCATAATCTTCTAAATTTATTGTTTTGCAGAATCCCAATACAAAATGTGTGTACAAGATCTATTTAGCATTAACTTTTCTCGTACTGTGCGCTATGATACAGTATCCACCTATGTTACTCTAAGGCTGGTCATAGTGGTAAGTATTATATAGTAGTATCATGCATATGATACTACTACATGATATTATCTCTATAGTGGGTAGTATCATGGAGTAGTATCATAGTCATGCTACATTTATTGTTTTTTACAATCTCAATGCAAATTTGTGTACAAGATTTGTTTAGCATTAATTTTTCTCGTTGTTTGCGCTATGATATAGTATCTACCTATGTTATTCTAATCTCCTCTCTCCTCCTTAATTAGCTGCCACATCAGTATTTTTGTGGGACCAATGTGCATGATACTAGTTATGATACTAGCACTATGGCCAGCCTAATCTTGTCTCTCCTCATTAATTAGATGCCACATCAGCATTTTTGTGGGCCTAAGATGCATAATACTATTTAAGATACTAGCACTATGGACAGTCTTAGGCTCTCATGGCTCTGTCTTGGATAAGGTCAAATCTTACATCGAGTTCAGGAGAGCCACCGTGCATGTATGAAGTGTATCAAATAGGCAAAAGTTTATTCCGGGACCTTTAGGTACGGATCATGAAGTTATACATTGTGCCCACAATTGAGCAGAAGTTGAAGGCCCTTGTTTGGTTGGTTGGAAGGCCGTTTCTCGCTTCCACTGGGCTGAAAATCACTCGTTTTGTTGGCTAGGTCGCATGAAAAAGCTGCATTGCACGAACTTTAAAGTGGCCAAAAAGTTAGCCCGCGAGAAACGTTTGATTCGTTCGTTTTTTCTGGGGAAAGGCGCTGGGGAGCGCAAATCGGTCGGATTCGTGCGCAGGGGAAACACGGTGGAAAAGGTGGGAGCTCCCCGTTTAGACGCGCAAAGTAGCCTCACCACCCGCCATAGTCGGTCACCCCTAGCGAAAACGAGATTCCCTTTAGCGAAGAAGGTGACGACAGTGATCTAGATCTGCGGCGGCGGCGATGAGCTAGATCTGTGGCGGAGATCTCCGGGACCGTCTCCCACAACCTCATCGTTGAGTTTTCCAGCTGGTTTGCGAGTTCCACATCTCCAGGACCGGCGACCCGTTTGTGCCTCCATCCCCTTCGTCTCCGGCTCCGGCAAGATGCAGCTGCCTTCCAAAAGGATTGTAAGCTCAAGCAACCTACTACCGTCCCTCCTCTTAGTGATTTAGCGTAGATACATGCCGATTTAGCCTAGATTCGTTCCAATTTAGCTCCTGATTTTGCCACATCAAAATGCCTAGGACGACCTGCAGAAGATGTTTGTTCAAGCGGGTGCCCTCGTAGTTGTGATTCAGGCATGTGTATTTTGTATGCACGTGAGAGCCATTCATCGCCACACTAGGCTCAGCGTGACATATGCACCAATGTTTGTCTGCGACAGAGAGAGGATGAACAACCTGAACTACATCTACAACAATAGCGATGTGGAATCGGTGAACATGCCGAGGATGAAAAAACTGCTTTCAACCAACTTGTGAACACATTAAGAGGGAGCGGTTGCTCAGGGACAACATTCACACCTGTATTGAAGAGCAGGTGGCTATGTTCCTTCATGTCATCGGGCAAAATCAACGATTCTGGGTCATCCATAGCACATGAAGGAGATCGACTGAGACAGTTTCCATGTACTTCAAGGAAGTCCTCTATGCTATTGGAAAACTGAGAGGAGAGATGATCAAGCCTTCATCTTCCACCATCCCCACCAAGATCGCTGAAAGTCACCGATGGTTTCCATATTTTAAGGTGAGCAACACCTTGTACAACGGATTTACACATTTGTGCAGAATGTTCATGTTAATGTACACTATTGGAGAACTTTCAGCTCTTTACTGTTGTGCATCAGAAATGGCTTACCATTTGTTCATGTTCATCTTAGGATTGTGTTGGTGCCATTGATGGTACTCATATCACAACAAAAGTGCGAAGAAGCCACTCGCTTTCTTACATAGGGAGGAAGCACTACAACAGCCAGAATGTGCTTGCCGCTGTGGACTTCAATATGAAGTTCACATATGTGCTTGCTGGGTGTGAAGGATCAACCCATGATGCTACCATTTTGGTTGACAGCTTGGAGAGAGTTGATGGTTTGAAGGTCTATGAGGGTAAGTTGTACCTAGCTGATGCCGGCTATGCTTGCCATCCTAGTTTTCTCCCACCCTTGAGGACCACAAGGTACCACATCAATGAGTTCTCTACAAGGTTATACCCCAAGAATGCCAAGGAACTCTTCAATCTCAGACACTCTAGCCTCAGGGTCACCGCCGAGAGGGCATTTGCAGCTCTGAAGAACAAATTTAATATCCTTGAGCATAAGCCTTTCCACACCTTTTCCACCTAGGTTAACCTATTGCTGGCTTGTTGCATTCTGCATAAATGGATCTTACGCTGGGGTATTGATTCGTTTTTTCTCGGACGATAATGAGGTCTAGCCTAACGAGGTTGATGTTGGCGATTCGTTTTTTCTCGGACGATAATGAGGTCTAGCCTAACGAGGTTGATGTTGGCGATGTTGTTTCTGCCACCGATAACATGGCCTGAAAGAACAAGAGGCAGGAGTGGGCGAACGCTATGTGGGCTGATAGTGGCCATACCAGGATCTGAAGAAGAAGAGAAGCATTCCCGTGATGTGTGTTGTGTCATGAACTGCTCCCGGTTGTGTGTCATGAACTACTTGTGCGCTCTGCACTACCATTCATGATTAGCTAGGGCCTAACTTGTTCTGTTAAACTGCTATTTGAATGTAGCTAGGACCGAACGATGTTATAATAGTCTTGCTTGTTAGTTTCATTCACTGTTATGGTGCCTCTTTGTTATAGCTGATGAGGGGTAATATCACCATTTAGGAGAAGTGGTAACTAGAACTACATCCCGTAGATTACCGAATAGGCAAAACGTGTAGTTCAGACGCATATTGCAGCTTACTTGGCAACGAAACAAGGCGCACAAATAAGTTGAAAAATCTTTGTTAGTAACCAAACAAACTGTCATTCATTTATATGGACTTGACCCAGTTAAACATGACTATGTAGAGAAGATCTCGCCCAATGCAATGAAGAGTTACGACCAACCAATCAGACCCGAAATGATAGAAAGTTCCACATTCTTACGCTGGAAAAAATGTTCAACTCTCGCAGAACCAAAAAAAAAATGTGGCTCAATAATACATTCTGCTATGAACCAAACTTAATTCGTGACCACTGTTCCAAATAAAGCATACTGAATGTGTAATAGTACCCTCATTCAACCAATACAATAAGATTTCAAGTTTCTCAAACAATTGCAGCCACAATGACACCTCGGACAATGGAAATATTAAAATAACCAGACTCCTCTTTCACTTAGTCAATCCCAGAAAATCAAGAAAACTTTGCCAGCTGAAAGTTTACGCGAGTGCAACCCGGTGATAAACATGTGAGCTACTTCCTTCGTACAGGTTTAGTCGACGCGGGAGGTAGTGCATACGGCGCGAGAGCTAGGCGTGAGAGTGCGCCGATTAAATCAGACTAGATTTAGATGTGCGCCTTGGCGCACGACCCCGTGAAGTTCGCATCGATTTACGATTTGTAAAAAGAAAAAAATTAAGTAGGAAAATATTAATGTGTTTTTCAGGTTTTATTCAAAACAAAGTGGGGTAAATTAAATTAGGATAAAGCAAACAAATTCACGAAGGGAATAGTAGTAGCACATGAGTGGCTCAGGGCTCCGGTAAACAATTACAAAACACTATATTAAGCATCTATAGAAGTGAAACGAAAAACTATCATGGGTGAAACACTATGTAACTCTTCATAATACAATTCCTAAGCACACTTAGATTCTGTACGGTTTGGCACCCCATAATTTCCCATTTTCTGTACGGTTAATTTATATACCATTCTTCGAAGATTGCCGGCAAGCCTCCAAAAATTTCAAACGAAATTCTTGCATGTAGAAGATGCACGTATATAAGTGCGTTCCTTCTTTCGTACATAAATTTAAAAGTATGCAGTTTAAAAAATGATAAATTTGGAATAAACAACTTGAAGGAAACTTCTCCTCCAGACCTGTATGTAACCTAGGGATTGATACATTTCCCTCAAAAAAAACCTATGGATTGATACACTATTTTTTAATCTAATGTCGGATTAAGTAATATTGAGTTCAGGAGTACCAAGGCGCAGAAGATTCTTCTTAATATATATGCACATCAGTAAAAACAGAACAAAAATGCCACGCACGCACAAGTAAAAGGCCAATATCTGTAGAAAAAAAACTCCCGGTGTCTCTGGCGTCACTCTGGATCCCCTTCTCCCCTTTATCTCTCGCTTGCTCTCGGGACTCTACTGGTCGCCGCTGACTAATCGATGCAGTTGGCCGCTCGTCGGCGCTCGGTTCACTGAAGCCGTAATGTCTAGAACTTGGACGGGGAGGTCTCGGAGCCAACAACATGGGAGGCAAGCCGGCGACCCCGATTAGGTGGCGGTGGGGTAAATCTAGAAGGCAGCGCACAGCAAAAGATAAGCCTCTTTATGCATATGGGCTCCTCTCAGTTACGCCGTGTGCCCCTGTCGGCCCTTCTGCCCTTGCTGGAGTAGAAGCGAAGGACCCTTCTAATAACGGACGGTCGGACACCGATGGACCCGCGCTCGTTCGGGCAACGGAACGGCAGAAGCGGAGGTCGGCCACCACAATTCCATCCTCAAAAGTGGTCGGGATGTTTGTCGGGCCTCCACTCGGCAGAAGACGGGCACAGTGTCGGCATGGACATGGCTGACTCTTTGACGGGATGGCCACAACACCACTCATGCGCGGAGCGGAGAACTGAAAGCTTGCAGGTGCACTTCCCGACCTGCACCTATATCTTCTCCATGCTTATCTAGCTTCGCTGTTTGGCCAGAATGCGTGTTCGTTTTTCGTATGCTAGCTACAGTTCAATCATCTTATGTTGTATCAGGCGTCAGGAGCATGATTCCAGTAGTTCTCATCGAAGAGACAGTACACGAACAGTCTGATGATGGCTCCATCAATTCCCTCTTCCCCTTTTTTCCCTTCTCTTCTTTGGGATCCACATGTCTACATGCAAGGTACCAACAGCTGGTTATCAATCAGTTGTTACGTACAACTGAACCTTAATTTGCGTTGAGCGGTGCAGGTAAAAAGAGTAGCATGTAATTTTACTGAAAATATGTAGATCAGAAGAGTGTAATCATGCTTTCAACATAGTAAATAGTGGTGGGTGTTGCTGCTAGATAGTCAAGACATGCTGCTTTTGCATGTCTAAACTCTAAACAAGCCCCATCAGTCACCGCACCTGGGGCTATAGGATCTAAATTAAATTCAACTCATTCTCATCATTCATTTCTGCCTGACAGAGAACAATTGGAGATGGCGACTCAACAATGCCACTGCATATATTTGGCTCCTACCCCTGAACCGAATATGATTGCTTAAATAAGGCAGCAGGCTATTTGCTTTATTTTGAAAGAATAAGGAAATAGGCTAGGCAGGCTGCGAGATTTGGTTAACCTAACATTTTGAATGAGGAAAAATCGGAGGGGCTCTAGTGAAACACACCTCTCTCTGTCTATTTGTCCCTCTTCAACTTTTGAGGATTTGAGCTAACAATTTGCCTCTCTGCCTGCCTCTCTCTCCCTCACTCCTTCCCCTTCTCCCTCTCTAATGACTTTCTTGTGTTTTTATATAACTCTTGTTTGTGCCATCTAGAAACAGCTATGTATTCATATGGTTCACATGCAATCAACCTTGTTTATCTTCCCTGTAATTCCCTTGTACATTTGCATGGTCTACCTATTCCTTGTCTATTTACAGAATTAAGCATGCTCATATAATGCAGTGTCGCTCCTAAAGTCTTGGCTCTGTTTTGTGATTGGCTCTGAGATATATATATATACAGTGGTAACCATTAGATTTGGCTTTGCATATGCAGCACCAGCTAGAGCTGTCCTATGCTGCCCTGTTATGTCCTGTGCTGATGCTCCTGGGAACATATCGGTTAGCGGGAGGATGCTGGGAAGACATCGGTGTCGAGCAGCGGGAGGATGCTTTGGTCGAACCTGCAATGGCCAGCCAAGCACAATCTGAGGAATCATAGGTACACACTCTAGCTCTTTCTGATTCTTAAGTCACACACTATTCAGACAACAACATTATTTTTAAAATAATGTACAGTACTTAGATTCTGCAAACCTATATAATATTTTTCTGTTACATAACTTAGTCCTTCTCAACTAAATAACCAAACCTCATGAATAGATATGAGAGCAATGTGCTATAGCTTATTTAGGTCATTCCAGAGAAAAGGTACCCCCTCTGATCCATAATAAGTGTTGCAATTTTAGTTAAAATGTCCTCAACTTTGAACTAAACTTCCAACTCTTATTATGGATTGGAGCAAGTATTACAACAGCAATGAAACAATTAATCTGGGCTTATGTTTGTAAAAATCCTGCCATAGCAATCAAATCAGAACAGAGAAATCATGGCCCTATAAATTCATAAATTTGCTCAATCTCAAAATACTTCATGTGAACCTCATCTATATCCCTGGTGTGTATCATTGCTCTACTGTTTTCACCGGCTCAGCATTGTAAACTTGGATGGTGAAAAATGTTTGCATCAAATATACAATATAGATATGTTTAAGTACCTATATTTTTATTTAAAATCATTTTACTGCAGAAGCTCCCATTGAGAGTGAAACATACTGCAGAAACAATTTTAAGCAGACCAACTACTAACCTCTTCATTGTCTCTAATAACTGTTGGGGAATTAGATAATCAATTCTGATGATTCTTTGGTTGGATTTACGCCTACTGGTGCCTGGTACTCACAAGTAAAGACACCCAAAACTATCGTTCATTCCATATATCATGCGCCAAGTGATTGTTTCGGAACCTGTTAGAAGAGCAACAAACATGATTGAGTAAATCACATATTTGGATTCTGAAGCAAATTGAAATCTGAGACCCAATGTATAAAAAACGCACTGCTTAATTTCCCTAATCACAAAAATATAATTCAAATGGCACCAACGGCTGGAATTTTTGATATTCTAACAACATGCACGGAAGTAGATGATAACAAACAGAAGTTTCCAACTTTACATCAGTTTAATCAAACCAGTATGAATACAGGTGCACTTGTAGCTTATAATATGAATACAAAAGGGATCACAAGATGGTTAAGACACATCGCATGCACATAGAAGCAGAAAAATGAGAATTATGATTTGGCAAAGACTGATATCAGCAGATGAACTATTACTGAAAAAAGCTCAAATCAGGTGGAGATTTTGAATGGTCGAACTGGACATTACCATTTCCTGCGCTCTATTTATTTTTTTAGAGGTGACCTAAAATAATTCTTGAGCCAAAAAAAGTGTGTCAATTTCTTTTTTGAAATCCATGTAGTGTAACATGTAGCTAACATAAGCCTTATTTTACTAATACTTCATCAACCAAAAGTTTTTATTTGAATGGATAGCAACTCTGAATGAGCTGCACACAAGCAAAGGTAAAGGTTCTGAAGGTCAACAGCTTTGAAACATATTATCGAAGAAAATACCAAATAATGCTAAGAGATACAGTACCTGAGCTAATCCTCCGGGAATTGCTCTCTGCCACATGTGAACTGACTAAATCACTCAACATAGGCCAAAGGTTGTGCCTTCAAACAAAATAAACAAAAGTAGTAAATCATTAACATCAGATCCATTCAAAGATGCAGCGTATCATAATTCAACTACCAGTATGGTACCTGCTTGTGCCGACACCAGAACAGTGATGATAACTGGAGCCCATTGATCCACTTCCCATTTGATGCTGACATATTTAGTGGTCTAAAGACCTGCTCACAAAACAATAGAGATGTTACACACATATACTACTGCCTATAAACATGGTAAAAATATGTAAGATACTAATAAAAAAAATAGAGAACATATTATTCCTTAGTTCAAATAGAGTATCTGAAAGAATGCCATGCTTTGTACAAACATGGTCTAGCCGTACATCATTAGAGAAACTCACATTGTTTTTGCAAAGCCCATATGTATTTTAGAAACCTCTTGATATTCCTCGGCATCTCAATATTGTTTAGTTTGGCAAGGCCTAGAAAAAAATGCAATTTAGCACCAACAAAATGCTTTACCATATGCTTGACAGCCACAGCGTCGATGTGGACGAATATGGCATGGCCGACGATGCTTAGTTCTTCCCCAGCTATGCTCAGTTCCTCCAAAACAAAATACCCTGCGAAGGTCAGTACTAAATTTTTCTTGATGTCTATGATTACCGAAATTTTAGTATTTCTTCTAAAACGCAAGAATATATAGTGCACTATAACTACTATAATATGTGTTAAAACATGAATTTAGAGTAAGATGAGGAGTAAGAAAACTTTACCTGTGTCAAGAAGGAAATGATGAATACCACAAATCTAACGGTAGTAGCTGATGCTGCTTTTGATACAGATGTGGATATCATGAGAGCAGAACCAAACTGCAGAAAATATAATGAACATGCCTATTAAGAAGAGAAGAAGAAAAGAACATCGGGGTCTGCAGACTGGTAGAGATAAAGAAAAGAATAAACATGAAGAAATGAAGTGTGATCTATATCTGAAGCATTGCAATGGAAAGGAACAAAGTTGGCCCTGCTTGAGCTATATAGTAGAGAAGGTTTCAGTTGCTAGGTGAGAAAATTCCTTGAGCCCCATTCCATTTAAAATTTTTATCTGTTAGTCAGTGAAATTTACTGTTATTCCCAATACTATAAAATAGAAGCAAACAATATGCATGTAGCATTGATTTATGCAGCATACATTCAAGATACCTGGTCAAGTAACTACAACTCAAGCAGCAAAGTTCTTCTCATTTTGTTCTTATGCTGACAGAACTTGGCATAGCAGAACAATAGTATGTGGACAATATTTGGCCAATAGAACATTAGGATATTACAAACTGAATTTTGGCACCTGATGAAGTTCTTGCTGAAACTTTTCATGCCAAGCTGCATTTCTTGCTTCAGTTATTGTAATGTGTTCTTCAGATGTGCTAACTCTAAGTGATCTCATTTTGGGTTTCATTCATATTCTAGGATGATGTAATCAGAAGTGGACGCCAAGAAGTTGTACATGGTGATGTAACCTCAAATTGACATCTTGCTTTGATATCAGAATAAACGTCCATATCTCCCGTTTGTCCTCTGTCTAGTTGCCAAGGATGCTAACTGGATTTAAGTACGCCCTAGTGTCCATACCTACAGAATTCAGCAGGTTTGCTCATCTTCTCTTAGCTACTTTTAAGCGTCTAGAAATTTTAAGCTTTTAAGTACCTCTTATGTCACAATACTTTCAAGCTTCTAGAAATTTTGTGCGAGCCACAATCACCAAAACCATTTATATGTAATACCAAATAAATGGTTGGTTGGTCTGAGCTTTACATGGCCACACAAACAGAGGAAGAACCAAAACCCTCGAGGAATTAAGAGCATAATTTCATAAGGAAGCCCACATCATCACTCGTTAGAAGCAGAAAGAATTAACTAAAACTTAAAAGCGAAAAGTCAAAAGAGACGAGGAAAAATAATCTTAACATAATATACGCTTTGCACTAAAGAATAAATGTCCCCTTTGAAAACAAAACAATTGTAGTTGAAAATAGATAAGAGTAGCAAAATAAATAGGGATACCCTTTATAGTGTTTGTCCCTGGCCATTTTCTTCTTCCAACTGAATTGACGTTAAGTCAAGTTGGTGGATAAAAGCAATAGCTTGGGTAATCTGGAAAATAGATGCAGACCAGATACCATCTTGCTTCAAGGCATCACTCTGCAAGAAAAAAATATCACAGCCTATACGGGCAAAAAAGAGCATTGGAACACGAGTACTGGGAATAAACTAACAAAAGTTTTGATATTAGATTTGGGGTTTTAATCCCTTTATAAACCAATGTTTGAGATTGTACCTAGACATGATAAATTATTCACAACATACATCTTTGAGATTGTACCAATGTTTATAAACCAATGTTTGAGATTGGAACAAGAGAATCCTCTTGAGGCAAGTACAATCCAGTGTGGGCAAACATACATGTTGTTGGCATTGCTCTTTGCTCCTTTCCCATGGTTTGAGCAGCAATAGCTTCATGCTCATCTCCACCTCTGCAGAAAAAATGCTAGTGATCAGACTTGACTATACTCTACGCATTAGAAAATAGTATGCAATATGCCATGTCAAAACGATACATTTGCTTCTGTATCATGAGCACTTGATCAGCTTTGGATTCTGCAATCATAACTGACATCAAAAATAATTTGATTCTGTAGGCTGTCACTTGCCACATATGATTCCTCTCGTCACCACGTGCGGCGGCTCTAGCATTCATAACCCAGAGCATGCGTAGAAGGAACACCAAATGGCAATTCATAATACCAAAAGATATTACTCCTGCAGAGGAAGCAGACTTGCAATCAGGCTTGTTATAACTTAACCTTGGACAAATCTAAGGGAAAGGGTGTAGCTGAACTAATTACCTAGTATCACTACCGTAGGAAGGCAGTGGGGTTAGGTCTTCTTCCTCTTAGTCAACTGCACATCAGGTAGAGCTTACTTCAACAATTGGCTGTGTCCTGGGGTATTTCAAACATAACTTGGTTTAAGATAGTGATGTGTAGGTATACTAAACAGGGTTGTACAGAAAATTGGTCCAAGGGAAAACTGTTGCTATATTTCCACTTGCAACTAACGTGTAAGTAAGAAACATAATTTACACATGTAAAAATTGTTGAGAACCATAACACTCAATTGCTCTACAAATAAATAGATAAAACTTAGGCATATGTATTCTATTATTTTGTTTGATATTAGTATACTTGATTCTACCCTCATCAAAAACAGAAGCGGTAAAGCTTGAAGCTCATCAGTACCATAGCGGCTAGCTACTGTAATACATGGATAGCAAAAACAGAACAATAAAAAAATCCAGTGCCTTCGGACATTCTGTAACTAAAGAGGTGGAAAGGATATTATATTATATATATACCTAAGCTAGAAGCACGATCATTTACGAAATTGGGAGTTCCTGTTGGCACATTTACACATCCTCGATGGAAGTACAACAAAAGATCCATTTTGATTTCTTTTAAAGAAATAACGAGAGAAAAAATGAGACCGTGATCATTGAAATTACAGCTCAATACCCAATAATGTTCAAACATAGCAAACGAGGCAAAATGGAAGGAAAATACCCATTGTGGAAATGAAGATGATCCACTGGAGGTTGGAGTGCCCTTCTCGAGGTCGACGATGGCAGCAACAGTGCTGCAAACACCACAATATCACAATCATTCAAAACTTTACTGATCCTGAGCAAAAAACGGCTGATTTGCTCATAAGCCTCTGAAATTAGAAGATGCTGGTGAAATTTGAATGAAACTATTGGATCCAAAGTTCATATATATAGCATCATGGCATTATGGAACACTTGGTCTAGGTACAAATAAGTGTCATTTGTCAAATAAAAGAGCAAATAATCTAAGGAATTTGGATTTTTTTTAGGAAGCAACTGAGTCCAACAACGGAACAAAGCTTTCATCAAATCTGTAATTTTTTAACAATGCAAACCTACTTCACAATCACGGACAATTTACACCAAGGAATACCAGCCCGGCCACATCCTACTCCACAATCATCACCAAACTACACCCTGTAAGTGGACATACTACTCAGGCAGGAACCAAACTAAAGAAGTAACTGATGACGGATGGATGAAACAGACACCTCTTACCACGAGCAGACTTAGATAGCAGACCAAGACGAGAACCTTCAATCAGCCGCGTCAACTCGACACAGCAATCTCTAGGAAGGCGATAACCTGTGAGTAAGAAATGAGAAACAAGGAGAATTCACGTCACTTATCAGCCCAGAAACGGGAAAATCGATCAAAAGAGCAGCGACAGAAAGAACACCAGCAACCTGAAAGAATAATCCAAATTGGAAAAGACTCAAACTAAAAAAATCCAAAAGGTAAAGGACAAGAGGAGAAGCAGCAAGGGACCAAATTACAGTCAAAAAGAACACGGGAGCATCCAGAGAAAGAAACGACCCAAGAACAAAAAAATCTCTCGCAGACCCCAAAGAAAAGCGAGCGGATTGGAACAAAATCCCCACCGGTCAAACAAATGTTGATCGTAACCGAACCCAACTTCGAGGCAAAATAAAAGGACGGGAGATCCAGCCAAAGAAACCAACGAGAGGGGAAGTAAATTCCCACCGGTCTTAGAATATCCCCACCAGTCAAACAGAGGTTGACACACGAGGTGAGAGGAGGAGGTGCCTTGCCATTTTTACCGGAGGAGGAGGGCGAGGCTCGGAGGAGCATGGGAGGAGGCGGGGTGCCGGTGACGCAGAGGAGGAGCCGGAGCAGGGAGGGCAGGCCAGCCGGCGCTCCTCCGCGGCCAGCGAGCGCAGGCGCCGCCGCCGCTCTTCTCTGTGTCTAGGGAGCGCGGGCGCAGGAGCCGCCAAGGGAAAGGGCACGCGAGGATTGCCTCAGAGGGTGCTAGGTTTTCACCGTGGGCTGCTCATTTTATATGGGCCTGGTGAAAAAAGATCAACGGACGAAGTCTGCTGGAAGGCTCCATCGGATGGCTCAGAATCCAAACGAACGTGGTGGCTCCGCAGGGGGGTATCATATATACCCCTGGATACAAGGTAGTAATATGAAGCAATAACATGAAAAGCAATGCCCACGGCAAAAGAAAATGGGGAGGAGACATACAGTACAAAGCAGCCGTTATGCAGAGTGGGTGCAATATTGGCTAGGTAGCCCGTGGACCGTAACCCAACCTATTTATAAATCCAATGGACATCTGGCCGTTGTGGCCTGTAGGCTGTAGCCTGTAGGTATAATAAACTGGGCCATGATTAATCCGTAAAAAACAAAACTGGGCCATGATTAAATATAGCGCGCATCACAGAGATGGGCCTTTCTTCATGCGTTGGGCTGTTTTGTTGATCAGTCCGACGGGCCGCGAGGTCCGTACGAAGCGCAACTTGGTCGAGAAGAGAGTGAAGTTTGTTCAGTTTGCTACCTCAAAAAAACATCGTTTGTTCAGTTTGCAATGCTGCAATAGGGTGCGTGCGAAGGGCAACTTGGTCGAGAACAACATGAACTGTTTCGTGCTCAGCTACCAGTAAAGAGTACGTAGTTTCGTGCTCAGCGTCGGTAGTAGTGTATTCAGATCCACCGATGTCGGCCGCCGATGCCGGCTCGCCGGTTACAGGAGCGCAGAGCAAGCGGGGCCACCCCTCGCCGTTGCCCCCGTTGCAGCCGCCCAAGCGCAGGTACATCCAAAGCTTCGAGTCCGTGGAGGATTGAGACTGCGCTTTATTTGCGGCTGCAGCAGCCGGAGATCTGTGCAGAAGAGGGTGGTGTCGGTCAGTCGGTGCCCATATCCGAGTGCGGCGAGCGGGCCAGGGTCAACAGGGAGGGACCGCCGCCGCTGCCGGACTGGTGGGCGTGGCGCAAGTACGGCCAGAAGCCCATCAAGGGAAGAAAAGTGTTGATACGTTACACCGGACTCTGAATCTGTATTGTGAGGGATCAGGACAGAAAGTTAATTTGGATAAATCCACAATTTTCTTTGGGAACGGCTGCCAAGAGGAAGTCAAGATTGAAGTCAAACAAAAGCTTGGTGTTTATAACGAATCTCTTCAAGCCTCGTATCTCGGTATGCCTACTCAGATTGGACGCTCTCCCATTGCCACGTTCAGATATCTCTTTGATCAGATGTGGAGACGGATCAACGGATTGTCGGATTGGCCTGATGCTCAAGGCTGTTATCCAGGCGATCCCTACATATGTTATGAGCTGTTTTGAATTGTCAGTGGCTATTTGCGAGATGATGAGAAAAGCAATAGCTAATCAGT